>NC_050076.1:82838540-84102249 GCF_009764565.3 Dermochelys coriacea
AGCATGTCAAAAGGCCCAGGGATCTCATGGAGGATTAATCTAGATCTGTCCCCTGTAGCGCGGAAGCAATCAGTCAATCACCCCATAGGTGGAGCATGTCTCTAATTACAGTTTTTTTCTCTTCTCTTGGGGGAAACTGCATCACAGTATACATAGTCTTTTTCTCCTTTCCTATGGAAGAACACAGACATACATGCATTCCTGTTTTCCAAGTGAACTCAGTGCTGTTTTGAAGTTCCCTGATTGACAGTCCTTGAAACTGAAGCCATCTTTCTACCCAGAGAAAAAAATATAGCACTGGCAGCAACGTCATAAGTGCTATGCCTCCCTGGCAACATGCATCCAATCTGTCCTGGAGGGGCCACCTCTAGGAAAAGCGGAGTCTCTATGGCCCATTCCAGCCAGGACTTTCTGTTGCAACTGACCACAAAGAGGAGAAAGGGCAGTTAGTGACAAACATTGATGAGGTCATCTCTCCACTGTGGAAAGGACTCAGGGCCACCAACTCATTTAACCACCATCTTCTTCACTGTGCATTTATAATATTTCATGCTTAGCTGAGCTTCTTTCCATGCTGTATAGCTCAGATTTGCTTTCAAAATATATATATATGTAGCCTAACATGACTGCTTGTCTTGTACATTCAACATAAGTATCCCTCCCATCTAGCATGTGGGACTTTTTTGTGAGAGACTTGCCAGATGAGTGTTCAGTCCACAGATGGCAATGAAGAAGGTAATGAGAGGTAGATCATGGGGCAAGTCTATTGGGCAAAGTGGATAGTGGACATTTTGCTATCTCTGCTGAAATGGCATGTAAACTTTGGCAGTGTTCCAGGAGCACTGCCTGCAGAAACTTCTGCACCTGTTTGTGCCATGACTTCATCAATTATTTGATAATCATCAGAAATGCTCTAAACCTCATCATCTTGGTGTGTTGAAATCAAAATCCCCTCAGTAGGCAAGGAGCAATTAGGGAAATGGCCATGCTACTTATGTCCTGTTTATTATCCCTATCTCCTTCCAGTTTTGAATCCCGTAAGCATTGATGGCCCAGACACCACACTGCAAATTATATGATATTTCCATTCTAATGTTGTTACAAATAAGATCAATTTGGAAAAAACTAGGGGGTCCCAGATGAAATGTTTTTCCCCTCTGGTTGGCCTTCATGCAGCAAACCACTCAATAGCAGCAATTACTTTGATGGTATTTATATAACAACTACAACAAAAACAGCTTAATGGAATTATGTAAGGGACATATTTTCACAAGGAAAAGATATATTCCAGCAATTGATTCTAATGCACCTCATAAACAGGGTTTTCTTCCACATAAGAAAGGTACTATGTTGTGTTCTTTCCATTTACAGTGAGTAATGCAAGAAAGATCTCCACTATCCCCTGATATTATTTTAATCTTCTTTACCATTCCAACTCATATGGTACTCTTTATAAGTGGTCCTAAGTAAAGTACAGGATCTGGTCCAGGAGGTGAATATAGCTGAAATACTTGGTAATATTGACCCTAGTGCAATTAAACTTAACATCTTTGTAGAGGGAAAAGTTCCAAAGAAACCCACCACAATAGATACAGTGTACTTGGATTTCAGAAAGCCTTTGACAAGGTCCCACACAAAAGGCTCCTGAGCAAACTAAGCAGACATGGGATAGAAGGAAAGTCCTCTCATGGATCAGTAACTGGCTAAAAGATAGGAAACAAAGAGTTGGAATAAGTGGTCAGATCTCATGGATCTATGCTGGGTCCTGTTATTCAATGTATTCAAAAATTAAATGGAAAAAAGGTGTGAACAATGAGGTGACAAGATTTGCAGATGATATAAAATTTTTGGCGTTAACCTTTTCAGCCTCAAATATATTCTAAAAATAAAATAAAAATATTTAAATAAAGTAATAATTGATGTGAGGTTTAATTACTGTGTTTATCACAGCTTAAAAATAGGGATATAACTGCAATTTTTAATAAATGGATATTACTACCTCTTTGCCTCACTGGCATGTATTGCGATTCAGTATGTTAGTGTTTGGAAAGCACTAGGCTTGTAAAAGGATTTTTATTTACCATTCCATTTGGGAAGGTGGCTGCTTTTCAGATGGAGCTCTGTTAGTATATCATACAGAGTAAGATAAATAATTCAACTTTCATAAATTCTCATCTCCCCTCCAGCAAAGATTGCTTCCCTAGGCTATTTCTTCTTCTTTTAAAAACTAACTTTAAAGTACCATTTAAGAGAAGAAATTTACTCATATAAAACAGAGTTAAGAATTTGCTTAAATCAATAAAAGGTCAAGACCCAATTCTCCTCTGACTTACACCAGTGTGGATCAGGAGTAACTCATCTAAAGTCAATGGAGTAACAGTGTAAATGAGAGGAGACTCGCATCCTGTGTTTTTATTTGCTTAGCCAGTTCCTTAAGTCAATTTTACCTGAGGAAATTAATTACTGGTGTAAGTGAGAAGGCAATATGGCCTTCAGTCTTTAACTCACCCACTGTGCTCACATATTTTTATTATGTGTTCCTCAAGGTGGGGGTGTTTCTGAGCTGGATGTTGCTTTCAGAAAAATCATACAAGCACACGTTGTGTGAAGGAACTTAGATATGCAAGACTTAATTCAGAGTGTCCTGGCTTTCACCACATATTTTAGCCTAGCAATGTGTATGTTTGGATGGGAAAAGAAAATAGATGGATTGGTTCTAAGGGGTTCTAATACCACTTAGATATACCAAATCTATCGTAAATATAAAATGTTATCCAATGACACAATCCTATGTAACTCTAGGCAGGTCAGAAAAACAGGGATTAAACATGAGCAGAGAAAGTGGAAATAAATAATACTTCTTTTGAACAACACCTGCTGACTTTACATACATGATGTTGGCTCAAACAAGAACCTTCTGAAGCAACAGAGCTTCCAGCAACACTGCAGACTGAGCCACCTGCTCCCTGTAACTACTACATCTTCAGCCACACACTTCATAACAACTAGAAGAGCTGTGCCTGTAGCATCAGATGATGAAGGAGGTTTGGTGTAATGCTGTAATGTTTTGGTGGTTTATTTCTGATAGATTGCTTCCTGATAGAATTCCAAGCATTCTTGTCCTCCCAACTTTAACCCTTTCTCCATCCTAGATGTCTTTGCAATGCAGACCCCATTCCTTCTGGCAAAGGAGGATGAAACAGAACTCTGTTTGGAGTCCATCAAAGTCCTTGATCAGCGGAAGTGATCACTGCCAAGAAACAGGAGGCTATTTCCCCACGGCGGTTGAACACACTGTCTCTTCAGGCAAAGTAGCAATCATACACGGAACCCAGTTCTCCTGTCCATCAATTCAGTGCAGAGCACCTCAATGGGCCAATGATGGGACACCTGTTTACAGTCATTCTAAGAGGCCACACCATTGAAATTTTTTATACTCAGACATAAACTGCCCTCGACCCACAGAGCATGGAGAGGAACAAAAATGATAAAAGGTTTAGAAAACCTGACCTATGAGGAAAGGTTAAAAAAAAACTGGGCCTGTCTGAGAAAAGAAGATTGAGGGGGCACTTGATAACAGTCTTCAAATATGTTAAGGCCTGTTATAAAGAGGACAGTGATCAATTGTTCTCCATGTCCACTGAAGAAAGGGCAAGAAGAGATGGTTTAATTTCTTTCCTAAACATTAGGAAACCTTTCTAACTATAAGGACAGTTAAAGGCTTCCAAGGAAAGCTGTGTAGAGTTTTAAAGACTGGTTGGACAAACACCTGTTAGGGATGATCTAGGTATACTCGGGCCTGCCTCAGCACAGGGGGCTGGCATAGATAGTCCCATCCAGCCCTACATTTCTTTGTTTCTATGTTCTGTTTTCCCTCTAATTTTGAGAGCAGTCATTTCATATGGCTTCCCTGTGGTTAATAGATTCAATCATGCTTGCCTGAAGAGTTTATAAAAACCTGTTATCCATTATTACATCTCCTTCTCCTGCCTATTAGTCTCACCACAATTAAACTGTATGCACATAAACAACATTATGTCCACTAGGGACCATGGTACAAAAACGCAATAATTGTTTCCTACTTCAGTCTTAGAGAAAACAATTACACCGATGATACAGAGATTATTTTCAGTCATATAACAAATGGAGAAAACTATCTGCCTTACAACACAATTTGCCAAACTTAGCCCTGGTGTTAACTGCTAAAATTCCTGGAGTTACACAAGCATTGATGGGCCTGCTACCTGTGATGAGATGCTGATTTCATCTTGAGTTATTACTTGACAACTACATCATACCAAGGGCCTTTATTTTGCTATGTCCATGTAACCAGGTCTGTAAACAAAATATTAAGTAAGAGAAATCAGCTATGGCTGTGTTTTAATGTAAATTTGATTCTCTAATAAAGCTACAGGAATTTGAGCTCCTGTGAGATAACATTTATTGAGTTAAGAATAAAATGGCCTAAAGAGTGAATTCCTAGTAGACAAAATCTCTATTCATCCTGCACTGACAGTGAAACTTCCTCCAAGGATGCAAAACAAATTAATACCTAATAGACCAAATCAAACCTGGTTAAAGCATAAACCAGTTGTATGGATGACTGAATAAATCTGCAATGACCCAGAACATAACAATGCTGATATGTTGTACAGACACTAACATTGCTCTTTAATTCTTTGGATTATGGAGATTATATATATATATAAAAGCCAACCGCTCATGGAAAACACCAACCTACAAAAAGTAGTATGGGTGATTCAGAAATGAATACTGTTCCCTCAGAAACAGCACTCTTTATTAAAAAGATTAGGGCAGGTCTATGTAGCTTAGAGAGGAGATGAATAAGATGGGTACATGGTAGAGAGATATAAAAGAATGAATAGTGCAAAAATTGGCACTCATAAAACAATAAGAATGGCCACACTGGGTCAGACCAAAGGTCTACCTAGCTCAGTATCCTGTCTTCCAACAGTGGACAATGCCAGGTGCCCCAGAAGGAATGAACAGAACAGGTAATCATCAAGTGATCCATCCCCTGTCACCCATTCCCAACTTCTGGCAAACAGAGGCTAGGGACACCATCCCTGCCAATCCTAGCTAATAGCCATTGATGGACCTATCCTCTATGAACTAATCTAGTTCTTTTTTGAACCCTGTTATAGTCTTCACCTTCACAACATCCTCTGGCAAGGAGTTCCCCAGGTTGACTGTGCGTTATGTGAAAAAATACTTCCTTTTGTTTGTTTTAAACCTGCTACCTATTAATTTCATTTGGTGGCCCCTAGTTCTTGTGTTATGAGAAGGAGTAAATAATACTTCCTTATTTACTTTCTCCACACCAGTCATGATTTTATAGACCTCAATCATAACCCCTCTTAGTCGTCTTTTTTCCAAGCTGAAAAGTTCCAGTCTTATTAATCGTGCCTCATATGGAAGCTGTTCCATACCCCTAATAATTTTTTTTGTCCTTTTCCGAATCTTTTCCAATTCCAATATATCTTTTTTGAGACGGGGCAACCACATCTGCACGCAGTATTCAAGATGTACGCGTACCGTGGATTTATATGAAGGCAATATGATATTTTCTGTCTTACTATCTATTCCTTTCTTAATGATTCCCAACATCATCAGTCCTATTCACTCTTCTCATAATGCAATGAAACTGCACACAACAAATATAACACTGGTAAAAGGAAATAGGTTTTCACACAATGCATAAATAACTTGCAGAACTTAGTGTCCCATAATATTCTTGAGGCCCAAACATTAGCAGGATCAAAAAAGGGACATTTATATGAATAATGAGACTATCTACAGTTATATTAGTAAAAATTAAAGAAAAAATTATATGGAATATAAAACCTCTCAACCTCTCGGGGCATAAACCAGCCACTAACTCAGGGGTGGGCAAACTTTTTGGCCTGAGGGCCACATCTGGGTATGGAAATTGTATGTTGGGCCATGAATGCTCACAAAAGTGGGGGTTGGGTTGTGGGAGGGGGTGAGGGCTCCAGCTAGGGTGCGGGCTTTCCGGTGGGGCCAGAAATGAGGAGTTCAGGGCATGGGAGGAGGCTTTGGCTGGGGGTGCGGGCTCTGGAGTGGGGCTGCGGATGAGGGGTTGGGAGTACAGGAGGATGCTCCAGGCTGGGACCAAGGAGTTTGGAGGGCAGGAGGGGGATCAGGGCTGGGGCAGAGGGTTGGAGTACGGAAGGGGGTCAGAGGTGCATGTTTCGGGCAGCGCTTACCTCAAACAGCTCCCAGAAGCAGCGGCATGTCTCCTACATGGAGGCACGGCCAGACAGCTCTGTGTGCTGCCCTGTCTGCAGGCACCGCCCCTGCAGCTCCCACTGGCCATGATTCCCAGCCAATGGGAGCTGCGGGGGCCATGCTTGGGGCAGGGGCAGCGTGCAGAACCCCCTGGCTGCCTCTACATGTAGGAGCCGGACGGGGGACATGCTGCTGCTTCCAGGATCCGTGCGGAGCCACGGCATATGTGGAGCCCAATCCCACTCCCCGGCTCGAGCGCCAGAGTAGGGCATGCCCCCGACCCCACTCCCCAGCTGGAGCGGGGCAAGGCACCGACCCCACTTCCCAGCTGGAGCACTGGAGCGGAGCAAGCACCCAATCCCACTTCCCAGCGGGAGTTCAAGGGCCAGATTAAAACATCTGAAGGGCCAGATGCAGCCCCCCAAGCTGTAGTTTGCCCACCCCTGCACTAACTGCCTGGGATTAATGAAACAATTTCTTCTAGTTGACCACATACTGGTTCACCAGGGGGTTTCTTGCATGCTTTTCTGAAGAATCTTTTTCCAGTCACTATCAGAGATAGGGTACTGGAGCAGTGGACCATAGATCTGATCTGGTATGGCAATTCTTACGCTTTTCATGCTAAAGCAAAGTCCCAATATAGTGTTAAGGAGCACTGTGCTGTGCCATCTTTTGGATAAGACGTAAAACCAGCAGTGATCAATTGTCATTTAAAATCCCATGGCCATTTTTGGAAGAATAGAGATGCTAAACTCAGTGTCCTGGCCAAATTCCTGCTTGAGTAATTAGATTTTCCTTCCTCAAATTTCCCCTGGGGTTTTAACTGGAGACAGCATCTTTCTTCACTTCCGTGTCTAAATAGTCTCATCGTGTGGTTTTCATTCCTCCCCATAATAATAATACACAGCTCCTACATAGCCTTTTCATCTATAGATGCCTCCACTTCAGTGGTGGATGAAATTATTCCTGCAGGTAGAAGCTGTGAAGCTAAAACTCCTTAAGCTTTATTTAAAAATTAAATGTATTAAACCACACCTGGGTTTTCTACTTGATATTTGGGTCATGCAGCATCCGACGGCACTGACACAGCAAAGCCAGTGTGGTCTTATATGAGATTTCTGTGGGATAAGAATAGCAACATATTTACTATTTTAATTATCAGACATAGGCCTAACCTGCTAAGTTTGCTGTTATTCCAAATTCAGTTATTTCAAAGTCCAAGGTTTTGGTTAAAGCCAACCTCTGATGATTATGAAACACTCACTTGGCTGGCAATTTGATAAAGGCCATTTTCCCAGGGCAAGATGAAGACCCTCCTCAAGAAGACATCCTCTTGCAGCTATAAACATTCTGTACCATACACCATGGCTGTACGTTCCTGGGGAGACCCTGCTGCATCGGATTTAAACTCTCAGAAAAGAAAATGAACTGATGCAATCTTGGCAGCAAAATAACAATGTGTTAGTTTACATCAGCAATTCAGATCCACAGAGTAAACACAGGCTTAATAATCTCATTAGGAACAAATTCCATGGAGTGCCCATTCTGGCAGTGACTTCACTGACAAACCATTTCAACTATTCTGATCCTACTTGGACTGCAATTTACAGAGCAAGACTGGGGGGGAAAAAGAAAGAAAAAGAAAAAAGAACAGGATCAAATACAGTGTCCTAAGTTTAAATTCCAACCACCTACTCCTTAGCCGTGTGCTATTTTTATACCACCAAAGTCTTCTATCTTATTTTCTCCAAGGTGAATGGCACAAAGGCATATGGAATAAAATGCATTTGCCTCTCTTTGAATTATGCTATCATGTTACTGCAGCAGATAAATAATAACAGAGCTCTTACCTTATGCCCAGAAAAATCTTATTCACAAATATTTTATGAGTTGGATATGCATGTGACTATATATACATGCATACTTATATCCTCTTATTTAAATAGCAATGCTCTAATAAAAATACATGAAAGCAAGGAACTGCAGAGTTAAGAAAATATATTCCTAGTTACTGAGGTGCACAGTAGGGTTAGAGTACGGTCAAAATCTATTCAGGCTACTTATGTTAACTATAATGTTGCTGACTTTTGTAACTATTTCTCTAAATTTTCTTTTATTTATATGTAATGCTTAATAGGAATTTGTTTTCTATATTTTTCATAGAATAAAAAGCTGCTGTAAAAAGCTACGCTGACTTATATTTTAGCTAGCCCACGGCCTCTGAACAAAGTCTACAGCTAATGTCTCACCATGCAAATGAATGCAGATCCATATCTAATGTGTAGTCATTGAAGTGTATGTAGTTCTGTAGCTAATAGACCACTATTGAAAAAACATAGATCCATAATTTATGTGTTAGCTATGGGACCACATTTGTTTCATTGACCACATAATAATTACACCTTTCACTTCTATGTACACCCTATGGCACTACTGTAAAATAATATATTGTACAGTGTTTTTCATCTAGCAGGGTTCTACAGCACTCACAGACTAGTTTGAGATATATATATATATATATATATATATATATATATATATACACACACCCCCACAAGAATCATGTCATGTGTTGTTATCTAGTAGTTATACATGATTAGAGTAAGGAACTGAGACTCAGGAATTTGGAGTTCTGTTCCCAACTCTGACATGGGTATTATAAAATTATAAAATTATAAAATAATGCGTATATCGATATTGCTTTGAGATTGTTAGAGAGAAGATGTATGTATATAAATATTACTATAATGATTAATCACCAGTCATAGAAATGCAGCAATCCTGGGGGAGGAAGATGGATCCTTATGCAACGTTATGGCTAAAGCAGATATTATACTAAACATTTTCTAAAAGACTTTCTGCATTTATAGTAAGTTAATAGTTTCTTGTAAACTTGACAGCCATCTAGGTCCACCACAAGTTAGACTTCCCCAACTCATGTAATCTATGCATTTTCCCAGGACAGCCAGGGGCCCTGTACTCATGAGAATACAGAGACTGCTCCCTTACACACAGAAGCTGCAAATTTCCCCACGACGATTATGGGGAAAGCCCTATACCTACTTCCCATACTGTCACTGCCATATAGCAGACCCGGCACCTCTCCTTCCCACCAGGGATGGACTGTATCTTTGAGACTAATTCCTCACTGAAGTCCCATTAGGACAGGGAGACTCAGCATCATCCTATACTCAAAGCAGTCACTAAATGCAATAAATCTAGCTCAAATATATTAGATTTGAGAGATGGATGGACAATGGCTACAGTAATCTTCATTCTCAGCACTTAACGCATTCAAAGCACCACACCAAGAGAGTCACTCATTAATGTAGACAAATTGCATTTGATCTCCAAAGATCATATTTCAGGAACATTTGGGACTGGAAAAGAGCAGCAGAATACTTCAAAGATCTACTCCTTCTAAAAAGAAAGCCTCCTTTTTAGAAGTAAAAGCCTCCTTCTAACGTCTCAGCATTTCTAAAGTGGCTGTCACCACAGGGTTGTATACATGCGTGCTGCTAAAAAAGGAACGTGAACCAATGCAATAACCGTCCCAGCCCTGCTTGCAGTGTAAAATGCAGGGCTGAGTGAAGTGATGATGAGTAACAGTGTGTCACAGAGACATCTAATGGTGAAGCTTGTGAGGTGCAAGGGCTTCTGCAGTTTACCTGGTAGGACTATGGCTTAAAGCCAAAGAGTTCTGCAGTTCAAACCACAGGAGATCCCCTGTGGGATTCCTGTAGGATTCACTACCCTGTTCATAGACAACATGTGGAGTTTTACAGACCCTTGAAGACTGTGAGAGGGGCAACAGTGAATATATATATATATAACAGATATTAGAGATGAAACGAATCCTAATAGATCACAACTCCACCACCCAGCCAGTGCAGAAGCATTCCTTATGGCAGGTTTTTAAATGCTGTGTCTGGTCCAAAACAATTCAACATTTCCCTTGAGTTTTCCACAGCTTCCTGAGCCTACCTCACCAGCACCAACATTTCCCTGATACTAGGTCTATATTTACTTTGCTTAATTTCATTATATCAGTCCCTTTGGACTACCCCAAATAATAATTGTCCTTTCGTGATACTTCAACACCCCTTTAATAGTGCTCCCTTATCTCACTTGGTCACAAGCTAGCCAAGCTATATAAAGGTGAGTATCAAATCTTTCTTCATGGGTCAGTGTGTTCTGGAACAGGGCTGAGTGTTTGACAGTTCAAAGGCAAGAGCTAGGAACTGAAGGCCTTTGGTGATAAAATGGAGACCTTAGCTAAAAAATAAAGATGTCTGAGGCATCATAGAAAAGACTTAGAAGGTTCCTCATCCCCCAGTTGGTACTAATTTGCCCTAGACTATCATTGGTAGGGTTATTTCCACATCAAAACCAAACACAAAGGAAACATAAGATTTTCTTGTCTCTGTTTTCAGCAACCCAACCTCTAAGCACTTTCTCCCCCTACACCCCAGCTCATAATGCTGCCACCCCCTTCCTGGGGCAGAAGATTTATAACCTCCAGCTCCCACAATGCTTTGCAGCACAGGCAAGCAAACTGATTAAATACATCATTCGATCTCCAAAATAGGGATTTACTCCTTTCAAAAGTTCCCCATTTTGACTGTTCTCCTCCAAACTCTCAGGCAAATAAATACAAATGAAGGGGTATGGGAGGAAACTCCCCTTTCCCATATTCTGCTGACTCAACAGCAGGGTATTGCCCTGAGGGAGTGTGCTTTAGCTGGCTGCCCTTAAAAGGCATATCAGCTGAGGAAGCTGCCTAGGGCTACCTTGGAACAGAACCTGCAAATGGAGTCTCTGACTCAATCTATCAGTCCACAAGAAAGCTAAGTGCTTTACTGAGCATGTAGGTAATTCAGACAATCTCTTCCCTTCTAAGATTAGAGCCTCTTCTTGTAGTTTTTAGCAGCTTATATTACTACATAAACTTATAGGATATCTCAGAAGCTAAATCACAAAACCCCTGTTGGCATTTGGGGCTCCTTGTGCCACTTACTGTAGAAGGGAAATAGTTTCCTGTAAAAGACTGGAGGGAGCCATGAAGTTTTATCCCCACCTATGTTCTTAAAACATTAGCGCTTCTTCTTTACGGGTACCTGGTTCCCCAGGTACTTAGGCCAAGGTCTTCAGCAGTGACCAGTGATTGAGGGTGTGTGTGTTTTGGGAGGTTAAAATTAAGGTATCTCAAAGGGTCCTGATTTTCAGAGGGCGAGTGCTCGTTCCTTTCTAAAAATTAGACCCTTTTAAGTTGTCTCAATTTGGGCATCCAAGAACTGAGACATCTGCCCTCCATAATCACTTTTGAAAATCTTGGCATAGAGTAACTCTTGGAGCTCCCAAAGGAAAAATAATTTTGCAAGCTGGGTCCTGTGGCTTCATTTGTTTAATGGGAGTCTGCAATACCTGCACAATTGCTTTGTCCAAGGGGGTGGGTTCTGAAAAGTTGTTTAAAGGGATGATTTTTGAAATACTGAGCGTTCACCATATTTTCTTATTTATGAAGAAGGCCTGGAAAGTTTTAAAATTATTTTTCTGCATCTTTATTTTTTTAACCTTAGAAATATCAGATACTTCAATTCCTTTGCCTTTGAGCTCTGTAGCCATGTCTAAACTAGGATTTAAAGGTCTCGTGTTAGACTGTTGCTTGATCTAACTAAAGCCTTCTAAAACTCCAGGGAAGGTAAGTCTAGTCGTTCTTTATCTCCTGCTAAGGTGGTTGAGCTAAAATCTAAGTTTCACACATGGCAAAATCTAACTTGCTTTGACTTGAGTACAGCTATATAGCAGGTTTCAGAGTAGCAACCGTGTTAGTCTGTATTCGCAAAAAGAAAAGGAGTACTTGTGGCACCTTAGAGACTAACAAATTTATTAGAGCATAAGCTTTCGTGAGCTACAGCTCACTTCAATGCATCCGATGAAGTGAGCTGTAGCTCACGAAAGCTTATGCTCTAATAAATTTGTTAGTCTCTAAGGTGCCACAAGTACTCCTTTTCTATATAGCAGGTGTTGGTTAGTGAGCTAGCTAACACAATCTACATACCTTCAAAGACATGAGGAGATCTAATCCCTTAACTGAACGGATGAATTTTAACTCACCTCCTTTATCTACAATGTTAATTCATCATTAATGTTAAACATAAAGAATTAAAGAACTTTAAACACTGTGGCTAAAACTCATTTCCCCTCTTTATTGCTCAACATTTACTTTGTCTCTAGAGAAGTCACTATTTCACTAGTTTTCCAGTCTTCAGTTTTCCAGCCTAGGCAACACCTGAATTTGTAAAGTGTAAGACAAAGAAAAGCTACATCTATTATCTTTAGGATGGTTTAAACAAAATCTATAAAAATGATCTTTCTTTGAAGCTCTACAGGTATTAAGAAATATTTCAATAGTATAGTTTTATTGGTTTCATCCCTGTAAAATTTGATAGGACTCTTCCTTAAGGGCAGAACTACTTTAAATAGATTCCTTCCCTCCTTTTTCCTGGGAAATTAAGTTCCCTGACATGTAGCTCAGGAGGGACTTTGAATTGTTGTTTCAGAGTAGCAGCTGTGTTAGTCTGTATTCGCAAAAAGAAAAGGAGTACTTGTGGCACCTTAGAGACTAACTAATTTATTTGAGCATAAGCTTTTGTGAGCTACAGCTCACTTCATCGGATGCATGCAGTGGAAAACTATTGTGTGCCTCAGCTGCACAGAATGAGCTTCCTTCTCTCCAGAGGGAAGTCTGTAACCTTCCAGTCAGTGTGTTATGTGCCATTCTCTGTGCCCAATCCACAAAGGATGAGTTTCTTAAAGCTCTCAGCTAGAGAGCTTGGCTTTTTAGCTCTAGCTGTTGTCTCTGGAAGACCCACTCAGGAAATTGTTTGTCACTGTGCTGCACCCTGTGGCCTCCCAGAATTTCACGTTCTTGATACCTAGCAATTAAGATGAAGGAGAATCTCCTTTGTCTGCTAGCCATAGGGCCTATGACACAGAGTTGAGCAATGCGGATTCTATTCAATAGAGGGCAGTGTGGTGTGCATCATTGCAGTATTTTTTCTTCCATATTTTGAGGATTGATGTCCTGAAAAACTCTAACTAGCCTGTGAACATTAACACACACATATTTCTCAAATCTTATTTATTGGTACATCACATAGAAAAGATGGGGTCACTTAGTATGTCTGCCAGGCTGAGGGACTTTTCCCTTTAGACACAGGCAGTTTCTTTTATTTGCAGCTGGTGGACGGTGTCAGACCAATAGTCCCAGAGTGTCAATTCTCTTTTTGCCACAGAATAGGTTCAAAATAGGCAGTGCCCACTACCCCACATTGTCCTGCCAACAGGCCGTGGTCCTGGGCATCCAGTGAGTGAGTCTAGGGATGAGAGGGAGGCTGGGTGTCCATGCTCCTTTTGTGTTTTGTGGCTCTGCTGCTACTGTCAATGAGTGCCGATTGCGGTGGTGTATTGTGGCGGCAATGCTTTCCCGGTAGGAATTGGCCTCAGGGGAAGGCAGTCCTGGCACCTTAACATTCTGCCTGTCTTGCCAGAAGGAAATGTCTGTTGTACAGGAACTCAGTACAGTATAACTCATGATATTTTCTTTATAGGACAGGTGGAATTGGAAGGATCCAGGATTGTATTTCATGTTACAAGACAGCAGATTGTGTACAGGGATATGTGCCCCCATGGAAGTCTCTCTATTAAAGATGAATAACCCTGGGCCTGGCTTTAGAACTCCATGGGCCACTGCTCTAAACTCCCCTGATGTATATTGTCTCTATATTTCAAACTACTGAACTACACTTTAAATTGGGAACACAGGGAGGTTAAATTAAACCCTGTCACAGAGAAAGCAAACCTCAGTTGGTGGTGGGCACAATGAGTGTAATATAGTCTTGATTCTATCCACTGCCGCGTATGTTGTTGTTAATCCACAAAACTACTATTTAAAGGTAAACTTACCCTTATTATGCAGTTGTTTTCTACCACAGTGAGATCAAAATAGGTCACCCATGAGGCTGCTGAATGCTCTCAGGTGTAGAGATAAGGTTCAACAAGATCTTCATAAGTATTGTTCCCACACAACAGCCCAAAGCCTGCAATTTGCATCTGAAGATAAAAGCATTTAGAAGAAAAGGCGCTCGCTCTAGTCCAGGGTTTCTTCCACCATTGTTCCCCTTTTGTACAGAAAATGACTCAAGCCTTTCACCCAGGCAATCTTTTCTAAAAGAGGAAATATTTACGAATGTGAAAAGGTGCATATTTTAAACCCAGCAGCAGAAGCAATATGCTACTTGTTCTCCCTTCACTGGCTCATTTCCAATGAGGATTCAGCAAAAACAGTTACTGCCTAGTCTGTATAAGACACTGAACAGTCCTTTTGCTGAGTCCAGAGTGGAAGGATGGTCTTGTAGTTGAGGCACAAGGCTGGAATGCAGGAAATCAATTCTTAGCTCTGCCACAGACTTCGTATGTGTCTTTGCGCAAGTCAATTAATCTGTCTGTGCCTCAACTTCCCTCTTTGTAAAATGGAGGTAATACTTCTTTTCTCTTATCCTTCATCTGTCTTTTTCAATTGTAAGCTTAGAGCAGGGACTGTCTTGTGTCTATACAGTGCCTATCACAATGGGGTCCTGATCTTGGTTGGGATCTCTACCTGCTACCATAATAATATAAAAAAAAACCAAAACAAAAGGTAACAGCTAAGCAAGATGAAAACAAAAATTTTCTCTTATTTCCCCTGGGTTTGTTTGAAGCCTCCTTGAGAAGAGAGTGTGTTGAGATCATAGGACAAACCCCTTCCTGACATAAGTGGGCCACTGAATTCAGTAGAGTTTCACCTGTTTACACAATGGCTGGATTTGACCCTATATACTGAACTCTCCAAAATACACTCCAGCCTCACTGTAATAAGAAAGGAACATATGTGTTCTCTTGTCCCTTGTGCTTACCTAATACCACGAGACACAGCAGACATCAGGTACCATGTTTTATAGACAGGGGAAGGCTTGGATCACAAGAGGTATTGATTGGTAGAGGGTGAAGACAACGTTTTGGTGGAACTGTATGAAAGGACTTTGAGAATGAAATGGTCTAATGCAGACCTGTAACTTTGTCAAATGGCAAATAATAAATACAACAAACTGTTCATGACTGGTCTATAGACCAGAATTTGCATAAATTGTTTGGGAAATAGTTTTAAATAATGAATACAGTCGAGAAAATCTTAAACAACTTGTGGAGAATTCAGTCAGCAGACTGCCCAAAACAATAGCTCAGAGAAGTGTGAGTTTCTTCTGTTGATCCCAAAGTGATGTTAATATAGGAATCAAACAACTAATGGTTTTGCTGTTTGAATTATAACTATTCACTGCAAATCAAAGCATGCAAGAAAGGAATCTGATCAGGTTATGAAGATCTTTGCAGTCTACTTTGAATGGCCTCCAAACCCCGCTAATGAGCAATCAAGCTTGATGAGCCCAGACAGGCATCTGCACCTGGGGCACACTCAAGGAACCCAGAAGAACCAGTGGTGCACCTAAGCCCTGCCAAAGGGTAGTGAACTTTGAAGAGCTTAGCAGTGTCCAAAGGGGTAGCCAATGCCAGGAGGGGTGGCAAGCCAAAGGAGCCCAGCAGAGCATGATCAAACTTCGAACATCTGCATAATCTACAATGAGCAGCGTCTCATTTTAGCATCCTTTGGGATGGAATTTGGTTTTGTGAGCGGAGCTTGCAAGGATGAAACACTACTCTCCCCTTCCCCCCAGTTCAATCCCACATTCTAGTGCTGTGACTGTAGCAACATACTGAAAGGTCGGAGCCATGCTGTGAGTAGGATGAGTTCTTTCCTCTGTGCTTTGCAAACTCCAATGCTGCGGGGAAGAGACTTTCAGCCTTCAGAATTTAATTGGGCTTGAGTTTGAGATTGCAGGCACAAGAAGTGTACTACACTTATGGTCAGGCTTACTCAGTGAGAAGGAGGAAGACATTTGCTCTTATGCAAAGAGGGATCTCACCACTTCTGGCTGAGTGGCTCTGTTGCCTTGTCACTTGCTATTTCAAGACTGTCCTGAGCAAGTGCAATGTGTCTGGGTTATGTGTTTTTCTTATGTATCTTTTATATTAACCATTTATCTGCCCATGAAACATTTTTCTGGGGTGATCTCCCTCTCCTCCTGATAGCCAGATATATAGTTAATTTCTTAGAAACAAGCTTTTTCTGTCACTGAATTTCCCTCTACCTGCTGGTTGCCAGGTCTTTCAAAGTAAATGGATTCCCACATGCCTGGACCAATTCTGGGATGCTTTCAGGCTCTGCCAGATTGCAAAATGAGCCCAGTTCCAGCGGTATACTCAGATTTCCTACATGGCAGCAAATGCTACCAAAGCTGATCTAGCAAAGAACATGGCAAATGTGCCCACTGTCTCGCATCAAGGTTTGATTATCCTTGAGCACTTTGATGGTGCCTGCTGTTCTTGAGCTGGAAATAGTCCTTTACTCTCGCTCTGCTTTGGGGACTCTTTTTCCCTAAAAATCACCCAAGACAGTGCAAAGGAAAGTAGGATGGAAGGATAAAAGACTTTTTCAGTGCACACTCCCAGGTGGGAACTGGCAGAAGACAGAACAGAGAAGGCCTGGGCAACCTTTAGCTACAAAACAGAGATGTTCAGCTTCCTGGGTCTTGAGCTGACCTGGCTGAGGACACTACTGTAACATAAATATTATTAATAGAATAAAAAAAATCTGTAACAATCCAAGAAGACAGTTCCATATCAGAAAACCTGTGAAATATGCAGGAGTCCCAACTATAAACTGCCAGATAAGTATCTCAGCCTACTGAGGCCAATGGAGATCTTCTCACAGGTTAATTGGTCATATTCTGCTTTCAGTTACGTAGATGTAAATATGGATTACCCCACTGAAGTCAATTGAGTGCTTTTACATTAGTGTAACTGAATTCAGAATGTGGCTTGATGTCTGCATCCCCTTAAAGCTGAATGGTATTTGGTGCATCCCATGTCTCTGAATTACGTACCTTGTAGTTTCAGAGTAGCAGCCGACAGCTCCATGATCACTCTATAGCTTAGTAAACAGGAATGTAATTTTGTCAGTGTTTATATGAACATTGGCAGAAACAGATAACTCAAACCATTAAATCAGGAAAATGATGAAGTGGGGACTTTAAACCTGTTCATAGAAGTATAATCTTTAAACATATGAACTGTAAAAGCATATTACTTCTTCATATCAGCCTTCAGCGAACTACTGACTTCTTTCTTTTTGCAAGCAATCAGTAAGTGTTCTCCGGAGTGTACTTTTGTGGGTAATTTGTACGTTTCGTTTACCTGCACAATCTCTCCAGCTAGGTAAAGAGGTGGTAGCTCTCATCTGACATAGCTTGTCTGAGTCTTATTCATGAATATAGATTATTTTTAAAACATATATAAAGTGCAGTTCTAGTCTGAAAATTCCATAGTGGGATTTCATGTTTATTTACTCTCACTATCTCAAGATCACATTCACTCCATGTACAAGTAAAATAATGTTCTTAACTACTAGCCTTTCAAACTCAGCCTGGGATCTGAGTCAATTCTCATGACCAGTAATAGAGATTCTTATACACTGTGACAAGTAATAGAGATTCTGCTGGCCAAATTCAGTCATCATGTACAATTGGGCAGCCCCATTGTTTTCAAGGGGGAGAAACAAGTCTCAGGGCAGCATTTGGCCCTGCAATTGGAATGTAATTAATAATTCTGCTGATGTGTGAGCCAGACTAAGAATCCCCTTCCCCTTGCCCTAGCAGTGCTGACATTGCAGGGCTAGCAGCAGTAAAAAGTAATTTAAAGCGCATTCTGTCTGTTAAGTAAGCAGATACCTATACCAATCCGAGTACATGCAGGGAGAAGATCTGTTGGCTGCAAAGGTGTCATTTTTACACAAGCACTTTTCTGAATGTAAGGACTCTCTCAGGCTGTAACTGCTGGTGCTGTGGGTGATTATCACAGGAGAGGTAGTTACATGTACACATACAGTACAAATGGCTACAGGTGACTACAACTGTGTTCACTTACAAACTGCAATGCAATCAACTAAAACACCACCTTAAAGGGACAATTATTTCATAATCTCAGGTGCCATTAGTCACGCAGGTAATGGCAACTGTGTTTTTAAGTATATTATTTTTAACCTCACAGTATGAAGTACATTGTCAGCTAAACCAAAAAAAATATGTTACCTGTGTTACTAACAGGTAAGATTACTAAAACAAACAATTTTAAAAATCTGATTGAGTCTTTCCAATGTATGCAGCTGGAGCAAGATAAGAATAATTCAAAAGGTTAAAAAAAAAAAAGCAGACAACTTCTCTTCATTCTTGTTTCAACTCAGTTTCTAGTCGGTCTCATTTTCTGGCAGTCCTGCCCTAGCCCAGTGTTGCAATGTTTGGCATTGTTTGCATTAAAACACACTTTTTTTTTGGTTAGAATTTAAAAAAAAAATCAATTATTTCATGGAATTTTAAGATCCTACATTTTGGGCCAAAGCTACCAGAGAATGTCCTTTAAATGTCCTTTTTTCTTTTATTAAAAAACTAATGTTAGAACTGATGATCAGAAAAAAATTTCCTGGCACCTCTACAGAAAAAGGAGGTAACTCGCTCATCCAACCAGAGCCCTCCTTACCCAGGATTTTGTATTTTAACGAGTGAATGTAGACTTCTTATAAAGTGAAATTGATGTTCTCTTCGTATCTGCTTAACTGGCTTGATAGCAATGCAAGCTTCCCCCACACAATGCTGCCCCAAGAACCTCCACCTTGACCTTTTGGGAATTACCTACTTCAGAGAGAGGAGGGAGATAATTCTCTACCCCGTCCAGTTCTTAAGAGATCTGCTAAAACCACCAACAAATGGGTGCTAAATAACTTGTTAGGTGGGTTCATAACTGCTAGCAAGTGGACTGAGATCCAACTCATTCTACAGCTAGTAGGTGGTAACCACTTAGGCTACTAGCTACCTGGGCCAGGTTTGAAATAGAGACCTAGGAGCGTAAAGCTTCATATCCCTTTTTCCAGTCCCCTCAGCTACACATTACAGAACAGGATAAAGGTCATTTAGGGCTGAGATTTTGTGACATTTCTGAAAGGCAAAAGACAATTTAGCAGGAAAAGCATGGCTTGCCCCTGCATCATCTAAACGCTGAAAGAAAACAGGATAAGGGAAAGTTATTTAAAGATTCACTGGTAAATTTCACTAGATTTTCTTTTGAACAGTATCCAGCTGGCACACCTGATCACCTGTACGGCAGCCCGAGAGAGGCTAGATGACGTGCAGTCCAGCAGGATTCTCTGGCTGACCTGCCAAGAAGGGAAGCAAGTGCTGCTCCCATGAATTGCTCCACCCACAGCTCTGCTGCCTCTTGCTAACAGTAACCTCAGGAAACCAAGCAAGGCCAAAATTAGACATAACAATTTAGATCTATCCCTGGGAGGCACTGTAGTCCCTTCCTGTGTTCATGCAGCATCACTAGTACAGCGTGGCATTTCTCAAGACCTATAATTAGTGCATGTTTACATCTCTTGGTCGCACATGTGGATGTACTTACATGCAAAGTGTATGTTTTGAGAAGGTCAGTCATAAGGATTTTGCCCACAAAACCCTTCTTCCTCCCCTTTTACTTTATATTTTAGAACAACTGATTTTGTTTCAGCTTTGTTCTTTATTTAATAGCCCAAGAATAATTGTTTTTGAAGTTGAACAACTAAAAACAGGTCTAAAAATGCATGTATTGTTTTTTGCTCTCTAAGGTAGATGTCCTTGCTTGCCCAGGCATCTATGTCGCTCTGTCAGTTTAACTATAACCGTTCAATCACAAGTTAGCAGCGACATAAAGTCATTAACAGCTGAGGGCTGTTTGTCCTACGTGAAATGAGCTGGTGAGTCTCAGTCTGTCTCCACATCACAGAAGCCACACTTCTTGGCAGATTCAGTCAAGGGGAAAAAAACACCAGGGCGGGGAGATGGCATGAGCCGGTAAGTAGTGGGAGATGAGATGTAACCAGGACCAGGCCTGAAATCAACTTTGGGGGGGCAGGGATGGTGGGGGGGGAGGATGAATTTGTATTGCATATGGAAGGAGATTGGAAGTTAGTGCAGGGGAGGAGGAGGAAATGTGGTCTGAGCACTAATTTGAGAGAGAAATTTTAGTGCAATGTGTTGAAGGCTGTAATGTACAAATCAGAGATAGGAAAGAGGGGGAGGTTGCAGTAATTGAAGTGAGACATATGAGTATGGACTAAGTATTTAACAATAGGAATGGAGGAGAAGGCCTGAATTTTGTAGAGAAAAATGTCCCCAAAACTTCTTATCCAGTTTGCTCACCTCTAAGACTGCTTCTGCTATTGTAAAGAACTGACTAGTGTGTATGGCTGCCCATGGACTTCTACATGACAGTCAGAACTACTCCAAAGTGTTATAAACCCTACACTGCTAACAGCTCCTGGAGATTCTCCTGCAATTCAACATCAGGAGCCTGTGCTTTTGGAGCAGAAGGGTCTGCATTCCATGCCTGCTCTTTCTGTGGTGTTTCATGCGACCACTCTGTGCAGCAATGTGGCAACTGTGAGTCGTTCCTAGATAGCCAGGGCTTTGTTACAGTGTCATTTGTATGTCGACCTTTAATGAAATATTTAATCAGCAGAAGTACCTCACATAAACTACTCTGCTTTAGCCAGGATGGCAGATGGATGCCAAATGAGACTTATCTGTGAAATATCTGCCTATTACCAAATAAAGTGTAATCCAGACTGAATGACTGTTTCTTCAAAGGCAGATGTTGGGCAGAGGTCACCCTCTGCTACCTGAGATTTCCAGCTTTCAGGGAACTTGAAGATATTTTGTTCCAGAAGAAATGGCAACAGTTCAATGTAAATGGTGCTTATGTCAGTCACTACCAGTTGCAGTTTAGAGTCCAAAGGGTGAGGCTGGTAAACCACAGTGTGGGATTGGTGAGCCGCAGCATTTGCCTCTAGCCCGCAATGATTTAACCAACAGACTCCATTTTCTGTTAGGCCTAGGTCTCTATTTTAGAAGAGGGGGATGGACTCTTTTTTCATTGCCCTTGTTACATTTCATGCCTCCTGTTTGCGTTCCATTGTTAAGCTGAGTACAATTCCACGGGACGCATTCAGCTGTAACGTGAGTAATGTCAGTGCTTTAAGCCACCAATCTGCCACCGAGGCTGCTCATTTAAAGGGAAACTAGGCAACTTAACAATTTTTAAACATGCATGCATACAGATATCTATATAAGACTTCAGTGGTAGATACACAGATAAATATAAAGGACTACATGTGCACTGATGTTATTAAGGCAAGAAGTTTCAGAGTAGCAGCCGTGTTAGTCTGTATTCGCAAAAAAGAAATGGAGTACGTGTGGCACCTTAGAGACTAACAAATTTATTTGAGCATAAGCTTTTGTGAGCTACAGCTCACTTCATCATTAGAGCTTATGCTCTAATAAATTTTGTTAGTCTCTAAGGTGCCACAAGTACTCCTTTTCTTTAAGCTGAACATAGTTTTTATTGGCTATGTGGGCAAAGTGAGTCTTTAGGAGGAATGTGCGTGGAATGCTCATGTAGAAGAGCAGCATGAAAGAAGGCAGGAGTAGGAGACAGAAATGTGCTGGATGGTTGATGGAATAACTGGTGTGAAGGGGAACATCATAAGAACCTAAATCTGAAATATATGGGGCATTGAAGGTACCAAAATAAATTTTTTAATAGTGCAGCTGTAAAAATACTACAACCATCATAATGTTGTTGCAGTACTGCAGACCATTGCTGCAGTATTTATTAATAAAGGAGTAAATCAAAACAGGGGCTAGACAATTAGACTTCCCACTCGCTTGTTTCAATCTGTAAAATAGCCAAGGTACTTTGGAGGAGAGAACCAGCCAAAGGTGAGTGTGCTATGATTACAATTTTCATTCGCCAGGATGTCTGATGTGTGTTATGCTGCCCGTCTGTGCAGTCATGTGCCCAAAATGTTGAATCATTTGATAAACCATAAAAATTTGAAAAAACAAAGATTATGTAATTCTGAAATCTACAATTTATTTTTTTCTTCCTGCTGAAGTATGAGCTAAAACAGAGGAAGTTCACGAACCAAAATTGAATGAACTTCAATGTTGTCCTACCCACTAAGAAAAACAAGGAAACTCCACGATAAGTCTGGCTGTCTGACTGTTACATGCAGGCCTGGAGTTTCCTTACAACCATAGGGACTCTCTGTTACAGAGCTCATTTGGCATTCAAGATCAGTAACATACTGTGTCATTTGGACTTTAAATGTGGAGCATTCAAAGGGCGCATTAATCAAGAGCTCAGTAAAAGAACCTCTCTTGAAAAGAGATTTGGTAATCATTGAATTCAGGCTCCTTCCCTAGCCAGAGTGAATGACAACCGAGCCTTCTATGAGCAGTACCTGAAAAAGTTCTGGCTTAGGCCTAGGTGATTTCATCTGCTCTTGCTTCACCCTAAACCCAGGACTTGGAAGATAAATGGAGGAGGAACTGTGAGTCAATTATTCCTTTGGCAAAGGCTCTAGCAACTGCTTTGGAAGGATCAGGCAACATCCTATACCTGCACTAAAAATGCTATAGGTCACTGTCATACTGAGTGTTCCTGAGGGCAAGACCTAAATTTCTGCAGAATTGACAAAATCTTTGTGTGTGTGTGTATCTTCTCAGCGAGGACCAATCCTCTAGGCATCCACCATCCATCCTCCTCTCCTTCCACAGATGTCAAAACCTAGTTATATCTCGCTATCTGAATCAAGTTTTTTCCATTATGCACTATGCTAGGAAAATGAAGCAGCAAGCATTACCCCTGGGCAGCACTGGGTGAGAGGGATGGGGTTTGGAAGGTCATACTGTATGTGTGCGTGTGTGTGTGTGTATTTCCATATATGTACACCATGCCTTTCATATATACGTGCACATGTTTAAAAACATTTGAACAATTCATATTTCTAAATTGGCTTGTGCTATCTGTACCAAATTTCCCCCCCAAATATCTACCCATGGCTACAATGTGTCGTGTAAAAGCTGAGGTGGATCCATTTAATATTAGTGAAATTAGAGAGAAGAGTGGTCAAAATGAGACATGGAGGGGGAAGCTAAAGTTAATCTTAAGAAGGGAAAGAAGATGCATCTCTGCATAACACACCCACCCACACCAGACTGTCTATGCTAGCATTTTCCTTCAAATTTCACGTCATTGCATTAGCTTTGATGCAGCTCCACTGGGGTAGCAACATCAGGAGCGCTGATACAATCTGTAAACTGGTCTTTTAACCACCATATTGTCTAGCTGTGCTTGTAGTTAATCTGTTACAGGGGTTAAAATGCTGGTAGCCTGTCTACTTCTGGTGCACTTCTGATGCAACGGAATTGAAGAAAAAATCCACAGAAAAATAGAACAAACAGCTCATGACCTGAGCAAAATCATCCCTGTAGTGGAGCTGACAGCAATGCAGGCACCTAAAGAAGGTGGCTGGTACCTCTTTCCCTAGCCTGGGGCTGCTTCATTCCCTAATGCAGGTTAGAGCAACCTGAGAGCTGCCTTAATTTGTTCCCTGACTGCACTGACCCCTGCGGACCAGTGCACACTCGGGAATAAGTGAGGTGTAAGAACTCCTCAAGTTTGCCCTCTTCTGCACATGAGGTGCCCCTGGCATGCCTCCTGCAGTAGGGAGACACAGAGCTGGCTGTGCGTAGCAGGTGCCCCCACTCTATGAGCATTCCTCATGGGAGCCTTACAGATGTTTTCCCACTCAGATATGTCATCTCCCACAGCACAGCCAAGAATTCCCCTCTTGCTCCTTTAAAAACCATTTCTTGGGGTTGTGATGAAATTTCTTGTGAACGTGGCAAACGGCTGTGGGGGATCACCTCCAGGGCTTGGATGCCATGGAAGAGGGAGGGAAGGCTCCTCACTGGGGGAATTCCAAAAGAAGGCATGGGGCTTGTCAAACTATAAAAATATAAACCCCAGCCCCTCCAGACACAGCACCCTTGGAACGGTTTTTTCCTGAGTGCTGTTATGCTGCTATTACACAGCTGATCTCTAACCAGCAGAGCTCCAAGTGACATGGGCCTTTACTGCCCCTGACACCCAAACACCCATTATACAAGCGGGGTACTACCATGACTTTATTTTTACAAGCATTTCCATGAGGCTTTTATAAACATCTGTTCCATGCTTTCAACAAAAGACAACTCCTCCACCCCACCCCTCTGCCCAGAGGTCACAGGTCTGAGGTGTTCTGTGCAGAGAGGGGGCCTCACAGGCATGTGACAATTCTAAACCCTTCCCCAAAGCAGCAATAATAGTGGGAGAGTGACACAATCCTCATCCCTTCCCTGACCATATCCCTACCCACCTTTTCCTTCTGTCACTGTGGAGCAGACCATTTCCCCTAGGTCTGCACACAAAGATATGCCCCACCCTCTGCATAGATACATCCTTTCATATGCAGGATGGGGGTCAGGTGTGTGTCGCAGGTACCTACATTGCCCGGTTCCGCCCTCCCCCAGCCTGGGCCTCGTGGAGAGCTCTGCGTGATGGACTAGATCCGCATGTAGGCATGTGGATGAGTGGGGAGGGATGGTGTAAGTGACTTGCATCATCCCCTTGGCACCCACAGTAATGCCACTCAAAAGGTATCAAGCCCCAGGCCCATTTCTCACAGCCTGTCTTCTTACCTGCAACCACTCAGATGCCTGGGTCCTCTGCCAGATCCGTTGAAATCAATGCTGAACTTGGGTGATCTGTAGAGTCTGGGAGCTGGACCTGTTGCTTCTACAAGGGAGCTAGGTATAAGGCAAGACCCATCCCTTCACCCCGCCCCGATATAAGAATTTAGAGGCAACTCTGTGAGAGGAGCCTCTCTGAGTTTTCCTCTCCTATGGGCCCTCTTACCTGAAGGTTTCGCATGATCTGCACCAGAGATCTCTACATCCATCCCCCCTGCAACTTCAACAAAGCTTCCAGATCAGCTGCCAAGTGGGAATAAAGCATAATACACACTGCTCCCCACTTAGATTAACATTCATCTCATCATGCAAAAGCCTGTCTTAGACTTAGATTCATAGAGTCATAGATACTAAGGTCAGAAGGGACCATTATGATCATCTAGTCTGACCTCCTGCACAATGCAGGCCACAGAATCTCAACCACCCACTCCTGCGAAAAACCTCTTACCTATGTCTGAGCTATTTAAGTCCTCAAATCGTGGTTTAAAGACTTCAAGGAGCAGAGAAGCCTCCCTCAAGTGACCCGTGCCCCATGCTACAGAGGAAGGCGAAAAACCTCCAGGGTCTCTTCCAATCTGCCCTGGAGGAAAATTCCTCCCCGACCCCAGATATGGTGATCAGCAAAACCCTGAGCATATGGGCAAGATTCACCAGCCAGATACCCAGGAAAGAAATCTCTGTAGTAACTCAGATCCCACCCCATCTAACATCCCATCACAGGCCATTAGGCCTATTTACCATGAATATTTAAAGATTAATTAATTACCAAAATCATGTTATCCCATCATACCATCTCCTCCATAAACTTATCGAGTTTAATCTTAAAGCCAGATAGATTTTTTGCCCTCATTTCCATCTCCGAGGCTGTCAAAGTCACGCCAAGAGTCACCATGACCCCTGAGCAGCCCAGAAGCAGGAGGGCACAAAGCTGGTCTAAAGGCCTCTCTCCAGCTAAGTGGAGAATTGTGTGCTTTGTCTCCAAGAGGCCTAGCACAGATTCTAAAAAGGGGATGAGAATATTAATAATTACCTACAACAATGATGATAACCTATTCCCAGCTCAGCCACTGATTCTTTTTTCTCTCCCTTCCTTTTCCTGCCTTGTCTGCTTAGACTGTAAACTCTGTGGAGCAATGGCCCTTACTGTGTGTGCACAGCACCTAGCACACTGGGGCCCTGACCCTAGGCACTGCTATAATACAAATAATAAATACCTCCCGGGGGAGGGTTGATCGATATAAAGGCAGGGTAAGTACAAGTGCGGAGCACTCTAAGTGAAGGTAGGTCATGTCTGTCAAACCATGGGTAAAACTAGGGAGGAGAAGACACACAAAACAACTTGCACACAAGAGGATTGGTTAAAGATATTGAAAGCTGTGACATATAGTAGACACTCTCCATGCTGCAGACACTGTCAGCGTCATGGAGTTACTAGGTATTTTCTGAACACCCCTAACACAGAATAAGACATAAGAAATAAAAATTTCACTTTAGAATCATAGGAATATAGGGCTGGAAGGGACCTTAATAGATCAAGTCCAGCCCACTGTGCTGAGGCAGGACAACAACAAAATGCTGCACAGATTCAGATGACTGGCAACCACTTTCATATTTTTGGATGTGTTTCAAACTAACAAGTTATTGTAACAGAATAAAGACTGTCATAATAGATATTTTTAACTGTCTTATTCTTCTGAGCTCAGTCCACATGGTGCATGGACTATTCCTTAATGAAATGCAATTGAAAAAAGGCAAATATGTGTTTAGAATAATGATAATAGTGGCCCAGAAATATGTCTACATCCTGGATACAAAAGCAACCTTCTACAGTTAAGACAAACACTGTGCGAACAGGAGAAATGAGGGAGAGACTATCACAATCTCACTGCAATGTTAAATGGGTCTGTTCAAAGAAAGATGAACGAGCATGAACACTATTGCAACCTAGCTGCATAATGGGAATTTGTGATCTTGTAATCTCAGCAAAGGGCTGGGAGTCAGGAATTCCTGGGAAATAACGGATTTTTGATTTGCTGGCAATTCCAAAAAATAAAAAAGTTTTATTTTTGGTCAAATCGAAAACAAAATTTTTCTGCAAATCAAAGAGTTGAACAACGTTTTGTTTAGGCATTGTTTAAATGTTTTGATTTTTCAGTTTGATCAGAAATATTTGCTGAAGTCGATGAAAATCTGTGAATGTTTGCCAGTCAACCAGAATTGCGTTTTCTGGCAAACAAACTGTTCACCAAAAATATTGCACATAGTTCTACTCCTGAGTTCTAATCCTGGTTCTGAAACTGTATCACTATGTGGTTACATGCACAAAACCTCTCTGGGCCCCAGTTTCCTTTAGCTGTGAAATGGGATTAATACTTAGCTCACATGGGAGGGTGCACATTGTTTAATGTAGTAAATTACTATAAAATCTTGCCAGATTAAGACAGAGGTGCGTGCCTAGTGCTCACCTTTTCAGGTCAGATAAGCCCATCAGAATCTCCCTTTTCATTAGTAAAGAAAAGTTTCTAACCCCTTGTGGTTTCAAAATTAACCTTGAAAACATGAACAAAGCATGATGATAGAGTGATGTCTGCACACGTCAGCAGACAGCTTGAAACAATAACTCTGACAGAGGAGAACTGCCCCCGGCATCTCACTGGAATGGTAATTCCATGACCCACTGCTCTGGAGCGCCCTGCCTGTACCTCTCCAGCAGAGAATTCTGTGCGTAGCAGCAGGAGAAAAACTCCACCCACTTATCCAAGCCAATATACCCAGCTGCTAGGGTAACTATTGGGGGTCACCTGCCTCTCTGGGGAGCAGAGGGAATCCCTGTTGCTGTTCAGAAGGGGAGATTCTAACGCTCCTGGGGGAAGAAGGGGGTCCCATGCCACTGCCCCCCAAGTGGGCATAGGGTGAGACTGCAAGGAAGCCCTGTATTGCAATATGACTACAGCTATTGATTGCCTTTATCTGCCCTGTCCAAATGCTACTATTGCATCCTATAGAGGAGATTGCATACTCCAGTGGGTCTAAAGAAGCACTTAGGTGCTGGAACTAGAGGTGCTGGGGATGCTGCCACACCTCCTGGCTTGAAATAGTTTCCATCATAAACAGGGTTTACAGTTTGGTTCAATGGCTCTCAACATCCCCACTATACAAATTGTTCCAGCTCCTGTGTACAAACCCCCGTATTCTCTTTTCTGCTCTGAACAAATGCATAGTCCCTGCCATTAATTGATCTGCCTTGTAGCTGAAACTTTACAGCATTGTTGCTTTGGGTGAAGCACAGTGCCCAATGAGCATGGCAAAGGGAACTATTCCTCATATGTGTCACACAGTAAAAAGGGAGCACAGAGGAAGTCCCATGAAACTTTGTAAGTCCATCCTCCTGCTCCTCCTTTGTGAAAGGATGACTGCAAAGCTAATGAGAGCAAGGAAACTTTGCAGCAGGTGGTACTGTCAGTGACTCGCTAATTCCAGCAACAACCATCTGCCACCCAGTTGTGGAGATAGGAGGGGGTGGATGTAGAGGTGACTCAAAGCTGACGGGGAGAGTGAGCGGCTCAGGCTGAAGTTGCCAACCTGGTGATCTTGGGAGAGACAGAGTTTGGGTTTTTTTAAATGATTTTAAAAGGGCAGACCTGAGGTTTAAATCACAACCTATAAAACTGCTGCCTTGGAAACATTCAAGATGAAAAGTGTTTGCAAAACAGAGTCTGTCTTTGCCCTGTTAGACATGTTAGTTTATTTATTAGTGGTTGTGCCTCAGACAGGGAAATTATTTTGTACCAACTCATGACCACATAGATGAGCTTGCAATCCTGTTTTGGAAGCTTATAAGGGATGCGCTTGTGGTCCAGTACCTTCAAGAACCTGGATTTCTTTTGCGACTCCTCTGTCTTCATCAGAAATGTCATGTCACAGTAATAGTCTCCATGCCTCCTCTAGTTTGTATTACTCCTTATTATATACATCAGTAATGCTGATTGTTCACATTTACATAACCCTTGTCATCCAAAGAGCTCAAAGAACTTTTTGGAGGAATGTAATATCATTATCCCCATTTTATAGATGGAAAAATTAAGGCACAAAGAGGTTAAGTGACTTGTGTAAGGTTGCAGAATGAGCCAGTGCCAGAGTCAGGACTAGAAGAGAGGTCTCCTGGCTCCCAAACTTGTTCTCTAACTACTTACCTACTCTGCTGATCCATCCACTGGATCCCAACTAGAAAATATTTCCAAACTCACCCTAATGATCAGGAGATCTGGACACCATTTATTGTCCATACCCCCTACACAAAATGAAAATGATTCCATTACAAACCTTTGGGGAAAACAAAACCAACAACAGGGACCCTGGTTTCATCCCTCTGATCCTAAATTCTAACCTTTCTATGACCTACAAAGCCAACAAAGGACTATCTCAGCCTACCAAGTTGTGTCCAGACATTAGAGTGAACTTAGCAGAAATCCCACTCCCTACTTACATAGTATGTGTTGCTATGTACTAACATCTGTAGGGGAGCTATGCCAAGCTAGTCTCCAGCTAGAAGCCAATCTTTCTGTATGTTACAGGAGCTACAGGTGATCTACAAGAGCATACCCTCTTATGTCCAGAAAGTCAGGTTACTCATGCTATGCACACTATCACCAGAGGGGAGTAAAAATAATATCCATATCTTCCATGATACATGGAGTGTGCAAGAAAATAAATTCTACCCTATCCCATTCCCACCATTAAAATCCTCTCACCACAAAGATATCAGGGAATACTGAGAATCTTTCTTCCTTGCTGATCATTACATTTGCTTACTAAACAAAAACAGACAAGGTAAAAGTATTACAGTTAAAAATAGTCTGGTCACATGATGAGGTTTTATTTTCTCCTTCTCACATCCCAAACACCATCTGTATCCCCTAAAAAAAAAAAGAAGAAGAAGAAAGAAACATGCAGCCTAAAGCAGCTCATACTTATTTATATTTAATTTTTTTAAGGAAACTTGTCAAGTGAAAAAATGGTTTAAAAATATTCTTTGCACAGGTTGTACTATTTCAGAATAGTGAAAAAGAAATATTTTTTAAAAATCAGGTTACTGTTAGCCAGCTGTTGTTTACTTTGTACAGCACTTTATTGGTCTAGTTTCATTTTTGTTCCTAGTCTGTTTCCATGTACTTGTACAACGCTGTTGAGTTTGGGCTGCAAACTTTGCATGCGGGAGGATGTTTGCATTTAAAAAAATACCCTCCTTTGTACTGATTATTATTAATTTCATGATACCATTTCTATTTCTATTACAAAACCTAAGTATAAGGGCTGAATCTGTTCAAATACCCAGACCAGCAACCTTCTTCAGTGTTTGAACCTCATCTTGACTAGAAGTGAAGTACCATTGGTCCGTCCCTTAGCTCAGCTGGAGTTGGTGTACAGAGGGGAAGTGCAAAAAGGATACAGCTTTTCCATTGCATGATGCCACCAAGCCATCAGTTGTTTTTCTGTAATTTACAATTAACCTGTAGAACTCTCTGCTGCAAGATATTTATTTATTCAGATTTGTTTACTACACTTAATCCAGGACGTAAGCACATTCTAAAACATACAAGTCAATGTAGTATCCACTAAATTGTATAAAAAGAGTTAAAGCTTACATAAGCCCTTACAACAACTACCCAAATTTTGTTATAGAAGTGAGTCACTGGATGTAGAAACAGATACACTGTAATGTCCAAGCACGAGGATGCAACATGTTTAAAATCCTATATTGTAAACACAAAGGCACCACCAGCAGTTGGTCTCAAAGTTTGGTTGGATCTTCACTTGATCAAACTGGTAATGACAGTAGGAGATATTACACTAACACTTCCTACACCAGATGACCAAATGAGAGAATACAAAGATACATTTCATGGATTGGAGCATTTTCCTGAGGAGTAAAGAACAAAGTGAGTACAACTGTGGATCTCATAGTACACATTCCATGGACAATCCCAGTTGCTCTGTGAGACCAAATGATGAAAGATATTTTGAGAATGGAAAAGTCGATGATAATTACTAAGGTATATATAATTCCTATAGAGCAGAAAAACTTCATGATGGTAGTGGTGAAACCATGGCACAGGAGAGCTGTGACTGTGGCTAGATCTACGAGATACGTACAAGAGAATCAAGGAAAAATATTACCAGGTACATGCCTGATACAGTAACAAGTAAATTGGCTAATGTCCAGTGTATGCCATGATCTGAATACTGGAAAATAAATACACATAGAAATGTCAGTGCTTACTACATTTAATAACCAACATGGAACAGCACAAATATATGCCAGGATACATGAAGCTGTAGCCAATGCAGATGATATGCTGGTGTTTGAAGCACTATGAAACAAACTCTCAAGCTGGTATAAAGGCAACACAAATTAGTGCATATGGAGTCTTTACACTTTCCTCTGAAGCATTTAATATTGTCCAGAGTTGGAGACAGGATGCCAGACTCAAAGAACCATTGATCTCTTGTGACACAGCAATTCCTGTGACCCTCGGCCAGCCTGAGGTCTCTTTGCTTTTGAACATCATATATGGAGACTTCAGTGAAAGCATTTATAAACAGAGGAACATCTCTTTGTTTCCTGACTTTCAGGTCTTTGCACACAGGTTCCTTTCTCTCAGCACCATGAGTACTGCATGATGACCTGTTCAAACTCCAGGAATTCTGTGCCATGCACAATCCACTTGGTCCCTGAAGAGATTACTTTATTCTGCTGCTCACGAGTATAATTCTTTTTCATGATCCACATCAACAGACAAGGCCAATTCTTCCCATTTCCACGGGCAATGCAATGGAAAATAAATCACAGCAATAAGTCTTTCAACAGGTGCGGTCAGTGCTCAGAGATCTGCTATCACCTTGGGGCATGCCAACTGGCAATGAGAAACCCACTTTGCTGAGTTTGGATTGAGTTGTGTGAGTGTGAATAGCTGGGATTCCCTTTTGCCTCACTCAGTGACAGGATTGTCTGCTGAAAAGGCAGCAGTAGATGCCAGCTGGAACTTTTTGCTTTTTGTATCACTTATTCATCAGGCAAATCAAAATGCTTTCAGCAGTCCCAAAAAGGCACTCTGGCATGTCCTGAAATCTCATTGCATCTCTTTCCAGCAATGTGTTTGTAAATTAGTTAGCAGTTAGGAATGGGTGGTCGGTTGTTTATATTAGGCTCAGTATATTCACTGCACTGATCCAGAACCACAAGAAGGTGAACTTTTCCACTAGTATTCCCCAGGACTACCTAGGCCTTTGCTGCATCCTTCCCATCAGTTACTTGACCCAAGGTAAATCTCACCATGATGGAACTTTGTGTTGTACCCAACAAACAGAAATGGTGAGTTTTGCCTAAAACCCAGTTTGGGAGCTATCGCTACCTAAGAGCAGCAAAGGGATCGAATCATAAGGAATGCTATGTTTGTATGAATGCTCCCCGCCCCTTTCTCTTTAGCGACTCCTCGCCAATCAGTCATCCAGATGATGCTGATGTAAAGCTGCCTGATGTGACTCGAAAGCATGAGTGCCAACCTCAGGGCAGACTGTTAAGAGCCAGGGCATAAACCCCAAACTGGTTGTGAGTTCTGTACTTAGATTTCACCAACCAATTATCAAGTGTAAACTCATCAGGCACTGTAACAGCTTTAACATGGACTCACAGACAGACCCTTCGGCATTCCGATCTATCTCACCACCCAGGCGAGCAGACCTTTGTGATAGATGGTCCTTTACCCCAAGAATTAAAACAGCAATATTCAGATTACTCCCAGTCCCAATAGATGACTCACTTACCCCAGGTCAATTGCACTTGAGATTTCATACCAAAAACGTTTGTAGCCAATCCTATAATAAACTACATAAAGACATATTAAATAGGAAAAGAAAACAAAAGAGTTATTTACAAGGTTAGAGCAGGTAAACATATACACAAATGAGCTACAATCTTAATTTTCAAAAAGTAATAGAAGTTTCTATAATAAGCAAGATCTATATCTCCTTTAGGGCTAACCCAGGCTACTGGAGATCTCTTGCTTATGCCTAGTAAACCTTGCCCCCAGAGTCCAAACAGCATAGAAAGACTGCTTTTTGTTAGGGGTTTTTACCCCCCTCTTCACTTTTGCTCTGAGCTGCAAATTCAGCTGAGAAGAGGAATCACTTACATGACTCATCTTTGTGGCCGGGAAGGCAGAACAACTAATGTCTACTCTCTTCTTTAACGTCCCACCACAAGGGACCTTTCCTGTTGGACAAGACATAGATTCATAGATACTAAGGTCTGAAGGGACCATTCTGATCATTGTCTGACCTCCTGCACAGCGCAGGCCACAGAATCTCACCCACCCACTCCTGTGAAAAACCTCACCTATGTCTGAGCTATTGAAGTCCTTAAATCATGGTTTAAAGACTTCAAGGAGCAGAGAAGCCTCCCTCAAGTCAACCATGCCCCATGCTACAGAGGAAGGTGAAAAACCATAACACCTTCTGTTGGAGATCACCACTTCACACTAGTTAATGTCTCTCTCCTGTCCAGTGATTTGCACAGTCACAGAAGCTCATAATACAAGTGCTCATATATTACCTTACAATAAGGGATATAGATGTTATAAGTGAGATTAATGCATGTAACGGCAAGAAAGTCTAAACACTGAGCACATTCTTATAATTCTAATACCTACTTTAACAATACTAACACACAGATGAGCCAGACTGATTTCATCTATGTATTTGTCAGAGTTCCACTGAGGCATGGGGTCTTTGGCCTGAGCTAGCACCTGGCCTGCTGGTATCACAGTTGATATTTCCCAAAGGAAGATCCTCCTCTCCCTCAAATCCAGTTCTCTGCTAAAGACTCCTGCATATTCTGCATGCATGGAAATCTTACCAGGCCATCTCATCTCTTCTCTTCTAAGGACATGTGCAGTACTACTCGTAATCTACATTACCAAGTCCACTGATGTTATTAGGGTTTCTGTGTTGGAGCAGCCAGTGCACATGCACATACAGAGAGAGAGGGAGATGGCACTTACTACCGTGTTTAATTCCTCTGCAGTTGGTTCCCAAACACGATGACATGTACTATGACTAGGACGCTAGGCATCCCGCTACTCCATACCCACACTTCAGGGTCAAATGCTCCACACCCCTCCATTCTTATGTAAGATCGGAATAAGTAGGTTTGTGTGGGATGATCTAAGCAGAGCTGGGGAGGAAAGTATCTTCTGCCCAAACTTGGTGTCTTGTGCATGGCTGGGTATGTGCCATACTGTTGTTACAGGTTTCAGAGTAGCAGCCGTGTTAGTGTGTATTCGCAAAAAGAAAAGGAGTACTTGTGGCACCTTAGAGACTAACCAATTTATTTGAGCATAAGCTTTCGTGAGAATTGGATTGAATGCATCCGACGAAGTGAGCTGTAGCTCACAAAAGCTTATGCTCAAATTAATTTGTTAGTCTCTAAGGTGCCACAAGTACTCCTTTTCTTTTTACTGTTGTTACAGTGGCTCATGGCGGTAGTAGTATCAGAGGCCTATAAAGGGATAATTTAGGCCCATAGATCTGTTGAGTGGTGGATCCACTTGCTATTTCCTCATCACACTTCCTAATATCACTTTTTCAGAGAATAGCGCGTAATCCTCAGTGGCCTCTCTCTGCACTCTCCATACTCTCCAAAACTCAGTAGACATAGATGGAGTTATGGATGGGACAGGGAATTAAAAGGGAAAAAGGATCCAGAACAAGCCATTTTTTGGAGAAGCTAGGGGGAAGGGTCTAGAAGCTTGAAATGAGTCTCAAAAATATTTTACATACAAAAGCCCCCTCCTGAGACGAGACTTGATGCACCAAATGCCAGCTCCAAATTCCACTGAGGATCCATGAAGTAGTATGGAATCCAGTCATAATTCCATTGGTGATACTGGAGGCAGAATGGAATCTATGTCCCTCTTCAATAACTATGCAAAGCTAATTGGGACAAAAAAGTAGTAATTGCTGATGTATGTCACTAACATGAGCAGATAGCTTTCTCGAGGAAGAGGCTACTATTTTTAGTCAATTGTCAGAGCAGAACCACACTTGAGCATATGCCTGCAACTTGACAGACCTACCAAGAGTTGATATTATGAGCTATAGATGGCTCATTAAACTTTTGCACCAAGACTATAGTAGTTTTGGTTTGGTTTGGGTTTTTTTCATAAGATTTATTTATCTTTCAAAGCAGGAATGGATGCATAGGTTGGTCATTGCGAAAGGAAAACGTTTTGTTTGTATTTATGCATTGGTCAGCAGAGTTAATATCTAAAACTGTGGTTTATAAAAAGAATTGTCCTGATGTTTAGAACTTAGTCTGCATTTGAAGTGCCTATGGTAGTGGATGATAAGATAAATCCTTAGACAAAGGAAAGAAAACAGGTTCCTTTTAACATTTCCTGCTCGGGCTTCCTTTTCTTGCAAACCTTCAAAAGACAAGGTTCATGGTTTTGTTATGTACGGCTTTTGCTAACGTTTCAGATCCAGGTTCGGAAATCTCAGTAAAATCTTTATTGCCATCCAATCCATGACCTGCCCTTCCTGTTTTCCAAAAACAAAATGTTATGTTTATTTTGATAAAAGGGATATCCTGTTTTAAGGCTTTTATAAAAAGAGACACCCACAGAGACTTGGGCCTCAAATATTATTTCCCGTGCCCTAAATGAAATAAAGAAACTGTTCTGAACAAAGAAGGAAATATGGCAGGAAAAACATTTGAGAGTTAAGATCAATGAAGTTCTTGAAGAATCAATATCACATATATGATTATGGCTATTCTTTTAAAGGGAAGGTTATAAATATTATATATGAGAGCCCCTTTTCTGTATTAGACCTGGACTACTACTATTATTTTTATTGTAGTAGCACCTAGGAGCCCCAATCATAAACAGGGACCTCATTGTGCTATGTGCTGCACAAACACAGAACAAAAACACAGTCCCAGACCCAAACAGCTGATATAATTTTGGAGCTCTTAAATAAATATTGACAATGTTCTCATCCCAAATGGTGATCCTCTTGGATAGGCTTTTTTCTAAATATGGCATCATCAGAAACATTAATTTTTTAAAACTATTTATTTATTTTTGAAGTTTTAACAGATTTACAAATCATTATCACACATTATCATAAATAATCATTACAATAGAGAGCTCTTTTTTTAGAGGAACATACAGTAATAGAATCCATCAGGCTATTTAACAGAGTGGTACTGAAATTACAGTGTGTGCCTCTTTACACTACCCATAACATGCTGTTTCTGGTGATTTTATTAAATGGAGTGAACTCTCTGATTGCACGTATTTAATAAATCAGGCATGTCTATTATATGTTAATATTCAAAAAAGTTGGACGGGTGTGCTGGTTTGAGTTATTTGCTGGTGGGTATACTTTGAGTATTGAATAAATGGATTTTTTTTTTGTTGGTAGATTTGCCAGATGTCATTTGATGTTAATAGCCAAAGTAATCTCCATAGTAGTTTAAACCTAACAGCTTTTGCATGAAGGGCTATAATTGATCCTGAGAACAGGACAGAGAACAATTCTTCTTTCAAAAGTGATTTGTTAAAAATGGCTTTGTGGGGTGCTAACTTTGTCTCTGAATGTTTTCTGTATTAATTGTGCAGAGTTCCCCCCCAAAAAATATGTTTTTTCTGACCAAGAGCCCTGCAAACTCAGCTCAGGCCCATAGAGTCAAGCTGGGTCCTTTTCTGTTCACTTCAATATCACCAGCAATAGAGATTGTACAGGAAAATTAAGGCCCTTAGTTGTACCTATGCAATCCCATCGTCTTCAGATTAGGTCATCATTGTCACCTCAGCAGCCTCATTGCTTTCTGAACATTTGCACAGGTGTGACTGACTGGAACTTAAAAAACAATTTGGATGGTAAATATCCAAGAAGGAACAGACTCCGGCTCCCTCTCCCACAGTTAAGTTGGCTCTGCAGGACTAGGACAAAAAACATCAAACTGTAATTTTATTTTATTTTTTTTGGTCACTAAAATCGTAGGTATGATCCTGAACTCACATGAGGAGCAGATCTGGTAGAGATTCATTTTTCAGAGTGGAATCATTATGTATCATTTGTATTACAGAAGCTTTCCGAGGTCCCATTAAGGATCAGGGCCCCACTGTCCCAGGAGTTGTTCATGTGTAAAATAAAAGGGAGTCTCTACCCCAAAGAATTTACAGTTTAAACAGGGATGAGGTGTGACAAGTGGGAGAAAAATAACAAAGGACAAAGAGAGGCAGAGGATGAGGGCAGGAACACATGGCTGCACATATTAGAGACATATATGATATGGGGGCTTCCAATCTTTGTATTTAATAAATAAAGTCAGAGATTAATAATCTCCAAGAACTACATTTTATGGATTCAGCCCAGTTGCTGAGAACAGTAGCTGGCTGCAGTTGGGAATCTGCTACGGCCCATGCCCCTGGTGTTCAAGAAGTATGTCAGATGATGGGAAGCTAGACTACAAGAAAGAGCCCTTGGGGTTCACAAAAGAGCTCATTAACTCACCCACAGGGAATATGTTCTAAATCAAAGCAGGCCTGTTTATTTGGGCAGCTGAACTGCAGCATCGAACTGATGCTAAGATATTCATAATCCATTTTTCATAATGTTCAATGAAAGATCATTATGGATGGGGCTCCTATGGGACCAGACTTAGCTCTCCCCTCCAGAGGGAGAGAGAGAGAGATGTTAGCATTCTTCTGACCCCACACTAGCTCAGGAAATTTCTCATGATACTGAAAGCACAGACTACCTACAAAGAGAGGATAAGAGGAGACATTACACGGCAATTCCTCATTATCTGAAACAGTCTAGTCTGAGAAACAACAAAGGTCAAAAAATCCAGTCATTTGTAATGTGTTAGGAATGAAAACTCTACAGATGTGACCCTTTACACAGTGTCAATCCATCCAGCCTGTTTAAATCACAAACAGGCATCAAAGAAGCTCTCCAATCCAGGCAGGTTTGCTGTGCAGATTCAGAATGCTGTTACTAGCAAAGGAATGACATTAGGATATGTCACCTCAAAATGAAACTATTCTGGACTGCAATGTGCTAGTTTTCCCAGAAATTCAAAATAACAAGGCCACTAGCTGATGTTCACAGCTGGGTCCTGAGAAGCCCTGCAGAGAGAAATAGCTAGGGCATCAATCAGCTGGGAATGGGAGAAGCTTGAATAGTTGCTAAACATCTGTTGATCTAGTGTAAAGCATATAATAAATCATATAGCAAGGAGCATTGTCTAGTGGCTAGCAGGAGCAGGGAGTCAGAGCTCAGGGGTTCAATTCCTGGCTCCGTCACAGATTCACTCTGTTCCTTTGGCCAACTCATTGGGCCCATCTGCAAAATGACGCTAAGCTCTATGTCACAAGGGTGTTATGAGGTTTAATTTACTCATGACTGAAAAGCACTTTGGACATTTTTGGATCTAAGACAATATGGAGGTGTGAAAATATTAATGTTTATTTTGCATTTACTCTTTGAAGACTGAAAATATACACATATGACCTTCTCCATATGTTCGCAAAGTACTTTGAGATGCTTGGATTTAAGGTGCTATATGACTGCAATGTATTAGCATTGTTACTCACATACTCACATACATAACTCTTTGGAGACTGCAGATACACCCATATAGCCTTCCATACGTATATGCAGCAGACCACCTACAAAACACCAGCATTGTTATGCTATGTAAGCATCATAATAGAAGAATTACATGGTTGTTTTAACACCCGCTGGGCAATTATCTGCATACATGTTCTAGTTTCTATAATTCCCACCAAAGGCTAAAACCCTTAAACAGCCAAGAACATATCTGGAGAGTTAGCAGTAGGACACCAGAGGTCTTCATTGTGACTTCCAAGCTTGTTTTGGGCTGTGCTGGTTTACTGATAACCAGCTTTTAACACTATAGCCATTTTGAGTTGTGATGACTCCTCACTCTAACTCAGTATGGAAGTTTTTAATCCCCCTCTGGACTGCACTTCCCTCTCTCTAAGATTTATGACTCCTTGCTAACTGGTGTCACTGAGGGCATCTTATGAACTGAGACAGCCACGTGCTGCAAATGGCCCTTTCAACCCTGGAGGCTGTGTGGAACTAACAGCACTGGTACAATAATTCTGTTTACTCAGCAATATTCATGAGATTTCCTCCATGAAACTGATGGCTATTGAGAAACGCCTGCCATAGCAACATCAAGTGCTGTTTAGTTACACAATGCCTTTGATATCCTGCCATGTTGGCAAGAGCCATATTGTGCTGGTTACAGAGCTGAAACATATCTCTGTGCTACTTGGCAAGGGACTGAGCCTTATTTGGGGTTATAACATTTAATTTTAAGCCCTTCTCTGGCAAGGAAGCATCAGAGCAGACACACACACACACCAAGAGAGAAAGAACTTACTGAAAAGCCACCTTGTGCTAACTGCTGTGATTTATAAACAGCACCTTCTTAAACCTAAATTCAGATGTTGAACTACAGGCCACATTTGGAAATTAATCAAAGAGAATGTAAACTGATGTAATTTACGTCTTCATCTAGAATCCTCTCCATGTAAATTACGTTAGTTTAAACTTGAGCTACATTTGTCAATATAGCTAGTTTGGTCAGGGATGTGAAAAAACCATACCCCTGACTGACACAGAGATGCCTACTTAACCCCCAGCGTAGGGTTAGTTACATTGATGGAACAAGGCTTCCGTCAATATAGCTAGCATCATTTGGGGAGGTGGTGTGGTGTTTCCACACAGACCGAAAAACCCCTTTCGTCGGTGTAGGCTGTGCCTGTACTATATGGTTATGCCAGCATAGCTATGCTGACATAGCTAGGCCAATATATTCTCTGTAGCGTAGACACGTCTTCAGTTAGAACTTCTCAGATTCCTAAAAATCACATCACCTTCAAATTCAGCCCACTGAGTCAAATTGGATTCTAAAGTGGCATATTTTACATATTGAAGGGGAACAGAAGAAGGTGTAAGTTACATCGTTTAGACTAGCTCATGAATTTCATTCCTATATCTTTAGTGGATATCTCCATTCATGCAATGTCAGGAGTAAAAACTTCCTATCAAAGTAGAATTCCCTAGTCCCTATTCTGGAATCTAAAAGCATACATCAGGATGGTGGTGTCTGTGGTCAAAAGGGTTTGCAGCAAAATGAAGATGGAATACAGTGGAGCAATTTTGACATTTACTTTTTACTTGCAATGTTGAAACTGCTACTGAATTTTCTCCCACCAGAGCTTCCTTGGCTCAAGTCGTCCACGTCATGGTTACACACCCACTAGTGACATAACAAAAAAGTACAATGGGAGGAAAGGGGGTGGAAGAGGAGGTGAAAGAGGAGGAGACACTTGTGGTGACAGCATTGGATATTTGGATATTTGGTCGAGTTCCCTGCTCTGCCACTTAATCTTTCTGTGTCCCAACTGCCCCTCCATAAAAAGTAGATAATGCTTTCATACCTTACATGGGTGTTGTGAGGATAAATTAATTAGTGTCTGTGAGGTGCTCATATACTACAGCAAAGGTGACCATAAGTAACTAGACAGATTCAGGAAGAGTGGATTTGGGATGTTAAACACAGCAAATGTGCAAAAACACTTTGATATCAATGATTTTTTTATTCCCAAAATACCCTTGCTGTATATTATTATACCAAGTTATTTATAAATGCTATTTATAGAGGTGTTTATGCAGGTGATCATCTGTTCCCAAAATATCACATGCTTGATTCATCAGCCATGTCAATTCTATGTAACCAATTAGGTTTGAGCAAAATACTCATTTAGGTGATGGAAGTATAAAGATGAAAATTATTTGTAAAATACTTTGATATTCTGGAATGTCAGGTACTATAAAAGTGTGAGGTATTATTTTATAGCCTATAACTGTGGACATAAGAATTGCCTTGCACAATCAGAATAATGGGCCACTTAGTCAAGTATCCCATCCTTCACAGCAGTCAAAACGCAGAACCAAATATTCCAGAGGAATGAGTAATAAAATCACACAACAGGCGTGTGCAATAAAATCACACAACACAATACAGAAAATTTGTACCTAACCCCAGGCAATTTAAAGTCTGAAGCATGAGGATTTAGAACCCTTAAACTTGTGTTTAATAACTGTGAATATTATTATTCATACAATTATCAAATCCTTTTCTGAATCTTTCTAAGCTTTTTGGTCTGAAGACTATTGTGTGACAGTGACTTCTACATGCTACTTGTACTTATGCAAAAAATGCTGCAGCCCCTTCTCTCGGCTCCTCTGAAGCAAATCAGAGAGCTCTCTGGGACATGTCTTTCCAAAAAAAACAAAATGTTTTGCCTCTGTATTTTCTTGCTTGTGTGGCACCCCTGATGTTCTGAGGATTAGATCTAGGTTACTGAACATCTGACTCCAAGCTACCAGAAAATTAGAAAACTTAGGCTACAACAAAAAGAGGCAGTTGTGTGATGGAGAGAGGTATGGTACCTTCCAAGAGAGGCAGATTTTTGTTTCATCGCCCACACATTTCTATTTTTAAATCAGGCTTTTGCTTCATTTTGCAGATGCTGTGCAATTTAAGCAACAGCTGTACATTTACAAACCACCTACATAAGACACTTCAGAGCTGCTTCTTTCGGGGTGACACTGGAGGTTTCACTCCAACACTGAACTCACATATGCTTCCAGCTCATGCATTTACCCTGGGATTTGCAGAAAGACAGATCAGAATGAGCGAAGCAAAAGTACTGGATTTATTTTTAATAATCCTATCCCATTCATAATGAATTTTTAACCATGTTAATTGCTAGCCTGCTAACTCTGAATGGCTTCCTTCAGCAAAGACATTGTCAAAATAAATGGCTTAAAGGCTTTTTGTGGGTTCACTGAATAATTTTGGCTCCTAACACAGGCTGCTCAGGTAAAAGTCCCTGAGCAAAGCTCTTGACTAAAGCCCTGCGTGGATACAAAATTTGTATCCGCATCCAGTCTGCAATTAGCCAAAATGGTCCGCAGATATAAAACAGATATCCACGGATTTGCATGGCTCTACTCTTCACTTAAAAAGGCCTGGAAATTTAATACATTTTCCCCTGTAACTAGAGCTTGCTGAAAGAGATATAATTCATGTTATTCTTCTTCGGTTATTGTACAGTAATGTGTGTGAAGTTATCTGTCTGGGTACTTAGTTGGACTTCATTATAGTAATCTCTGTGCAGTTCATAATGGATTTTATCCTCCCACCACCACTATGAAGCAGGGGAGTACTATCCCTATGAGACAGATGGGGAACTGATCCAAAGGGTATATTAAGTGACTAGCCCAAGAATACACAGGAAGTCTGTGGGTTGAGCTGGAAATTGAACCCTGATCTCCTACATCGCTATTTAGATCTTAACCACCAGAACATCCTTCCTGTCCTCATTAAGGTCCCTGTGCAAAGAAAGAATTTAAGAGGCTGAACATCATCTGTAAAGTGCTAAGTGGCAGAAGTGAGGTGGTGTATTTATTGGAACAAGAAAGTGATTTAAGATCATCACTAAATTCACTTCAATGAAACTTGACTCTTGGTCAGAGGTGAAAGCGTAGTGCTTTATCTGTCTCCCAGATTGATCAGTGCCTGTGCTATGGTGGAGACACAGCCTTATTAGGTCCTATCACTACTCTGCTTTGACCCATGTTTGAAAACATAATTTGTCCTCTGGTTAAGCATGGTTCCAACCACATTAGTTTCAAACACGGCTTGGCTGACTAGCATAGACAAAGCAGGAATCATTTCTTGTCCTCACTGATTTTTCTCGTAAAATTTCCTACTGGTGCAGCTTCAGCAGTGGTGAAAATTATAGGAGTTTAAGAGTTAGAGAACCGGGACTCCTGGGTTCTATGGTGTGTGACTTTGGATGAATTAGTCTTTCTGCTTCTCAGTTCCCCCATGTATAAAATAGGTATCATACATGTCTATTTCATGAGAGCATTGTTTGTAAAGTGCTTTGAAATTGGGATGAAACACATCAGGTAAGTACAAAATAATACTTTCTAAATGCGCTATTATTATTGGGCTTCCTCTTTACTTTCCTCCTTTCAACCTCCCATTTCCCTTTGTGTTGTTTATTCTTTCTCCCTTATTTCCCTTTTCATTCTGCCCTCTGTTGCTGTCAGTTTTTGGCAGAGGGCAGCATTTTATTTATACGTGCTCTACCTTCCTTCTCTGCTCAGCGAGCAGGTAGAGCAGAGACAGCATGGGAAATGAGCTGGGTTGGGAGGCCAAGCAGAGGCATGGAGCATGCCAGTGAAATATCATGCCAGCTCATGTACCCTCTATCACTAAAGAATCTCAGTGCCCTGGTTTGGCTGCTGCTTGGACACACGGCAGAGAATTTGCTGTTTAAACAACATTACAAACTTTGATTTATGGAGAAGGAAGGAACCAATTTTTTTTATTTTTCCAATATCAAGATGATTTTCCCCCTGTTTTTAATGTTTGGGTCAGTTCAACTTTCTGCAACATTGGGTTGGGTATTTAATCAGTGATTCATGTAAATGGTACCAGCAGCTGTGAAAGATGCTTCAGAGCCGCAGTAAATTGAATCTCCTTTATTTTGGTCACTTACCAGCTGTAATCTACTTAATTCTAATAGCAGGTGATTTAGGGGCCTAATAGGAAGTACAGTGTTTGCCTCTGCTATGTATTAAAAGTGCCATCTAGTGGATAACATTATGTTAAGGAGAGGTTATTTCTATGATTGTTCTTTAGTTCATGAATGACTAGTATGCAGTGGTGCTGTTGCCATTGGTCCCAGGATATTAGAGAGACAAGGTGAGTAAGATAATATTTTATTGAACCAATTTCTGCTGGTGGAAGAGCCAAGCTTTTGAGGTTACACAGAGCTCTTCTTCAGGTCTGGGACACTTACCTGGGGCAAGTCTACATTTAAAATACTGTATCAGCACAGCTGCATCTTTGCAGCTGCATCACTATAGCGCTTTAATGAAGACGCTCTATGCCTACAGAAGAGAGCTCTCCCATCGGTTTAGTTAATCCACCTCCCTAAGAGATGGTAGATATGTTGGTGGGAGAAGCTCTCCTGTGGACATAGCACTGTCTACATGGGGGATTAGGTTGTTCAGGGGGGTGGATTTTTCACACCTCTGAGTGACATAGTTATACCGATATAGGTCTGTAGTGTAGACCGGACCTCAGTGTCACAGCCAAATACAAGGTGGGACAGATTGTTTAGCACAAGCAATTAACACATATTTCAAGGGATCATTCAAGGTGAAGTGGCTGGGATATACACCTTAACACACTCAAAACCACTTTCACCAAACAAGGCCACTCCATCAGAGAAGTAGATCTCATCATGGACCAGGCCACTCAAATATCCTGAGAGAACCTGCTTCAGTACAGAAATAAAAACCCCCTCCAACCATACACCCCTATTTGTAAACTACCATCCCACACTAGAACTCATATGAGGTATCATCAAACTACTACAACCCATACTTGATGGGGAACCCATCCTGAAATAAATCTTTCCTGAGTCCTCTCTTCTGACCTTCAAACAATCCCACAACCTCACCAAATTCATCATCAGAAGCAAGCTCCCCACAGACCAGGACACAACAACTCAAAGCGGCATCAGACCCTGCCAGATTAACAGTTGCAAAACCTGCAGCCATATCTCCACACTACAATGATCAACACAGCCCTCCCCACCCCCACACACACACCTTTTCAAGATCCATGGGTCCTATACATGTCTATCACAATGTGTGATGTATCTCATCCAATGTACTACATGCCCCACTAGCAACTATGTAAACCAGACAGACAATCATTATGCTCTCAAATGAACTCACACAGGAAAATGATAAAAGACAAAACACCATATCACCTCTGGGTGAACACTTTTCACAAAACCATCACTCTATATCTGACCTATCTGTCCTCATCCTCAAAGGAAACCTGAACAGCGCTTTCAAAAGATGAACCTGGGAGCTTAAATTCATTACTTTGCTAAACACTAAAAATCATAGAATGAATAGAAACATTGGATTTATGGCTTATTACAACAATCTGTAACCCACTAACAACACCCCTTCCCACTGCTTCCCTCTCCCCTTTCCTTTCCTCCTTATTACTAGACAGGTGTTAATGGACTACTTCACCTTGAATGGTCCCTTGAAGTATCTGTTAACTACTTATGTTAAATAATCTGTTCCAACTTGTATTTAGCTATGATACTCTAAATCAGTTTCCCAGATCTGAAGAAGAGCTCTGTATAAGCTCAAAATCTTGTCTCTCACTAACAGAAGTTGGTCTAATAATAGATATTATCTCACCCACCTTGTAACTCTGTAGTGGCCGTGATAGGGAATGTATCTGTAGTGTATCACAGTGGGTCACCTAATTGCAGACTACCATGTTTTGGAACATTATTCCCTTTTTAAAAAAATGTACTATCTGATTGCAACGGAGATGGGGTCCTCCATGTGCCAGAGCACTGCATTTGGGAACTAGGTTCTAGCGATCCACATTTGGACCTCAAGGCCAATATCTAACTGCAGACTAGTACATGTGCCTCAGGTGACATAATTCATGGTCTAAGGATATCCCGTTCATAGAGCCCACCAACCCATTATTTTGGGCATGAAGTACTTCACCCAGCAGATGGGATTTAAAAGTCAAGGTGACACTTTTTCATATGTGAAAAATAATGTGGCTTTATTCCCAATTGGATAAATACGGATGCAGGTCTGAGACATTCCCTCTACTCAACAGTTGTGCTACACACACATACACGGGTACGTAAATACGTCAGTCCAACACAATGTTAGGTCACATTTTTCCTAGCTCCACTGGTCACAGAATTCATCCATTAGCCCACCCCAGTGAATGTACATTCTTCCCATGGAGGAAAAGCCTCCCTTCATGCCTCAGGCTTGTTTTAGATACAAAGTGACCTGCATGGGCTGGATTTTTCCACCCCTTTCTCTGGGCATCAGATTGATTGGGGAAGGGCCACCGTGACTCCAGAGACACAAATTGACAAGGCATCAGACACTGGTCACGAATCCTTCTGTACTTTGTTCTGGAAAGTTTACCAGGCAGAGCCCAATGTTTCCATGTCACGCTGGGTAGTGGTTTCTCATATTCAAATGCAAGCGTCCCGTCACTTTCAGTCACATCACATAAGTAAGTGGCATGACTCACACAGCCTGAGGAGATCCAGCCCAGTGTGAGGTGTTGCACAGCATGTCCTGAAAATAACAGTTAAGGAAAGAGATGGCAACATTATGAGGATTGTTATGTGGTTGTTTTTCCCATTTGCATCCTAGCTGCTACATCAATAAATATTTGTGTTATATAATTATTACCCATTGTCTCATGCAACAAAAAAGAGAATTACTTACAATAAAATTTCTATGCCAGCTTTCATCCAAGGATCTCAGAACACTTTATAAACATTTATCAAACTAGACTAACACCCATCTGAAGTGGTAAGTATTACTGCCATTTTACAGATGAATACTTTGAAGAACAATTAAATGACAGCCCCAATATCACAAAACAAGTCAGTGGCAGAGGTGGGAACTAGAACCCAGGAATCCTAATGATTATTCTTGTCTTACAACCAGTACACCACACTGACTATCCATTCAGAGATTTCAGCTCTCTCTTTACAAAACAGAGATAGGCAATGGACTTCTGAAGTTTCAATCATTTACACAGCAACAGTAGAGCCTTTTTGAACTATATATATCTATTAACAGAAGAAAAATGCTTCAGAACCACAACTTCTTGTTAACAGAATACAACACTGGTGCAACAGGATTGTGGGTCTCACACACCATTACTCTGCACCTTGTGTAGCCATTTCCAGCACAGCACAGTGGCTGTACTAGCATTCTCATCAGATAGCACATTATACCCAGTTTGTACTGTTGTAAATGACTGCATAAGGTGAAGGATAAGAGAGTGCCAGTCCTATGTGTTTAAAAGTCTTCCTGCATCACACAGGGCAGATATCTGGAGCTCAGACAGCTTGACATTATGGATCAGAGAATCTGTCTTTGTACATTTTACACCTGATGACACCTAGTGGAAGAGAAAAGCACTTTTAGAGACAAACTTGCAAAAGCCTTCCATGTTCTCTGAATGCACTACTTCAGATTTTCAGCACATACGTGTTCCGCTGGCAAAAATCACCACAATCAAAAAAAAATCCAAAACAAAACACTACTGCATGTAGTTCTCCCCTTGGGGAGAGTATGAGAGAACGAACAAGTGACAGATGTTAGTCACATTACTTAGTGCTCTATTTCAAGGTGCTCAGACACTATAATACTGAGCGCTTCAGTATAAGAACAGAACAGATTAGAACAGAATAGAATGCAGTGACCATACCAAGAATTTTGAAATGCAGAACAAGGGATCAGAGTAGCAGCCATGTTAGTCTGTATTCGCAAAAAAGAAAAGGAGTACTTGTGGCACCTTAGAGACTAACTAATTTATTTGAGCATAAGCTTTCGTGAGCTACATTCCACCGAATGCATCCGATGAAGTGAGCTGTAGCTCACGAAAGCTTATGCTCAGATAAATTTGTTAGTCTCTAAGGTGCCACAAGTACTCCTTTTCTTTTTTGAGAACAAGGGATGTTTCCACTCTTTCATGGGAAGTATCTCCCTGTGATTCAGATAGTTGACCACTAGCTGTCCCCATTGCTTCACACAAGTAAAAAGACCAATGTCTTGCAGTTGAAAGAAACCCTGACTTTGTTTTCCAGGGAAACATCTGTCTTCAAAATCCATCTTGCTGCTGCTCCTGGGGAAAGTGAACAGCTCATAAGAAAATAAAAGGAGATACCATGGTTGTATTCCCCCCCACCCCCCTGACAGCACACCCTGTAACTATTTTTCTCTTTCTTATTCATCTTAAAAAAAAATGTGACAGTCACTGCTGCTTTTCCAGGACTACTATAAAATGTTTTATGGAACATAAAGGCCAAATTCACAGAGCCATCCCAGTTGCATTTATTTATGCTGCTGTTAAATTTGGCCCCAATGTTTCCAAAATGAAACAGAAGAGAGCTCAGCATCTGATGTCAGCCTTATTGTATTGGAGCTGTATCAAAGCTCTTCCTTCTTTTACAAGGGGCAAGGAGACAGGAGAAAATCTAAATATAAACATCACCAGAAGGAGGGTAAAGTTATACAAATAAATATTTACACCTTAAATCTCACAGTGCTGCCAGTTTCTAGCTAACCAAGTGGAACCCCAGGAGAACATATGTAGGTCTGCATTCTCCAGGAGTATTCATGTGGTTAGAGATTTGGAAGAGATCAACTTCAGAGATTCAGAAAGTCACTTCTTCAGATCTATTACACTGTGGAATAGCTAAAGGAAGCAGGGGAAGCCCAGTCATTTAGGAACAGAGGAACTGCCAGATCTGCATCAGACCAATGTAATGATCTTGTCTGGTATCCTGTCTCAGTTAGAGGTCAGTACCAGATGTTGCAGAGGAAAATTTAAAACCTGCATACTGGAATTTTTTTTTCAATAAATGTTTCTGGAGAAAGTTTCTTCCTAACCCCAGACTGTTAAAACTATTAGAACTAAGCAGTTGAGAATGTTTTGCAGAGAAGCCATTGCTTTGGTCAGAGAAGAGGAAGTAATGATAATGAGAGAGGTGATCAAACTCCAAAATATGGATTTAAAACTTTCCATATTTGGGGAGAGTATGGATTTGCGGGTTGTTTGGGACTCATCTCTATCTTAATATTCCTTTCTTTCCAGTTTCTATGACTATCTGTCATTTCCACTTGTACTTTGGCTTCTCAGCATGAATCCAAAACACAGGCCTGTTACCCACTTTACTAGATCTATGGGGCTTCTGTTTTCTCAGAGAAATACAGTCTGTCTTTGATACGCTTGGGGATTACACCCATAGATGAAAGAGGAAATAGGTCCTTTAATGCTATAATGCTTAAGAATGCCTTTAAAAAGCACAAAAAAGGTCAAACATTGTTCACTGAATGCAATAACTGATTAACTTTGAGATTTATTTTTTCCCATGCTTTTGTGGATCATCACAATCCAGTCCTATGATTGGCTAATCTATCCAGTGATCAAAATTAGCCAACAGCTCTCAGAGCCAGATACAAAGGTATTAGGGTGTCAGAAGCAGTTACACAAATATTATAACTCGGGGAAGATACATGCATTCTGAGCGAAAGATGAGCATTTGATCCAATCACACAATCTGGTTCTGGAAGCTTTGAAAATGCTAAAATGTCAAAGACGTTCAGATCCGACATTCAAATTCTCCTCCCTTGTGCTGTTCACACACACAGCCTTGTCTACAATAGTAGAATTAGGACTCATAATTCACAACCAGGGTGGCTTCAATGTGGTCGCAGCATGGTGAAAGCTGTGTTGTAGAGAGGGCTCAGGCTTTTTTCCCCACTGTGTCACTTGAGGCTCTGAGTAGGGAAAAGCTGAAACCACTACTCACTATAGTACACATATAAAAGGTAGATATGATACCAGCTGCCTGTCTGGGTCACTGAAGCGTATGAAATTATTTAGATCAGAATATGCCCCTTTCCTAGCAGAGCCAATCAAAGACAACAAACCGAGGGAATACTAGGGTTATATTTTCCCTCAAAATATATTCACAGGGAGTGGAGTGGAGGAAGGACCCAATCTTGTAAAGGGCTGAGTTTCTTCAACTTCCATTCAGGAAGGAACTTTCTCCACTCAGCAACTCGCACTCATGTACCTCAAACCCCTGGACGGCTTCTTGTAAGGAGCATCTATTTGGTCTGGTAATGGAAAATATACCAATACAGCATCAATTATACCAAGAAAGATTCCCAGACACCCCTCCCTCAGCAAGTAACACACATCTTAGTCCCTCTCTGCTCTCACATTTCCCCTGAATACCAGATCCATATCTTCCCCCAAACAAAGTATCAGAACAAATACTTCCCATGCAAAAAGGGGATTTTAATGATATATTCCCATTAAATCTAACCAAGTCTGCTTTGAGGAAGAACAGCAGGCCCTAGCAGTGATGAGATAGGGCTATGAATAGCTGGAAGGGTCACCATACTAAACAACAGACATGCTCTTTCGTCAGTGGAAAAAACAACCAATGTTTTACTAGATTTTACAAGGCCCAGGTCAACTTTACCAGACAAGCGTGAAACACCACAGCCTGACTCTTGGTGCAGAAGTCCGAGCATCATCTATGGGAGTATTTCACAATGATGGAGGATAAAATATGTCCCTAGAAGGTTTAAGCCTTAGTTCCTGATCCACCAGCTGTGGAAGTAGCATGGTTCAATGCAAAAACCTCATTCATATCTTATGCTGCAGGCACCTCAGAAGCCAAACCAGCTCTGACAGGAATTGTGGATAAATTATGATCTGGTTGGAAAGAGGCAGCACTGTATCTACTTCCCTTAAAGATCCCTCCACAACTGGACAGATGCCAGAAATTGCACTATGCAGCAGCTTTGGATTTTCATCTCCTTTTTTGTTTGTTTAAACAAGGTTTGCGGGTTTTGGGTGGGAAACAATAGGGGAAAGGTGCTCTATTTTCAAGATGAGATACTGAAGCAATCTTCGTTACTGCATACAGTAACGTGGTGACTTGCTGCTTGATTAACCAGTCTATTTTGGGTTGAGTTGTATGTGTAGGGGGCAGGAAGCTAGTGCCCTAGGAACAGACACAATGAAAGCATGAGCTTTCGTGAGCTACAGCTCACTCATGAAAGCTTATGCTCTAATAAATTTGTTAGTCTCTAAGGTGCCACAAGTACTCCTTTTCTTTTTGCAAATACAGACTAACATGGCTGCTACTCTGAAAAATGAAAGCATGATCACCCATCAACACAGAGCACAACAGAGGGACTCCCAGATGGTGTCAGAGAACAGGCACTCATCAGGAGAAGCCTCAGGAGTCAAATATAGCTGAATCAATGCCATTCAGCACCCCAAAACAATATAAAAATCACTGGAATAAAGAACATTTGAAGCAAAGCCCCAGATCCAAATGGTCTCAAATTTGAAGGGAGGAGTTCAGAATCCACATGTGGATCTGAAATTTGCAAGTGGCCTGAACTAAAGCCCTGGATCCAAAATTTCCCAAACTTTGGACTGTTCAATTTCCAGATCCCAGTTAGGAGCCTCTCTAAATAGCATCAGAAACATTGGCTAACTCAGGGGGGATTAAAAAACCATTATCTGTTGACTCTCTCTGTGAAGTGAATTGTGATTGTTGATGTTATCAATGTTTAGATGTATTGTATTAGTGCAACGTAACTAAATAGATTCACACACTGTTTCATAAAGAAACTATGTAGTAGCAGGGAACTCCTTCAGGCTGACTATTTCCTGCATTCTCTTTTATCTTTCTGTTATCCCTTTGATGTTAAGTATTTGTAGTTTTAAAAATTCTTAGCTTAAACCAAAACTATTTTTCTCAGTATGACAGATTTTCAAGAAGTGTCATACTACATGTGAGCAATTTTTGATAAGATAAAAATATACAGATATGTCTATACATCTCTACATAAACTAAAATCCAACAGAAAATGAAAAGATGGGTGTGTGACACAACAAAGACACAGAAAAAAGACAGGAATAAACAATAGGAATGTATTTTTCTAGATACAGGCTGCTCTTTGCTCCTAATTCTGGGAGTCATGTTGAAAAACCAGAACAGAAAGTGGAAAGCCTCATTATTCCCAGCTTGTAAAACAGGGAGTTATTATCATAACAGATAAAGTGATTGATTAAAAAAAAACATTATATACAAGTCAGTGATCTTTATACACCACATAAGGAACTCCAGATTTAAGACTGACCACAGACTGATGGGAAACCTCATTTTCCTTAACTCTTTTGCTTTAAAAGATTGGCATTTGAGGGGATTATGTTGTCTGTGTGTTTTTAAGGGGAGGGGTACAAAAATAGGTGGGGGGGGTTAGAGGAAAGGAAACTTAAATGAAGTTCCTGCAAAGAGCAAGCAATCTTTTGCTTTAAAAGATTGGCATTAGCTAAAGAATTTTATATTTCCTTACTCATAAAAATATAGAATGATGATAACAAATAGGACAACAAATAAGCCAGCCATGCTATCACCAGTATGAACCAAAACAATTCTCTCTTACAACAATGTTACGGCAGTAGTGTAGAGAATTGTAGCATTGCTACATTCTAGGAAACCAAATATCCCAGAACATTGGGGAAGAGCAGATCACGATCCAAACTATGCTGCTGAGGCCAATCTCCCCTGCGGTGTTGTGGGTCATTACTTTATTATATTCCTAAGGTTTACAGGGCTACAATGCTGAATACACATACTGAAAGCAACTGGAGGGCAGGGACTAATGCTACAGTAAATGAGCTCCACTCCAGCTGCTGCTCCTTCCTCTGACTGATTTATTGTTACCCATGCATTTGAAGGGGTTATGTTGTGTGTGTGTTTTTAAGGGGAGGGGTACAAAAATAGGTGGGGGGGGGTTTAGAGGAAAGGAAACTTAAATGAAGTTCCTGCAAAATGCAAGCAATCTTTCTGTTGAGCCATTTCACTAAGGGCCCTATCCTGACAGCTATTAAGTGCCCACAACTCTCATTGACTAGGTCCTAAAATTGTTTCCAAGGTGCTGGAAGGGGGCGTCAAACACACTAGAGAAATCCATGAAGGAAGTTAACAGAATAGAGTCCTAATCATGTTTTGGGCTCAAAATGTGTAGACACTATAATGATTGGCACCCGAGAAACACCAGAAAGGTAATTAGAGAGAGAAATTAATAGGGCTTGATCTTGCTGGTAAAGATAAAACCAAACTGAATTATAAAAATATTCTCTCCCAACAGGAGACAATTTCTCCCATGGTGTAAAATGGCACAGCTCCACTGACTTTATGGCCCAGGACTGTAGCATGGTTCCACAATACATCTTAAACCTATCTATACAAGGAACTCTAAACCAAGGCCCTAATCCAAGCAGATGGATTTTATACCAGTGCGGCATCCCGCTGACATGCCTGCCGCCCACATAGATGGATCAAGTGTCATATAACAACATGCTCAGGACTCTGCCATGTACAGATGAATGATTTGACCCATAAGCCATCATTTATTTAATAAGATTAACCTCTTTTTGTGTTTGTGGATTATCCAGATCCATTTCGTCAAATGTATTCATTATTCATTTCTCTCTGTTTTTCTTTAACTCTGTGGATTGATCAAGAACAGTTCTTTGCAACTATTTGATACCTATTGGTTAAATTTGTTTGACCAAATAAGTCACATGGGTACTTGAGCTAACTAGATGAGTTTAAGAGCCTTTTTGTTCTGTGACTGTAGAGCACCTAGCACAATGGGATCTGGTGTATCACTGGGTCTCCTAGGTGCAATGATAATACAATAAATAGATAAATAAATATGCATATGCACAAATGCAAAATTTAATTTCTGCAAACATTCGCCCCCAGGATTTTATAAATTCCTTTTCAACAATTATGTCAGTAAAACAGGTTTCAGAGTAGCAGCCGTGTTAGTCTGTATTCGCAAAAAGAAAAAGAGTACTTGTGGCACCTTAGAGACTAACAAATTTATTTGAGCATAAGCTTTCGTGAGCTACAGCTCACTTCATCGGATGCACACACTAACAAGAAGCAAACTGCAAAGGGGAACATGGCTGCCAAAGTGAATTAATTTAACATTTTTAACAAATAGTAATGGAAAATTGTTTGCACCACTCACCCAGCACTACTATCATGTTCTAAAAAGATTCCCACAAACACAGATCCAGGACCTAATGTGGCCAGGGCCTGAGGCTGTTGATCTCTCATAAGAGGAAACTGCAGAGGTGCTGTCAGGTGTGTGATGAGATTCTTTCCTTCTGGGAACCAGAAGGAGGGACCTGTAAGTTTAAACAGTGTCAAAGTGCAAAAGACCCTTAAAGAAAAAATACACCTCTGAAGAAAGGAAGACGTCATTATACTTTGCACCTGTTTAACAGACATATCCCTTTAATATGTCAGCTCATTAATAACGGTGCAATTAAGTACCACATCATTAAAGGGGACACTGCTTTCCCAAAAACAAAATACAATGCATTTTCATAAGGGACAGTGCCGAGGTTCTTCACCTCATTTATAAAAATCTATTCCCTCTCTCCTCACTGTTGATTAATAAACAGTCCCTTAGAAGCTTAAAAGTGGGAATTTTTTTAATTGCATTGTTTTGCTCTATTAATACCATATAGGTTTGTTATTGTAGGGTTGTTCATGAAAGTTGAGCTGCTCATACAGTTTTTTTCAAAGATAAAGGGCCAGATTCTGCTACACTTATTGATGCTTATGGGGTAAGGTGCTACTCATTGTGAGTAATGGTAACAGAATATGGCCCAACTGAAACAGGGTTTATTTAGGGAAATTACAGATAAGCAATCACAACTTATGTGGAGATGATGGCAAATTTGGGGCTCTTCTGAATCTTAACAGAATGTCTTTCTGTTAAATTTCTGGGTGTGATTACGCAATCCTTATTCACAACAGCAAGCACTTACACCTAGGAATAGACTCACTGACATCGAGGGGACTAGTCATGAGAGTACAATGAGAGTAAACACTGTGTCTTCTTGTGTATGTCCTTAACAATGCGATATGGGTTAGAACAAATAAAATTGCTGTGGTTTGTGAGTATTCACCAACCTGAGTAAGGATTGAAGTCAATGAGACAGCCTGTGTGAGTAAATGCACAGCAACTGAGTAAGTGTTGTGTACTGTAGCCCTTAGATTTCAATATACAAGAGAATTTTTGGCATTGAACATTCTGGCTCTTTACCAGAGAAGGAACTATTGAACTGACAGATATCTGGTTTTAGACAAATGTAACTTGGGCCATCTCTACACTACCACTTATGTCGGCAAAACTTATGTCGCTCAAGGGTGTGAAAAAACACCCACACCCCTGAGTGATATCAGTTTCATTGGCATAAGTGGCAGTGTGCACAGTGCTATGTCGGTGGCCGCTCATTGGGGGTGGTTACACGAGAGATCTTACAGCAGCGCAGCTGCATTGATACAGCTGTGCCTCTGTTAGCTTGCTGGTGTAAACATAGCCTTAGAGCCTCGACTCTAATTCTGTTTGTGAGCTCCTTATGGTATGGACCTATCTTCCCCTGTGCTGTGTGCAGTACCAAGCATACTGCAGGCATGAAACAAATAGTAACAACAGTGGTGAGCATTTCCTTACTCATATTTTCCTGTATTTTTCAGTGTATTCATATAAAAACTCCTTTAGAAACCACTTAGTGTTCAACCAGCTTATTTCTTCAGCTTTCTAAGAAAGTATTAGGTTAATTATGTGTGCAACATGGCTCCAAGACTAAGGCAGGTCAGAGTGTATTAAAGGGGACCAGGATGGATACATAAAAAAATCTGTGAGAAAGGAAGCACCAGAACTAACAGCAAGGTGGGGCTGCCTGGATGGTCAGCCCTTCATTTGAATGCAAATGTAATTTTGGGGCAGGCAGTTATCTGTGACATCAGGCAGAACCTTAGTAAACTGTTACTACCAGCACCTGGTAACACCATTGTTAATCATGTGTAGTAAAGAGACATCAGGGCTAGCATGAGTCATTTATAGAGCCAGTTGGGGCTAGAAAAGAGAGAGAAAGAAAGAGGAAGGCAGGAAGAGATCAAACAAACACTGTGAGGAGCAGGATGTCCTGGCAAGACAAAGCCAGGCTATGAGCATCATGTACGTGAGTTATCTTTTGGATAAAGAATCCAGCATGTATCCAGGATCCGTAAGGTGCAACAACAACAATAACAACCTGCCAGTGCAAAACTTTGTCTCCACTCCATCCTATTCAGATTACATGGGATATCATCATGTGCCAAGTATGGAAAACCAAGGACAGTCTTTGGGAGCTTGGGGATCTCACTATGGCACGCAAAGGGAGGATTGGAATACTTATGGCCCAGGACCCTCCAGTACAGTTTCCGCTGCACAAATCAATGGCTCGTCTCCAGGACAGATCTCCTACAGCTCTGCTGATTACAATTCCCTAAATCCTGCTGGATCTGGGGTTTTACCTCCTGTAGGTACAATTAACACAGAGCAAATCTCTCCCAACAGTCAAAGGCACAGCTCTTATGAATGGATGAGGAAAACGGTGCAATCCACTTCCACAGGTATGTGGGTACTGAGGTTTATGCTGAGAAGAGCTTTCATTTTTTTTACCCAGTTTCTAGTTCATAAGAAAAGCTGGGAAATATGCAATGAGAGAAAGAATTCTAATCATTTTGATGGGTTCTTTTACTATTAGTTAAATATTGATTCTGCTCTTGAATGATGTCTTTGATCAAATGCTGATTTATTACATTGCCATTCCTAATTTTTAGTATTCGGGCACATGGGAAGCAACCTCTTTGGGCCAGAAAAAAACTGCTCAATGCAGGGAAGTTACTCCATTTGTGGTAAAATGTGAAATTGAGTAACTGGATCATTTAAGAATATGATTCCAGTGAGAATCTTAAAGATCACAAGTGTTTTAAAAGTATTGAATTTTCTTTGTAACTTTCCATATTAATTTTCTTCTGGTCTCACAGTAAGCATGAAAAAATTCAGGCCAAAACTATATATTTGGAAATGGATCAGAAACAGGGATTATAATAGAAATGCTCTCTCTGGCCCTGCAGACCTTACTCAGGTAAGTAGGCCCACAAGAGTCAATAAGATCTGCAGTATCATGCCGCTAGCACAGAGTCAATACCATAGCTCCTTTAAAAAAAATTAGCATTTCAAGAGTGAATAAATGAGAGTGGATGAAAGGGCTTGCTTCACTTTATAGATGGTGTCTTAGAAAAGGCAGGAATACAGACATCCATGGTTACACAGCTAGTCAAATATCTTGACAGGTCAATTTCTGATTTATAATAGTGAGCAAGTAAAAGTAATAGGTTGCATTTACCATCTAATGAGTAAAAGTAAGTCATGAAGCATTGAGAAAAGCAAAAAAGCAAAAATGAAGCAAAAAGGCTGCCTGGAAAGAACTAAGGAAAAGTTCATTGTAAAGGCACCTGATCCTGTGAAGTGCTGAGCACCCCTGGCTCCCATTGGCCTCAGTACCTCTTGGAGGCACTCAGAACCTCTTGGAGGTGCTCAGAGTCCTTCAATCAATTGCAGTTCATGAAATTTCCTTTTCTTCTCTCCCAATCTGTGCCCTATGCACTACTCTAAGCAATGTTGAGGGGTTTTTTAAGTAGGAATTAAAACTGACAATTTTGGGGTAAAAACAAAAAAAGAAATCTTAAATCATCAGTCAAAAGAAATACAGAAAATCATACATTAAAATGGTGTATCAGATTTCCTAAAGCCAGATTGTGATAAATTTATTAATGCTAAATAGTCTCTATTTCCGTGAGTAACCCCACCAAAATCAGTGGGATAAGTTGTGGAGTAGGGTACTACTCTGGATGAGTAAGGACAGTACAGTTCACCCCCTAAAAATAAATATATGCACCAGGTTTTCTTCAAGTCATATTTGCTTCTGACTCACCATTCCCCAACTAAAACACAAACCAGGGGCCTAATCCTGCCATTATGCCTTACAATAGTGCATCCTATTTGTGAGTAGTCCCAAGGAAGGCAATGAGATTACTCATAAGTGTTTTCAGTATAGGGGCTCAAATCTAAAAGTGACACTATGTCTCCCAAGTAACAACCCAGGTTGCCACAAGCCCCTGTGGGAGTCTAAGAAATGCTGTCAAGAATATAGAGCTATAGAGAATTGGCGCTAACACACCAGATGACAGGAAAACCTATTCCAAATAAAATAATCCCTTCTTGCTCCACCCCCAGCCAGAATTGTGGAACTCCAACAGACCCCACACTACTTTTCCTTTCTTCCCCTGAGCCCCACCTGCATTTTTATTCCTGTCTTTTTAGACGGCAAGCTTTTTGGGACAGGAGCTTGTCTCCTTATCTGGCTGTGCAGTGCCTAACATACTGTGGGTCCTGTATTATAAATAACAAACAATAACATTCCGATCACCCATCTAACTAGCAAACCTTAGGCTCTTTCACACTCATCCAGCCAGGGCCTGATCCTATTAGGTGCATCACACTCATTTGAAGCATGGGGCACCTAGTAGGAATTCAGAGTGCTGCTAAGTGCTAACACCTTTCCACTCTACAGCACCTGGTTCTACAAGCCACTGAGCTCCCTCAACTTTTATGTCCTTAAAAGGAGTTGAAGGTGTTCATCACTTTGCAGGATCAAGCCTTGCAAAGATACAAATAATTATTATCCAAGGCCCAAATCCTCAAAGGTATTTAGGAGCATAATTCCCATTAAAATCAATGGTAATTAAGTACCTTAATATCTCTGAGGATCTGGCCTAAATGCGGACTATTGCGGACTAACTCCCACTGATATTCAGTGGGAGCCTATTGACTTAATGGGTATTGGATCAGGTACTCAGGTCCTTGTCAAAGATTTGCTTCATTCTGAACAATAGTATCAAAACAACAGGTTTTCTTTCCTGCCTCCTCTTCCCTTTACTAATTATTTTTTTAAGCCAGGAAAGCTCAGCTCAGATACAACAGCTGTCTAAGTGGGGCCCTGATTCTAGCCCTAATCCTGTTTCTTCTTGTCTTTGTTTTCAGAAGAGCAAATATTTCCCCGTTTTCCAGCAGGATTAAAATTAACAGCAGCAGCACACAACACTTATAGGCCATGATTCAATAAAGCACTTCAGCATGTGCTTAATTCTGAGCACAAGATTTCCTATTACCCTTGAGCACATGAGTAGTCCTGTTACGCATGTTCAAATGCTTTGCTGGATTGAGATCAGCGAGCTCAGCACTTTGTAGGATTGAATCCATTACACTTTGCACCCTCAAAGCCTTGTACTCTACAGACACTGATTCCGATCCAGCAGACTCTCTAGGCTAAAATCACCACTGATTTCAAGAGTTGTTTTGCCTAAGCCAGGACTGCAGGATCAGGCCCACTGTTGAATTAGAAATCTAACAACCTGTGATGTAGGTAAGCATATTATCCCTATTTTACAGATGGAAAACCTGAGGCTCAGAGGCTGACTTACCTACAGTCCCTCAGCCAGTGGAAGAAATGAATCAGATGAATAAATTACTATTTGCTGTTTAAATGCTGTGAAACTATAACAATACAGTTAAGTACCATGTCCTATAACAATACGGTTTAATTATTGAGACGATTATATTAAAGCAAGATGATTTTTGCAAGATGACCTTGCAATCCTGCAAAAGTTACTCCCGTTAGTAATTCCTTTTGAAGTCAGCAGAGCTACTTGTATTAGGATCACTCACATGAGCAGTCCACACATGTGAGTAAAGGGTACAGGTGTGGGCCCTACACTGATTTTGTGGTGGGTTTTCCTTGTTGTTTTCTGGACTCATGTCCTGATGAATGTGGAAGGAAAATGTTTAACCTATTCTCTACTCTTCTCTTAACCCCTGGTCATCTTTCCACCTTTTGTTCTTCATTCCTATCATTACTATGGACCTGGAAAAGGAAAAAAAGAAATGCAACATACTCTTACCTTAAGCCATTTTTCTTTCTTTTTTTTTAAAAGCAATATTAATACCAGGTCCTCTGCTGATGTCAAGTCAATGGAACTATGCTACACCAATGGAAACTCTGGTTTTAGTATTTAATATTAGAGGCCAGCCTATAAATCTTGTGGTGCTAGAATGCATTACCATACGGGAGATAATCTGACCGCGGTCCATCATTCTCAAGCTGGAAGACATGCTTCATTTTGATCTGTAATGCCTTCTCTTACCAGCTTTAGAACTGGAGGGATTGGGTTCTGAGCCAGCACCCACCAACGTCAATGCCAGCATTCTCATTGACTGCAGTGGATGCAGGATTGAGTGCTTGGTCTTTGCATGGATGAAGGTGCTGAGCATGCAGAAGAAAACAAAATGTATTAGACTTCAGAGAAAGGCTGAAGGGCAATTCCAAGGAGAAAATGCTGAATATTAAATATTCAATATTTTATCCAATGATATAGCTGGAGCAAGGCTCCTCTCACTTATCCCCTTGCCCTCCAAAAAATTACCAGTCAGAGCACAGAACAAAGCCAGGCCAACTATCACTGTAGGGTGCTTTATGTGAAAAAAAAAATGGAAGCTCCCCCCATATTTTCAAAAGTATTCACAGGGTCAATTTTTGATGGAGGTGGAAGAAAATCCATCCTGGAAAACATTACAAATCACCGCAAGTTGGCTTCACTACTTTTATAGAGATATTTTGTCATTTTCACTGAGGAGGAAGAAAGGTCACTTTTTGTTTTTAGAAAAAATAGCAACAAATTTGCAGTGAAACCATACCCCAACAAAAGTATTTCTGTGACACTGGTGAAAACTTGCTTCTCCAGCAGTTTCACCAGCAGTGTGAATTTCTTCACACAACTGTAGGGTGGAAGAGAAGGCTTGACATTAAATAGAAAGGGGGTAAGAAGGGTTTCTGATGGTGTAAAGAAGGGGAAGGAGGGAAACTTTGATTATGGGCAGAGCTTGTAATTTCCTGCACATCAAGCCTCCCATATCTTCCTTGTTTAATTACAGCTTTCTTAAGATACAGGCTACACTTTCTGATGATGAGAGATGCTGATGACATCACTGGCACATGCACTACCAACAAAGATTATCTAATCATTAAAAAGCATAGAAATCCCATCCCTTACCATCTTTAGAAAGGGGGAAATATTGTGGGAAAGAATCACATTCCTTCTAAAAGCCCAGTCTTGCAAGGTGCTGAATGTCTAAAGAATGTATGAGAGAGCACTAATGCTGCCACAACACTGCATATAAAAAAGTATATGTAACACTTGTAGGAATTTCAATTCATCCCTTGCTCCCTTGGCTTTAGAGAATCACAAAAAGTAGATTTCTCCTGATCTGGTCACTTTCAAATCTACCCACACCTTCAACAGCTTGTACACTTTTGATATCCAAAAATCAAAATATTGGGTAGGGAATCCACTCAATCAACGGAGGGTAATGGGGAATGGAGAGCAATTCTGCTTTGGATTCATTGATTTAATCTGATTTACCTTACTGCAGTATCTCCAAGTTTATACTGGCAAAACCAAGAACAGAATTTGGCCCGTGAGTTTTAGCATAAAACAACAGACTAGATTCAAAGTAGAAAATCCAGGTATTACAAGTCAGACAGAAGTCAACAAAACAAAAAAGAAAAATTCTGCACTTAAAGTCTCATGATGGATCTTGACTCCAATATGCTGCTCTTCTTCTCCCCGACCCACCATGCAGATGTGAGACAGAATTTCGTTCATACTTTGAAAACATGGGGCAAGATCCTGGTAACATTGAAGCAAATAAGTAATTTTACTCATATGTGTATTCCCACTTAACTCAATGGGACTTTTCCTGGGAGTAAAGTTACTGATACACATGTATGAAGGTTTGGGACAATGTAATGCTTCTGAAATGGAAAGATGCTAAACCTGTATTTTAACTATTAATGAATATCATATACAGAATGGGGGAAAGTGTTCCTTGTCTTGATTCATTCAAAATTGCTTTGGTTTCATAACTCTGAAGTCAGGGAAGTTACCCCAAGGATGAGTTTGGTCCTTTCTATCACTACTCTACAAAGTAACCCCAGGCATATTTAGAGACGGGCTCAAAGCAAAACTCTGGATCCAAGGGCAAGCAAAATCAAAACCCAGATTTGGATTTGAATTTTGAAAATGCCCTCTGTCTTTGCAATGGACTGAACCAATACTTCCCATCCAGTCACCCTCAAATAATGGATTATACAAGAATCCAGATGTGAATTGTGTGTCTTGAACATATTTTGTGCCAGAATGTGTTCTCCATTCTACTAATTTCAGTTGCTCTCATGTAATCAGGTACACCCATTATCCCCCTCTGGCACAAGTTGCACTTATGTAACTGAGACCAAAATATGAGCCTCTATAATTAATATGATACTGTAGTATTGATCTAGCTCTCTCTATAGGCATAGGTAGATGCTAGATTTTTATGAAGGATGTTAGCTCACATAAGACAGAAGCTCCTAAACAGCTGAGAGAGGAGGCAATGAAAAAGGGGCCCGGGCCAGTTCTAATGCTAATTTATTTTGCTTTGTAAACTAGTTGTGAGGTCTGAGAGTATTTTTTTTTCTTCCCTGGGCTACATTGTCTTGGGGTTTGAGGCCTATCTGTCATATTGAGGCAACAGACCCTTTTAACACTTCTCTTTGCTTTGATATGCAGCCCTGTCTCTTCCTTCTCCCTCTTTTCTTCAGCAGTTATATTGCCGGAAAGGGTGATGATTTTCACAGCAAATAAAGAGGCCTTCTCCTAGCTTTATTGTCTTCAGAAGAAATGCTCTGTGAATTTTATGACCAATGGGAAAGCTCTTCCCTTCCCCCCACTTAGATCCTGACCAGAGTCACAAAAATTGCTAGAGTAACTAGCCTTCCCTCTGTGGAATTGTTAAAAACCCTTTTGCAAGGTGCAGTTTAAGTCGTAAATGTCAGGTGAACCCAATTTTTCCAAAGGCATTTTCAAATGAATTTCAGGCAAACTTTCCTACACTTAAGCTGCTTTTCAAAACCAGGCTATCCATGTATTACCGCTAGGAGAGCATATTACAAAGTAGGTTAGACCTCTGACTTCTGCTAGCCTATTAGATCAAGTCTAAACATGTACAATTCCATGACAGAGTCCCCCAAGAGAGAACATCTCTAGTTAAATCGATACCACACATAGATGAAACCAGTCTGGCATCAGGAAAAGACTCAGAAGAAAAAAAGCCTAATAGGGCAAATTTTGCTCACTTGACTCATCTGTGTAGTTCCAGAGACTCCAGTGAAACTATTCACCTGAGTAAAATTAGGAGGGTTGGCTAAAGGTTGGATTTAAAATTTACTTTTCAGCTTTAGAGGGGAAAATTGTAATTATTGTCTCCAAAAGGACTGTGAAAAAGCTAACAGCATCTTCTTTGATGTTTATTGGCCAAATCCTTACAGCCTTGGAATTTTGGCTGTGTAAAAACTGAGCACGATCCTCAGGATTTGGCCCAGAAAGAATGAGAGACATGTCATTAAATTTAATGAATGGAATTACAGGGCTTTCATAATCTTGCAAATGGTTTGGGGTTAACTTTTGGTTTGGGAAGTTTGTTTTGATTTAGCTTTGGCAAGTGTATGAAAAATGTATTCCTTCACCCTCAATATAAAATGCTATATGAATAATGGGGATTTTGCCTAGCTCCCAATACAGGAATTGGAAAGAGTCCAATTGACTTAAATGGACAATAAAACATTCTCTTCTGAGATGCACCCGGCAGACCTCAGCTCTGATGTTCTCCTCTCCCAGTGGGTACATAAGGATTCTGAACACGTAGGAAAAGCAGAATATTTAAATCAAGAGCCACACCAGGCAAATCATAGAGAATTTTGCTCTTATTATTTACTTTTTACAAAATCAACCCATCTCAACTAGATTTGTAAATTTCTGCTGCCTTCAATAAAGGAACCATAAAGTACTATCATATTTAAAAAGAAACAGAAATGTATTTGCATGATAATAAACAAGCAAGGCATGTATAGTCAAATAGGTGCTGAGTTCTGCAAATATATTTAGCTTCTATTTCAGTTTAAAAAGCAAATACAAATTCCTCCTGATGGATAATAAGAGTTTAATACTTAAAATCAGAAACTGAGAGGTCAGTCATGCTTATTCCAATTCTCTTCAGCCTCCATAGATATCAAGTACATTTGGAGATAAAAGGGGATCTGATATTTGTTTATGGCTTCTGAATGTAAATAGAGTTCATGATAAGATCACCTTGTAGCTCTTTTGTGTACTTCATCTTAACACCACAATGGAGAGTTTAGGGAAACATTTTAGGCATTTTGTTCCACAGAATGACCCCAAATTCACATTTAAAGGGGAAAAAAACTAAACAAAAACACAGGCTAGAGAGATCAAAAGAAGTTTAAAAAATATCAAGTAAGGCATTAAAGCACCACAGGTGACCATGTGTTAAACAAACAATTTACACTTCCAATGAATGAAAACAAATGTACTTGATATCTATGTAGGCTGAAGAGAATTACTGCTGTTTTTCAGGACCTCTTTAATTTTTTTTTTCAGTAGTATTTTGGAATTGACATCACAGCTAACTTGACTATTGGAATAAGCATGATTGGGTTGACTCTGCTATCACTCCAGCATAACACTTGTGTTATCTACATTGGCTTCAGTGCAATTACTACAGATTTATCCCAATGTAACTCAGAGCTGAATCAGTGGGACTCTTTCTTGGGGAAGGTGTCAGACTTAGTTGAAAGTATTCTTGGCTTTATGGACAGACTGGTTCTTAAACAAAACAAACAAACATGAATAATAAGTATGAACATGGACAAAAAATATTTTTCCACACCAAAATGTTCAGGCCTGTCTTCAAATGATACAGATTTGATGAGAAATGTCCAAATTACTTAAATACATATTAATACATAGTGCTTGCCCAAGGCTGAGCTATATGTATCATGGAGGCTAAAAATTCAGAGAGTAGAACCTTGTGTTCTTCAATCCTGGTGAACAGAGACCCCAGAAGAAAACAAGCCTGTCACACTCATTAGATCAGGTATCATTCATAGCCATAGGCAGATTATTAATTATTTGTAATGAGGTAGCACCTAGGAGTTCTAGTCAGGAAGTAGGATCCCATTGTGATTGGTTCTGGGTCCATGATGATCTGGACTTCAGCATTAACAAAGTGGAAAGGCCAGTGACAAAGGGAGCATCTATGGTCTTCTCCCTTTTTACTGCTACTAGGACTGGCTGCCCAAAGAAGTTGTCTTGTTATGGAATTAATAAAGTTGTAGCCTTTTGGGTGGTTTTGGGGAAGTCCCCCTTTTCCCTGAGAATCAGACATTAACACACCTTTCTCAGGAAAAGGGTTTGTGAGTAAGCATGAGCCATCCTACCAGGCACATGCATTCTCCAGACAGGAGGCTGTTCCGGGTTGCAGGCCATAATGGGCCTTGAGAGAAATGCATGCTCTGAGAGGATCTTAGTTTTAAGGAGCTGTTTAGCCGTTGGGGTAATGCAGACTCTGATAAGGCCTTGGTTTTAAACTGCTGTTAATAGTCACTAGGTCTATGATGCTCTGACTGGATTTAAGCTTTGACAAAGGGGAGGGGAGGGAGGTGACAAAAGGAGCATCTATGGTCCTCCCCCTTTTTACTGCTAATAGGACTGTTTACCTCTAGAAATTATCCAGATGGAATTAATAAAGTTGCAGCCACGTGGCCAGAAATTGCAGATGTCTGGATCTGTCCTCAATGGCTGCTGACATTCACAATTACTTTTTAACAGTCCCCTGTTCAGCCATGTCATGGACCCAGACTTGAAATGATGTAACGAGATTAGTAAAACTCTGGATGCTGCAACTTTAGCATGGTCTCTACATCATGCATTATCATTCTCTCAATCTCTATCTATTTTCTAATGAAAATATTTCATACTTCCATTCCTTGTGCTGACATCCAGGCAGAGATAGTTTGTCTCCATCTTTTAACTCAAGGGACAAAAAGAGCCGCCAATCAAACTATAGTAAGAAACTTGGCACATATCAATCATTATCATGATTGTTTTTACAGTACCAAGAGTGCTAGACAGACAGTGTGCTTTATAGACAGTGAAAGAATCCCTTTGAGGAGGGTATCATCTCTGTTTATAGGTTTCAGAGTAGCAGCCGTGTTAGTCTGTATTCGCAAAAAGAAAAGGAGTACTTGTGGCACCTTAGAGACTAACAAATTTATTAGAGCATAAGCTTTCGTCGAAGTGAGCTGTAGCTCACGAAAGCTTATGCTCTAATAAATTTGTTAGTCTCTAAGGTGCCACAAGTACTCCATCTCTGTTTATGGAAACCGAGCAATAGAAATGTTTTGTGACGTACCCAAGTCCACAGAGGAAGTCTGTATCAGAACTAGGAATAGAACTCAGATTTCCTAACTACCAGTCCTTAACCACAAAACCACACTTCCTCCCCAAAATGTGTTGATAAAGAAATCTGAGCATCCATTTGTCATCTGTTTACTTAAGAACAAAAGTAAACCCTATGGGTCAGATTCAAATGTGGTGTAAATCAACACTAACTATACTGAATGGATTTACCCTGGAGTAAGTGAAAGAAGAATCAGGCCTAGAATTTTCAGGAACATTTTTTCAAATGTAAAACAGGTATTTTTATGCTATTGAAGTTAAAAACTTTCGCTTGAAGCTATTTTCTTTCAAAACAGGTAAAACAAGAACAAGAGAGAAGTACCGGGTGGTTTACACAGATCATCAGAGATTAGAACTGGAGAAGGAATTTCATTACAACAGATACATTACAATCAGGAGGAAGTCTGAACTTGCAGCAAACCTAAGACTTTCCGAGAGACAGGTAGAGTATGGCTCACATACTCGGATTTCCCATGCATTGTTATTGTTGATCAGGAGATGACAAGACTGGTTAAAAACACAAGCACCAATGTCTCTCAGCACCAAACAACGTGGCTGGACTCTGTTTGCAATGTACAAACCAGTAACTTATTCAGCAAAGTGTGATTACTCCCACTGGCCTTATCTCCATATTTCCCACCATTGCTACCATGGACTCAGCTATACCAGCGGTGGCAATGGTGCTAGTGCAAGTACAGACAAGGCATTGGCAGTTGGCAGCCTTTTAAGCAGTGTTGTTTAGACCTACTCTGAATAGGGACAGATGAGATGGTCTTAAAACACCAGCAGCTGCCTGGGGGCTTGTCTAACCTGGTGGGAAATTTTAGCAAAAAATCCTAGGGTGAAATCTTGACCCCACTGAAGTCAATGGGAGTTTTGCTATTGACTTCAATGGGGCCAGGATTTCATCCTTAGTTTAGAAATAGTAAGTCCAGTTGACAAGCTCAAGTACATTTAGGAAGGTATTTATTTATCCCCTGGGTTCCTCTTGACGTTGACAATTCCCTCCTCTTACAATATTTCCTCCATTCTATCCTCTAATCTTGAGGTTCTATATTCTGGCCAAGAGCTGAATCAAGTTTGCTCTGGAATCCATCAATGTCACACTCCTAAATCAGGTGTTTGCAATGGCTGCTCACTGCTCCTGCAGTGCTTCCAGCCTTTTCTTCCTCCTACCAGTTGAGCTGGAAACATGGCCTCCAGCTCTAAAACACCGCCAACTCCAGCTGGTCCAAGAAGCAAGACACTGAGATAAGACGTCTAGCTGGATCACCCACAGAGCAATACATATAATTATTCCTTGGGCTAACATAATATGTTCTATTTCATGTTACCTGGGAGATCCTTTAATCATTGCACTGAAATTAGGCAATGAAATACAGAATTATGAGTTTTATTGATTGAGCTCTCTGAATAATTCTTGTTGGGTAATATATGCAACAATTTCACCTTGTTTTGTTTGCAAATTGTCTGCAAACGCATCAAGATTTCTCCAGTTATTCAATTAATAATGTGCCTGACTCTCCTCTTTTTTGCACCTTGTGATGTGCAAAGTGGATATAAAAGCTACCAGATCAGATTAGTAGCATTATACATCCAGTCTGTCCTCAATTTACAAAGGTGTAAATGACAACATATGGTGGACTGGAGAAACAGGCTTAAATTTTATTAATAAGTATTGAGCTGCAGCGAGTTAGCAAGTAATTCATTACACATATTTGACTACCAGATATTTGAGTTGTTTTAACTGGACATTTGAGTCACATTATATATAAAAAGAAAAGGAATACTTGTGGCACCTTAGAGACTAACAAATTTATTTGAGCATAAGCTTTCGTGAGCTACAGCTCACTTCATCGGATGCATTATGATGTAATGCATCCGATGAAGTGAGCTGTATCTCACGAAAGCTTATGCTCAAATAAATTTGTTAGTCTCTAAGGTGCCACAAGTACTCCTTTTCTTTTGGCGAATCCAGACTAACACGGCTGCTATTCTGAAACCTGACATTATATATATTTATTCCCTGATTGGATAAACAAATTCTTCATATCTGGATTTAGGTATGCCCATGATTGCTAATTCAAGATTCACTTTCTGTGAATATTCAGCCCAGTCATGTAATGTTTGAGTTACCTTGCATCTTAGGCCTCCTATAATCACAAAAGCTGTATGTAGGGCTTTAATTATGCCAGTATGGTTACAGTGTTACAACGCCTCACCCCCACCACACTGTGGATTTAGTTATACTCGTATAGCTTATTACCATTCAGGAAGGGGTATCAGCAATACCAAGGCCATGTCTACACTACCCGCTGGATCGGCGGGTAGTGATTGATGTATCAGGGATCGATTTTTCGCATCTAGTGTAGACATGATAAATCAATCCCTGATCGCTCTGCCGTCGACTCCGGAACTCCACCAGAGCGAGAGGCGGAAGCGGAGTCGACGGGGGAGCAGCAGCCATTGATCCCGCGCCGCGAGGACGTGAAGTAAGTGATTCGAAGTCAATCTAAGATACGTTGACTTCAGCTACGCTATTCTCCCCCCTCCCCCAAGTGGAGACCAGGCCCAATATAAGGCATCAGTTATACCATTATAACGGTGTCTACATTAGAGATTATATTTTTGGTTTTTAAAAAAATCACATACCTAACCCAACAGAATTATACCAGTGCAAAAATTGTGTGTACAACAGACCTTAGATTAGATCAGTGATAACGGTGATGGTTTTTGGACAGGCTGTTGTGCCTGTGAGAAAAATGTGTGTGCTAATTGCCACATAGCGTAAAGTGACTGTAGGCAAGATTTTGTAGCTTTGGTACAGTAGGTGCTGATAATCTGGAAAGCAGGGAAATTCATTCACCCCATGAGATACTGGGAGAAATGGATCCTCTTATAACCCCAGAAATAGCTCATATGGATGGGAAGAGGGGTTCTTTCCTGCAAATTAAAAATTAAAATACAAAAAGGTGATTGTGATTGGTTAAAGACTCTACTAACATTAATGAATGATAATGACCAACATATATATATACACAGAGAGAGAGAGAGAGAGAGAAGGCATGCAAACAACTTTTTGCTTTGGTGGATCTCAAAATACTTCACAAACTTTACCACAGGTCCATATGTATTGTTTTACCCACATCTCAAATATAGCCACTGTTGATGTGAAATACAGCAATTATTTACCTAGGGACAGCAACGCTACAGAACAGTGTTTGGACAACTGAAATTGCTTTTGGAAATGTAGTAAGCAAAATGGGCCTGTTGTTAGGGGAAGACAGAAACAAGTGAGCAGGGGTGGAGGGTGTTGAGGTGGATGCTGGGGAACAAGGAAGAAGAGGGAGAGAATTAGACTGGGAGAAAGAAAACTATTTGTAGAGCAATTCAACAAGGGAAAACGGCCCCACAGTCTGTGCCCCACAAGCCCAAGTCAGCTGGCATGGGCCAGCCGCAGGTATTTAAATATAATTTAGACATACCCTTAGACAGGATGGTAATGGGGGGGCTATAGCATTACCTAAAAATGAATAAGTCTCTTATTTTGGGTTTTGCCACCATATAATTTTTTTCTAAAACAAAGAAATTTGGAATTTTAAAAATTCTTTGGCATAGCACCTATGGAGAACACCCATTTTTATTGCTTTGCCTTCTCTCAGCTCACCACAGTCTGTGCCTTTCCATGATGCTGGCAAAAGAAAATTGCTCAATGAATCCCATTTCTCATTAATGCACGGATTTCTCCTAGGATTATAAAAAATTGGTTGCAACACTACTCTGTTTCTGATCTGAACATCAAAAGGATGGCAGATTTTTTTAAATTGTCATTATAATTCTGCCTCCGTAAACAGATTAGACTTCATACAGAACTACTTATGCAGTTCCTTAGCTAGTATAAATTGGGGTCCGTTTACACTAGCTGAGGATCTGCCCCATGATGATTATAGATGCAACAGAACTTTTCACAAGAATAATGAGTAAACCCTAGATTCCTGGTCAAATTCCATTACATTCTGCTGCCTCAAAATACCCCTTCCCCCATAGTTTCAAGTGGAAACAATATTCTTCATTGCCTATCCTACATTGTTGCTGATTCTTTAGTGCCTACCCTAAAAAAACTGTAAGTGTTATTGCAGCATGCTCTTCAACCATTGTTTCATTTCACCGCAAAGGTGGCTGCATTTCAGTTGAGAGTGAAGTAATGAATTGAGTATGTAGTTATCATTCTGCCCTTCAACGTGTGTGCACATTGCCCATTGACTTCAATAGACTGTATGCACATATATACTGAAGGGCAGAATTTGGTCCACATCTGTTTGTAAAGCACTTTAGGGTCCTTCTGTTTGAGAGAAACAACAGAAATGTAAACCATTATCATTATTCTGGAACACAGCAGAATACTATGCAAATCGTGTAGCAGATCTCAGCCTAGCACTCCTTACCTAAAAGGTGAGGTCAACCCAGTGTAAAGAAATACTTATTAAAAGATGTATTTCTGAGTTAAACTGGAATATAGGTCACTGAAAATGCTTTTTAATAAGAAAGGGGGTTGAAAGGTAAGTTTTAAAAAAGGCTGTTTTCTCTGTCCCAAGTGGAAGAGCTGGGGTCATTTTACAAATTATGAGCAAACTTTTCAAATGTGTATGCCTAAACAGACAGCTAAATCCATATTGAGGAACTGGTATAAATCAGGACCAACTCCACAGAAGCCAACAGAGTTACCCTGCTGTAAATGTGATGAATGTGAGAAGAGAAAAATGCCCTGGGTAAATTGGCCCTAATCCTTTGATTTGGCCAAGCTGGAGTCAGTGCACAACCAAGGCAGGGGCTAAGGTGGCTGTAACTCTACTTGTATGCTCCCCTGATCTCTGGGGCTATTGATGCCAGGTCAGTCCACACCATTAATTAGAGCAATCTCAAGCATGTGGATATCACAGTGATGCATGCAACATAAGAATTTAAGTAAGATTTTGTACACACAACCTAAATGTGTTACATATAAAAGGGCCAAAAAATAAGACTCTAAAATCAATAAATCTCCCAACACTGAGAAGCTAACTTATCAGACTGCATTCTGTTAGCTCTTGAAACACCTTTTCCTTTGTTCCTCTGCAGGTGAAAATCTGGTTCCAGAATCGCAGAGCCAAAGAAAGAAAGTTAATGAAGAAGAAAATGACTCATTTTGATGGCACCAGCCTTGGCTCTATGCAGAGTGACTCTGGCTCAGTGAGCCCCATCCCAGTACATAACCCACAGACTCATTCGGAAATGTCCAGTTCTTTATTTCCCCCACCACCACCTCCACTTCCAATGAACAGCTTACAGCACAATGGGAACCTTCAGCAGGTTGTGGCCTCTCAGTAAGTCCATTTGAAAAGTTATTTTATAAAGAACATTATAAACCAACAGTACATGGAGCACTACCATTCAAAAGGGGACAGGATAGCCAGAGCTGTTTTGCAAGAAATTCCAGCATCACAACAGGCTTGTGCACACAGGCTCCACGTACAATCAACTAAGGGCCAAATCCCCAGGCCTGTGAAAGGACAGTGGAAAACCCCCAAAGCCAATGGAACTACTGTGTGCAAAGGGTCATGGTTGGATGCTACAAGGGGATGCCAGGCCCTCTCTGGACCACAAAGCAGGCATTTCACATGGCAGTGCAGAGGGTGGGCTGGGAACAAGGGGTGTCCAGTTTTTCTGCTACTGTGTGGATCCACTTGCCAAAAGATGTATGAAGTGGATCACAGGCAATGCTGCATTCGTAAGAGCAAAACAGGGACTGTGCATGTGCTCTGTGCCCTGCCACTGGATTAAGAGGGAAGATTCCTCCTCCTTCTCATCCTTATGTAGGTCCCACGTGCTAATTTCACGTTCTCAAGCTTTGCCCATGGGTCCAGGATTTGGCCCTGAAAAACTAGTTCATGCTTTGGATGACTTGATTGAAAACCTAGATCAAGGTGGCTACAGACTGCTAAATTATTGTTGGGGAGGCTCTAGCTTGATTTTTTTTTTTAAAAACAGAAATCACTTCCAAGGCTAAATAATACTAGAACAAACATGCGCTCTTCAAATCATCCCATAAATGTTTCTGGAGAAACATTATGGAACTGTGAATCTTGGCCCATTTTCACTCATGGTGGAAGAGATCATTTCAGTTCATTTTGTTTCTTAAAGAAATAGTGAAGGGAGAAAAATTCTTAAAACTTAGATATACTTAAGGGAACAATTGCATTTTGTGAGACAATGAAACCATAGATAAAGACACATCCAAGTAATGTTTAAATTCCTTGAAATTTAGTCTGGTTTTCAGACATATTAATATTAAAAAATAGAAAGGCCAAATTAATGGGAGACTCAGCAAACCAATATCTTGGTTGAATATAACCTCGGGCCAATATTTTAAATGGGTCCCTAATAGTAAGGTGCCAAATCCATATTTAGGCACCTAAATAAGTAGCCTGATTTTCAAAAGTGGTGCCATCTCATTGACTTCAGTGGGAGCTGTTGGGTACTCAGCACTTTTGAAAGTGTGGCTACCTATTTAGCTTTAGGCACCAAGGGTAACATTTTCAAAAGCACCTAAATAGCTCTGTCCCATTGTTAAAAGTGACAGGCTCCTAAGTCCCATTGACTCTCATTAAGACAAAGCCTCTTAAGTACCTAACATGGTGACAGGTTTCAGAGTGGTAGCCGTGTTAGTCTCTAAGGTACCACAAGTACTCCTTGTTGTTCAAGTACCTAAGTCACTTTTGGAAGTGGGACATAGATTCCCAAGTCACACAGGCACTTTTGAAAATTTTACCCCAAATCCTGGCCTAAGCATATGTACATTCTTGTTTTCCTTTTAATTATATATCATAATATTATTTTGATGATCTAATGTGGGTAATGAAAAATTACTTTGTATATAAAGAACTCTAAAATAAAGTGACTTTTCAATAAGTGTTTCCAATGTGGTTTAAACCTACTGCAGAAAATGATAATTCAGAAAGGATTTTCATCATCAGCCTGTTATTTAATATAATTATGATACAAAATTTAAATATATCATATAGGTGGAGGGGTTATGGTGAAAACAAGCTGGCTCAGGCGGTTGTAATGTCACATCTAAATAACCAATTTTAGTGCAGCTCAGACCATTAAGGATCCAAGTTTTTTTTAATACCTCACAGTTGTGCAATGGCCTAAGTAAATTAAGGTTAGAGGTCCCAGTCCAGCTCCAATGGGCATGTGTTTGTATCACAATGCCCTCTAAAAACCCTCTAAAATTGCCTTCCTGGTTGGCAGTAGCCACATAAGGTGTTGAGACTAAATTCAGCCTTAGAGGTGGCCCTTCCATATCAAGGTTCAGGCAGATTGGCTAGGCTGCCTGAGGGAAATCTGCACTGCTATTGCTGTTCTGAGAGGTACAGTGCAGAAAGAGGAAGTCATTCACCATGGCAATCTGTGTGACAAATTCACTGTATCAACACCTAGAGATTGTTTGGAAGCTCCTACTGCCATGACGGGGAAGGCTCTGAGTTACTACAGAGAATTCTTTCCCAGGAGTCTGGCTAGCGGGTCTTGCACACATGCTCAGGGTCTAACTGATCGCTAAATTTGGGGTCAGGAAGGAATTTCCCCCTGGGTCAGATTGGCAAAGACCCTAGGCAGATTGGCACAGACCCTGCTTTCCTCTACTACAGGGGACATTGGTTACCTGCAGATTTAAACTAGTACAGAGTTTCTCAAACTGGGGTCCGCAGACCCAAGATACTCCGGGGGGATCCGTGGGCCCCCCTGATCAACTCCTGCCCCTCCCTCCCAGTGCCTCCTGCATGCCAGGGAACAGCTGTTCAGCAGCGTGCAGGAGGCTCTGGGAGGGAGGGAGAGGAGCAGGGACAAGGCGCACTTGTGGGAGGGGGAAGAATCATGTGCAGGGCCGCCAGCCCTGCCTCCCGTTCCCCGGCATGCAGGAGGCGCTTGGAGGGAGGGGGAGGAGCATGGACGGGGCATGCTCGGGGGAGGGGGTGGAAAGAGGCAGAGAAGAGGGGCAGGGGTGAAGTGGGGGTGAAGAGAGGTGGAGTGGGAGGGGAGCCTTATGGAAAGGGGTGGAGTGGGGGCATGTCCTGGGGCTAAGTGGGGGTCTTGGGGAGCCAAGAAAAATTTTAAATCAAAGTGGGGCTCCTGGGGCTTCTAAAGTTTGAGAACCACTGAACTAGTATAAATGGTGGATTCTCTGTAACCTGAAGTCTTTAAATCATGATTTGAGGAGTTCAGTAATTCACCCAGAGGTTAGGGATCTATTACAGGAGAGGTTTCGTGGCCTGCAAAGTACAGAAGGTCAGACTAGATGATCGTGATGATCCTTTCTGACCTTAAAGTCTATGAGAATTATGGAGAAAAAGTTCATGGTCCATAATGGTCAGAATTGGGCACAAATGAGGCACAGAATGAAGACACATATACTGCTAACAAAATTACGTGTAATGTATTTTATTATCTGGATTTGCATTTCATATCCAATATTTGATACCTGAAAATAGTGAATTTATCACTTACCACAGAAATAAGTATGAAGTTACTCTAATCAGTCTATACTGGCATACTGAGACAGAGTCCAAAGTTCACTAAGGTCAATGGAAAGAATCCCACTGATTTCAATGTGCTTTGGATGCAGGCTCTTGATTACAGCATTTTGCTACCAAAGTGATTTATCATTTGCATTGCTAACCATGTCAACCGTATCAAGACATATTATCTTCCAGATATGCCCATCAGAATTGCAAACAGCCGCCATCCGACTTTGAATTAAAGGAAAATTGTACATACACTGTGTACAGACTCCACTGTATATGGTATTTCTTCTTTATATTTTAAGCTTGATCTCACTTAATTTCCAACAGACAGAGAAAAGAGGACACTTCTAAAGAAAGGGGGGGGCACACACAAAGTATAGAGATCAAAACATTTTGAAATTCTAAATCTGAAAATTTGTGTAAAGGAAAAGAATCTGCTACTGTGCCTCCATATAGTAACTTCGGGACCAACCCTATGAGGTGCTCAGATACTTAGGCAAGGTCCTAACTGCCTTCATCTATTATTGATACTAACAGAAAATGAAGGTGTTCAGCATCATGCAAAAAGGTGCCCCACGCCCTGCAGGATCAAGTTCATAGTTACCTACTCTTTCTTCACATCTCTGTGAAGTGCTTTAAAATTCCACTGCAGGATTAAAGGACGAGAAATTCAAGTCTCTAACTCAAAAGCTTCTGTATGAAAGGAAAAATATACCCAAGCACAATCGCTTGGTTCTTTATAACTAGACAAACATGCCATTCAAAGAATGAGGGATCTGGCAAAACAGCCTGTTTTATCTTGTTTACATGCAGAAGAGTTATTGAGGAAGATAAGTGATCACTTTGAAGACCTACCTCATTTCTGTTCCAGTTTGCTGAAAGCTTGCTTGCTATAGGTTGCTATGTGTTTCCAATCAGAGGTTGTTAAGTACACAAAATGAGGCTGAATTTTATTTGCAGAAGCAAATGTTCAAAGGTTAACATTTATTGCCCCAAATGCAGTATCTATAAACCGGGATAATACTTTAGGGATCATTAACCTTCTAGTTATGCCAGCGATAAACATTTTGTAAAACATATAGGTAATCAATTCAACTAAATATCTTAAGTGTGCTTTTGTTCATTATAACATGGATTGCCCACAAACGCACAAGGAATAATATTTCTCATGAAGAAATTTGTCAAGTATATTTGCCTACATTATATGTGATCAGCACAATTAGAAATAAAAAGAGACAGATAAATGCAGAGCCAATCAGCAATAGAAGTGGTTTGATCCAGTTGGCTGAGTAAGAACCAGAAATCAGGAACTGCTGGTGCTAATCTTAGCTCTGACACCAACTTCCATTGTGGTTTTGGGCAGATGACTTAATGGCCTCTCATTTTCCTCACATCTGTAAAAATGTGGATAACACCACATGATTGTGATGAAGAACTAGTTGCTAGCAAAGTGCCTTGAAGAAAAGCACAATGTAGGCATCATCATCATCACACACCAGATTGTTTCACAAAGGTTTTGAAGCTCTTCATCTTTATTGTGATTGGACCCAAAACTGTATAAATCCAAGTTCAGATGATTTCACTGATACAACCTTGAATTCTCACTGCTCAAGAGGAAGCATAAATAATATTAAACAAGGAAGATCTGGTACAAATGAGCACGACATGCAAATTCAAAACCATCAAACTTCAATGATTTTCAAAAATTAAGCTGTGCAATCTCTGCAGTAAACTGGACATTATCCAATGCATAAGGCACAAACATGGTTGAATTTCAGGCATGTGCCACCTTCTATTCCAGCTGTTTTTTCCTTGGGCAAATATATTTACTCTGGGCATAGAGACGGAAGTCTTGGTCCCAGTTAGAACCCTTATTCAATTTTCAAATATATTAATGCAGTACAGGCTTGTTCCAAACTGAAATCTCTACATTTGTAATTCACAATGAAATGCTAAAGCCACATTTGTCTTGACTGGCCAAACAGTGACTATCACAAGTAGTCCCATTTTCTAGGTACTGAAAATAGCTGTTACTATCTGGATACATGGTCATATGTGCCTGATTGCTTGAAAGCACATGCATTGACACCATCATCAATGACATGAATGCAGAACAGGGACAGCAGAAGTAGTTACCAAAGCATCATGACCAAAAAGCATTCCAGCTCCTTTCCTCCAGTATTTAAAGAGTGCAATTAGTTCCCTGTGCACTCTGCAGTGAAGAAGACTCCTTTCCTACTGGATGTCACAAAAAATGGAGAGGTAACTTTAGGACATATCATGCATGTTCCATTCTAGGGTTAAATAATCTCCTTTGCCAAAGTGACCTATACTCACTCAGTTACATGGTGGACCCCATGCTGCCAGGATGTACGTTAAAGCATCCACACTCTAGAATGGTGCGACTCCCCTTTAGTCCTGAAACACTCCCTCCTGCCCTTTATATAAATCCATTCTGGGTTGCATGAATTATGTATATGCCATTGATTTATGAAATGGAAAAGACAGCACCAAAAATTATTCATTATTATAAAGAGGCACACAGGGGAAAAGCCACAGAGGGTTATCATGGCCTTTACACTCACACTCTCACTCTCTCCTCTCACAACTAATGGATAGTTTGAAACATTCTTTTAAAATGTTGTTAAAAACGAAGTATATAGAATTCAAAATGGCCACCTTCAGGAAATCTCCATGGACAGCTGACATGCTGATTTCCATCATCTTTCTCCAAAGAGTTTACATGCAAAAATTCCCGATGCAAAGTTTCATCACCTGATGCATCCATTCTTTTCCAGAAAGGTCCAATGCAAAAAGTGAGCAAATAGTTCAGCCTCCATGTTAAAGTTAAGCACATGCTTAAGTGCTTTGCTGGGTCTGAGCTGGTAAGCCATAATTCTCACTAGGGACACACTGAGTTAACAAAGAGAGCAAGCTAACCAGCAGTCCGCTCTATACCACTGAGCGAAGTAGCTGCCTCACTGTCCCATGACCAGGACATGACTCCTGGAGGGTTTCTGTCTGTTCCTGTTAATTTCCTACCAATACAATCAAGATTAACAGCAAGTTCTAAAACTTAGATGGCTTCAAGCTACTAGCTTGTTGGCGGAGTCTTTAGTTTCATTTTTACTGCATGCTCATCACTTAGCCGTGAAATGTTGGAGACACAAGAACCAGTGTGTGGAACAACAATAGTATGTTGGCAGTTTAGTTATCTTATGTTGGTATGGATGCTAAAAATTTGCAGTCCTACCCAGAAATCTTATCCTTTATGTAAATCTGTTTAAGCAAAATGCCTTATCTAAAGCTGCTATTGTAACCTGATATCAAATCAGTACAGCAATCTGCCATGGGCATATCCTGATCTAATTAAGAAGATGTTCTGGAGAGGACTGAAAGATCTGAAGAAAATTCAGATAATAGAACAGGCAAAAACAAGAAAGGGAAAGGAGGAGCAAAAACAAGAGATAAAAGACGAACAGAGAAAGAAGGGTAAAGCTCTGTGATACAAAAATATAAGATTAGCTAATAGTGAAATTGTGGGAAAGGGAGAATAGAGCCACTAAGAAGGAAAAGGCCAGGAATGAAAAATCATATGTCGGTACAATTCATGCTATAAAAATAAATGCCATTGATTTATATACGAGTGTGAAAAATCCTTTTTTAGGAGGAGCAGGCTTTGCAAAATATGTTTGACTTGAATTTTGTAAACAGCCCATTTTTACTGGAAGTCTATGGCCATGGTGCTAATTGAGTTGACAGAGCTGAAATTTTATCCACACCTAATTGCAACTACTTGGATTTGTCTAAGTTGAAAGCACAGCATGGTAGACGTAGCAGTGTATAGCAACGTAACATCTCGCACAATGCTCACGCATAGAGCAAATTTACAGTCTGCTCATATTTCCAGTCTGATCAACATTTAATGTTTTATCTGAAAGATGTTCACAAACATCCATGAAAATCCCTTCTATGCTCCACTGAACACCAGCCATCACCAGCAAATAGTACTTGAAAGTGAGAGATTATGTTGTAATATTTTTTACAGCTAAAGAGAACAGGATTCCCTTCTCACCCCATCATCGCCACTCTTTAGTAGGAAGACGGGGTGCTTTAGTGACACAAGGCCCTATCTTCATCCACCCCCTCCCAGGACACAGCTTTCCACAGTATTCTCTGCTGGCCTGAGAAGCAAAGAAAAATGTAATATTACAAAATCATTGATAAAGAAGTGGATACATTTTCCACTAAAGCCTTTAAATACTGTATTCTCCTTTTCCTTCATTTGTTGGAAAAATAACCCTTTTTTCTTCCCTCCCCCTTCCCCCATTAGGTACACAGGTAGGTTGCTGGAATTAGAAAGGATGTGTGAGTCTGAATGGTGTCAAAGTGCAAAGGGTTCTGAATGAAAAGCCACACCTCTGAAAAGGAAAAGATCTCATTATAATTTGCACCTCTTTTGCAAACATCTCTCTCGACAAATAGCTCATTATTTAGGCGTGCATCTGAGCTAAACGTGAAATGGAATCCACTGCACAGAAATCGAACATATACAAACATACAATGGTGATTTTCAACTAGTAAGACATGGTTTATCCCCTTCGTTTAACAAACACTCAACAATGCCTTATCAACACATTTGTAAAATTCCCTTTCTTAATATTACTACTACTATTTACTTTTATAGCATCCAGGGTGTGCTAGGTGCTCTTCATACAGGTATGAAGTCAAATTCAGAGAGCTGACAATTAAGATGTGTCCCACCAATTTCACCTGAAAAGAAAATGTAAACTTCAAAAAATCACATTTGTCTCAGAATTGTATATTTCCTGTTAGTAACACCCAAGAAGACTAGAATTGAAAGGAATTTGGAGAAATTCTTTTTTTACTCCACTTATTTCATTCGGTTGCTTTTGATACCATCTGTGTCTGATCAGTTGCACTACTTACCTTGAAAAATTAAAAGAAAAGGAGTATTTGTGGCACCTTAGAGACTAACAAATTTATTAGAGCATAAGCTTTCGTGAGCTACAGCTCACTTCATCGGATGCTGTAGCTGAAAGCTTATGCTCTAATAAATTTGTTAGTCTCTAAGGTGCCACAAGTACTCCTTTTCTTTTTGCGAATACAGACTAACACGGCTGCTACTCTGAAACTTGAAAAGTTAGTCAGTTAGCTCCTGATCCAGCAGTGGACTCCACATGGGTAAATCCCTTTAAACCCCAGTGAAGTCAATGTGGCTCCATATGGGCGCAAAAGTCTAGCCATGCTCATTGCAAGGTTAGGGCATTAACATCTCCCATGCTGAAAAGACTAATAAATATCACCAGGAAAGAAAAAAACACTATGAAAACACATTTTTAAAGAATTATATTTTAAAAATTCAAGCCATACTACTTAAAGGGTTGGTCTATAGAAATTGGAATTCTCTGAAACTGGACAGTTACAAAATATTCAAGTGGGTAGTGTCCCTTTAAAAAGAGTTGCAAGATAAACAAGTAATTTGTGAAGTTCAGAATATAAAGATTTAATAAATATATTTACCAGTATACTTTATCCCCCTTAAAACTATATAAATAAATGCTTTAGACAAAAGTCCTCATTTTAAAAGAGCTGAGGAAAAATCTTTTTGGCAACATGTAAATTGCAAGTAGATTTTAAAAAACAATTTTTTTTTCTAGAAGCACAAGCAATTTCAACATCATTGTGCTGTGGTGAAATTGTTTTAGGTGAGTGGGAATGGGGATAGGATATATAAAAGATCTGTGAAAAAGGAAGCACTAGAACTAGCAGCAAGGTGGGGTTGCCTGGATGGTCAGCCCTTCATTTGAATGCAAATGTAATTATGAGGCAGGCAGTTACCCTGACGTCAGACAAGATCTTGGTAAACCATTACTACCAGCACCTGGTAAAAACAGTTGTTGATAATACAGGATGAGGTAGAAGATTCCAAGTAGAATATCATTTATTAAGATCAGGAATACAATTTTTTTTTTAAAAGAGTGAAAGAAAACATTGATGAACAGGATGTCTTAAAGTTCTTTCACCAGTTGCAACCATCATGTACGTAAGTTATCTTTTGGATAAAGAAACCAGCATGTATCCAGGATCCGTAAGGTGCAACAACCTACCCGTGCAAAATTTTGTCTCCACTCCATCCTATTCAGATTACATGGGATATCATCATGTGCCAAACATGGACAACCATGGACAGTCTTCAGGAGGTTGGGGATCCCACTATGGCATGCAAAGGGAAGACTGGAATACTTATGGCCCAGGACCCTCCAGCATAGTTACTGCTGCACAAATCAATAGCTCGTCTCCAGGGCAGGTCTCCTACAGCTCTACTGATTACAATTCCCTGCATCCTGCTGGATCTGGAGTTTTACCTCCTGTAGATACAATTAATGCAGAGCAAATCTCTCCCAACAGTCAAAAGCACGGCTCTTATGAATGGATGAGAAAAACGCAATCTACTACTGCAGGTAAGCGAACTTTCAACCCTCTAAAACATTTTCTATTATCTTTCACTAGTCTCATTTATAGTCTTAATTGGATCTCATACGTAGCTGGATTGCTCATTATATTTAATGTAGCACTTTATAAACACAATTTGAACTAAATTTGTACTAGTTTCACTTTTCTCTTATAAATGTTTTTTAACGTTGCTTGTGTGGAATGGCTGCTGAGTTCTACCTTAGATCTGGCTACATTTCACAAACTATAACATGATCTTTGCACATATAGTCTGTAATGCACTTTAAGATCCTTTTGGATAAAGTGTATTGTAGACAAAATATTATTAATGTACATGCAGAAAATAGTATTCATAACAAAAATTATTTAACTAAAAGAAAAGCTATTTATTAAGTTTTTATAAGAAAGTGTTAAATGTACTTACTTTTAATAGTCATATTTGCAAAAATACTATGTTACTATCTTGCTAGCTATTGAGCAATAAACGTTTTGACATCTTTAGTTTGGCTTTATTCTTTCAACAATTCTTTAAAAGAGAATTCAGTTTAGGCCCCTCAAACTATAATGATTAAGCCATTTTCTTCTGGTGTTAGTATATTTTTTATTTCACTTTATCAATTGAGTAGATACATTCCCTGGCAAGCGATCAGCCTTAATTATGATTTTATTGATTGTATACATTTTTTTTTGCAGACATGACAAATCCCAATGAAAGGAGAACTTCTCATTTCGGTTTGGTTTTCTTTTTAGTTGTTTTTAAAAGTATCTCCTTGTTCAGCAAGATTTTGTTATGTGTTACAGTTAGACATTTAAAAACCTCCCTTATTCAAACTGTCAGAGCTTGATGTGCTCGATTTTGTGACAAGCTGCATGCCAGAAGACCCTTTCTGTGTAGATCAGCTGGGTGTAGATTATGTGTAGCAAGGCCTGCCAGCTGCTAAATCTATTATTAAGGTTAAAAATAGTAAGTGTGTGTTACACACCATCAAAGAAAATGGCCTAAGGAAAGAAGGGCAGTTACAACTGGAACAATCTTACAGGATACATAAATTCAGTTACAGATGGCTACTAGTCACTCAAGAACAAGATTAGTTTTGCAATTGTTTTTCAGCCAAAATGTCCATGTTTATTTTATATTGCATTTTTGTTAAAAAAATAAAAATAAACCTAAGCCAGTCTTCAGATACCACAGAGTGTCCATTTGGAGCCTGTATATGTTCATACGTACATTGTTCCTCAAAACCAGGCATATTAATAGGGCCTGGTTTTCCCCTCACATTCTCTTGTGCAAATCAAGAGTTCATTCATGTAAAACGGATGTAAGAGTTGGATGGACTCAAAAGAATTGGTGTGACTGAATTAAAGGGCAATGAGACAAAATTCATGCAACTTGATGTAACTCCATTGAATTCTAATTGAACTAGTATGTTTAAGGAATGAAATAGATACAAAATATCAAGAAGCCGAGTTCCATACAATACTTAAAAGTTTACCAACATCAGAAGCCATTAATAGGCCCAGACCTTGTAAAGACTTATACACAGGCTTAATTTAACGCACTAAAGCCCCAATTCAGCCGAGCATTTAAGCAGATGCTTAAGGCCATCTTTATTCAGCAAAGTACACATGCTTTGTGAACAGAAATGGACTGTTGAATTGAGGCCTGTGAATAGACTCAATTTAAGGGACAGTTAAGCAGGTAAGTTTTTGCCTGATCAGGGCTTTAGCTTCCCAGGGCCCAATCTTTTGAGGTGTTGAGCAACTTCAACTCTCCCATTTGACTTCAATAATTTGAGTTCACTCAGAACCTAACAGGATCAGGTCCAAAAATGTCGTAATCTTCTGAAAAATAAATTCCATCATGTGAGATGTATATATAACATAGTCCAAGCAAGATTCCACCGAGCTTGATTTTTTTTTTTTTTTAAAAAAAGGGAAAATATTGAATGTAAAAGGTAGTTAATGTTATTAGTCCCACACATGTCCCTAGTAATAGTCCAAATGTAAATGCAATTTTAACAATTGCTAAAAAGTCTCTACATTTAAAAAAAAAACAAAAAACCTAAACACAAAGGAGATAAAATTAAATGGGAATCATATAGGTTAACTGTTCAATGCTTTCTCTAGAAGATTTTGCAATAAGAAGAACTTAAAACATTCCATCTTCTATAGAATTAAAGAAATCAAAGATGGAAAAAACCTGCTGGGTCATCATATCCACCTCTACTAGTGTAGAACTGCTCCCCCATATGTATTAACTAGAGCTCCGTCCAGTCTAGTTTTACATGACTCTAGGAATAAGATTTCTATCACTATTCTTCCAAGACTATTTCATTGTTAAGAAACTATATCTAAAATATATGGCCCTGATCCTACAAAGATTTCATATGTACTTAATTTTACTCATTGTGAGTAGTCTGATATAACTCAACTTTATTAAGCACATGTAAGTCTTTGCATGACTGGGGCCAAAATGTATTAAATTAAATTAAATGCGGGAACTTTCCTAAATGCAGTGCTAAATATATCAGCAGGGATTACAAAAATAATGTCAAAGTCTCTTCTCATACTTAATGCATTAAATTTTGACAATATATTTTGTACAGTACATATTGTAGCAAAATACTACATTTTGCTGGATATATTTTAAATTCAGTTGCATCCAAAGCAAAACCATTAAAAGTGATAACTTACCAAACCTATTCTTAGGAAAAAATGCTACAATAAAAAAAGAAAATTATGATTTGATACTTTCCAATATAATGGACTCTTTGAAATTTAATTATTAATATATTTTTGTATAAATAATTACATATTATATAGTCCTCTAAAACTGTATTTTCAAAGAAAATGTTACATTCCATTCTTCAAAAGCTACCGTGCAATTATGTTGGGTTTTTAAAAATAAGAAACACATTATATAACAAGAATTTTTAAATAAAGCAAATTGATTCAAGCTGGATGCTTTTCAAGACAGGGTGCCACAAACAGAAAGGAACACATCCCTATTTCCCCAAGATTTGATCCTGTTTTCATTGGAGTCAAAAACAAAATCCCCGTTGATTTTAATGGTGTAGGATCAGACCTTAAATCCAATTTATTTTTAAACCAATTCAAGTAATGGTATAAAATGAAACTCAGTATTTCCTTCTCTTGTATCATATTCTGCTACGGGTGGAAGGGAAATGGAGGGAGGGAGGAAGGCACATTTGTACAGAGATCCAGAGAATATATTTCAAACCACTGAAGAAGTGCATGTGGAAATTGTAGGGGGAGCAATCTGGCAAACCACATTCACAAAGATATCAGCATGGAGTTCAGTGGGACTATTAAGAGTAAAGATTATTCATGAATGGCTTGCAGGAACAAGCCTCAGACACGTTTTCTGTTTCGACATATTACACACATTTTATATAGATGTGTGTGTGTTTAGATAGATCACGATGTACAATTAGTTCAGATGTCATCACAATAAAAATCTGTTGGAAAATGAAATAGGAAAGAAGCTATGAGGAAAAGGGCCAGGTACCAGTTCTAATGCTAATTTATTTCACTTTGTAATCCAGTTGTGACATCTATTTTTTCCCTGGGCTACATTGTCTTGGGTTTTGAGGCCTATCTGTCATATTAAGGCAACAGACCCTTTTAACACTTCTCTCTGCTTTGATATGCAGCCCTGTCTCTTCCTTCTCCCTCTTTTCTTCAGCAGTTATATTGCCGGAAAGGGTGATGATTTTCACAGCAAATAAAGAGGCCTTCTCCTAGCTTTATTGTCTTCAGAAGAAATGCTCTGTGAATTTTATGGCCAAGTGGAATGGGATAAACTGTTCTTTCTATGCTACCCCCTCGAATCTTGGTTATATTTACTGATTATGGAAAAGTTAGAATAACCCTGTTGAAACTCTTGTTTTCACAAGTTAGACTAATGGCTTAAAATGTAATTGGAACATAATATTTAGACCATTGTTAACAGAACACCCATCACTTAAGGCAAATATTTCAAAGCCAGGACTTTAGCCATCCTAAGAAAAGCAAAATATGGATTGAAATATTCAACAAACTAACATCACCAATAAATGTGACTTTTAGTGATAGAAACATTTCCTATTTAAAGTAATATTGGGTTTAGGAAATCACCCTAAATTGTGTAACTTTAGATAAACCACCAGGTACAAATCAGCTGTGCTGTAGTCTACAAATTAAAAAGCCATGAGCAAAAGAAATATTCCTTCATCTATTTCTGTCCCTTTCTTTTTTTCCTGAGATGAAAGAGAGTCTGACATTTGTTTAGGGCTTGTAAATTCCAAACCAATTGGCTGTGTTTCTGAATGTGAAAGAGGTTCTTGATAAGATCTTCTTGTAGCTCTTTTGTGTGGCGTGTGCTTCATCTTAACACCTCAATGGAGTTTAGGGAACCACTTTAAAGGAGTCTTTGTCCTACAGTTTGTCCCAGAAAACCCTCACATCAAAAACAACCTGGGAAGATCAGAAGGATTTTACAAAAAAAAAAAAAAAAAAAAAAATCACACACCAAACACACCACCCTTCCCAATCAACTTTGGAAAGTGCTAAAGAGAACAAATACGTTACAGAATAACCTCTTTATATTAACGTCTGATAATCTTACCAACAGAAAATGAAAGCTTATCTTTCAAACACCAAGTAATAGTCATGGTAATAATATTAATCCAGCATATTTATGAGCATCTTTTGTCTGATTTTGTTTTGGGATGGGGTGACATTGAAATCGTTTTTGTACACTAATGTTAGGGCCTGGTCCAGCATTTTACCATGTGTCTTCAATTCCCAATAGCAATTGAAGGCACTCTGTACCCATAATATCAAGCCCAAGAGGCATTCAGTATGCTGCAAACCTGGGCCTTTATTTTGCAGGTAATTCTAATTAAATGTTATTGAATTGGTATTTGTGTCCTAGAACTGAACAAGGTCATTGATAAAAAACATATTTATTATCTGTTTTTTAGTAGAACATTTCTTTAATTCTATGTTTGAAAGAGATGTGAAACCAATGTCTTAGGGCCAAATTTATTTCTTATGATACCTTGGTTGTACATCTCAACCAGACATGGAATTAGAGCATGTTTCTAAAAAAAACAGATGGTAGCTGAATTTTAGTGCTGGGGGAAGTTACTTCTGTGATGTATATGTATGCATATGCACACACAAAGACCACAGACATCACTTCACCTGGCAGTAAAATACAGCAGCCTTTGGGGCAGAAGATAGTAAACATCAACAATTTATACATTTACATCACATAATTTGTATTAAGTGCTTTAGGATCCTCTCAGAAGAAAGGTGGCATAGGATTTTACTTTTAGAAATAATTTTGATTGCTGATTATTTGGCATGTATTAGTAACAAAAAGTAATTAGGGAAAATTATTAAGAAATGACTCCCTAGAGCAATAATGGAATAGAAAGAAAGCATTAGTTAAAGCATAGATATACGGAGATCTGGATTCTGCTCACAGCTATGCTATAGACACACTGTGTGACTCTGGGTAAGTCACTTAACATCTCTGCACCTCAGTTTCCAAATCTGTAACAGAGAAAATAATCCCATATGGGTAATGTGAGGCTGAATTCATTAATGTCTATAAAGTTCTTTGAGATCCTCAGATGGAAGATGCTATAGTCAAAGTATTAAAATACATGCGTTTCTTAAACAGGTAAAACAAGAACAAAGGAAAAGTACCGAGTTGTTTACACAGATCACCAGAGACTAGAATTAGAGAAGGAGTTTCATTGCAACAGATACATTACAATAAGGAGGAAATCTGAACTTGCAGCAAACCTGGGACTATCTGAGAGACAGGTAAACAGAGCAAATACAAGATTTTCTATATATTTCATATTTACAGGCCAGGTCCTATTAACGGTAGTATCAGAGATGACAAGCCAATGAATTCAGTGCTGATGTTCTATAAGTAACATAGGACCAAGACACAGTTGATTGGTTGCAGCAATGTAGCTGCCATGGCTATAGGAGCTGTAGAATATGCTAAATACAAATAAACAACAGCCAATTTAACATAAAAACCTGGAGTCATATGTGTTTTCTCTGGTTACTATGTGGGCAAAGTTTGAGTAACTAACCATAAGGAATTAACCTCAAACCACAGGCATGGAAAAGCACTCCTTCTTGCCTACACACCAGCTAACCACATGTACACAGCTGGAATTTTAAAAAGACCCAGTTTAACATAATATAGCATTGTTTTAGTTCTGTCCGTTATAACTATGGCATTCTCCATTTTGCTTCATTCTTGCAGTCGCAACAAAATGGTGACCCAGAAGAGATCTACAGCATCACGCTCAGTTCAGCTATCAGCAGACAGAATGAAAAGGGAGAATGCAAATAGCAATAAAACATGTCTATGTATTTTTTGGTTTTGATTTATTAATATTATTTTCTGTGGGCCATATCTGCCTTTGATCTATGTGAGTTCAGTGTCTGGACTGAGGGTCTTACATACCCCGGATAGTCAGCAGTTTTTTCACCAGTGCTTTACATTTCACAGGTAGCACACAGGTTACTTTAAACCAGAAGTTTTAGGACCAAATTCTTATCCCTATGCACAGCTCAGGGCCCTAATTCAGGAAATCACTCTAGCACACACTTACATTTATCTCTAACATTAAGCACATGATTAAGTGCTGTCCTGAATATGGATGTTTCCCTGCAATTGAGCCAAAGTATATAGACACTGTTTAGGGGAAATCTATAGGTATTCAGGGTGGGGAATTCCCCCCAGAAATCACTAGATTGGATCCAGCACCTGTGGAGCACAGCTCTATGGTATGCGGGAGATATAAACTAGTGTAAGGAGTCCCAGAATCCCACCCCTCCTTGCACAACAGAACTTTACAGGTTCTGCTGAAGTCAGGAGGAGGAGACAGGATTTGGTAATATTGAAAAAACTATCACCTCTCCAATACTTTAGTGACCAGAGTGCCTCTTCCCTTCCTGGGCAGATCTAGAGATTTTTCTTTTTAGTTCTCTTCTGAGTAAACATGTTCAGCTCTTTATTGAATAGTCTCCTTCTTTAATTGCCTCCTCTTCCTCCACATGCAGACTAAGAGACAACATGGAGTAGAATGAGATCACTAAAGAAAAAAAAAGGGGGGGGGGTAATGATGCATAGATGTTCAATTTTAAAACCAGGTGTTGGATTTTGAGGAATACATAGTGTAAACCAGCCTACCTACATTACCTTAAGAGGATTTCTGAAGTAATCAGTGCCACTGCCTAGAACCAGCAATTAGTTCTCTATTATGTTCAGTTACTTTTCTCTTATATAAAGGAGCCCTGTTTGTGAATGGCAAACTGTGCTTTTTATTAATGTGGACTTTAATTTTATTGCTAGTAAAATTTTGACAAAATTTGTAATCATCTATCAGCATTTCTAAAACACACATCACATACATATCTAAATGCTGCTTATCACTTTGATTCAGTTTCTCCACTTGTATATATAATGGTGATAATGTAAATGACCTCCATTGTAAAGTGTTTTGAGTTCTACCAATGAAAAATATTATACGAGTTGTTGTTGTTATTATCATCAATATCTATAAAGGAAGAGAAATGGTAGAATGCATAAGGAATGCCATGGAAAATACTGAAATTATTATAATGCCATTATATAAATGTTACATGCTCACATGCAATACAACGTTCAGCTCTGGTCACCTATCTAAAGGAATGTAGCAAAAACACAGGAAGCTCTGAAATGAATCAGTGGGGACATAAGAGAGGTATACAAGATGATAAATGATATGGTGAAGGTAGACCTTGTGGTGATACACAATTAAATTGAAAAGGCAGCAGATTTAAAACTGATAAAAGTGAAATCTTTTTATATGCATCATTAGTCTGTGGAACTTACTGTCACTAGATATCATTGAAGTCAAGAGCAAAGCAAGATTTAAAAAAAGTGAACATCTACCATTATGCTAAATAGTTTTTGGGGGGGGGGGTTTAAGTGTGGAAGGTAAACTCTCATGCTTCAGGACATAAATCAACCTCTAATTAATGGAATAGAAAGAAACTTCTCTTATGGACATATTCCATAATTGCACCTTCCTCAGAAACATTTAGTACTGGCCACTGTCAGAGAAAAAATAGTGGAGTAGAGGGACCTCTGGTCTTTTCCAATAAGGTAATTCCTATGTTGCTGTAGTTCTAATTAAAACACAAAAATATCTATAACATGGGCAGACATGAGAAAGTAATAAAGTTTCTATTAGCTATAATATGGTTGCATAATAAACATAGCTTTTTCACTCCTTAAAGGTAATTTTTCCTTTTCTGTGGCTAATATTATTGTACACTACTCTAACTACTTATCAGAATTAAACATACCCTGTTTATAACATTTCAGGTGAAAATCTGGTTTCAGAATCGCCGAGCCAAGGAGAGGAAAATGATCAAGAAGAAAATCTCTCAGTTTGATGGCAGTGGAGGCTCAGTTCAGAGTGACTCAGGTTCAGTCAGCCCAGCTGAGATGTCTAACTCTCTATTCCCACTACCACATGTGATAAATGGATTACAGCCCATTGAGATACAGCAGGTCATAGTCTCAGAATGAACAGGAGAAAGTGAAAGGAGTAATCTTTTTTCTCCCCTTGAAATGTCAATTTTGTAAAGGACAATTCTCATTCAACTTGTTTCAGACTGCTAGCTGTCCTGCACAGGAACTAGGACTGTTTTCAAAATGTTATAATCATTGCAGCTATCTCAGGGAACCCTTGCTGCTAAAATCCATCACTCAGAAAACTTTGAGTAGGACATAATTTTGCTTCAGATACTGATAGAGTGAAACAACTGAAAACTCAGGTGAACGTAGTTCTAGTCTGTTTATATATTGTGGAAAATTTTTTGCTGAACTGATTATAATGGACTAATATACCAGGAAATATATGATGCTGGGTGTATTTGCGCATTACTTTTTAAAAATACAATTAGAGTAAATTGTAGTTGTTTACAAAATGTTCAGATTTAGACTATCAAATGCCACCTTTTAAAAAAAGACAAAAAAAGTTTTAACACAGCAAGAAATAATATTCTGTTCTATATAGGATTTTATTTCATGCTCATAATCATAGTATCTTATCTATATATACAGTGTTATGCTATAATCTTGGCAACAATTGAATGGCAATATAAACAGTATATTGCATCTAGCTAAATAAAAAGTATCATCTTTGTCCTACATAACTGTACAGAGCACATTTAAGTTTTCTGAATACAACAGATTTGTACAATTTCAATTTACAATTTCAGATTTGTAGCATTATATAGCAAATCTGCCAAGAGCTGGCATACTCACAGTATATACAAAGTGGTTCAAAAGATGCAAACATTGTTCACTTTTCAATGACTGTATATATTATTGATTAAGAATGGGAAGGAAGTTAACATTATTGTGAAGTTGTTCAGTAATACTTTAACAAATTCTGTTTATCTAATGACATAAAAAGCTTAGAGTCAAATATCAGCCTCCAGCTCGCAGCGGGCACTACCCACTGATTTTAAATAAAATGTGCGTGTTGGTGCATGGGCAGAAGATAACCCTTACAATTAATTTGGGATGACAGGTAGAATATCAGCAAGAGTGCCAGAGTACAGTGCATAATCACTGGCAGCAATCTAGCATTTACAAGCAACTCCATAACCTTACTGATATGGAAACAAAAATATTTTACTAAAGAACCATCATTCTGTTTCAGTCTTCAAACAGATAATTAGAAACAAGGACAAGAAAAAAGGGATACAAAGAGTAAGGAAAATACCCAGCAGTTGTTCTCTGAAAGACTTTCACATGTTCCAAACACATTCATTACTTCAACAGGGTTGAATTCTTTTTCTCAGAACTAAATGATCAAATTCTGCCTTCGTTACAGTCAAGCAGGATTAATAATAAGCGTTATAAGCATTATAATATAATAATAGAGAGCAGAAGACTGGTACATCATTTTTAATGCCAAGTGATGCTAACCAAATAAATGATTCTTTATCTGGTTTTAAAGTTAAATAACTTTAAACTACTTGCTTTCACTGCTTTCCCACTTTATTTAAAGATGTCCCACCATAATTGCTATAAAATGGTTGCCAAGATTCTAGCATAACATTCACATTATTACTACTACTACTACTTTTTTATTTTTTTTGGTAGAAGGAAATGTCTAAGGTTCGATTTTACAGGCAGAAAATCTGTAACCTTATGGATCAATAACCCATTCTCAGTGATTTCTCCAAGTTACTTCCTAAAACAGGGGTGGCCAACCTGTGGCTACGGAGCCACAGGCGGCTCTTCAGAGATTAATATGCGGCTCCTTACCTAGGCACTGATTCCAGGGCTGGAGCTATAGATGCTTTCAGTGTGCTGGGGGTGCTCATTGCTCAACCCCCTGCTCTGCCCCAAGACCTGCCCCCACTCCACCCCTTCCCCCAAGGCCCCTGCCCCTTCCCCTGAGGCTTGCATGCCCTCGCTCCTCCCCTCTACCCTCCATAGCCTCCTGCGCACATGAAATAGCTTATTGCAGGGGGAGGGAGAAGTAGGTGCTGATTGGTGGGGGCTGCCAGCAGGCGGGAGGGACTGGGGGCTGGAGAGCAGATTGGGGGGCTGCTGACGTATTACTGTGGCTCTTTGGCAATGTACATTGGTAAATTCTGGCTCCTTCTCAGGCTCAGGTTGGCCAACCCTGTCCTGGAATATGATATTCATATGGCATTAAATAAATTCCCACCGTTTATTGCAAGCAAACTGCAAACAGTAAATCTTTTGTGTACATGTAGGAATCAATCATTGCAGCTTCTGTAAAGTGAGAAGAAAGTCAGATTATTAATGGTGTATGGATAGTCAAAAAAAGTGTGCAATGGTATTATTGGAAGCCTATTTGTATGGACACTTTGGGGGACAGTGGATCATATCTATTAACACAAGTATGTTTAAATTAGTATGCCTTGGATTGTGACAGAAGGAACATATCTGCCAACAGAAGACTAGGCCCATACATATGGTACTCTGCATTGTTCATTCAAAGAAGACATGTATACATCTATTCTGGTGAATGATTGGAGGGGATGGTTTCCTCAGTTTGACCAGTTCTCCTGGATATATTGTCCCTTTGTAGACTTAAGGACAAAGTGAAATAAAATATGCTGCCTAAAATATGGCATGGATGAAGGAGGCATAGCAAGTCATTCTCCCCACCCCATCACTCCCATTCAGGAGGCAGCCATAATGCTTTAAAAATGCAAGAGGGAACATGTCTGGAGTAGGGCAACTGCCTTACTATCCCAATTGCCCCCACATCAGCAAACATCAGGAGGTCAATTCTCACAGAAGAGCAGGCTACAGCTTTTCTGAAGGTCTTAATCACTGATAAGCAAGCTCACCCTGACAGCCCACTAGTTTATAATTATTCCTTCTCATGCTCTATGCAGGCTTAAATCCCTCCAGCCACAGCTGCTCGGACAGTTCACTTACTCCTCCCCCACTAATGCTCCTCTGGTTCTTGAAGGCTTAATTGAGACATAAATATAACTTGTTAAACAACAGTGTGAGATTTTGCAAGTGGCTACAAGCACATCATGAAATGCATATTTTTCTAGTACTTTAAGAAACTGCTGCCCTTCTCAGGCCATGTCTACTACAGGGAAGGGACTACAGTGGCATAGCTGTGGTGCTGTAGCTATGCCAGCACAATCCCATAGTGCAGATGCCATCTAAAGCAACGGATGGGGTTCTTCTATCACCGCAAGAACACTAGCTCCCCAAACTACAACAGCCAGGAGCATTCTTCAGTCAAACTAGCTGCTGGTCGCTTCGGGGTACGGATTTTTCACATTTCTGAGCACCATAGCTATGTCAACCTACATTTTAAGTGCAGACCAGGCTTTAGTGACTAGTGTTATTCTGGCTAATTAATTATAGGTATCAAGCAATGCTTGCTAAATAATTAGCTTTTTATAACTTCTAGATTAACAGGGAAGCCTTGAAAAAAATCCCATCAAAATACTACTGTCAGTAGCACTCTATGGGTGGATTTTAAAAAATATAAATAAACAAGAAAATAATATTTTCTCTTCTGGTTCTCATCTAACATATCAGTAGGAAGCTTTTAGCTGAACTGTTAAAAGATTAACGAACAACCGTAAAATTTAGAACTGAAATAGAAGTTTATATTTTCAAAGCAGTGTATAAATATTAACTCATCAATCCTCACCATACATTTGAGAAGCTGGCAAGTATTTTCCCTTTTTACAGCTGAAGAAAATGGGACAAAGATTAACTGGTTTACCCGGAAGCCACTCAGATAGTCTGTATAAAAGCTGGGATTAGAATTCAGGCATTCCTCACTCCCATTCCTATTCTATTGGCCTGCTGCCTTCAAATTAAGAAGCAGGAATGGCATGAAAAGTGCAGCAAAGCTGTTGGAATCATATTACAAATTATTCACTGAATAGATGTAGACAGGAATTTTTGCTATCTAAACAGGCTCTCTTTCCAACAAGTTTATTGTACAAACAGAAATCAAACCTTCTTCTAGCTATTTATCTGGTTCAAATCCAAGATCATTCATAGCTAACATACTACAGTCACACACAAGCTGCAGTTTGCACACTAGCCTTTCTGAGAGGCCAGGCCGCCAGGAAGCAGGGGTGTTCACAAGGGGTGGAGGCAAGCAGGGACATAGCTCCCCCCCCAATATTCATCTAAAAATTTGTATTTCTGCTCCAGCCCCAGCCCCCGCCACTCCTTTGCTCCGGCGGTTGACCGTTCACTGCCCCAGCCCCAGCAGCTGCTCCAGCCGTGGCCGCTGACCCAGCCAGTGCTCTAATGTGCCCCTCCAAAAGCAGTCAAATTTAAATTCCTGGGCACACCCCTGCCAGAAAGTGACATGCTAGTAGGAGAAAGAGAGCGACAGAACTGCTGAAAGCACAAGATTATACTTCAGAACAACGGCCATTGTTTGTATAAGGATCACCTCTAAAATGGGATTTTGATTTTAGATGTGGATGTGCTAAGACAGGGGTCAGCAACCTTTCAGAAGTGGTGTGCCAAGTCTTCATTTATTCACTCTAATTTAAGGTTTCGCGTGCTGGTAATACATTTTAATATTTTTAGAAGGTCTCTCTCTATAAGTCTATATTATATCATTAAACTATTGTTGTATGTAAAGTATATAAGGTTTTTAAAATGTTTAAGACGCTTCATTTAAAATTAAATTAAAATGCAGATCTTATCAGTTTAGTGCAGTGGTTCTTAACCTGGGGTGCGAGATGCCCTTTCTGGGGGTGTGAGACATGCGAGATTTTTTTAGAAGGTAAATCATCGAAAACACAAATTAAGCACAGGCACATAAGTACAACTACTTTGTTTCATCAAACCTATGTATTTATTAACATTACATTTTTTTTACGATTACTGTAATATACAAAGTTTTTAAGTTTTCAAGTTTTTAAGCTAATTGTAGTGTAATATTTTTTACAAGGACTGCAGAATGCTGGGCCTAGGCCAGGAGCAGAGCCCTGGGCTGGCTGCTGGTACCCCAAGCAGGAGGGCTGAGCAGGGCCAGAGGGCTGGACCCCGGCTGGTAGGGGTCTGGGCGGTCGGAACCCTGGACCAGCAGCGAGGTGAGCGGGGCCAGTGGCTGGTATCCCAGGCCGGCAGCAGGCTGAGCAGGTCAGATGGCCGGGACCCCAGCTGGCAAGGGGCAAGTGGCCGGAACTCCAGACCGTCAGCAGGTTGAACGGGGCCAGCGGACAGAACCCCAGACCAGTGGCAGGCTGAGCGGCTCAGCTTGTCGCCAGTCTGGGGTTCCGTCCGCCGGCTTCTGCCAGCCAGGATCCCGCCCGCTGGCCCCGCTCAGCCTGCTGCCAGCCTGGGGTTCCGTTCACCCTGGCAGGCAGCAGGCTGAGCGGGGCCGGCGGCCGGGACCCCGGCTGGCAGCAGCATGCCGCAGGTTGCCAACTCTTTTGCTAAGATGTATAACAAGTGAAGGTCTATGAATGGAACAGAAAGAGACTGGAGCATGTATTTAAACCCCAAGAGGACATTTTAAATAGATTCATTTTTTTCTATGAAAAATGTTGATGGAACAAAAATAATTATTTTATTTTAAAGTTTTCTATGATTTTTGTGCATTTTCATAAAAAATTTAAAGTTTTGGCTTCTGGCAAATAAAAACTGGAAAATTTTCAACTGGCCAAGCAGAATTTTTCAGTTTAATAAAAAGTTTTTTGTAATGAAAACTCTGAAAATTTAGTCAAAAATGGTCATTTACTGTGGAAATTCCCATTTTGACAAAATAGACAATTTCTGACAAAAATGTTTGTGACTGAAAATTTTCCACCAGCTCTGCTTTAAAGGATGTAAAAACATATTACTAAAGATTTTCGGCTTGAACATCCAATTTGGCACTGGACTCAGGTGCCTCTAAACCTATGTCATCTTTGCCATCAATTCTGGTCCCAGACCACAGTACAATTTAGAACTGCTCTATACTACAGCCTTTTGTACCTACCTGCCATGGGCTCTTACACCAAGATAGACTAGCCCTGGCCACATCCCCTGCCTGCCACCCTCAACCAGTCCTCTATGTCAGGAACCAGGACAGGAGGTCAGCACAGAGCGATTACACTCCAGCTCTATGACTGCCCCTACAATGGAGATATTCTGCTGGGCCACTGAAAGTCTTCATTATGTCCCCTTAATGCTGCTGGAGCAGAGTAAGTGGCTGCTTCATAAGGCACAATCTGGCCATTAATATTTAATGTTTATGCCCATGACATCCCAGGGTGAGAATACAAAGTGAAGGATAAAAATAACATTTCCCAATATTTATCTTGTCTCCTTTGAAGGCTTCTCCACTGATTTTAATTAGACTCCCTCTTAGCATGATAAGGCAATTTAAAAAACAGTAAATCAAACATGATCTTTCTCACCCAGTGGGTATAGTCTCCAAGCTCTCACACTTCTTGTCTTTTACACTTCATATAAATATAAAATGACTAGACTGCAAATCACCATTTAAATTCAGCTATTTGCTTGGTATTATTGGGCTGTAACCAGTGAAAGCTTTAAAACTATACAGATTATAAATAAAAACCTCTGCATCTTACACTTGCCTAATTCCAGCAGCCAGCAAATCCTATTTCTCTGAATCATCTTTATTCTTAGGTGGATACTGCGGCTCAGCCAATGCTTTGCCAACAACTGCCTTTCTCAGGCCCACTTTCTAGAAATACTTAATCAAGAACCAGGGTTTTTGCCATTCAATTAATATGAAAGCACAATGTCTTACACACATTGCAGCACACTTAAGTGCAATGAAGTACTCAACTATTTGAATTCATGAATACAATCCTAAAAAAAAAAAAAAACTATTTAAAAACAAACTAGTGACTGGAAAGAACCACATTTGAAAACTTCCCAGCTTCTAGAGAAAAGTGCAAAATCCAAACCCAGACCTTGCCACTAACTACTATCTGTAGAACAGGTCAAATCAAAGCCCTGAATCAGAATTTTTCAGGGCCAGATATGGAGTGTAATTGTGCAACTTGGCCCCAACTCTGGATTATACACTAATGGTCATTACCGAGACGCACAGAACTAAATATTCCTGCACAGAGCAAATTATTTACTGGACTTAAAGAGTTTTAAATGATACAGAAAAATAATTTAGTTCAGCCTCCATCCCTCTCACATCACCCATGCAGTTGAATCCAGCAAATTAGCCTGTTCAAAGATGCCTAGTAATTTACATATGTTAACTAGTCCTGTAAAAAGTGCTTAAATATCTCAAAGAGATGTTGAATGCAGATAAGTGGGAACAAAATCCCATCAAACACAAAAACCGAGTAGTGAACATAGGAATCACATAAATATAAGAATGGAAGGGACTGAAGAGGTCATCTATTCTAGACCATCCCCCCATATTGAGGCAGGATAAAGTCGATAAAATATCTTTAATTTCCAAACAAAGAAATACTGGGTAATATTAATGCATCCCTTTGGGGCTGTTTCTAAAAAGATCAGTTTAAGCCTCAGATATTTGACAGGTTTCAGAGTAGCAGCCATGTTAGTCTGTATTCACAAAAAAGAAAAGGAGTATCTGTGGCACCTTAGAGACTAACAAATTTATTTGAGCATAAGCTTTTGTGAGCTACAGCTCACTTCATTGGATGCATTGACAAACAGCATCAAAATGGATGATTATTGGGAATTTGAATATTTCTAGGGGATGTGCTTTCAAAAAAAGATAACTTTGTATTAACACTGAGGGGCAAATTTTGATCCTCTTACACATGTTTAGTAGCACCACTAGACTCATGAACTTCAAAGGGAAGTTGTTTACGAGAATGTCATGTGGGACTGTGTCAAAAACCTTACTAAAATGAAGATACATCACATCTACAGCTTCCCCCACATCCGGTAGGCCAGTAACCCAGTCAAAGAAGGAAATTAGATTGGCTTGGCATTTGTTCTTAACAAATCCATGTGGGCTATTATTTACCTCTCAATGGCTAGCTTAGGTGCCTCCCCACCTAGTGTGCTGGCTTTTGTGTATTGCATTCTTAGGTACTTATCTCTCCCCATTTATTGTATCGGGAGCCTAGGCAATGGCTTTGTGGATCACCAGGTTGTTCCTGTGATTTTCTAGTTGCTTAAAAGTTAGGTGCCGTGACACTGAGTGGTACAACGCCTAAGTCCCTTTGTGGATCTGGGCCTAAAATTCTAAAGAGCCTGGCCCTTACCACCTCCAAAGCTGTGCAAGCAGATGCACACACTGCACTAGGAAGTGGAACACCTGGTAGTTGATAGAGTAGCTGTAGCAATGGGGATAGGGGAGAGAACCCAGTAGAGCTCTCCCACAACTTACTGTGAAGTGGGGGAGAGAGACACACCTGGGCCACTCTTCCCATGTAAACTCCCAGGACTTAGTACATTGCCCCAGGAGACCATTCCCTGCAGTGGGATAACAGCCTTTTCCGACCTCCAACTAATGTAGTTAGTCCTGCAGTTCAAGTGGTAGCAATGAGCGCTGAAGTTTCAGAGTTCAACCCTGCTGAGCATGCATGATGTGGAGATTCTGTGATGTACTGTAACAATTTGTTTGCATCTTTTTCCTTTTTTAAAAAAATGTAGAAAATTAGATTAAGAAAACAACATTAAAAGAAAGTTATTTAGGTTGCAAAATCAAGCGCTTCAAAAGCTAGAATATAGGTTGCCCATGCAACCTTCATTCTACCTTCTTGGGCATACGTGTTATGATACAGTTTTTAATTATATGATCACATGCTATTTTTCTCAGAGGACCCTTATGTCAAGCTGTCCTGCAACAACTCAAGAGCATGAGTACCAATCTCAGGGCAGACTGTTAAGAGCCAGGGCACAAACCCCAGATTGGCTGTGAGTTTTATATTTAGATTTCACCAACCAAGTGTAAACTCCTCAGGCACTATAACAGCCTAGCCGTGGAAGTATTCTGATCTATCTTGTCAACTAGGCAAACTTACCTTTGTGGTATCAGATAGATGGTCTCTTCCACCACAGATCACGACATTCAGGTTACTTCCAGTCCCAAAGGACCAGTCACTTACCCCAGGTCAATTGCACGTTGGATCTCACACCAAAGACAACTCTTGTAGGCAATCCTATAATAAACTAAATATTTATTTAAAAGGAAACGAGAGTTATTTACAAAATTATAGCAGGTAAACATATAAAATTAATAGAAGTTTCTAGAATAAGCGAGCTCTATATGTCCTTTAGGGCTAACCCAGGCTACATACTGTATATCTTGCTTATGCCTAGACAACCTTGTCCTCAAGAGTCCAAGTGTCACAGAGATGCAGTTCGTCCTTGTTAGGCCTTTTTATTCTTTTCCCCCTTCTGCTTCAAATCGTAACCTCAGCTGATGGGAGGAATTCACATACATTTCTCCTCTTCATGGGCAAGTGAGGGGAGAATGGGAGAGCCATCAACAAAATCTTTTGTTCTCTGTTGTTCCACAATAGCTCCTCTGGTGTCGATGGGCCTTCTTTGTCAGACAGGTCACAACATCTTCTGCTGGAGACTAGTATTTCACACGAATTAAAGCTTCTCTCCTGTCTGGTGATTTACACAGTTACAGAGGCTTATAATGTAAATGCTCAAATATTACCTTGCAGTACAGAGATGTGATAACTGAGATTAATGCATGCAGCAACTCACAAGCATTCTATGAAGTCTAAATGATAAGCACAATTCTGTAACTCTAAAACCTATTTTAACAATACAGTACTAACACACAAGTGAACCAGACTGGTTCCAGCTATGTATTTGTCAGTATTCAGTTGAGGGGAACCGTGGCATAAGCTGACACATGGTTTGCCAGCATCACAACCTGCCTCATTCAAGGCACAGGATGGATGTATAAGGGGACAGAAGTAAGACTGTATGGACAACTGTAAATCTGGCATTTCCTAATTTTCAAGTCCTTGACTTTCCAACCAAAATAACTTATTTTAATAGTTTTTGTAAGTTATTATTATTGTTAGAGTAACTCAACTAAGGCAGTTAAAACATCCCCTTTTTTTTGTCTTATGACTGTCCCTTATATTTATTTGCAGAGATTACAATGAATGTTGTCGTAATCAGAGATAAAGTTAGAACATTTAAAATAGCAGCAGCATATATGAATTTCTGGTGATTCACTATGCTCATGTTTTTCCAGAGGAAGAGGATGAAATTATGCAATGTTTAGGAAAGATACAAGCTTGTCCCACGTTCTAACAGACTACTCCCAGCAACTGTAAGTAGGGGGTTAACAATCCAATTCCCATTCAGAATAAAGTGGTAAAATCCTAGGCAGCAATTTGAAAATCTTCCCTTAGGTCTTCACCTATTGGCCTTATAGTACAGTCCCCTGTATTGTAAACACCTGCCACTGTAAACTTTTATTCCACAAACACAAAAATCACTCTCCCCTGACTATACTGTACCTGAGAAAGTATATGAAAGTAGTACAGGGATGTACAAATTTGAATAATCTATATATTACATTTTCCTAATAGTCTTGTTCAGTTCACTACTAATTATGGACATTGTGCTGAGAAAAATAAACATGTACCTATTTTACTAGGTAATCAGTAGATGTTTTTATGGCTCTGCCATAAACTAAACTGTAAAGAGGAACTATGCTCTCAACCTGTCCATGAAAATGAAATAAGTTAAAAAAAAAAAGGCATTCAGCATTTCCCCATTTTATAAACCAACCATGACATCAACTCTTCTTTCACAGAGCTACTTACTCCTTCATATAACAATTGAGCTAACTTTTGAATGCCTTTGCCTGCCACCCTCTATACTCCTAACTATACCATACTACCAGGTACTATGCAGCCCAGATTCATTGTTGTACATGTAAATTAATCTTTACTATTAATAATAACCCAAGGCCCCTGTGATGGGATAGTGAATACTAGGTCAGAGAGCTCTCCTTCCTGTATTGGGTTTGGGTTCTTTTTTTAATTTTTAATGAGGGAGGATTTTTAGGGAAAAGAAGACATTCAGATTTACTTCTGAGGACTGAGCTGTGTAGAGCACTGAGCTATACCTTGGTGTAAAGGTCTCTGTGAGTGGAACTTCTGAAGTGGAGAAATGCTTTTAAGATATTATCTAGTCTCTTTTCTTTTTACTTTTGTACTGTAACAGGAAAACCCTATATGACCTCCTGTGTAAATATACTATCTTCCCAGCCCCCAGCAAACCTCAAGTCTGTTTCTCACTTGCCTCCTTTTCCCTTTGTGAGGTGCGATTTGCAATTCCTGTTTACAGCAGCCTGTAACACCACATTATGTCAGGCATTAAAGACCATGGCTCAGATCCTCAAAGGTATTTAGGCACCTTTGAGGATATGGGCCCATGTTCCCAGGGAGCTAATTTGGTTTGTTTTCAGCAAAAAGATAGGGAAGCATAGCTGGGCTGAAATGAAAGGCACCAGTGAAAAAAACAGGATGTAGTTTCTCATTGATAAATGATGGCTGTGGCTTTAACTGTGTGGCCTGATGAGATAGGTAGACACCATAAAAACTCACAGGCTCTCATTCTCATGAGACTCATACTGTGTGAGAGAACTTCTAGAGAACTGACAGAATAGCTACGGTAGTAGCATGACTCTTGTCAAGATCAAGAAATCATCTGGGCCTCTTTTCCCCCCTTAATTAAGCCATCCTTGTTTGAAAAATGTTAAATCTGGACTCTATTATTAACCAGTGCACCCAACAAGTTGCCATGGTGTCCCAAACCTTTTTGATCTCACCAGAGTTTGTCACATAAGGGATTAAAGAAGTAACACTACAAAACAGAACTCCCTCTACTTTCTGTTCTTGTATTCAAATCCATTCATTCCTTTTCCCTTTTAATCAAAGCTTGCATAAAATGATAGGGGATACCCAGATATATATGTCTTTCTGATACTACTCAGATTACCTACTATTTTTCTGAAGAAGAGTTTGGTGCAAGTTTGTCTCTCTCACCAACAGAAAAGGTAAAAAGATATTACCTTGTCTTTCTAATATCCTTGCACCAACACTGCATTTTCCAAAAAGGCTGTTTTAAAGTTAAAAAGTTAACAAAATAGTTTGCTGCATCATAAGTGAGGCATACCCAGCTCCAGTAATCCCTTGCAGCCCCCTCAGCAAAGAGATCTCCCAGTTTACAATGGCTCATCTATCAAACTTAAAATGTGTACTGAGTCTAAAGATACACTTCTATTACTTCAGCACTATCTACCTATATGAAGATATACAATCACCCTATGGCAGTGGTTCTCAAACTTTTATACTGGTGACCCCTTTCACATAGCAAGCCTCTGAGTGCGACCCCCCCCCCATAAATTAAAAACACTTTTTTATATATTTAATACCATTATAAATGCTGGATGCAAAGTGGGGTTTGGGATGGAGGCTGGCAGCTCACAACCCCCCACGTAATAACCTTGCGACTCCCTGAGGGGTCCCAGTTTGAGAACCCCTGCCCTGTAGGATAAGAGTTCGTTAGCTATGAAATTTAAAATCTGGTTGTGTGATTCTGTGCTGAGACTTTTTGTGGGAGCATAGTTTTAAAAAATACAATAATGAAAAAATAATTCAGAAAGAGGTGTTCTAGAGTTAATGCAAATAGGCATCAAGAAAATGAGAACTGTCATGCAATATTAATTCCAGGACAGGAAGCTCCAGTATTTCTTTACATAATTGCATAGGCGCTGACTTCCCCTTCTTTCCGTGGGTGCTTGCTCCCACTTCACCCATCCATCCATGAGGCCCCACCACTGCCCTGCCTCTTCCCACCCCTCCCATAAAGTCCCCGCCCCAACTCCATCTCCTCCCTGCCCCTATTCCAACTCCTTCCCCAAACTCTCCAACCCCGGCCCCGCCTCTTCCCCTGAGTGTGCCATGTTCCCGCTCCTCTCTGCCCCCCCTCCCGGAGCGTGCAAACAGCTGTTTGGCGGCGGCTGGGCGGGAAACACTGGGAAGTAGGCGGAGGAGCAGGTACGGGAGGAGGAGAAAAGTGGAGTGGGGTATGAGGGGAGCACCCACTAATTTTTCCCATTCAAATATATATATTTGTTCTAAGAAGAACCAGAAAATAATTTATCCACTCCAACTTTCCTCACAATTTCAATAGCTTCTAAGACCATGTTAGCATAATACTTCCCAGGTTCTTTTAACAAATTTGTGCAATAATTTCTCGATTTAATCCTTTGTTTTAATCTGAATCCTCACCTGTCTGGAATTGTGGTTCCAGGTGGTAGACAGCAATGCCTTATCCCTGCAACATGAGAAAGTTAATTTGGACACACATTGTTGGAAGCCCCATCCATCCACACTAATAAATATTCTGACATGGTAGTTTTCATAGAATCATAGGACTGGAAGGGACCTCGAGAGGTCATCTAGTCCAGTCCCCTACACACATGGCAGGACTAAGTATTATCTAGACCATCCCTGACAGGTGTTTATCTAACCTGCTCTTAAAAATCTCCATTAATGGTGTCATAAATATAAAGGGAAGGGTAACCACCTTTCCCTATACAGTGCTATAAAATTCCTCCTGGCCAGAGGCAAAGTCCTTTTACCTGTAAAGGGTTAAGAAGCTCAGGTAACCTGGCTGGCACCTGGCCCAAAATGACCAATGAGGGGACAAGATACTTTCAAATCTGGAGGGGGGGGGAAGGCTTTTGTCTGTCTGTGTGATACCTTTGCCGGGAACAGATCAAGGATGCAAGCCCTCCAACTCCTGTAAAGTTAGTAAGTAAAATAGCTAGGAAATGCATTAGGTTTTCTTTGTTTTGGCTTGTGAAATTCGCTGTGCTGGAGGAGATGTGTATTCCTGTTTTTGCGTCTTTTTGTAACTTAAGGTTTTGCCTAGAGGGATTCTCTATGTTTTGAATCTGACTGCCTGTAAGATTATCTTCCATTCTGATCTTACAGAGTTGTTCTCTTATCTTTTTTTCTTCTTCTTATAAAGATTTTTAAGAATCTGATTGGGGTTTTTGGGTCTTAAAAAATCCAAGGCTGGTTTGTGCTCACCTTCTTTATTCTCATGCCTCCCCAGAAAAGGGCGTGTAAGGCCTCGGGGGATATTTTGGGAAAATAGGAACTCCAAGTCGTCCTTTCCCTGTTCTTTGTCTAAATCACTTGGTGGCAGCATACTGTTCAAAGACAAGACAAAATTTGTACCTTGGGAAAGTTTTTAACCTAAGATGGTAAAAATAAGCTTAGGGGGTTTTTCATGCGGGTCCCCACATCTATACCCTAGAGTTCAGAGTGGGGAGGGAACCCTGACAGATGGAGATTCCATAACCTCCCTAGGCAATTTATTCCAGTGCTTAACCATCCTGACAGTTAGGAAGTTTTTCCTAATGTCCAGCCTAAACATCCCTTGCTGCAATTTAAGCCCATTGCTTCTTCCCTTCCTATCCTCAGAGGTTAAGAACAATTTTTCTTCCTCTCTCCTTTTACGTACTTGAAAACTGTTATCATGTCCACTCTCAGTCTTCTCTTTTGTAGACTAAACAAACCCAGTTTTTTCAATCTTCCCTCATAGGTCATGTTTTCTAGACCTTTAATCATTTTGTTGCTGTTCTCTGGACTTTCTCCAATTTGTCCACATCTTTCCTGAAATGTGGCACCCAGAACTGGACACAATCCTAACAAGTTTTCACCCAGGTTATTACAGACCTGTACTGCAAAGGTAATAGTAGCTAGCTACTTTTCCCACGAAGCCACAATTCTTGACCAGTCACACTGTTGCACACTCCTTTCAACACTTCTACCTGCAAATGAATGCTAATTAGACATCTTCTAAACATCTGTCGTGTGCATTAGTATGAAGAGTGCTGGTTGTTGCTCTGACATTTAGTTTTATTAGAGACACAAGGTGGGTGAGGCAATATCTTTTATTGAACCAAACTCACTAATTTAATTAATTAGTATTCTGCAGGTATTGAGGCTGGAAATTGCTAGTACATAAGTGCTCTGGTTCTAAACTGTTCCACTGATTGACTTGAAACAACTCCAAGACAGAATTATTCTGCTGCTCTGCAATAGCTCACACATAAACTTGAAACATAAACTCAGAATCTGCTTTTTTCTTCTTGAGTCATGTTGACCAAGAGGAGAGCAGGGTTTTGCCCCCTGCAGTTATATTTTAAACAACACCAGAAACCCTATAGCTTCAAGAACAGTCCACCAGAACTGCCAGAGCTGAGGAGAGTCTAACATAAAGGATAACACTATAGTATTGTTGCATTACACCTATCTAGGCCATGTACTGCATTATAAAGATGTTCTGTGCTATGACTAATAGATGGTCATATCTTTTGGGTCAGTTAACACCACCAAAATTAGCCACCACGTATTTATCTTACCCCATTGTAATATAATACTACAACTAGGCTTGGGAGGGTTAGATTTTTATTAATAAATGTTAATAAAGGTTGATTTCACAATACACATACAAACCAACAAAAATATTTCCATCAATACTAACTGAAGTTTACGGATAAGTAAAGTAAGAAAAATGCTGCTTGACAAATGACATATAATGTTAACGATCCATTATTTGCATATGACAAGAGGAAAGCTTACCCAGGTGTCTAACTTATCAAACAATCCAGAACATAAAATTTCATTTCTTTTAAAAATCTATGATTATAGAACACTTTCTTCCTAGGTTATGAAGAAAATTTTCCAAATATGAATCATTACAGAGCTATCTTCCCAAGTCTGCAAGCTGACTCCTCTGTATCTCCACTGCTGATAGTTTGATCAAGCAGCAGAAACTGACAAGACTCTAACCAATATCACCTTGCTATTCAGAACCCTGTGGGTAGCTAGCAGAGAAACAATCCAGAAGCATGCTGGTTCCACCTTGCTGCTACTTTGGAAAACCATGAAGAGTAGCAAAGGCAGGTAATGGAACTATTAACCATGGAGAACACCCCCAAACACAAACAAAAGGCAGCTCGGGGTGCAGACCCATTCCCCCTCTTTCACCTCCATTTCTGGGAAGAAGTGGAAAGTGAGCTACTTCCTTCTAGCACCTTCAAACATGACTTTTGTTAACCAGGCAAAGATGGGGATTGAAGACAGCACTCTGGTAGGAATCTAAGGACTTGTCTACACCACCACGCTGGGTCGATCTAAGGTATGCAACTTCAGCTACATGAAAAACATAGCTGAAGTCGACGTACTTAGATCTACTTACTGCGGTGTCTTCACTGTGGTAAGTCGACAGCTGACGCCCTCCCATCAACTCCACTTGCGCTCCTCATTCATGGAGTACCGGAGTTGATGGAAGAGCGCTCAGTGATTGATTTATCATGTCTATACTATACTATACTAATCACTGCCCACCGATCTGGCAGGTGGACAAGCCCTAATATGCCCCTTTCCGGCACCTGGAGCAAAAGTGGGACTTCACCATGGCATCACTTTTGGATCTCCCTGGCAAGGGTTCCCTTTTTCATTGCCTCTGATTAATAGTAAATGTCCAGTAAACTCTTTAGCATTAGTGGCCTAGTGAACTGCATGCTGCAATTCATTTGGCTGTCTAATACAGACCCTCAGGGTCTTGTGAATGTTAATTGTAAGGCACCTTCAGAATGCTGTATGCCAAGTATTGTACGTCATACTCCCCCCAGTGTTGTTATGGTTTGGGACTTTGGCTAAACAGTACTCAGAGTAGTGGAAATGTTAACAAATCAGTGGTCCTCCTCGCAGGAGCTATTTCACCTATGGCTACTCTCTACTTTTGCTATTCCTGGAGTCTTTCCTATAGGGCTTTATTTCCTTGTCAGCCCTATCTTCCCCTTTGCTCATGCCCCAAGCTACTTCAATAGATTCTCTGTTTCCCCAGTGCTGCTCCAAACTTCAGTTTCTATCCTTTGGATAACCACATAGCCTCCAGCCCATGAACAATCACCATTATTTCCCCTTCCCATCCTCCTCACATTGGCTATCTAGCCATTTTTTTGTCTAAACCTCTTTAGTCTGGATAAACAAAAGCAGTGGTGGAAAGCACAGATGCTGTGGGCCAAGAATACAAGCTCTCTCTAATTAAATGGCAAGTCACTGGCAGAAAAAGGTAGGAGTAAAAGATAAATCACCAAAAACTGCAATGCTGACAAACCAGAGGATAATAGCAGAGAGTGCCACTGGATCCCTGGCACAGAGGTGCCAGTTATCTGTTCAAAGTTAATATTATTCATCCAGGACCTAAAGAAATAGCGCATTGACTCATGATTGCTATGCTTTCCTGCTGTAGAAAGTCCTTGAGGTGACATGCACTGAAATGCTTACAAAAGCATGCAGGAACACAAGCAGTGTGACCTAATGAACCAGAACTCAGTTGAACTGGGTTTTATTTCCAGCTCTGCCAAGAGGCAGCTGGAGCTGGGTGACCTTGGGCAAGTCATTTCGCCTCTCTGTGCCTCAGTTTCCCCCCTCTGCAGAACAGGGCTGCTGATAACGGTCTCCTCTGTAAAGCCGACAGCGCGCGAGCGGTCACTGGTACGGTAAGGGGCACCCACACCTGCCAGGGCAGGAGGAGTTTCTAAGCGCTGGTGGCACTTCCTTCCCAACGGAGCTGCCGCTGCGGGACTCTGCCAGCCCCGGGCAGCCGCTCAGAACGGCGGGGTGCCGCTGCCCCGGGGCACCCCGCCAGAGGCCCGGAGGGCTCGCTGCTTTCTGAGGCACCAGGCGCGGGCTACGGCCGAGGCTCTGGGGGGGCTGCTGCTGCGCGCCCGCCTCTCCGAGAGAGCCGGGGCTCACACCCCACAGCCACCCTCACCTGGGCCACCCCTAGCCTAGCCTAGCCTAGCCTGCCCTCCCCCCCTTTACACACAGGCGGCGGGGCCTTGGCTGCCAGGACCTGACAGGGCCCTGGGCGGCGGCGGCGGCGGCGGCGGCGGGGGCGGGGGGGGGCTGCCCCCACCCTGCTTTGCTGGGAACCGGGCGAGATAGACGCACTCACGCCTAGGAACTAGCCGAGCCGGACGCGCATGCGCCCTCCACGACAGGCCCGAGCCCCGCCCCGCTCGGGTCAGTGCGCACGCGCACTGGGCGTTTCGGTGGGGGCGAGGGGGGGGGAGATGAGCGTACTGCTCCCCAATATGGCAGACTTCGACACTATCTATGAGCTGGAGGAGGAGGAGGAGTCCGAGCCGGTGGTGAGGAGCCAGGAGCTGCCCCGGCCCCGAGACGCGCCAGACCCTGTGGCGGTACGGGGCGCCGGGCACATCACCGTGTAAGGCGTAGGGGCTTATGGGGGCGGGGGCGAGTGAGGGGCGGTGGGCAGGTGGAGGGGGGCCTGAGGGAGCGTGGGCAGGACCCCCCCCCCGCGGGGGGGGGGGGAGGGGAGCTGCCCCGCTCAGAGTCCTTGCTAGCTGCCTTGCTGAGCCGTCGGATCCGTGCTGGCGAGGCTGCGGCTGCTGCTGTGGGTGGAGGTGATCAGGGAGAGTTCTTGGCTTCAGGCTGCTCTGTCAACAGTACGACGAACAATGCCGCAAAAGTAGCTCCCTGCCTAAGGGCTTTGTGACTATGGCTCTGGCTGCCTTACATCTTTATTTCTTTTTTTGTATGCTTTGCCTTAGGCTGGGAAATATCCTATTTTCCAGCAACTTGGGCCAACCAAAAACTCTGTCTGGACACGTGAAATTCACGTATCTATTATCTGCAGAAAAAACAGCCGACCAGCACGTAATATCTTAGGTTCATTGCCCGAGACTGAAAATAGTTCCTGCCTGGCTTAACCTTTAAACACTACAAGACAACAGAATCAATGGATGATTTAAGTGTCTATCCCCACAATTTTACTATATTCCTTCTTGGGCTCAACTCAGCCATTGGGTCCCCACACTGTACTGCAGAGAGGGGACATCAGGCTATGTTGTATTGTAAATTTTAAAAATTTGAGTTACGGAGTTTGATTTTTACTATTTTTACCATGGGCAGTTCAGAAGTTTTATAATTAGAAAATCTGAAACAAAATTAAATAAATTCAGGAGTTTTGCCAGTATTTTATAGTATCATAATACATAGAATGATCAAGCAGCATAACCCCTGTTATGTCAACTGTTTAAAAATAGGCCACTTCTTACCAGTGAAGAAATTGAACATAAGGCTGCGTACAAATTATAATTTATCTTACACACTAAATGGGATGGGGAATTATTAGTATTTCACATTTGTGTATTGTATAACTCCATAAACCATGTTTCATCTTGTGCTTGTGTTCAGACTGTTAAAAGACAATGCATTTCTCTCTGTGGTGTGATCTAATAGTTCGAATCAAAGACAAGGGAAATAAGAGGATCTTGCATCCTGATAGAACCAAAACTAGATTTGATACCAGGGCTTCGGAGCGCAACCCGCGGAGCAGCGGAGCTGCAGGTTTTTGCCTGGAGCTGGAGCGGAGACAGAGCACAGCTCCAAAGCCTTGTTTGATACTGTGTCTATCTGTAAATCCGCAAATCTGGTTTGGTTTGAGCTAATATTTATGTACAGGTTGTCTCATGGCACCACAGAATTTCTGCTTGTGCTGATGGAGATCCTCTCTATGATGACATTATTCTCCAATGCATTCTTTTATTTATATTTTTGTTGTGTACTGGGAGCTTTCAAAACACAAAAATACAAAGTTCCTGCCCCAAATAGCAGTCTAAAAAGGACAAAGGGTGGGGATAAAAGAGATGTAATGCAGCAGCAAAATGATTGGAATGATAGGCACATGTCTTACTAATTATGCAGTTAGTATTTAAAGCATGTTTTAAATAAAAATTAGCCTCAATCACACATTTGCTTACTTCTCCCACAACTATCTTTGTGCTCTCTTCCCTAATGCTTGTATTGCATCAGTGCCTTCACTGAACTAATCCTTAGATCTGCTTCTCTTTCAGTTCCCTTCTCACAACCCAGCTCTAGTATGATACCTACAAGAAATCTGCCATCTAGTGATGTCTAAGTCAGGGGTAAAAGAAAGCAATATGTTAAATGATTCAGTATCATCAAGTTGTGTACTTGGCCTATATAACTGCATGATCTTATTGTTGGTATTCTCATCCTCTCTCCCAACCTCTTTGAATAAGAAAGGTATGGCAAATAGAAATGCTGGTATAGTGGTCTTTATTTCCTAGTCCCAGTCATATGATACAGATCACTCTTGCATCTTAAATCACCTCAAACTAATACCACCGGTTAATAAACACAGTCAATTAATAAAATTCAAATAGCCTCTAGAAGGTCAGAGTAGGAGATGCTGACCCCCTGGCAAATGAGAACTACTGTGCCTCTTAATGGACTCTGTCAGTACATGCTATCTCTGAACTTTAGTCACTTTGTGATCATAAAGCCACTTCTTCTGTTGGAAACAATACCTTTCAGAAGTGGCCTGTTGGATACGTCACCAGGAGGCTTGTTTGTCTCTAGAAGATGCCTAGAATGCTCCTAGTAGCACTCCTGTTCTGACAGAAGTAATACAAGTTCACCTAGTCAGTAAAAAACACAGGGAGACACAGAGACTCATTGTACTCCTTGGGTTTTATTTTGATGTCTTCTGTTCTTCCTTTAGAACTGCCCCCATGGATGGTTATTATGTATGATCCTGGTACAAATGATATAACGTATCTTGTCAGGTTGCCAGCCATGTTGGAATCTTGGCATTATCTACCACTTGCAATGGGGCAGAAGATAATTGTTCTTATTCTCATCTAACCTTCTGGTCCAGTTTCCCTGAATGTAATTACTTGAGGGTTAATAGGCTCAAGAAACTTGTTAGATATTGGGCATAAAACCTTAGCACCGTTGTGATCCCACTTTAAGGTAGCCTGCAATATGCTACAGGACTAAATATGGATCTCCGGATTCCACCAAGGCCTTTTTTTTATCAAGTTTTTTGCTATGTTTACTGATTCTTCTGCTAACCTTTTGTCTGTGCGTTTTAAGGGCTAGATAGACATAGTGTTCTTCAGCTGATATTATAGTGGGTGCTAGTTGCAACCTGTATGTTTCGGTTGCCTAACACTTTCAGTTTTAAAAGATAGGAAATGCCTGTGCCACCTTAATTCTGCCCCTTTTGCATATGCATTATCGTATGATCTTTAATGGCATCATATACTATTTTTTCCACAAGACCCCTGCATATATTGTACAGGATGGATGGTGATCAGGGAATGAGGAAACTGTTCGGTATCTTTTTATCCTCAGCATTCATCTTTGCCTTGTTTACTTCATACCATTGAAACCCTATACCAAATATAAAATTAACTATTCCCTCATGGCCTTTACTGGACCACTCATTGCTGCAGAATCTGAGTGCATCACAAATATTCATGAATGTATCTCCACATCTGTCAGCAAGATTCCTAGAATTCTCCCCATTTTACAGATGGAGAAACTGAGTTGGAAACTTATCTGAGGCCACACATTGAATTAGTGGCAGAGGCAGAATTCAGGATCTCCTGTCTACCAAATCTATGCTAATACCTTACTATCAGAGATGTTAAGCATCCACAACTCCCACTGATTTCAGTGGCAGTCGTGAATGGTCATTAATTTTGCACATCAGATCCCATGTGTGTCAAGTTGCACACCTGCAGAACAACACAGAGTTAGTGGCCACCTACTAAAATTTTCATTTAAATGACTTATAGGACAAATACTTAGTTTCATCTGGCAAAAACTACTTTGCTTCACTTGCTGTTTTTAGAGTTGCTAGGGGATAACTATGATCTGTGTCTATTGTGACTGGAGAAAGCCAATGAGGAAGTGCTAGAGCCACTAATGCAGTTGATTACTAGTCTCCTTGCACAGGCCCCTCTTAAATAGTTTATGGTTTGCTCCTTACTCAAGACTCCATCTCTTGAAGCTGACAGCCTCTTCACTTATTGTTGTGTTCCCATTCTTCCTCCTCTGGTGATGATGAACTCATTTTGTGAACTTGGACAAGTACTCAACCTTCTTATGGCATATGCCTATCTATACTGAGGCTTGGAAGGATTAGATTTTTTACCAGTAAATATCAGTGAACATCAATTTCACTGTATATACACAAACCAACAGTCAAAATTTCAGTTGTGGAAATATTTTTTATCAGACAGGCAAAGTAAGAAAAACGTTGCTTGAGAACTTAAGGTTTTGATTTAAGGATATTTACTTTGTATCTTTTGACATGTGATAACTTTGTACAACTGTGAAGATTTAAATCCATAAAAATTGAAAAAATGATTACAAATAAACACTATTATCTGTAAAATTATTTTAAAAAATCAAATTCTACCAAGCTTATCTATGTACAGGTTTTTGACATAATCACACAACAGTCTCATAAGCAAACTAGGGAAATGTGGTCTAGATGCAATTACTATAAGGTGAGTGCACAACTAGTTGAAAGACCATACTCAGAGAGCAGTTATAAAATATCAGTGGTTCGCTGTCAAACTGGGAGGGTGTATCTAGTGGGACCCTGTAGGGTTCAGTCTGGGGTCTGGTATTAGTCAATATTTTCATTAATGACTTGGGTAATGGAGTGGTGAGTCTGCCTGTAAAATTTGTGGATGGCACCAAGCTGGGAGGGGTAGCAGGCACTTTGGAGGATAGGATTAGAATTCAAAATGACCTTGACAAATTAGAGAGTTGGTCTGAAATCAAGAAGAAATTCAATAAAGACAAATGCCAAGTACTTCACTTAGGAAGGAAAAATCAAATTCACAACTATAAAATGGGAAATAACTGGCTAGGTGGTGGTACTGTTGAAAAGCATTTGGGGTTATAATATTATCACAAATTGAATATGAGTCAGTGTGATGCAGTTGAAGAGAAGACTAATATCATTCTGGGGTGTATTAACAGGAGTTTCATAATTAAGACACGGGAGGTAATTGTCCCATCTTCTTGTCACTGGTGAGGCCTCAGCTGGAGTACTGTGTCCAGTTCTGGGTGCCACACTTTAAGGAAGATGTGGACAAATTGGAGAGGGTCCAGAGCACCACAACAAACTGGATAAAAGGTTTAGAAAACCTGACCTATTGAGGAAAGATGAAAAAAACTGGGCATGCTTAGTCATGTAAAAAGAAGATTAAGGAGAGACCTGATAACAGTATTCAAATATGTTCAGGACTGTTATGAAGAGACAGTGATCAGGTTTTCTCTACCTCCACTGAAGGTAGGACAAGAAGTAATGTGCTTAATTTGCAGCAAGGGAGTTTAAGGTAGATATGAGGAAGAACTTTCTAACTATAAATGTATTTAAGCTCTGGAATAGGCTGCCAAAGGACGCGGTCGAATCCCTGTCATTGGAAGTTTTTAAGAACAGGTTGGGCAAACGTGAGGGGATGGTCTAGGTTTATTTGGCCCTGCCTTAGGGCAAGGGGCTGGACTGGATGACTTTTTGAGGTCCCTTCCAGCCTGACATTTCTATGATTCTATGTTATAATTCACACACATGTCGTAGAAAGCCTGCCTTCTAGTGGTGGACTCAGAGACTGCAAACCACTCAACAAAGAGAATATTAAGGGGTGACTAGATTACAGTTTGTAAGTATCTAAACGGGAAACAAATATTTAATAATAGACTCTTCAAACTATCAGAGAAAGGTACACAATCCAATGACTGAAAGTTGAAGCTAATCAAATTCAGACTTGAAATAAGCCATACATTTTTGACACTGAGAGTAATTAACCATTGGAATAATTTGCCAAGGGTCATGGTGGATTTTCCATCACTGACAATTTTTAAATCAAGATTGAATGTTTTTCTAAAACTGCTCTAGGAATTTCATTTGGGGAAATTCCATGGCCTGTATTATAGAGTACATTAGACTAGATGAACACAGTGGTCCCTTCTGGCCTTGGAATCTGTGGGTCTGAATTCAGGGCTCGGAAATTATTGTTGCTAGTAGGCTTGTTGAATGGCTTCCCTGGCTGCTGTGAATGGGGATTTTGATTATCTGAGAGCTGCATTTTAGAACTTGAAGCATGGCTCTTAGAGGGAACTTCTAGGCTCCCAGTAGTAAAAGTATGCTAGAACACTGCAAGCAACTGCTGTCTAAACTTACTAGTATTTAGCATAGTTGTCTTGTCTTCCCAAAGTAGACAAGGTCTCAGACATCTCATCTGTAAAAATCATAGAATCATAGAATCATAGAATATCAGGGTTGGAAGGGACCCCAGAAGGTCATCTAGTCCAACCCCCTGCTCAAAGCAGGACCAAGTCCCAGTTAAATCATCCTAGCCAGGGCTTTGTCAAGCCTGACCTTAAAAACCTCTAAGGAAGGAGATTCTACCACCTCCCTAGGTAACGCATTCCAGTGTTTCACCACCCTCTTAGTGAAAAAGTTTTTCCTAATATCCAATCTAAACCTCCCCCATTGCAACTTGAGACCATTACTCCTCGTTCTGTCATCTGCTACCATTGAGAACAGTCTAGAGCCATCCTCTTTGAAACCCCCTTTCAGGTAGTTGAAAGCAGCTATCAAATCCCCCCTCATTCTTCTCTTCTGCAGACTAAACAATCCCAGCTCCCTCAGCCTCTCCTCATAAGTCATGTGCTCTAGACCCCTAATCATTTTTGTTGCCCTTCGCTGTACTCTTTCCAATTTATCCACATCCTTCTTGTAGTGTGGGGCCCAAAACTGGACACAGTACTCCAGATGAGGCCTCACCAGTGTCGAATAGAGGGGAACGATCACGTCCCTCGATCTGCTCGCTATGCCCCTACTTATACATCCCAAAATGCCATTGGCCTTCTTGGCAACAAGAGCACACTGCTGACTCATATCCAGCTTCTCGTCCACTGTCACCCCTAGGTCCTTTTCCGCAGAACTGCTGCCGAGCCATTCGGTCCCTAGTCTGTAGCGGTGCATTGGATTCTTCCATCCTAAGTGCAGGACCCTGCACTTATCCTTATTGAACCTCATTAGATTTCTTTTGGCCCAATCTTCCAATTTGTCTAGGTCCTTCTGTATCCTATCCCTCCCCTCCAGCGTATCTACCACTCCTCCCAGTTTAGTATCATCCGCAAATTTGCTGAGAGTGCAATCCACACCATCCTCCAGATCATTTATGAAGATATTGAACAAAACGGGCCCCAGGACCGACCCCTGGGGCACTCCACTTGACACCGGCTGCCAACTAGACATGGAGCCATTGATCACTACCCGTTGAGCCCGACAATCTAGCCAGCTTTCTACCCACCTTATAGTGCATTCATCCAGCCCATACTTCCTTAACTTGCTGACAAGAATGCTGTGGGAGACCGTGTCAAAAGCTTTGCTAAAGTCAAGAAACAATACATCCACTGCTTTCCCTTCATCCACAGAACCAGTAATCTCATCATAAAAGGCGATTAGATTAGTCAGGCATGACCTTCCCTTGGTGAATCCATGCTGACTGTTCCTGATCACTTTCCTCTCCTCTAAGTGCTTCAGGATTGATTCTTTGAGGACCTGCTCCATGATTTTTCCAGGGACTGAGGTGAGGCTGACCGGCCTGTAGTTCCCAGGATCCTCCTTCTTCCCTTTTTTAAAGATGGGCACTACATTAGCCTTTTTCCAGTCATCCGGGACTTCCCCCGTTCGCCACGAGTTTTCAAAGATAATGGCCAAGGGCTCTGCAATCACAGCCGCCAATTCCCTCAGCACTCTCGGATGCAATTCGTCCGGCCCCATGGACTTGTGCACGTCCAGCTTTTCTAAATAGTCCCTAACCACCTCTATCTCTACAGAGGGCTGGCCATCTCTTCCCCATTTTGTGATGCCCAGCACAGCAGTCTGGGAGCTGACCTTGTTAGTGAAAACAGAGGCAAAAAAAGCATTGAGTACATTAGCTTTTTCCACATCCTCTGTCACTAGCTTGCCTCCCTCATTCAGTAAGGGGCCCACACTTTCCTTGGCTTTCTTCTTGTTGCCAACATACCTGAAGAAACCCTTCTTGTTACTCTTGACATCTCTTGCTAGCTGCAGCTCCAGGTGCGATTTGGCCCTCCTGATATCTTTCCTACATGCCCGAGCAATATTTTTATACTCTTCCCTGGTCATATGTCCAACCTTCCACTTCTTGTAAGCTTCTTTTTTATGTTTAAGATCCGCTAGGATTTCACCATTAAGCCAAGCTGGTCGCCTGCCATATTTACTATTCTTTCGACTCATCGGGATGGTTTGTCCCTGTAACCTCAACAGGGATTCCTTGAAATACAGCCAGCTCTCCTGGACTCCCTTCCCTTTCATGTTAGTCCCCCAGGGGATCCTGGCCATCTGTTCCCTGAGGGAGTCAAAGTCTGCTTTCCTGAAGTCCAGGGTCCGTATCCTGCTGCTTACCTTTCTTCCCTGCGTCAGGATCCTGAACTCAACCAACTCATGGTCACTGCCTCCCAGATTCCCATCCACTTTTGCTTCCCCCACTAATTCTACCCGGTTTGTGAGCAGCAGGTCAAGAAAAGCGCTCCCCCTAGTTGGCTCCCCTAGCACTTGCACCAGGAAATTGTCCCCTACGCTTTCCAAAAACTTCCTGGATTGTCTATGCACCGCTGTATTGCTCTCCCAGCAGATATCAGGAAAATTAAAGTCACCCATGAGAATCAGGGCATGCGATCTAGTAGTTTCCGTGAGTTGCCGGAAGAAAGCCTCATCCACCTCATCCCCCTGGTCCGGTGGTCTATAGCAGACTCCCACCATGACATCACTCTTGTTGCACACACTTCTAAACTTAATCCAGAGACACTCAGGTTTTTCCACAGTTTCGTACCGGAGCTCTGAGCAGTCATACTGCTCCCTTACATACAGTGCTACTCCCCCACCTTTTCTGCCCTGCCTGTCCTTCCTGAACAGTTTATAACCATCCATGACTGTACTCCAGTCATGTGAGTTATCCCACCAAGTCTCTGTTATTCCAATCACGTCATAATTCCTTGACATCACCAGGACCTCCAGTTCTCCCTGCTTGTTTCCAAGGCTTTGTGCATTTGTATATAAGCACTTGAGATAACCTGTTGATCGCTCCTCATTCCCAGTATGAGGCAGGAGCCCTCCCCTCACAGACATTCCTGCCTGTGCTTCCTCCCGGTATCCCGCTTTCCCACTTACCTCAGGGCTTTGGTCTCCTTCCCCCGGTGAACCTAGTTTAAAGCCCTCCTCACTAGGTTAGCCAGCCTGCTGGCAAAGATGTTCTTCCCTCTCTTCGTAAGATGGAGCCCGTCTCTGCCCAGCACTCCTCCTTCATGGAACACCATCCCATGGTCAAAGAATCCAAAGCCTTCTCTCCGACACCACCTGCGTAGCCATTCGTTGACCTCCACGATTCGACGGTCCCTACCCAGGGACTGGTGGTTAACTTAGATTGGTTAATAATTAAATCACACAGTGTTTTAATAACGTACTGCAAAGAGCCACAAGAGACACATTAAAGAGCTACTTGCAGCTCACAGGCCTCACTCTGAGTATCACTGTGTTTAATTGTCAAGTTTGAGTGTCTGTGGTATTATGGTATGCAGAATGGTAGTGGAATGAATGGTGGACATGTGTAGTGGTCAGCAATATTGGCATTTGCATAGATGACTGACGTAACTTTGAGGGGAGAGAACTTGTGATTTATTTTAATCTTTGTTTTTGGAGGCTTGTTATGCATATTCTGTCGCTCCCCAAAAAAACTTAGATTGCTACAAGAAATATAAGTGTTCAAAATGCATCAAAGGAATATTATGATTAAAAGGAAAGGTTGGAAGTAACCAGGTAAGATAATTTAGCAGGGTTTATAGTGAAGCACTAAACTCAATGCACAGTAAACAGCTTTGTTTCTTCAAGTATAAAAGTTTGTAGCTCAATGAGGCCATGGGCTACCTGTATATTTCAATGCCCTGTAGAACTGTGAAGGATAGAGCTTCATAGGAGAGGGACCCAGCAATCATAACAAAGCCACAGGATGCTTGCTGAGTGGCAGGATTAGCCTCTGAATCTATTTAACTTCTTAGCTTTATACTTATAAAAAGAAAGCAGCTTACACCTCACCAAGTGACATGTTTAAGCATGAACCTGGCAATCTACAAGCCAATTTACTTACTAAACTGATTAAAATTTTCAGTTTGTGTAGGATCAGGAGCTACTCCTATCCCCTTGCAGAGCTACTAAGCTCTGCAAGATACCTGGCTCCCTTTAGGTTTCACTGCCTATTGCTGAGCAATGTGTAGACTTTACATGAATACTTTGCTGATAGAAATCCAGCCACTCTTGTTAATGAACGTAAAATTTATTTTGCTTAAAATTCATATTTCTTAAAATCTATGGTGTCCACGAGTTTTCATAGATATTGCATGTGTGAATTTGCTTCAACTTAATATAACTATTCTTAAATATTAGGCTACTGGTTTTGTATAGGGAAGACAAATTAGTTTTTATTATTTATTTATTGCTAGATATATCTGCTGTATGTGAATTAGTGACATGAACAGGCACAAACTAATAACTTGTATAAAATGATTAATTAGACCTCTTCAAATTGGAATTGGAGTCTAACATGAATAGTTTTGTTTTGTTTTTTAAAGAATCTCAGTTTTAAATTTGGATTACTGCTACTTTCTGAGAATTCTTTGTCTGACTATCTGTTTAAAAATTACTTGCTTCAAGAAGGCAACAAGCTACACTTCTAGTCAATTTTTTTTTCAGTAAAAGCATTTTAGTTGTAAAAACACTTTAAATTCATGAAATCTTGCATAATATGTTAACGGTACAAACAAAAATATGGGAAAACAGTCTACTCTCATTCTTTTTTTCCCTTAAACACCAAATCAAGTGTTGCATAACATATATTTTTAAAAGGGAAAGAAATAAGTTGGATGGAATATATTTTGTTTGTCTCTTTTGTCTTCAAGGTTTGGCTTGAGCAACAAGTTTGACACAGAATTTCCCTCTGTCCTGACAGGAAAAGTAAGTCTGAGTTTGCATTGAAATTTTGAATTCAAAAGACAGTTCATCTAATAGTTTGTGCATTTCAAATGTCTAGAAGCATTATTCTTGAATTCAGGTAGAATAAGTCTAAGCCAAATCCTTTCCAGGTCAGTACTGACAGGAGGTTGTTACTGTCTGCCACTCTGTCCTACATGAACCAATTTGGCAGTCGCTGCCCAGTTCCTAGTGCACATGTCCACATCATAAAAACTGCTCACCACAGTTGCAGTCATTGGCAGTCTGAGCAAAGAAAGACCAGGGACCAAGGGGGTCTGACATCACCTACAGTATCTACACTTCTCTATAGGCAGTCTCTTCAAAACATGACAATGGCACACCCTGGGTTTATGGATCCAGAAGCCCGTGCTACCAGTTGGTTCACTGCCTTTCAGTCTGGTTTCTCTCTCAAGCACTGAATTCACTTTAACATTTTTTTGGGGTGGGGGTGGGAGGTAGAATTCCATTTCTCCATAGACAGTTTGGCCTCCAGTGTAAGCCTGTAAATGAAAAAAAGTTTGATCCTTTTGCTAAGTAGATCTATAGTTATTTGGTCATTTGTAGAGATGATCTTTTGCAGAAGAAAAAGTACAGTCGCCTCACCACGTTTTTGGAGAAAATTCTCCCACTTTCCATAGTATTCTGTATCTCGACTGACAGAGGTTCGCAGAAATCCCCTTTTTAAATTGATAGTCATCTGTTAATGAAATGTTGTGACCAGATTCTTGGTTCTTGCTTTAAAACCTTTCTTTGTTCATATATTACCTCTGTTTCAGATTTGTTCTGACTTTATGACTTTTCTCATGTCTTTCATACCTTTAAATTCAGTTACATTACTCCTTTTTTCTGTGTTTCATCCCATATTGTACTATCCCTTTCAGAATCTGGGGACGGAAGGTTCAGCTCTTGTTACTCTCCCTAGTGACAAAGCATGTAGCTAAGGTCTGCTACTGCCTTTGCACTCACTATTGAGTCATATTAACATTGTACATAAATGCATTTGAATGGCATCGTCTGTCTGGTTCTGACAAATCCACCTGTTTCTCCTCCTGGAACATGATGATTATGAAAATACTGAGTCTCTGTCCCACATATTATTTGACAGCAGTTGAATTAAATTGTGGAAAAGCCGGTTGCCATTTGGATTTTCAAGGTGTCAGAAGGCAACCTGGTAAATCTGGGCCTAATCCAGATTTCACTGAAGTAGGGAAAGGATCTCGTTGACTTCCTTGGGTTTTGAATTAGACCCAGTATCACTAAAGGGGTTTTTGCCACATTACATGTTGGTGTATTCTCCTGGGTCTTGAGTTAAACTTTCAGAAATAATTCCTTGATGTAAAGCAACAAACTAAACTTGATTTGAAAAAAATGTGAAAATTCAACAGATTTTTCAAATAAGCATATTTTTCTATAAATGAAGCTACAAGTACGGAAAATTTCATGAATAATTGTTAAAGCATAATTCAATATTGAAATTAACAAATGCTAGTTTAAATTAAACTTTAATGGAAACGTCAGTCTCTCTCTCATTTTCCTCTTAATGGTGTTTTCAGAGCTAACTGGTTTTATGAGCATTCTCCAGGTTCAATAGCAAAAGTTTTCATTACAGGTCAACTGACTTTTCTCTTTTTTAGGTTCAGAGGGAAAAAATCGAAGTTGACTGGTTTCTTATATCCCCCTCTCATTCTTACTTGTTGCGGGCTTTCATATGATTTTGTAAATAATAAATCATATCTGATCTAACTGGGTGCAGGATACAGTAGAACCTCAGAGTTACGAACACCTCAGGAATGGAGGTTGTTCGTAACTCTGAAATGTTTGTAACTCTGTAAAAAACATTATGGTTGTTCTTTCAAAAGTTTACAACTGAACATTACTTAATACAACTTTGAAATTTTACTATGCAGAAAAAAATGCTGCTTTTAACCATCTTAATTTAAATGAAACAAGTACAGAAAGTTTACTTATCTTATCAAAACAAAATTAAACTTTCCCTTTATTTTTTTAGTAGTATTTAGTAATTTTTTTTTACATTTTAACACAGTACTGTCTTGTTTTTTAGTTTGTTTGTTTTCCTGCTGCTGCCTGATTGTGTACTTCTGGTTCAGGTGTGTGGTTGACTGGTCAGTTCAAAACTGGTGTTTGTAACTCTGAGGTTCTACTGTACATTTTTTGTTTTCAGAAATCAGAATCTGTGTTTTTACCTTTTTCCCATACCAATTTGAGGAGCTGTTCTCAATTATAGAAATGTTGAAATAAATAGTCTCTGTGGGATAAAAAGTAGGGCTGTCAAGTGATTAAAAAAATTAATCACAATTAATCATGCGAATAATCGCACTGTTAATAATAATAATAATAATAATAATAATACCATTTATTTAAATATTTTGGATGTTTTCTACATTTTCAAATATATTGATTTCAATTACAACACAGAATACAAAGTGTACGGTGTTCACTTTATATTTTATTACAAATATTTGCATTGTAAAAAGCAAAAGAAATAGTATTTTTCACTCACCTAATACAATACAACTACTGTAGTGCAATCTCTTTATCATGAAAGTTGAACTTACAAATGTAGAATTATATACAAAAAAATAGCTGCATTCAAAAATAAAACAGTGTAAAACTTCAGAACCTAGAAAGTCCATTCAGTCCTACTTTGTGTTCAGCCAATTGCTCAGACAAACAAGTTTGTTTACATTTGCAGAAGATAATGCTGCCCACTTCTTGTTTACAATGTCATCTGAAAGTGAGAACGGGCAGTCGTATGGCACTGTTATAGCCAGCATCGCAAGATATTTATGTGCCAGATACGGTAAAGATTCATATGTACCTTCATGCTTCAACCACTATTCCAGAGGACATGCATCCATGCTGATGACAGGTTCTGCTAGATAATGATCCAAAGCAGTGTGGACCAACGCATGTTCATTTTCATCATCTGAGTCAGAGGCCACCAGCAGAAGGTTGATTTTTCCTTTTTGATGGTTCAGGTTCTGTAGTTTCCGCATCAGAGTGTTGCACTTTTAAGATTTCTGAAAGCATGCTCCATACTTGGTCTCTGTCAGATTTTGAAAGGCACTTCAAACTTGGATCAAGTGCTGTAGCTATCTTTAGAAATTTCACATTGGTATTTTGTCACATCTACAGTGAAAGTGCTCTTAAAATGAACAACATGTGTTGGGTCATCATTTGAGACTGCTATAACTTGAAATATGTGGCAGAATGCAGGTAAAATATAACAGGAGACATACAGTTCTCCCCAAAGCAGTTCAGTCATAAATTTAATTAATGCATTATTTTTTTAACAAGCGTCAGCATGGAAGCATGTCCTCTGGAATGGTGGTGGGAGCATGAAGAAGCTTCCGAATGTTTAGCATATCTGGCATGTAAATACTCTACAATGCCAGCTACAAAAGTGCCATACGAATGCCTGTTCTCACTTTCAGGTAACATTGTAAATAAGAAGCAGATAGCATTATCTCCCGTAAATGTAAACAAACTTATTTCTCTTTGTGATTGTCTGAACAAGAAGTAGGACTGAGTGGACTTTGTTTTATTTTTGAATGCAGTTGTGTAACAAAAAAAAATTACATTTGTCAGTTGCACTTTCACGATAAAGAGGTTGCTCTACGGTACTTGTATGAGGTGAATTGAAAAATACGATTTCTTTTATCATTTTTACAGTGCAAATATTTGTAATAAAAATAATCTAAAGTGAGCACTCTACACTTTATATTCTGTGTTGAAATTGAAATCAATATATTTGAAAATCTAGAAGAACATCCAAAAACATTTAATAAATTTCAATTGGTATTCTATTGTTTAACAGTACAATTAATACACGATTCATTTTTTGAGTTAATCGTGTGAGTTTACTGCAATTAATCGATAGCAAGAGAAATTATTTGCTTTTTATTCAAGCTAACTGCCAGTTACTATCATCTTTGGTTTTGAAGAAGAATCTTGTGCTCAGGTGAATTACAAGAAGCAAACATGCACATGGCAGTTGGCCATTTGTTGATCTATTTTAAAAAAAACAAAACATGTCTGTTTAAATTCAGTATAAATGTATTTTCAGTGGCACCCAAAGTTCACAAGGGTGAATTTTGCAGTTAGTTGTTACATTTATTTTAAAAATGTAAAAAGCATCAGAATGATTGTGCTCTGGAAGTCCATGTTATACATAGCATAGTCCCTTCTTTAGTCAACCATTCTATTGTTAAAATGTATAAGAATTTTTTGTTAAGAATAATGCACAATGCACTAAAACAAAGTAGTATTTTATTCAGAACACAGGCATAACAATGTAATAGATCTGTGAGTTCATAATATCCAGTCCAGCAGCTTGGATGCATTAGTTAAGCCATTAGATGTGGGCTGTGTTTTCTTTTATAATAAATATTACTGGAGGAAAACCCAAAGGTAAATCTGTAAAGTAACATTAAAGGTCTAATTTTTAAAAAGATGCTGTCTAGGAACTGTCTCCCAAAAATATTAACTCTTTGGAATTATGATACTGGCTCATGCTGTGACTCTGGGAAATTCGCTTAACCTGTGTAAGCCTCAGTTTCCCCCTCTGTAACACAAGGATAGTAATATTTAAACTTTGAAGTGCTTTTGAGATCTATGGACAAGTGCTATTGAAGTGCTAGGTATTCTTGTTATTACAACGCTAATCTGTTTCTTAACTAAAATATTCCCCCATTGTTTACAGGTACTGGTTATTCATTATAGCATTCTTGAGTGCTAAGATGTAGAGTAAATAAGAGAACATAAAATAGTAAACTGAAAAGCACACTGAAGCATTGCTCTCTTTTTTGGGGAAATGGGCACATGTGTAGTGGAGGTTACATGGACTCTGAAAACAGATATAAAGGCGGAAAGTTTCAGGTGGGTCAAAAATTGGGCCTACTAATCTAGTCAGCTTCTTCTCTTTCAAGATAAACTGATACTAACCTTAACACATCTGCCTAAGTTGAACTGGGTCTTCAAACTGTCGATGGTGCATGTTTTTGATTCTTTACAGTTTTTAAGAGTTGAACGAGAGGTAGGATCTAATATCTAAAATACAGATTGTATAACTTCATTATTTTAAATCTAGCTTGATGAGTTTTGGTGGCCAAATTCTAGATGTATATTTTTTTAGATATGTAGAGTCCATTTTAAATAGTTTGTTTAAAATGCTATTTAAACTAAGACTTATCTGTAATCTTGTATGCAATATAACTTATAGTCCTACAGGTTTAGGAAAGAGGAGATTCCTTCATTATCACAAAGGCTAAACCAAACTGGAAAAGTACTATTCATGATATATGGCACAACAGCACACTGCTCCAGGTGACAAGAAAATGACAGAGCCAGTGAACCTTAAAGAAGAAAGTGGAGCTTCCTGCCCTGATCTTAAAACAATAAGGGGTCCTATACAAAGATTAGTGTGCAATGCAGGGAAGTGTAAGCCATAAAATGTACCCTTAGTATTGTGATCCAACATGACATGTGATGGATAGGGTTTGTGATCACGATGATTGAAGGAGGCAGATCAGACCTGCTGGGCTTTACTGGCTCTCTTCCTCTGTTTGCAGATTCTCTTGCATCCTGTTGTAAAATATTACGATCCCCCCTCTTTTATGTTTTTTTTTTTTTTTTAAAGGCCTAAAAGGAACTAATCTCTCTCTACAATGTGGACTGCACAGCCAGAAGCAGCGTACTTATCTTTTTTTCTTTTCAAGATCCAGACAGAAATGCTCCAAGCGATTTTTTTTCCCAAAAATTATTCAAATGCAGCGTTTAAGCATGCTATGAATTATGTATTGACAATTAACTAAAATCTTTCCAATACAACACTTTTTAAATTAATCTCTCAAAGATTCAGAATCAAATGGAGAAAAGCTACAGATTCAATGCAGCAACAAAATGGGTATGGTCCACTTAGAATTTATGTTCTGGAAGGCATTGTATTGGTAAATTGGCAGAATATTATGTATTTCATCAAAAATACAGTCCATTATTAATTTCCTGATGTGTAAAATGCTACATCTTTATTGGATTACAAAAGAATTTGATACCAAATGTGCAGTAACTTTTTTTAATAAACACCTACAGTACCTATATGTACAAATGAACATGGTATGAATGCTTATAAAATAGATGGGTTTAAAACTCAGTTTTTATCTGTTGAAAGCATTTGTTCTTTAATTTGAGACAAAGGTTGCTGAGCTGTAAATTAATTGTAAACTGACATGAACAGAATTATATTATTTCTGTCTATTCCAAGGTGAATCACCTTGGTATAGAGTACCAAAACTTAAGTTTCTAATGGAGAAAAGTATCTCTGATTCACAGACCTATTTATCATTGCTTGATTTCTAAAACTGTGGTAAAAAGACTTGCATACTAGAGACATCTATGTAACTCCATTGCCTTCAGTAAGTTTGTGCCAGATGATGTAATGTTGTGAGCAAGGCTATGCATGGTGCAAAAGAGAGACTAGAATCCAGTTCCCACTCCTTTAGCAAAGTTGGCTATGCAGTGCTAGCTGGAGCAAAAAGTAGTCATTTATTTTTGTCACTTAAAGTAGACATATACGACTCTGAAAACACAAATGCTTAACTCCTCTTGAATGAAAAGGTGCCATTTGTGTAGAGTCACACTTCAGAACAGAACCATAATTTAAGACACTAATTTCAGTTAATTTCCTTAAAAGTTAACGCTACAGGCTCATTAATACACTCAACCCCAACATGCCTGGGGAATAAGCATCCAGCATCTGTAACTGCAAAAATTGTATGTTACTGGGCTGTGCAACAGTCTACCAAGGTTTGTTTGTTTTTTCATACAAAATTTGCATTAAGAGAACAGATGAAGTGTTGTTATGGAAATATATCCATTTTTCATAAGTCTCACAAAAGTTAAAGGTGGGCAGAAAACCCATTAAATCTTCTACTCCACCCTTCTGCTATTGTAGGATTTTTTTTCTTATACTATATATTATTCTTTTTCCATTTTTCCTTCTTAAAAAAACCTGAGTCCGAGGGATTCCTGGGATTCCCCCACTTCCCTTGGTTGATTATTTTGTGTGCCATGTTCCTTAATTTTAAAATTAACATAAACCCATCCACAAATAGCTGTGATGATAAACATATTTCCTTTATTCCAGTGAAAGATCTGGTGCAAAAAAGTATTTTAAATTTTGATATTTCAGTCCCTGTCAATTGGAATTGTTCCATTTGTGCTCATGAAAATAATTAATTGAATAAATTGTTGTTTTTTAAATTGTGAAGTATACACTGTATTTGAACTAGCCTATTTGTCAAAGACTGCAAGCTTGTTTCCTTAGCCAAAAAAAACCCAAAAAACGCTTCATAGTTATTCATTCATGCTACCAAAAAGTACCATCCTGATTAATGTTCTTTTGTTAACTGGCAGAAAGCCTGGCTTATGTGCAAACCCAAATCACCACTGATTTTAATGATCAGTGATCCAAATGGTCAGGAAACAGCTGTTGTGGTTTTTTGGCACCCACTCCTGCAGTCTTTTCTATGTTCTTAGCTCTTAGGATCCTGCTACCGCCTACCTTCAACATTTTCTGCCCCCTCCTCTGCAGATGTGAAAGAGCAACAGTTGCAGTGAAACAGATGCATTTCTGGTGTACAGAAATTGCGGGATGGAATGTAGCAAGATTTGGTTGAGGTTGTGTAGGGGTTGCTCATGCTCTATGTAAAGTCCAATTCTTGAGGGTTTCTCTGTGTCCAGGAAACAAACCCCTAATCCTTTCTCACCAATCAGGATGGATGGTATGGCTGCAGGAGATGGGATTTTTGCCTTAATGCTAAACAAAGATTTGTAACCTCATATAACAATCAATGTACTGTACACTTCTGAAAAGTTCTTGCTATGGTAGCAATGATTTCTGTTAAAGTAAATTGACAATATCAGTTATGTCTTTGATTGTAATTATTCTAGAATTTACTCAGTTGTTCCAGTGGTTGCCATTAAAAGAATATCTATAGAATTTAATCTCATCATATTAAAACCTAGTAATAGTTTTGATAGTCAATACTATGGAAAAATAAAAGCTTCCTTTTTAAATATAAAAACAGATTAATCAGTTACTATGTCCAGTTTTGCAAAATATCCTTTTTGAAGCTGCATATATAAAATGTAAATGTTCTAATCTTTAAATCATAACCAGATATATTTCAGAAGACTTACCTTATTAGGTTTCAAATTTAAGAGCATATGTGGAGTACATGTGTGTTCAGCAAAGTTCCTGTTAAAATATGTTCATGTTATATTCTTCATTACTTTGCTCCCACAGATCCCATTATGAGATCACAGGTCCTGCCATTCAGCAGTTGGATTCATTTCAAAGCAGCTTTTGCGGGAGTATTTGTATGCCTCTGTCACAACATTCTGAAATCAGGGGTGTAAGCTCCTCTACACATACGCAATTATACGTCATTACATCTTTCCATTGACCTAAGTGGACAGAACCTTACCCTCTGCTTGCATTGGGACTGGAGTTAATTGAATATTTTAGTTCATAAAGTATTCATCTAGTAATAAGTTCATAGAGTTTGTGTAGACTCTGTTTAGATTTCCTTTGAAGCTCAAAAAAGAGGTTGTAGTTCAGGACTCCATGCCCTGACTTGGAGGAAGCCAGGCAGCACTTAAGAGCACTCCTGCAAGATGTGTCTCAGAATTGTTGCATGACGCCAGAAGGTTCTTCTGGGTCTTTGCCCAGGAAGTCCTCGTATTTGTTGGAGAAGGATCTAGTCATTGGATTTTGGAATGCACTTCAGGGTCTGAACCTGGATGCAAAAAGATTTGCCTATGAGTAGAACAGCCAAGTACTCTCAGAGTTTGAGGCATTCCCCAAATGCACATGTGTCAGCTTCTAAAAATTGCAGAAAGCATAGGGGCAAACAGATAGCCAGTAATGCGCATTGGTCCTCATGGTCTGGTAGAGACTTTGCGTAAGATTGGTTCTAGTTATGAAAGATCTCCTTCACTGGAGTAGTTCAGAAATTTGCAAAATTTACTCATTGATGGTCTACATTGACATGTCAGACCCTGCAACTAGGTCCCTGGTTATCACCACTGTAGTCCACATCATGGCTGGCTTTGTAATTCTGCAATTAGATTAATAGTAAGATCACTGAGGCTGGGAAGCAACAGAAGCGCCTTTTTTATTTTTTAATTTGGTTTCTGGGTCCAGCATAGTTCTTCATCACATCACTCAAGGGTGCAGGAGATTTTTTTTAGTCACTGCAGAAACAGTCATCCATCTTGGTCCATCAGCTTCTTCTGCCCTTCCAGTGAAACAGCAGTTTTGCCAAAAGCTCTAGAACCCATTTAAATTTTTAAGATGTTCACAGGCATTGCAGAATATCGAGTCTCTCTCCAGGTCGCTGGGTCCTGGAGTTCTTGAATGGATATATGCTTTTCAGTTTTTCAGGCCAAATCCTGATCCCCAGTCCTTCTCATAGTAAACCACTACAGGATATATTAATATCTCATGTGACAATTGAGACTACAAAATTGGTGCGGGTGCCAAAGTCTCACTACATCTGTGAGCCGTATAAGTCCTGCTTTAAATTGAGAAGATTGCCAGAACTCATGCTCCCACATCTTTGATAAAACGAGCATAGAAAGCACCTCAGGTTCAATGAGAGAGATTATCTCAGTCAGTGAAATTGCAAACTACAAAGTGGCTTGTGTCTGGCAATTGTGGTCGCCAATCTTTGTCAGCAGAGCCTGAAGTTGTTTCCATATTAGACACTTGGCTTCTAAGAGTCAACTTATTGGGGCATGATTAATTTTCTAAAGATCACTTGTTCTCTGCCCAATGCTGAAGTTGAGTGCATATGGGGAAATTTGGTCTTAGTGTCACTCAGGTTCTGACACTTAAGAACTTTTTGGAGTTCTTGGAAGGTACTAGTTTGCCTCCTATAAGAAGAGTTGTGGACTTCTAACTCGTGTTGTCAATGAGCAGATCTCAGGAACTTATATTAAACAGTAACTGGTTGGGGCTGAGGGCTTCATGCTTTTATTCCTCTGATCAGAGCAAAGACGGTGGATATTCACACAGATAACAACTGTCAATACACAGTTTATTTGTGATACTTGCAGTAGTTAATCATTTCATTGGATGGGGGAATGTTTTATAAATCGGGGTGGGGGTTTCTGTACGTGAAAGGGGATAAATGTACTTCACTGTATATCACTGTCTTAGTAAACTTTCAGTCATGAAGACCTTGGCCAAGGCTTTCCAGAGTGATTAGTGATTTTGGGGTGCCTTGGTTAGTGAGTGTGTCACTTAGACTTTAAAGAGCCCTAACTTTCAGAAAGCACTGAGCGTCCATGCTCTGAAAATCAGGCCCCTTTAAAGTCTTTCAAGTTAAGCACCCTGGAGGCATCCAGAACCACCAGTCACTTTGAAAAATCTTGGCCAATGTTTGTAACTTTTACTTATCTCAGAGCCAGCCACTCTTCATTGTATGACTTGTACACCGTAGCAAACAACAACATTAGTTGAAATAGGAAGGAATACAGCTAATACTTCAAACCTTCACATCAGTGTTCAGCATGCTGTTGATCCTAGGCATGTTTTATACTTCTATATAAAGCATAGCTATTATAACTCGCCTGTTCCCTTCTTGGTTACACCTCCTCAGCAGGATACCGTAATCAGAGCTGTGGGATGGTACCAATCAGTAATTTGTTCCTGGAAGAAATACTTTCATTTCTATTGGCAAGCACAGCTCTTTGCTCCAAAGAGAGTGCAACTTCACATGCATGTTACAAGCTTGTGATAGGGAGAAATTAGATACAGTGATGAACACTTGTTTTGTGTGTGAAATGGCACTTTTTTACATACAAAGTTACCTTTTGTTTCCATGAAAACCAAAATGTCTTTTTCATCCAATTTTTTGTCAACATCACCAATTTTGTGTGTTGCTTGTCTCTCTTCCTAATCTAGTTTTACAGGGGATGGTTGTGTTATCAACACAACTGATTTATTGACAGTTGCAAGAGAACATGGGAAGAAACTCTTCTAACTTACTGCAATTTTCATTTTTACATAAACAAAATTTCAAAAGCACCAGGTAAATGGACTTGATTTAGGAAGGTGAACTTTCACACTAGCTATACTAGCAATGTTTTTGGAGGATTTCTGCAGCTTTGTTTCACACCTAATAACTGTACCTCTGTCACTTATATTATAATCCATGGAACCATTGACTAAGAAAGCACATCTGCAATGGCTTCCAGTTAAAGTTTGCCATTTCTGTTGTAGGTTGCGCCAGAAGAATTTAAGACTAGTATCAGCCGTGTGAATGCGTGTTTAAGGAAGAATCTCCCTGTCAATGTAAAATGGCTGCTTTGTGGCTGTCTGTGCTGCTGCTGCACCCTCGGTTGCAGCCTGTGGCCTGTTATCTGTCTTAATAAAAGAGTAAGTGCACATTTCAAAGTTGCATTGTGACCAAAAATTGACAACTGCTGCTAATGTTTAATAACCTTTAAGTAACAATGCCTTTATTTATTCTGAAACTTCTTTCTGTATCCCCAGTTGCCATTGTAAGTCTCCCTTTAACTGGTGAGATATGTTTGCTAGCTATTAATCTTTAATAGTAACAGAATATTGTGTGTGTGATTATATATATAAATATATACACACACACACACAAAGTAAACAATGTTGAATTTTGTTAATAACAATGAGTTGTGCTGGAGTATCAATTAATGAGCCAAAGAACATCCTAAATAGACTGAAATCTCTTTGTAAACCTGTGTACATTGTACAGTTTATTAAAGGAAGAAATAGTATATTCCTTCATCCATCAGGTTTCAGAGTAGCAGCCGTGTTAGTCTGTATCTGCAAAAAGAAAAGGAGTATTTTTGGCACCTTAGAGACTAACAAATTTATTTGAGCATAAGCTTTCCCATATATCCGATGAAATGAGCTGTAGCTCACAAAAGCTTATGCTCAAATAAATTTGTTAGTCTCTAAGGTGCCACAAGTACTCCTTTTCTTCATCCATCAGTTACTTTTCTAGTTTCATATCAGGATTTATCATTGTGAATGGAAGCTAATGTTAATGTTGCTAAGGTCAAAAGATTGGGCCATTTCTCTCATTATCTAGTTTTTTTTCTTCTCTAGTGAGCTAATTATGAAAAGGAAAGTGCACTAAACTCCACCCAAAAAAAGCCTACAGGTTGCACCACATGCAGAGAGAAATGGTTTGGCAGCTCCTTCAATTTGCTCATGAAAGTAACAATAATAGAACAGAATGCAGGCAGGCATTTTCCCATGCCCCTCTTCCAGATCATACTCACTCTGCCCTGCAGCATCCCTTATAGTACGATTTTTGGGCCTTTCTTAAGTAGAGAGAACCAAAATATGTGGTTTTTATAATAGAGGACAAACCTTTGCTGGGGTGTACAAGGAGACTACATTTAATGTTTGACTACATAATGGTTCAACCCTGATTTCAGGATTGAAAAGCATAGTGCTTTAACCCACTGGACTGATGTTATACAGTTGGCTTCTCCTTGAGTGCCCTTCCATGGCAGGACGCAGCACGACTGCTGCATCTGCCTCAGTTTCCCTCCTTCACTGGTCCCCAGAAAAGATCTCCAAGCACTCTAACCTAGGCTTGATCTACACTGAAAATGTGTACTGTCATAGCTATGTCAGTCAGGGGCATGAAAAAAACTGTACGTCCTTGCAACATAGCTATGCGAACAAAAAAAACCCCATATAGGCACAGCTATGCTTGCGTAAGAGTGTTTCTGTGAGCATAGCTAACATGGCATTCCTACACCAGCAGAATAGCTCCTTCTGTCAGCATACGTACTATGCTGCGGGGCTATGCCAGCTAGGGTGACCAGACAGCAAGTGTGAAAAATCGGGGTGGGGGGGGGTAATAAGAGCCTATATAAGAAAAAGCCCCAAATAACTGGACTGTCCCTATAAAATCGGGACATCTGGTCACCCTAATGCCATCATATGCTCTGTAGTGTAGACATAGCCCTTGTCTAATCCTATACAGTGTTCATCAGTGTATCTGAATGCTTCCCAAGTATTTAAAATAGAAATAACACTTGTATCACTTTTACAGAGCGATCTGGATGGGGGGTAGGGGGAGCTTCCTCCTGGAAAGCAGTAACTCTGAAAAGGATTTAGGTATGATGACAAACATCCAAATAAACACAAGCTCCCAGTTCAATGCTGGAGCCAAAAGGGTTAATGTAATCCTCAAAGGTATAAACAGGTATATAGAGAGTAGGAGTAGGGAGATAATATCGCACTGATCAGACCATAACTGGCATATTGTTTCCATTCAGGTGTAAACACTATTAAAAAAAATGTTGAAAAAGAGGAGAGGATTCAGAGAAGAGCTGTAAAAATGATTTGAGGACAGGAAAACATGACTTACAGTGAAGGATTATAGATTAATCTAATTAGTTTAATGAAGACAGGGTTAAGTGACATGATCACTGTGTACAAATACTCACATGATAAGATGTCTGATAGTGAAAGGTTCTCTAATTTGACAAAGGCATAACAAGATCCAGTGACTGCAATTTGAAGCTAGACCAACTCAAACTGGAAATAAAGGGCAAATTTAAAAAATGAGTAGTTTAACAATTAGAAAAACTTATCAAGGGAAATGGTGGATTCTCCCCCACTTGAAATCTTTAAATCAAGATTGGATGTCTTTCTAAAAGAGATGCTCTAGCCCAACCACAGTTATTGGGTTTGACATAGGAATTACTGGGTGAAATTCTATGGTTTGTGTTATGCAGGGGTCAGAATAGATCACAACCTTTGTGGCTTGAAATCTATGGATTGCTGTCTTTTTTTTTTTCTTCCCCCTTCCCTCATCTTATTGGTGAAATAATTTGATTAGTTTAAGAAATGAATTTTCCATTTTACCCTCCAAGTGGCTATTTTGAAGGTCACTTATTTTTTAGTTCCATATTGTAGATCCAGCTCCTATGTATATTCTGTTTCCTGTATTTGTGACTCTCAAAGTGTGTTAAGAGTTCCCTTGCTCTGGTGGAACATAACCATCATAGCATGTCTGAACTGGTTGCAAGACAGGTGATCTGTTAGGTACATGTGGCCAGTCCCTTAGAGGATTTTGCATATCAGGACATAGACCTTGAATTGGACTTGATATACTCGGAAGGCAGTGCAGAGAGCAGAGCGCCAGGATGATACATTCAGAGTCGCTAAGCATATAGGTGCTGACTTTTGTACCAGCTGGAGCTTTTTTTCAGCATGTGTAGCTTCATTCCTAGATCTGAGTTGCAATACTGGAGCCCAGAGGTCAGAACTATATGGATTACTGCGACCAGGTCAGATGGTTCTAATCTTTCGACCAGTAACAGATGGAAGATGGAGTTTTGCTGACTTAGCTACTTGGGCACCCAAAAATGCTGAGTCCAAGATGACTCCAGAATTGTACAGATGAGAAAGGTACTGGGAATGATGGAGCTTCTGAGTCTAGAGAGAAATCATAGTCTATAATTCTGATGAGACAGCGCCACTCTCCCACCCCTTTAATCTATGCTTGAGACAAGTGGATTTGGAAAGGCAAGACTTCTCCCAAGGTGAAATTCTTTCTTTGCTTAGTTATCCTTTCCTAAAACGTACGTTACCACTTTACATGTGATTCTTGAGAGCTGCAAATATAAACTTTAATACCTTTGGGAATGAGATTGACAGTGAGATTGAGCAATTTCTAATACAATGTCGACTTTCTTTCCTAGACTAGAAGATCAATTCAGAAGTTGCTAGAATGGGAAAATAACAGACTATATCATAAGGTAAGAAATATTAAGGACTAGAATCTATACACTTATTTTCCCACTTTATTTAGAATTAATAAAATATTGCACAATTGGAATTTCAGGAATGCTATTAGCTTGTTTAGGACTGGAGCTAAAATACTAAATTCATCTCACACCTTAAACTGTATGAAATGTAAAAAGACATACTTGAGATCTTAAACACTTAGTTATTGCTGAAGCTTATATTATGGTGTTGATGAGAATAATGCAATAGTACACCTTTAATCCCACAATAATTATTTTCTTAGCTTGGTTTGCACTGGAAGCTGAGTAAAAGGAAATGTGAAACTAGCAATATGATGGAATATGTGAGTATTCTTTTCCTGTTACGTTTTTAGTATCTATTGCTACTGTGTGATTTAATAGTTCAAATGTCATTAACTACCAGACTCTTTACCTTTCAGTCTCCTCATGACTAATTCACTCTCAGCAGACATGCACACAACCTCTTGAAATTCACCATTTGTATGTCTTACTACAGAAACTCTTGGCTAGTAGAATGAAACAATTCTATTTTGATATACAAAGATGGCAACATAACAGAGCAGCTGCTGCATGTAGTAAAACTTAGACATTGTCATCTAAAAACAGGGTTTCTCCTTCATAACATTGCCTGCTCAGAGCCCTACTCTAAGAGATTTGTGTTGAATAATAGTTGACAGTTAGAGTCTCCAGGAGCCCTATCTGTTACAATGAGGTTACAGATCCCACACCCCTTCTTAGTTTTCACCCACATCCTCAGTTTCTCTCCACCTGTTGAATACTCACTGAACAAACCTCTCCCTTTCTCCTTTATTAAAGAATCGTAAATAACTCACAAGTAGCTAATATAGCATAGACTTAGAAGTGTTTAATTTTTGTAGTTTTTTGGCTACTTCAGCAAATTTTTGTTGGTTTGCGTTTGCCTAGAGTTTTGACCAAGATAGTGAATCCATCTAAGAAAGCAGAGTTCAAGATGTGCATCTTGTTCGACTATGTTTTCAGATGGGCATAAAAATTACCTTTTATACTTCAGGGAAGGTCACTTAGGCAAAAACTTTGGTGCATACTATAGGTCTAATCTTAGCAAGGAAATGAAACAATGAACAAAGCATAATTTACAGTACCCTTGTAAATATGTAGAAGGTGTAGCTAGTAGAAAAGAGATAGAAGGATAGTAAGCAATGTGTGATAACTTGCAGCTCTAGTGGAGTGGCCTAGCATGTAGTAGAGTGCATGAACAGCTCATGATTTAGATAGGGATTGGCTACAAAAATTAGTAGACCAATCATAGTGTGTGATATGTAGTAAGTGTAAGTATGTGTATAAACTGATTAGTGATTATGTATTTTGGATGTGTTATACCTGTACCCACCCCTACACTCAAGCCTGATCAACTCAAGTATAGCTTGACTGTATGCCAATAAAGAAACCTCAGTGACGAGCCTGGAGTTGAACTGATTTCTTGGATTCCAGAAAACTGTATAAAGTGCTCTCCCACAACTGAAAGAGGTGTTCTGGATAAGCAGAGTGGAAAAAGTTGTGGAGGGAATCCCAGAACCTATAGGGTCCTTTCCAATGGGACTCAGGACAGAAGGACTCTTCTCAGTACCTTATTTTTAAGCTTATGTATCCAGGAGACTATTTTCCCTTAAAATATTGATGATACATGTCTGGGTGGCATAGGCTCTGCACATGTCAAGTCCAGTAGCAAGCACTTGGCAATAAATGTTTATACGGTTGCATCGACATTATTCCAAAGAACTAATCAATTTGGTTAATATGTTATGTTGTTTTCTTCTTCAACAGGTAATACTAATAGAATTCTTACCAAAATACCCCATATTTCGACCTGACTGAGGAGCAGTATTCAGTCTTTCATGTTACTTGCCATTTCCTACTCTTAGTGCCTTGTAGCTGATTTTGGAAAGAAGATGGTCTACTTTGCTGTGACTTTAAAATGTTATTTGGTAGAATATCTTCCTTGCTATGTTATTTTCTTTTGTTTTAAGAAGAAAACAATTTGCACATTTTTTATGTTAAATGAGGCTTCTATGTTGCACTCTGAATTTTTAACATTAACAATAACAGATATAGTTGCCACTAAGGATCTAACATCAGTGCTGCTTAAAACTTGTTCTTGAGCATGCTGCCTTATTAATTTCCATACTTACTGTTTCCACATGTACATCCTAACTCTGTATCATACTGTATTTCATTCTAAAATCACATTACTGTAAATCCTCTATAGAAACATCCAAGTAAGCTTCCAGTAGTTAGCAATGATTTTACTATAACTTGCTTGCATAGGACTTGCAATTAACAGCACTGGTTTTGTCCCGCATTTTGCAAAATCATCATTTACATTGGAGGGTTAATTATTTTACCTATTGTGGATTTGTAAATAGTGCCTCGTTGCATAATGTAAAGTGTGGTATGTCAAGGTTTACAGAATGTAATATAGCTCTAATTTGTATTGCCAACAGTTCTACATAGATTTATTAATGACATTTATTAGCATCCTGATTCTATGAACCCATTCATATGCCATTTTGATGGTAAAGCCATAATGAGTTTGTACATGCTATCCGGTGTAGGGCTCACATGCACTTTGTTAGTAAATGGATGAAAAATGCATAGCATTTCTGTGTATCTTCAGAGACTTTTCAGGTGTCTTGGTTAATACCTGAAATAAGCAATCTTAAGTGTTCTCACATTTTGGAAAAATTGTATTTGTGGGGTAGACAGCAACTAATATATTATCAGACTATCCTAAAAGCCTATTTTTAAGACACAAATATATGGACGTCGGGGAAAAAACTTGGGTGGTTTTTTTTTTTTTTTTAATTAAAAAAAGTAAAGAAGCAAATTTTAAAGTAATTGGAGTGAATTGTTATAACTAAAGCCAACTACTTGGGACAGGTAAATCAATACAGAAGAAATATTAAACTTAATATTTTTATAGCACAGTGGTACCTGATATTATTTTTTACATATTGAGCAGTTAACTAAAACTGCATCCTTTCCAGAATGAAAAAGGAGCAGCATACATATTGTCAAACAGAGTAACAGAGAACCACAAAACAATCGTTTGATGCGAGCCATGATGAGCTGATATTTGCCTCAAAGAGCTTTATCGTAACTTAGTGTCCAGCCATTGCTTTACAGTTATTTGGATTCTTTGTGATGCTATTCGATGCCTAAGTTTTCCAGTTCCAGATTGATTTTAGAATCCTGTTTTAACATATTACTCCATACTGAAAAGAGATGGTACAAACCCTATTTGGAATGGAAGAAAGCATTTTGTAAACCATTGCATTTAAATAACTGCAGTTGACATGACTTCCAGCAGACTGTCATGACAGTGGTGAGGGACAGAGAGCCAGTTACAGGCATGTAGTCTTGTTGAGTCAAATTTTTCATACTTTTTGTTGCTCAGCTGAGGAACAAGAAACTCCTGTACTTGTGATGTAATTTCCAACCACAGCTGCCAAGAGTGATGCTTCAAGCTGAGATATTTGAAGCTGAAATGGATTGTCAGCTTTGACTGGTTTCAGTTTGTGTTAGTAGATCAGTGTCAGCTAACTAAGTGAATTTTAAAACACCAGAATGTAAGCACTTTAAAAATGTCTACAATAATGTCTGACTATAAACTTAGCTGCAGCTTGCAGCTAAACTTTTTTATTACAGAACTACAAAAAGCATACATAGTGCCATATTATGCTGAAATGTGTTTAAGGGTGGGAAGCAGAGGGAATGCTTAAAGACTCGGAGAAAATAGAGTGCAAAACAGAATTGGAATAGCATGCCTAATTTTATATTCATTTTTGTTAAAACAGGATTCTGGGCAGTAAGTGTTGCTAATAAAAGAATAATTGTAAGCATTTTTAATACCTTAAAATCTTAAGTAATGGAAGCTTCTTACTGTTATGCTAGAGGTTGTTAATAATTATTCCCTCTCATTTTTGTTAACCAACAGCCCAGAAACCACACTACTCTCTTTATTTTCTTCCCTCATTTGAGTGACTATATTTTCAGAATGTTCCTCTGCAGCTGAGGGGACAAGAAAGCCAATGAGAGTTTGATGTCACGAGTAGTAGTGAATATTGAATACTCTTTAGTCTCATAGCTCTTAGCAGTCCTTCCCCTTAGATCCAAGTCTGTGTCTGACCTTAACATATGCAAGTCAGAATTGTTCCATCTGATTTATAACACATTTTTGTGAAACACTATGCCAGGCTGAGAGAAAATACCATCAGCTCTCCCCAGTTAGACCGTATGTTCAATGGGTTATTAATTTAGAAGACTTGCACTTGTATCTGTATGAAAATGATTCACTTAAGAACATAAATTCTATAGGGTTTTGTTGTTGTTGTGGTTTTTTGAATGTCACATTACAAATTGTTTAGTCTTCACCCCCATTAAAATTTAGTTCAAAAATGGGTCCCTACATTTTGCCCAGCTATGAGGCAATACTAGCAAATGGTCTGGAGCATGAGAGCCAAGACAGCAGATTACAGCAAACTTCATCTGAATAAAGAGGTAATTTTGGATTGTGTTACAAATGCCTGCATGCAAATGACATTGATCATTTTTCTCATTTAAAGATGAAGGCAGCCACAGGTGTTGCTTTAGACTGTGGGCTGCGTTCTGCCGACAGGTTCTATTTTGACTACCATTTGCTTTAATACATGAACATTCATCTGATAGTTTTCAGTCTTCTAAAATCTATGTTACCTTAAACCCTATAAGTAAATATGAATTTGTAAAAACCTATCCATGATGAGTAATTGTTAATCAGAGAGGGTCCATAGCGATACAACAAAGAGTAGCGGGAACAAAGTTAAATGCAAATGGAAAGGAAAGTGCCTTGACTTCTTCAAATGAAAGAAGTGCTGTGCAGAGGGGGAGAAAAGGGAACCAGTTTAAGTGAATATTTGTAAATGTAATTGACCACAAATTTCCTGAAAAGGAAGTCTGGAAACATTGTTTAGTTTAAGCTTTGTCAGAACACTGTGATCGTTGTTTTCTTTTCCAGACTTCTGCATTAGGAAATGTCACAGTATTATCGAATATTGGCAGAGAAGGAAAATTCTCATCTCCTGGCTTTAAAATGACTTTTTTGAGAGTAGTTTCATGCTGGCCTAAAGAAATGTAAATGTATATGAATATGTGTAGAAAGTTTAGATTTGATTATGTATGAGACTAGAAACAAAACACATTTTTGCTAAATTTAGTGTAGTCTTGATAAAGTTCATATGCTCATCTTGATAAGTACAGAAATCTGTATGCAAAAACATGAATATGCGTGTATTAGTGTCTCCTGACATCAGTTTACTACATTTATCTATAAACATTAGCATTTGAGCAATAAAAATGTCAGACAGTTAATAGTCAATGTAAATAGTTCTGACCATTTTAGTAAACAATGTTGTGTGATATTCCTGTTCTGCAGTTTTGTTTTTGTTGTTTTGTTTTTGTTGTTTTTATGAAAGTGTAACATTATTTGTAACTCATCAGAAATCTGTTTTTGTTTAAGTTGTATGAAAGGATTTTTAATTGAGTCCTTAACGTTTTTATTCTGTTTACAAGTAAATAGCCACTTTTTTTAATAGGACCTCACACCTTGAAATTTTTTGAATAAAATCCTAAATAAGCTTTGTCTCTACAATTTTCTGCATTGACCTGTGCTATTAAAGAAGCTGGAAGTCAAACTTGGTTAATCTGACTCACTTTTCAAAATGTTTTTATTTTAATGAAATCCAAAGATTAAAACAAATAATGCAAAGTTCGTGTAGAAATGGAAAACACCCTTTTGTGCCTCTTCTGTTGTCACATTATATGTAAATTTTTGAGTCTTTTTTTGTAATAAAGCCTGTTGTCTATCTGACCCAACCAGATAATCCTCTACATCAGGGCCTCCACTATATTTGCCTGCTCAAGTTACAAGGAGTCAGCAATCTATGAAGGCTCTACTGGAGCGAGGGTGGTTGATTCCAAGGCCTCCTTCTGGGCCATGCTCCTACTTCTCCATAGAATCTGTCCAATTGGTTGATACTGACTTTTGTCAAGAACTGTTTTCCACTTGACACTGTGGAGATAGCGCTATGGGAAATAGGAACCACAGTTTCGGAGCTAGCCCGTGCCATCTTCAGATCCAAGGCATCCACAATGCCTTTGGGATTGGAGCTCAATGGTGAGGACTTCTCAGAACTGAGAAAAGCAAGTTCTTTTCATTCTGCTTTGGTTTCACCTCAAGGGGAGCCTGACGGGCACAAGAACATGTGCCTATTAGACAAAAACACTTGAATAGAAGACTATACATTGTGACAGGCCAGATGGCTACATGAGTGTTAGAAGGCAGATATATTAGTCCCAGATTATGCAGGTCCCTTTTCCCTGGGTAAGGGAACAGGGGCAGTTCCAGAACAAGAAGGAACTTGTTGGAACAAATTCAGGCAGGCAGGCTAATTAGGACACCTGGAGCCAATTAAGAAGCTGGTAGAATCAATTAGGGCAGGCTGTCTAATCAGGGCACCTGAGTTTAAAAAGGACCTCACTTCAGTTTGTGATGTGCGTGTGAGGAGCTGGGAGCAAGAGGCACTAGGAGCTGAGAGTAAGAAGGTGTACTACTGGAGGACTGAGGAGTACAAGCATTATCAGAGACCAGAAGGAAGATCTTGTGGTGAGGATAAAGAAGGTGTTGGGAGGAGGCCATGGGGAAGTATCCCAGAGAGTTGTAGTTGTCGCACAGCTGTTCCAGAAGGCAGTCTAGGAAGTTGCGGTCCACAGGGCTATGGGTTGGAACCCAGAGTAAAGGGCCTGGGTTCCCCCCAAACCTCCCAACTTCTGATCAGACACAGGAGGAGTTGACCTGGACTGTGGGTTCCACCAGAGGGGAAGGTCTCTGGGCTGTTCCCCGACCCACCTGGTGGATCAGCAGAGACTGCAGGAATTGTTCTTCCTTTTTCCCATGCTGGCCAGTGATGAGGTTAGCTGAGTGAACAGCAGATTTGAGCCACTAGCAAAAGTGGCCAAACTGAGGGCTGCTGTGAATCTCTGAGGCAAGCAAATCCGCCAATGAGCACAGAGGCAGAGGAGGAACTTTGTCACAATATGCAGCACAACACTGTAAAGCACCATTTCCCATCCTATATTTGTTGATATACCAACATTTCATATGAGAGTGGGATTTTATACATAAGCCCTTTGGCATTCTATGTAGTGGGGAATGCCTGGGTCCCTGTAACTAGCATATGTAATATATTGCTCAAAGATAGAGCACTGTTTTCTAGAGCTTTGCATTTTCTCAGTACATGAGGCAAATGAAAAAGCATTCCACCATGTGCACTTTACTGACCAGTTTTATTTCATTGCTATAACCCAATACTCAAATCCCTCTAAAACAGAACACTTCAGGTTGCTGAGCCAAATCTCTATTAGCCAATTTTATTCTGACTTGCATTTTGTGTTTTTAATAGCTAATGGGTCTAGTCACTTGTATTACATGTTGTACCCTCTTGTTTTACAAACTATATGTAGAGCTACTGAAAATGTAGTTGACTCTGGAGTGGACAAGAGAGGACAATCGATCACCATGATGTTGCACATTTGCAGAAGAAGGGGGGGGGAATTGGCATGAGTCTATGTATGCTTCCATTTCCACCCATGGGAGAAGGGTGATTTTGTGGATAAAGTAGTAGATTGTGACTAAAGAGATCTGGGATTTTGTTTCCGCTTTGTTACAGACTTCCTCTATGAGTTTGGGTAAATCAGTCTATCTGTGCTTCCATTCCCATCTGCAAAATGAGGATATTTCCTTACATTACAGGGATGTAGTGAAGTTTACAGTGCAATTTAAGTGTAATGGTAGCAAAGGTAAATTTACCTGTACTAGCTTTAATCTACTGAATAAAGAAGACGTGTCAGCACAGACTAGCCACCAAGTATAAGCCCACTCAGTATAAGCAACTCGGGTTGCTAGCTCATGCCGGTGTTTGTGCCACTGCATCTTCACTGCTATTAGAACAGGAGTACTTGTGGCACCTTAGAGACTAACAAATTTATTTGAACATAAGCTTTCGTGGGCTACAGCCCACTTCATCGGATGTAGCCCATGAAAGCTTATGCTCAAATAAATTTGTTAGTCTCTAAGGTGCCACAAGTACTCCTGTTCTTTTTGCGGATACAGACTAACACGGCTGCTACTCTGAAACCGTTCACTGCTATTGTTGTTCAAGCTAGCTTTATTCTAGCTAGTAAGGATATATCTATCCACACTACAATTACACTAAATTGCGATGTAAACTTGCTGTAAATCTGTTACTGTTTAGGTAGTGCTTAGATACTAAAGGGACAAGTGCTGTAAAAAATTAATTGAATGAATGGATAAATCCTCTAATTATACTCCTAAGAGAAAATGGTCAAAATCGCCCACTCATGATAAATTACATTTGGAAGAGTCCAAAGAGAGGAGTGGCGGCAACAGTGAAGTAAGCCTACCACCAGCAACTGTGATGACATCCATGTTGTACAGATACAATTTTTAGCATCCAATATTCTATTATGAACACTATTGAAGAAAAAGGATTTGAATTGTTTGTTTATAAAATAACAGAAGACTTGTCAGATTGCTATCAAGCAAGATATTATGACACTTTTGAAAAAGGAGGGAAATTACACTAGGAACTATGCTAACATCAGTCTTTTAATTATAGTTTTCTATTTCTCTGATGCTGCATAGGAGCAGTTTTGAATGTATAACTGCCTGTGTGTTAGTGAAATCAGACAATAGACAAACTATTTAACCTTGTTTTGAACACCTTGTATATTAAATATGCCATGTAAACCTTGCTTTAGTCATCATTGGAAAGTCCAAGAAGAGTTTAAAAATAGAAAAGGAGGACTTGTGGCACCTTAGAGATTAACAAATTTATTTGAGCATAAGCTTTCGTGAGCTATAGCTCACTTCATTGAATGCATTCAGTGGAAAATACAGTGGGGAGATTTATATACACAGAGAACATGAAACAGTGGGTGCTACCATACACACTGTAACGAGAGTGATCGGGTAAGGTGAGCTATTACCAGCAGGACAGCGGGGGTTGGGGGAGACTTTTTGTAGTGATAATCAAGGTGGGCCATTTCCAGCAGTTGACAAAAACGTCTGAGGAACAGCGGGGGGGGGGGGAGGGGGAATAAACATGGGGAAATAGTTTTACTTTGTGTAATGACCCATCCACTCCCAGTCTTTATTCAAGCCTAAGTTAATTGTATCCAGTTTTCAAATCAATTCCAATTCGGCAGTCTCTCGTTGGAGTCTGTTTCTGAAGTTTTTTTGTTGAAGAATTGCCACTTTTAGGTTTGTAATTGAGTAACTAAAGAGATTGAAGTGTTCTCCGACTGGTTTTTGAATGTTTTAATTCTTGACGTCTGATTTGTGTCCACTTATTCTTTTACGTAGAGACTGTCCAGTTTGGCCAATGTACATGGCAGAGGGGCATTGCTGGCACATGATGGCATATATCACGTTGGTAGATGCGCAGGTGAACGAGCCTCTGATAGTATGGCTGATGTGATTAGGCCCTATGATGGTGTCCCCGAATAGATATGTGGACACAGTTGGCAATGGGCTTTGTTGCAAGGATAGGTTCCTGGGTTAGTGTTTTTGTTGTGTGGTGAGTATTTGCTTCAGGTTGGGGGCTGTCTGTAAGCAAGAACTGGCCTGTCTCCCAAGATCTGTGAGAGTGATGGGTCGTCCTTCAGGATAGGTTGTAGATCCTTGATGATGTGTTGGAGAGGTTTTAGTTGGGGGCTGAAGGCGATGGCTAGTGGCGTTCTGTTATTTTCTTTGTTGGGCCTGTCCTGTAGTAGGTAACTTCTGGGTACTCTTCTGGCTCTGTCAATCTGTTTCTTCACTTCAGCAGGTGGGTATTGTAGTTGTAAGAACGCTTGATAGAGATCTTGTCGGTGTTTGTCTCTGTCTGAGGGGTTGGAGCAAATGCGGTTGTATCGTAGTGCTTGGCTTTAGACAATGGATCGTGTGGTGTGGTCTGGATGAAAGCTGGAGCCATGTAGGTAGGCATAGCGGTCAGTAGGTTTCCAGTATAGGGTGGTGTTTATGTGACCATCACTTATGAGCACCGTAGTGTCCAGGAAGTGGATCTTTATGTGAACTGGTCCAGGCTGCCAACTGAGATGAAATTACTCATGATTTGCAAAGCCAGAAATGAATTACAGGTCATCCAAGCAAATATGTGTAAATCCTGCATAATGCATTGCCATACCAGGTGTCTTGCATGTGCCACCTATTTGACAGAAGAACTATTAACAAAATGTTTAAAGAGTCATACATAAATGTGTTGTGATATTGCTTTTTGCATCCATCCACTTGTAAAACCCTAGTGGGCTCACTAAAACTCTTCAACAGTTTGAAGAGTTTCTTTTGGAGAACCAGTGGTCCCGGAAACCAGTAGTCCAATAGCCCCTCCATTCCAATATCTAGTTGGATAACTTGAACTACCTGAAAGTGTTCACTAGAAATTTCTGTTAGGGAATCCAAACTGTCTTAATATCATGAATCTCAATGCAAATAGCTCAGAAAGAGAAGAATATTTTAACTATTTTAGAAATCACTAATTGTGGCATAGTAGAGAGAGCATTGGACCCACACAGGACAGCTGGATTCTATTCCTGACTCTGCCACTGGCCTAATGGGTGACCTTGGGTAGGTCACTCACTTCCCTATGCCTCAGTTTCCCAATCTGTAAAATGGGGATGATGATTTATTTCCGTGGTAAAGCACTTAGAATATCAGGGTTGGAAGGGACCTCAGGAGGTCATCTAGTCCAACTCCCTGCTCAAAGGAGGACCAATCCCCAGATCCCTAAATGGCCCCCTCAAGGATTGAGCTCACAACCCTGGGTTTAGCAGGCCAATGCTCAAACCACTGAGCTATCCCTCCCCCATTTTAAGAGCTACAGGTGAAAATGCTACATAAGAGGTAGTGCTACAGAAGAGGTGGTATTATAATCATAATATGAAACTGACAAAGTTAAGTACCTGAATCTTGGGATTTTTCCAGGACTGGACTCAAGTGCTATACCATTGAGAAGCTGGGAATCTTCCCCTTCTGAACTGTCTGAAGTTCTGTACACTTGAGGCATGATTCTCTGCTGCTCTGCACCTTGAATCGTTATTGACATGAGTGCAAAGTAGGTGTAAAACACATTCTGTTTAGCATATCACTTGTATTTTAGAAGATACTTTTTTTGAAAATCAATTTTCATGTTATATCAGTAGTAATGATCTTTTTGTAGGGTACTCCCTGGAGTAAAATGGTCCAAGGCATTGCATTCCTTCCATCTAGTAACAATTTCTTAGGCAATTATTATTTATTTGTTATTTAACAGTTGTATTATGGTAGCAACTAGAAGCATTAAACAGGTTCTTCTGTGCGAGGCACTGTGCAAATACAGCCTTGTCAACTCTTGCAATTTGCAGGTCTCATGATATTTGGTGTTTTTCTTAAAGCCCCAGTTCTTGGAGTCATGTTATTTCATAAGAATGTCAGCTTTCATTTTTGAAAAACAAAGTAAGTTTCTAGCCATCGTTGTTGCAGAGAAAAGCTATATAATGTGTCCCAAGTGTATCCTACGTTAATCAGAAGATAAATAAAATATTTTTAATCTTATGATTTTTAAGCTAATTTCATGATTTGGGAGGGGAGGGGGCTGACTCATGATTTTTTAATGCTCAGAGTTGGTCATACTTCAGACTTATAATAAATTACAGTTCCTGCCTCCAAGAGTTTACAAAGTCCCCAATCTAACAAATAAATATATACATGCCTAACTTTAAGTACAATTAGTGTCACTGACTTGAAGTTAAGCAAGTGAGTAAGTGTTTGCAGGATAGAAGCCAGAATTCACCGTGCTTTCATAGATATTGCTCAAACAATGGTCAACAGTGATCAATAATTTTGTAAATCTGAACCAATGAATCCTAAATGTGGTTACACTGTATGGCCCCGATTCTGTAAGTGGAAATGCCCTACCGGATCCTTGCACCCTTGCGGAGACCTGATTCATTTCAGGGTTCCACACGGGTAAAGAATCCATCTGTGTGGATCTTCTTGCAGCATCTAACCCTTACATAAGGAACGCCGTGGAACTACTCATGTGCATTAATATTAGCAAATTTGAGCCCTGATTGATGCCAAATGCCTCTTAAATTGTAAACTCTTTGGGGGCAGGGACTTTTTGTTCTTTGCGCATACACTGCCTAGCCCAATGGGGTTCTGCCCTATTAGTAGGGCTCCGATATGCTACCCCAACACATACTACTACTAATAAGTAACAATCATGGCTTGTGAGCTCCAGTGATTTTTCCATGTATATATTGCTTTGTTTGACCTGGCCTTGCCTTTTACGTTTACTTTTGCAGATGCTCAGCTCTGCCTTTTAAATGTTGTTCACAGTCCTCGCCCATTCTATTCTCCCCCGTTTTGCCTCATTTCTGTTTGATTTTTCGATCAGCTCCCCCCTGCCTGATCCATTTATTTCTTTCTTTTGGAAACCCTGAGCCTGTCTTCCTCCCCTTCCCCCCCCTCCCCTCCCCCCGCATACAATGTGCTTGGGTGGGTGACTCCAGCTGGGAATTGTCCTTCCCCAGCCCGTGCTGCACAGCGAGCGCCCGCTGCCTTAGAAAGGCCGCGCTCCAGGGAAAGGATGGCCACGAGCTCAGGGACGGTCCTCGCCCAGGGGCTTGGGCCGGGAGGGACACGCTCCCGCTCTGCCAAAGCGCCACGGCTGTAGCGCCGCCCCCCTCCCCCCCAGCGCTGAGGCGCGAGGAAAAGACCGAGCCCCGCCCCGCACATGCCCAGAGCAGAGCTAAGCGCCAATGGAAAACTGAGGGCACAGGCGCTTCCCCGTAGCTTCGCTTCCCCCACAGCATAGGTGCCAGGTCTCCGCGCATGCTCAGTAGGAACGCAGGCCGCCCTCGGCGCATGCGCAGTAGCCGAAAGCGCACCGTTCACTTGGGACGCAGAGCGCCTTTTGTTGCTCCCGCGGCGGGGGAGTTCGGCGGCGCTAGGACCCGGCGGACCGGGCTCGCACGCGGATTTTTCCTCCTCCTCCTCCTCCTCCTCCAGAGAAAGAGCGATGGCGGCCCGTTAGCGGCGCGTGCAGGCGGCGGGGCTGGGACTGCGCCGAACGCACCGGGGCCATGGGGGGCGGCGCGGCCTGGCCCCCTGCGTGAGGCGCGCCAGGCCCGCGCGTCCCCTCCGAGCGCGGCGCGGCCCTGTGGCGGCGAAAGCCGCTCGCCCTCCTCCCGCCCGGCCGGTGCCGGGGCATCCCCCCAGGCCAGGGCGCGGCGGCGGCCATGGCCACCGAGCTGGAGCCCCCCGCCTCGGGCGCGGCGCCGCTGGAGGCGGAGGAGGACGAGGAGCACTGGTTGTACGGGGGTAGGTAACCGGGCGGCGGCCGAGCCTAGCGCGAGTCGCCGCGGGGCATGCGCTGTGCCAGATGCTCCGCTGTGCCCGAGCACCCCTCGGCGGGCGGGCAGGGCACGGGGACTGTCCACACTGCACCTCGCCCAGGCTCCGGCTCGGCTTTGGGCCCAGCCCGCCCAGGCGGACTGGGGCCAGTAAGCGCTCAGGGCCCCCAGCCCCGGAATGGCTGGGGTCCAGCCCCTGTCGTTTGGCAGTGTGGACGCGGCTCAAGCCACAGACCCTAGTCTGTATAGTGCAGCATAGACGTGTTAGCGCAGCTGTGAGACTGGGGTCTAGCTATTGTAAAGCCAGGCTTAACAGTGCAGTGTGGATGCTCAAGTGCAGGCTTGGAAACACTCAGTCCATAGACCCAGGTTTGTAATGCTGTGTAGGCATAACCTATGAAAGCCCTCACTAGCCAGAAGGCAAAGTAAACTAGGATAGAGTACAGGCACTCTCCAGATTATGGTCTCCCTCCCCCCTGAGCTTCTGGGCAGCTCCCTTCCCCTTACATCCTCTTCTCCTCCTCCTCCTCCTCTCGAAGAGAAGATGGAATTGACGGGTGTTTAGGTTTATCTGGGAGCCTCTCCATACCCAACCCGGTACATGCCCTATGTGATGGTCTTGTATAAGATTCCACTGGCCATTGCAGGATTTTATGTTGGGAGTGGACTAGAGATCATGGGTTGTGGCACTGCTGATAGACCACAATCAAATGAAAGACTCTTACCTATTTAACCTGTCTAATCTATCAGTTTTAGGTTTTTTTTCTGTAGTCTCCATGGCATGACTGGAGTGTTTAAGTGCTTCCCACATAAGTTAAAATTGTATGGCAGGGTTCCTATGGATTTTTCTCCCTCCCTTTGCTGAATTGTATATGTACGTATACGCATATGTATGTCCTATTAATTTACTTTGTTGTCCTAGCCATTATGTGTGATACTACTGTCATCCTTTACTGGGTTATGTCTGTTCCAGATTGTAAACTCCTTCAGGGTAGAAACTTGTTAGTTTCAGTTGTTTGCAAAGGGCCATGCATGCTTATGGCACTATATCAATAATAGTAAATCTGAATCCATTACGTCAGCTGGGTGAGCTGGAGTGGGAGTTGACATTCCATCAGAATTTTTTTCCTCTGGTTAATTTCTGTCACAGTCTTTGATGCTGTTTAATACAGTGTAGCGTGGTTTGGCTTGTATAAGATCACATTGTAAGGTAGTAGGGTAATGAAGAACGAAGTGGGGCAGAATGAAACTCTAATAGCAAGACATTGGTGTGCATAATAACTTTTAAAATCTGTCAAGAAAATGCATATTTGGGCCCCAGTTCTGTAATTGGATTGATGCAAGTGGACCCTGTGCCACTTGGGGCTCCATATGTACCCAAGTGAAGGGTCAGAGCCTGGGTTTGCTGGCAGAGCATTCTTGGAACAGTTACCAGGCATCTTTTTCAATGCATCCATCACTCCATGTGTTTCCTACCATTGTGAGCCTTTAAGGTGGTTTTTTTTTTTTTTGGTCAATTAAGATCAATATATTTTCTGGTCTTTTGATTTTTGCTTTTGAAAACTTCTTGACTTGAGGTCCTGTTCCCACCTAGCCTGATTTGTGTCTCCCACAGAAAAAAATGTGTGAAGACTCTTGGAGCCAAGATCCATACCTGGCTTGATAGCTGCATTTATTCATTCTGTTGCATAATCTGGGGTCTAGCATTAAAAAGGCTTTTTTTAATTCTGTGAGTTCTCAAGGATGTGTAATGTTACTTTTTCATTGCTTTATTTCATATTGAGCTGTGCTTGAAAGCAAAGCATTACTTTATAATGTGTGTGTATATATGACACTTTTTCCCAAAAGGCCCAGACTGCGTTATAAGTTCTGATCTCTTTGGTTTTTATTTCATATGTTGTTTTTATCATATTTGCAGATGACACCACTGGTAAGCAAGAAGATGGACCAATTGCTGGGTAAGTCCATAAACTATTCACTCATAATAACTGTATCTGCTGGGAGAACTTTGTCTCAGCATCAGGCTTGTAATACCTAGATACCTTGAGCCTAGTTTCAGATCTTGACACAGTCAACTCAGCCCCTTGTACTGCAACAAATTGAGTTGTTTGGACATCTTTTGGATGAGACCTTCAAAAACAAGTTCTGCGGTGATATTAAGGATCCAGTGTAACTTTTCATAAGATTAGAGAATTCTCCCAGTATCCTTGACCAGAATTCCTCCTCCTCCACTATACTTGTGCAGTGTGGTATGCACTAGCTGTGTCTCCCTCCACCCCAGAGGTGTCTGCATTTGAATGTTTTTTGTATGTGTACATATGATAGGAATTTCAGGATTGTTGAGCAGCTGCCATAAACTTGCCATAAACAGGTTGCTCAGCAACGCAGAAAATTGAGCCCAGTGTTTGCTGCACTTTGGGACTATTATGAATATTATCCTCTTTGGAGCAAGTATCCTCATTCAACCAATATGAACACACACAAGCAAACTGTAGACTATCTTATTGCACGGTTACTTAGCAAACATAATATCAACTATCCCTCGTGACAAGGGATAGTCTCTGATTTTAGACATAAATGTACTGCTTACCTACATAAATAGTGTTCTTGTCTCTTTATGATTTACATGAGATTATCAGAAGTGCTCCATAAAATAATGTAGCTACATCCTTCAATTTATTAATCTTTGCAAATCACTTTAAAAACTTGAATGCAAAGTATTATTATTATTAGCTTCCTGCTCTTATTTTTCTTATAGTCTTCATTTTGAATCTTTGCCCCACATGTAGATTTTTGTATGGGCTGTGAAATGAAATGGGTTGCTAAACTTTGTTAACCATTACCCCCTGATATTTGTTAACCATTGAAATTTGAGTATGACGTTCAGTCTGAATATGTTGACTATCCGTGGGAAGACAATGTACACCAAATTACATGTCTTCAGTATCTCTTGGCATTCCTTGATGAAGAGGATTTTGTGAAATTATAGCAGTGCTGTAAAGGGTCTGTTTTTATAACTGGCACAAAGGGTTATGTTGGGATTCAGGGGGTGGAAATAAAATGCCCAGGATTATTACCAACATATAATTGATGATATTAGTCCTGTCAAAGTGATTATTTGTTCGCTCTTCTTAAAACTGTAGGAAAGGGGTTAGGAAGTGGCTATTACTTTATAGATGTGTACTTGAACTTTCAATTCACAAATTGTAATACGCATCCACAGATACTTCGTGTGATTTGAAGCTGAAGGTAACATTTGTTGCTTTTCTTTAATTCAGTGCTGGCTGTTCAATGATCTTGGATTCTGAGACATTTCTGTGGTTTGAGGTCAATGCTCTTAATTGCTTTTGATCTGGTAAAAAGAATGCCAAAGGTTTTGGGGAGCCATCTGTGGCAATTTCCTCCAGTGGTACTTCTCTTTATCTTTGCACAATGACTTAATGCCCGTGACCTTGGAGGAGTTGTGGAGTCTGATCTTCTTTTTGAAGCCTGTTATGCTAATTTGGTAACGGAAGTGCTTTTGCTGCCACCTCAGGAATTTGGCCATACTGGTACCTATGCTTATTAGGACAGCAGCTGAAATCTTTGTCTGTACTTTTGTTTAATCTTGGCTTGATTTCTGCAATTCTTTCTTTGTGAAACTTTCCGCTACCTCTCCCCCAACATGACTGTGTAGCTGATAAAGAATTCATTTAGCTTGCTTGCCCAAGTCTGTCTGTCCTCTCTCCACAATCTTGTCTTCCTAGCCTCCTAATAAAAGAGCTTCATTAGCTTCCAAAACTGCAGTGGGTTGACTTTATTTTATTTGATGCTTGGTAACAACTTCCAAGATTTTATATTACTGGGCTCCATGATGTTAATGTGATCTTTGGCTTCCTAGTTTAGAAGGTATCTCCTTTTGTGCGGCCTCTGAAATGGCTTTAATCTGTTCAGTGTGTGGATTCTGTGTGTCGTGTGTTTGCAGGATCTAACCCCAAAGGGAGCAAACACTCGCTAACAGGCATGGTGCTTATTCCCATGACTTCATTGACTTCAATGGGAGTACTTCCAGTAATGAGCTTTGCTCAGATGTGAGTGTTGGCATGTTTGGGCCCTTGAGTCCTCAGTTAAATTAACTTTTTAAAAAAGGATTCTATTATTAAAATTTCAAAATAACTCTTCCAGTTCCATGGCTAAATACACTGCCTTCTGATTTTTAGTTCCATAACATGTAAGGTACACATGATTTTTGTTGTGACTGGCTTGCTTGGATAATGCAATAAGCAATACTAACATTTTCTCCACAATCTTTAGTTAACAGCATAAATCTGAAAGTACAATAATGTACATTGGGATTAATCTGCAATGAATAAGGAAATGGGATGATCTATGGGATTGTTAATTACCTATCCTTTAATCTCCAGGTGACTGGTTTAAAATTCAGTCCAAGTCCTTAATAACTGAATGTTGTTAATGTTTGGTGGCTTGTAGAAAGGGAATCAATTGATCTTAATCTAATTCCTACTGGGCAGGTGTACTCTTCACTTTCAATGCTTATATAATTGGCATTCTTGTTGGCAGTCTCGGGGAAAGGCCAAGGATTGAATGGGCCATGGAGACTGAACCATATTCTGACCCTTAGAAGTAGTGGGGTTGAGAGACACTGATAATCTTTCAGAGCTCCTGCAAGTGCCTTATCTGATCTGTGGATAAATAAGTGTTTGGTGTGCAAGGCTGCCCACTTGGTATCCTTCAGGAACTCTAAATTGACTTTCACCAATAAAAGCAAAACCTTCTGAGATTGAATTTGAGTTAACTACTCTACTCTACTACCAGTCACCAGAATCAAATATATCTGTTCTTGGTAAAACTATGATTAGAATGTTATCTTGATTCTGCACTGATGGGCACTTTGGACATATGAATAGGTCGCTCCATGGGTCAAGTGTATTTATTTTGGTCTGTTATATTTGGTAGACATGCAGAATCTTCTCATCCTTTGCAAGATGCTCCTCAGGAGAGCCGGCCTGTCACCAGTGAAGACCGAGAGATGTCACAACATGTATGTGTTATAGCTGTAACTGCTGGATGTGGCTATTGCTGTGCAGTGCATGTTCACTGCTTGTAAATATTGGCGTATAACAAGGCTCAAGTAAAAAGGGGCTACTATTTGTCATCTTAAATATCACTTATTACACCTGTACCATAACTTATTAATTAGCAATTCTAGGTGCTAATTACAGCATATAGCTTTTCTGCCTAAAACGCTGATGGTCAGAGTATTAAGTGTTGGGATTGCCAAGATCTACTTCTGATGCAGCCATTGACTCCTGGGATTACTCATTTTGAGCCTCTCAACTCCTCTGTACCTTAATTTCTCTGACCCTGATTCAGGATAACACACCACTGAAATTGGTGAGAGTTAACCACATGCTTAAAATTAAATCTGTGCTTAAGCACTTGCCTGAATCAGAGCCTAATGTGCAAAACTGGTGTAGTAACACTTCTAGGCAACCCCACAGGGCTGCGGTGGGAGTTAGTTTGAAAATAGTTTGGACATCCTTGGATAAAAGGTGAAAAAATATTTATTAATTGTGTAAAAAATATTCTTGATGATTAACCAGGTGAAAAAGGACATCTTTGTAACAGAATAATTCTTCCTAACTTTTACTACTTTATTGAGCTTTTAAGACTTGTGTTCTCATCCAGGTGAATTTCTTGGGTGTAAGTATCAATGAGTCTTCATGTGTCTGTTACTGTTAGGCCCCTCCAAGTGGTGAAGATGATGAGGAAGACAGTGATAGCGACAGTGATGATGATGATGTGAAAGTTACCATTGGCAACATTAAAACAGGAGCACCATCCTACATGTATGTATTTCTGGTTACAGTGCCTGCTGTTTGTTGATCTTACCATTTTAAGAGGCCGTGAGTTTAATGGCTAGTGCCTGTTTCTGGCATTGGCTTGCTGGGTGACCCATTTGTAAAATGAGGCTAATACTCCCCATGTCAACTGCCATCATGTTAAATAAATAATATCGGTGGAGCACTTGACTGAGTGAAATAGAAGGTGGGAAGTAGTAAAAGTCCTTAATATTACTTTAATTCTTGAGGTTTTGCTGGATTTAAATGAAGAATCAAACTTAACAGCAGATGAATTAAATCGAAGTCCTGAATTAATTAATTGTTTCATCTGGCCAATTCTTCACAGCTGAAGTATGGTGAGACCAGTTTTGCAAACCAGCCACCTGTCACTGAGATGGTTAAGAATCTGAGTCTGAATAATACTTAGCTATTCTGTATTAAATGGAAATAAGGGGGCAGCATTTCTGGTTGCTATTCATTGCAGTATATTGTAATCCTTCGTTGCAAGGATAACTCTCCTCTGCTTTTACCGGAAAGGTTTGGGGTCTTATGGATCATTCTAAAGAGCGATGCCCCATTCAGTCAATCTCTGATTCGTTAGATTTTTCCAAACATCCTTTTTTGGATTCTGTGTTTTTCATTGTGAACCAGACCGCTCCCTTCCTTTCACATATTCTGTACAGACTTGCTGCTACAATTCTTTCCCCCATCGCCCAGCTCCATCCTAATTCGTAGTCAGTCACAACCATGTTCTCTGGCAGGATGGTACCTATCAACACTGGGGAAATCATCAGGCTCTGCTTCTGAGTCCAGACAATCTCGTGTGTTGCTGCGTATCTGAATGTACACTGCTGGACATCCATTTCAATATGCTACCCTCTCCACCATCAGTAGATTTACATGAACAGTGCAATTTAATTTTTAAAGTAATGGAGTCTTAAGTAATATAAATCACAAAGACACTTCAGATAAGTAAAGGGCATTATTGGTTGGGACAACTCTTTATGTTAAGGCTAGAATGTACAACAAAAAATCCAACCTATATATTGAAATATTGATGCAAATATCTTCTCATTCTTTTCTATCTAGGGGGACTCCTATGAATCTGAACTTAAAAACAGGTAGAGGCTATGGAACCTCCTCTTCAGGTATTATTAATCATAATAATAATAATAATATTTATTTTACCATCTGTATTTTGGGGTATTTCACACTTCTTGCATGGGTTTTTTGCTGAATGGCTGGACCAGCGAAAAATATTGCTTTCTCTCTTTTGAAGGTTGTGTGAAATTAAAGTATCTTCTTTAAAGCAAGAGTGAGCTCTGTGCAATGAGTTTCTTAAAGATTAGTGGCTGGCTGGGGAGAATTGATGGCTCAACATGTGTTGGAGGAACAGTCAGCTGGTAATTGATCACCTGGAAATGCCAGGCAGCCAGGTTGTAATTGCTGTTTTAAACTGAAAATGGGGGAAAAAAGACAATAATCCCTGTGTAATACAGCATCTGTCCAGTACAGGATGTTACTAGAGAATAAATGCTTGAGGCTGGATTTTACTATCCTTGCTTGCACTGAGTGTTGCCTCACTCCATAAGTTGGCTTACTGAGATCAGTGGGGCTACATGCAGTGTAAGATATTAATCATCGGGAGTAAAGGCACAAGAATCTGGCCCTTGATTGTTAACTAATTAGTTGGCTGGAATCAGCCCTCGGTGCCTCATTCAGTTTATATTCTATATCATATGTTGGGTTTAAAATATCTCTGCAATATGTCCTCTCCCCTTTTTTCCTTTCGGTATGGGAGACTGTCTTTTTTGCAATCCCTATTTTCTCTTTTCCCAGTCTCTCTATGGTGATTATCTTCACTCTGGCTGAGGAGACTTGAGGAGATGTAGTTGCTTCCAAAGTCTTTTTCTTCTTGCAACGTGCTGAGCACCAGAGACTCCCTTTGAGTCCAGTGGATTGTTGGCCTATTGTAAAATCAAGCCCAAAGCTAACATTAAAAGTAGACCTGTCTGCATCTGTTGGGGTGGGGATTGTACTGAATGATCTTGAGAAAAGTTAAGAATGTTTTCTTCTGAGCTAAATCTCAGAGTTGCCTAAATGGCTTATTTCGTTTGTCTATATTGCTGGTATTTGGGGGGTCTTTTTTTTTTTCCTCGCCTCCTAGCTCTCCAGGTTTAGTATAACACCATGGCCATCTATTCACAAGTCCACTGAAAGTTGTGGGTTTTTTTTTGTTTTGTTTTGTTTTGTGTTTTTTACTCGAAAGTTAGATCTGGTTACATTTAGAAATAGACAGATGCAGAGCTGATGTTAAATTCATAGCAGATAATAGCTATTTTAAACTGAATAATTGGCTCATCAAATTGGTGGATTAGAAGCATTGCATTAAAAGCTGTAACAGTTTCTCTCTCTTCAAAGCCAAGTTGCAGCCCAAAGGTATTGATCTAGATGCCACAGGGAATATAAATGGATTGCCTGTAATAGAAGTGGATTTAGATTCGTTTGAAGACAAACCGTGGAGGAAACCAGGTGGGGCCTCAAAGTTTCTTGTGGTAAATATTTTCTGCAGTTCTGTTTTATTTTGCTTTTCATGTATTGTTTCAGTCAAAGTGTTGCTGCCATGGGGGATGGAGGGGGAAATCCAAACAACCCTTTGTGCTCAGCTCTGACTCCTGTTCTGAGCAATTAGTGACACTAACTAGAGTTACTGAGCCATGTGCCAATTTCAATAGTGATCAGAAGAAATTGGGCTAGACTTGTATTCTATTTCTTACTTTCCCAAAGAAAAGTAGCTTTATATTCACCCTCTGTTTCCTAGAACATACAGCTCTGGTAGCAGTATAATAGCCAAATCTTGAAGTCAGTTGGACTTTTTGTTGTTGCCTTCTGTGCGATCAGGATTTGGCTGTAGGTGAGAGATGGTCTCCTTTTGATGCACAGCAGCTGGCATGCTTTAGCCCATCATGGCTGAACTCAAGGACATCCCTTGTGCAGCCTTGTCATTGGTGTTCCTTTGGAATGTTAGCACTTCAGTTGGGATGTACCTGGTGCATGAAGGAGGATGGGGATGGATAGTTTGTTCTTAGCAAGTTAGCATTCACCCACATAATTCCTGTTGTTGTCAGTGGGAGTTGGGGCATAATCCATATATATTGTGAAGGAAAGCAGTCACACAGTTCTTGACAGGAGCATCTCTAATGTGAGTTGATGTATCAAAAAAAGCCACCAAACAACCCAGTAAGGAAAATAAACTGATTTACACATTGGAGGGAAATATTGGTTGTTTCCCGTCAGTGTGTAACAGGGCAAGAGTCTGAGTCAGAAGACTGGTTCTGCTCTAGGGTCTGCCACTAGCTAACTGTGTGACCCTGGGTGAGTTACTCTCCATGCCTCAGTTTGTGTCTCTGTATTATGTGGATAGCGATGCTCATCTTTGTAGAACTCTGAGATCTATAGATAAAAATTGCTATGTAACATGCAAAGATTAAAATATGGGAAGTTTATTTTATCTTTTTTTATTGGTTTTGTATTGGGGAGTTTTTACATCAAAGTGACTCTTGTGTACAAACTATAAAATGCTTGAAGTGAAGTCTTTCTGTTTTTCAGCTGTGTTTCTGGACTTTAGTTATTTTTTATGAGAGGTCCAAACACTTATTACAGCAACTGTGCAAAATTGGCATGAAAATCTATTAGTCTGGGCATAAAATCCACTCATTTGCTCCTTCATATAATGGCGGGGAGCTAATATTTTACTTGTTTTTTGAACGCTGTACATGAGATGTGTTTGATACATCTCACCCATCTGAAATGAAGGGCAGTAGGAGAGACTATGGAAAATTCAAATCACTGTTATTTCAGCATTGAGCAGTAGGCACTTCGTGATGAATGGGTGTTGGTGTAGATGTAAATAGAAAATATATCCTTTTTTTCTGCAGGGGATTTGACTACGAAGAGAAAGAGAGACTAGGAAGAGAAGAAGTTAGGAAAGAACAGAATTAGAGCAGTGATACCAGTAAAATTCAGAGATACGAGTGTGGGGATCATTATTGTCCTGCTGACTCATCTCTGGACCAGGAATGATCCAAGTAGTCCTAAAATAATATTGCTTTGAAGTATGAATTGAGGTAAAATTAAAGCACAAGCTCGGCCCATATTCTAACATTCACATTAGGTTATTCTTTGTGCTACTTCAGTAGCCTCTTCCTGGTCAGCCTTCTGGGTTATGTCCTAAACTATAAGATCGGTCAGTGAGATAGTGTCTCCTTAAGCCGGGAGGGGAAGGAAACTTCACACCATCAAAGCATGAAAGAAGGAGCAAAATCTAATCCTATGAAGTTGATATGTAAATTTCATGTTGCTACACCTGAGTTGGAATACATCTGCCATGGGGGTGCAGCAGGAAAAGTGGCTGGCAGGAGGGTGTAAGAAAGTATAAGGTCAAAATCCTGACCTTATCATGTCCAGATAGTCTTAGCTGAAATTCAAGGGTTTAAACTAGGATTTGTTGTTTTACAGTTGATCAAGCTAGAAATACCTTTGTAATGGGAACGTTAAGGGACTTCTTAACAATGCTAGGAAGTGCTTCTGTTTTACACTGCTGTAGAGTTATGTCTTGATACAATTCCATAAAATTATCCGCAAGTGATAAAGACAACCCTTAAATTATCATATCTCCTCGGTTCAAATCCTGTCTGGGATCACAACTGAACAATAAGTCTATATGATCTAAACCATGTTATAAAGATCACTTGCAGTTTAGCACAGTTGACACAATGGGCAGGCCCTGGTGTAGAGAATCTTTAATCAGAATGACAAAGGGCAGTCCAGGTCAGAATAGAAAAGCATTGGCGGAGCTAAGGTGGAAAAAGTCTCTGTGCCACTGACAGTGTTCATCAGCACTAAACTCCTCCATAGAATTATAAGAGGACTAATATAGGATACCATTCTGAAAAACTAAATTGATGAATTCACGTAAGTTATCTTTCTTACAATATCCTGAATTTGTGTTGAACCTTGCATCCAAAGGGTCCCAGAGCACTTCATATTTTACTAAGAAGTACCCACCTCTTATGAGGAATGCAACAGGTTTTGAACTCACACACCAACACTGTACAAAGTTCAGAACAGAAAGTGAAGAACAACCCCATGTCTCATTCTCTATAGGAAATTTTAAACTCTCCATGTAAGCACTTCATGAGCATTTGAGAATGCAAATGTGTACTTCCAGAGTCGCTCTGTTGATTTGTAGCTTCGTTTTCAGGTGCTGACCTTTCGGATTACTTTAATTATGGATTCAATGAAGAAACATGGAAAGCTTATTGTGAAAAACAGCGACGGCTTCAGCTTGGACTGGATCCCTCTCCACCTATCAGCAGTGAGAATAAGATCACAGTAAGTAACCTGCTCTCCAGTGTGTGGGTGCAGCATAGAAGCCTGCTCATTTTGTGGGCACATAAGTACAAGTCTAAAAATGGAAGATGGTTTAGAAATGTGATCCTGGAATATTAACTGAAAGTCAAGCTGTCAAGAATGATGGACCTAAACATTTTTTTTTTTTTTTTTTAGTGGAGGTGACATTTTTAACTCTCCCCCTGCTAATAAATTTTTCCCTTGCCTGGTTGAATGAGGCACTCCAGTAAACGTGGAGATTGTTGACATGATGGCAAATAAAAATCCCCTGGGATGGCGAGACTTGGGTGTATTCCCAAAGAAGGCTGTGCCCTCGAGATTGTCCAGCTGTGGAGCTTGGCAGGTAACACTGCCAAAGCCCTCAAGTTGGTGTGTGTGTGTGTGTGTGTGTGTGTGTGTGTGTGTGAGAATTTGGTGCTGGTGAGAGGTGTAGGATTGACAGACCATTGACTTAAGTCTGGTCTGAGTAGCCAACTGTGATGCGAGGGGCATTGTTTCCCTGGCCTATTCGCTCCTTGGCATCTCTGCCGAGACTTCACTAGTTGTGTTGCCACTTCTTGTGATGTGGACTCCTGTCCACCATGGCCACCAAACTCATTTCACAAGGGCCACCGAATGGTCCTCAGATGGTAACAGCTTTTGGTCACTTGGCAGGATTTGAATGGGTGAGCTAGAGGCAAAAGCCTCCATATCTAATTTCCAGTTCCCTGAATTAAGGACTGGAAAAACAGGACCACAGTCAGGTTAGGTATATTTTGGGGTTTCTAATGGGAATTAAAAATGGGGAAAGTAGGACAACTATGGAAAAGTCATTTAACTTGCAAAAATCTGTGATTGACTGAAGATTGGATCTTTACTTTGCGTGAACCTTGTTGTCCAATTGGATCATTGCAGATGAATGTTCTGGTTTGCTCCTCACTGGAGCCTGTTTCTCCTACTAAGAGCAGATGTTCATGACTTATAACTCAGCTGGTGACCAAAGACAGATGTGTCTTTTTTTTTTTTTTTTTTCTTTTCTTTTTATTCCTCAGGTTCAGCAAGGAAGGACAGGAAATTCAGAGAAAGAACCAGAGAACAACGTTATCAAAACGGAATTCAAAACGGACTTTGTGGCTCTGATAGGAGGACGGATGAAGGCTGGGCCTCCACCAAATAGGTAAGGAATTTATGGAAACTGCATTGGAGTTCTCTATTTTAATGTATTCAATAATGACAAGTGGGATCCTGCTATTTCTTTGTCTGAGTCTATTATGGACCCCAAACAAGGCAGCAACTTTTAAAGTATATTGGGTGTTACCCTGTAATTCAATAGTTATCACCCTCCCCAATGACACTGGGCTGTGTAGTTGTGGAACACCTTCCCCAATCTACATTTCCCTACCCTGTTGGTGTCCCCAGTGTTGCACCATGTGGGTAGGTAGACCTGGGGCCATGCTGCATGGTCCCAGCCTTACAAAGGGGAGCTTTGCAGAGGATGGGCTAAGACAAGGAAGTCTTCCTGCTATGGAGCTTCACCTTGTTGGGCTGCTGGTTCTTCCAGAGCCAGGTCCAACTCCCATTGAAGTCAATAAGTCATTCCGTTGCCTTTAACCAGAGCTGGCTCAGGCCTTGGTAATGGACAAGAGGAGCTACTTGGTTTTTGAACTACCTGCTCTGCAGCTAGCATGAGTTGCATATACTATCAGTTGGATGTCACTTTGGTGTTTTTTCCCTAGACAAAGTAAAATGTCTTTTAGTAATTCTAACTGGAAACCTGTACTGGACAACAGTCACCTTCCTGACTATATGGCTCCGATTATGTTTTATAAGAAGCTTTGGGAGACCTGGTTACAGGAAATTAAAGCAGATTTTTCTTTTAAAAATCTGTTTTGCACACCTCTGCTGATCATATCTAGGAACCAGTCCTGCCCCTGTGTCTCACTCTTTTCAGTGAAGACTTTGAGTAGAATGAGAAGAGAGGTTGTCTGGGTTTGCTCTGGATTATTCATACTAAAAGAACTTTAAAGTTCCAATTTCTTTCTCTCTGTCTAAGCAGTTAGGTGTGTTTTTGCATTTCCCACCTTCTTGACAGAGAAATCAGACTGATCAGTTTTACTTTCCAGCTCTTGCATGTGATGCTATTCTTTCTCAAAGTCTGTGCAAATCCAACCTGCTCCTACTGAAATAAATGAAAACTTTTTTCTTTCCTTTTTGGACTTTGTAAAGTTCCTTTTTCTTTAAGAAAATACATTCTAGCCCTAATACATTTAGCAATGTCCATTTTAACATGGAATCAATATTGGCTTTATCTAGAGATTAACCTGGATTAAAATCAATGTGTTTAAATACCTTTGGTGCTATAGCCACAGCATGTCTCTCTGTTGGCACTAAGATCCATGCCATGAAATTGGACATCTGTTGTGCTACTGTATCTCAACAATCAGCAGGTTGTGTTTACAAAGTCTTGTTTCCAATGACAGTGGAAATGGGAAGGACAGCAAACTTCACTGTTGTTTAGCTCTGGCCCTTCTGTAACTTGCTTGTACCACAGTAGAAAGTGTTAGGTGTGAAAGGGTGTGATCCTACTTCTCGCTGGATGGATTGCTGCAAAAGTTGACTGTGGCGGTGCTGTTTACAATGGCTTTGTCAGGCAAAAGATGCAGAAGTCACAAACTTTGGGTGGGGGGAATGCAACTCTTAATGGGATCCCATTATTTGGAGTCAAGTATCCTTTATTGTTAGTTAAAATACTCAAAAAGAAAAGGAGTACTTGTGGCACCTTAGAGACTAACAAATTTATTTGAACATAAGCTTTCGTGTAGCTCACGAAAGCTTATGCTCAAATAAATTTGTTAGTCTCTAAGGTGCCACAAGTACTCCTTTTCTTTTTGCGAATACAGACTAACACGGCTGCTACTCTGAAACCAATTAAAATACTGTGAACTCTTAATTAACTGAAGTCATTTACTAAAAAAAGCTCATGTGGCTTTCCAGTAGAGTCAGACTGAAATTTCCTGGTGGAGTTTCACTCAGTAAGGGGCTGGCTAGAATGGCCCAGACCTGGGTTTATGTCCTAACATCAGCTACTGTCACAAAAGTCATGGCAAATTCACAGCCTTAGGGAGGAGGGGGACTCTGCATCCTTTAAAGGATCAGGCCCTTCATGAGCTGCTGTCTCTGCACAAGAAACTGTAACCTGTCTATTCAGATACAGTCCCAACTGCCTTGTCCCTTAGTCTTTATTACTAAAAATATTTTCATAAACCTACGTTTGATTCCTAAAATCCCTTCAACTCTTCTGCTTCTCCTTCATCCCCCAGATCCTGTGCTTGTGACATCACAGCTGTGAAAATAGTTGTCCCCAGTATAGGATTTTGAATAAGCAACAGGAAGATGCAAGTTCTTGAGAGACAAAGATCCTGGGCTGATTTTGATCTAACTAGGGTAACCAATAGCGGAATCTGCTCCCCTGTTTATATGCAAACATCCTTTATTAATATAAGGCCCCGTCTTGCTCCCATTGCAACTAGTGGTAAAATTCTCACTGACTTCTTTGAGAGGAGGACTGGGCCTAGGAATAGAGAGGCGGCAAATGTGTCCAGCAGTCAGAATTGTAACCAAAGAGAGTATTTGGTTTAGAGTGATGGTCTATGAGGGTTAGCATGGATCCAACATGAAATGGTGCAAATTTGGGGCTGTCTCTGGTCTAAGGGCCTCAAGTGCTGTGCGCTCTCCCCTCCTACTAGATCTGTTTGCAAGGGCATTGGGCCTGATCCTGCAACCTGTACTCACTTGAGTAGTCTTATTGAAGGGTAGGTGAGTGACAGTTTTCAGGGTCTGAACCTGAGATGTTCAATGCCCCCTTCTCCCTCTGAAGCCGGTAGAGCATTCTTCACATCTCAGGATCAAGCCCTAAGTGGTGTCTAAAGAGACCTAACTCACTACCTGTAGCCAGAGCTCAAGTTCTGCACATGCAGCAAAGGATTCCCCACCTTTCGACTGTGTTTCCCTGTCAGTTTGAGCTCTGCCTGGAGTGATTGATTTTCCCTGGGTAAAAAAGAATGTACTTGGCCTTTTTGCTTTAGTTCTCCCAGCATGAGAGAGAGCTCTCTGTTGGGGGAGGAAGAAAAACTGTTACTTCTAATTTCTGTGCTGAACCTGAGAAGATATATCTACTTTGTACCAGGAAGCTGGGTGGGACAATTGATGTGATTGGTGGACAGGCAGGCACTATTAGGAGGGTAGAAGGAAGACGCCGCGATAAACACGCCTCAGAGGAAAATCCCATTCAGGTAAACAGCTTCAAGCTGTCTTCAAACATTTGATATCCCGTGCACTTTCAGATGAACTTTGAGCAATTGTCTGCACTTTCCTGATTGTCTACTTCTGTAAAATATGGGGTTTTGTTTTAAAGGGACAATGTCAAGATTGCAAAATAAATCACCAGTCATAACGTATGCACATGCCATTGCCCCCCAATGGGTGGAATCAGAACTCAACTGTATCATCAGCCCTAAAGTGTTAATGGAGATTCTCTCTCTCCCCCTTCCCCCCCCCCCACACACACACTGGGACTTCTGTTTTTTGAGCAGGAGGGTCCGAGCTCCCTACTGCCATCATGATGTTCAGCAAATGTTAACTGTGAAGTTCCTAGATGGATTTGTTAGTGTTTTTTTTGTTTTTGTTTTTTTAAGCCATACCTTGTTACTAATGTGTTCTCCTATTAAACCTGAAAGAATTGGAACAATCCAATTTACTTTCAGTGTTAATTGCTCTCATTTACCTTTTTCTCATGTTGGACAGTAAAACTATTCTGGTCATTTTTCTTTTTCCATTCGCATGCACTAACCTAGTGCTGTTGTGTGGGGGTTTCCAACATTACAAGGGAATGTTTATGTATTTTTTTTGTCATTTTTAAATTTTTTTTCAAAATAACATTCATGTCAGTTATTATCCAACATTCTTCACCCTGCAGAGTCTAAGTGTTGTCTTTAAAGGGGACAAAAAAATCAAGTTACACACTGTGTGCCTGTTCTGATCTCACTTCAGAGTAACTTCATTGACTTCAGTGGTGTCATCCCATATAAAACCTAATGCCCATATTCTGCTGGTCTTCTCAGCAGACAGAAGCGAGGGGTTTTCAGAGAGTCCCCAGAACCTTCTGACCAGAACAATTATTTCCTAACTGTTCCCTCCAACGCAAAAAACTAGTGTGTATGACCCCCCAAAATCTTTTATAAAATAACAATGTTGGGAAAGTGCAAACAAACCTTTTACTAAGGGTAGGCCCCAGTGGTGCATCAAGGCTAAATCTGCTTAGTAAATTTTTCTTCCCTTTACCGAGTGCTGGTGTCTGCATATCCAAATCATTCTGGTGTATGCTGTGTACTGAACTTTAAAACAGTGGCAATGTGAACATAAAGGGCCAAATTCTCTTGCCAGTTAGACTGGTGTGACTCCAGCATTGTTCCGTTAATTTTGATGGTGGATTTACACTGATGCAACTAGGAGCGGAATTTGACCCCATACTGTATTTGTGAAGAAAGCAAATTGGATGCACTTCAAAAACAAATTTTTTAATATTTTTAATGTTTAATAAGAGTTAGCATATCACCACTTGAAAGGGGCTGCTCTTATTTTGAGGGCTGTGATGTGGGGTCTGATCTCAAGAGTGGCTGTGTCCAGCCCCTCTTGGGATCAGGTTTTTGGCTAGTTCTAAGGGTATTATTAACGTAAGGGGCATGCAAGTGACCCATTCAGTCATAATTCTGTGCATCCCTGTGGGAGGGGTATCTCACATAGGAGTAGATTTGTAGCTAGCTTGGACTCTACCACTTGCTGTGTTCATGCTAGCAAAGATGTTTGTTGGCAGGGCATTTCCTTGCATGCTGAGCTTGTGACATCTCCGCTGTAGTGTGTCTAAAAGGCTGAGACTATCCCCGACTTACTCCCTCCCTGTAATGTTGGTGTGCTTGGATTCTGTGGCACGTGCCCCTTTTGCGAGCACTGGGAGGCACTGACTGCAGATTCCAAGGGGTAAAATACCATCTTCTTTTTTCTGTCTGTTTTTGTTTTAAAGGTTCTTGGAGATCATGGAAATAAGCCACAACCCCCGCAGCAGCCCCAGCAACCATCACAGCCACAACAGCCACCTCAGCAACAGCCGTTTGTACCACCAGCAGGTCCCCCACCTCCCCCAATTGCTGGGCCACCCCCACCACACTTTCTCCACCCTCCCCCTCCAGTTACTTCTGTCCCACCTCCTCTGCATCCTCCAGGTAGGTATTTGCTCTGAATACAGAGCAATCTTGATTGCCCAGCTATCTCTAGGGGTGTTAATTTCAGATACCTGAGGCTTGGGGAAATCAAAGGAATCTTTAGTATAATTAAGAAATGTTAAGGGACAGTTGAGCAACTGTCCATCAGGTCACTGAGATTCAACTAACTCGGACAGCTGGGGAACCCTCCCTGCCTTCAGATATATATGCCTTCAAACTCTTCAGGGCTGCTGTTCCTCTTGAATGGCTCTGTGTTTTGTTTCAGTGGCTGATGTCACTTGGATACCATGGTGCTTGGCATCCTACGCATGGATAAGTAGACTAGCAATTTCTATTCATCTTTGAAGGAAGATAGGAACATAGGAATTGCCTCATTTGATCAGACTAGTGTGCTATCTAGATAGTCCAGGATCCTCTCTAACAGATACTTCAGAGGAAGGTGAGACACCCTGTCCGTAATGGACAGTTCTGGAATAATCTGCTTAGAGGGGAAGTTTCTTCCTTACTCAGGTCGGGTGGTGGTTAGTTTGTGCCCTGAAGTCTAAGGGTTCATATCCCTTCTATATGTGTATCCTATACATTTTATCATACCTTGTGTTACTGTGGGATATTACTTGTATAAACATCTGAGAGTGTAATCGGGTATTAGAGTTCTGCCCATTTTATTTTTCACTTTTAAGACAATAGTGTGAATGTATGTGCAAATGAGGGGCCTCCCATGGACTCCTGGCAAGCTGTCAGTGTCTCTCAATGTCGTCAAGTTTGTGCTCCCTTACAGAGATTGAGTAGGTAGGCATGGTGCTGAGTGCACTAGGTGCTTAAGAAGACACATTTAACTTAAAAATCACATCTCCCAGAATGCTTTTTACCGACAGTAGTTACAATGCCTAGGAGGCTAGAACCTGATGAGATAGAGGGAGGGGACCTCTATTTTTGTCTGGGTATCCCCCCTTTGTGTCTTTGGCACCATTTTGCATATGATCAGTTTCTCTTTCTCCTGCACAGTCACTCACCTTCCTCTAATGTTTGTATGGATCTTACACAATAGCAAGAGGGGGAGAGAAACTTTAACAAAAGGGGGAAAAAAAGCCACTCGGCAGGGGACTTGAGTATTTGTAGACCTGAAACTATTTTAAATTTATTTTTAGAGTGACTAGATTTCAAGTGGATGGTGGTTCCTTGTATAATAAATGTAATTGTAACAAATTGGTGTATGCTTCACACCTAACTTTAGAGAGGGGCTGATTAGATAGCGGGATTGCATTGTTTTCCTGAAGGAAAGGAGCATTGTCCAGCGGTAAGAGCAGGGCTATGGGGGTCAGGACTCTCAGGTTCTACTCCCATTTCTGCTACTTGATGCACTGTGTGACACACCTTCCTGGAGATAACCTATGTGAATTGGGGTTAGATTAGTATTTATTTTCTAGAGAGGAACCAAAATAGTCTCTTTAAAAACATCTAATTCTGTAGTGTGGTGATCCTGGTCCAGAGATTAGATTAGACATATTTACTCTGAATGGACAGTTTGTCATTCATTTATCTTTGATCTAGTGTTGCATGAGTCAGTGTCTCAGGTGAAAGCTAAATTAGTCCTTAAACTCTGGTGCTAATTAGATCTTAAACTCTGGTGCTAAAATCATGGTTAGACTTAGGACTGTAGTGGTTTCACATGTATACCTGTCATTGATGTCAAGTGGAGTTTTGGATCAGCCTTTTAGAAAAATGTGCAGCCAAAGACCAAGATGGCTTGCTCATTCATGGGCATTTGCCTGTTGACTGTCCAGGGCGTGCACGGTGTCAGAATCCTATTGATTCCTTTTGCTAAGTAAGCACCATCAGCAATGGCCTGAATTTTCCATTTACTACAAACAAGGTTGTGCCTCTTCCACTCAAGAATTGACCTCACTATGGTGATCAATGCCGTTATTACTGGTGGGCTGGAATACTGAAGTGAAGGCCATACTTTGGACTTTACCTCGTCCAGCATGCAGCAGCTAGTCTCCTGACTGGAAGAGGTCAGCAAGAGCATATCATACTAGTGCTTCTCTCTTTGCCGGCTTCCTCTTCTGCAGATCCAGAATAAATATGCTTTCAGGGCATCTAATCCATGGAGAACATTATTGTGATGCCTGAGTGATGGATGAAGTAATAGCCTCCTTGGTCTTTTCTGCCTCATTTCTATGATGGCTAAAGGGGGGGGGGAGAAGTGAACAGTTTTTCCTGTATATCTGTTTGCTGAAATATACTTGGCCTCAAACTTCTTGAAGAAGAACCCTAAACCAGGCTCATTAGCTTGCAGTAACAAAAGAATGTTAATATCTTGTTGTTCTCACTAAGTTTTTCTTATTTCCATAGGCTTGCCACCACCAGGTCCCATTCCAGGTAGGCTAATGATTTGCTTTTAACAGTGGCAGTGAGTCAGAATAGTCCTATCTGAGCACTGAAGAATAGTATGAAATGGAATGGCTGCATCTTACCTTGAGCTTATTCAGACTTGGGCTAAGGTAAGCACTGATAAGCAGTGCAATCTCAAACTCCTTCAACTGCTTAACTTATAGAGCTCAGTAATTATCCATAGGGCCACTTAAAACAATCATTTTATCTCAGAAGAATAATCCAGAAAGCAACTTGGAGAGCTTGGTTGGTAGAGGACACCATGAAAGCTTTTCGGTTAAATTTCAGAAGACCTAACTTGTGCCATCATGGGATCTCACATAGTGATGAGTCTTTTACATGAAGCACTTTGATTTGGTAGGATTTCAGAGAGAGTGTGAGAACAAGGGGCCAACAACGGCCGTTTTCGTTGGAAGTTCTCTTTTGCATGACGTACAGTAGAGTTGGTGAACGGTAACAAACCCAAATATAACCAATAAGCTTGAGCCCAAGCTGGAACAGCCCCAAACTTTGAGGAGCTTCAGATCCTGATGGGAACTTCTCATCTCAGTGTAAATAATATTGCAGAATGGATTATTTTGTTATTGAATGGACCCTGCTCATAGTGAGCTTGGATCTAGGGAAATGCCACCTCTAGCAAAGCAGAGCACAAATCCCAACCTACTTCTGGGCGCTGCTGTTGCCAATTGCAATTCTGGTTCCATCTAGATTAAAGTTGAGATGGGCTGGAGGGGAAGGAAATGACTTTAGCTACAGTGGAAGCTTCATATAGAGTAATTGGATTGAAAAGTGTAATGCATGGAAAATACCCTGTGATGATCTTTGCTTCTATGGTAATTAGAGAGAGGTTCATGACTCACTAATCATTATCAGTGTTTTGTCTCAACAATAGCAACTGCTCTAGAGGGATGAGTTCATAAGCATTACAACTTTCTCTAGTCATATTCTCTCCAGATTAAAAATCTTTCAAAAATAGGGAAGGGGAAAATCTTGATGACTGAGTGTCAGAATAACTTAAGAAAACACATTCTTTTAAAACAACAAAAACAAATGTTTACACTGGAACAAACTAATGGTTCGCTTAGCGTGATGTCCTTACCATTGGTAATGGTTTATGCAAGAATTTCTTGTTTGTTTGAAACTGGTAAAATTTTCAAAATCACCGAAGTCTCCTTTTCAAAAGTGATTTAGCCACTTTGAAAGTCAATGGGATTTAGAAGCCTAGCTATGCAAGCCACTTTTAAAAAGTGGAAAGAGATCATGTGGGGCCCTTCTAACATCCATTTAACTGTCTAGTTTGTGCTCTGCCCTACTGTGGTTTCTGCCTTCTACAGTATAGTCATGGTCAGAAAAGTGATTTTCCCAAAAGAGTACAGTAGGCTTCCATGTTGCATGTCACATTCAATCAATGTACAGCTAAAACCATCATTCTATTTACAATCAGCCCAAGGGATTTCAACCTGGGATCTGAGAGCCAAGCCTTCAGTACTCCATGGGACTGCACAGGTTTAATGTAGGGGGAAATTTTCACTCTGTACTTGAGTTGATATTTTGTTGATGGTGCACAAGCCAGAATAGAGCCTGGCTCCTTTTTCTTTAGCTTTGCTGTCTCTGTAGGGCAAATAGGAGTAAAAAGCAGCAGAGGTTCAGTTGTGGTAAGGGCATATGGCTCTGAATACACTCAGGGGTGTGAGTTTATGGAGTAAGAAGGTGCCATTTCCACAACTGTTCAGAGTAAACTATGCTTTTAATTGCCTAATTTCTGGGGGAGTCTAGCCCCACACTGTAAGCCTGCTGCAGCCTCATCTTGACACTGTGCTTTTATTTATAGGGCTGTTCCCTCCACCTCTGGCTCCTCCACCAGCTCTCCTCATTCCAACACTTGATGGGTAAGGCAGAACCTTCCTTTGGGTAGATAATTTTCCATTCTGGTTTTACACAGCCAGATGCAGATAGACAGTAGAATGGAATTACTCTGGGTGAGAGGCATAGTAGGGAAGTAGGAGCTATCTTGTTTCTTTCACAGTTTTAAGAATCATGAAGAATCTTTAAGAAGTGCTAAGAATCTAGGTATCTTAAGGAGCAGGATGTGGGGATACTGTAACTAGGTGTGCTACATAGTAGGAGACCCATCAGCATGGCCATATGGTATCGGGGAATGCTAGGTTTGCGTTTAGAATATTTGTAGAGTAACTTACAAGCTGCACCTGGTTTGAAAGGGGAGCATGAACTGCCAAGTTTGTAGTGAACTCTTGCTCCAAGGCTTTAATCTGTTGTAGCAAACTTTGCCCTTGGTTTGTCAGTTTACTGGTATCTTGCCATATCACACACATGCTAGGAGTATGTTCACGACCAGTATTAGGAATTGTCACTTTCACAGTGTTCTTAATAATGCCATTTCCCTGGTAGTTTTCATCCAAGGATCTTAGAGCACTTTGCTGCTATGAATTATTTCTTATGAAGCATTATTAGCCTCGTCCAGATTGGGGAGGACGACGGAGGACTAATGCTCGTGGAGGCAAAGGGTCTTGCCCAAGAACACAGAACAGGCTCATGGCAGAGCCAGGAATATAACTTAAATTGCCAGACTCCCAGTCCACCACACCACATCATGCCTCAGGGAGCCATCTGTGAGGTGAAAGGTCATCTTGCATGGCTAAAGTTTCCAGGTGGCCTCCTCTCCTCTTCTCCCCCCTCCCCCCCCTCCCCAAAAAAAGAATGGTTAGAGATCCTTGCATGAAAAATGCTATGGAGGGCAAAATGTGATTATTGTTTAAGTGTAGCATAACACATGGCTTTATAGCTATTAAAGAAAATCTCATTTCATTCAAATCACCACTCCTTCCATCCCCAAAAGATCTGCCACCATCTGCTAGAGATGAACAAACTCGTTCCTGTATTACATTAATTTACACAATTTTTTGCCCAAACCATGAGTGAACCTAAGTAGAACCTTTCCTTAGACTCTGATAAGCTTTCCTCACTTCTCATTTCCAGCACGATTTTCCATTTTCACACTGCCTCTGGCCTTTTCAAGACTGACCATTTTCCTGAATTTTGGTGTGGCCACTACAGGGCATCATGGCAAAGAGGAAGGAGGATCTGTGACTACAGGGAGGGGAGACTTTCAGGGCTTCTGGCCCGATCCAGTCCCTCCCTTCTGATCTCCATCCTCCCGGCAAGACCTCTCACTCTGTCCTGCCTCTCCCTGCTACCAGATCCCACATCCAGCCTCAACCCAGGGCAATGGAGGGAAACAGCAGCAGCGGATGGAGACTTGTTGGTCTGGAGACCAGGCAGGTGTGAAGAACCCTGCTTGGATTTCAGAAGTTGAACAGAAAAGCAAGGGGGTTAGGAGGAGACTCCTGGCATCTGTGGGGCAGGGAGGGTCCTGTCTTAACCTCTCCATTGAGTTAACAATACATGTATTGCAGGTTCCCGCTCTGTATGCTAAACTGATGGCAGGTAACTGATGTTAGTAACTGGTGTCCTTGTGTTCTCTCCAAAGCCAACCTGCCGGCTACAATAACAGGCAGCCTCCACCATTTGGATACAGCTCTGCAGGTGAGCACAGAAGCTACAGAATGATGGAACTGACTGGGCGTGGGGCTGGCCAGAGGGTTGTTGGTAACTTACCCTTGTGCTAGGCTGACCTATGTCTCTGTCACTGTGACCTTTGAAGCTGTCTGCTTTCCAGACAGCCCAGTCGCTGACAGCGGGTGTTGGTAATGGGCCTAGCAGTAAACTTTCTAGACCGGGGTGGGCAAACTTTGGCCCAAGGGCCACATCAAAGTTCCAAAACTGTATGGAGGTAGGGTAGGGAAGGCCTCTCCAAACAGCCTGGCCCTGGCCCCTGCCCCCTATCTGTCCCCTCCCACTTCCTACCCCCTAACTGCCCCCTGGAACCCGACCCCTTTCCATATCCCTGACAGGCCCCCTGGGACTCACACCTATCCAGCTCCCTCCCTGCCCCCCCTCCCGACCCATCCAACCGTTCCCTGTCCCCTGACTGTGTCCCCCGGGGCTCCCTGCTCCCCATCCCCTTACGATGTTGAAGCTAGGCGTCCCACCTGGCAAGAGCGGCGGGCCAGACACTGGCGGCGTGGCATGCTGAGGCTGCGGGGGAGGGGCTGGGGGCTCAGGGGCCAGGCAGGATGGTCCTACGGGCTGGATGTGGCCCGCAGGCCATAGTTTGCCCACCTCTGTTCTAGACAATCTTAGATCAGCTGCACTCTCTGAAGTGACTCTGACCCAGGTGATGCTTGTAATTAAATAGTTCTCATTCCTGTTTCTCGGCACCCAACTCCCATGTCAGCAACAGTGCAGCCATGGGTCCCTGTGCCCCCAGTCGTAATCCAAGCTTTTTCCAGGGAAGAACACACCCCCAGCCAAATTTCGGACTTTCCTGCATAAGCCTTTGAATGTCGTCCCCCCGATCCCTGCTGTATCTTCGCTACGTGTACACACCCTGCCTATGCACACTCACAGGAACCTGTCTCCTTTAGTCTCCTGATGGAAGACGCAGTGACAGTGTTTCGGTAGATCTCATTCCCCGCTACAACTCTGCCTGTGCTGCCCATGTTCTTTTCTGTTTCTTTAGTATCCAGCTTGCTCCTGCCTTGGGTCAGCAGCACTTGCAAGTGGTGCCTATCCCTATCGAGCAGGCAGGATTGCAGGCGCTGACACCTTCCTCCCTGTCTTTGGGGAGAGGGAGGTAGGGACTGCAGAGCATGGGCATGAGGCATCTTGAGAAACTGCAGCCTTCTAATCTAGTATTCCCTCAAATAAACATCCCAGCAGCAGCCTATACCATCTCAGGCTGTGACCTTGATGGCCCTTTCCAATGAAGCAGGGCAATGGCAGGTCAATACTTGAATAAGACACCTCCAGGGAGGTTGGTGGTCGTCTGGGATTCACTAGTATCACTCTTCCTTTAGCCAGCACTGAGACCTCTGCATGATATTTCAAAGCATTTCTTAATTCAACATCTGATAGAGAAGGAACCTGGGATTTACCTGCTGTAGGCACCAGCCTTAACCCTGCAAGGGGTCAGAGACCAGACCTCTTGCTCTCTGAGCTAACAGAGCTGGCTAGGAATCTTGAAGACCAAACTATAGACTGATGGCTAATTAAAAAGAGACAAACCGTCAGGGCGTCTCAGGATCCTTTGTCTTGTCCTCCTGCTCAGAGGATGCTTCCTGGGGATGGAAGAAATCATGGGGCTTCCTGGGGGAGGACCAGTAACATGGCCAAGTGGGCAGCTGTGACCCACAGAGGGCAGGTGTCAGCAGCTCCTAATTGAATATCCTTAATCAGTGCCTGGAGAGATTGCAGCAACATCTGCCTGTTTCTGGCCTAGGGAGACGATGCTTAAAACTTGTTAGAATATCATACATGAATATGCAAGGGGAAAATGAGGGGCTCCTGGGTAAAGAGGTGAGGGTTGGGTTAGTGCTTATTCAGAGGGAGGAGTGTCACTTCCTGATCCAGCAGTACCACTAACTGGAGCACCTACATGTTACTGGGTGAATCCCAATGCCAGACCTGACCTAGGCCAAACCTGCTTAGGTTGCAGGATCTGATGAAATTGCTGCCCAACTTGGCCTGGTGCAGAGAAGCATGTTGTCTTTCCCCGCTGGGTCAGCGTAAGGGGCAGCACTAACCCTTCAGACGAGTGAAGGTTCTGCTCTCTCACTGCAGATTCTGGTTTCATCAGCTACCCTCCGATTTCCACGTCTCACACGCCCTGGGTGACGACAGTGGATAAGGGCACAAGCAGCTCCAGCAGCAGCCACTGGGAGTACTCCAGCTCAAGGCGTGAGAGAGAAAGGGAGCGGGAAAGGGAAAGGGAGAGAGACAGAGACCGGACTCCAACCACCAGTGAATACAACAAGTAAGCACGGTAGTCCATGTGACACTGCCATGGCCTCCCAGGGAGGGGGCTAGGCTCTGCCAGATGAGAGCATGGAAATTATTACCACACTTACAATTGTCTTGTTGAAGGACTCGGTGGTGGCATGTGAGCACTAAGTCCTGCCAGGAGGAGACAGCACTGGTCAGTAGCTAGAGCACAAGAACAAGAGATAGGATACCTGGGTTCGTCTCAGCTGTTGACTTGTTATGCAGCCACATAATCTCCATGCCTTAGTTTCTCTGCTTGTAATACAGGGCTAATGACATATATCCACCTCTTGTGTAAGGCACTTTGTGGTCTCTGCATGACAAGTTCTATACAAATGCTAGGTACCATTAATTATTATTCTGTAGTTTCAAGATGACAGTTGAAAAGCTTCTAAATATAACAATTTTGATGGGAAACTTCCCCCTTTTGCTGAGGCCCATGGTCTGAAAGCTTGTGGGATAAGGAGCGCTGTTTACTGTGAACCTGCCATGCAGTGTAAACCCTTAATGACAATGGGCATTTCTCTGGAGACAGCCACCTTGCTGGGAATTAAGTGTGATTTAAGGGGACAGTAGGTGTGAGAGAGCTCAGTGTAGGAGGCTGCAAACCAGAGACACAGGAAAGATTAGATGGTTGCTGTTCTTTCAATGCAATTGCTTTGCACTTTCCCACATAGGGCGCTCGTGATGTTACTGTTGTCACAAGCACTGTTGATATTTCTACAAGCGTCACGCCCAGCAATACCAGTAGTTGCTGAAAACATCACCAAAATATATGTATATTCCTGGCAAAGGGTGCTGCTTGCTCTGGGAACTTCCAGGCCACTGAGCTGAGCAAACAAGGCTGTTTTCTTGTAACAAAGAGCTTTTTAAAAAGGCTTCAGGCATTTTGGACGGTGATCAGGCAGGGAAGTTAACATACTGGAATTTGTAAGGCTCCTGGAATTCTGGTGACACGAATCATGTGATCTGCTTAGCACTCCAGGCACCGTGCTAGCATTTTTAGTTGCTGTAGAGTGTGTTGCATCTAGGAGCTTAAATTGTATTCACCAGGTAGGGCAAGTCACGGTAATCGGTTAAGCCCTTTTTGAGGTGATCGTTCCCAGATAGCTCTTTCTTTGATTCTGGCTGATTGCTTCTATTTTGGGAGTTTTCTTCTTTAACTTGTTTCCATAGGTCACAAAACAGCATTTCAGGCTTTTTTCCCCAAATGTTTCATTCTTGTTTCCAGCGATGGGACTTGGGATCTTTTTGGGGTTTAGTATTCAATGTTTTTATGGAGAAGGAGTTATAAGACAGGCACAGGGGAGAATAGAGTGGGAATTGAAGAATGTGTCTGAATTTTGAATATGCAATTTTATATAGAAGAGGGTGAGATGTTTAGGCTGGAGAAAAGGTGCAGACCATAAGATCATGTGGTCTCTGTGTGCATCATACAGTTTCCTTGGATGTGTGTATTTGTGTGTAAATAAAAATAGATTCAAAGTGGCAGATGTTCCATGACTTGCATGATGTAAAAGTAGCCTGAACAAGTGTACTGCAGAGTACAGTCCTGCACCAGTAGAGTGGAGAGATACAAAGACCACGTTTCTGGGCCACTTTGGTCATTTCCTTCAAGTTTATGGTAAATGTAAAGCAAGACTGATCAATGGAGTGTGGGCATGTCACAATTGTGTTCCAGAAAAACCACCTGGGCAAAGGCCAGGTCCTCTACCACACACTCATGTGTAAGAATAGTCCTTAGACTCTTATACATCCTTATAGAAACTCTAAACCATTCTCTTTAGTTGAGATCTCCTATACCTTGCGTTGGAGGGGTTGGAGTGTGTTGTGGGAGGGCCATGGATAGGCATAGGAAACTATTATTTCTATGTTTATTATTACAGATAGTTGCATGAATGTTTGTTGAAATGTGTGTGTTGATCTGAACTCCAGTGTTGTTTCTGAACTCTGATAAAGCAGCTTATGGACTTGAGGGTTTTTCCTTTTAAATATCTGTTCTGATTGTGCTAGTGGAGAATTCCAGACAAAATCAACATTGCACTTTGCCAAGAGGTGATGTTTCCCTTGGGAGGATGGGGGTCTTCATATAGGTCAGATTGTGAGTAGATGAGGCCCTCTGAGACCCTGGGATTTCACAGGCTCCATGAACATAGCTCATAATGGATTAGAGAGCAGGCTCAAGTGCTAATGAGTAGCCTATTTTCCCCCCTCCCTCTGTCTAGCAGCTCCCCTTACCTCACTGTATGCTTGTCTCTCCATCAAAGTGACGACGAGCGATATCGCTACTACAGTCGAGAGCGAAGTTATGATTTTGAGCGGGATTATCGCAGAAGTAGAGATCGGAGCAGAGAGCGGGAGGATCGCCACCGGGAGCGCAGGCACAGAGAGAAGGAGGAGAGCAGTAAACATAAGTCTTCAAGACGGTAAGATTCCTCGCTGGTGCAGCATGTCCTTTAAGTGGGAGTGGATCTTGGCTCAGGACAGAGGCTGGAATATCCACAGCAAACCTAACCTCTAGTCCATTCTGGCATTGCCTATGCCTGTGACATTGTCCAGTTAACTGATGCTTCAGAAGAAGGCAAAATCCCCATAAGTAATGCATCTGGCCAGGGGTTCAGAGCCATCCTTGGTAGGGGAAGGATTCTTTCGTATTACTGTGTATTCATATTGTACATTCTAGAGGAGCAAGGGGATCTGGCAAAGCACCATCTGTAGGTTCCCAGCAGGGATATTGTTGGTCATGGACACTGCACCAGGAAACTCTAACTTTCCATGAAAAGAAAATTTCAGACTAAAATAGGAAGGAAAAACTCAGCTGTGCTCTGCTCGAACAATGGACCTGTCCACTCCAAGGGGTGTGCACAGGACAGAGGGTTCAGTCCACTAGTCTGGACCCTGCCTACGACCCCCCACCTGCCCCGGGGTGACAGCTGAAGCTGTAAGTGACTGCGATTCTTGTCAATTGTTAAGTTGACAAGAAAGGCAGCCAACAGCTGACGTAAGTAGTTGACAGTGTCGATATGGATACTGCGTCATCCTAACTACACCGACATAAGCTCTACGTCTCTCATGGAGGTGGAGTTGTTATGTCGATGTAGTAGTGCACTTGCACTGGAGGGAGCAAGGCTGCAGTATGTACAGGTTGATGTAAGCTGCCTTATGTCAACCTAACTGTAGTGTAGACCAGGCCTTAGTGTTTCAGGTTGGGCTGCTTCTCTGGAAGAGGGAGAATGATGCCTTCTCTTCATGTAATTGATATACTTACTCTGAAAATTAAGTGAGCTGTAGCTCACGAAAGCTTATGCTCAAATAAATTTGTTAGTCTCTAAGGTGCCACAAGTACTCCTTTACTTTGAAAGTTGTATCAGAAAAACTTTCTCTCTGGAGACTGGAGGTAAAATGCTGTTCTCATCTTTCAGGATGCGCATAAATTTTTCCAAGAGGTACTGACTGCTCTCTTGATGTCAAGGAAGGTTTAAAATCTCACAAGAGGGTGGGAACCATAATGAAATCCAAATTGAAAACAAATGGAAGCTGGTACTAGTTTAATAACAATACTCCCAATACCCAAGAGATCTGATGTTGTAGTAGAAATACAGCACATAGCTTGGCTGTACAGGCGGTGTGTACTCTCTTGAAATGATGCCAAAAGCCATTAGAGTGCTTCGATAGTGAATTAGGATACAGAATGCCTGCTGGAAATGAAACACTGAGATGGATTTTCCTCTTGCTCTCTTTAAAAGCAAAACTCCCCTGTTTGAGCAGCCCAGAGTGCTTGGTGAGAATTTTGTTCCACTGAGTAAATGGTGAAATCCACATACAGTGTTTTTAAAGGTGGCTCTGAATTACAATTGCATTTTGGAGCCTAGTGCTTGAGGTGATCATGCTAGTAAGTTCTGATGTCATTTGGGATCCTTGCAGTAGGAGAAGGGGCTGCAGTGCAATTTTCAGCCTGCTTTAGGTTAGATTTAAGTCTGTAGAAAATCTGTCACGTTTAGAAATGAAGCCCCCATTTTAAATGCTCAAGACCTTCGAGAGGAAGGATGGTTGTGTGGTCAGAACGCAGGGTTGAAAACAAGGAGAAGTAAGTTCAGTTCCTGGCTCTGCCATGTGTTGGGTGACTGGCTAGGAGATATCATCTGTCTCCCAGGGTGCTGGGAGGCTTATCTCCCTGTGTAGGAAATGCTGAGAGATCCTTGGAGGGAAGGTATTAAGTTATCAACATGCCAAGAGTGGTTTCTTTTTATGATGATGGAACTATGATTAAAGCAAGTTAGAAACTGACTTGCAGCCTTGGGATTTTTACACAGGGCCTGTGTTCAGCAAGAGGTGTACTTCTACCACTGGGTTTGGGAATGCCAGTTGTAATAAGAATGTGTTTGTGTATCTTACCTTCACGCAGAACATGTGTATAGATATCCCTGTACTAAACTCCATGTACGCTCCCCTGGGAGCTACTCATCTGCACTTTGTCCCCTACACAACCCTGTGGCATTGGTTTGTCCGTTCTTAACCCGCAGAGCAACTGCAGTGCTCCTTTACTCTTCTCTTTTTAAAAAGAAAACCTGGCAGAGAAACTTTTACACATTTGGGAAGTAGGAAAGAACCTTCCCACACAGTCCTGTGGCCTGAGACTTGGGATGGGGAAAACTCAGTCCTGGACTAACACCTGGCTTATCAGAGGTAGAATTGGGCTGTTTTGTCCAGTTAGGAAGCCAGCAGTTCTCTCTGCCAGTAGGATCAGTCTTTCCTTTCCAGCCCGGGTAAGTCCCAAGAGATTCTGCATAGAAAAACTAGTGTAGGTAAATTTTCAACAGTCTCTCAAATTTATTCTTGTCCTCTCCCTCGGCACCCCATACACAGTCTGCATTCCTTCCTGCCACGTATTATTGGAGCCCAGCTTTTACAGGTGGAAGGATACCAAAAATAGTTCTAGTAAAAGCCAGAAACTATTCCTACAACAACCTCTGTCAAATATGTGGCATGTACAGATTGGTGCACCATGGCAGAAAGGATTTATCAGCATCTAGTTGGGTCAACCTGTGTAAGTCCCTCATGGATTTGACATTTGAGACTAACGAGCATCCTGAACGAGTGCTGATAAAAACCTTTCTATAGCATCACGGTCTCAGCGTGTGTAATCTCGATTACGTTTATTCTAGGTCACAAACATGTCATCCTTGTCGGCACCTTTTGTCATAGGTACAATTGAACTTCTGTGGCAGTTGGCCGTGCTGATGCTTGATTCTGATTTCTCTACCCCTTCCCCCTCATTGCAGTAAGCAGCACGAGAGTGAAGAGGGTGAAAGCCACCGGCGCCACAAGCACAAAAAGAACAAGCGCAGCAAAGAGGAGAAGGAGGCCAGTGATGACGGCGTCGCAGAGGGAGATGAACAAGATGCTAAGGAGTAACTGCCCCCAGCTGTCCTTTAGGAGGGACTTGCTCCTTTGTGAGCAGCATGGCATCTAACTTTATTTTCCAAGGGAAGCAGAGATGACTCTGGTGGCCAAGTATTGAAATGCAATGTGACTGCTCAAGCGTTAAGGCTGAACACACAGTTAAACTTGGATACGAGACAAAGTATGGCAGTAATAGTATATACAGCACTGAGCTACTCTTCTTGTAAACGACCCTAGAAGAACTTCATTGTATCAGATCCTATGGTTTCTGATGAAAGACAGCTTCAGCTGAAACTAATGTATTTAGGTGATAGGGTTTTTTTGCGCAACCATGGTTCCTTTTTTTAAAAAGTAGGACAGTAACTGCAACTTGAACTTTATTGTCCAAAGAAAAGTGTGATTTAGGTCCTCTGTGAGCCAGCTTAGAATCTGGCATCAGTTAGTGAAAGTGTCATCCCCCAAATCCATTTCCTCATAGCTATGAAAGTATCTTTCATTCATCCATGACAGGATTGGCAGCATATGGAAAGGAACTACTTTACAGGTGTGTCATTTGAACCTGCTTTGGTCTAATGGCTTTTAAAAGGTAGGGCTTTCAGAGATTTCAAACCCAGCTTTTTTTTTTAAACTGATTGAGAATGTAGTTCTACCACATGTTATACCTGTAAATGGAAAGTCATGTTCTGTGGAAGACTGTGGTGAGAGCAGGAGTTTCTTTTTTTAATTAGTTTGGATTTTTTTTTTTGGTAACAATTGAGATAAATAATCTAACACCTTGGGGAACATGCAGTTTGACATTGGGTTTACTTATTTATATTCAGCATCACTAATATACCTGTGAAATGCATTTCCCCCCCCCCCCCCAAGATCTCAGAATAAATGCAAATCAAATTTCATGCTCTGTTTGATGTAGGGGTTTTTTCGTTTTTGGGTTTTTTTTAAAAAACAGAAACTTCTCAGTGGAAAGTGGGGGTTTGTTTTGTATACCTGGTTCTTAAACAGAATACTGCACTTGTTTGTGTGAATCCACAAGTCTCATTTTAAATATCTTCCACTTCTATGAATTGATATTTAAAAATGTCTTAAATCCTTCCCCAAAATAAGATGGTTTTGAAATTTTACATATGATTTTTTTGTACTGTAGTTATGCAAGTCTGAGTGTTGTGTGAAGCTTACAACCTTTGAAACTTGAGCCAGTACAGCATGATATCCGTTTGTATGCTATGACACTGCATTTGATGGGTCTTTAACTACAAAACCTGTGGGGAGCAGAATAAAGCAATTTTTTTTTGTAAATGTGGATTTTAAAAACTTTTTCCATTGTTTTGAAGCAACAGAATGGTATGAAGTGCACACTGAAGGCACAAGAAAAAATCCATCCCTTGTTAAGTGTATTTACTCCCTTTTCAGTGCTCTGTAAAGCCATGCCTCAACTTTAACAGAACAGTTTGGCTCTGGTGATGAGATCTATGGAGTATTTCATGTTATCATTTAGGAGTCAGACCAGGTCAGTAGTGATTAGCTTTTGTGGTGGTAATTGTCTAATTCTTAATGTACAAGAGGTCAGGTTGGCAGAGCAGCCCAGCACTTGGAGTTCAGGCATACTGGGGAAAGCAGTACAAGGATCACTTTGTATTAGCACTGCTCTGGCTCTAGAGTGAACGCTTCATTTTCTAGCCATGTTCATTAGGCAACTTTCATGAGCGCTGAGTTTATTCATTTTTGGAGAGGATAAGTGTTACTAAGAGTTGGGGGGGGGGGAAGCCATACCGAGAACACTTGCTTATAACAGAGAGGGGGTAAAAGGTATTCAGCGTCTGCCCAATATGTAAAAATGTAGGGCTGTCAAGCGATTTAAAAAAAAATAATCTCTGTTAATAGAATACCATTTATTTAAATATTTTTGGATGTTTTCTATATTTTCAAATATTTATTTCAATTACAACAGAATACAAAGTGTATAGTGCTCGCTTATTTTTGATTACAAGTATTTGCACTATAAAAAACAAAATATTTTTAAATTTACCTAATACAAGTACTGTAGTGCAGTCTCTTTATCATGAAAGTTGAATTTACAAATGTAGAATTATGTACAAAACTTGCATTCAGAAATAAAACATTCTATGAATGTAAAATGTTAGCCTGCAAGTCCACTCAAACACGTTTGGTGACATTTGCAGGAGATAATGCTGCCCGCTTTTCACTTTCAGGTAACACTCTATACAAGAACAGGTGTTCTCATGGCACTGTTGTAGCTGGCATTGCAAGATATTTACATGTCAGATGCACTAAAGATTCATGACAGGTTTCAGAGTAGCAGCCGTGTTAGTCTGTATTCGCAAAAAGAAAAGGAGTACTTGTGGCACCTTAGAGACTAAAAAATTAAGTCTCTAAGGTGCCACAAGTACTCCTTTTCTTTTTAAAGATTCATGTGTCACTTCATGCTTCAACCACTCTTCCAGGGGGACATGAGTCCATGCTAATGATAGGTTCTGCTCGATAACAATCCAAAGCAGTTTGGATGGACGCACGTTCACTTTCATTATCCAAGTCAGACGTTATCCAATGTCACCAGCAGAAGGTTGATTTTCTTTTTTGGTAATTTGGGTTCTGTAGTTTCTGCATCGGAGTGTTGTTTTCAGAAGTCTTAAAGCATGCTCTACACCTCATCTGCTCCCTCTGATTTTGGAAGGTACTTCAGATTCTTAAATCTTGGGTTGAGTGCTCTAGCTATCTTTAGAAATCTCACATCGGTAACTTTGTGTTTTGTCAAATCTGCAGTGAAAGTGTTCTTAAAACGAACAACCTGTGCTGGTCATCATCCGAAACTGCTATAACATGAAATATATGGCATGATGTGGGTAAAACAGAGCAGGGGACATACAATTCTCCCCCGCAAAGAGTTCAATCACAAATTTAATGAATGTATTTTTTTTAAATGAGCATCATCAGCATGGAAGCATGTCCTCTGGAATGGTAGCCAAAGCATGAAAGGGTTTATGCATGTTTAGCATATCTAGCACGTAAGTATCTTGCAATACCAGCTACAGGGCCATGCAAATGCCTGTTCATGCTTTCTGGAAACATTTTAAATAAGAAGAGGACAGCATTATCTCCCATAAATGTAAGCAAATTTGTTTGTCCTAGCAATTGGCTGAACAAGAAGTAGGACTGAGTGGACTTGTAGCCTCTGAAGTTTTACATTGTTTTGTTTTTGAGTGCAGTTATGTAACACAAATCTATTTGTAAATTGCACTTTAATGACAACAAGGTTGCACTATAGTACTTGTAAGAGGTGAACTGAAAACTATCTTTACAGTGAAAATATTTTATTAAAATATGCGCTTTGGTTTCAGTTACAAACACACAATACTATATATGACAATATAGGAAAAACATCCACAATAAAAGTTTCAATTGGTAATCTATGGTTTAACAGTGTGATTAAAACTGATTAATTTGAGTTAATTGTGTGAGTTAACTGGGATTAATTGACAGCCTTAATAAAATGCACTGAGGAGGTCATTTGGTAGGATTTAAATTTTGGATTAGCAACCAGTCTTCATATTGCCTGTATCATATTGCAAAGGTGGTGATCATCATCCTTAGGTAGGGTGATCTTTTGTCCTGATTTTATAGGGACAGTCCTTATATTTGGGGCTCTGTTATATAGGTGTTGATTACCCCCATCCTGATTTTTCCACTTTCCAGCTGGTCACCCAACCCTTAAGTCAGTCCCACTTTCAGCTAAAGTGACAGGGCAGAGCAAACCAATGGATGTCATTCAGCTGCTAACCTCCCCCTCAAGTAAATGCTTTACAACTCTGAATGGAGTGGTAGAGGTACTGTTACTATGGACACCAACAACGCTGTAGCTCAACCATCACAGAAGGAAATATGCCAGTGCTGTAGTGGCTAGAGACTTGGGTATGTCTACACTGCAGCTGCGAGTATGCCTCCCAGCATGTGCTAGCTCTGCTCAAGCTAGTGCATAAAAGAGCACCATGGATGTTGTGGCATAGATCAGCCACCTGAGTTTGGACCGAGGTCGGTCAGGTAAACTTTTAGCTGGGGGAGTGAAGGGGGTTAGCCCAGCCACTGCTTGTGTCACAACATCCACACTACTTCTAGCATATGTATATGTTGAGCTGGGCTGACTGCACATCCACTAGCTGCATAGACATACCCATATGATCTTTGCACACTTGTGTTAAATAATGCCCTTGACTTAATCCAAATTTTACCCTTTGTCTTCTTCAAATTCTTCTCTCCCTCCCCACTGCATACATGATGCTGCCTGGATGCAGTGGGGTTATAAAAGTGGTGGAAGCTAATGCAGAGCATGTCCATACCTGGGTAGGCTTTCTCCTTCTCTATGCCTACTGCATTACTGTGCCCTGCACTCACATTGATTGGCTTCAGGGAAAGAGGATGTGGAATCTCATGAACAACAATTACTGCTCTAAGTTCCACTTGCACCCTAGATCAGTATGTTTCTGTAGAGATGGGGCCCAACTCATCCCTTTCCCATTAGATGGAGCTACTGTCCAGTGAGGCAGTTGGCCTATGGCTTAAAGGGAGAAACTCTTGGTCTTGTCTGCAATGATAACTTGGTGTCAGGAGAAAAAAAAAATGCTTGTTAACTGATAAGCATGCACATATATGCTTGTTTGTTTTTTTTAAACAGGAGAAACTTTGCATAATCCCAGCTCCTGGCCAAAGTAGTTTGTAACCATTTCACATAAGTAAATGTGTGCACCTTGTTTGCCTGTTATACACAGTGGGTCTGTGTCTGCCATTGTTGTAAGCAGGAGGTTGAAAAAAATTTTCATAACTCAAAACCTTGACAACTTAGTCCAAAATTATTCCAGTGTGAAACTGGTGTAAAGTCAATCTGGCTCAGTATATACACTAATGGATGTACAGCACTTAGTGTTAAACACTAGGACCAGGTAAGAGAGAGGATGAGTTTAACATTTGGAAAGAGGCATTTTGCCAGATCCCTCTTATCTGCTTACCAAAAGGAAACATTCACTTGAAGAAAAGCTTTAGAGGTTAATGCAGAGAGCCAGGGATGATTGAGAAAGGCATCAAGTTCTGTTTCACAGCCGGTGGAACCTTTGGCAAGTCATTTCATGTGGTTCAAGTTCCCTACCTGTAAAATAGGGGTGGTGGTAAATGTGGTAAGTACTAAGATAGCTGTAGCCAAGGACACCATTGGTTAATAGGTACTATTTGATTTGGGAACATTTTATACACTCCTTGTATTCACTAGTATACGTCACTACTAAAGGTTCAGGCCAATGGAGATGCAGGTCCAGGTCATCTTCAGCTAGAGCAGCTCTCTTCCTGGGAGATGCAATGTGACAAGTTTATTTCCTGCCTCTGGCAGAGGCCAGGATGGTCCCTGTCTTGATCTAGAATAGGACTGTTGGAGAAAAATCCACTACTGATCAGGCATCCTCTTTTCAAACTTTCAGGTCAGAACACTCACCATATTTTCTAGTAGTTTTAGAATAACTTAAAGGCATCAAAGCAATTCAACATTTATTAGAACGATTCTACAAGCTCTTGTGTGCAATGCAAACAATATGTACTAAGACTTCTTAGTGATGCTGAAGGCACCTTGAAATAAGACGAAATAATGGTAAAATCACAATGCCTTTTACAGCATCCCCTTCATTTAAAAACATATCCCACCACCACAACAGCATAGCTGTTAATAAGAGACAAATGTTACAATAGCAGTGAACACTGCTCTAAGTTAATACTAACTAGGCTTTGAATGATTAGATTGATCAGTTAGTATCGGTTCACCATACCCACACAAACTGATGAAAAAAATATTTCCATTGGTAATAAATTTAGAGGCAAAAGAAGAAAAATGCTGTGTGGTAAATGTGATTTAAGGATATTTACTTTGTATATCTGACACCTGATTGACAGTTTGTTGTAATGGTTACAAAGCTTACTTTTTGAAATCAATATCTACTATTTAAAAATTCTTACCTTCACAATTTCCCATAAAACTTTAAATAAAAAATTAAACCCCTAATCTTGCACAACTGAATTTAAAATTGATTAAAAATTTTAAACAGTTGGCAGAATTCCATTTTTTTTTTTTGGTAATTGACAAGCCTAATAATTGATCAGATCTAACCAGACATCAGAGCTTTGTATTGTCCAAGGCTCTGCTTATGTGTCTTTGTACGGAAAAAAGACCAAAAAACAAAAACTAAACACTCCTGAAGTTCTGCACTTCCTTCATTTCAGATGGAGGCAGAGTTAATCGTACTAGTTTTTTCACAGGCACCTTGCTGACTGAATTTTTACTCCTGCTGTTCAACATGTCAGGAATAAGAGGCCCAGAAGTCCAGCTGGCCTAGAAAAACTGCAGTCTAAATCCACAGTAATGTTTTATCAACTGAAGAAAGGGGCTGCACAATGCACCATGGAAGCTTTTGTAAGAATTAGATCCTAAACTATTGGCACTTAATGACTTCTGATAAGAGTCCTTACATACAACCTTTAGCTAAAAGCAAGTTAAGTCACTTAGCGTGTGAAGTGTTAATCTAGCAAGGAACAGAACGCTGATCTGCTGTAATGGCTAGTTTACAGGTACTCAGCTTGAGCAGAGCCTGGCAGGACAGAGAAGTGGGAACTCCTACTCCATTATGTTTTTTAAAAGAAATTACTCTAGCTAGTATTTTTACAGGAAAAGATTTAAGAAATGAGTTTTTCATTTCTATTATAGTCCACTTTGGTCAGAATGAAAACTGTACAGAGCATATTTAAAATGGTTTTCTGTTTTAACAGTGAAAGCCCTAAACCATTTCTACTAGGGATTAAAATTAAATGTAATATATATAATAAATGAAAATATTTGAGGAATAACTCCGACATTCTGAATTTTCCAAAAAGTCCAAGTTATCAATGTTGAATAGCTTTATACCTCAGGCTTCAAAATTCTACTATATGGTTAGGCTTGGAAGAATCTGATTATCTGTGTCAGTAGCTATCTATTTTACCCTATACACACAAACTGACACTATTTCCAACAATAATTGTAATTTACAGATAAGCCAAGTAAGAAAAATGCTACTTGAGAACTTTAGGGTACATCTACACAAAGAAACAAATCTTGGCAGTTTCAGAGCCTGGGGTAGCTGACTTAGACTCACAGGAGGCTAAAAATAGCAGTGTAGGTGGTACCTGGGGTCTGGAACCCAGCAAGGTTGAGAAGGATATTCTCTTTGTATATTTTGATGTGTGCTATTGACAATTGGTGTTTAAATGGTTTATAAAGCTTTAACTTTTTAAATCTGTCTGTTATTAAAGTATAAGCCCTTCCCCCAATGTCCTGCAACTGAAATATTTTAAAAAGCTTAAACTTATCTGTTGAAATTATAAAAAAAAAAATTAATGAAATTAGGCCAAGTCTAAATCTACTCCACGAAGATCACAAACCAAAATGGATACTGTCCTTTTGGAGGTAGTTCATTTCACATACAGTGGTTGAAGTGTGGCTGGAGGTGGTGGTATATAATTTGGTCATGTCATTCTACCCAGTTCTTTGCTCTGCTGGGTGGGAGGGAAAAGTGGTGAATAGGAGAGGCAAAAAACGTCACTTTCAGACTAAAAGAAAGTGCACATAAAAGCAATAGCGTTACTTCCTGGGGGCAGATTTTCTTGGGAATAAGTGGGCTCGTTATGTTCAGACGGCCCATTTCTACATGATAAAAGATGTTTTTTGGTAAAATCACAAGGCAAGGAGAGCAGAGTTGAGGAAGGGTTAGAAATCCAACAATTTACTGAACTGGCACCAGCAGTAAGGATTTCTGCACAAGCCAACACAATGCATTAGCACGAACAGGATTCTTAATCTACCTGACAACAAAAGGGTTGGAAAAAATACTAGACTTCTATGGGCAAGAAATATAAACACCACTGGTAATGAACCATTTTACAGGTCCACATATTTAGAGTTTTATTAGCAGCTTTTAAAAACAGATACAAAATGACATGTCCAAGTACACCAGCCAACAGCGACCCTAGACCAGTTTGTGAAACGTTGCTCTTATTTTAGGAGATTAGGTAGGTCTTAGTTATAATCACTGGTTTGGCACAGCTAAAATAGGATTTGAAGGAAAAAAAGGAGACTGGCTCAAAAGAGAGATGCACAATTCATATAGGACCACTGGAAAAACAACTGTCCCCACAATAATCCTGTACTGATTAGACTCAGTGATGAAGCTAGCGAAAGTGCCGCTCCAATCTGCTACGATGTTGGATCTAAAATTTAGATACAACAAGCAGCTACATTTGCCTTCATCAAGTTCTGGAAATGTTTTCTTCAAATAGGAAATGAAAGCCTACTGGAAAGTAGGCATCATATGCCAAGAGTTCAGGGTTTCCTTGATAGGCCCGCAACATGTTTAGCTATCCCATCAATCTAATGAGCATCTGGTCCCAAAGAGGCTCATAAATCAAGTGAATGTAGATTTGGCTTTGATGTTTACACAAGACTTCCAGGCCAAGACACCAGTGTAAGAGTGACTTTGTTCTTCTGTTCTTTCAGCATGGGAATTAGCTCAGAGTTGCTCATTCCAACAGCAGATACTCCATTTACTGCCACTATTTCATCTCCGCACCTAGTAAGGCAAGAGGAAACTTCTGTCAGGACAAAACTCAAACCCTGCATTATCTGTATTACAGCTGCACCACCAGGGACCCTGACTGATCAAGGTCCCATTGGGCTAAGAATCATACAAACCCAATAAGAGACATTCCTTTGCCAAAGAGTTTACAATCCAAATCGATATCACACGGGAGTGTGGGGATGGGATGGTCCGCAAAGCTCACATTAGTGACATTATTTGCTTTCTTTTTAATTGTTCGGGTGGAGAGGTTGGGAGGGGATTAGCCAAACAGAGACATAGAAAGGCCGAGGGGACAAGCGAAAGGAGGAGAGGAGGCATATGAGAGAGGCTGAAATGAAATGACAGAGGGAAAGGGTGGTTGGGAATTCAAGAAAAGAGCCAGTCAGCACAAAGGACGACAATCCAGAGGAAAAACTGTAAAAAGCAGATGGATGTGGATGATCTAATGTGTGTCCAAAGGTCCCTGCTGCAGCTGCTTATTTAGTAATAGCTATGGGGAAGTGCTCACAGGCCTCATGGAGGGTACTCTGTCATGCTGGTAATTCGTGAGTCCGCTTTACATGCTAGGATTGGACTAATTTGATATCAGAACATAGTTGCCAAATAACTGAAAAGTCCTTAGTTGGTTAATGCTTGCACCATTCACTGAAACTCAATCCCCTTGGGAACAGTGCCAGATCTCTGCTCTGACAGTATCCCTGGCAGATGGGCTGAAAGGGCAACACTGACATCTGCTCTGGAAGGAGCCAGCTGTACATGTTCCTAGCTGGAGGGGAAGACACTGTAAAGGGAGTTTCACAGGGAAGGACAACCACAGAAGTTAAAGAGCCAGTGCATTTCCTAGTGTGTCAACCAGGTTAGTTTTAAACATCCCAAGCAACAGGGCCCTTGAGAGATTATTCACAACTGAATAAGTCTCACTGTCAGGAAGTTTCTCCTGATAGTCATTTTAAATATCCCCTTAATTTCATCCAGTTAATCCTAGTTATAGCATAATCACCTCTTGTAGTATCCTAACTGATCCCTCTAGCACTTGATAATTACAGCCTTCACAGGGATGGGGAAAAAAAAAAGTGTTAAATCACTCAGGCTTACAAATGATTGTATGACTCTTCCATCACAATTGTAGAAATAAAGGCAGCTGGTTGTGTGGTTATTGCTAAGAGCTGGGATGAAAAGGAACTTGGATAAATCACTAAATTTCAGTAAGGCTCATTGTTAAAGCATAACAGCTCAATAAAATTATACAGACCATCTAAGCTCAGTATTTCTGGAATGGATACAAATAATGGAAGAAACACCACACATACTTTAGTCTTCTGTCACAGAAGGCAGGTGTTGCAGGCACTATGGTTTTAATGAAAAATGGCTGGTTTCCTTTGCCTTCTTCAAAGCCTCCAACAATGCTGAATCCCCAGCTTTCTGAGTTACTTTTACGAAGGACAATATCCTGACAGCAGTGAAGATAGCTGGAAAGACAGACACAGTCACAGAAAAGGCGCACACAACTTGTTCTTAAGCACCTATTTTCCAGCTAGAATTGCTTGACTAAACATCTTCATTTTTCTTTGTGATGTAGGAGCCCTCAGATACCTGCAATAACCCTTGTTAGACTACCTGCATCCATTGGGGGACAAAGCCTTATCCCACCACAAGTATTGTGATGAGAGTAGGAAGCCTGATAGGGAAGACGGGTCATTTATGTTAATGAGTTATCTTTACAGCATCATTTTGTAAAAAAAAAAAAAATAAGTAATTTAAAGCAGTACTGCTGCAGCCCTTATAATTAATCTGGAGTCAATTTTCTGGTTTTACATGTATTGTGGAGACTTGGTACAATGGCTGCAGTTAGCAGCCAGATAACAGATGGAAAAGCCAAACATGTTGTTAGGTAAGGCATTTCTTCTACTAAATGATTCAATCAAATCAGTCAAGGTTTGTTTGTGAAGGGTTTTTCATGCAGGATTTATCATAAGAAGGATTGCACAATATAAGATTTATAGTCCTACGAGAGATTGTTCATAAAGAACATAATCCAAACTTTTTGAGATATACCTGCTTCTCAATTTCTAAAATGTCTGATGTATTATCATATCAAAAGGCCAAGCCTGCTCACCAGACTTCTTCAAAAGATGACACAAATACTAACAGCATTTGCTCCTGGAATTCACTGCTCAACAGAAAGGGAGAGCCCAGTGACCTATACTAGATATCCAGAAGGAGTGGCTGGAGTGCACCAGTGCTGTGTGAGCAAACAGAGCAGCCATAAATTGGCACTCAGCAATAATCAGAATGCATGTAATTAACTGTGGCACTCACTACCACAAGTTAACTGAGGCAAAGAATGAAGAAGGATTAGACTTTTATATGGACAATAAAAATACCCACAGTTATGTTAGAGAGGAAAACAATGAACTTGGGATATCAAGCTGCCTGCTTCAGAACATAACCATCCACTAACTGCCTGATAGGGTAAAACCAGCCCAATGGTACTATGTAAGTATCTTACATCCCCATCTGCAGCATCTGGTACTTGCTACTGTCAGACCTAAAAATGGTAGGCGATAGACCAGATGGCCATCCATCTGGTCATATATGGTAATTCCTGTGTTTTTAATAGCTCATACACAGCTTTGAACGGCAGAAAAAAATCTGTTATTGTGAGGAGAAGACTGGCCAGGACACCTGGGTTTTTTCCTACTCTAACTTCCAGCCAGGCAGCTCATCAGAGACTGATGGAGCCCTCTCATCTGAAAGGCTGCCCTTCTGGCAATGCAGTGCAGCAATGTCAGGACAGCATGTAAACACAAAGGCAGCATACCACTAAATGAGCCAGGCTGATAAACTACATTCAACACAAAGCCGCAAGTGTAACAATAAAGAGTAAAACTTTTAAGCATTGCGGACAGAGGTGTCGAAAAGGACTGAATATACCAGTAAGGCTTCAAACATAACCTCTTCAGACTCTGCTCTTCCAGCACCAGCTGCTATCGCAGACTAACAACTAACATGTGGCTTTCCTCAACAAAACAGAATGCAAGAGAATACGCACCAAAGGAGCTACCTTCTGGATTAAGCATTTACCTGAAAAAAGATTGACTATGTGCTAGCAATAAACTTCAGATTTTCACACTGGATTTCAAAACACAGCTCTCAAGGAATGTTTTGAGAGGGCTATACTCAGTGGTGGCTCAAAAATTTCTCAGCAGAAGTTAAAAATAAAACCAAAAAACCCCCCAACTGTGCCGTGCATAAAAGTCAGCGTGCCAAAAAGTCTGAACATCTACATTTAGCTGATGAGGGCAATGAGGAGTTCAGCACTGATCTGTGAGAGGTTTGTTTTTCCTCAGTGGTTTAGTGAAATTATAGCACACAGAGCCAACTAGTCATTATTGGCCACCACTTTGGACAACTGGGGAAATTAGTGAGGAACTGCAAGGAAGGAATGACCACCATTTATATTGTTTGGAACAAATGATGTAAACATTGGCAGACCACAAAATGAAATAGCTCTGCTGTGTGCCTCTCAGACCATATCCTAAAACCTGCCCACAGGAAAGCATCTCAGCAGCCTGTAGTGCTAATATTCTAAAGTCTGGAGATGCCAGAATTCAGTTTACAGCAATAGAAGGAGATTACTCTCCAGCCACTGCTTCAGTGCTCTGAGGGTGCTTCTGGCATCATGGCTCTCCACCTCAGTAGGAAAAGCTGAAAATTGCTGCATAGGGTCCCGTGGGGCAGGTATACAGCCAACACTCCTTTTTAAAATGAGAGCACAGTTTTATGATCTTAAAGTTGGCTAATTTAATTATGAACTCAGCTGAGGTCCTCAGCCAGTTACAGTAAGTTAGGGTAGGTGAAACCAAACAAATATATTTGAGGCAAGGTACTTGGTGGATGCTAGCTCCAATGCCTACACTTAAAACAAAAGCAGACGACTGGAGCACTAAGAGGCTGACCTAATGGAAATGGAATTTTGGAAAGCATTAGAGTCTCTGGAGCTAGGAAGTCTTTTGATAGAACATGTTTCACCTTCCCTGGCACATGCGATGAGATGTAAAAGGAGCTGTTGCCCTGCACTCACAATACACCTGGCCCAAGAGTGACCCCTAGGCAGAAACCCCATTGCACTAGATAATGGCATAGAGATTTGGGGGTTAAATCCCAGCTTCCTACAGGAACATGAGTTAATCAGGTGCAGCTGAGACTAGTTAGTCTCAGAACTTTAAAAAAATAAAATAAATAAATAAAAAGCTGGGTTCCTTTCAAGAAAAAAACAGCCAAGACTCTATTGACAAGAAGTCCAGACAGAATGCTCTGGAAGAATAAGATCTGCCCTCTGTGTTTTGTTCTGGGAGTTTACAAACTGATAAATTGCATGAAGGGAAGGTAGCCACAGGTTTTGAATTTCTTTGGTTGCACCAGAAAATAAACCTGTAAATAAAATCAGAACGCTTATAAGAGATTTAAGCTCCCTGTCAAGCTACTCAAACCTTAACTCTGCCATAACCTGCACCTCCTCTCTAGGTTGAGCTCACTCAAAATTGACCTTTAGCAGAGACCAGTAAAGAGAAAAACCTGCTTCATCTCTCCAGAAATTAGTAGCTGAAAAGTTCAAACCTTAAAATGCTTGGCCACATGGAACACAGCAGCACAATTCCCACTACCTTTGGCACCAGCAACATGGTAAGCTACGTTCTAATGCATTTTAGCAAGGAAATTCAGAATTTGGCATTACTTTCCTAGGATTAAAAATTACACAGCTGAGATAACATTAAAAAAAGTTTGACTTGGTACAGAGTCAGCCAGTGATTCACTTTGCTTAAATGCCAGATGAGGTAGAATACCTAACTCAGTGGTTAATACTGAGGAGAGAAAGAATTGACCAAACAAACTTACGTAGGTAATCCAAGCCATGTGATCCAAAGGGGTGACCAACTGAATCCGTGTTCCCTGATATCAGAGGATGGGTCTGTGGGTTCTGGCACCTTCTCTGGTACAAGAATTTCCAGGGCTTTCAACACTACAGTGTGGGAAGCTGCATTAGATTTCAGTGCTGAGACAGCTTCATAGTAGTTTAGATGAGTCAAATCAATGCCATTTATATTCAAAAGCACATCTCCTGTGGATTAAATAAGTAGGATGATCATGGCCACATGGACTTACTGACCTTTTGCAATATAGACAATCTCTGCCTCAGGGCATCATCCAGGACTTAGTGTTTCAAACTTCACTGGTGTTAAATACCAGCTTTCACTTATAAAAACACAAACCCATTCACGGAGTTAATTAGTGAAATTATAAAAAGGGAAACTCAGGATCTAGAAAGTCTCCTTACCTCTCTTGATCCTGCCATCCCTGAAGAGGCATCCAATGGGTTGCACACTAGTTACATAAATAGGAAGTTTGTTTTTATTGTCCCTTCCACCTCCAATAGTGATTCCCAAAGATTCCTTTAGCTCCTTTTTTATTGAAACTGTCTTTTCCTGGCTGAGGTATCCCTGAGGTAGATCCTACAAAGAGATGGCAATGATTATATGGGTTAATCAATGCAGCAGAATTTAGAAAGGTCCATAACTAGGATAGGAGGCAAAGAACTGTCAATTCAGGGCTGGTGAAAGATGCCACATTAACAGCTCTGGAGAGTGAAGTTGTTTGTTTAGGCACAAACAGCAAAAGCAGCAGAAGCTATAGCACATTGCACTCCCAAGGTCATTCAACCCTGACTCACAGTGGTTGCTGCTAGGAACGTGAGGGTATCTGCCTGTCTACATGTCCATTCGATCCTTTGTCTACATAGAGGCTCTTTGTGATGAGAGTTTCCCCACCAGGAAGAGGAAAGAAATTACCAATTCATTTTACATAGGTCATCAAACATATCAGGTGCTACCAACTTTTTATCTTTTGAACTTTTGTTTAAATTGGGATGGATTTGAACCAGTGACAGAGTAAAGAGGCATTTCCAAATGCATCTACAAAGGCTGATCTATCCAATCTCATGCATTTTTTAGAACAGAGCTTGTTACTAAAATATCTCCGTTTCCATTGGAAAGATCACAGTCCCCATTTCTGTTTCAACAAGCCCAGTATACAGCAGAACCGCAGAGTTACGAACACCAGAGTTACGAACTGGCCGGTCAACCACACACCTCATTTGGAACCAGAGTACACAATCAGGCAGCAGCAGAGAGACAAAAAAAAGCAAATATAGTAGAGTACCGTGTTAAGTGTAAACTACTAAAAAAATAAAGGGAAAGTATAAAAAAGATTTGACAAGGTCAGGAAACTGTTTCTGTGCTTGTTTCATTTAAATTAAGATGGTTAAAAGCAGCATTTTTCTTCTGCATTGTAAAGTTTCAAAAGTAGTATTAAGTCAATATTCAGTTGTAAATTTTTGAAACCACCACCATAATGTTTTGTTCAGAGTTACAAAGATTTCAGAGTTACAATCTCCATTCCCAAGGTGCTCATAATTCTGAGGTTCTACTGTGCCATAAGGCCAAGACAGTAAGAAGGCAACCAGCAGATCTTTTTGCAAACACAAGGTAAAGAGTATGAAGAGGAGGGGAAACTTATTTCTGAAGATGTCCAGCATCATTGCATGGGATGAAAGGACAGTTTATAGTGACTCAAATAGCTTATCTACTTTAAATGAGAAGTTAAGGGTGCAATTTCTCAAAACAGCTCAGCATTAACCTAGCTCTGCTCTCCTTGAAGTCAGCTGCAAAACTCTTACTGACTTTGATGGGAGCAGAATTAGGCCAATGTTGAGTGCTTATGAAAATCCCACCCCTAAGCTTAGTGAAATATTAGCACATCTTGTCCTATAGATCTTAGGAGGAAGAGAGAGAGAGAGAGAGCGCGCGCGAGCGCACACATGTGTTGTAGAAACAGAAGGAGATATAGTGGATTGCAGTTTATAAAGGAAATAACTGGGCTGAAACTGCATACGATAGCAATCAACTCAGATGCAGTAACCTGGGAAACTAAACACAAGTCTAGGCAGTTCATATTTCAGGCAGAATTTCTTCACACAAATTTTAATTTAAATATGGAACAACCTGCCAGAGGCAGCAACATAAAAGCAAATCTGTTCAAGTTCACAGTTTTCTAGAGGAGGGAATCTGAGAGTAAAAGTAACCGTTAAGTTGGAGACGTTGCAAAAGTATCTTTCTTTAGGTTTACCAGTACAGCTCTCACCTCTAGGCCACAAGGCCATTTAGTCCCTACTGTGACATGGAGTCACACACAGTGTTAACATTGCAATTTAATACTAGGGGAAAGCTATGCTTGATGGGTGCTGTCCTACAGATAAGGAATTAAACCCAATGGTTGTTTTACTAGTGGCTGTCAAATACCCAGTGGCCTTTCTAAAGGAGCAGAGATTAACTCTGCTGTTTTGGCCAGCATTCCTTCTTCCCTTAAGTCAGGCTTTGACCTCAAAGACTGCACAAATGATGCTGCACTGCTCTGTAGATAACAGATGCTTGGTCTGACTGTACAGTTCACAGTTCTGCCAGCTCTCAACTCCTATTACTTTGCAAAATCTGGTAAAGAAAAGGTGCTATCTGGGACCAAACCCTACTCTTTATAACCCTGCAGTATTCTTTGTTTATATTTTCATAGCACTCAGTGGTAAAGTAATAGATTTGAGAAACAAAGAACCAAGGGCCCAGCAGAAAACAGCACTGCTATTACAACAAGACTTACCTTTTGGTAGTTTGATTTTCGTCTGTAACGATTCTGGTCAGGTCTCCTCCGATGGTGCACTGGACTCTCTCCATTGCTGCTGCTGCTGCTACTGTTTGGTGTGCCACCATCCTCAACAGCATCTGGCAGCTGTACACCAGACTGCCTTAGGACCACAAAGTTCACTCTTGCCTCACTGGTCTGCCAGGAAAAGCAAAAAGAGAAGCTTGAGACTACTGGATTATTACTAAAGGGTGAAGTTTCACCACGGCTCATGTAAAGACTTAACCTTGTGACTTCTGATGATCTCTCTGAAAGTTGCACGTCTCAGACTGTGTAACATTCTGGAAAATGTAATAGGCATGCACACACTCCTCTAGAGACCAGACAAATGTACGAAAGGAGCTGATAAAGGAGTGTCACATGTAAGATACAAGAGGTAATATTTCTATTCTACTCAGCACTTCAGATGAGGCCACACCAGTAAATGTCCCATTTTGGACACCACACTTGAAGAAAGAGGTGAAGAAATTGGAGAGAGAGTCCAGAGGAGAGCCACAAAGTGATAAGAGGTTTACAAAACTTGGTCTAGAGCAGTGGTTCTCAACCGGGGTATACGTAACCTGGGAATACTCAGAGGTCTTCCAGGGGGTAGATCAACTCACCTAGATATTTGCCTTGTTTTACAACAGACTACATAAAAAGCACTAGCAAAGTCAGTACAAACTAAAATTACATAGACAATGATTTGTTTATACTGCTCTGTATACTATATACTGTAATGCAAGTACAATATTTATATTCCTGTTGATTTGTTTTATAATATATAGCAAAAATGAGAAAATAAGCAATTTTTCAGTAGTGTGCTGTGACACTTATGTCTGATTTTGTAAGTTTTTAAGTGAGGTGAAACTTGGGGGTACACAAGACAAATCAGACTCTTGAAAATGGTACAGTAGTCTGGAAAGGTTGAGAGTCACTGGTCTAAAGAGAAGACAAGACTGGGGTAGGAGGAGAATATACGTCTCCAAATATGTAAAAGATTGTTATAAAGAGGACAGTGATCAATTGTTCTCCATGTCTACTAAGAGTAGGACAAGAATTAATCATCTTAGTTTGCAGAAAGGGAGATTTAGGTTAGATATTATGGTTAGAAATATATTCCTAAGGATAGTTAAGCTCTGGAACAGGTCACCTAGGGAGGTGGAGTGCCAACATATTAGATTCTATTCTATACATACCAGCCTCATGGTCCAGTGCTTTGACGTTTACTAACTTGAACAGTATGTTTTTGGGCTTTGCAATCAGTCCTCAGTTCTAGAAAGCTGTTTATCAGGAACATTTGTTGACTTACTTCTAATAATAAACATCGCTGCATAGCTGCAAATATTTCTATGTAAGAACACAGGCTCTCCACAATTATCAAAACTCTTCCCTTTTTCTCCCACCACTGACTCACCAAATTGCCAGGAAGAGAACAAACTCTCCTTTATCTTTGGATCCTTTCCAAGGTTTAAACTGTAAATTCTGGTGAAATGCCCTTGTGTTTGTCATGATCTTCAGGCAAAAAAAGAAACCCAGCTCTTAGAAGCTTAAAGGCACTGCCCCGTGAAACAGAGCATTTGAAACTGATCTAAACAAAGGCCACTGCATTTGGAGTAATCCTGACACAAATACTTTGCACCAAACATTCAGCCCATTAAAATGAGACAGATTTCTAACATGATGAGAATGACCATCTCCCAGCAAGGGGCCTCAAATTGACTCATGGACCCCTCTTCCAAATGCAGTTTAACTGGGAATTTTACCACCAGTATCCTGACCTAAATTAAAAATGCTTCTGTTCTGTACCACCAGGCCATGCGGTCTCTATTCAGACCTTCCTAGTTTAGCTCTAGAGACACCTCACATGCTTTGTTTCACATACTTTGTCCTGGTCTCTGTCACAGACGTATGCCTTGTGTGTGTAGAGATTTCTCTTGTAAAAAGGCTACACCTAAAGATCAGTTTGCCTTTGCTGCACTAAACCACCGTAGACATCTGACTCACTGTGGTATTGTCAGAGATGATTCATGGCAGATTCCCACCTGTGTATTCATGATCGCTAGGAAACGGTAATCCTCACTTCTGTAGGGAAGCCACTCTCCCAAAAATGGTTACTTAAGGGTATCCAAATTGTTCAGGCATGTTTTGTTAGCCCTTGGCTCAGAAATGGAGCACTGCGCGAGTGGTGCAGACAGTCACCGAGTTATCAGACAGACAGCTGCTCCATTCAATAAATTACCTGTATTATCTGTGCAGCAGTCTCAGGTGTTCCCTGCCTCAGGTCCTGGCCATTTATAGAGAGGACTTTGTCATTCTGACTCAGCTTTCCATTTTTGGCTGCCAAGCCTCCATCAAGCAGGTCCAGAATAAAAATCCCCGCCTCGTCCATCTTCCTAATCAGTTTGATTCCCAGTGGTTCAGATGGGTCTCTCTTCATCAGCGTAACGTGAATCACTTCCCGGTTAACAGCAGGGCTAGAATCCTGTTTAAGAGTCCTGTTAGAAAACCCCTTTTCCTGCAGGACCATAAGGTGAAGAACAGGACCTGGGTGGCGCAGCAAGGAGATAGCTTGGCAATGAGTCATGTTGCTGATGTTGACTCCATTGACCTAGAAAGAGGAGGGAAAATGCACCATTTAGATCCTGAAGAGCCTATGGGTCTTCCACTGTACCTAACATCACAAGGTTAGCAAAAAGCACACTTGGATCTGCCACGCACGAGGAGCCATTCCTGAGACCATTCCACAGCCTTGAAACTCTCCCATCGACTTACCTTATGCTTCTCATTCTGGTGAAGTAATGGAGTTGATGGGAGAGTGATCGGCGGTCAATTTAGCGGGTCTTCACTAGACCCACTAAATTGACCCCCAGTGGCAGATTAATTATTTTGCCACCCCTAGGCCCTGAAATAATTGCCGCCGCCCCCCCCCCGCAGCTCCCCACCCCCACTCTGCCTCCTCCCCTGAGCGCGCCGCTGGGTTGTGTGCGAAACAGGTTCGCGAAGGAGGGGGGAATGTGGCGTGCTCAGGAGAGGAGGCAGGGCCAGAGTGGGGATTTGGGGAAGGGGACCAATAGAGGCTGGGAGGGGGTGGGAAAGGGGGCTGGAGGCCGTGAACCAGCGCCGGGGGAAGCAGCCTCTGGCTGCTATTATAAATTTGCGGCTCCTGCAATTTTGCCGGCCTAGGTGTTAATACACTACTGTTGACCCCTGGTGGATCGATTGCCACGCGTTGATCCCCTGTAAGTGTAGACAAGCCCTAGGATCTTCAGTCTAAATCTTTCTTTTTTCAAGGTAATGTTGGTAACTGTTCTTCCTCCCCCCGGAGGCAGTCATGTAGGGTTCCATCCTGTCTCATTTTAGTGTGCATATGGGGCTACTGGGAAGGTTAGCAAGGAGACATGGGCAACAGCACCTTCAATATTCTAATGACACCCAGCCAGCGTTGCTGAATATCTTACTCCCTGGCTGAGACTGGGAGGTGAATGAAGCTCAATCAGATACCATGGATGTGATATTGATTGGCTTGGAGAAGCAACCTGAAGATATGACCAAGACTGTATCTGCCACGTATCTGAATGCATTGGTCTGCCAATCCTTATTAGAGTGTGTAATCAAAGGAACTGGTTGGATTTCCAGTTTTTGGATTTCTGTCTGGCCAGGAGGATGTAATACAATGGTAATGAGGTCCAGATCTTAAAGAAAGTATGTGTCTTTGTCACCTCGAGATTACACTACCAACAATGCACTTTCCATGAAGCATTAATTCAATTTGGAAAACAAAGCTAGCAGAATAGAATGTGGCAGCTCAGTTGCTTGGTGGGGTATATTGCTATGAGCATATGGCACTAGTGTTCTGTGCTCTGCACTAGCTGCCAGTTGGATTTCAGGGTGAATTTAAAATGCTGGTTTTGACATGGAAGGCTTTAAATGATTTAGGACCTGCCGGTTTGAAAAAGAGCCTCTCCCTGTGCAATAGTGCTATTAGAGAGGTGAAGTGAGGGTCAGGTAATATCTTTTATTGGACCATGGCTACAACTATACTCCATACAAATCTCATAAAAAACTGTCAGATACATAAATAAAATAGACTACTAAAAACTGAAAAGTTCAAGAAAAAATTAATCTAAGGAGATCTGTCTGAAAATGTTTTACTGCCTATTGTTACAGAAGAGAAGGTGTTTGACAAATTGAGATGAAATTTAAAAAAAAAATCCTCTTAGTTTCACTGGATTCCACCACTCTAAACAATTCTACTTCCTCTCCTGCACTTGTATCCTTCAAGTTCTGGATCAGGTAAAAATAAGAACCAATCCCAACCTTCCTAGGTTTAAAAGTGTTCCGATATCTTTTTGAAATTTTACTTATTTCCATGTGGCTCTGTTACCTCTCTCCAGCTGGGCTCAGAACTAACCAAACACTATAAAAGAGGCTGCTGTCAAGGCATTTCTGGCCTGATAAAGCAGGAAGGGTCAGAAATTACATGAGACAGCCTGTTCTTTTAAGACTCTCAGCCCAGTTTCATAGAACCAAGATATTTGGACAAGTGTCCAAACTTTGGGATGCTTATCCAAATCTCAAAGTTTGCCCAACATGACTTAGTTTTTGCTATCCACTATCATAAAAAGCCTTCTCTTAGACAAAGGAGGGTGGTAACTTATCTTTACTACTAACGGAACAAACGTACCTCAAGGATATGATCTCCAGGTGCTATTTTTCCATCTGAAGCAACAACAGAATCCCGAAGGACTTCCTGAACAACAATGTTCCCTAAAGGGGTGTCTTTGCCCCCAACTATCCGCATTCCTAGCTCTTCTTCTGGATCATCTCGGTGAATTTCAATTGTACTAGTTTCAGCCACAAGACTAGCTTTCTGAGGCAGGTCTGATTGTGAGAATCAGAGAAAACAACACATGAATACAGAAAACATCCCCTAATCCTCTCTATTCTAGTTTCACACACAGATGAGGTATACACTACTAGTAGAGCTTGTATTGTTTGGCATTTATGTGCTCAAAGATGGTATTTTGGGAAGGCAGAAGGTATATATAAGGGAAGAGAATAGATCACAAACTAAAAGCAGAAAAGTTAAATTTCCTAGACTTTTTCCCCATATGTTCCAACTAGTGCTCACTCAGTGCAAAGCTGATTGTCAGATGGTGTAGCAAGAATGGAAACAAAGCATTTTTGAGGCCTTTTATAAACAGATGATTAATTTGCCATTTCGAAATTTTTCTTCTTCTATATCCACTACCAGGTTATTTAAAGTCAAACTACTTGCAACTTAGGACTTTTTGGTTGCCAGTCTGATGCTCAGGCCATTACAGAAAAGGACTTAGTTTAGTGCTCTGATCAAAGAACTGAAAGCCTAGAACTCTTGTGTTCTAATCAGAGGTCTGACATTGCTTTGATGTGTGACCTTGGGCAAGTCATTTAACCCCTCTGTTTCAATTTCCCTTCCCCCTTTGTAAAATGGCAGTAACATTCACCTACTTTAGACGGCTGAGAAAAATTAATAAATACTTCCAAACCATTCCAAAGATGAAAACTGTTAGCTCTCCCTGCACTTTTGGCAAAGTATGTTAAATCTATCATCAATGCAGCATTTGTGCAAGCCAAGCACATTAGGTGTTGTAATGAAGGCAATCACAATGCCAGCCAAGTACAGCTGTAGTTCTCTATCACACAGTGGCTTTAACAGAGAGACTGACATGTACTTGGGGAAACTCCAACACAGAACCAAGCTAATCTACAAGGTAACTATTAGATAGGTTCATTAGGAGATAGATGGGCTGGGTGGCGGGGGGGGAGGGGGGAGTCTAAGCACGCCCAGGAATTAAGAAAATCATTTTGAAACATGCTATCAAGAATTTCAGGCTACTGATTGACATTCTAAAGATTTAATCAAGTGGTGGTATCTTTGAGTGGAGATATAGCTATTTTCATTTGTAGTGTGATGGGATTTGTTCTCTTACTGATGATCAATTTCAAATCCAAGCACTGGCACAGGCCATAAAAATGCTTCTGTTTAGTATCAGTAGGGAGGAACTAAAATAAACAACCTGAACAAATAGTTGTCTCAAAAGAGTAAATACAAAATAGAGAGAGAGAGAGCGAGAGAGAGAGATTGGCACAAATTCCTGGTACAGATTGCTTGGCATCTTCATGATATGTTTGGTGCGCTGTTCTCATGGGGGTGGTGCATACACTTTGTTTCCACACAGCTGCAAAAGAACATTGTTACTGAAAAGCTTCTGATTTTTTTTTTAAATTGGTGCTTTATGTATTGCACTTGTTAACCTAGGGTTTGTGAAATAATCTTGCTGTACTCTGCACGTGGCCATCCTGAGATGAGATAAGGGAGCTGCTACTCTTAGTAGGATTGCCAATTTTCTTTGGATGTATTCCTGGAGGTTTCATCATATGACATAATTCTGGAGACTCCAAGAAAATCCTGGAGGCTTAGCTCTTACAGAACTTTTTTAGTGTCAGTGGCAGAGGTGTGTGTTTTTTGGAACTGAAAGGCCAGGAGTAAAAAGCAAAAGGAGAAGCTTGAAACTATTGAAGGTTTCCAAGTGCTTGTTCATACAGATCCGGGCAGAATCTGTGACAAGCTCTTTTAAAGAGTATCCTTAATTTTTTTTTAAAGGAGATTTGAAACTTAATTGCATTTTGTGCTATTCAAAGTGATGTCCGTGAGATACTATTGGTAACTGCAGAGACACATTACCTCCTTCTTCACCCTCCTCAAAGGCTGGATTAACGAGTCCAGGCTCCACAGTCTCCAGAGATACTACAGCCACTATAGAGCTTTCTGCCACCAGTGATGATGCTCCATCTGTTAGCTCCACCTCTCTGGCGGCATTCGTTTCCTCCCTGGTAATGAGATCTTCCTTGCCTTTAGGAAGTGGATTTTTTCTCCTTTCTATATTGGATTTGTATTTCTTGAAGCCAGGACACCTAGAGAGGGTTTGGAAGTCAGTCATCCACACAAGCAGCAACAATCTCATTTTACATAATAAACTCAGCACATACACGCGCTGGGTAACCAAGGTGTTTCAGAAAGCATGATTAAGTCTCGTCAGTCACACATTTTCTTTCCAGCAGCTGGTGCTAGCAGAGATTCATTCATATCTCATCCTCAAATTGAGGCTGGAAGAAGGGGGAGAGAAACTCCTTTGTCAACTTTTTTATTTTTATTTAAGAGACCGATTAGTTTAATTATCTGAGAAAGGGACAGTAGGAAGGAGTTCTCCCTGTTAAAATATTTAGCATTGAAGCCCTGCTGCTCCCAATGAAGGTGAGAATACATTTTGTGAGGCATAAGCAAATACTTATTCCCTCTGCTCTTTCAGAGCCAAAGTAAGAGTGTGAACCACACATTTGAATCTCAGAAGTTTTATAGCCTTGAATATGCCATGGTTTCTACCAAATCAGCAACATACAAGATTGAGTGGGGCATGCTGTACCCATGTTATAATAAATAGAAGAAGTCTCTCACCAGGCCTATCTATCCATCCAGTTCCTCTCATAAGCACCACACACAACGTTTTAAAAAGAACCCCCATACCCCGTACACAGCAACACAACAATCAATGTTACAGAAGAAGCAGGGGAGGGAAAAACTCAGGCTATTACCACCCTTGAGGATAAATGGCAAGTTAGGTTGGTGATGGAGAAGTGCTGTTGGAGGCTCAGCGGCCTCCCTGAATCAGTACTGAACCAGTGCTCCAGAACAAGGATACAGGATAGTAGGTTATGGGTGGTTACCACGGTGTCAAAATCAAATTCCATTTGGAGTATTTACATTCTGGCTACTACAGTCCCTCTGCAATTTCACCTACTCTTTGATTTCTTCCTGGTCACTCTGCTCCCAATTGTAGGGTGGCCAAAGATACCTCTCAAAGGCACAGGGCAATCAAACCCAATGTCCAAAATACGTCTGCTTGTTGACAAACCGGAGGCCCAAGAATGGCCGTCAGAGCCATTTCAATTATTAATATTGGCATCTCTACAATCTGGCTTCAGAGGTGTTAATTTTACGAAGTGGAGGGGAAAATGCCACAAACTAGTCTCTAAAATTTGCTGCTCATTCTTTTTTAAATGCACAGATGTGGCTTAAGTCTCACTAAAAATCATAACGAACCCTGATGCAAAATACTTTCAAGGTGATGGTTTTATGCCAGTTGGAGTTTAGCTTGAATCACCTTTATGTTAACAGTCTGTATATTTAAAAAAAAATAAAACAAACATACATAATAGATTATTGGAACTTGTTTTCGGTACTGATTAAGTCACAATAAACTAAACTGCAAGACACCAGATATGGTCTGAAAGATTAACCTTTCCATATGTGACTGGATATTCACTGAAGCTGAATGACATTTCAGCGAGCAAAGTTAAGATATAGGCGCTTCTAACTCACAGTTACAGGGATTTGGGAAGTCAGGGAAATAGATTATTCAGTGCTGACTGTGTGTGTAAGGCTCAAGTAAAACAGTCCCAGCCCTTAAGAGCTTATAGTGTAAGAAGCAGAAACAGAAGATGGAATGCGCTGGTAAAACAAGAGAATGGAATACATTTGTTTTTTTAAGAGGGGAAATGTTTTAAAATAATTGTGGACTCTTAACTTGTATGTTGAAAGTATGGATAAAGATATGGAGAGAGCACCTTAGCCTCTAGATACCATAGGAACATGCAATAGAAACACAAATGCCTAGCTAAAATTGAAAAGATTTCCTTAGCTCAGCTACCACCTGCACACTTGTTGACTTTGGTATTGCTATAGACAAGCACGATGTATCTGAATGGCATCAAATCCACTGTGTACTACCTATTACATACTAACAAAACATGCTGCCACTGAAACTTTGCCTTTGTTTACAATATGGCTTGCTCCCGGCTCCATTCTGAGCAATCATTAACTAGGAACAAAGGTTCTTCAAACTCATTGGAAAGACTCCTTTGTTGTTTGCACTTTTCTAAAACCACAGTTCTTTGTCTGCTCCAGCTCAGCTAGTCGGCAGTGGAAATGCCAAAAACATCTATGCTGAGAAGTGCAATGAAAAGTCAGTCTCCCTTTCTCTGCAGAACACATTTTCAGTTGCTTGTGAAAGAATGAGGGCAGATAATGGCATTACAAATATGTGATTCAGCAAGTGCATAATGCACTGGGTGAAGTGACTTCCAGTATTTGGATCAAAGACTTGTGTGTTACGCATTTTAATTGGACCAATTAAGCTGGCAGTATTGTACCCCTTGTCTCTCTTCTGTAAATACTCAGGACTCATGCACTGTGTTTGCAGCGAGAGGTATGTATGTTTATAATTCCTTCAACGAAGCAGGCGCACAAGGACTATTCTTTGAAAAGGAGCACTGTAGTCAGATATAATTCAGGGTTTGTTACATTCAGCTGGGATTGCTTCTGCTTATATATGTCTGAGGAGACAAGTAGTTTAACCTGTATCCTCAACACATATGCACTAACCACCCAAACACATAAGCATATTGTCTTCATCCTCTCATCTTACTGGCCCCTCCCTTTGTCATCTCTGCCTGATGGTCTCATCTTAACTTAGTTTGTTCTGGGTAAGGAAACCATTGTTCTGTTCACTAAGGCACCACAGATAGTATGTAAACATATACGCACCTGTTCTGTAAATGGGCTTCTAGTTCACACCTCTGCATAGTCTGCTGACACTCTTTCTGGAAGGGACAGAGGATAGTCAACTTATCCAGCAGGTTTCTCACAAGAAGGCTAGACTTTCGGCAGTATTGGAAACTCAGTTTTTTCCGATCCATGGGACAAAAGTTATATTCCTGCATGAAGTTCTCAAGGCACTTGAAACAGTATGTGTGTCCACAGGGTGTATCCATGGGCTGGAGCAAAGGCTGAAGGCAGATATGGCAAACCAGCTCATCATCCACTTCATCCTGGAAGTTATAAAGATGATTGTCCTGTAACAGGTGGAACTGGCCACATTTATGGCAAAGTTCACTGATTTTAGAGACCTGCTCTTCCACTGGAGGGTCTGCCATGATATCCAACATCAGAAGAAAGCTCATCAGTTTGAAGAGCAGGAGTTAATGGTCTCACAGGACTTCTCTAATGAAAAGGGGAGAGAGAGAATTAATCACTCAATTGTCTAAAATGCAAGTTAAGAGGCCACCATCAACTTGAAATCTAGTCAGTTAAAAATAAGTTAAATGTAGTTTCAAGACGCACACCTGTTCCAAGTCCCCCAGCCAATTTTTGTGATTTTGCATTTTTCTATCTCCCCATCCCCTCCCTTAATTTTTCCTTTCCACTGTAACTATGAGAGAGACCCACCCAGGCAGCAGGGGAAAGTAAGGCCCTGATTCAACAAAGCATTTGTGCATCTGTTTAAGCATTTTGGTGATTTGGATCCCAAAAGATTATGCATGGGAAATAGTGACACTGACTAGACATAATTCTGTCAAATACACAAAGTAAAATGAAATGAAATTCTTATTCCTTATAATTACAATAATAAATGCAAGAAAAGTGATCAAGTGACAGTTTCCTTGTCTGCCTTTCTGGTTGGTATTTGTCTTAAAGAGATGGGGGTTAATAGGTTTTTTTTGGGAGGTGGGGGGGAAGGAAGAGAGGGTTGAAAGGAAATTTTAAATCTAGGAGGCATTTCCGTCCTCTCGTTCCCAGAAAGAAAACCCTGTTAGTTTTAACCATGAGTGTATTGTTCACTACTCACACAGGCACACATTCTATGTGTGTTCAAATAAGTATTCTATTCTAAAAAAACCCAACTGCTTTAAAATGAAGGATAGAAATACCCACCCAGGCCACTATATAATTCACTATAGTGTACCCAAAATGATTGAACTTCATTGCCTTTGTAAATAAATCTCTAAGTTGTGGACGATGACGATAATGGGACACATTCAGATCTCTGCAGCTGCAACTACATTGATGGAATTGCATTCTGAATGTTGCCTTGCTTGGCAAGCAGAGACAAAACTGTCACATTGAGGATTTTGTTTTTTAATCTGGCAGTTATAATATAGGTTTCAGAGTAGCAGCCGTGTTAGTCTGTATCCACAAAAAGAAAAGGAGGACAGGTGGCACCTTAGAGACTAACTAATTTATTCGAGCATAAGCTTTTGTGAGCTACAGCTCACTTCATCGGATGCATTCAGTGGAAAATACAGTGGGGAGATTTATAGACATAGAGAACATGAAACAATGGGCGTTACCATACACACCGTAATGAGAGTGATCAGGTAAGGTGAGCTATTACCAGCAGGAGAGCGGGGGGGGGGGCTGGAAGGAGAGGGGGCGGGAACCTTTTGTAGTGATAATCAAGGTGGGCCATTTCCAGCAGTTGATAAAGTCTGAGGAACAGCGGGGGGGGGGGGGGGGAATAAACACGGGGAAATAGTTTTATTTTGTGTTCACCTGCACATCTACCAATGTGATATATGCCATCATGTGCCAGCAATGCCCCTCTGCCATGTACATTGGCCAAACTGGACAGTCTCTACGTAAAAGAATAAATAGACACAAATCAGATGTCAAGAATTATAATATTCAAAACCAATCGGAGAACACTTCAATCTCTTTGGTCACACAATTACAGACCTAAAAGTGGCAATTCTTCAACAAAAAAAACTTCAAAAAACACACTCCAACGAGAGACTGCTGAATTGGAATTAATTTGCAAACTGGATACAATTAACTTAGGCTTGAATAAAGATTGTGAGTGGATGAGTCATTACACAAAGTAAAACTATTTCCCCATGTTTATTTCCCTCCCAACTGTTCCTCACAGGTTCTTGTCAATTGCTGGAAATGGTCCACCTTGATTATCACTACAAAAGGTCCCCCCCCCACGCTGGTAATAGGTCACCTTACCTGATCACTCTCGTTACAGTGTGTATGGTAACACCCATTGTTTCATGTTCTTTATGTATATAAATCTGCCCACTGTATTTTCCACTGAATGCATCCAATGAAGTGAGCTGTAGCTCACGAAAGCTTATGCTCTAATAAACGTGTTAGTTTCTAAGGTGCCACAAGTACTCCTGTTTTTTGTTTTGTTTTGGTTTTTTTTTAAGTTATAATGTAGTGAGCCATATGGTACCACACAAGGCTGGAATTCTACATCCTGCACTTTTCTAAAACTTTCATAAAAATAATTAGGAATGAGATATTTCTAGTGTCAAAAGTGCAAGAAGATAAATTCTGTACCTGGATCAAGTGTCTTGAAACAATTCCTTTATAGAATGTGAAAAAAAGTTTAAATCTTGGTGAAAAACTGGTCTATACAAATGCCTGGAGGAGAATGTAGAGAGGAACAGTAACTTATCAAGAACTGTAAGCAAAAGTCAGTCAGGAGTTTCTAACAGACAGACATATACCATGCTACTTCAATTCCTGTCAAACAAACAAGTCAGCTTTTTAATTAAAGGGCTCGTATCACAAATCAAACAATTTTGTTTTGCGTATTGTTACTTTGTCATGGAAACTTACACACTTCACATTACTGTCCAACAGTATTACTATTAAGGTGCCATTGTATTGGGAAGACGGAGGATAAAATACATACATACATGAAATAAAAATCAGGCAGTAAGTTTTCTCCCCATTCAATCCCTCAGCCTGAGGGCCAGTGTCACCCCATGAGTAGGAGCTTACATGGGATATCTAGTTCAAGTGCTTTGCTTATGTCTAGTCTTTACTGTAAGTGACTCTTACCACTTCCCACTCCAGACAAAATAGGAGGCATATTTCAGATAATGGGAGAATGTTAACAATACACAAGCCTATGTAGTACAGATGAAGAATGTGGTATCCCACGCTCAAGCATTGTAGAAGCCCCAGTGTTCTGCCAGCTGCAGCAGGCAGGTACATATAGTACATCTAAACCACACAGGCACAGCCCCTCTTGCCGTATTTTTCATACAAAAGGGCACGTTTTGATCCTCACTTCTCTTGAAAGCTAAGAGGTAATATTACAACTTCAGTCAAGCCCCTGACACCACCTAATGATGATGATGGGCGATCACTCATTACCAAGTATGATCATCTTCCGTGGGAGTTGTGTGTCCTCAGGTGGCTAATAAGGGCAATCCTTGAACCACAGGTTCTATTGCAATGAGGGCAGATGTTTTCAGGCTCAGCAGGAGGCTGTTGACCATGACTGGAAGCCAATGTCTCCTTCCTTCTGCGCCTCTTGTCCTCTTCAGCTTGCAGGCAAGCAAGTTCAAAATGCAGGGGACCATCACGTAGGACTTCACTCCATTTTAACGATCCTGGGCAAGTATCTCCCAAGTGTCAATGTCAATATTACACTTTTTTAGGTTGTCCTTCAGAAAGTCCTTAAAACGCTTCCAGTGTTCACCCATGTTATGGTACCCTTCTTTCAGCTGAAAGAATAGCACCTGTTTGGGGAGGCAATGGTCTGGAATCCGGACAACGTGACCAGTTCAGCGGAATTGCTGATGGATGATTATTGCCTCGATGCTGGTGGTCTTTGCCTCTTCCAGAACACTAATACTGGTGCACCCGTCTTCCCATTTGATCTTCAGAATCTTATGAAGGAAGCGTTGATGGTGTCTTTCAAGGACTTTTAAGTGGTGTCTATAGGTTGTCCAAGTTTTGGACCCAAACAACAGTGTTGGGAGAATAACAGCTTGATAAACAAGAAGCTTGGAGTCTGTTTGAATGTCGTGATCTTCAAAAACCCTGTGCCATAAACGAGAAAAAAGCTATACTGACACAGCTCAGGATGTTGAATTTCTGCCCTGGATGAAAGATGACTTCCAAGTTAGAGGAAATGATCGACATTCTCCAGTGCCACTCCATTGATTTTGATACATGGGGCATGTAATACCTCATCTGGACAGGGCTGATAGAGCACTTTAGTTTTCTTGATATTAAGAGTGAGACCAAGACATGCAATGCTTAAGCATCGGCAAACACATTTAAAGATAGTTTGAAGATCTTTCTCAGAGTGGGCAAAGATTGCGTTGTCATCAGCATACTGAAGACAGTCAATGTTGTAGAGATCTTACTCTTGGCTTTCAGCCTGCTAAGCCTGAACAGCTTTCCATCTATTCTGTAAAATAATTTCAACGCCAGCTGTAAACTTCCCAGCAATTAGGTAAAGAATGACTGCAATAAAAACTGCAAACATGGTTGGAGCGATGATACAGCCCTGTTTTACTCCTGTTTGCACTTACACCACCTAATACTTGGATTCAGTCATCCCAATACCAACAACTTAACACCCCCACCTGTCCACCCCACGCTTTCCAAAGCCAAATAACTATCAGTAAGACACAGAGGCACAGCTGTGCTTTTGGGTTTATACTACATGTTTTAATAGTTGCATAAAACATTTTGGCAGGTGATTAAATAATACATAGTTTCTCAGTGAAAACCAAGAATTCACTCCTACTTTTGCTGATAAACTACTGTAGGCCTTTTCAAATGTATCCTACTGGGTTTCATTCTCTGCTGTTTGTGCTACAACGTTAGGAGGTAAATCCCATATGTCATTTCTAGACTAGTGGGAAATAGACTTCCGTATCTGAATCCAGTAAAAAATATATAGTTCTTATAAATTCTATTTCCCTATAATCCCAATATTAATTCCAAATCTAATTTTTGAAGGTTTCATATTTAAAAATGGAAAACCGGACACCTAATTTGTCTAACAACTCCAAGTGCTCAAATAGGATTTACCTTACATCATTGTCCTTTCAACAAAAGAGGAAGTTGATTCAGATGTTTGGGAACCTAAACCTAAATCAGTGATGAAACTCAACCCACACCTGGTCGGCAAGGTAGTAGTTCGTGAACAGCACTAGTTAGGTGGCAAGCTTGAACACGCCCACTGGCTGTTCAGTGATTTCAAACAAAAGCAGATATTCTGTGTAAGTAAAATTAGTAAGAAGTTACTCAGTAAAGACAACTGCTTAAGAATCAGTTTTGTTACACTAAATGTTTGGAGGATGCAGTTCCAGCACTGAGGGTTTGGTTCTACTCTCACAATGGTCTGAGTGCATTAGCTTTCACAGAGTCACTTTAGTCTAGTCACTCTTATACCAAAAGTGAGAGCACAATCAGGCCCTGTAAACTCAAATTCAAGTTCTAAAGATGCAATTTAAAATACTCCTGGAGTCGTCATGGGCAGCTTCTATCAAGTTTAAACTTCTCATCCTTATCTTCAAGGGCCAAAAATCACCTCTGTCTCCACTCCATCTCACAACACACTCTTGTTTCTTCTCTCCTGCTTCACTTCAATTATACCACTCTCAACGCCATTTAACTTCCTTCCCCTGCTTCCACTTTTTTGACTTCTTCTGGGTTGTGGCTTAAGACAATGTGCCAAGCCCCCTATATTATTCAAATATCTCCTTAAGATCCATTCTTCCTACAAACACCAACTACATCACTCAAATGCCTTGTCTATCCTAACACTAAGAAAAATGTTGTCTTTTACTCTTTGCACCACACAAACATACAATATGAAGAAGCCACAGGGCAAGGTTAGGTCCCAAATCACTGTTTACTAAATATACACAACCCTATAAGGCCTAGCTGCATGCTATTATTACTCTTGACTATTTTCTGGGTGCTTCTAAAACAGAGAATATAGTGAATGCCACTGAAGGGTTCAGACTATTTAAAGAGATACTACCCTATTCCTATACACTACAAAAAAGGAAGACGATAAAGCGGGAGGAATAAATCTTAGAAAGCAAAAACTTTCCTCTAGATTTCTCAGTATGTCATGTCTTGCATGCGCTAGAGTGCAAATTCCTTAGGAAGGAACTGTTGTGTTTTACCACACCAAAAACATCATGGGTTCTTACATACACACACACAAGTACAGTAGAACCTCAGAGTTACAAACAACCTTCATTCCCGACGTGTTCGTAACTCTGAAATGTTTGCAACTCTGAACAAAACATTATGGTTATTCTTTCAAAAGTTTACAATTGAACATTGACTTAATATAGCTTTAAAACTTTACTGTACAGAAGAAAAATGCTGCTTTCCCATTATTTTTTTTTAGTAGTTTACATTTAACACAGTATTGTACTGTACTTGTGTGCATTTTCTTCTTTTTTTGTCTCTGCTGCTGTCTGATTGTGTACTTCCAGTTTGAAATGAGGTGTGTGGTTGATTGGTCAGTTCGTAACTCTGGAGTTTGTAACTCTGAGGTTCTACTGTATATCCTATTTTCTTGTACTATAACACTGAATCACAGAATAATAGAAATTAGGTCTCTTCCTTGCTCTATTAGGTTGTCTAGTCTGCCAATGCAAAACTATTCCCTGCAATATGTTAGTGGATTGACTATTCTTGTTTTAATTGTGCCAAGTGTTGGAGTTTCCAGCACTGCTTGTATCAGATATAGATCCCCCCCTCTGTGCTCATCTGCAGCAATAGTAATAGCACTACTAAATTGTGTGTGCGCCAAGAAACACACAAACACTGAACCTTTTAATACTATTTCAGGCTATGGAATTCTAAATTAAAATTAAATTCAGATATACCCTTAAAACTTGCAAATACTGATTCAATACTTTCATAATTTGGATATTTTAAAAAGGAATGCTAGTCTAAAAAACCTTCCCAAGGTTATGCTTCTGCCTGTACTAAGCTTCTCTATATTACTGTAGTACTTCTTTTAGAGAAAAAGAATTGTGGTTGTTCTTGAACTACCCAGATATTAAAGCCTCACTGTTTACAATGCTATCATTTGACATTCTGACATTTCTACTTCCTGTTTTCAGCACTTAGCTCAAATCATAAAAAATAAAACAGTTTGGAGCACAGATGTGCAAAATCCAATCCAGGTCTATCTAAGGTACTTACGTGCAGTCCCTTCCCTGCAATTCTCATATCTAAAAACCTGACAATCTTTCATGTATTTATCCTCACAATACCCCAACAAGGTAGAGAAATAGTACTATTCCCACTTTACAGACGGGGAACTGAACCTCAAGTGACTTGCCCAATGCCATACAGGAAGTCTATGGCAGAGCAGAGAATTGAACTCAGGTCTCTCAAGACCTAGGTCCAAGACTTTATGCAAAAAACAATTATGTACTGGTGGGACAGTGGGGAATTGAGGCATTAAGATAAGCCATTTTGGTTTTGGTTCATCTGTAATTCTGAACTAAAAGCTGTCATAGTTCTGTAGAAACAAACTTCTGTGTTCTTGAGAAAAATCACAAGACTGGTCTGCGAGACCTACCAAACTTGACATATTACAAAATAAGGGAACATACAGTTAGTCTCTGTAAATCAGGGAGAAAAAGACAGAAATCAGCTACTTCGAGGATTATTCATGAAAGGTTCTGACAACTAGAAGAAATTTGCACCATATTGCACTTCAAACTGTTTCTGTTCCAAAGATTTGTCATACAACTAGTTCATATTACTACTTGTACTGCAGAAAATATTTTGATAGTTTAAAAGTTGTATATTGTGCACTTAAAGGAAAGTGCTTACTTGTTACATTGATCCCATGGAAAGCCCCAAGACAAAAATCTCAAAATGGATTTTTAACTAACTAAATACAGTGCATGCCTAGATTAGGTAAACTGTGCAATAGTTTATTGCATTAATATTATTCTACTTATTAAGTTTATGAACACATTCCCCTGGGAGACTGGAAATGCAACATTCCCATTACTGGATTACAAACAAATAAGAGCAGCAACAATTAATCTAAATTCCTTGGATGGACAAAACACAAATCCAGAGCATGCTGGGTTGGTTGAGATCATGGATGCAAATATAAAGTTCTTGTAAGCATCAGCACCCTCCTGACTGCTCAGAGCAAAGACAACAAAGTGAGTAGACAGTGCAACATACATCCAAATATATCTAGGACAGTATAAAAGAATGGGAAAATAACTGTGAAACTTTCTGCAACTTTGTATGACCAGTTTTCACACAATTGCAAAATTTTGCGTTTCATAAAATGGTGAATTAGCTGGAAAAACCATGCAGAATTTTGCTCATTTTCACAATGAAGAGTTTTGGTTTTTTAAGCTAAATTTGGCCTCCATCTTGAGTGAAAGTTTGACATCCAGAAAAGGGACCAAGTTATGTGAAATACAGTAATGCTCATATTTTGAGCATTTCATGTTGCTAATACGTTTCACAACCCTAGCTCAGTTGCTGTCCAGCCATGGCGCAGAGATAATTGTTGCTGTTATTGCTAAGCACAGACTACTTTAAAAAAACGTTGGGTTTAAAAAAAAACAAAAAACAACCCCACAACACTTAAGGTACATATACATATACCTTAAATATACAGGATCAAATGCAGGAATAGTTTTCAAAGGGGACACCATTAATTCTGGTGTTCTATTGCTGTTCCTTACTGTTCTTTGTTTACTGATATTGCCAAAGATTAAACCACCAGAGGTAAAAGCACTGAAGAAAAGCAGCTACAAGCAGCATGTCTTTGTACAGCTAAAGAGAAGGTGATCCTTTTAATGATTAACTTTGATAGTTTTATAATAAGCCATCTCAGAGTATTTTTAATCCAGTCTCTAGTAAGTTATTGTGATGCTTTGTCTAGTTATGGGGGTACTGACCAGGAAAAGCCAAGTTAGCACTCCTTTAGCACACTAAGCTTAAAGAGATACCACCAATTTAAAAATCTTTCTTCTATCCCAACCATTTTTACCTACTGTTTAACCACTAAGATTACAATAAATGAAAGGGGATTTGGGGAAAAATAATTTTCTCTTTTCAGTTAGTTCATTTCACAGAATTGTGTGTGGATATTTCTTACAGGAACAAATAGAGAAACTAATTACCAGAATAATAAGAAAATGATTGTAAAACCATAAAAAAGGCAGGCGACATCAGGGGCAGGTGTAATACCAGAAATTGCTATTTTCTCATGTTTAAAAACAGACTTCAAAATGAGTGTCTATTAACATTATTCTTATTGGAGATGTGCTAGCATGGTTTGACTGGCAAATATAGGCAGAAAAACAGTTTCTGGAACAAGGCTTAACAAAGTAGGAAGCCAGGAGTATGACAGTCTTACAGCTTGTCTACACTGGCAATTTACGGTGCTGCAACTTTCTTGCTCAGGGGTGTGAAAAAACCCCCCCGGAGTGCAGCAAGTTTTAGTGCTGGAAGCTACGCCCCTCATGGAGGTTGTTTTTTTTGTTTTTAAGAGCGCTGGGAGAGCTCTCTCCCAGCACTGTGCCGCAACCACACAAGCCAGGTTAAAGCGCTGCCACTGGCAACGCTAAAGCGCAGCCGTGGAGATTAGCCCTTAGTCTAAACAATGGCCCCAATTCAGCAAAGCACCTAAGCATGTGTTTAAATTCATCCCTATTCAGTAAAGCACTTAAGTGTGTGCTTAAAGTAGGGGACAGTTTCTTTCCTGCTTTTCTTATTTATATGAATTTTGCAAACTGGAGTGAAATGTTCTACTAATAAATTAAACAACAGTAGGCCCAATTCCCCCCTCCCCTGACACTGGTTTTATACCGTGAGACTGCCTTCAATTAAAAGACTCCTGATTTACAGTGAACACGAGGGAAGAATCAGAACTCTTCAGTATTGAGAAAATGCTGACTTACCCATTTATCTACAAGCGCCTTACAAGCCAGAATTATAAGAATGCCACAAATTTCAGTTTTCAGAGTAGCAGACGCGTTAGTCTGTATCCACAAAAAGAAAAGGAGGACTTGTGGCGCCTTAGACAGTGATGAGCTGCCAAAATCTTAACAATGGGTTCCCTCCTCACCCCACAAGGGGGTCGTTGCCCATCCCCACCCCCTGGGACTCCTGCCCCATCCAACGCCCCCGCATTCCTTGACTGCCCCCAGAACCGGGCAGGAGGGTCTCGTGGGCCACCGTAGTGGGTGCCCACCCCACCCCTAAGAGCCAGAGGCACCTGCCGGGGGGCGAGGTGGGGAGTCCCGGAGGTGCTTACCTGGGGCTACTCCCAGGAAGCATCTGGCAGATCCCTCTGGCTCCTGGGGGCAGGGGAGCAGCCGCTCCCCCCACTGATCACATCAAAAGTGGCACCTTAGGCACCGACTCCCTCGGTGCTCTGGAGCTGGAGCACCCACGGGGAAAATTTGGTGGGTGCAAAGCCCCCACCAGCAGCTCCCCACCCCACACCCAGCCCCAGATCACCTCACCTCCGCTCCACCTCCTCCGCTGAACGTGCTGCCCCGCTCTGCTTCTCTGTGCCCCCCGCCCCCGGCTTCCCACGGATCAGCTGTTTGGCGGGAAGCCAGGGAGGGCTGAGAAGCAGGCAGCGGCTTCACACTCAGGCTGAGGGTGGTGGAGGTGACCTGGGCCGGGGAGCGGTTCCCCTGCGCACCCTCCTCCCCCCGGTTACCTACTGCAGCGCGGGTGGCCCTCCTCGCACCCCCCCACCCCAGCTCACCTCCGCCTCCCTGGGCCTGAGCAGGAAGCCATGGCCTGCTTCTCAGCCCGCCCCGGCTTCCCGCACGAACAGCTGATTCACGGGAAGCCTGGGGGGGCAGAGAAGCAGGGCAGGGCAGCGCGTTCAGGGGAGGAGGCGGAGCGGAGGTGAGCTGGGACCGGGGAGCTGCCGGTGGATTCTCTGCACCCACCAAATTTTCCCCTTGGGTGCTCCAGGACTGGAGCACCCATGGAGTCGGTGCCTAAGGCACCACTTTTGGCTGGTTAAATTTAGAAGCCCTTTTAGAACCGGTTGTCCCTCGCGGAACAACCGGCTCTAAAAGGGCTTCTAAATTTAACAACCGGTTCTAGCGAACCGGTGCGAACCAGCTCCAGCTCACCACTGACCTTAGAGACTAACAAATTTATTTGAGCATAAGCTTTCATGAGCTACAGCTCACTTCATCCGATGCATTCAGTGGAAAATAAATTTCAGTGTAGAGTACTTAAGGTATTCCCAGAGAACAAGAGCAGAGGACTAGACCTAGATGTTTTACTGCAGTCAAAGTAATTCCATTGACTTCAGTTGTGCTACTTGCAATTTACACCCATGTAAAAGATCAGAATCCAGCTCAGACTCTTTCAAATATCCAGTCAGAACAGTATTGTTCATACTGAGGATGTGTCAGCATTTTTATTATACACCATCTCCTCTTCTCATTTTAAAACTATCCCATGGACATTCTCTTCAGAATGAGCAGTACTGCATCAGGTCCCCAATATGATGCAAGTTTTTTAATGTTACAGCATATTAGTTGCATTTGTTACAAGATCATAAAATGTTTTAAAGCTATTGCCTGTGAAATGACACCTTTACAAAGGAAGGTGTAGCTGACTTGTTGAATGGCACTCTACTGGGAAATAATTAGTACCTTAGGCTTCCTGGGGAAGTAAAACAAATCAGACAAGACAAGCAAATAAGAGGTACAGAATTTGGAAACTTTCATTACTGCACTTTTATGAATATCCATTTCTTGGACCAGTTCATGATACTGCAAGATCATTGATCTGGCAATTCTAACATTCTAAAGCAAAGGGATTTTATGCTTGAGTCTTTTCTTACTTACAACAGTGTAATTTGATTTGATTTTTCAATAATTATTCCTAATTCACATCCATGTGACACAAAAAGAACCTAGCCCTGTCATTAAATGAACATTGTCTGGATAATAATTCCAAATGGGTTCCATCCCAACACCTTTTTTATTAAAAAGGTACCATACATATTTACAGAAGTGTCTCCTGAGGGCCAAATTTAACAGGGATTCCATGGTATGTAAATTGTTCAGAAGACAAATTTAGGTGGTAAGGTAGTTTTAATTCATGATTATTTTAATTCAAAATGTGTAAAATGAATGCCAGGAAAGCAGAAGTAGTGGTAGGTGTAGCAGAAAAAGCAGCTTGCAAATTGCTTTATCTTTTTCTCTCCGGACTGCCACACACCTTATTTATTATACATTTTTGTTAAGGCTTTTTCTGCTACACCCATCTCCCCTCACTTCTCTCTTTGATACACACTTTGAACTTAGCAGATATGTCTGTCGAAAAAAAATAAGTTTATACGGTTGTTACTCCATCCTTAAACTGATGTTTGTCTAAGCAAGTAGTTTTGTTGAGGGGAAGGGAAAAGGCATCCAATGGGGTGATTTAAGGATCAAGTGTCTAAACTAAATAATCTGAACTTCTCCTGCAATTAAAACACAACATCCAAACCAAAACAAAAAGACTAGGAGACCTGAAGTTAAGACTCAGCTTCATCCAAGTAGCTAGTAGAGAGCTTCTTTCTAAGGTTTTGGTATGCTTTTGAGAAGAAGAGATGAAGACCATGTGTCTATCAACTACATGGACAATAGGAATTCCAATACACATCCTCCTGTGTCTCTGTAAATTCCATTTATTTTAAAGAAGGGAAGATAATACTAAGTCAGCATTATGGTTTACAGGATCTTAATCGTGTAATGTGCAGAGGCACGTCTTTGGCATATGCCTTTGTTCCAGTAAAACCCCGCCAGCTACTGCAGTAGCTTTAATAAGCACATGTCAATGCTCATACCAGATCTGGATGTTGTCCATATAATACACGTAAGAAGAAAGCAGCACTACTTTCCACCCACCACAATAATTCCTGAAGATTTCATGGTGAGCAGCATTCCTCACATTATACAACTGTATTTGAAACTGGAAAACTTTTATAAAATTCAGCATTAAAGATATCTACCCATTGTCATATACCAGTGAAAGTACTATGGGGTGGGGAACAGTGTTTGAGATGGCAGTTCCCATCCTAATTTAAAAGGGGACTTTGATTCTGGAGAGAATGTTTGTTTTAAAATTAACCCATCTAAACATCAATCCATTTATCGATATCCCACAATTTGCAATTGCTGCTTTTGCAGAGTATATAGCAGTTCTATAAGTGACCCCTTATTTCTTATGGGAAACTCCTCTAGACTTTAATGGGGAGTAAACCAATATCTTAATATAAATTAATCTAAAAAGCTTAATTTCTAGAGCTTTTTACAGTCATACCTCAGAATTATATCCCTGCGCTAGAATTCTCTATGTTCCGTAGGATAGCTGAAATACCCATAGGAAGATTATTTTCTACAGGACATTTGCATAAGGGATAAAATTTTTCCACCACAAGTGATCTGGCAATGAAGTAGCAAGGATAGATTCTGCATTCTCTTACCTCAGAGATGTACATGAAAGTAGAATTTTACCCAGTGTGGTGGAATGTGTTTCATCCCAGTCAATTTCATAGCCATGGATAAAGATGTCAATTGCTGGATTTTGACTTTTTACAGCAAGATGAAGCAGTGAGAGAAGCTGAACTGTGAATGAAAGTTCCTCAGTTAGACAAATTTTGCTCTGTTATATCGATGTAAGTCTTGACTTATACCAGAGTACCATAGCAGAGTTTGACACAAGGTACATTGAATACCTTCTTGGGACATTAGGGACTCAATCTGGCTCACTGTGCTGAAGTCAGGTTTATCAGAGGCAACCCAAGAGCATATCTAGGAGACAGGTTTCAAACTGCCCTTCTGAGATTCCCCAATTCTGGGCCCACACTACACTGGACTGATCCTCCAGGCTGCTCTAAGCTGTGCTGGGTGACGACAGCAATTGTTGGCTGTGCCACTATGGCAGATACACATCACCCATGGACACCAACAATCAACAGTGGGGTGTCTGCCCAGGTTAGAGTTTCTGGAGGTAGAGGCCAATGCTGGAACAAAGTTTGAGCCTATCTTTATCCATATGTAAACTACAAACTGTCTAATTAAAGCTATTCTTAAAAACAATTGTTTTCCGGACTCCCCCCACCCCCCAATATCTTAAATGAATGTGGGAGAGAAAAGTGAAAAGCAATTCATCATTATTTAAAACTTCAGAATTCTAGACAGTAGAAGCAGAAAAGACCATTGAATTATCCAATCTGCCACCTTCTGCATGTTTACAGGCAGAAGAAAGTTCTGACTTTTTAAAAAAAATATTTAGGATTGTATTCTGTTCTCAGTTACACCTATGCAATTCCACCAGCTTCAATATGGTTATGTGGATGTAATTTAAGCCAGGATTTTGTCCTTTCATGTAAGAATGTTCTTGGCTGTTTCTTACTGAATTTAGAGACTAGCAAAAACAACAAAACTTGTTTCCTTTTCCTCTCTTTTTTTTCCAGCTGTGCACTTTCTTGAATTTACTAAGATAAGGTCAGTCTGAGCCAACATCAGAAATATCAATAGCTTCTGTAGAACCATTGTCCCCTATGCTGTGTGCATGCATGTACATATTTACACTGTGTGTATATAGATATTTCTCTTTAGTTTCTTCTCTTTTCTGGTTAAAGTTGCTGGAGTGACGACACAGGAGACTGAAGTCCTCTCTTTATCCACAAAAACAGGGCAGCGACAGCACACGCTTCCCCAGACCGTCACCTGCCAATACTCCTCAAGTTTGCCTTGATAGAATACACAAGAGAGGGAGGATGTTTTCTCTAGGCCTATTAATTTCTTGCCCTTTCTCCAAGACTGCCAACAAAGTGGCCAGCTGGCAACAACAACTGTACAGTTTTTAAGTCACAAGGACGCTCATGCATTACATTGATTTATTTCATACAGACTACAGAACACCCCACCCGATGGTCAGAACTTTTGATTGCTAAAAAGCGGCTGGATTCAAACAGGATACTTCATCAGACTAAGGCTCGCAGGGCAGGGACTGTCCCTGTCTATTCCTTACAGAGAACAACGTCAGCACATAAATCCCTGAATTCTCCCTTCATCTATTATGTAGGGGTTTGGAGCATGTTACAATCTGAACGGATATAGTTCCTGGTCATGATTCACTGTAGTTCTAATAGATGCAGAATTAAGGCCTAGCAAATGAAATCGAGCTGCAAAAATGCAAAGAATCTGGTCATTAAGTTTTTTCTTAAAAAAAAAAATAAATAAATAAAAACGTCCATAGAAAGGATTAACTGCCACTGAAAGATATTTTAAAGAATAAGTCTGCTATAGTTGTCAGAAAAAATAAATCTTCATAATTGGACATGCAGTATTTTATTCATAAATTAAAAAACTAGAAGGGACCTCCTGGATCATCTAGTCTAGCACTTCCCCTTCCCAAATAGTTCCTTGCATGGGTCCTGATACTTTCTCCACATGAGCAGTCCCTCAAATTCATATGAAGACCCTTTGAACTCAGGGAGATTCTGTGCAGGTGTAGAGATCCATCCATACAAAGCCAGTTGCAAAATCAGGACACAGAACTGAAATCTTGATTTATCTCTGGGTTGTTTTTTTTTTTTTGTAACCTCAGTTTACTAGTTTGCCCCTTTAGTTTCTAAATGTTACCTTCAGATTCTTCCCCTGATCACTTTAGTAATTCTTACTATTCAGGAATTGATGATCACTTACATCCCCTCTATCACTTCTTCTAAACTCTATATACCCAGTTATCTCATGCCTTTTAATACCCTGGTCACTCTTGCAGCCTTCTTTTGGACTATTTGAATGCTTACAATCTGGGGTGGGGGGGGGAAGCTTGCCAGGTGTTTCCATATTTTGTGAACCCACTCACTCCTGTGATGAGACCTCATGTGCCAAGTTTCAGTCCAGAGCAAAAATTTGTCTCTGAATTACAAACCCTAGAAAGTAAGGTGATAAAGGACCATCAAGTGTTATACTCAACTATTACAGGAGTGTTATCACTATAATAATCTGACCAAGAACAGGCAAACAAGTGGGGGGGGGTGGAGGGGGCGGTGATAATCAGACAAAACGCACTGACACCTTTGAGTAAGACAACAGCTGCAACCACTTTGAAAACACATACAAATCAGGATAAAATGATGTGGTTTAATTTTCTGCAGCTCTAAGTAAAATTGGTGGAGCAATTTAAACAAGGATTTCTTACTGAAACAAAGATCTTGTGTATGAGAGTGTTGCATGAAAATCTGATGAAGATAGCAGGAAGCACACAATGAGTAACAGAAATGTCAAATGGTTTTTGTCTCCTATTAGAATAATTAAATGGAGGACAGTACAATCTCCAATTTGTAAACTTGCCCAATTAACTATTTTTAGCAAGCTTATAGAACTATACATCATCTGTAACATAACTTTTAGTGCCACAAAACCAACAGCTACTTCAGTAAGTAGGGAAAGAAATTTTAAATATTTCCAAAATTATTACACACTATTCAAAATTTTTAATTTTAAACTTATTGGTTTTCCATTTTAAATGTAATACTACACAGAAGGTTTTATCAGCTGTGCTTGCAGCACACACTTTAGAAATCTGAAGCTAGAGAGAGGCCTGTTCAGTTAACAGATTCATTCATGGTATTGCTAGAGACATTATCCAGCTGTTTCTTCTCCTCCCACCCCCATTACAATACCTATTTCCCAGGCTTTAAAACAGTCCCTCCACACACACCAACCTCTCCCAATAACCTCTCTGCATGGGTTAATGGAAACCCAAAACAAAAATCCACTTTCCTTACTGATTTTTCCTCCCTCAGCATTTGATACTTTGGTCCTGATTCTTCATTCCATTATACCAGTTTCATGCAATAGTAATTCCCTTTTCTTTGGAAAGCCTGTGTAATGGAATGGAGACTCGGTGTGGGATTTTGTTTTTTGTTTTTTTTTTCCTTACTATTACAGGACCACTCATGAGCTCTGGGCTTCTATCATTAAGGGTGAGGTTCTGTGCAGCAGTGTAGTCAAGGGTACACACAGCTAAACTGAGTTTACCCTCTTCTCATTTGGGGAATATGAAATTTAGGTTAGTTTACCCACTTCTTTTTCTACCACTGTGTTACTGGTGCTGCATCTTAGGGTATGTCTACACTTTGAGCTGGAGGTGTCATTTCCAACTCAAGCAGACATACCCGTGCTATTCTGATCAAGCCAGTGTGCTAAAAATAGTGGGTCACCATGGATGCGTGGATGGGATTGTGCTCATAGTGGCTAGCTGCTCACATTGCCACAACTACATGCTATTTTTTAAGGCACTAGCTCAATTGGAGCTAGCACAGAAATGTCTACTTAAGCTGGAAATCACACCTCCAACTCAAAGAGCAGATGTACCCTTAAAGGTACAGCACATAACTGGGAGCCCAGGGGGAAGAGGGTGTCTATGATAAATTTAAGCTACATTGTGCCCTTCCAACTATGGGTTTCTCTGGGGACAGCCGATGTCACCAGTGTAACTTAGACAAACATGGGGTGTTGTCAAACTTATGGCAGTCTCCCTAGGCTATCCAGAATCTCCACAGCACTGCATGTATGGCCCTGTCCCAGGACACCCACTATACTAGTGCTGTCAAGGGAATCCTCAGAAGCCAGGACAGACTTTTAGTGGTCTTCCACAGTTTGTGCACTGGGGAAATCTTCCCACAGGTGGATATGGGGCTGTATGCAGCTCTGACCCTTTTACCTGGCATAAAGGGACCAGAAAGAGATTGAAGATCTCACTTTACATTTCTACTTTGTTTGACCCACTGCAAAATAAGTAAAGTCAAATACTTCACTGCCATTTTAGAAAGAGAAAAATAAAGACCAAAAAGAATTGCATAGCCGGATCAAACAAAATAAGGCAGGATTATTCCAGCTAAACAGCAGTCCTCAAATGTTCCTTCTAGACATCTTATGCTAACTTTTCCAGAAAGACACTCTTGATATTAATAGTTGAAAAAAGTCTTCTCAACTCTGACACCTCCCAATTTGCCACAAAATCGTGTTGTCCTCAACCCTTGTCCTTTCCTTTCCTGCCCATGATGTTGTCATTTTCCGTTTTATTTATCGGCTCTTCTATTGCACTTGTAACCATAGCATTGGAGTATGTCCCCTATATAAATGAATTTAACCTCCCTTTGAGGGAAAGGAGCATTTCTCTATTAATTATATTGAGTTTCAATTGGCTCTGCACAGGCCCATGCAGTTTTCTTTGTAGAAATGTGGCTCTGGATGATTTAGCTCTTTGAGGCAGGGACTTCATCTCCACCTGTATTGCAAAGAACAATTGAGGTTTATCGTGCTATACAAGAAGAATTTTACTTTATCTCCTTTTCCTCTCAATCAATCGAAAACTAGAAAAAAAAAGTTCAGCTAGAATAGATGCGTCTCGATTCTATGCCTCCTCCCTGGAAGCTGTGGTCCATATGCAACGCTCAATAAAAACAAACTTTTGGACCCTCAGATAGCTAACTATGCCATCCCTACTTTCAGCAGCTCACGGAATGAGCGAGCCTGACTGACTATTTCAGATTACGAGGCGTGAGGCAAAACTGAAACAGTATCTTATTAGAGCAATAAGTGTCTTTTCTCATCAGCTCCATTTTTTTCCAGCTATTATCTGAAACCATTTATTTTTCCTTGTTTGTCAATAGATCACATTTCTCTATTCCCTCTATTATTCACCTATCACTGTATTATTCAACTTTCGAGTGTTCTGCGTGAAGAACACTATTCCAGCTAAATTGCACTTTGAGAACACTATCAAGTTAAAACTCAATTCTTTTAAAAAAAAAAAAAGAAAGGGGTGATTCTGAAATTATTAGTGCTTTATGTCCATAGATCTCAAAGCACTTTAAAAAGGTGGGTGAGCACATTACTCCTGTTTTATAGAGGGGGGGAACTAAGGTACAGAAAGGATGAGAAGCTTGCCCGAAGTCACATAATGAGAAAATAACAGTCAAAAAAATAGAACTTGGGTATCCTGACACCTATAAACCACAATGCATTATTTCTGTTAATAACACCACCTAATGAAAAGAAAGACTTGCTCTTTGCATTTCCCCTAGGTTGGATTGTTCAGTAGATTGATCAGTTTCCTTTTTGTTTACAGTTTATTTCTACAGGCTTTCTTACTCTCTCTCACAACTAACACCCGCCCAATACTGCAATATTCCATGGGACCATATAGTCACAAATAACCCCAAAACTTCTCATTGACTTTTAAGTGTTACTTACTCACCTCTAATAAGATCAGCTGTAGAGCTGTATTGTGGGGTTTATAACACCTACATATTGGGGCTAATCTACCTGTAAGTGCCCAGAAGATGCCCTTTCAATTGGTATTTAAGGGTACTCGTTTTTTGTTGTAGCTTTCAAAAATCAGAGAAGTTCTAACCCTAAAATTAACAAATCCCAGTCGCCTGCAGAAGCGTTGGTGTCACCAACCAAACAGGCTGAGCAGAGCTGTCCGCCCATGGGACAAGCCTAAACCCCTGTGTGAGGTGCCCAGCATTGCTGCCTAAACATCCCTCCCACCTGAGTCCTAAGGAACACACTTGCTGACTGGTAGCTGTCTCCCCTGCAGGTCCCAAATGCAGGTGTGGTGCTCCTGGCATAATCTGCAGCTGGTAGTAGTTACTGACACCTAGGTATTCTGTTTTGCTGCCCTGTTAACATTCGCTGTTTTACCTTTCTCCAGCCTCTGGTCCAGGGATAGCAAACTTTGACATATGGGGGAACCCCCGTCACATTTTACTCTGATTGTGAAATCTCTATTTTAAACTTGGACACACGAAGATATTTTTGTGATTTAGAAAAGCATTCTACAGAGTTAAAATTTAGTGTTATTGTAGGTTATTCACTGAATGATGGTGTTATTTCTTTACTAGTCTCTTTCCATTGTAGTTTATGTCATATGGTTTCTATATGAAACAAACATTTAATGCATACAAAACACTGAAAATATGGGACATCATTGTAAACAGTTTTGAATATATATGAATACCTTTTATATACAAGCTATTAAGCAGAAAATCCACCTTGTTCCGTATTACAGTCTCCCCACCCCATTGTCATAGTTACACATATTAAACCACAAGTTTTCAAAGCAAAATTTGAACTTCTGTACTTTGCCATGTACACGCATTGCCCTATGATCTTATTTCAGAGATATTTTCTCAGGCCTTTTTATTAGTGAGGAAACTGAAGTGCCTTGTCTTTCTTTTTCACCCCCCCCCCCCAAACCTCAGGACAGTTCATACACCTTATCTACTCTGAGATTTAAAAAAAAACAAAAAACAAAAACACCTTTGTTAACAGTGAGAAAAAGGTGTAAAGGCTGGATTCAGAAGGAACTAGGCATTGTGATGCTAAGTATTGCAATGCCCAACTTTTAGGTGCCTAGAAAATAAAGAAAAATCACAGGAACAACAGTGTGCTCCATCTCAGTTACATTCCTAGGCTCCCTATATAACAAATGGGGAGATAGGTGCCTGAGACTGTAAGCCACAAAGCCAGCACACTAAGCAGGGAACTGCCAAACCTAACCAATGTGAGATGCCCATGAGGGATGTGTCCTAAACCCCACCCTGCTCCGAGTTCGGAGCCTAAATCGAGACTGCAAGGATGCACTTATCTCTGCTAGGACTTCACAACTGGGAATCCTTCTACTGGAGTCAGGCAGTTTAGGCACCTAAACCAAGTTGTTTCTTTGAGAAAGAACTAGACAGGTACCTAACTCCACACAAAACAGCAGCAGGAGGTGGTGGTGATGTCACTGCCTTCCTTATAACTTTTAGCTCAGTGTTTAAGCACACTCACCTGGGATGTGGGAGTACCCCCTCTTCAAATCCTTTCTCCCTCTCTGCCTGAAGGGGGAATTGAACCCCAGTCTCCTGCATCTCAAGCCAGTGCTCTAACCACTGCACAAAAAGTTATATGGTTGGTGGGTAAGGACAGCACACCCACCTCCTCTTCCAGCCAGATTTTGAATGGGACCTTATCCAGTAGGCAAGCTTACTAGAGCATGCCTACTAGATCAGACACTACACATATGCATTCACCCACCTGTCTTATCTCCCCTGGTTTGTGAATAGGTCTGGAGTGTATGCAGGAGATAAGCCTAGAGTAAGACAGCAGTGCACCTGCTCAGAGAGACAGAAACTAAGGCAGCATGAGAACTTCAACTTGGAAAATGTAAGTGCTGTGTGAATTTAGGCACCTACAGAGTTCGTCAGGAGTTTTGTGAATCACAGTGGAGCCTAAAACTGAGGCACTTAAGTCTGAAGTTTAGATGCCTAAGTATCTTTGTGAATCTAGCCTTAAGTCTCTCTAACATGGCCATGCTATGAGGTGTACATTCCTGGATAGTTCAGATCTTGCTGAGAATGTCAGCCTCCTTCTTTTCAAGACATTTCTCCATATTGTCAGCATATCTATCTCTTACAGCAGACATACGCATGTTCTTGCACTGATGGGCCACTGATGTGAGGTGGCTGTTTTAAGGAGATATAACATTCCTCTCCCCCCCCACCCCCAAGCTCCGATTGGCTCAACTATCAGATGAGTAAACAGGGAATGACCTGCCAGGTGGGTTGCCTACAATGAAAATATCCTATACAGCTGCAGAAACAAATGCAGAACATGTCTAGAAACTGCCACACCCTTTTTCTGGGCCAGGTGATCAGCCCAGCACTCTGCACCTGTGCTGAGACACAACATCACAATGTTTTAAATGAGCTGAACATATTTTTCTTGTAGCCTATCAGACCGAGTCCTCACTCCTTTGTGAACACGACAGTCATGGGCTCATTAATATTACCATCATAATGTAAGAAAGGCGTAAGAGACAATGCTGGGTTTGCACGTTATCTCTTACTGTGTGATCTCAGGAAAATTTAAGGTTTATATCACGTTTGGTAAGTGAGCTGATAGAGGATGAGATCAAAAAGGACTCTTTACAATTTAAAAGATGAAAAATGTGGGTCAACTGGTTAACTCTAATGGGACAAGAGTGCCACCATTTCATAGTCATTGCTTACAGAGGGAGCCTAACTGTAAGTGATCAACACTCTGTATGGGCACAGCAGGATCTACCATGCCACTGTCAGGCCTTCAATCTTCTCATCACAAAAGATGTCCTGACCAGCACACGGCAGACAGAAGGAGTAAGATCACCTTAAATTTGAATCTTAAACCATATATCAAATTTGGTCTTATAAAATTTAAATATCCATGAAACATTATAAAGGCTTTTCAACACAGGGGAACCCTCAGGAAAGTTAAGATGAAAAGGAGGGAAGCAGTGGAGCACTTTGGACTTAAAAAATGAAATGTGAGTTGCACCTGAACTATAAAACTTTTGAAACATTCAAGCCAGGTTAAAGACCTGATGATTAATAATGTTTTGGGGAAGGACTCCTGCAATCTTCCATGATTGCTCCGACTGCCATTGTCAAAACTAAGGACACTTGTTTGGAAGTAAAGAGCGTCCCCACAGAGGTTTAACGTGCTATAATTATGTGCATTAACTTCACACCTTTAGTGTGTCCATGTAGATGCTTCCTTAATAAGTAAAAAGAAGGGAAATGGGGGGGGGGGGGAGGGCTCTTAATTCTTTTAGTTTAAAATGCTTTAACTAGTCTTCCATGACACCCACACAAATTGCAGATATTCAGGGGCAATTACCTCCAATGGCAAAGAACAGTGTTACTCCCATAATCGCTATCAGAGTTGTCAAACTATGAAAAACATCTTAATTTAACATCCGAGTCAGTATTATAGTCTGTCTCCTTAATGCTAAGAAAATGTGTTTTTACCACAGAATAACTAACATGCATTAGCTATCCCACTGTAAGAACACAGGAGACAAGGCACTGTACTTTCACCAAAAGGCAAACTAGGTGAGATAAGCGCTGTGCTCCCCTCCCAACTAATGCAAAGGAGTGGCAGAATAATTCATTTAAAAAAACCTCTTTGATTTTGGCAGCACAAAACAGTAAACTTGTCAGAATGAAGATCATCACTGAAATGACACAGTGTCACATATAAGAGGATATAAAATTAAAACGCAATTAGAAATACAAGCAATTCAGTAGAAAAAAAGATGCATGAAACAAGTGAAGTAACAGAAGAGTAAAGTATGTGTTTCAGTGTTTGCAGGGTGGAGGATTACTTACACAAATAAGGATCTGTAATATATTTTCAATTAAAGTGTGTGTGGGAGGAGGGGGGAAAATCATGTCCAAAATGGTAATGAATATTATAGGAATGTATTAGGTGGAAGGATTCTTTGGGAAAGGTAACAGTATATGCATGTAGCTAGTGCACCCTAAAGGCTCAGAAAACAAAAAGGCAAGAACCTGAAATTTATTTATTTAATTTCATAACTTTAGAATGCATAACACATTTTTTTAATTCTTGTGGTTGTCAATCTTGGTTGCGTATCTATGTTTAGTAAAAATTATAGTAGAAATTTGCCTTTGCAAAGGATTTCATAGAAGATAGCATAGTATCCTTAGGCCAGATTTTTAAAGGTATTTAGGTGAACAGTGGGATTTTCAAAAGCATCTAGGTGCTTTCAACCTGGCCTTTAGTGAACACTTGGGAACAAAGTTATAAACACAAGTGATGACATATGAAAAAGCACTAAAATGCTGGCCAGAGAAGTAAAATAAATTGACAAAGGCAATCCCACTGGCAGATCAAAGGAAACTGAAGGAAAAATTTGACACCAACCCAGAAACTGGGTCAGCCTTTTCATCATATAATCCTAGAGAATAAACTTGCGTTATAGAAGAACAAAAATGTAAAATTAAAAGCTGTAATTAGAAAAATTGCAACAAAACCAGGAACCATTTATGCTAGAAACAACGTGACGGTATTGCCAAAGCTACTAGCAACTACAAATAGGTTCAATTATTATTTGCTATTACAATATGGATTAATTAAAGAGCACACGGCCGTTCCTCGGCAAGGTTTACAAAGGTACACGAGGAAGAGCAAAAAGAGTAATAAAAACAACTTTTTTTTAAAAAAAGTATATAAAGGAGACCCTACACTGACAGGGGACTGCCTGAGTGGGACTGTCCTTGTCACCAGAACAGCGAGCGAAGCGGAGTCTGTCAATTGCGAGGCGGCTTTATTTATGCAGCCCCAAACACTCACAAGGGACTGTTTTAAACACGCTACAACGAGGTGTGGCCATGACCGCCGGTGGGGGAAATCCGTAAAACGTTTTCCCCAACCCAGTCCCCTTTAGCAGCCCGGTACAGAATTGGAGCTGCCCTGTGTGGTGCCTCTGCTCCCCCGCCCCTGCAACCAGCTCCCCCATGGGTGCCACCTCCCCTCCGCACCTCCCTGCCCGGGGCCGGGCACCAGAGAGGGAGCCCCTGGGACCTTCCTTCCAACCAGCCCCCCGGGGGCGCAGTCGCTGCCCGGCTGGGACTCACCTGGCGGCGCCCGGTTCCGGCCCGGCCTGTTGCGGCGGCGAGCGCGGCTCGGCCGGCGACTTTCCGGGCGGGGGAGAAAGTCGAAACCCGCGTGAGGCGGGGGGGGGGGGGGAGGAGGCGGCAGCGCAGCCGCTCAGGTGTCGGCGCCTGGCCGAGGCCCCCGCCCAGCAGCGCCGCCCCGCCCCGCCCCGCCCGGCACCGTGCTCGTGCTGCCGCCGCCGCCCGCTCGCCAGCGCCATGCCCGGCCGCCTTCGAGTCCCCTCCGCCCAGCCCCGGGCGGGCACGCGGCACCCTGGGCTCCCCCAGCACGCGCCCCGCCGAGGTCGCTGGCCGGTGGGTGGGTGTGACGGGCGCCAGCTCCTGCCCGGCGCCGCGCGCGCGCGCGCGCCAGCCCGCTTGGCCACCGCGCGCTCCAACTTGGGCGCCGCGCCCCTCCCCCTCTCCCTGCGGCGCACCGCTCCGCTCGGACACACCCGGCGGAACGGCCGGACGGGCGGGCTCCAGGCGCGGGGCCCGCAGCTCAGCGATGAGAGGGGTTGGGCAGCGCGGGCTTTCCTCTCAGCCCCTGTCTAGACTAGGCGGGGAGACGGCTCAGCCTAGCGCCTCTCTCTCTCTCGGGGGGAAATTCCTCCGGCACTTCCTGTCTTCCTCTCTCCTGGCGCTTGGCACCCATACGCGCTGCGAGGATACCCCGGTGCTTTGCTGCCCAGTGCCCAGGCACATCCCACTCGGTCTAGGCTCCCCTCCTCAGGGAGCTGAGAGAATGTCATTACGCTGCTGCTGCTGCCGCTCCCAGAAGCGTGCCCTTTTCTTATAACGAATGGGAACAAGAAGATTGGCCTGAGACCACATCAAGCCGCTGCACGCATCAAAACAGGGGCCTATATAGTCTGCGTAACAGTGTGAAATCTACCCCCCCCCCCCTTAAGTCCTGCTTCCATTGTGGGGAGGCAGTAATGGGCCAATTCATAATGCATAGACTGAGACGCAGTTGGATGTCACTGTTCAGCTTGTATGAGTCTGGCCAAATGTAAATAAAAATTATACATATTTGGGGGTGTATCCTTCTCCTTCCTTCATATGTTTCAGAGCAGCAGCCCCGCGGTAGTCTGTATCCGCAAAAAAGAAAAGGAGGACTTGTGGCACCTTAGAGACTAACCAATTGATTTGAGCATAAGCTTTCGTGAGCTACGGCTCATCCCCAGTCCATTCAATGGGACTGGTTTTAGAGCTTAAAGCTAAACTCATGACAACTAAGCACCTGGCGTTTTTGCAGGTTGGAGCCTTAGAGTTAAGCTGTTTGGTACAGGGACTCTGTCTTCATATCTGTGTGTGCGGACAGTGTTCTAGGGCAGTGGTTCTCAACAGGTCCACAGCCCCTTGGGGGGCCATGAGCCACTTTCACGGGGTCTGCCAGGGCCGGCGTTTGATTTGCTGGGACCTAGGGCAGAAAGCGCAAGCCTGAGCTCTGCCATGCAGGACTGAAGGAGCTGAAGCCAAGCCCCCACTGCACGGGTGGGGGGCTGTGTTGCTGTGCAGGTCGCCTGGATGGCTCACTAGCTGGTGGAGGGGCTGGGGCTGTGCAGGTCAGCCATGAAATCAATGAGAACAAAGTGCCCAGCCAGGATGAACATTGACCATGACACACGCTTGTCGAAGATACCTGTCACGTTTAGACAGAACTATTGATCAGCACCAGAAACAAGGTTCAGACTGAGTAAGTAAACCAAAAATAATGTTCACTTTTTTATTTTTGTACCTATATTAGCCTTTTCTTTTTTAGATTCTATATGTATGTCTGTTTAACTCTATGACTATTAATTTAATACAGCTTTTAATCTACTGGATATGCATAAAAACAGTGGTGGCACAGGTGGGCCATGGAGTTTGTATAGCATGTGGGGGCAGGGGGCGCTCAGAAAGAAAAAGGTTGAGTCTGCTGTTTTAGGGTAATCTGCAGGTGCTTAGCACTGGCTTGATTTAACTTTTAAGGTTGTCTCTGATCCTGCCTCCTTTATTCTTAGACCATCATCTGATATACTTAAACAATCTATGTAAAAATTCCACCAAATACTGTGAAAATGTATGGGTCCTTTTGCTTTTTAAAATTGGGAAAAAGGTGATTGATTGGCATATGCCACTTTTACCTAGCTGTACTCAAAATACTAGATGAAAGAGAAGAAAAAATAGGCTCTTAATAAAGCTGGTTGAAAAAATGCAGAACATATTTTGTAAATTACTTTTGCTGAAATTTCAATTTTTGACATCTTTCAGCCATACTAAAAGTTGGTCATAAACAGCAACATTTAAAAAAAATGTTCATGGAAGTTTTTGAAAATTCAATAATTTTCAAACGGCTCTTGTTCTTAATTTGGTGACAGAGCAAATCCTACAAGTCTGTTTCAATGCCAGCCAATTTTGTGCCCATTGGTCAGCTCCAGGGCAGCTGTATCATCATTAGTAACAGTACAAACTCTAGTGTAGACAAGGTTCTGAGGATTCCAGCATTGTGCCCTGGAAAAATCAGAGCAGGGTTTCAGGAGGCAATGTTGGAAATGCCTGACTCCTGCCTGCACTAGCACTGATAAACTGGTACTAAATTTGCTAATGTAAACCCAGTCAAAGAGACTAATGCTTTAACTACTACCGGTATTACCACGTTGCTACAGTAGGTTTAGATGAGTTTTAGGAAAAAAGATGAGATCTAGGAAAAAATCTTGCTACAGAGATGAAGGATAGCCTTTTAGTTAAGGCACAGACACCCAGGAGATCTAGCTTCAATTCCCAGCGCTGTCACAAACTTCCTGTGTGACCTTCAACAGTTCACTTAATCTCTCTGTGCCTTGGTTCCCCACCTGTTAAAATGGGGATAATACTGCTTACCTCCCTGGCAGGATAGGGTTATGAATGGAGGTTGTTGGGAATATTCCAACAAAATGTTTTTTTATCTGACTCTGCCACTTGGTTGAAACCAAAATGTCTCACAGAAATATATTGGTTTCAACAAACTTTTGCCAAGCCACAAACTGGATTTTGACAGAACCCTGCCTCACCTGGCAGGCTTCTGGGGAACTCAGGCTTTCAGGGTCCACAGCTCCAGGGTAGACCTACCAAGTGGGCTGCCCTGGTGCCAGGGATCCCAGAGCTTCCAAGGTCCATGGCTCCATGACAGCCCAATCATGCAGCCTGCTCTTCAGCCAAGGACCCCAAGGCTTTCAGGTTCCCTACCACAGAGTTGGGATCCTGGAAATATGAGTGTCCCAGTTTGAGATGGGGCTCTCAGGGTTTCTAGGTTCCCTGCTTCATGGTGGAGGATTCCCTCGCTCAAGGGCAGCTGAAAATTAAACAAAAACTTTTTCAAAGTGTCAGAATTCCCGTGGGATGGAAATCCTGAGTTTTGAGCAGCTCTAGTCATGTGGTCACAATCAAGAATTTATCAGAGATTCTCACATAACACAGAGATGGATCCATAGTATACAAAATATAATGAATGTGAACTAAGACCCTTCCCTCTTTATCTTCAGAACATTTCTGCGAATCCATCTGTTCCACAAGATATGCCAGCAATAATCTTTTGTTCGCCAAACTGTATCCAAACTTATTTTCTTTAGACTGTAAGCTCTTGGGGAGTACTTTTAGTAGGGGTCGAATGAGAAAGCTGGTTTTACAAAACCACTTCTGTCAGGTTTCGGCTCTACAAAATCAGTACCTGAGGAAGATCTGGGTTTCATTTTATCTGAAATACCAACATTCAAGGGGATAGAGAAGAGCAGTTCACATAGAAAGTTCTGGTTTTGGTATATTTCTGATTTATTGTTCAGCTGACTTACCAGTTGCAAGGCACATGTTTAGATATCTCACTGTATAAATAAATGAGTTGATTTAAGGCTTCAGCTTGCCCCTATTACCCCCAACCCCATTTGTGGATATTCTGCATGGATCAGTATCTGGGACGGTGGAGTGGCTGAAGGAACAGCCATTTTCCATTGCATCATCTCACTGCACCCCAAACCCCATGGAGCATCCCATCTTAAGATCATCCTACAACAATTCATGTTCTGTCTAGGTACTTATATAGCCCCTGCCCCATCACCATAGTAGTGAAGTGGTCTGAACCCCCTGTGAAAGGGCCTTGGGAACAGATGCCAGTAGTGATCCATGGCAGCACAGCTCCAAGAACCTCATACTGCCTCATGAGCAGGAGGGATCTGTAGACACCGCAGAGGCACAGGGTATCTATGGAAACATAGAATTATAGAAATGTAGGGCTGGAAGGGATTGCAAGAGGTCATTTAGTCCAGCCCCCTGAACTGAGGCTGAACCAAGTATACCTAGTCTGCTACCACATGCCCTAGAATGAGAAAACTTAGGGTATGTCTATACTACGAAATTAGGTCGATTTTATAGAAGTCGATTTTTAGAAATTGATTTTATACAGTTGATTGTGCAACTAAGCGCATTAAGTCAGCAATACTGTGGCTAGCATCGACTTATGGAGCAGTGAACTGTGGGTAGCTATCCCACAGTTCCCACAGGCTCCGCTGCCCATTGGAATTCTGGGTTAAGCTCCCAATGCCTGATGGGGCAAAAACATTGTTGAGGGTGGTTGGGGGTACATGTCGTCAGTCGCCCCTCCCTCCCTCACTCCCTCCATGAAAGCAATGGCAGACAATCGTTTTGCACCTTTTTTCTTGGATTACCCATGCATACGCCATACCATGGCAAGCACGGGGCCCACACAGCTCATCGCTGCTGTAGTGAGCATTGTAAACTTCACGCATTATCCTGGAATATGTGCAGAACCAGGCTAAGAGATGCCAGCGCGAGGACAATCGTGATGAGGACATGGACACAGACATTCCTGAAAGCACGGGCTGTGGCAATTGAGACATAATGGCAGCAGTGGGGCTGGTTGATACAGTGGAACGCCAATTCTGGGCCCAGCAAACAAGCACAGATTGATGGGACCGCATAGTGTTGCAGGTATGGGATGATTCACAGTGGTGTGAAACTTTCGCATGTGTAAGGCCACTTTCCTTGAACTTTGTGAGTTGCTTTCCCCCCACCCTGAAGCTCAGGAATACCAAGATGAGAGTTGCCCTGACAGTTGAGAAGCAAGTGGCGATAGCTCTATGGAAGCTTGCAACGCCTGACTGCTACCGGTCAGTCGGAAATCAATTTGGAGTGGGCAAGTCTACTGTGGGGACTGCTGTAATCCAAGTAGCCAATGCAAAAACTGACGTTCTGCTATCATGGGGAGTGACTCTGGGAAATGTGCAGGTCATACTGGATGGCTTTGCTGCAATGGGATTCCCTAACTGTGGTGGGGCAATAGACGGAACACATATCCCTATCTTGGCACCGGACCACCAGTGTCAACCAGTATGTAAACCGCAAGGGGTACTTCTCAATGGTGCTGCAAGCACTGGTGGATCACAAGGGACATTTCACCGACATCAACGTGGGATGGCCGGGAAAGGTGCATGACACTCGCATCTTTGGGAACTCAGGGCTGTTCAAGCAATTGCAAGAAGGGACTTACTTCCCAGACCAGAAAATTACCGTTGGGTATGTTGAAATGGCAAAAGTTACCCTTGGAGACCCAGCCTACCCCTTGCTCACCTGGCTCATGAAATCGTACACAAGAAGCCTAGACAGTAGTAAGGAGCAGTTCAACTATGTTCAACTATAGGCTGAGCAAGTGCAGAATGGTGGTAGAATGTGCCTTTGGACGTTTAAAAGCTTGCTGGCGCTGTTTGCTGACTAGGTTAGACCTCAGCGCAACCAACATTCCCATTGTTATTGCTGCTTGCTGTGTGCTCCATAATATCTGTGAGAGTAAGGAGGAGACGTTTATGGCAGGGTGGGAAGTTAAGGCAAATCGCCTGGCAGCCGATTATGAGCAGCCAAACACCAGGGCGATTAGAAGAGCACAGCTAGGCACGCTGCGCATCAGAGAGGCTTTGAAAACCAGTTTCATGACTGGCCAGGCTACAATGTAACAACTGTGTGTGTTTTTCTTCTTGCTGCAAACCCTCCCCCTTTGTTGATTTTAATTCCCTGTAAGCCAACCACCCTCCTCACTTCGATCACAGCTGGCAAAGGAAATAAAGTAACTATTGTTTTGAAACCCTGCATTCTTTCTTTATTAATGAAAAAAAAAAGTGAGATAACTGACAAGGTAGCCCGGGTGGGGTGGGGTGTGGGAGGAGGGAAGGACAAGGCCACATTGCTTATTGTAGCCACACTACAAATCAAAACTGAATGACAACCTTCTGTTGCTTGGGCCATCCTCTGGAGTGGAGTGGCTGGGTGCCTGGAGCCTCCCCACCCCACGTTCTTGGGTGTCTGGGTGAGGAGGATTTGGAACTTGGGGAGGTGGGCAGGTGGTTATACAATGGATGCAGTGGGGGTCTGTGCTCTTGTTGGTTTTCCTGCAGCTCCAACAGATGCTCCCCCATTAGTCTCAGCATCGCCTCCTGCCTCTGCTCTTCACGCTCACTTAATGCCTTTCTAGCCTCTGCCACTGAATGCCTTCATGCATTAAGCTGTGCCCTACCAGTGCAGGAGGACTGCATGAGCTCTGAAGACATGTCATCGCGAGTGCGTTTTTTTCGCCTTCTAATCTGCGATAACCTCAGGGATGGAGATGATAGAGGGAGCATAGAAACATTTGCACCTGGGGGGAGATAAAAAGAGAGAGTAAAATTGTACAGGTACACCCCTGGCTCCCAATGCCTCCCTACTTACTTCTCCATCCAAGGCTTAATTTGTCCCCCAGCTTGCCAGGGCTGAGTAAGTCTACTGTGAAAAGTGATATTTGTATGTTTGTTAATATCACTTTTCACTGCCTCCCAGCTAGCTAACAAGTTTGCTGCTGTGAAAAGTGATATTAACAAACATATAAATACCACTTTTCACAGAAGGGGACTTACTAGCTAGCAATTCTGTTAAAAAAACAACAACAACCAGAAACCAAAAAAGCAAAAGAAACAACAACAATAAAGACAAGAACATGCAAAACATCTTATTTGTGTTTCCATTTTGTTTAGGTCCAGTGAAGAATAGGGACAACTGTACATTGTTGTTATTATTGAATCTGCAAAAAAAAAAAAATAAAAACCCCACCCTATATAAATAAATTACAATGATTTGGACAGGTATATTTGCATATTTATTTGTTTTTCCTAAAATTAATTAAGTTTTTTGGAAAAATTGTCATAGCAGCCACCAGCAGGAGCTGTTCAAAATTTGTTGTGAGAACCCATGTCCAGAACCCAGACTTGATTAACTAGATATTCTCATGTCTTGTAGACCTGCAAACTCCCTGCAGCATTTTACAGCAAGGCTTTGACTGTGATCATCCTTTCATGAGATCAACACACTGTCAACTTGACTCCCAGGTGAAGGACAAGTGTGTTCCTTTGCCTTCCAAGATATACAGGTCCCCTCCTTTGTTTTCATTCATAAACAAGACAATCCCCTGTTGTACATTTTTCTCTCATGTAAATTTTGCAACCTTTTGGTTGGCACCTGGTTCGGTATACAAATAGGCCTCCATTGTGAGGCAGACAATACACATACGACCAGATAGGGAGATAAGCATCTGTTACCTCATGCCTGAAAGGAACATGTCTGAAGTATGTCACCTGCTGATGACCTGCCTTAACTCCAAGACTTTAAGAACGTCATTTTCAGTAGAGATACATAACTTCTTAAATATTATCTGTACACATATTTCATAACTTTATGATGGCTGCTGGGCTACTGGCTCTCTTGGTAGAGACTTCACATGTCACCCTTTGGTGAACTATTATGCATATGTCTGACCCAAGGGATCACTATAAAACCCTATGTATCTCCTGTGTCCTCTGCCAGTTGGCATCAACAGTTCCCTGGGTCACACCATATCTAAGAGGTCTTTGTCTAACCTTTGTCTAACCTGTTCTTAAAAACCTCCAATGATGAGGGTTACCTTGGCTTTCACAGATCTCATGAAATATCTGCAGTTGTATGAGGATGGATTTAGGGGTTTACGAGGACAAACCCCTGTGAAGTTCCATGTGGGACCAACTCTTTGGAAATAAGCCATTGGGAACTTCCATTAGTGGGAACTCCATGGAAATTTGTGTCTGCTATAGGACCCATTTTCTATACAGTGGACAATCTGAGCCTAGATACTGAAGATGCAGTGATATGTATGCTGGAATTTTGTTTGGTTTGATTTTGGAATAAGCGTGTCCTGCTGAGTCATGATCTCTTGTTGTTCACTGTGGGAATTGGTCCCACTGTGGCTATGTCTTCATTACACTTATATTTTATAGCGCTCTAACTCGCTGGCTCAGGGTTGTGAAAAATCACCCCCCCCCGAGCGCAGCATGTCAGTGTGCTTTAAAGCGCTAGTGTAAACAGGCTACGAGCAATGGGAGAGCGACTCCCAGTGCTCGGAGCTAATCCCCTCATGGAGGTGGATTACCAGGAGCACTAGGAGAGCTCTCTCCCAGCACTTGCGCACGACCACACTCACACTTCAAAGCGCTGCTGCAGAAGCGCTCCCGCAACAGCGCTTTGAAGTTTCCAGTATAGCCATGCCCTGAGTTAACCTGTTATCTACATTTGAGTTAATTCCTCTCAAGTTAGCATAGCTTGAGTGAGAGTGGCCACTCTGCAAAATAACACTCAAACTGCACAGAGTAATTGGATTACTGCACAGAGTGATTGTATTAGTGCAGTGGTCGGCAACCTTTGGCACCCAGCCCCTGAGGATAAAGTCGCTGGCAGCGAAAAGTCGCTGGGCCAGTTTGTTTATCTGGAGTGTCCACAGGCACGGAGCCCCACAGCTCCCACTGGCTGCGGTTCACCGTTCCTGGCCAATGGGGGCTGCAGGAAGCGGCGTGGGTGACATGCTAGCCACTGATGAGTTGTGGTAACTGGAGCTGTCGTCTACAACCAATGATGGACCAGCCAACTTGAATTAGAATCATAGGCGTAGAGTCCGTGGGTGCTCCAGGGCTGGAGCATCCACAGAAAAAAATTAGCGGTTGCTTAGCACCCACAGGTAGCCAGCTCCCCCCGACCCAATGCCTCTACCCCACCAGCAGTCCTGCTGATCAACTTGTCCCCCTCCCTCCCAGAGCGTCCTGCCCGCCGCAGATCAGCTCTTCTGCAGCCTGCAGGAGGTGCTGGGAGGGCGGTGGAGGAGCAGGGACGAGGCATGCTCTGGGGAGGGAGTGGAAAGAGGTGGGGTGGGAAGAGGTGGGCGGGGGTATGGCCTTGGGGGAAGGGTGGAGTGGGGATGGGGTGGAGCAAGGGTAGGAAGAGTCGGGGCAGGGTGGGGGCAGGGCCTGGGGCAAAGCAGGGATTGAGAACCCCCTGGGTAGAGAGGAAGTCAGCGCCTATGATTAGAAGCACCACCCCACTTGACTTGAGGGTTTTTATATGTGGATGGGACTCAAGTTAGGGACAACACTCAAGTTATAATTAACTCTGCAGCGAAGGCAATCCATTTTAATTCAGCAACTCTGTCCCTACATAAATCATGATCAAACAGAACCTGCTCATCTGCTTATCTTCCTCATTGGCCTGTTTTGCAACCACTTGTTGGTCTCCATTCCCTCATACCATCGACTATATTAAAAATCAGTATTCTTTAAGAAATCTTTAAAGAACAAATCTGCTCTGGCTGCTGGCTCCCCATCTATAGTCATAATCCTCCATTTGTGAAATCATAATAATTTCCATGCTGACAGCTGTGATGCTACAAACAAAAAGATTATGGACCAAATTTAGCCCTCATGTAACCAGGTGCAATGATCACCTGATTACATCAGGATTGAATATGGCCCTGCATGGTGTAAAGAGGATCAGATATATTTATAAGGAACCAAATCTATTTGCATGGTAATGGAATGTTTGTAATAATCCTTCACATGGATACAGTATTTCATAGGGAGATTTAAAAAACAATTTAGTGAAATTCAAAACAGAAGAATAAAATAGATAAAGTATATTGGGAGGAGTGGGAAAAATAGCCAAATTGAAGGGAGAGGCAAAGTCAGATCTCCCAAAGGTTTAATGATTAGTTTAATTAACCTGAAGTTTTCCTATCATCATCTTGTGGGAATATACAACAAGGCAATCATTTAGGTCCCGACTTTGGTATTTCATCACAAGGAAACCCAAACTTCCATCCAATCCTACACTGCAAGAATGTAAACAAGTTTCAAATAAAAATGATTCTCACAAGTGGGGAGTGGGGATTGTCCCAAGAAACTACAATTAGGTGGCTTTAATAGAAAGTGAAAATAAAAGATACTGATAAAAGCACACGTGAATGTAGGCACTGCTGATTTGATTAATCCAGAGTCACACATATGTTGGTCAGATTTATTCTTTCAGCTAGTGCTGCAACCTTGTTTATTTTGCACTGTTTTATTACAGATTTGCTACAAATTAGATCTATGTACAGTACATACAGCTTCTATGAAATGCAGTCACTTCTGGGGGAAGGAAGTAGTAGAAGCCCTATTGCTTGAGACACTTAAAAGTAGAGTGGACAAAACACTAGAAAGGTTAACACAGAAAATCATCTTGCATTGGCCAGAGATGACTACAATACCTTTTCCATCTCCAACTTCTATTATGATATTTATTGTTAATATTATATTGCATTACTTATTAATAGTGCCTGAATATTTGGGCTTTAAAGTGTTTTCATTAGAAGTACATGGATTGATCCTCTGTTTATAGAAAAATATGTGTTGGTAGATAAAGGACATCTGCCTTCTCTCAGCAGAGGAATCCATCTGGCTTTTCTCAGTGGAGGAGGAAACTGTAATTTTTGCTGTAAGCACTTATACACTTAATTATAAAAACTGAGGAGTGTAAAATGATTAGCTTGCACTAAAACCTTCCTTAGCTTACTCCAGTGAATAATTTTGATGGCTTTTTTGTAATTTTTAAGTGATGCTTACTCTTCAAATGTAGCATCTGCTTTTTAATGAATATTGATGAAGTATATGCGAGTTTGGACAGTGATTTCAATGGCCCCAATATTTGGCCTATAATGCTGCTATTTTTACATATTTAGGACTTGTGCAGTGCTGAGCACCCTTAACTTTCCTTAAAATAAAGAGGTATTTAGCACAGTGTCGCCTAAGCATTCAGAAAATAGCATCCATTGCCTTTCTCCCATTTCCATATATATTAGCTGACATTAACTATATTTGAACCAAATTCAGGAATGTAATCTGTGTAATGGTGCCCCAGTTATATCAAAAATTGATTCTTATTAATTAATTACCCGGTATGTGTGTCTGGGTTATGGAAGTTATCATATTATGGTGTGAGTGGGTCAATGGCTAAGGGCCTGCTTCTGTGAGACGATGAGCACTGCAGTTCCCATTGACTTCTGCTGGTACTGGGGGTGGTTAGTACTTCCGAAAATCAGATTCTAGATGGGTAACCAAAAGCTGGCCAGTTTATAAACCTCTTCAAATGTAGTTATTTTTCCTAAGAGGCAGATACATGTTGCTCTTATATGCCAGTTCCACCTGCTTTGTGCTCATTTCCTTATTCGTCCAAAGGATAGATGAGGAAATGCATACATAGCTTTCATAATTGGAAATTCCTCCAAATATTTGGTGGGTGCATTCTGTATAATTGACGGAATGACACAAAGGTTTATATAGGAAGTAAAGGCAGAAAGAATTTGATCCCTAGCCTTATCTGTTGTAAATCATACAAAACTAATTCTGTTAAATTTTTTAAAATGATCATTGTGAATATACAGTATTAGACCCCAGAGTCCCTGAACCAGTGAATTTTTGCTGCTTGGGCTGAAATTTCTTTATGAAATCAGCTGCTGGGACTGGCCTTCAGTGTAAGCAAACAAAAGGTTAGTTTCGTTCCTGCTCTTTTTGTAGACTCTGAAAATCATAGGCTGCTCTATCTGCTTCTCTGACAGCTGGCACAGAAGGGAGGGGTATTCATTGGGTGATTTCCTGCTCCTCTCCCCAACAAGAGGTTTTCCCCCACCCCAAGGCCCTAAAAATCACAAGTGTCCCCTGTCCAGTTTGAGACTGTACCAGCTGGCTTCAGTTTCTCTTATGGAGCAGGAGTTGCAGGCACCACTATATCCAATTTGCACCGCTATATCCCCCACTTCAGGCAAACATATCACCACTGACGTCTGGCAGCCTGGGCAATGAGTATATCAGGGCCTTGGAGTCTAAAGCATGGAGTGATATTTCTGGATTTGTGTTCAGGTCTTCCACATGATTTCAGGGTAGCGATGGGCCAAATTCTACTTTCAGCTACATCAGTGTAAATCTAGAGTATCCCCTTGACTTCAGTTTGTGGATTTGCAGCTGCCGTTCACTTTGACCTCTCTGAATGTTAGTGGATGCTCTGTGAGTGATCATAAACAGCAGCCTCTTTCCAGTGCCACAGGATGTTCTGCTTGGGTAATTTGAATTCAGACAGATTATTTACAGAACAAAGGGTGTCTGTTTTCTGTTTGGCCACACACAATGGCACTTTTTGTTTGCTAAAAAGACATTTGCAATCAGGAAACTAAACCAGAGACTTAGTTGGTGAATACCACCTTAGAAGTACAGCGTCTTCAAAATAGCAGTTCTTTCTGACTGTAGTCAAGAGTCCTCCAACTATACAGATGTGGCATTCTCCTATCATAAATCGCATTGTGAAAAGATGAATACAAGTAATTACTGTGTCAAATCTTATGAAGAAAAGTTAGCTATCATCAAGGGATGATTGTATTTTGATAGCTGTGTAAGAAATAATTAAGGTACAACAATGAAGATCCTAGAAACCACAAAGGGGCTTATATGTCTTCTTGAACAGGTAGGTTATACCCACCAATTCTTCATCAACTGATTTGTGGAGGAGATAATGGGCCTTTCATCCCAACAGATCCCAAAGCAGGTTGCAACCACCATTCTCCTGAGGAGGAGACCCAGAGAGAGGACTCCTCTCCAGAAGGGCACCAGGATGGAGAAGATAGTAGAGCACAGGGTGGCACATGGGCATGGCTTAGCTTGGCACACAGCTCGCAGAGGGCAGATACAGCTGCAGGCAGGTTTGCGGGGTTGCAGCCAGGGAAGGAAACTCTGGGATGTGCCAAGCCCACGCCTTTGGTACCATGGTAATGCATAGAAAGTGCAGGGGAGGTACCACGCAGCCCTGTGGGCCCCAAGCGCTCCCACTCCCTATAGCAAGTCCCAGAATCTAGGCTGCAGCCCCCTTCCACTGCTGTCCTGCCGGGCAGCAGGCTCAGGGAAGTGCCGGACCTGCCTTCCCAGACTGCAGCACAGGGACTCTGGCAGAGGCTTTCCTACTGGGCAACCCAACCTGTTACCTCCTGCGTGGGTGGTGTGTCCCCAGCCAAGGGGTCACTACTGTCTCAGGCACGGCTGGGAAAAAGGTGGCATCTACTGGGTCTCTGCTCAGAGCTGGCCAAGGGTGGGGAGGGAATGTATGGCCTCTCCCCTTCATTGCACACCTGTCCCAAAGCACTTTAAATGCATAGAAAATGTATTCACAGGAATTTCTCCACTTTCCAGTGAAATACAGCCATCTCTGGGGTGGGAGATGCTAACATACAGCAACACTCCACAACAAGTTAGGAGAGCAAGTGAAGAAGCATGCTATTGTCCAGGGACATTAGATAGAATGGAAGTACCTACTTTGGATTTTGGCCATTTCTGCTGTGGTTTGTAACTACTAAAAGTGGCTAGCACACTTGTAGCAGAGTCATAAATAATAATTAATTATAATAATAGCTGCACAGATTGGGAAGATTTGAAATTGATGCATGAGAGCTGGCTGCAAGGCTCATCAGGGAAAAATTTACCATGGAGCCAGTCCCACACTAGGTTGGTTACACCCAGCCAATTATTCTTCAAAACACTATGTAGGTGAAGTGACACATTTCTGGTAAGTGACACATTCCTTCAGCCTGCAACATAAAAAGGAAAAGTCATGAGGAAAACTGAGATCCCGCTGGTAAATGATATGTGCCGCAGCTGGATATCCAGTAAAAAGGATTATATATTAACAAGATAATCTAATAAAAGTTCATTCTGTAACATCTCTTGAGAGACAGCAAAGGAATAAGGGGTGTAGCCATTGAAAGTCCACTTGTACCCTTACAAGTGATGCTCTGAAAATGCGATTGTGTGGTTCAGTGTTACTTGCCTCTCACTGACTCCAGGTCAAATTTGTTCCATTTCCAAGTCAAAAGTTTAATTTTGCTAACTTTCAGTTAAAAGACCTGCAAATTCTCCCAGGAGAGATGGAATTTATCTTTATGCCTCTTACAACTTCACTAGCGATACAGGGGAAGAATAGTGTTGTGGCTAACACACAGGAGTGATAGAAAATTAGGGTTCCATTCCCTGCTTTGACATAGATGTGTTGCATGATCTTGGGCAGAGCTATTTGTGTCCCAGAATCTGTAAAATGGGGATGATGGTACTCCCCTACTTGCATGGAACACTATGTTAGTATTTGCAAAGCACTTGGAGATTCTTGGATGGGGTACATGATAGAAGTGTAAAGCCTCTAAATTATTATTTATTAGAGCTGGGAAAATAATGCAAAGCAATTTATATGACTATTTACTCAAGTTTTTAAATGAATTCTGTCAGAACCTGGCCAGTTTCTCTTTGAACCATTACCAGTCTGTTGTCAGTGGACTCACCACTGAATTCCGTGTGCTTCTAAGCCAATGGGGTCTAGGTCACTGTTCCAAGCTCTGGCTCTGCAAGGCACACTCCCAGGATCAGACTCCTTCCTTGGGATATGAGACTCCACAGTCCTGCTGTTCCCGGACTCCTGAACTTGTGCCTCAGACCTACCCAGCCCCCTCTAGTTGCTTTCATATGCTCCCTTAAAGTTCTACTTTGTCTGTGGTCACCCTGAGTTTCTTAGTTTAACCCCTGAGGGAACCTAGTGGAAGGATGGCAAGAAATACAGGCTTAGCAAAGGAATTTTTTAACCACAGAAACTTTACTCTTAAAAATCACTAGAGAGTTACAGATCTTTGGAAAATAGCAAACACCCCTACATCTCACCTCCCCTGCCGTCAGATCTCACCCCTTCTATGAATCCGAGGTCTTGTCAGGGCTTCAGGCTAGGTAGAGTCCCTCCTGTCTTCTGTCTCTCTCCAAACAGTTCTTCCATGTGGCAGTGGAGGTCCCCCATCAGACAGAAGCACCAAATCCTTTGTTAAATAGTCTCTTTCACTTTTTTTTGCCATGAGCCCAGGCTGAAAAATTCCAGGCCCTTCCCCAGTCAGGTTTCTGTGTAGCAAGTCAATTGCTCCATGGGGTTGGACCAGCTGTTGAGACAATCAAAGTTGATGTCCTACATTGCTCCGTGATGACTTTTCAGTCATAATAATTCAGCTAGGTGTTAAGCACCTTTCCTGGGCCAAGCACCTGTCTGGAATGTATTACAGCAAACTGCCTTGGACGCATATGTTCAGCACTAACACAAGAAGGATGTCCAAACCTAAAATGGAGGTTACAATACAAAATAGAGTTCACAGTTTGACTTGGTCACATCCCACTCCATCACAATTTTTTTAGCATTTTTTGTGTTCGCTTTTCATGAACATTCAAGTCATCAAGTTTTACTGACACAAATATTGCAGAAACCAAACTTTATATTTCTACTTACTAGTTTTCAAAACAAGTGATTGGATATTCATCCAATCAGGGAGCAGAGGCAATGCTGTGTGACTTATTTGACCCATCATAAAGAAGCAACAGTGCTTAAATTTAATATATTTATGAAATATGAAGAAATTTTGTTAAATAAGTTCTAACAGTGAGTTATGGATATTCTACAAGCAGAAAAAAGAAGCTATATTTTCCATCTTACTAATTGTGAATAATTTGTTCTGCCCTAATTATTAAGATTTTGCAACTGGAACTGAGCAGACAATTATACATGAACCAGAGGTACTGAGCACCTACCATTCCTACTGATAATGTCCCTCTCTCTCAAATTAGATGTACTAGTGCATACAATGGGACAATACTCTAAGTCTGTACTCAGCAAAATTCCTGTTGATTTTGTGCTAATATGATTATTAAGACAACGGGTGCAAGCAGACAGTCATATAGCAGGGCATTAATTAATTTAAAAAAAACAAATAACCTGTTGCCCCTCAAAATTAAAACCACTCTCTGGGTCATGGCATATACTCACCTACACCCATGGTTGAAAGATGGAACCTTCATCTGCATTCATAAGAATTATGATATTCATGCTGTTGATACTCCTTGGAGGAGATTTGGTTAACAACCTCATGTTCCGGAGAATGTCAATTGGTCATTCAGGGTCAAACTCTGATCTCTAACTGATCTACTCCAGTTATTCTGTTGTTACTGAGAGCAGAATTTCGTTCTTATTTCCAGTGCCGTTATCCTCCTTACCTAACTGCTAAACGCTTCTTAGATCGGCAGCTTTCAACTTAATGATTCTTTTAAAAAAGCTAAAGTCAGCTCTGTTTATCCATCTGTCAGGGACATCCAAACTGGAGAGTTTGTTACATGGTATTTACTTGCTATTATTACATTGATATATATTAATTTAAAAATTACAAGAAGAGTCTCTCAAAAAGGCAATAACTCCCCTTCTAGGTGGATCTGTGCACCCTCTTGTCTCTTACAGGCATGTGCATGCACAGATACACACAACACATACTCTTCTCAAGCGGTTGAAGACACTTTCCTTTTAGACTCACAGCCCATAGGACACATTTTGATAGCTGGTCTAACTACATTCCTCATTGTGCAAGAAAGTTGCACACAGCTGATGAGCACATTACCAAATTTCCCTCCCTAATCTATAACAACACTTTGCCCTTTTCCAGCCCCTTTCATCTGAGCACCTGAAAGTACTTTACAGACATCAGTGAAGCCTCACAGCACTCCCCTATTTATGATTTTCATTTTACAGATTGGGAAACTGAAGCACATAGAGGTCACAAGTGACTTTTGCAGCACTACATTGATAGTCTGATAGATCCAGGAATGGAACATGAAAGGGCTGATTCTGCTCTCATTTACACTGGCTGAGTGTTTGCAGATCGTTTTGGTACATATATGAGGGAGAGAAGGATTGATTTGATTCAGCAATCTTCTCGCCTTCTCACGGGAAGAAGGCTTTTGGAAGCATCTTATCTCTGCTTGGGAAAGGGCTGCTTATCTGAGGAATATTTTGAAGAGTTTGCAAGGCAATGCTCCAGCCTACGCCAATTGGGGTTAAATTTACCAGTGATGTGACTCTAATGATGTCATGGAAGTTATACCAGGAATAAATTTGGTATCTAGGCTGAAAAACAAGGCACAGGGTAGGTAAGAGTCATAATAGTATTTATCTGGGTCAGGGTTGTGAAACATATATTGTGAAATTCCCTCTTCCTATACAGCTAATTTGTGGGACTATGAGAGGGACCAAATTTCTTTTTGGATTCATGACTGGATGATGTTGCACCTTTGTGTCATGACATTGTGAGAAGGCACATTGATCCCAACGCACGTTTGCCTCATCCATAGGAAAACCAATTACAAAGTTTTGGGCAAGGAAGATGATGGTGTGGCAAAAAGAGGACAGCTTTCTATAATAAGGGACATTCAGCTATCCCCAGAGGGATTTGGAGATATGTCCTTGCTCTCCTTTCCAACTACTACATGATGTAATAAATTTTGCTGCTTTCATCTAAGGATTTGCTTTGAAGTTGCTTCAGAACAGCATTGAACAACATCCTCAACAAAGCACCTCAGAACACAGTTCTGCATCTGCAAGGTGTGCATGTTCTCTGTGTGACTGGCAGTATCAAAATTACGCCAGGGCACAGCAGTGCCTCAAGCAGGCCCAGGAGAAGACCAGGCACCTGTCCTAATATGAAGCAAACGGAGTAAAAGAGGGGCTCCTCTATAATGTTCATGCTGGATAGTCAGATTACACTACATGAAGGCAAGTTCCCTCTGCTTCTAGCAGCTAAACTCCAGCATGGTGGAGATACAGAGTGTAAAATAACTGCAATGTCAGCTTCCCTCACTATTCTCTTCTATCACAGTTGTCAGGAGTTTAGGAGTTTTCACCTCCTACACCAGTCCCCTGGAGACTAAGCCATGGTCTAAACACAGTTTTTGTACCAGTATAAATATCTTAGGTTGGGGTCATTTTTTCGTTAGCCAGTATAGTTAGTTACACTGGTACAACCTCTAGTGAAGATGTAGTGATACCAGTATAAATATACTTATACACACACATATACATATTACCCTTCTCATATGGGAATTAGCTATGTTAGTATAAGCACATTTATACTGGTATAAATGCATCCACAGTTGGGGGTTTAACTATACCAATTTAATTAAACCAGTACAGGTTCTATGTGTAAGATAAGATAGTTTCACCTACCCAGTTGCTTTTACTACATATGACCTAGGGCACTCAAAGTGGGGGAGTAAGAGTCAAAGACCACTTCTTTGGAGACAATCTACACCGCCCCTGCCTTCAAAAACCATTTGCCAACATTTACAGTTTAATTTGGTTTTTTTGTTTTCTTTTCCTCCCTACACTTACCCACAGCTACGTATAATGAACCGCTTCAGGGACAGCAAAGTCATAAGTAACTATGGGTTCTTTTCCTTTCTTTTCACCAATTTTCTGGTCTCTAAAAGTCCCTCTATTCTTCTGCTGCTAATTATCACATGGGAAAAGCAGAAGTTCGTTCTCTTATCCTCCTGAGCCACATCAACTCAGCAGAAGTTCAAAGTAATGGCGGCCTCTGCTGGAATTCTCAAAAACTAAACTCTTGCCTGGCTGTTGATCTTGTAATGCACATTCCAGTAGCACATGTTTGCGTCGTCCTTATGCCCAAATATTTACCTTGGAAATTCATTCCATCAGTAACATTTTTGTATTTCTTATTAAATTTTTAGGCATTCACTATAGCAAACTGTTCCCCTTTTCAGCAAGAGATCTGATGACAATTTATCTCTTCATTATAATCTAATCTAAATTATCTAAATTAAAATGTGTTTCAAAATACCAGTTCACAAGGGTCTAGTGAAGTGACCTTCATATTTCAGTATGAAAGATACTGTTCATAATGAAAGTATTGTTAATGTTAGGGGCTGCGAGTGATGTTAGGGCTAGCGCTCGGGATTTTCACTGTAGTAGATCTTGATCCAAATCCTGGCATAGGTTATAAATAAAATCAGTTTCATGGCATCATAGAAATTACAGCTGGAAAAGACCTATTTTGTTACACCTTGCTCACACTCTACTTCTTCCAGAAAGTTCAGGATGGTTCCTTACAGTTGTGTACTCCAGGGCTTCCTGAACTGGAAGAATAGGGTCAGGAATTTAGATCAGGAAAGAGGTACACTGGCAGAACTGTGTAGAGACCCAACCTAAGACTGGGATTGGGGTAGATTCCCTGGGATCCTGGCTCTGCTGGCAAAGGGTTTTGGGTACAGTAGTGAATCAAAGGCTGTGCTGTAGGCCATAGCTGAAGGGTGCTAGCTGCCTGCTAGTGTAGGCTGGGTTACCTTAGCTTGCAGGACAATCAAGGACTTGGAGGTGAGAGTGATCAAGAGATCATTTCTTGGAGGCTGTGAGGAAAAATATGGTCTGAAGCATTGTAAAAAAATATTTTTTGCAGTCTATCTGGGGATGAGGTGGCTAGACAAAGAAGAGGAATTTATCTTGCAGAAGGAAGGTAGAGAGGAAGAGTTCAGGGCGAGAGGGGGTATGAGGCTGGTGGATCCAGGCCCTGTTTAGTTTTAATTTACTCCTGACTTAAAGAGTAGGTGAAAGGAGGGGCTGCAGGCCAAGACTGGGGTTCATTGGCAGAGCCAAGGGAGTGGAGCTAGAAATGATCCTGGCATCTGTTTGCACTGTGTCTGGCTTTAACCATTCATTTTCAAGAACACCATACCACACATTTTTAAAGAAAGAACATTCCAGTTCCTTTGGACAGCTAATTGCTCTGTTGTCTATCATTTGCCTGCTGTCTGTGTGTCTGCAGCACATGGAAACCAGCTGCCTATGTTGGGTTCTGGCACACACATTAGGGAGCTGCTCTATAGCTGGGCAGCTGTTGAGGGCCATAAAATTCCACATGAAACTATGATGGCTCTTTTAAAGCTGGTTTAGCAATGATCTTCTAGAGCAAAATCTGTCCGCCTCTGGTGTCCATAAAACATCAGGCCCTTCCAGACTGTTAAAGCCACTGCTCAGCTGGCACCACAGAAAACAGACCCCAAAATGACTTTTTGGGTTGATACAGAGGGTAGGAGGGGAGTAAATTAATTCATCTAGTTTGTCTACTGTCCTCTTCAAACATTCTTTTGGTGGCCTGAAACACAAGCAAGGCAGCACTCATGTTTTTGGGGACCCTTCAGTAGCCTCAGCAGCTTATCCAGGAATTGGGTAGCAGTAGAGCTGGACAGAAAGCAACACAGCCTGAGTTGCTTTTCTTTCGTTGACAGCTTGGAGCTCTGTAAATCATTATCTTGATCCTGCCAGGAGATGTCCTGTGCTGTTCATGTCATAAGGAAAATATTATGTGTGTGCTCTGAACAGGGAGTGAATACAGCAATTAAAGTGTTAATTACTTTGATGAGTAGCCCTCCTATGGGCCAAAACAATAGTTACGCCGGAGATGAATTTGGCCCAATGGGTCTGTTCCTATTGACCAAGATTGGCTGTGAATGCTCAATCAAATTATATTTTTGCAATTAAAGTCCTAACCTGCACATGTGTCATAGGCCCTATACTGCTAACAGCTAAAAAAGCTCTTCCTTTAGCTCACGTCAGAGGTGCTTTTATAGAAGTAAGAGTTCAATTCTTTCCCTGGTATCGTGAAATTCTGAGAAGTCATGGTGTTCAGCACACAGGTGAAGCACTAGGTGGTCACAGATTTGGTACAATGATGAATCAGTTTTTATATCAGCTATATAAGTACTACAGTCAAGAGAGGCTTACATTTTCCCAGCTCAGTCCTGAAGGCAAACTAATTTGCTTTGGTTTACATGGTTTTATTAGCTTTGCTGTACTAATCCATATACATAGCTATTCAATCTAATCTTCCTTAGCCTCTGTCCCCTTTCACCAAATGTGTGCTTGGGTAAAACAGGATCTAAGGGGAAAATTGGGCCATAGTGTCACAGGCTTCTGACGGAGGGATCACTCCACAGAACAAGTCTCGTTGTTTTCCAAGGTGATGGGTGTTCTAATCTGATTAATTTGATTTGTTTTCTAAATTCTAGGGCTTTATCTATCTTTAATTGTACTTTGTAAACCCAGTGGTCAATTCCAGTAGACATCAAAAGAATCCCATCAGGTTAAGGGGGCTTCATCATAAACACCCATTCTGTGACCTCTTTCAGGATTCAGAGACACATAGACAAAGCTAAAAGAAAAGGAGTACTTGTGGCACTTTAGAGACTAACAAATTTATTTGAGCATAAGCTTTCGTGAGCTACAGCTCACTTCATCGGATGCATTCAGTCAGACAAAGCTGTGTCATTAGCCAAGCAGACAGTCTCCATGATTTCTCCACCCCTCCATCTCCACCCCATCCACTGCTTTCTTCACACTTCCATGCAGATATCCACACAGGCCTTGTATCCGATTATGATGCTAATATGTGCTCTGAGCATCCTGGGCTCACTAAAGCTGGATAGCTACAGAAGAGCTTTGTAAAGTTCCTTCCTTGGAATTACAGAAATTAGAACTGGAAAAGACCTATCAGGTTAACCAGCCAGTGCAGAGCTATTCCCTACAACATATTTTCCAGTGGTTTTTAGTTATTTTTTATTAGCTCCAGCTATCATTTTTCACAGGACATTTCTTCCTTCCCCCCAATTTCCTGTGAAAATTTTTTCATTTTTCAACCAAAACCTCCAACGTTTTAATCTTTGAAAAATTGTTTTTGTTTAAAAATGAGTTTTTGATTAAAATGTTGCTTTTGGCAAACCACAATACAAAGAGATAATAATATTAATAATTAAAAAATATAGCACAAGTTTTTCCCCTTTAAAAAAATCTTTGCAAGAGAAAAAAGGCGATAGGATTAAACTTGGCTAATACTCTTCTGTTGCTGTCCACATCCATAGGACAAACAGGTCAGGGCCATATTTTGACACTCTTCTCAGTTACAATATATTTAATATTTGTCTTAGAGGTCTCTGCACTTCAGTTTTCCCACCTGTAAAACGGGGATAAAAATGCTCACCTGTCTTTTTAATATGCCTTGAAATTGTTGGAGGGGGGATTTCCCTACCCCCCTCTAATTCCCCCCCCCCCGTGGTCAACCCAGTGTTGCCAATTTACTAATTTTCCAACCCCCCACCCTGTATATTTGAACACCCCCTCTAATTTTAATTCCTGGGGAGAACACTGTGGAGGCTATATGGGGACTAAGTGTTAAATCACTATTTTATGTTAAGCATTTGGCAATTTTTAGGTGTACATGACTGTACCATATATTGCCTAAGAGGTCTGAAAAAAATAGCCCTAAGTCCCTTACAATGAATAAGTCTAATTCAGGTTCCCCTCCTGAGACAGAAAAGTGGGGGAAGGGGAAGAGGGGGGGAGTGGAATATTCACTTAACTGCAAAGATTCATGTTGTTAGTTACAACTACATTAACCTCACGTCAGGAGTCATGACCTTGTGCTGACCCTGGCTGAGAAGCAACAGCTCTCTGCAGTACAAAACATGAAAGTGTGGGAGGTATAAGTACAGTCAAGGAGAAAGGAGTGGCTTCTCATGGAGGAAGCTTCCAAACCTATTCAGACAAGGTGCCGAACAATAGCTGCAGAAGGGCAATGCAGAGGCCATCTCCACCCAGCCACTCACTTACCACTGGAACATTTTCCTGCTGTGCTGGAAAAGCCTTTCATACCCAGCTGCAGACTGACCTGACCTTTCAACTGCATGATTCCTTTTAAAATAAAGTGCTGTGATAAAGCAAGGAGAAGAGGTTTGAGCGGCAAATCTTTAGCTCTCCTATTTCTATGCATCCTCCTCCCACTGCATAAAGCCTTGTCTGCACAAGTTGCTGTGGTTAATATAACTAGAGATAGGGCTGGAAACTCCGCTCCAACGCCACCTGAATTTCAGAAGGGGGAGGCAGGGTAGGAAGAAAAGTATTTCACAAATTCAAATCTTTAGAGTCAAATCCACTGTATGTGGTTTAGTTTGCCAGAAAGGGCCAATCCAAGATGGTAGAAATCTCTGCAAAGCAGGAGATCTAGCTTTACTTCCATCATTTTGGGTTGCATTCTCATGAGAGCAGTTTGCAAGATTTCCCAGACATCTAATCTGAACCCTAGGTTTGGTTCAGCCTTCATAAGAACTTGAATTTGATTCTAAACCTAACTCAGTTCTGAATCTAAACATTGCTTCCTCAGTTGATCTCTACGGACAACTAGCTTCATCCAGCTGTAATCTTTACATTGCTAATGTGGCTCCATTGCATCATGCAAAGAACCAGCTCTGACGTGCTGAGCAGCAGCTTTGGGATGGTGACTAGATAGAACATGACTAATGGAAAATGTTTGTCTTCATGGCACAACTCCTATCCCTTTTTGCCCGTTTAGGATTTGTTAAGCAAATGTACATCAAGCATCAGTATGGCTACAAAAAAAAAATGCCCCAAGTTTTTCCACAGAAGTGAAATTATCACTGCAGGAGGTCAGAAATTATAAAATGTCAAACTGAAGATGGGAGAATATCTTCAGATAAATAGGAACAAACTGGATTTTTGTCCCAGACTTTCATTCAAACCTGGTCTGGGGTTCTAGAAGTAAGCATAATTTTCCATTGCCATATAGTGCTCTGCACTTCTTGGTTCCAGCTGGAAGCCAACCTATTGCAAAAAATGAAAAATGTTGTTTTTATGAGATTTCCAGCCTGGTTTCTAAGACACACAAGTTTGGAATAGTTCAAAGACACTTTAAATAAACAAGTGAATGTTGGGTGTTTATTTGAACCGCATTGATTCTTAAACCTTCTGAGGATCACACATTTCGGTGCCAGACACTTTAGGAGCATAGGAATTGCTAAACCATCAGACCAGTGGTTCATTTAGTCTGGTTTCCTGTCTCCAACAGTGGTCTATGCAAAGTGCTTTCGGTAAGGTCCAAAAAACCACATAATGGACAATTATAAAATAACCTATTTTAGGAAGGAGTTTTTCCCTATTTCCAATCAGGTAGTGATTGGCTTATGGCTTGGAGCATGAGAGTTTTTGAAGCATATTTTTTAAGAATTTGCAGTGTAAATAATGACAAAGTTGCTAACTGCAAGCATTCAAAACCCATGATTCAGGCTTCCAAAAAATCATGAGATGTGTTTAAAAATCATGATTGTCTTAATAATAATAAACATTGGGTTCTTTTTATTTGTTTTCTGATTTTTGAGCCATTAGGAGTCATGTTTCAAGCTTTTTCTCCATGACGGCTAAAACTTACTCTTTTTAAATGAGGGCTGGAATTCTCATAGAGATGCAGGTCTCCAGGACCCAGGCTATTAAGAAAAACACCAAATATTGTGAGACTCACAAGAAAATCATGGCAATACCATAATGAAGAAGACTCTGAAATGAAATTCCATACAGTATCTTTGTGCCAGGCCAGGAATGTACCAGATGTATATAGGCACAGAGTCTCAAAGGGGTTGTATCTGTTGTTTGATCTCCAGAGGTCAACACTAGATAGGCTTCCCCTTTGAGAATAGCCAGGGCCAGCTGTGACTTGAGCCACCCCCACTTCCCTCTGCAGCTCATTCATTCAGCTCAAGACTGCTGGCCTAGTGTTCTGTTTACACGTTCCCAAATTCAAGGAGGAAAAGTGAATATCAAACAGGCCTGCTCTCTTTTGATGCAGCCAAGGAATGATGTCAGATCTGGTTAGAGAGGGTGTGTGTGTGTGTGCCTTTGAGGCTTGTTTGTCTTTCCCTGGTCCTCCTTCTGTGTAGGCCTTTAACCAGCCATCTGAATCTTCAAAGACTCTCGAAGCCCAAAACTGCAGCTTCTTGTGAGCTGGCACCATTATCAGGCCTAGGTGTGGGGTGGAATGAGAGGGAATGAGTGTTCTTTTTCCTCTCTACATTTCTTCAGTCATATTTGTGTGTGGGGTTGTGTTCATGGAGATTTCCTTTTTCTTTTGAAACCAGCACAATCTGGTTGGCATAGCTGTGGTAACTGTCCGACAGGGAGTCCAGAGATTCTTTGAAGTGGGAGAGCTGGTGCAGGCCAGTCTCACCCTCTGGTATTGAGATTCTTCCTTACAGTGGAATGAAGTTTAAAACATGCCTCCTCTTCCTTCATGTGGGATTCATAAATACAGATTGTACAGATTTATGAATGGCATTGTGGGCAGAGAAGGCAATAGCTGCATTGTTTATAATTTTACGGAGGGGAGGGGCAGATGGAAAACACTTGGAGGTTTCTGAGAAGCGGATCAGGGCTCTGGGTTTTCTTCTGAACCAGTTTACACAAGTGCTGTTTGAGTGAGTTTATTATTTATGATCTAATAGCTTTGGACTTTTCCCCATCACTTATACACATTCATACACACACTATCCACACGTGTGCACACAAGCGCACTTACGTTGGAATGGCAGTGTAGTTTAGGTGATTGAGTGAGTGCCTGTCACTTCTAAATTCTAATAACCCCAATTCTGCCACTGCTTTGCTCTGTGGCCTAAGGAAATGATCTAAAGCAGTGGTTCCCAAACTAGGGGCACCACTTGTTCAGGGAAAGCCCCTGGCAGGCCGAGCCGGTTTGTTTACCTGCCGCATCCGCAGGTTCAGCTGATCACAGCTCCCATTGTCCACGGTTCACCGTTCTCAGCCAATGGGGGCTGCAGGAAGTGGCACGGGCCAAGGGACATGCTGGCCGCTCTTCCCACAGCCCCCTTTGGCCTGGAGTGGTGAACCGCAGCCGGTGGGAGCCGCAATCGGCCGAACCTGTGGACACGGCAAGTAAACAAACCGGCCCGGCCCGCCAGGGGCTTTCCCTGAACAAGTGTTGACCCTAGTTTGGGTACCACTGATCTAAAAAGACACCATCTACTTGAAGTCTACTGAAACCCTCTGGACTTATTTTTCCTTGTTATCCTAGTTCTTTCCCTGTATAATGTGTTCTTCGTAGAAAATTATCTGTATTAGGTAATGTCATATAAATAGTCTTGTTTTAAAAGAGAGACTAGTCACCCCAACTTGTCCTTCATGTCTCCCCGGGAAGGGGCCCCCCACAGTTTGGAAAACACTGATCTAAAGTATTTTTAATCAAGGGAAAAATATTAGTTCATTAGAGGGCTGTTATTATGCTTCCACATTAGTGATGCTCTTGAAATATACCCTGGACCTACCTTTCCTGGTTTTAACACCATAATTAAATCAAAAGCCAGCTAGTGATTTTGTTGCTACATTCCCAAATGTTGTCAAGTTCTGCCCTCTATAGTTAAGTGGCTGCTATTACTACCAGAAGGGATGAAATCATGATGGAAGGCAAAACCAGTCAGAATGTGCAGAGATTTTTTTTTTTTTTTGAAAAACAAGGCCATTGCTAAGTAAAAAGTACTCAGAGATTCAAAGTTTGGAACTCAAATTATGATATTTGACATTGAAATCTTCATGTTTTTGCATTTCATCATTTAATTAAAAAATAGTGAAAATTTTTGCATGAAATTTTACAGAGGTCTTTTCTCTAGTGTCACAGAATTATAGTTGCTACTAATGAATACTCTGAATAAATAGTGAATTCAGTTCAATATCAGCAGCTGTTAAACTGTTCCAGCTTATAGGTTACCATAAAAAAAGAAAACAATAACACGTTTCTGATGTACAAAGAAGGGTTCTTGTATTATTTTTCTAAGTTTTAGATTTCCTAATTGTTTTTTACCTTAGAAATATCAGAAATGTCATTTCTGTCTATGCTCTCCTGGGAGTTCCACTCATGGAGAACTGCAGGATCCTGTTCCACTATGTATGTTTGTTTATTATTTGTGACTCAACTGGGAAATACCTGAAATTTTGCAGCAATGTTCATTTCAACATAATTTTTCATTCTAGACAACTCAGGTAGGCATGCAACATCTACAGTGCTTTTGTGAATTAAATATGTCATAACTTTTTACTCCCAGTGTTGAGCTATGTCTCAGAAGAGCAGCCCTGGTGGGGGGTGGGCATAGGTGACTCTAAGCCACCTGTACGTTCTCTGAATTCTGGGCTCTGCTGGACCACTGGCACAATTTAGAGTACCCAATGGAATGTTTTAAGTTATGGCAGCCTTAAATGGCCACCTACAGACCACTCCAAGCCCAGTGGATTGCTCCATTCAATGCACATTTTGCTCTGGCCAAGCCTCCTCATGCCTCTGGACAAGTACTTATGCTGAAGGCTGCACAGAAATGTGTTCTCCTACGCAGGTAGGGGAACCTACCCCTGTTAAGGAGATTCCCCTGTGGGAAGACTTGCCTCGGTTCCAGTCCCTTGATGCTGCTGGAGGCGTATAGCGACTGGAATGTGGCCCAGAACTGAGGCTTTTGAATTTAGTTCATTACTAGGGTATAAACTGGCCTGTGCATTGTAAGTTCTTTGTAGCAGGAGCCTTGTCTTATTCTTCACATGTCAAATGCCTGGCACACAAATGCAGGGGTTAAAGTAGGGGAGGGGCATCTCTCCATCCTCTGATAAAAGCTCTCCCTTGCTTAAGTAAACTGTGCTATCTCAGCAACTTGGCTGGTGTGGTAAGCAGAGCTTTATGAATAATTGATTTTTTCAGCGCACTGACTAAACCAAAAAATAATAAATAAATAATACTAAATTTCAGGTCAAACTTAAAAGAAAAGCCTTTCACATTTTTTTGGTGAATGAAGCATTTCATCTGACCAAAAATGAAATGTTTTGTTTCATTTCTGAGGTTTTTAATGCCATTTAAAAATAAAGTTGAACTAAAATTGTAAATGAAAAGTCATCTTTGAATTAAAAAAAAATCAAACTTTTTGACTTTTGGAATATGGGGGGTGGGACCCATGGGGAGGGGTAGACCAAACCAATTTGGTGAATTTAGCATGAATTCATGAAATGTTTTGATCAACCTGAATCTGATTTTTCACTGAAAAAAGTTCGGTCTGAAAATTTTTGGTCTGCTTTAGTGGTGAGAGTTCCCCCTCCTGTTTCTGTCTATTTTCACTGCTGCACTAATAGTCCTATTTAAGGCCATGATCCCATTAATTATTATTATTATTATTTATTATTACTATTTCATTTATTACCATAGAGCTACCCTTCCCAGTTGTGGACCGTGACCCCATTGTGCTAGGTTCTGTACAAACATGATGCAAAAAAACCCAAAAATAGTTCCTGGTCCAAGAAGCTTACAATGTAAGTATAAGACAAGAGACAACAGATGGGAGAATACAAGGAAACAATGAGAAACGGTTAGCACAATAGGCAATGATTTCTTCTACAAGTTACAATGCACAGCCAAGCCCCCATGGACTTCAGTGGAACTCCACATAGACACTAGGATCCTCAGATGTGGAGTAATTTGCAGTATTGGGGTCTAAATGATCAGTAATATTAAAAAGAAAAGGAGTACTTGTGGCATCTTAGAGACTAACAAATTTATTAGAGCATAAGCTTTCGTGAGCTACAGCTCACTTCATCGGATGCATCCGATGAAGTGAGCTGTAGCTCACGAAAGCTTATGCTCTAATAAATTTGTTAGTCTCTAAGGTGCCACAAGTACTCCTTTTCTTTTTGCGAATACAGACTAACACGGCTGCTACTCTGAAACTAGTAATATTAAAGTACTCTTAGCCTTCTTTATCCAGACTTTAATGTATGACACTAAGGATGAAATACTGCAGGTCGAGTTTGAGATAGGTTGGCCTCTCATAGCTGAATTTCATGACAGCACTGCTTTACGCTGCTCTGTTCTGAGTTCTGGAAAAAAATTGCTTTTATTGAGATTGCTAGTTGTGCATGTCTTTCTTCTTTAGAGAATGGACAGAGGCTATAATGTAAAATCCGTAACTGTGGGCCTTTAAGGGTGCCAAAATACTATTTGGAACTTTTTGTTTTCCTTATCCAGGTGTCTGAAAATATCTGTTTAAACCAAACCACTCTCCCTCCATTTCCTGTTGTTTGTTATGAAATCGTAATCCTATACTTAGGGACCTGGTGATAATTTCCATGGCAACTCAGAAGGATTCTAGAAACAAAGAACTCTGACTACATTGTACTGAGGTGGTGCAAAAACTGAACTGTAGAGGGCCTCGACATCAGTAATAGCTGTGGGGAAAATTCATGGTTACATTTGAGACTGTCCCCCACATGTGAAACCCTAATTTTCCAAATCACCATAAGATGAGGATCTGTGGACTTCAACTGTGAACTGCAATGCATTTATAGAAAATGCACACTAATGTCCAGCTAGTAAATCCTCATTTTTCTTGGGTGAACAAATATCCCTAACTAGTGCTTAAGTCAGGGGTGGGCAAACTTTTTGGGCTGAGGGCCACATCTGGGTGGGGAAATTGTATGCAGGGCCAGGGCAGGGGGTTGGGGTGCGGGAGGGAGTGCAGGGTGTGGGAGGGGGTGCGGTGTGCTGGAATGAGCTCAGGGCAAGGGATTGGGGCAGAGGGGGGTGCGGGGTGTATGAAGGGTCTCAGGGAAAGAGGGGTGCAGAGTGCGACAGGGGGCTCAGAGCAGGGGCTTGGGGTGCATGGTGGTGCAGGGTACAGCAGGGAGCTCAGGGCAGGGAGTTGGGGTGCAGGAGGGGTAAGAACTGCAGGAGGGAGCTCAGGGCAGGGGTTGGGGTGCAGGGTGTGACAGGGCTCAGGGCAGGGGGTTGAGGTGCAGGAGGAGTGCGAGGTGCAGGCAGGGGACTCAGGGCAGGGAGTTGGGGTGCAGGAAGGGTTCAGGCTCCGGCCTGGCGCCACTTACCTAAAGCGACTCTGGGGTGGCAGCGGCGCACACAGGGGCCAGGGCAGGCTCCCTGCCTGCCTGCCCTGGCCCCAGGCTGTGCCGCTCCAGGAAGCGGCCGGGACCATGTCCCTGCGCGGCCCCTGAGGAGGGTGGGGGCACAGGGCTCCATGCGCTGCCTTTGCCACGCCTCCAGCTACCTCCCCGAAGCTCCCATTGGCCGCGGTTCCCCATTCCTGGCCAGTGGGAGCTGCGGGGGGGGGGGCGATGCCTGGAGGCAGGGGCAACGCACGGAACCCTCTGCCTGCCCCCCCCCGGCCGCAGGGACGTGGTGCCGGACACTTCTGAGAGCGGTGCGGGGCCTGCAGCACCACGGGGGCAATCCTAGGGGCTGGATCCGGCCCGCAGGCCGTAGTTTACCCACCCCTGGCTTATGTGCTCTTAATTAGTAGTAAATCCCTCCTTAACTCTAATAGTCCTATACCCATAAAATGTAGCTTCCTAAACTGGACCCACTCACATCTAAAAAAAATAGACAGCAAATGTCTGACTGTATTTTAAGATTTTTAAAAGATGGATAAATATACTGGAGATGGACCTGGATGAAAAACTTGATCCAGATTTAAAATCTAGGTTCAAATCCAAGTTTGAGTTTGAATCTCTCTATAATGGGCAGAATCCAAGCATCTCAAATTTGGGAATGTTCGGGTTGGGATCCAGATTTCAAACTGCCTATTTCATAAGTATTTGAATTTGGGTTGTCAATTCTGATAATTCCGGAGACATTAAATTTTGGCCCAGATCTGGAGTTTCTGGTTTCAACCTACCTCTAAGAAATATTGGGTGAAATCCTGTCCCTGTTAAGTCAGTCTGTGGAATTTTTCCCATGGTCAATTATTATTATAATTGTCCATGATTTCACCCATTATCATTTATTATTTGTTAAGCACCAACAATGTGCTCAATGCATTACAAGACCCTATAGACAGTCCATGCCCAGAATAGCTAAAAGCCTAATGAAGAAGGAAATTCACTGTGTCTTGGCCAAGAACTGGATCAGGGTCAATTGCATTAAGGCAGCTATGCTCAGCACTATAGCTCCAGTGCTGACCCCTCCTAATATGTATCAGTTAATAGATACGAAGAAGCGCTCACTGAAACTGATCTTGATCATTCCCAACCCCGTGCATACACCCACCACTGCGAGTAACAACTGCTCATTATTTGAGCTAATAGCCTTTCAAAGAAAGAAGGAAATAATTGCCTTTTTATGCTGCATTCTTCTTTTGTTGTGGTTCTTTTTTATATATCAACAATCATACTGCTGTGCATTGTTTTTTAGAGAGAAACTGTTCTTCCTACCTCTCTGCAGATATGGTAAATGCTTTATTTGCATGGTAAATAATGTTACGGAATTTTTTCTTTGTAGATTACAGGGTTGGTTAATTTTTTTTTTCCATTCTAAACATGTTGATGCTGTTTTTGTTCACTGGTAGGTAGAAGGGATGAGGAGAGTTTATACTTTGTTGTTTGGTTTTGTAGGATTTGCTCATGACATAGTGGGGGCCTGATCCTGACTGGGACTTTTGGGTGCTACTGTAATATGAATATTAAATAGTGAGAATCCAGATAAAAGTCAGAATCTCCTAGAATGTGAAGGCTTTGGCTCATCTCTGTTGCCCTCAACTTTCTCCCCTTTTCATAGATCAAAAATTCAAACAATTTGAGAGACTGAGCTGCATCAGATCAAGTGAACATGCTGTTTGGTACTCAGCACTCAAGTTTATTGTCCTGCACCATGTGTAGCTATTTGCACCTGAGCAAAGGGGGTGTAACATGTTACCGTTCTGATTTGTTAACATTTTGCACTCACTTTACATTGGTATAAATGACTACACAAGGTGCAGGGCAAAGGAGAATCAGGCCGTAACCTGCTCTGGATCAACTCCCACATCCTATATTCCCATCAAAAGTCAGCTCTCATAATCTGTGTAGGTGGCAACGTCAGTGGAGACCACGCAGGAAGACTGCAACGCTCCATGGCAGTTGTCTGTGTAGATTTCACATGGGGGTAGCATGGGAGTTGTCATCAGACTAGGATACAAGGGGCCAAAACCGCTCAGCGGCTTGTGTAACCAGACATCCCAATATTAGAGGCTTTGTCTTATATGGGCAACTATTACCCTCCTCCCCTGCCTCTCATTGCAGTTTTTCACACTTGCTATCAAGGGATCATGTCCACTACTCCTACATGATCTATAGTACAGCTGGGTGAAATTTTTCAGATAAATAGTTTGACAGAAATGCAGAAGACCTAGCTTCAAATCCCTGTCCTGAAATAGACTTCATTGGTTCACCAAAAATCCCAAAACATTTTAGATTTAGTTCAACCCACACTGATTTGTTTTCCCCCTTGATCTTTCAGAACTGCCACCAAACCGAAAAATAAAGTATTCGTCCAGCTCTACTCCATAGTAACCTTTTTGGAAGTCTGGCTTATTGGGGCCAAGAATTCCATCCCTCAGCCCTGTAATATTTTAAATGCAGAGCAAAAGCTTTTTAAACCGTCTTCACGCTATTCCCCAGTATTTGGACCTATACGTTTAGTGTTCCAATGTCATCTCCTACTAACACTCATGCAATTCAAGTGAACTCCTACTGGGTCTGAAAAACTGGTTTGCAAAAAAAAAAAAAAATAAATAAAAACACACAACTTCCTTACAGTATTTCAGTGCTTCTGCTTTCTTGCTGCAGCTGAATCCTGAATGTTCGGGAGAAAGAGAAAATTAAACACAATGGGGAAGGAGGAAAGCTATTAACTTTTTAAATCTCAGAAAACCATTTGGTTTAGTTTCACTTTTGGATAAAAGTCTTGCAACAGGTGTTTTTGTTTCCCTCATTGCCTCAACTGTCCCTAGAAATGAATGAAAGCTGCCCAACTAAACTGAGATTCATCTTGTGGTGCAATGGAGGCAGATCTGGTAGCAAATTCTCAGGCAATGCCCATTGGAATCTATGGGATTTTGGACTGTCCTTTATTTTGGACAAGTGTGTGCCTGATTCTTACGTTATGCACACCAGTGTAAATCAGAAGTAAAACCAGGAGAAATCAGTGGAGTTACACTCGGGAACGTGGGACAGGGCTATCTTTACAGCTGTGCACTGCCGTGACAGAAGGAGGGTGGCCAAGATCCTCATTTTCATCGCAGCAATGGAAGGTGCTCCTGCTGGGCAGACATAAGCTCCAAAGTGATCAAACCATCCACAGGGAGAAGGAGAGTTGCCACTGTTGAGATGCAAGAGGGTCGTTGGGTGGGGTGTGGAAGCCCTCTGATTTATTGACTGACATGTTTTTGTGACCCTTTCCCGGCACCCCGCAGAATTTCCTGCAGGATTCAATTTGATAGAGTCAGTCTCATCACCGGGGAGCCTACAAATCCGTTTGCCATGGAAAAAATATGGAAAAATGCAGAATTTGTGTTTTTACGGAGAATCTTTAGTTTTTACATTGTGTGAAAAAATAAAAACATGTACAGTGGAACCCGATTATCTGATCTAATTGGGATGAGGGCCAGATCGGATAATGAAAAATTCAGATAATCGGGAGAATGGGCAGGGCTCTGGCTGTTTGCCCCAGATGGCAGGGTTCCTGCTGTCAGCATAAAAGTTGTAAATATAGCAATAAAACATTGTGTTCAATTTGTATCTATTTTAGGGCTGTTGCTTAATCACAGTTAACTCGCGATTCACTCAAAATTAATTGCAATTAAAAAATTAATAACGATTAATCGTATTGTTAAACGATAGAATACCAATTGAAATTATTAAATATTGTAGATTTTTTTTTACATTTTTAGATATTGATTTCTATTACAACACAGAATACAAAGTGTGCAGTGCTCACTTTATCTTATTTTTTATTATAAATATTTGCACTGTAAAAATGATTAAAGAAATGGTATTTTTCAATTCACCGCATACAAGTACTGTAGTGCAATTGCTTTATCGTGAAAGTGTAACTTACAAATGTAGAATTTTTTTTCGTTACATAATTGCACTCAAAAACAGCAGTGGGTTCTTGACACATAATGGACCAGTTTTTATTTTACCCAATAAGAGACAGTGGTAACGAAGAGGTCAGTGTCTGAGATTCCCAATGGGACAATTCTTTACTCAAGAGACATTTGCTTACATGTCAGTACAAGAGGAAGACCCCACTCTCAACACACCCTCTTTACACTTCCTCACTACTCCTTACTACCATTTGGGAGAAGGAGAACTGGGTTTGATTCCCAAGCTGGTGCTCACTCCCTGGCATTGTTCTATGGAACATGTAGGGACTGAAGTATTATGGAGGCAGCATATTGAAACCTTCTAGCGCAACATGGACCCCTTCTGGCTGTTATCTAGCTGCAAAGTGAGCCTCATCCAGAGCTCTGTGGCTTTGCTGCCTCCTCTTTCATCCCCATCCCTCCCCTTGAATTATTCAACTTTTTTCGCTCTGCTCTGGTTCCCCACTACCAGTCCAGCTTGATCTTCCTCAACACCCATCTTCTTCCTCATTCCTGGCATCACTGCTATCACTGCACATGCTAACTAGCTGCTCACCTAACACCTTTTGGTAGATCCTGCTTGCTTTGCACAGTTCTGTTCCATATTATGATTCTTTATGGCACTTACAGTGTTTGTCTGTGAAGTGGTCAAACTTGGGCCAGTTCTTTCAAGGTAAAGTTGCTTGGTAACAACAGATTTAGACCAGACTGACTGACAAAGGGATGGCTCTCAAACTGATTTTCCAGCTCATATTTGAATCCTATAGCTGTTTCTACTCATAAATCTTAAGGGGATTTACAAAGAAGGGTAAGTATCATCCCCATTTAACGGAGAGGCAAAGTGAGTTGCTAGAGGTCGCATGGCAAGTCAGTGGCAGAGCAACTACAATCCACAAATCTCCTGACTTTCAGTCTAGTGTCCTGTCCACTGGACTGCACTGCCTCCCATATCGCCTCTGCAAAGCCTTATACATCAAAACTAAACTTTTAAAATTGCTATCCATGTCTGTAAGAGAGTGTATGCTACAAAGAAAAACTTATTTTTGCCTAACTGGTGCCACAAAACAGGTGGTTGGGGCATTTTGGTTGATCTAGGCTATGGTTTTTGTGAGGATTTTTTTTGTCCTTTGAGAGCCAGTTTATGGAACTTTTCATAAGGCTTGGTTTAGTGACTGCATTTCTAAAATCTGGTGTGATGGGGTCAAGACTCATCACCACTGGCACCTCCTGCTGGTTGTTCCAGGAATTAGCTCTGTCTGCTGTGGAGCGTCCTCAGCACATGGTGTCTTGACTGTTGTCCATTCTGCCGCCCTGGGACCCGCGTTGCTTCCTGCTCGGCAGCATTCACTTCAGGACACTGCCCACTACTCCAGACTCACCCACTTCCAGGGGGTACGGGGGGTTAACAGCAGTCTTTGAGATTCGCACCTGCCTCAGTGGCCAACCACAACCCAAAGTCTAGCCCCTTAGCTCAGGGGCAAGTTGCAGTCCATATTGGCCACTGTCTTCCATAGCCAGGTGCAAGGGAAGGGGGAAAGCAGGCCCGTCCGCTACTCTGGGTCCTGACCCAGGGACCCTCTAGTGGCAGCCTCTTTCTGCTCTCCTTCATTCCCCTCTTGTCTGTCTATTCTTCCCTGGGCCACTTCTCCTATAGCCCTGTGCACCTTCTCAGCCCTTTGTAGTAGGGTCTGCAGCCTGGCAGGTAATGGGGCTGGAGCCCTCTCCTGCTCCCCCAAGCCTGCCTAGCACTGCTCTGTCCAAGGTGCTGGCTCCTTTCTTGCTTCAGGAGCCTGTCCTTCTCCCTCACTAGTCAGGGAGAGACTGCCTTCTTCTCTGCTAAGCTACCTTTATATAGGGCCTCGCTCGGTTTTGATTTGGCTGCCTCTTCCTTCCCCTGATCGGCTCTCCACAGACCTTTATTGATTGGCTGCCAGTCTGCGCAGCCTCAAAAGGCCTGTTCCAGCCCTTTTTCTCAGGGGGTGGGGTGACTGCCCCACCACAACTAGCAATTCAAGTAGTGGGATAACACATATTGCTCTTCCCCCACCATCCAAGATGCCACAGGGTTCTGCTATTGGGAGAATTGTAATGATAATATAACTATCATTGTGAAAATCCATCTTTATATTGGAAAAGACTACTTTTAACCAGACTTTGGGGTTTGCAGAGCTGTAGAGAGCCTTGACTTAGACTCCTGGATCCTTTTCAATCCCTAGCAGCTTCTGGAATTAGAGATGTGGAACTGCGGAGGGTTCCATGGACCTTGTTACTTTAAGCCTAGAATGTATTAGTGAGTTGTATCTCCTGCCAAGGAATTGGTTCACTCAAGTCATGGACTTCGGCCTTAAAGTGTAGAATTCCATGGAATCAAAGTGCAACAAGAGAAAACATTTCCAAGTGGAAAATTATAGGGGGTAAGTGGGAGGAGAGTTCTTGTTTTGCTATATCAGTAAGTATATCACATGCTACAATGTGCCATGAATAAAAGAATTTCAGGGACAAAGGGATCGTACTTAGCTCTAGTTAATCAGAGGAGGATTTTGTATCCTGTGTATTATGTAAATAGTTTATTGTCTCTTCTATTGTCTGTAAAGTTTTAGAGAGAAAGTGGGTGCTCTTCTTCAAGAACTCTGTGTAGCCCAAAAGCTTTCAAATTTCACCAGCAGAAGGTCCAATAAAAGATATCACCTCACCCAGCTTCCCCCTCTCATATCTTGGGAGCCAACATTGCTTCAACAACACTGTAAAGCTGTAGTAAGATATATGTATTATAAAAACCCTGATGCTGAAAAAACCTTGAAAAGATTTTCTGCATTTCATAAATGATTCTGAATTAACTAGATTTTCTTAAAACTGAAATTTACCATCCATTGATTCTTAGGCCTATGTGATATGGCTTGCAGGGGGAGGAGAGATCTATACAGGTATCTATGTCATAAAATCATAGCTACAAATTGTCCCTATGATTGATTCTCAGCTGGGGAGCCAAGCAGGGCCAGATTAATGCAGGGGCTTTAGGGGCTGCAGCCCATGGCCCCAGGCTAAGGGGGTCCCTGGCACAGGAGGAGTCAGGCAGGCTGCCTGCATGCTGTGGCCCCATGCCGCTCCCAGAAGCAGCAGGCTGCTGGCATGTCTCTGCGACCCCTGGCAGGGGAGGGAGGGGAAGGCGGCACCACACACTGTCCCCACCTCCAGCACCATCCCTGCAGCTCCCATTGGCTGGGAACTGGCCAATGGGAGCTGCAGGGGTGGAGTTTGTGGGCACGTGCAGCGCACTGAAACATGCTGTCCCTCTCCCCGCAGGGGTGTGCAGAGATGTGCCAGCAGCCAGCTGCTTCCGGGAGCAGCATAGGGTGACGGCATGCAGGCAGGAAGCATGCCTAAGCCCTGCTGCGCCGCCAGCCAGAGCCACCTGTGGTAAGCGCCTCCCAGTCAGAGCCTGCACCCCTCACCCTCTCCTGCACCCCAACACTCCACCCCAGCCTGAGCCCCCTCCTGTACCCAAACTCCCTCCCAGAAAAAGCTAATACAATAGCTGTTTTACGGTAAGAAGTGGGCCATTTTGAATTAACTTAACTGTATTCTACATGTTTTAAGACTGAAATGTAATCACAAAAAGGCTTTATGTTAATTAAAAGGCAAGTTTGTATAGCGTTAATAACCTCAATGCCATAATTTTGATCATTTTGTTTTAAATTAGGAAAAAGACTTGTATACAGGGGCCCCACAAAATCGAATAGCTCCAGGCCCACAGGAGAGTTAATCCGGCCCTGGAGCCAAGGGTTGCATTAGCATGGGGGATGATTTTCAGAGGTACTGAGCACTCACAACTCTACCTCTACTTGACTTCACTAGGAGCCACATTTCTGAAAGTTAGGCCCACAGAGACTAATTTTCAATCCCATCCTGAAAAATGATCCTTCCTGGTCAGAGTTGAGGCTCAGTAGTGGTGGTGGGTATTTGGAGAACGATTAGATGATTAAATAGGAGTTACTTAATTAAGAGAAGATTTAAGTCAATAAGGATGTTAAGCCAACAGCTGTTACCAATTCTAAGGGGCTTCCTCCTCCTACCTTTACTCATATAAATAGTTTCATTGCTGGCATTAGACTATTCATGTGAAAAAGGGCTGCAGGTTCAGATCCTGTGGTCATAGGCAGATAGAAATTAACATTCTATTGTAGTAGATGTATGTTAAGGTTTTATGCACTGGGGCCACATGCAGGAATTGAAATTATTATTTAGGGTGGCATTCGCGGCAGTTCAGAGGATGCACAAAATTCTGCATTGCATAGGCTGTCTTAAGGACTTAAATGGTGAGAGAAGTCTTTCATGAAAAAACTTCTGCAGTGGGTGGCATTTACCCTCAATGGATAGCACATTAGCTCCCAGGAGCAACAAGGTCTGTGTTTAGTAAACAGAAAGGAAAATATAGTGTTTTTTAAAATTGTCCTATACACTTACAACTGGAGCCTGGGGCCTCAAACAAGAGAAGGCCTGTGCTTTGAAGACACCTTTACTAAGCAGTGGTCTGGCAGGAACTGAAAATGGCAATGGTGATGGAGGCAATATGCACCTTAGCAATTTTAGCTCATCCTTGGGCACGTTACCTGCACTTTGCCTAGAAGTAGTATAATATCCATATACTGCTGTCTGATTCCATTTTGGAACCGATGAATTGACAGAAGTCACTCTGAGCTTTGAGCACCATCTAATGGACAGTTTATAGTCAGTCACGTGAAATTTACCATGCTCCTGAGCCCAAAGCATGAATAATGATCAGAATTCAGAGGTCAGGGTCAGTTTGAGAGCAAGATAATCAGAGAGGTTAAAGTAAACTTTGAAGGTCTGGAGTAATACACAAAACTGATCAGAAATTTCGGCTATGCGTGTACATGTACATACATTCCCACTCTCTGCAAATCGGCAATGACACCTAGATTAAATGACACAAAGATTAATTAAAGGCAGATGTCTCTGCTCATGAAAAATCTAGAGGCTTTTTGCTTCTTGGCTTAAAATACATTAAAATGTTTTCATTTTTATATCATGGCTTTTGTCACCAGGGGAATCAATGAAAAATGTTCTACTATGTCATAGTTCAAGCAGCTGGGCTCGGCTTTGTGTGTGTCATCAGTGGCTGGCACACCGGCCCCTAATCCTTTCTGTCTGATTCAAGGTTGCAGAACAGCCCTCCCTCCTTCTGGATAATGTCTGGAGATGGAGAACTTCAACTTATAAACCCAACATATGCAGACTTTATGACCCTCTTTGTCCCTGTGTTCCAGAGCCAAGTTGATCAGATATGTACAGTATGTACCCTTCATAGAATCATAGAAGGTTAGGGTTGGAAGGGACCTCAGGAGGTCATCTAGTCCAACCCCCTGCTCAAAGCAGGACCAATCCCCGATTTTTGCCCCAGATCCCTAAATGGCCCCTTCAAGGATTGAACTCACAACCCTGGGTTTAGCAGACCAATGCCCATGCTCTCCTATTTATTATGGTGCTACCCTAATAGCTGTCTCATCATATAGAACTGGACTTGGGCTCAGTGGTTCCTGAATGTGGGCTTAGGAACCTAACTTTAGACATCCATCTTGAAGTCTTGGTCTTAGAGCTCAATGCAAGGCACACCCCTCTATACAGGCCTTCCCTTCGAAGAATATTTTAAAGTGGTTGATAAGAATTTATCAGGGAACAATTGGGGAATATAAATTTGAGCAGTCCTGTGGCTGCTCTGCTTTAGCTTAAACTGAGGTCTATAACATTGTGTATAGCCAGCTTTTTCCTTCCTTCCCCCTCTTAAACTGCAATTTAGAATTGAAATTAAGGTCTAATGGCCTGATTCTGCAAACACTTACTACCACAATCAGCCCCACTGGAGTCAAGGGGACAGCACACAGACAGGTGTTGAGATGCTAGAGCAGAGATACTCAGACCTCAGTGGTTCAGGAGTCAAATTAGTGATCAGCATTACCCAAAAAAGCTACAGCAGTGTGAATTCATTGTTTAATTTACTATAGTACTATATATTCATATTTAAACAGTAAGATGGGAAATACTTAGAGTGTGTGTGTGTGTGTGTGTGTATATATGTATATTATTCTCACAGCAAAATGACTGATCAAGTATTATTATTTTATCAACTACAATTAGTTAAGAACATAGTAAAAGTATCCTAGTAAAAGCACAGTTTTTTAATATGTGCTGCAAAGAGCCACTTGTGAGCCTCAGTCTGAGTATCACTGTGCTAGAATTAATAAAGGCATGGCATAAGGCAAGAAAAGTAGTGGGAGTAGAAGGGAAGGAGGTTTACACCCTATGAAGTGATGAAGTTACTTGCTTTTACCTTGTCTACATCATGTTCCACATTCTTATGGGTTATTTTAATTTGATTTAATTAAGCTGGTGCTGGATTTATGCTGTTTAATTTCCTTTTTTTAGTAATTCACACAACTGGGATTGGGAAACTAGACTGATCAGTTATACTTCCTGGTTATAGTTGGTTTCACTTTCTGGTTCTTACCTCATACATAATAATGGCACCCTAAACTGAGAATAAAATGGTCAGCTTGAGCATCAGTAGAAGGAAGAAAAACTCCTAGGCATCAAAGATCTTGATTTTATGTAGCTGTCATCATTATTAATAACATCAGTAAAACACACAGAGAGAAATATAAATTAAAGAGAGAACACAGAAGCAGCACTGATCTTAAATAATATGACTTAAGTTTTCCACGACTGGTTGCACCAGGGTCTCTTTAATTGTTTTTATGTCCTATTAAATAACTGGACTATAGCAACCAGTTTATTTTAATGTTTATTTTAGCTCTTTTCCAAACCTGGATTTCTGGGTGTACTCAGCAGTGCTTCTGCTGCCACTGAAGTTATGATAAATTACGGTGAGCGTAGCTGTTTGCAGTATACTATGTCTGTCATTTCTCCAGTTGACAGTGCAGCCTGCTACCAGCAATTGCAGAGGTAATCCATGTCAAAAAGTATGGGCACAGTTTGGGGGAGAAAAGGGGACATTGCCCCCCAAAACTGAAAGCCTCAGGCAGATGCAGAATTCTCTCCTCCCCCCACCCCCCGCACAGCTCCATTGGCCTGATGGGAGCGTCCCTCCAAAATAGGGAAGTCAAACTACACTTATGACAAAAAAGCTTTGATTAGATGTTGTTTGGAATTAGAGGTGAGTAGATGATTAGCTGGTGAATTTAGCCTTGGTTTTGCTCATCTAATATCCATGATGAGATTATACTCTCTACCTTGGTTGCTATTCAAAAGCATTAGGAATTTTAATTATTTTGCCATCTATTTCTGAATTGATGCTAAGCAATTCTCTGTGAATGTTGAGGCTGGATTTGGTTAATCATCATTTGTTAGAAAAAAAACACATGGCATAGTTTCTGTTCTCCAAGTGGTTGTGTGCACAAGTATTTCCAGCACAAATCTAAAATTATCTGTGTGAATCCTTGTGCACTGCTTTGATGTTGTCATTAGTTATTATTTGTATTGTGGTAGCACCTCAGAACGTCAGCCATGAGACCCAGACCATGTTGTGCTAGGCGATGTACAAACACAGCACAATAAAACAGTTCTTCCCCGGAAAGCTGCTTATTTAATCCTTCCATGCACTTTTGTACCAGTAAAATGCAATCACTCAGCTGTTTTTGGAAAGTGAAGGCAAAAGAGGCTTCATGAGGCTAAAGGAAATTAATTTCAAAATGCTATTGAACAATCAGATTTTGTTTTTCAGTATTTACCCTGTTAAAATGCCCAGGTAGATGAATTGTTCTGCTTTTGTGATATTTTTGCCTTCTAATGTGATGTTATTGCTTAACTTCTGGGTTTCAAAGATATTGTTTTAGCATAACTAATTTTGAGTTCTGCTGTTTTTCTCAGGTTGTCTGTCTTTGTGTCATGACCCATGGGTCTCAAACCTGGGTCTGTAAGAGCAGTCAAGTTCTGACCCTCCACTGGCAGCATACTGACAGCTGCTTACCGAGGACCTACAAAGGCCAGCCCCAGTTTGACGCTCTGCTGCTAAGGTTCTATTGGCAGAGTGTCAGAGCAGCAGGTTGGCTCACAGGCCCTACTTAAGACAGCAGCAGGAACAGGAAGCTGTTTAAAAGGTGAGCTCCACCCTGCTCTGGATTGTGTGCTATCCCACTCCAGGCTTGACTTCTGGCATCTGACTTGTGATTCCTGACCTCCAGTTTGTCTCCTGGCTCTGACTCCCTAGTATCCTGACTCGGGTTCCTGACTTGTGGTTCTGATCTCGGGGTACCCTGACCCAGCTGACTCCTGACTTGTGACTGTGGACTCTGGCTCTGACCATTAGGTCTGGCTGCCCACAGCCCAGCCATCACATTTGTTTGTAACTTTTCAAGAGTGGTGCTCCACAATAAGAACATAAGACTGGCCATACTGGGTCAGACCAAAGGTCCATCCAGCCCAGTATCCTGTCTACCAACAGTGGCCAATGCCAGATGCCCCAGAGGGAGTGAACCTAACAGGTAATGATCAAGTGATCTCTCTCCTGCCATCCATCTCTGACAAACAGGCTAGGGACACCAATCCTTACCCATCCTGGCTAATAGCTATTAATGGACTTAACCTCCATGAATTTATCCAGTTCTCTTTTATACCCTGTTATAGTCCTAGCCTTCACAACCTCGTCAGGCAAGGACTTCCACAGGTTGACTGTGTGCTGAGTGAAGAAGAACTTCCTTTTATTTGTTTTAAACCTGCTACCCATTAATTTCATTTGGTGGCCCCTAGTTCTTATATTATGGGAACAAATAAATAATTTTTCCTTATTCACTTTCTCCACACCACTCATGATTTTATATAATCTATAATATCCCTCCTTAGTCTCCTCCTTTCCAAGCTGAAAAGTCCTAGTCTCTTTAATCTCTCCTTATATGGGATCCGTTCCAAACCCCTAATCATTTTAGTTGCCCTTTTCTGAACCTTTCTAATGCCAGTATATCTTTTTTGAGATGAGGGGACCACATCTGTACGCAATATTCAAGATGTGGGCATACCATGAATTTATATAAGGGCAATAAGATATTCTCTGTCTTATTCTCTATCCCTTTTTTAATGATTCCTAACATCCCGTTTGCTTTTTTGACTGTCGCTGCACACTGTCTTCAGAGAACTATCCATGATGACTTCAAGATCTTTCTCCTGTTTAGTTGTAGCTAAATTAGCCCCCATCATATTGTATGTATAGTTGAGGTTATTTTTTCCAATGTGCATTACTCCAATGTACATTTATCCATATTAAATTTCATTTGCCATTTTGTTGCCCAATCACTTAGTTTTATGAGATCTTTTTGAAGATCTTCACAGTCTGTTTTGGTCTTAATGATCTTGAGCAGTTTAGTATCATCTGCAAACTTTGCCACCTCACTGTTTACCCCTTTCTTCAGATCATTTATGAATAAGTTGAATAGGATTGGTCCTAGGACTGACCCTTGGGGAACACCACTAGTTACCCTCCCTCCATTCTGAAAATTTACCATTAATTCCTACCCTTTGTTTTCTGTCTTTTAACCAATTCTCAATCCGTGAAAGGACCTTCCTTCTTATTCCATGACAACTTAATTTACGTAAGACCTTGTCAAAGGCTTTCTGGAAATCTAAGTACATTATGTCCACTGGATCCCCCTTGTCCACATGTTTGTTGACCCCCTCAAAGAGCTCTAATAGATTAGTAAGACATGATCTCCCTTTACAGAAACCATGTTGACTTTTGCGCAATAATTTATTTTCTTCTATGTATCTGACAATTTTATTATTTACAATGCAATATCATCAGCAAAGTCGAGGTCTCCTAGCCTTTACCATCTAACCATGCAATACCAGTGTCAGTTGCTAATACACTTGTTCATTATTCAGACTTTGTCAATGCCAAACAACAGCAGAAATGAAATACAGCCCTGTTTCACTCCAGTGTCTATGTTGAACTACTCTGTTGAACATCACACCTGTCCATCTGCCCACTGAAAAACTACGTTCCTATTGAGCTTATCTGGTTTTGTCATTCACCAGTCCAAAGCTCATGACAGTAGATGTCAAAAATGTCCAGTTATTTAGATCTAAAATCTAAATTATTTGTTTCCTGATGACAAAATGACCTGACCGAGAGGTCATAATGATTTCCTGCTATGAAGAGACTTTGTTTCATACAACTTGTTTGAGCATGCACAGTCAGAGACAGGGGCAAGTAGTGTTGAGCAAAAGAAGTTGTATGTTGACTCCCTCCTTCCATTTGTTTCTGTTCAGTGGAAAGAGGTGGGATTTAATATTCATATCATTAGGGTAATCTGCCTAATCTATCCATGCTGCTGCACTCATCAGGGTGGTATCTGTTCACCTCTGCACTGAGAACAACTGAAATTGTCTGAGGAAGTAGAAAGGAACAAGAATAACATACAGACACTAACACATTGGTCATTAAAAGGTAGAAATATGGTTTTACAAATAATCTCGGTTGGCATGACTGACTGACTGATTACAACCCATTGTAGGAAGGTCTTCAGATTATCTAGAAATAGTTCAGGGTCTCTTTATGTAAGGAGTAGTCGGAGATCAGGTTTGTTTAAAATAACCAAAATAATTTGAAATGTCATGGGCATGGCTTTTCTAAGTTTGTTTCATTTTTATTGCAGCACTGAGAGTCCTTTGGTATTGTAAATGAATAAGATAAAATAGAAAAGAAATCTATGCATGCCAGAAAAGCAAGCATAATCAACAGTGACCCCAATATCCTGAATATGTAATATACATTAGCACAGCCACCTGGAATCAAAGCTGCAGATTATGTCCAGGCAGAAACTCCATGAGAAACTCAAGGAGTATTTTGCAATATAGCGTGGGAACAATGCCCAGAGCAGCAGCATGCACACATGAGAGATATGGAGCCAGTTCGGAGCAGGAAGTTCTTAAAGTTACACATACTCTTCCAGCGGGGCTGAAATTGTTCCTGAGAAACTATCCTTTGGATTTGTGTGTATGTGTTTCTATTAGTTTAGTAGCTCCCCCGGTTTTGACCTCGCACTATGAAACTGGCATAGCGAGAAAACAGTTTGAGTTGAAACATTCATTCCACATTACGTGATTCTTGATTAAAAGGCCCATTCGAAAAATATTTAACCCTCTGACTTCCTCCCTGAGAATTCTAGACAATTCTGAGTTTTAAAGACTAATGGCAAATTGTGTCTAACTGGATGGTGAACACAGGCACTCTCTTAATCAGAAATAACTAACCGGTTTTCTTGCTGACAAGCCAAAGTAGAGAGGCCAAGGACTGATTGATTGGGAAATGAAAAGAGAAAGTATCCTCTGACTCCTAATGATGCTTCTTCTAAGTCAGGGTTGAGGCATAGTAGAGTTTGGGGGAAGCTTGCATTGCCATATGTATAAAGACATGATTTCAGGGCTGTCATCCTCGCCCAGCACAAAAGTTCACATGGGAAAAAGATTAAATTTAAAAACAGAAAATAGATAAAACTGCCATTCTTAATCATCAGCACAGCAGGGATTTGTTTTGTTTTGTTTTAAAAACCCCTCATACTTTAAAACAAAGTACAGTGAAAGCCATCAAAAGCACCACTCAAAGACCTAACAAAAATCAGCTGATTGATAAATCATGATGGATTGTTTAATAAATGTGGAGCAGAACAGTACTCAGTACATTGGGGGTTCTTTTAGAGTAGTCTCTAAATAAAGGAAGTTGCCAAATAAAGGGTGATCTTTTATGTAGGTTACACTCTTCAGAATCAGATTCAATAGCACTAGTATAACCTCAAACACAGAGTGAAGAATGCTGCTCACTGATCTGCTCAGAGTGATGATGGTGGTATTAGCTCTGGCAGTGGCAATGTTAAACTGTGTATTTGGCTCTTGGGAGTTAAAAGGATATATAGGAATTGTTTCACTGACATGTGACATATGTACTCTCAGTTACCACAGCAATGGACTCATACAAATATCTGATAGATCACAGCAGCACTGCTGCAACCTTTTTGGACAGGAAGTGAAGGATAGTTTGAGGTGAACTGCCTGAGTTGAAATATGGCTAGGATACTAGAATTAATGCTGCTACTTTGTGGGTGGTATGTCTGGGGATCTTGAATGATCAGCTGAGGCCTGAACTTTGGTTTTACATTTAATCAGAAAGACACAGGGCCGTCCTTAAACACGGTGGTGCCCTCCGCAGTCCCCTCCAAGGGGGAAGGGGGGCACCATAATGTGGCGTGGCAGGAGCAGGTTTGGGGGGCAGGGGGAGAACCCCCCCCCAGCACAAGCCGATGAAGCAGAACAGGTTGGGGCTGGGTCGCTCCACTTCCTGCCACGCGGTGATTGCAGGGCGGATCTGACCCCGCGCTCACGGGGCAGTGGGAAGTGGAGTGACCCGGCCACAACCCACTCCACTCTGCTCTTCTGGCTCACAGCCTTGGGACTTGGGGGACAGGGGGAACTGCCCCCCAGCACTCGCTGGCAGAGCGGAGTGGGCTGGGGCCAGGTCACTCCACTTCCCGCTGCCCGGTATGTGCAGGGTGCGCCCAACTCCTGCTGCAGTCCCCTGAGACAGAGCTCAGGGGAAGGGGTGGAGTGGGGGTGGAGACAGCTTTCCTGGCCAGGTCAGCCAGCTGGAGGACCCCCAAATTTCCTGGTGTCCTACGCAGCTGCGTAGTTTGCGTATGGGTAAGGATAGCCCTCAAAAGACAGCACCCTCAGGAGCAAAGCACAGCACCCCCTAGCAACCCAATGAGACACTGCTTCAGTACTGACACACAGGAAATACTGCTTACATGCTCAATGACCAACATCACTGCTTTCTGCACTTTGGATGTATCTCTTCCAAATACCAAGGTTGCCTAACACTAGTTGGTGTCTAAAGCTGATGGAACCAGGGCACACAATGGTTTAGCTACAGGCAAAACACGGGGTCATAGAGTTTAAGGCTAGAAGGGACCACCAGATAATCTAGTCTAACCTTCTGTATATCACAGGCCACCAACACACCTGCACACTAAACCCAACACTGGAATTAGACCAAAGTATTACAGACCACAGGAGACTAGGCTGTTATGTGTTCAACACAGAGCATAGGAAGGACCAAGGTGCACCAGTAGCCAAGGCCTCCTCATTGGAGATTAAGTGAGATATACCCAGATAATCCTGGCAAGTGATCTGCACTCACCTGCTGCTGAGGAAGGCAAACCCCCCCAAGATCACTGCCAATCAGACTTCTGGGAAAATTCCTTCCCAACCCCCCATAGGGCAATCAGTTAGACTCTGAGCATGTGAGCAAGAAACACTAGCCAAGCACTTGAGAGAGAGAATGCTCCATGCCAACTCAGAGTCCTGGCCTTCCTTGTTCAATTAGTCGTGGCTGTCCCTGATGCTTCAGAGGAAGGAGTTTAAAAAAAACCAAACAGAATACACTGGGGAGAAAAGACCCCTTCCTAGCCCCTGCAGGTGGTCAATTGAAACCCTGAAACATGAGCTTTTAGGAACTTAAGACATAAATCAGAAGTAAGCCCTAGGGCTGATGAGCTCTGCCCCCTACCATCACAAGGAACCCTGTCCTATAATCACACTCATAAATTTGTTCAGCTCCCTCTTAAAACAAATAAAGTTGTTTGCCTCCACAATTCCTATTGGGAGGGTGTTCCAGAACCTCTCCCCACTGATGGTTAGAAACTCTCTTCTAGTTTCCAGATGGAATTTGTTCATGGCCAGTTTGTATCCATTTGTTCTTGTACCAGCATTGCCTTTAACTTAAATAGCTCTTCACCTTCCCTGGTATTTACTCGATCATATCCTCTCTCAGCCTTCTAGACTAAACAAGCTAAGCTCTTCCAGTCTCCTCTCATAAGATATGTCGTCTGTTCCCCTGATCATCCTAGTAGCTCTTTTCTGCACCTATTCTAGTTTAATTCACCTTTCTTGAGCATGGGTGATCAGAATTGTACACAGTATTCCAAATGAGGTTTCACCAGTGCTTTGTGCAGTGGCATTAATACTTCTCTGTCTCTACTGGATATGCCTCACCCCTACATCCTAGGATTGCATTTGCCTTTTTCACAGCCAGATCATGTCAGTGACTCATAGTTATCCTGTGATTGACTTATACACCCAGGTCTCTCTTGTCCTCCGTCGCTTCCAACTGATGAGCCCCCAACTTGTAGTAGAAATTCATATTGTTAGACCCCAAGTGCATGACATTGCGCTATTGAATTCCATCCTATTTCTGTCGCTCCAGTCTTCAAAGTCATCCAGATCTTCTTGTTTAATATTCTGATCCTCCTCTGTATTGAAAATGCCTCCAAACTTTGTATCATCAGCAAATTTCATTAGCACACTCCTACTTTTTGTGCCAAGGTCATTAATAAAAGATTGGTCGCAAGACCAATCCTTGAGGAACTCTACTAGGAAGCTCCATCCAATCAGATAATTCACCTTTCATCACAATCCATTGCCTTCTCCCCCTGGACTCCGGAATCCCCAGGATCAACTTGGAAACACACTTTCTTGTGCCTCTTTCCTTTCCAGATGTTTTAGGGAAAGTTTGACAGGCTTTCCTTTATGTAAAATGAAATATACATGGCAGCATATTGAGGGGAGGGGGAGGGGTGTAGGGCAGGGGGGTGGTCCCCTCCTCTACTGGATGGAAACAGAACTGTTCAGCCCTCTGTGATAGAAGCCATTCTGCTGACAAATAATGGAGGTTCTTTCAGGTCAGGTGACAGGGACCTGTGCTTACAGAGCAGGAAGCTGTGAGTTCTATCCCTACAGTCATCATCAAGTGCTGAATGACTCTGGTGTGCAGTAAAACAATAACCCTGACAGATTTGTTACAATATTCCTTTAAAAGTATGTGTATGTTTTTGTAGGGGGGGGTTCCACTTTAATGTGCTACTCAAAAATTCTCGACCCTTTTCAGCATGATGTAGCAGGATCTTAGGAATTTTAAAGTGAAATAACAGTGTGGAACACAGTAAATTACTGGAAACCTGGATCACAGTCAAGCATGACATAATTCAGCTCTTTGTGAGAGTTCAAAGACTGTGTCTGAAAAGGCACAACCCCCAATTTATCTAGTGAACTCTCTAAGCAACCGAGAAAGTACAGTTTGTCCTCCAGATCCAGGAAGCAAAACTCACATATTTCCAAAATGACCAGCTGCAGATTCATAGCATCCTGTATTATTGCCCAGAGTAGAAAAAACATTGTCCATAGGAACAGTCTCTACAGTCATTCACTGTAACAGCACTCGAGGTGTGTATACTTTTCACCCATCAAGTTTAGAAAATGTGCAGCTTCCCCTCAGCTTGCAGTGGAGTAAACAGCAAGTGTCTGTGAGACGAGATCCAGAGGCTTTGACTTGAAACTCATTTGGATAAAATGGAAAATGTGAAAAAATATTTTGTAAAGGAAGAAGGATTGGTCTAACTGCTCTCAAATAAATCAGCTCAGAAGTGTTTACCAAGCCTGTCAACTCATCTATCTGCTTCACATTTTGTTTTTCTCTCTCTACAGGAACCCACACTGATACACTTTAATTAAAATAAACTGTGTCCCTTTGTAACAGATTGCTTGAACCCATCACTAAGGAGATTAATGGCTGAAAGGAGAGTAGAACTGAGTTTTGGAGAGCCCTTTCCGTAATCCAACAATCCCAAAATCTTTAAGAATCTGGCAGAGCAGGAACTGTGCATTTTAATTCAACAGCTGTTCTGTGCTCATCAGTAGCGTGCACAGCAGCTTACAAAATAGAACCTTCCTGATAAATTGGAGAGAAATCAGAGAAGATCAACTAAAATGATCAGGGACTGAGATGTCTGAGAACAAAACAGGTCTAGCTAAACACTGACTAAGCAAGAGGTTGGGATGTAATTGAGCTGAATGCTCTGAGCACAAAGCAGGGTGAGGAACTGTTAAGCTGGTCCATGGGCATGAGAGCAACTAGGATAGATGGGGGTGAATCTAAGGGCTTGTGTACATGCAGAATTCCATTGGTTTAACTCAAGGTGTGATTGTAAACTGAGTTACTTAAATCAGAGTAAAAGACTAAGTGGACACTCCTATTTTGGTTTAAAGCAGGCTTCTTTGGGATTAATTTTGAATCCTTTTGGACTAGGTTTTAAACTGCAATCAGCTACTCTTAAACCAAAATATGAGTGTCTGCACAAAAGATTGCACAGGTTTAACTAAACTGGTTCAAATGTGTACATGGAGAAGGTCGAGAAAAGGAAAAATTAGGCTGAAAAATTCAGTCTCTAGGTTGTGAGTAGTCTCCCAACGAAGTTGTGGAATTTCCCTCACTTGGAACTTTTAAAACTAGACTGAATGAAGCACTAGGAAAAGTGCTGTAGGGGACAAGCCTGGACTGGCCCCAGTGGAGGAGGACTGGATGGTCTTTTTCAGCTCCGGCATCTGGGGTTCAGTGAGTTTTAAATGAAACATGGGATGTTTAACTTTCATGTAGACAGCTCACCTGTGCCATCCACAAAAATAGCTATCAATGAATGAGGTTAAGAACTGCTTAAAAATGCATGGGAGGCTAGGAACTAGCACAGGGGTGGCCAACTTGTGGCTCCAGAGCCACATGCAGCTCTTCAGAAGTTAATATGCAGCTCCTGGTATAGGCACCGACTCTGGGGCTGCAGCTACAGGCGCCAACTTTCCAATGTGCCGGGGGGTGCTCACTGCTCAACCCCTGGCTCTGCCACTGGCCCTGCCTCTTCTCCATGCCTTCCTGTCCCCTCACCAAACCTGCCGTGCCCTCACTCCTCCCCACCCCCAGAGCCTCCTGCACGCCACAAAACAGCTGATTGGGAGTGGGAGGTGTTGATCGGTGGGTGTGTCGATGGGTGGGAGGCGCTGGGAGCGGGGCGGGGGGGAGCTCATGGGGGACTGCTGACGTATTACTGTGGCTCTTTGGCAATGTACATTGGTAAATTCCGGCTCCTTCCCAGGCTCAGGTTGGCCACCCCTGAACTAGCATGTGTGCCACCGACATTCAGCAGCTCCAGGGCCAAATTCAGACCTAGCATATGTAGCTGCTCCTCCAGTGAAGTCAATGGAATTGCAGTTGCTTGTGGCAAGTCTGAATTTGATCCGCCATTTCCAACCTTGACATTGGATGTAAGGAAATCCAATTGCCATCATCGGCTCAGCTATTTCACAATATCTTTCGATTGGCCCTTTTTGGCAATCAGTTGGCCATTCCAGATAATAGACTAAGTTGGTTTGGTTTGGTGTCTCGGAAATGGACTGTTTTCCTCTCATTCCAGACCTGACATGAATCACATGCAGAAGGAGATGATCATCTGATTTTCTTCTCCCTTCACAATCCATTTGATATGCATCTGGGAGAAGTTACGGGAATATTGCTAACAAGGTCTCTTTAACAGGTTCCAGTTCACATCAGAATTCTGGATAAGACTGAACTCAGCATAAATGCCATAAGCTAGAGATGGGCCTGAACCAAAATACTGAATATAAACCCCTTTGAAATGTAGAGGGTTTTTTAAATCAAGTTCTGAATTTTCTATGTGGTTCCCAGCATTAACATCCTCTGTATCTAAATCCTGGATGCCAACAGCCCTCAGCTTTGGGATGCTGGGTGTTGTGGTTTAAAACCATCTCTATCATAAATGGAAACAATTACCTTGTGTTTTTCATGTATTGATCCAATAACACTTTGCAAAGGTTGGTAAATATCCTTATTCTTATTTTACAGATGAGGAAACTGAGGCAGAGAGAAGTTAAGAGACTTACCCAAGCTCCCACAAGTCTGTGGAGCAGTTGGGGATGGAACCCTGACAGCCCTATCCAGGGGATCATGTTGCCCTTGCAAGGAATTAAAGAATCAAAGAATTTACAAGTAATGCAATTGACAAAACTAACTACAGAAAATAACACTCATTTAATAATTATCTTTGACAGCCCCAGACCCAGTCTCAGAATTATTACAATAGTGCATGGTGCTAGCAAGTGTGCTTTGCTCAGTCAGTGTATAGCTTGTAATTTGGACAAGTTTGCCCATTGTTAATTATGTTCTCTTCCTGAATTTTTGATGCAGCTCAGCTCATCATGCTTTGTATACAGATGGAAGAGGGTGGTGTGGGCTGCTGGTTGATGCAAAGGGTGGGAATGAATGAAAAAGGACCTGGTTTCAAAGTCCATCTGAATCACTTACTCAGCTGTTTAACCTCGAGGCAAGTCATTTGACTTATTTGTGCCCAAGTGAGCCTGGCTGCAAATCCCACTGAAAACTACATGCTGTATCTGATCTGAGTCAGCCTAAGATAATGGAAATGGTTTACAAAGGAAATATAATTCTACAGATAATTTATGTGCAATGGAATCCTCTCAACCAACTTAATGTGGATTTATACCAGCATAACGGAGAGCAGAATTTGGCCTGATGCTCTTACTGGAAACCCTAATCAATCTTCCCTTCCATTCCTTTCCTTGTGTGCCAAGCATCTTCATTCAAGCCCTCCTTCCTTGCAGCCTATTGGTACTAATCCAGGATTGGGCTCCAAGGGTATGTCGATACTGCAGCTGGAAGCAAGTTTCCCAGCCTGGATGGACAGACGAGTGCTATCACTGCTCAAGCTAGCATGCTAAAAATAGCAATGTGGACGTTGAGGCAAAGGGCATGAGCTAGCCATCCATGTATGTACCCAGCTGAGTCAATTGATCTCTGATATTTTGTATTAACAAATTTAGGCATTAATTCTTTTGGAGAAGGTGTAACTTTTTATTTGTATGTTCCCTTCTCTCCGGCATCCACCCCCTTTCTGAGATTGTGGTCAGGTTGTGAACATGGATGAAGTAAATCTTGGTGGTTAAACTAACCTACTTAGGACTTTCATTAAATAGGGGACAAGCAAAGTTACATCTTTCTGAATCACTATACTACATTAATACTTGAATATGTCAAACTAAATCTACAGTTCTGTTGCTTGTTATACCTTAAAGACTGTTGGTTTAGCTCAGTATTATCCCCCTGTAATTATAGTCTTACGGATTATTCTAAACTGGGATATTATCTGTGTGTTCCTCAGTGTAATTCACTGAAGTTTATTGCACTTAATGTTCCTGTAAATTGCTGAGAGAGCCTGTTAAATAACCATTATATCTTGGCTTTTGCATGCTCAAATCTGGTTCTTTTCCACTCTGGACTAAGAACAGTATGATGGATGCCTTTGTGTTGTCTCTGTTGCCATAAAACTGGCCAGACCACAGAATACAGCTTCAAATAGCCTTGTTTATTAAAATAATAATAATAATAATAATTAATAAAAAGACTTTCAGCTCACATACCCGCTTAGCCCTGGCCACCCTAGCATGATTGCTTGTCAGTTAATCTCTTCTTTGCTTCAAATATGCCCATCAGAAGCTGTGTGCTGAGTAAGAATGGAGCTATGGTTTTCTTAGTGAAGTTACTTCTAACCAAATAGTGTTGCAAAAGTATCTTAGGCTGTCCAGCCCTCATTTATACTGTCTTATAAAAAATGAAACATAAATCTCCTCTTAAATATGTTTGTGTGAAGCACTGAAGACAGATGAGTCACTGTACTCTTGGATTAATCCATAACAGTTACCTTCAAATCATTAACTCCTGCTGCAGGCCTATGCATGTAAAAGTATCAGGATTGTATTGTACCTCACAGAGATATCTATTTATTCCCTTAGTCTACTCAGAATAATAATCTCTTGTACAAGATCAACCCCAACCAAATCCCTAACCTGGCAACTCCCGAGTTCTCTGAAAGTTTGGAACAGGATTAGTGTTTTGTGGTTTGGTCCACCTCCACTTATAGGCTGCTTCTGCATACAATGCACAACTAATGAAGCAACACCTGTATGGCCTTGTGGATTTATGTTGTGTACACACACACACAAACGTATTCAAACCAACTGCAGGCAATAAGATTGGCTCAGCTGCTGAGTGGGCTTAGTGGGAATTGCTCTGAGGGTTAATTAACTTTATTTATACAGTTAAACTTTTTTTTCTACAAACAATGCCAACAAAACTAAGATCCTATTTTAAAAAAATCATGTGATGAAGGTTATACTGCAAGATGCGCATGCCGAGACACAACACAATGAGATGCTGCCAGCCCAATCACACTTCTCTATCTTTTTTGATGTTTTTTTCTCTCCTGTTGCCATGTGAAGACCCACATAAAAATGGGGGAAGCAGACTATAGTGAAACTAACTAAAAAGCGCTGTCAAAGTAAACAAACTGAAAAATAAATAAGAGAAACATATCCTTTTCCTCCCAATCTTTCAGTTACAGTCAACCCAGGTGTTACTTGTAATAATAAAAATAAAAAAATCAGAACTGTAATTTTTTTACACTTCCTTTAAAAAGGCACTGTAATGATAAAATCATATTTGAAAAATCATTCCCATTATTATTAATAACTTTATAACATAATTTAAAGTATCTAATTTGAATCTCACTTAGTTTTCTCCTTTTTCTTTGTTTGCTTTTTGAATTTCACTTAGCTAGCACAGGATAGGGAAAGTAGTCTAGTGGAGTTTCACTTTCTGTATATAGTCATTTTCATTCTCCTGTTATCATGCTTTAGCTCCCTAATGTTTGTGTTTGGGAATATTTACATCCCAAAACAAAAACCCAAGACATTTCACTTCTCTAGGATTTTAAAAATCTTTTCTTATTAATGAAACCTAAATTTTAGGCATAAACTACTTGACGGTATGGTATCCCCCTTTTAAAAAGTGCATAGCTTTTGACACGTTATTGTTTTAAACACAGTTTCCAAACTCTTGCTCAGAAATACCCATTCTATAGGTCCTTTTGCTGAAGGAAACAGAGGATGTTTAACTGAGATCTTTAAAAACCAATGTGTCTATTGAATTTTGAGGAAATAAAGACATAAATATCAGCTTGCTTGCTTGCTTTTTGAACTAGCTGTCAGCTATGTCAAAGTGTAGTGGCAGATTTCCCTTTGGAAGACAGTGCCTGTTTCAAACGTCTCTTTAAGTCTTGCATGTTTGGAGACTTGGGCCGGATGAGGTGGAGCCCTCTCCGTTTTTCCCCATTGCAGCTTCCAATCATCCTGCCCACCTCCTGGCAAAGTTGCTGGAAGGCCTCATGTACCCCCTCACAGTTCTCCCGGGCTGACACTTCGCAGTAAGTGCCACCCAGCTCATTGGCCAGTTGAAGCCCTTCTCTGGAGGACACCTGTCTGGCTCGCAGCAGGTCTCCTTTGTTGGCCATCAGAAGCAGGGGGATGTTGGCGTTGGGGTGGATCTTGCGAATGTGCTGGTACAGGGGTCGGATGACCCGGTAGCTATCATAGTCCGTGATGGAGTAAACGAATACAAAACCATCCGCCCAGTAGATTGAACGATTTATTTGCTCCTGGCAGCAAATACTGTCATTATCATCCTGCCATCAAAACCAAGAGATGAGAGATTAGAAAACAGACAGTAAGAAGCAAAAAAAGCTACCATCAGACAGGGCAGCAGCAAGTGATCATACAGCACTGGGAGCAGGCAATTGCTCCATTTCATCATATTGCTGCTACTTAATCTGACACGAATATAGAGCAAAAGGCATTTCTGGCTGCTGTTGAATGTACCAGGTCTAGGATGAAATACCATGATATGTCAATGGAATATGAATAGGATCTGGCAGCACAGATACTGGAGTGGAGACCAGGAAGTTATTCAGTAGTTAAAAAATGGTCAAAACATTGATGCTTTGTTCAAATGGATTTTGTATTTATTGAATCAGTATTCAGCACTCCTCCCCTCATTATCAGGGATGATAAATGGAATCATCAAGGTTAGAGCCAGAAAGTTAGACAGCAAAAAACTGTCAGGTCATCTAGTCTAGCCCCACTTAACCAAGGGAAGAACTGTTCCGTACAGTATCTTCTTCAGTGCCTTTTCCGATCTAGTGTTTAATGTCTCCAAGGATGGGGTTTCTACCACTTTCCTGAGGAGACTTTTCCACTGTCTGATGGATCTTACCATCTGCAAGTTTCTCCGGATATTCAGACTAAAAGTTTTTTTTAGAAAAAGTAATCTACTGCAAGTGATTGTTCACTGGAGCTGAAAATAAATGGTGGCCTGAACACTGATTACTTTCTCCAGGAGGCGGTGGATTTCTGATTACTGTTAGCTGTCTTTTTGTCATGCCTGCACAGTCCAAGAGTGCCCATATCAGGTGTCATAACATCATTGCCCCTAATCAGGACAGGAATAACAATCACCAGGGAAAGAATGCAAAGGAAGCTGATGTATTACTTTTTGGCCTGAGTTGTGATCAGTTCATTTCTAAGTATGAGGTTTTTTTAGACTAATCGATTACTTTTAATATCCTTGCTGAGGTTTTATTCAATTAGACCGGGAGATTAGCATTGCATGTTCTAATCTGGCAGGCTTGGTCTGATAAGAAATGTTTCTGCCAATATTATAGGCTCTTTGAAACAACATACAACTCCTTGTAACTTCTTCCACTCTAGGTCAGAGCCTACAAGGTACTAAGCACCTTCAGTCGCCACTAACGTCAGAGGGAATTAAAGTATCTTGGAATCTAACCAGGGGATGCTCAGCATCTTGCAATGTCTGGCCCAACATCTTTTGCCAAATGAAATTCTGGGAGTCTTATCAAATTATTGAACGGCCCAATATGAATACATTTGTCCAGAATAAACTGACATAAAATAATCTATGAGCTAATTGGCTAAGTGAAAGCTGTAGGACAGACCCAAAATCTAATCATTCTAAATTAAAATTGAACTTCAGCAACCTCTCAGACCCTTCCCCATTACTAAAACATTGTTCTATCATATCAACCATTCATATGGTAATTCAGTTTCTCTTTTTCTCTAGCATGAAACACCAGGAAAAATCATCAACAGTTTTTTTGACAGATATTTAACTTGTCAAATTCAACAACAAGAAAATAGGAGAAAAGGCCAAAATTTTAAACCCTGGCTTTCTAAGGTTGGCTCCTAAATCCATATTCAAGCACTTAGATAAAAGTGGTCTGATTTTTCAAAGGTGCCAAGCATGTGCAGCTCCCATTGGTTTCAGTGGGGTTTGTGGGTGCTCAGCACTCGCCCCAAATTGATCACTTTATTTAGGCAGCTAAATATGGGTTTAGGAGCCTAACTTCAGGCACTTGGGGTTGAAAATGATTGCTTAAATGTATTATGTAATAACTGATCAGACAGCAGGAGGAATACTGTAGGCAAAACTAAAAGAGCAATCTTTGCTTTAGGGAGAGATTTCTCAAAGGTACAAATGGGAGTTGGGGGCCTAACTTTCAATGGGAGTTGGGTCCCTAATTGCCCTTTGTACCTTTGAAAATCTTTTCTTTAGTTTAGACCACAGACATTGGAGGCAATGGCTCAAAAAATCTAATAACACCTCATCTCTTCCATCTCACAGTGCCATCACACTTGATCCCATGCTGTGTTTGGATTTTTTTCATTAGTGGTACTGTGGGATGCACACAGCAGTAAGGCCATATCATTGGTACAGCAGAACTCTAAACCATTAAAGAGTTGAGATACTCATGGATCATTTCCATATGGAATGCAACTCTCAGGATATAAGAAGTGACCTCTATTTATGTGAAATGAGCTGCTGGGTCTCAATCCAGTTCCTGCCGAACAGGTGTCCAACCTCACAAACACTACAGTCACACCTAGAATGAATAGAGATATCTTCACTGTCAGTTCAAAGAGTGAGGTGCGTGAACTCTCTGGTGCCCCAGGTCAGCACATTGGCAGGGCAGTATGTGGGGAGAGGGGAAGCTTGCATGGTTACTGTAACTGATCTGTATATAAGTAGCCCTCCTTTGTATCCCCAGGCCCCTTTCATGAGCTAACTCATTTTAGCAGGGAAAAGAACTAGTTGCTATAAACAAGGATTTGAAAACTTCTTTGGAACAGAAGAATGCATCTTTCCTGAGCAGAAGTTCTCAGTTACAATGGCTGGGCCCAGCCAGCAGTAAGATAGATGTGATAATCCTCAGTGGAATGTTTTATTCACAAAAATAAAAGACTAATAAGCTAGTTTGTTTACAGACATGTCTCCTTACCAATTAAAAACTACACACGGTCACTGGCTATGGATATTTCAAGTAGCAATTAATCATTTAACAAACCAAGTTATCTGTCTGTTTCTGGGTTTTTTTAAACATTAACATTTCTGATGTTGTTAGAATTCTGAGTAACTCCACATGACTCTCTCCAGAAATCACAGCACACAGATGTCAGAGTGCAAGTGACTCATTGTAGTTCAAGGATCTCCTTAGAAAACACATGAACACAACCTAGTCAAACATTCTTTTGATGGCTCAATTCAGAAATGAGCCATTGAAATCAGTTCAGTTATACCATTTGATGCAAACACAGACCCAAGGTAAAAAGCTTTTGTGGGAATTATTGAAACAGTGCAGGGCTTTCCTGGGACAAAGGAAATGAAGCCTCCCATCATTAAATTAGAAATAGTGCTGACTCCAAACCTCAGAGGTAACACCTCTGAATGCTGCAGAGTTCGGCCCTGGTTCCAGAAATCAAAACTTGGGTTAGTGTCGAGTCAAAATAGTGAAATCTGAAAAATGATTTTATATCTGGAGAGAAAGGAAGGGGAGTGGACCTCCTTCACTCTCCCTCCACTCCCAGGATAGAATGAAAGGTGGATTCCCTTTATTATGTATTTATCATGCTTCCCCGGTGACAGTGCCTAATTTCTGTCAACAGGCTCTCTGGGTGATAGTCACACCTGTGAAAATAGCTAGTACCAGTTAATTCCCACTTAAGCATTATTTTGAGGGTGTAAGTGGCACATAAGCCATACACTGGGCCCCTGCACAGAGGTGAATTTCATCCTCTTAAAATGATAGGGCTTTTAGTTAGGACTTCAGATTACAACACACCTTTTCGATCCTCTGCCGTATTTTTACAAATAGAGGGAAAGACTATACTTAGCGATTGATGTCATGCTGTACTTTGTGTCCTTGATAGGAGAGCTTCTTTTACTAAATTTCAAACCCACTAAAATCATGGGTTCAACTGAACTCAAAACTTTGAAAGGTCAAGTTCTGTTTGGCGCTAGCAAAAATGTGAGATCTGGGCTTCTGCATGCATTTTAATTCTTGTTTTATGCCTCTGGAAGCCTTAGAAGCAGGGTAAGAATTCCTTTCAAAATAGAATATTGTTTGCATAGCACAGATTTCTGCTTCATGAGAAAAATGTGGTTTTTAAATAAAATTTCCTTGGAAAAATAGTTGTTTATAAAAACAGAATTTTTTTTTAATTTCTCCCCACAAAATCTGACCAAGTTTCCAAAACATTTTATAAAGGGTTCTGGAGGTTTCCCTGCCTTCCTTTTCTCAGTGTGGATGATGGTAGCATTCAGAATGAATGATGACCAGGATGTATGTTCCTCCATCGCACCCACCCACCACCCCCATTTTAAAAAGGCATGGGACATTATTGGTTGGGACTTTTGGCTTTTCACTTAAACCAATTTATAGTGATCAAAGAAAACTCAGATGGAATCCTGGATTACATGAGATTTCCTGCCCAGCTCTGCAAACTCATGATGGGATAACTCAGCCAGGACATAGAGAAGCATAGGTATTTTCAGGTGCTTATCTAAACTAAACAGGATCTTCAAACCTTTTCAGGTTGACATGAGAGAGGATGAGGTTGATAATGGTGTTTAGATTCAGATATATGCTAGGTTAAATCTGGGTTTGGATTTGGTTTCAAGAAAAAAACAAACCTAAGATTTGGGTTCAGTGTTGATGAAAATGCACTAAATTTTGGCCCTAAATCTTAGAAACTTCATGAAAACAGTTGATCTTGTGAGAGTTCCATCATTCAAGAGGAAAATATCACAAAATTTGGTGCTTCTGTGAAATTTCCACTATTTTGGTCTGCTTCCAAACCAGCTCCAAAAAAATAGAGTCAGTTTAGCACTGCTCTTTTATGGAGAGGTCCCTAGCCAGGAATTATAACCAGAACACCCTGAAATCTGATGGGGGGTTGGTGTGATGGGGCTTATCCACCTCATGCACCTGAGAAGTAAGGAGTGGTTTAATGCAGATACTAAGAAGGCCCCCAACTGGAGATTTCTACAGCTGCTTTAAAGACTGTCCCTCAGAAGGAAGAGAGATTTGCTTTGGGAGAGGAGGGTCTGACCTGAGCAGCCATATTGGCCTCTGGACAGTTGAGAGTTCCTTCTGTTCATCCAGGGACAGGAACTCCTGGCCAGCAACTAGATTAAGCAAAGGTTTGGTTGAACCAAGCTAGCCCTGCAGCTTTATTCCTCAGTTTAAGCTTGGGCTGCACTAAGTCATTTCTTTTGGCCTTGATTTAACTTGAAAGGAACCTGACTTAAAGGAGTAGGTGAGGCAGGGCAGAGGCCATCTGAGTTGGGATGTCCACATTTGGGGTTCTGGTTCGGGAACATCTGCTAATGACCAGAGTTACGTACAGGGGAGGCCAAAGAGCTGGCAATGAACAAAAGACACCCACTGTATTCTGAAGCATAAATCCTTTGAGCAGACATTTTACCTCCAATGAGACAAAGGGTGTATCCTGCACCTGTAAGGAGATCTGCTCTCCGTCTATGGTGAATTTTCTTGAATACAAGGCACCTGATAAATAAGTAAGATAATTAGAGACAGTACATGTAATGGAGAAAAAAAAAGTAAATCCAGTCAAAATCAGAATATTCTAGTCCTGAGTCCTGGGAATTATATGGTACATAGGTCCCAGGCTAGCCCTTTTACACCGGGGTGAATTTGTGTGATTGGTTGCCCAAGTAACATGGTATTATATATGTTCCTTGATTGGGTGTTTCCACCACCCTGGGCTGTATCTAAATTCTTCATTTTTAAACTCTTTATTAAAAATTAAATTAAATAATTTATAAACTACTTTACCCATGGAACAATCAGGCCAGATTATTTTATGTGACATGTTCAAAGAGCAACACAACAGTTTCAAATCCAGAATCCATTTTCAATGGTTGCAAATACTGGCCTACGATTTCTCCTGTGACTCACATTACTGAGGAATATCTGTTCTTCTTTCTAATAGATGACTTCTTCCTAATGATCTGCTACTTCTTTTGGAATGAGAGAGGACAACCTGAATGGGATTTCTGTGCCCACTTAAAATAAGCCATTGATTCCACATAGAGTAGCACTCTTCTATAATGCAGATTGGAAGTACTTGTAATCACAAGTGAATCAGGGAATTCACTGTTAAAGGAAAAAGAAAAGGAGTACTTGTGGCACCTTAGAGACTAACAAATTTATTAGAGCATAAGCTTTCGTGAGCTACAGCTCAGCTCACGAAAGCTTATGCTCTAATAAATTTGTTAGTCTCTAAGGTGCCACAAGTACTCCTTTTCTTTTTGCGAATACAGACTAACATGGCTGCTACTCTGAAAACTGTTAAAGGAGTGAGCTGTTTTCCATGGATTTCTACTGTAAGTGCAAGGAAAAGCATGCCAAATACATACAGTATTGTAAATGGAGCACACAACCATGCATTAAGACTAGAGAGTTTAGGTTATTATTATGGATCTGCAGAATCTCATCAGTCAGACTATGGTTCTGAAACCCCCAAAGTAGGGATAGCATGTATCCAGGTTCCATTTTATCCAAATCACTAAGGTTCAGAGCATGAGGGCTGGATAAAAGTTTCTAGGCTTGGCCCAACTTTGATCAAGACCATGGACATGTTGGGTTTGAGCTATATTTGTTTTTGTATTGCAGGTCCAACAACATAAAGAAAGCTTAAGTTTGGGGTTTATGAAGTATCCATGGTTGATATAATGACAGCTTGGAGACTGATGTCCTCTTTGTTTAGCTAGAAAACATAACACAAGTGACACGGTGGGACAGGCCCTTTATGGCCCCATGCTACAGGCCTCATGGTTCTACTACACTCAGCCCCAGTAAAGGAGCAACAAAGGTGGGTCCTCCAGGCCTGCCTACAGAGGCTGCACAGAAGCAGCTAATCAGGAGGTACCAGGCCTTAGCAGAGCAGTTCCTGGCTGGGACCAGAGGAACAAGGCAGGGGACTCTTCTCTGGACACAGGAGCTCAAGGAACAACCAGAGTGTGGTTCTGGCTGCATTTGCGTAAGCTGGGGGAGAGAGAGGACCTGAGAACTTTAACCCTGCGGTCAGGGATGAAGATAAGGGGGCCAGGTGGGAAGACGCTCAATGAAATAGCAGCAATGAATTGAAGTGAGTAGTACATGGCTGCTGTGCATAGGGTCCCAGGATCAGAACCTGGAGTAGTGGGTGGGCCTGGATTCCCAGGCCAAGTGATGTAAACCCTGAGTAGAAGACAAGTCTCATTGGGAAGCCTGAGTGAAGGGCTGAAGTTAAAGGGCCCAAAGCTAGACTGAAGATGCTAGTGAGGGCAAAGAGACTGTTTCATTTATTGGTTTCAGAGTAGCAGCCGTGTTACTATACTATACTAAAAATATTTTCCACCAAATGCATCCGATGAAGTGAGCTGTAGCTCACGAAAGCTTATGCTCAAATAAATTTGTTAGTCTCTAAGGTGCCACAAGCACTCCTTTTCTTTTTTCTGGACTCTTGGACTCTTTACTACCCCAGAAGGAATTCATTTGGACTTTGTGACTTGGCTGGAGGGCCAAGCCACTGACAACATGCCAATTGAGGCCGACAACCTATGGGACACCAGGAGCAGGAAAAGGACTGCAGTACCACACACAGCAGCAGGAGGCACTCAAGAGGAGAGAGCCCCTGTTAAACACGGCTAAACAGAGAACTACAGTCTCAACAGTTGTCAGTGCGGCACTGTTCAGTGTTCATACTGTCCCAGTACAAGCTTCACTGCTACTGCCTAGGCAATATGTTTCAACTCTGACCTGGAGGAATCACCCCCAGGGGAAAGCAGGGATTTGACTCTTCATGGCCTATTCAGTCCTTGGCCTCAATTCAGATTACTTATGAACAAGCCAATAAGCGCCAACTGTGGTGCGTGTGAACCTTAGTTTAAAACAATATATCATCCCTCTGAGAAATGTGTCTAAAATTTGGTTCACAGAAGCAGGTATCTTTGCTCCAATGGAAAAATATCTGAGCTCATAGAAACATTTAGAATATGAGGACATTCACTATGGCAAAGTTCACTGCATTTGAATCCAGCATTAAAATAGTACATTTTAAACCTGACTGCACTGCATGAATAACTTTTCTGTAAGTCCTATGAAAATGTATCAGATGTTAAGCTGGAAAAGATTGTGCTGTTTTATGGGGAGATACCTAACCCCTGAACCAAGACCAGCCAATATACTATTCCTACTCCGTAATATATCACAGGGAAAAGTACAGGTACTTCCAGATGCTGACAGTGTTCTGCCTTATATCCAGCTGCAGGAGAAGCATGGGCATGTGATCACAGATTTACTAACACCTGTTTCTTATCTTTAGCATATTTGTTTCTGCTCCAGTATGGCTGTAGGGCTGGTAGCTTAATGAAAAAAAAACCATGCAGTTCTTAGCAATGTGTGTCTGGTAGCAATCCATTGTGAAACTTAGAAATCTAGCTTGATTGACAGTGTCTTGCAGGAAAAGTGGAGGAAAAGAAAGAGAAGTAGTACAAAGACTGAACTGTCAAGGTTTATTTAGGGTCAATGGAAGGGGGCAGTCAGTAAAAGCTTCCAGACCATCACTCACCAGACAGGCAGAGTAGATCAAAGGTTTCTGGTTCTCTACCATCCCTATTTCTGACTCTTCCTTCTCAACTCAACATGTATCTCCCAAAGCAAAACAATTACAAAATCACTGGTTTGAATCCAGCCCAGCTTGATAGTTCACCCATAGCTGTTAGGTGGCCTACATGTGAGATGAGATAACTGGTCTCAGTACAGTTCCTAGTGCACAGGTATCCACTTTACAGACCCTGCTAATACAATGGGCGTCCTGGTGGGCAGGGAGGGTGTGGAGTAAATGGGTCACAGCATCATACCCTCTGAGACAAGGGTGGCCAACCTGAGCCTGAGAAGGAGCCAGAATTTATCAATGTACATTTCCAAAGAGCCCAGTATATGTCAGCAGCCCCCCTTCCGCACCCCCCCTCCACTCCCAGAGTCTCCCACCCCCTCAACCCCGCCAATCAGCACCTGTCTTCCCTCCCGATCAGCTGTTTCATGACATGCAGGAGGCTCGAGGGGGGGGCAGAGGAGCAAGGGCACAGCAGGCTCAGGCGAGGGAGCAGGAAGGGGTGGAGTGGGAGCAGGGCCTGTGGCAAAGCCAGGAGTTGAGCAGTGAGCACCCCCCGGCACACTGGAAAGTTGGCGCCTGTAGCTCCAGCCCTGGAGTCAGTGCCTATACAAGGAGCCGCATATTAACTTCTGGAGAGCTGCATGTGGCTTCAGAGCCACAGATTGGCCACTCCTGCTCTGAGATGTTCCCTATGGGTCAGAATTGGACAAAATAGCAAGGCAAAGTGGGGAAAGCTTCCCTTACCATTGTACCTGTCCTGGGTACAGAAAAAAGCAAACACATAGGACAAAATTCTGGGATGACTCTTACCCTCTAGTGAAATCCCATTGACTTCACTGGGGTTGCACAGGCAGGGTAGCATTTGGCCTCTATTGTTCAGTTGATATATGAAACATTCCTTGATTCTGCCTTTAATATAGGTATGTCCCCAAGCCAATCTTTCCCTTTGAACCTTTTCCATCAGAGTGAAAATAATACTGACTAAAAGGATAGTAAATAACGAGCCTTTGATTTATTGTTTTCAGAGCCTGAGGCAATTAACTGGAAATATGCACCTTATGGGCATCTAACTGCTTCACTTTCTTTTAATAAACAGTGGTTGGAAAAGGAATCTATCTATAATGCCGCACTAGGAAGTAGACTCACCAGTATTGGCCTCATAGTCTCCAATAAATCTTTTAGTGAGAAAGCGCACAACCAGGGCTGTAAAACAAGGAAAAAATATGGGCCTTTAATCTGAGTCAATATCAGCCTTTGCAGAATGCATGTAATGTCTTACTAGCTGACTTAGTGTAGCACCAAGCTAAACTTTGTTCACACTTTACTCTAGGCATATGGCTCCGTTTTTTGCCCACATAGGAAATGATTTGGAGCCAGAGTATGATACCATCACTCTGGGTTGCCAGCACCCTGTCTCACGAGTTCTCCCATTGATTTTAATCAGGCTACTCATAGAGTAATGTGAATGTCAATGAAGCTATCACAAGGTGCCCTTTGAGCTTAAAATAATTTGATGAACTAAAACAAAGCAAATTCTTACAATACTATGATGGTTCACAGTACCAAGTTTAAGACCTGGTCTATGGATATCAGAGGTCAGAATGGATGATCTAGTGCTCCTTCTGGCTTCAAATCTGTGAATCTATTCATTTTATCCAACGGCATACTGCATGTGCTGTGCAAGTGATCAATCTGCAGCAAGTGGGAAATTCTTGCTCATCTTAATTTCTGATGGTTTCAAAGATCCTAGGGCTAGAAAGCTTGGAAAACATTTTGCTGTCTCTTGATCTCTTTCTGAGAAGAACTGTGGTTTGGTTTTGTTTTTTACAGTAACAGCAACTTATTTCTATAGTGCCTTTCATCCCAAATCAGTTGGCAAAATTAATCAACTGACAAACAATGAAGGGTCTGATTCTGCAAGCCCTATCTGCATGCAGCATTCCCACAGACTCCATTTTTAAAGATTATTACACCCACCACTGACATGCAGCCCCATCTAGTCAGCTGTTTAACTATGCAGCTATGCCACTATCTACAATGAGCTACTTTAAATTTCTATAAAAGGGGACTGCTTAAATTTTACTAAGTGGAAGCAGGACCTCAGATATAGTAAAACAAAGTCTGTTCCTACTAAAATTTGCTTATTTGTGAAATCACAATCCACACATACAAAAACTAAATTTCTAAACTAAACTCAATTTCTCTCTCTTCCTTGTCCCCACCCCAAATCATAGAAAAATATGTGGAAAATAATACTTTTTTCATCCATAGATCTCAAAGTGGTACACACCACGAAGGCAAGTATCATTAGTCCCATTTTTCGGATGGGGAAACTGAGACACAGTGAAGTGACTTGTACAAGATCATACAGTAGGTCAGTGGTAAAGCTGAGAATTTAATGCAGGGCTCTGGACACCTACTCAATGTCCTACCCACTTGACCATGCCACCTCACATTTGAACTACATATATTGGATGATCTGATCCATCTCATTGAAAATTCTGAGCATTTTTTAAAGTGGTAATTAAACCTATACAACAATTACGGAGTATATACAGACTCCGCTCAATCTGACCATAAAATGTAAATACAGTTACGTTGTAAATACAATCAAAGCCCTGTGGACTTACCTGTCTTGCCAACGTTACTGCCACCAAGTACAACAAGCTTGATGATTTTGTTGGGCACACAGTCTAAGACAGGATACTCGGGTATGGGAAGCAAGAGAAAGTTAGTAGAATACTGTGACATAGTATTCTGAGAGATGAGACGCATGCCAGAACTGAGATCTGATCAGCTCTATTGGGAGTAGGGGGAGAAAAGGGGGAAAATGACTTCTTTGCTTCTTTTCTAAGCTGTAAATCCTTGGATGGATAAGTCCTCTCATTTCATTTAAGCAGCTTTTTAGGGAAGTATCAGAGCAGCTGGCCTCTTCTTTCCGACGATTCTGCTCAGACAGCGACTTTGCAAAGCGGAGGGAAACTTTCTGTTCAACTCCAGTGAAAACTGACTCCTGCATTCCTCGGCCAATCAGAAGTCAAAACGTGACATTCCACTAGAGAGGGCATAAAGTGTGTGCCTCCTATGAACCATGCTCAGTCTGTTGCTTTATCTTTTCTCACTGCCTGTTCTACATGCTATACCTTGTCTCTGAGCTGAAAACACATCCTTCAATTTTTTTAATCGTCATGGTGGTTGTTTCAGCAAGATATGGCCACCCTGAACTGTCCTGGTGAAATTGTAGTTTGAATAATTCTGTTCTGCCTATCTAAATTCCCTTTGTACTTTCAATTGGACCCAGTTTTCTCTGCTGTCCATTCTGATCTGTTGTGTACAGGTGATGCACTTGGATCCCTTAAGAGAGCTTGAGCTGATGAACATTCCTCTGCAATATAATGAGGATTTAATCAGTTTTAGATTGTATTTTGCAGCCTCTCGGAAAGCAATACCTTTGGGTGTTTGCAAGTTATTAGATGACACAAATAATATCAATACTTTTCATTTTTATTGTTCAAGGAGAGGATCATTTGTTGATAGTTGCTTTATTTTTTTTAAATAGGCCATTGGTCAACAGTGTAACAATGCAATGCATCTGTATTTAGACTGTGTGGGTATGTGTGTCAGCATTGTGCTAGGTCACAGCTGTCCTTTTGGACATTTTAAAGTTAATTTAGTGCTGGTGATGGACTGTCAAAAAAGGCCTACTTACATCCCTACTGTGCTGCTGTGCCCAGCCCAGGGAGTGATGGTGCACTGCAGGCTCCAGCGTACGTTAGGGCAGCCTTAACGTGTTCCATTGCTATGGGGGATGAGCCAGCCAGAATGCGGGAATACACCAGCCACTACCCTCTCCTGCCCCTGCCACACCTTTTGCACTGGAGCCTCCTGTAAGAGAAAAGGGTACAGAGCTGGCTATTCTGGGTCTGCTCCCTAGACCCAGGGAATTCAGGGTCTCGCAGCGTCTTTCAGTCACAGCATGGCTCCGAGTTCCCCCTAGAGTAGGTTTTAAGATCCAAGAGTATGATGGTGACAGAAAACTAATGTAGCAGAATGGAAAATCAGGCCTCGGGTCTCCAGACTGCCAACCCTATTCTCAGTGCACTACAGCCAAGTTGCCAAAAGAGCTCCAGTTCCCATTTTCAAAAGAGCTCAGCATGCTGAGTGTGTATTGGATGCTATTCTCTTGAAATCTGGCCTTGCTTCACAGTGGTCTAGGAAAATAGGCACAGGAGTCAAGTGACTTAGGAAGCTTCAGTTTCTCCATTTGTAAAATGAGGCTGCTAATAATTTCTTACTAAATAACACTTGTATTGAATTGCTATGTGAGGGCCAAGTATTATTGCTTTGTAGACTATTATAGTCACTTCCAGAGGTGGGAATAGAACCCACGAGGATCAGCTGATTCCCAGTCCTATGAATAAGCACCAGACCATGTAGCTTTTGGGGCATGGGTCCTCTCGCCACACTTTCCAAATTTCTAAGAGTGACAATCTGAAAGCAAGTTCTCAAGCATCCAAATGACGAAAAATATGGCATAAGAAATTTAATTTCAAAATTGCTCCAATTTCACAGAAGTTTTGTGGGAACAGGCCACATTTATTGGGGGGAGGTGGAATTCTGATTGAATATATTGATCAAGTAATAATTCAGTTCTCAATGTGTTACTAAACAAAAGTCTGAATCTGTTAAAAACACTTGATTTGAGCAACTCTTGTGATCAACTGGTAAAGCTTTCTTCTTGTGCCTGTCTTCCACTGGAAGATACTAATTAAAGGATAAAGGTGCCTTTGTTGTCATTAGCTATTGAAAGCATATGTAGATGAGTAATATACAAATAAGGCAATATATGCCAAACCACTGGGAGGCCAAAAGAGTGTCACCACAGGGAAAAGGCCAAATAAGTTAGCAGTGTCACAAGGGATGTTGTATATAAGCAAACATGCTGATAGAAGAACATATACCTATTTAGAAGTCCTAAAGGAAGGCACAACAACTGATTTCAGTACATAATAGCAGAAACATTGTGATGGTCTTGTGATAGAAATGCCAGCTAATCTGACAAAAGTGTTCCTTGTTCCCTTTCTCCATTTATCCTGCTCTCTCACTTAGGCAAATTTCATGGAAGGTTGTTTAAGATCAATATACAGCAAAACTGTCAAGATATATTTATATACTTAAAAATAAATTTGTCAACTGTGTTAGCATACCTTAAACTATTCAGCTCAGAAACACAGAACTGTAAGAGACAGATCCTCTGTAGAGGAAAATTGGTGAAACAATCCAGAATCTGGCCTATGGTTATTTTTCACCATTAATACATCATTTCACTCAGGTTGGATCCTCAAACTAGACCAATCAATTTCTGTTTCTAATCAGTTTTGCTTTCAGATTCTTATGCACTTATGCTCTTGAGTTTCTAACCATTATAGTTTCCAAAACCATGCAGAACTCCCTCTCCAGAACATTTTTGTTGAAATTTTAAAAAACATATCATGAAACATTTTTATTCTCAATATGTTTTGAAAACCCAACAACCTTCCCCAACTCATTTTTATAAAAATCTTAAATTTTAGAATCAAATTCTTGAAACAGTTCTTTTAAACTATGTAGTAAAAGCCTGAGGCTTCCTAATCTTCTCTTTATCCAATTTTATAGATTGTCAAAATAGCATTTTACTGAGTGAAACCATATTGAGGGAATCACACTATTTAGGATTGTATAACTCAGAGTAAGAATTATTTTTCAAGAGGATCTTTATTATGTTTGTGTACAATGGGTTTACATTTCACTAGGATAACATGTTTTTAATTAAACTTTCCTTGGAAAAACAATGTCTTAAATTAAGGGGGGAAATGTTTGCAAAACTCTAAGTATAGTAAAATCCAAAACTTTTTTCAAAAGTTCTAGTTGTTTCACAAAACACCCTTAGGGTGGTCCCATCCCAAGTTCTATGTGTGTGCATGTTGTGGGGAGATTGTGTTATTTATTTCTGCACCAACTTTCATACATATTTATTTACCAGTCTATGTTGCTTTTGGCTATCGCTTTAAATATGTGTTTTTACTTCTTTTATTTGGCACTTACACACATTCAGGGAGGGAGCATCCTAAAAAAAATATTTTGCATTTCTAGCATATCTTCTATATGAGGATGACAAAGTGCTTTTAAAACTTTACCTAACCCTTGCAGATTTTACGGTGGGAGAGACAGATGAACAGAGAGGTGAAACGATCTGCTCAAGGTAACACAAATCAGTGACCAGGCTTGGAGTCAGACCTATCTCCTATTCTTGTGTTTCAACTACAAGACTATTCTGCCTTCCCTGAAAATGTACTGATAACAACTGTTAATTTATATACTGTACATCCCCAGTTGTAGCAAACCGTCTCCGGACTGGTACATTCAGATGAGCCATTTCTGGGAAAAGAAGCTAAATAAAAGAGAAAATATACTTGTAGTAGGCTTTAGCTGATGCTGTGACAAGACTCACTGCTGGCAGTTTGTGTATAACTCCTCTGACTCTGAATACATTTTAAACAACAATAGATTGCTCTTTATAGCTTTGTTTGACTTTCTTTGTTCTTTATAACAGCCCTGCAGCCCAAAGGCCAGTTCTCACACCATACAGAGCTTCTGCACTAAACAAAAGTGGCATTTTTGTGATCGTTCTGCTCACTGTAGCTTAAAATTAGCATAATTGTGAAATGTACAAAAATATTCTTGCATTATATAAGAAAATATAACAATAGAACAGTATCAAATACTGACAGGTTTCAGGTTTCAGAGTAGCAGCCGTGTTAGTCTGTATTCGCAAAAAGAAAAGGAGTACTTGTGGCACCTCAGAGACTAACAAATTTATTAGAGCATAAGCTTTTGTGAGCTACAGCTCACTTCATCGGATGCATTTGGTTACTGTGTATGTATGAAACAACCCTTACATTGTCTGGTCAGCCTTTCACTTTGACTCGTGAGAAATATATTTTTTGTTTTTGATGGGGGGAGGGGTCAAAGTAGGGTGTATGACGTAGCAGTTACATCAGGAAATGCTCTTTCACAGGACTGTTCTTTTTATTCCATGTTTTACCTAGCACGGGGGAGTTCTGATTCTGATGGATGGCTCCAGATGCTACCATACTAAAAATAAATATTTGTAAGGATTTTGTTCTATTTTGGTGTGGGAGAGAGGGAACTAATTAAAAAAAAACTAGTTAAAGGTTCTGCTAATCTCATTATTTGTCAATTTCCTGTTCCTAGTTTAGTTGCTTCACTCTCTATGGGAATGTTTAAAATAGTACTTAGCCTTCTTTATATCTGTATTATTTTTTGAAATAACTGAATGTTCTCCCGTGAGAGCAAGTACTAAATTACATGGAAAATGCAACGTGTAGGAGGGAAAAATAGCTGCAGGCAAACAACCCAGAGCTGAACCCCGTGGGTCTCATTAAAAAGACTGACAGGTTTCAGAGCAGCAGCCGGGCAAGTCTGTCTTCGCAGAAAGAACAGGAGGACTTGTGGCACCTTCGAGACTCGCACGTTTATTGGAGCATGAGCTTTGCTGAGCTACGCTCCTCATCGGTAACTGCTGGGTGCAGCACAGCCGGGGTCTCCTGACGTCCAGCCCTGTGCCTTGGCTCCGGGCCGCTCCCCCTGCTGGCTCGGCTGCCCCGCGAGGCGGGACCCCAGGGACAGGCGCGGCGAGGGAGGCGGTGGGCTGGTCCCACGCGCCAGGGGGAGGGGGGCGGACCGGACCGGACCGGACCTTCGTGGCCGGGCAGCGCGGGTACCCGGCGCCGTTTCGCTGCCGCACCGGCAGCGCCCGGACCCCTTTGGCTGGTGCGCCACCTGCGGCTCTGGCTGCCGCTGTCAGTTGGGTGGCTGGGTCCCAACATGGCGTCGGCGGCCGCGGGGGCGGCTGCGGGGCCCGGGGCCGGGGCCGGGGCCGGGGCCGGGTCGGGCGGATGGAAATACTGATGACAGTCCGGAGACTCGCCTCCATCTGTACCATGGTGAGTGCGGGGCCGGGGCGGCGGCTGGGAGCCCCCGGAGGCGCCGCTCCAGGGCTTCTCTCCCCAGGTGGCAGGAGACTCATGTCCGCCAGGGCCCCCGGCCTGGCGCGGTGGGGTCCTTCCTCCCGTAGCCGCCACCTCCCTGGGGGCTAAGAGATCCCTTCCCCTCCCCCACAGGGCTCCCCTCCCCCAGGACCCCCGCCTGGCGTAATAGGGGCCCTTCCTTCTGCAGCCTCCACCTCCCAAAGGGCTGCCCTTCCCCCCAGGGTCCCCACCGCCACCTCCCTGGGGGCCATGAGATCCCTTCCCCAGGACCCCCGCCTGGCGTAATAGGGGCCCTTCCTTCTGCAGCCTCCACCTCCCAAAGGGCTGCCCTTCCCCCCAGGGTCCCCACCGCCACCTCCCTGGGGGCCATGAGATCCCTTCCCCAGGACCCCCGCCTGGCGTAATAGGGGCCCTTCCTTCTGCAGCCTCCACCTCCCAAAGGGCTGCCCTTCCCCCCAGGGTCCCCACCGCCACCTCCCTGGGGGCCATGAGATCCCTTCCCCTCCCCCACAGGGCTCCCCTTCCCCAGGACCCCCGCCTGGTGTAGTAGGGGCCCTTCCTTCTGCAGCCTCCACCTCCCAAAGAGCTGCCCTTCCCCCCAAGGTCCCCGCCGCCACCTCCCTGGGGGCCATGAGATCCCTTCCCTTCTCCCCCGGGGCTCCCGACTGGAGCCTCCACTTCTCTGGCGTCCGGAAGGTTTCCCCTTCCCTTCTCCCAAAGGGCTGCCCTTCCCCCAGGGCTCCCCTTACCCTGGAGCCTCCAGCCAAGAGACCCTCTTTCCCCCCCCCGCCCTTTCCCCAGGGCTTACTCCTGGAGAGCATGCCCTGTCCTTTCCCCTGACCCCCAAGGGAGATCGTCCCTTGCAGGGATCAGGACACCCACACACACACATGCACTCTCCCTGGTATTAGGAACATTTCCCTTATCGCAGGAGCCAGATGAAACCTCTTTCTATCAAAGTAGATATCAAGAATTAAAACATTTTATTAAAATAATCCCCTTCCTCCCTCACCCCCCAACACTGTACATTGCATTGTATGGTTACTATTATTTATTTAGGTTGTGAGTGCGCCCACCGTGTGCAAGGTGCTTTCTAACCACACTAGGAGGTGCAGTCCCTGCCTTCGAGTGTGCATTTTTAAAAAAAGTTTTTATAATGCAAAATACAGGGATGACATGTTTTATAAACACACCCTTATGAAACAAGGGGTGTGTAATAAGAAAACTATGTAGAAGGAAAGCTTCTCTGGCACTACATGATGGCTGTGATGAAAAATACTTAGGACAGGAAAGGCTGTACAGGCCTCCCTTTTTGTGCCCAAAGAGATTTCCCCAAACATAGGCCCAGAATCACACCAGTACAGCCCTGCTCCCATGTAGAGACCACTGAAGTCCGTGAGACTTGGTGCAGGACATGGTGGTGGTTCTCAGTGTAGGAATGGGGCCAAATCTGAATAGTAGTTTGTTCCACAATTCAAGAAACATGCCTCCTTTAAACAGCCAGTTTGTCAGTTCTTTGAGTAGTTGCTTAGGCCCTGATCCCACATGAACCTTTTAAAGTGTTTAAAAGTAAGGAGGGATAGACTAAGAGAACTGGAGAATGTCAAACTTCACACTTGCATTTGCAATCATTAATCCCAAGAGGGAAGCTCCCATAAGCTAGTATAATTGTTTTAAATAAATTAGTAAACCTTCACTCAGGTTAATGTGTTGAATAAGATTAGCATGAGTTTCATATGTATTATTACTATAGGATTCATCAGACTTAAGGATTTTACATTTATGCAGCGCCTTTAATAAACTAAAACTAATACATGGATCATGCACCAGTTAATTTACCACTAAAAACAGTTGCCTCTGCTGCAAAATATTGCACCTGTAACACAATAGCACACGATAACTCTGCAACATTTAAGAACTCTTCTTCATGCAGAAAAATCTTTTATCCAATGGAAATTGCTGCTGGAATTTAGGTTGGCAGGATATAGTTATATGAATTGGAATTTGATCAGGGTGTTCAAGCTCAATGATCTTGTTCTTCATATAGTTCCATGGGATCTTAATAACCAGAAGTGGTTTTTACAATTTTACAATTGCATCCAAATGACAGTAAGTTTAGCAGCATAGTGATCCTGGGATGTCAATTCACTATTGACTTGGCACCACTCTTCTTTCCTAGCAACTAGCTAGTTCTGCTTCCTGCAGTGTTTAGATGTTTTTTGAGGTGGTCTCCTGAAGTACTGACTACCCAATTTTCCTTAACTTGAGATCTGCCTGGATCATACTGTGTGGTATGATTACAGGTTTATAGTGCTAAGAGCCTGATTTAATTAAAAGTATAAATATAATTGAGTAATCTCAGCTACGAGGTTTTCTAGAACAAACCTCCCAACTACAGGTTTTGAAAACTCCTCACAAGACCATATAAAAGTGCACATGTTCATGCATGCACTTATGTTTCCCCACCATAAACACAAGTGAAAATAAGGTCATGGGAAGTGGTTGGACAGTTGCTTTGATGCAGGGTTTGATGCAGAATTCCCTGCCCACCTTGCATGTGATTGACTCAGCCCCAGCTAGTACTCCTGACAAATTCCCCAGCTCAACAGGCTGAGCATCAGAGTAAGAGAATTAGGAGGGCAAATGTAAGGCTGAGTGATCCTGTGATCATGCAGCCATCTTCAGGTCATGCTTCCAATATTCAGTGGTTTGTTCTTGGTAACTATGGCCACAAGCATGCATTTTTGGATTGGTTCTACTTCTGTCCTGATTTTGCTTTTGGTTGGTGTAGTAGACGAGTAACTCGCAGATGCCCATGTTATATCAGTGTTCATCCTGAAGTACAACTTTTTGCAAGAGTAGGTAATTAACCCTTTGTGTCCTCAGCAAATTCCAACTTTAGGGAGGTAGATTCTGCCTATTTGAATGCTCATTTTTGTTTCAGATGGAGAAGTTATTTTTCACTTCTACAAAAACTGTTGTGCGGTGCTATTGGTACAGGCTGCTTTGCTTCACCCCAGAGAGGACTGCTTGCTTAAAGAACCCTAATTTATGCACAGCATAAAGTGTTATGGCATTTTTCATGGTAAACATTGATACAAAAATGTAAAGTTATTTGATTTGCCTTGGCTGAGTTTATTGTCAAGTTCACCTATAGTTTTATTTTAAACTAATACAGAAACATTAGTACAGTATGCTGGTTGCAGTGGTTTTATTTAACTCAAACCAATATACTGAAGTTTACACCTTTGATGATTAAGTTACTGTCTAGTAAATCCAAAATATTATAATCTCTCCTACCATAATGTGAAAATGACTCTATTCTGAATAAACTATTTAATTACTTAAACAAGGTATGTTTGGGAATTAACTTTTCTTTAGGATTCTAATGATGTGACACATTTTACATCTTCAAAGTACTCTATAGGCAATCCTCACAACACTTCTGTGGTGTTATCTATGTTTTATAGACTGGGACACTAAATCATGAGGAAGTTATGACTTGCTCAAAGTCACACAAATGAGTCTGTGGTAGAACAAGGATGCATAGCTCCCAGATTGGAGCTGCTGACTCCAAGTCTCATTCCAATGGACAATACAACCTCTTTAAAATAAACAGAAGATTAAAATTGATCATTTAAATTCTGTACTGTTGAGTTTAAATCCTAACCAAACCACTCTCCTTAAAGGGATCACAAACTTTTTGTAGTGTGGATCATATCTCAAGTGTCTCATGGACACCCTCCTTCCTCTGTGTGATCACCTCCTTCCCATTCACAATTTCAGAACATCTTGAGCCATCTACAGTAATTGCAAACATTAGAAACATATGTAAGGAAAATATTTCATGTATTGTAACAGCCTTTGATTGTGCCTCCTCCCCAGGTAAGCGCTGCTTCACACCCCTGCCCCAGCCCAGAGTCCCCTCCCACACACCCAAACTGCTGCTGCTGCTTGCCCAGGAGCTGGCCGACTTGGGCAGCCCCTGAGCCGGCCGAGCCAGCCATACCAGCCGCTGCAAAAGTCACAGAGGACATGGAAAGTCGCAGAATCCGTGACCTCCGTGACAGACACACAACCTTACCCATAAGCCATAGCCAAAATCTGTGCTGGGCCTGCTTGACTTTAACTCCCTTCCTACCAACAGACGTCTTTGTCACATTTTCCATGAGGTTAATTTTTGTGTAAATGGCTGTGATGCTTATTAGGACAATGTATTGGAGAGGATATTGGTGACATTTCCTTACATCCCCTTATGCCCCTTGAACAAACACATGGATCTTGTGCTGAAGTTATTTAAAATCTCATACCTGAGCTGGTATGGTCCCAGTTGTCTCTGCACCTAACTCTAAAATTATGTTAAATCATATACTACAGCCTTCAAAGAAAGAAACAAGATATTATAGGATGTTCATTAGCCCTGGCAGTACAGCCAGTCTGTAAAGCTTCCTCCCTCTGCTAGTCATAAAACTGAGCCTTAACACAGAAACCTTTGAATTGGAAATCGGCTTGTTTTATTGCTTTATCTGTAGCTTTTGCATTGACAGAACTGCTGCAGAACACTGGTATAGCAATGAGTGATGAAGCAGGGATCTGATCTTTTCCTATTTCAGATTCCTGTGATGTGTCTTAACAAGGACTTAACAGCAATGTTGGTGTATCACAGTAAGCTAATTAAGGCCACTTCCCACTAGAGCCTCATCTAATTGCTCTGCAAAGCTAGCAAGGCACACCTGGAGAACACAAATTCAGCATACACATTGATGGTAGTCCTATTTTTGTCTCCCAGATCAGTACAGCATGGGCCTAATTATTATCTTTAGTACGGGTGCGAGAGAGGACTGAATATTGAGCATAGAAAACAACTTGCAAGAAATGAAATTAGTATTTTTACTATTCATTTTGTGCAGTTCACTTGCAAATAAACATGTCAGTTGCCATATGAGCTACATACATGATCCACATCAGTGAAGCTTTTGAATTGTCTTGTTGCATTTTCACTGACATATTTTTAAAACTTTGTTGTACTGGTAACTTTATGGGGAAGGTAATATCTATGGATAAAATAGTAAATAATGAGGGAAAATAGTTCAACTTTTAACTCAGACTTTTGTTTCCAATTGTGTGACTTGTCTTACTTAAAATTCAGTTAAAGGAAACAAAAAGTTACTCCCCACTCTAAGATCAGAGATTGGCTAGTTAACACTAACAAATATTACTCTCTTTTTAGAAAAAATTGTAACTGTATGTAACTCTTGGCAAATCATATAGTATGTCCTTTCTGGAAGATTTATACTGCTGCCATTAGTACTTGAATTTAAAGCCAGGCTTGGCAATTGCCTTTTCTTTGTGGAAGTTCCTATTCCGAGGTGTAAAAAAAAAAAACAAAACAAAAAAAAACCACAAAGTGGTTTACAAGATGACTGATGTCTTTTAGTACACACCTTTCTTAGGGGAGACTCCAGGCTTCTCCTCTGTAGTCTGGGAGTGTGGTTTTACTTTGCAGTTGATGATGCTGTCTAGTTTGGCTCTAAACATTTGATGTCTCTCCCTGTGGTGGCTAGCCCAAAAAGATGGATAAGGAACCAACTATTGCCACCAATTGGGGAGAACTTCTTTAACTCAAGTGCGTAGAAGTTTGCAGTTTTGGAGCTAGGGTTTTAGTCCCAGCTCCAAAGGGATGTATATGATTATCTAGTAATTGCCTCTTGGCAACCCATAGATCTATTACAGTGGGTGAAATCTGGGGAGCCTGTGTAAGGGATATGCATGCGCTCTCTACATTGTGCATTCCTCCCTGCATGCTTCTGTGCAGTGGAGATTTGCAAGTGAGGCCACTGAATGTGATGTGATTCATGGATCCTCTGGTGCTGGGGCAAGAACAGAAACTCCCTTCAGTTGCCTAAGTCAGCATGGTGGAGTCCTCTGATATTACAAGAGGCTGTCATGAAAGAAGGTTGAAATCCCATAGAAGGTCAAGAGACATCACCTTGTACCAGTGCTAATTCTTTTCCTATTTCCATTAGCAGGGATTGGGCTGAGCTTCTCAATAGGCCTCTGGACAATTCTGGTTGCCAATCACCAGCCATTTGAATTGGTCTGTGGTTAGTAGATATCTGGTAAATTATTCAAGGTCAGCTGAGTCTCTGTAATTGGATCATTATGTTAAATGTTAACATGCTTTCCATGCTTTCACATAAAAGCATCTTTTGTTCCTTTTGGATTTATAAAGTGAAGCCATAAGATTTTCTGGGTATATGAAAAAAATAAAAATATGCATATCTTCTTGGTCAATGTCAAACTAAATAAGTTGAGATAGAGACACATACTCTGATTTTGTGTTTTAGTAAGTCAGATCATTGCTCATCATGCTCCCTTTGCCGTGAAGCACAGAAGCTAGCAACTGTGGTTGAACTCAAATAGGAGGGAGAGCAGTAGCAGTTACTTTCTTTCTCTTGGCTCCAGACACCTCAGAAGTCCCAGGGAGCTATAGAGCTCAACATAGGGACAGAGAAAAACAATGGAGTTGAGTAGCTGTTCTCTCTAGCATGCTTGCCTGAGGGGGATAGTGTTGCACCATCCCTTTCAGGTGGTGGGGTTTTGAAGCACTTGTCAACAAGGATTGGCAATGTGGATCCTGAGGGCGCTTTGGAAGCTATACTGTATCCCTCAGTCTCCACAGCGATGCTTCTGGAACATGTGGAATCTTGATATACCCATTATTCTCAAGCTATCCACTGGTTTAAGGATCCAAACCCCTTGGCTGCTCCATGGAGTGGAGCACTATTACCCTCACCGAAGGGAATCATGGGAAACATAGGTAAACCCACACTGGGGTAGCATATAAATCTGTTGTTCGAAACATTCACTGACTAGTGTATTAGAACCTTTTTGACATTGTGCTATGAGATGCTGACAGCTTAAACAGTGGGTTGTAATTAGGGAGAGCCATTAAAATAGCAAAATGTACCTGAGGTGATTCAAGTGGTGGTCTGTATTACTGCCTCTTCCTTGCCTGTTCTGCTTACAAGTGTGGAAGTTAGAGTAATCACGATGTAGGAAACATAGTGTAAAGGTATATATGTCCTCTCCTCCTTGCACACCATGATCTGTGCCACTGTTTGGGACATGAATTCACTTTCCCTGGCTGGTTGATCAGGCCATCAGTTTACAATGCCATATTTTAAATGAGCAAAGGTTTCCTGAAATTTGTGAAAGTTTGAGTCTGAACAGAGGGTTCTATATTTCCTACCATTTTATCCATCAATCTCTTTCATATCTCCTCCTTAGGTGGGCTCTTTAGGACTACAGCCTTATTCTAGGACTGCATACAATTGCTACTCCTGAGAGAATTCTGTGCTGAAAAATTAAAAATTCTTTGCACAGTATTTTAAAATTCTGCAAGTTTTATTTGTCAATAAATAAAGACAGAGGCTCAAGCATGGCAGTGGGGAGCACAGGCCACTGGCTGCATGAAGGTGGAGATCACCATGCAGCCCCTCCCTTCCCGGATTTAGTGGTGATGCTGCACCCGACTCTGACACAGCACAAGGGCTGGGTCTGTCCCAGAAATACTCTGGGCCCCTGTTCCTGTGTGCCAGGTGCACCAGATTTGGGGCAGGCAGGATCCAAGTGTGAAGGGGCTCAGTGTGGGTGGATCCAGGTGTGGGGTGAGAGGGTTCTGTGTGGGACAGTCTGGGTGCAGGCAGCTCAGTGAGGGAGTCTAGTTGTGGGGGATCTGGATGCACAGAGGCTCGTGGGGAGGGGGAATGTTCCAGGTATAAGGGGAATGGGACTCTGCAGGGGCTTCCAGGTGAAGGTGGTTGGGGCTCAGTGGGGGGTGTGTGTGGAGGTCTTAGTGGGTGGTCTGGATGTTGAGGGAGTGGGGGTCTGGGTGCAGCTAGTTGGGGGTCAGTGGGGTGAGGGTCTGGATGTGGGAGCTCAGGGTAATGCAGGGGTTTGAGTGCAGGGGGCTGAGTGGGGGGGTGGTCTGGGTGCAGAAGTGGGTGTCTTGAGACAGGGAGTCTGGTTGCAGGGGGGCTCCAGATACAGGGGTTGAGGTTCAGTGGGGTAGGGTTCTGGTATGAGATCTGGGGAGGGTCTGAATGTACGGGGGAGGTTTGGCAGGGGGTGGGTTCCGGATATGGGAAGTTATGATGCACAGGGGTTTTGAGGATGGGGGAGCAGCTCCTCGTACACTGACCCCTCCCCCCACATCTGAGGAGTGATAGAGGCAGGAAGCACGTGAGGATGCTGAGCTTCCTGCAGCCAGGGGAGGTTTCTGGAAGGGATCTGACACAGTCTTAGCCACTTCTTGCAGGGGAAGAAGAAGCCCCATCCTCTCCTGCCTCCAGCTCAGCCAGGACTAGTAGCTGATCCTGGCACAGGGTAGGAGCCACCGGCTGGGGTGTCCCCAACCCTGTGGTGATTTACCTCTCCGCTGTCTGCTCCTGGTGCCTGAAACGATGTACCTGCAATGCGAGGGAGAAGTGCATGACTGCTCTTTCAGTTTCTCTTTGCTTCTCTATCAGAAAGACATTTTTCTGTGGGGAAGCAAAGAATCTGTGGGGAACATGAATTCTGCACATGTGCAGTGGCGCAAAATCTCCCCAGGAGTAAATTGCAGAATATCACCAATGTGTGTGAATTACTGGCAGATCCATTCCAAATTACTGCATATTGTACATCAGTAAATAAGGACCAGTTCCTGTGAAATCATGAGAGCCTTTAAAACTGATTTAGGACATCTGGAAATCCATCATGGAGTATCTGGAGAGAGGAAAATAACAGGGTCCGCAAAGATCTGTACTGAGACCTGTGCTGTTGAACATATTCATAAATGATCTGGAAAGAGGTGTAAACTGTGAGGTGGCAAAGTTTGCAGATGATACTAAATTACTTAAGATAGATAAGGCCAAAGCTTACTGCAAACAGTTACAAAGGGATTTCACAAAACCAGGTTAATGGGCAACAAAAAAGCAGATGAAATTAAATGTTGATAAATGCAAAGTAATGTGCACTGGAAAAAATCTCAAATATAAATATAAAATGATGGGTTCTAAAATAGCTGTTACCATTCAAAGAGATCTTTGCATCATTGTGCTTAGTTCTCTGAAAATATCTGCTTAATGTGCAGCAGGAAAGAGACATAATAAGACAGAAAATATTATAAACCCACTATATAAATCCATGGTAGGTCCACATGTTGAATACTGCATGCAATTCTGGTCACCCCATCTAAAAATTATATATTAGAATTGGAAAAGGATAGAGAAGGGCAACAAAAACTCATTAGGGGTATGGAACAGCTTCCATACAAGGGGAGATTAAAAATACTGGAACTGTTCAGCTTGAAAAAGAGACGACTATGGTAGGATATGACAGAGGTCTATAACACCACGATTGGTATTACTCCTGTGGGAATTCTGCGCCACTGTGTGCATGCGGAATTCATGTCCCCCATAGATTTCTTTGCTTCCCTGCAGAAAAATGACTTTCTGATGGGGAAGCAAAGGGGAGCCGCAAGAACAATCATGTGCCGCTCCCCAACAGTGCAGGTGCACAGTTTCAGTTGTCAGGAGCAGCTAGCAGAGAGGTAAATCACTGCAGGGGAGGGCTGGAGATGCCCCAGCCAGTGGCCGCTACCCAACTGGGCAGGAAGGGACTTCCTCTTCCCCTGCAAGGAGTGGCCAGGGCTAGGTCAGATCCACCCCCAGAAACCTCTCCAGCCTAATAGCCCAATGTTCTCAGAGCTACAAAAAAAAAAAAAAAAAAAGCCCACACCAGTTTGTTTAGGGGGGTGTGTGTGTATGTGTATGTATATGTGTGTGTATATATATACACACACACACACACACACACACACGTATATAGGGTTTAAAAATATATATTTTTCAAAAATTTCACTACTTCAGTCCTATTTATAATATATTCAAAGACTTTAATTATTCCTCCCTAGATTACTCTTAATAGACTGAAGCTCAATTGGTTAATTTAAAATAGTGATTCCATGGATAATTCCACACACACAGTGGAAATTTGACCATGTGTCATTCTGCTAAGGTAACAAAGTTAAAATAATTTTTAAATTCAGAGTAGCATATTCATTTTATCATCACATATTTTTGTGTCCATTTTTGGATCCAAAGCCAGTCTGTCAGTTGAAAGATTTCCATTGACTTCAGCGGGCTTTGTATCCAACCGTAAGACAATATTTGTGCTCTTATAACAGAATAGAATAGAATGGGGGAGGTCTCAATCAGGACAGATTGTCACCATTCCTTGGAGCTCCATAGTATTTGCAATATGCTAGAAATTGCTTGGCACAAGTGAGTGTGCATTGTTTCTGATTGTCAAGTGGTGTAAACAGTATCACCACTTTAGTCAAAACCATGAGGACGTGTTCTTAGAATCAGGCAGTCTTTCAGATGGAAGATTTATGCTGACTGGGTGAATTTATAATTGATGTTTAGTTTCTGCTCAAATAGCTACGTATAGAAAGTTACACAGTACTTCCTCTTTGAACCACTGTATCAGAACAAAAAGAAAAGGAGTACTTGTGGCACCTTAGAGACTAACAAATTTATTAGAGCATAAGCTTTCGTGAGCTACAGCTCACTTCATCGGATGCATTTGGCTACTCTGAAAAATGTATCAGAACAGTTTCTTATGGATAAGGTATTTATATTACAGGTTTCCATGGACATACTCTAAGTCTCATGGATGTACCTTTTGGAAGCTTTATAGAAGGAATTATTTGTCCCTGGGGGTGGGGGATAATGAATCAATTCTAATCTTGTCCACCTAACAGCTTTATTTACTGTAAAGGAGTTACTTTGAAATACAAGCCTGCTGAGAAGTGAGAGAGAAACAGAGGTGGGAGACAGAGTTCCTGTGCAAAAAGCAAGGAGAACTAGATTTAAATAAAAGTATTTGCTTTCATTAAATGTTATTCTAAAAGGTAACATGATGCGTGTGAATTGCCAGTGTTAAGATCCTGAATCTGATTTAACTAGGCTTAACCATATGCTTTTGAGTACTAAGGCGATTCAGTCATTCTTAATCAGAATTGTATCAGTAGCCTGGGAAGCAGACTAGTTTGCAAACAATCAGTAAATCTCTGTTTATAATGTGTAGTTTCAAACCTAATTCCCCATACACTGCTTGAATCATGTATATTAAGTAAACCAAAATCTTGCATTTCTGCATTATAGGTGACACAGTCACTGTTGGTTTTCCAGCAAACAACTTGCCATCTGGTCAAATGTAAATTCTCACCCTGTATTTATCACCATAGAATTCAAAAAAAGAAAAGGAGTACTTGTGGCACCTTAGAGACTAACAAATTTATTAGAGCATAAGCTTTCGTGAGCTACAGCTCACTTCATCGGATGAAATGCATCCGATGAAGTGAGCTGTAGCTCACGAAAGCTTATGCTCTAATAAATTTGTTAGTCTCTAAGGTGCCACAAGTACTCCTTTTCTTTTTGCAAATACAGACTAACACGGCTGCTACTCTGAAACATAGAATTCAAAGCTATTGTATTGCTGTCTATATATGGAATATATAACACTTTCCACTATGTAGATTTATTGCAAGCACAAACAGTTATGACTTCTCAAATGACAATTTATGGTAAGAGTTAGTAATAATTTTTGCACTTTTAACCCTTTAGTTCGATTTTGAATTGTAAAGAGCTTCCTAATTCTGGCACTTACATTTGGAAACCAGGTACTGTTCTTCATGAGCAGATTATATTTGTCTGTCCTAAGGCAGCTCTCTAGTTAAAAATAAAACAGAAGTCTTGCCTCTTTACTTATTATTTCAAAATACAGTTCTAAACTTTTGCACAACCTAGGTTGTTTTATTTTGTTGGGCAGGGAGGAAGAGTGCCGGGGAGATCTCTTCCATCCCCCTTCCCCAGTTTGCCATTGCGAGCATGACTATATGCTCGCTCCATCAGATTACATTTTAAAGCTGATTAGCACAATTTTATGATAGTTGAAACTTGTAGCATTTGAATTTATCTGATAATGTTAAAGAGCATTTCTTTGAAAAATGTGTAGCAAATTGCTATGCTAATTGAGGTCAATTATGCCACAAACAATGTGTGCAGTAGAAATTTGGCTACTTTTAAGCAGTCCAATTTGTCATCTAACAGTAGAATTAATTTGCAAACTATTAGAAGTAGTGGCAACATGATCTCTGCTCTGAAATCTGAGCATTAAAGGGACAGACTGTTTCTGTTATTTCAGCTTTTCAGAAGCATTGTATTTTAATACCATAATGACCCAGGTTATTGTACAATCTTCAACTTTCTTTGTCTGGCTATTGTAGCTCTGCAGCCTAACATTTTGAAGATATAGTGTAAACGTTTTGATGTCCTGTAGGCATGGTTTTACCTTGGACTGTTGCTGATGAGTTTTTGGAATTAAATTTTGGGCTATGGCTCTCAGCAGTAACCTAGTTAATTTTCTCTGTGTTTCACAGTAACGGAATCTCTGTCCTGCAGTAAAGACCTTAGAGATCTATCAGGCATGTGTATGAAGAGGATCATATGTAAATCTGTCAAAATCTAAGTTTCTTAACCGTGTATTAGCCAAGTTTTTCACAAATCATGTTGCTTCTTATGTTTTGTGATTCCTTTCTATTTCTTCAATCTAGGTCATTCCCTATAGATTTGAAATAAGAAATCTGACTGCAGTGTTTCCCTACCTCTAGTTAAACTAGATTTTTTTATAGTAAGTTTTCTACCCTTTATAACTAGTCATATCAGCTTTACAAAGTTCCCATCATTTGTCCTAGTGATTGATAATAAAAATGCATATAGTATTTACTTGTTCATTAAAAACATTACTAACTGTGGGGAAATGGGTGAATAGCACTTTGCAAGGCAGAGCTATAGTATACTTAAACCTTTTGTTTTGTTTAATTCTTCTTCAGGGTTTCAGTGATTTAGGCCTGGTCTGTACTTAAAATTTTGGTTGACATAGCTTTATCAGTCAGAGGTGTGAAACATCCACACCTATGAGCAATGCAGCTATGCTGACCTAACTCCCAGTGTAGGTGCAAATAGGTTGATGGAAGAGTGCTTCTGTCAACTTACCTACCGTTGCTTGGAGAGGTGATTCTACCTTGACAGAAAAACCCCTTACATCAGCATAGCCGGCATCTTTGCTAGCAGGTTATGCCAGCATAGCTACAGTGCTGTAGCTATACCAGTATATTTCCCATAGTGTAGATATGTTTGTCTAGTCCCTGCAATGTAGACATACCCACCGTGTAAAGACTGTTCACCAGAGCAGTAGGATTTCTAAAGTCTTAATCCTACCTGTTCTCCAGCTCTCAATAATGCTTTATGGGAACAACAGAGCAGAAAAGATTGAATTTCTAATGTAAAATATGAGCAGAAACAAAAACCTTGGAAGCTGGGGTGAGAATCCTTTCTGTGCTCTTTTATACATCATAAAGATGCAAAAAAGGTACAATCCTAATTTTTTTCTCCTCTGCAGGCCACTTTTAGTTTATTACTGTTCATCACATATCAAAAACTTAAAGGATGTGCAAAATAGCCAAATGAATATTTCTGCTGGAACATCACCTTTTGCATTTGCTAATTTTTTATGATTTTCAACTATGCAAATGTCAAATTTCATTAACATAGTTTTTAACTTAATATTTTAATTTGCACTTTCAGTTTCATTTATTTTAAAAAGCTGGAACAGCATTGAAAAGATTTTATGAGATTATTAAAAGTACTCAAAGCATGTCTAAGCATATTTAGATTCAAAAAATAGCTATGGAAAAGCACTCTTCTTTAGTGATTCAGATGCCTTAAAATGCTGTTTGAGCTATAAATAGGATGCTAACAGAAGACTTGAAAATGGAACCTGGCAACTGATAGGCACAGTTCTAGATTATTCAGCAGTCTTCACGTTCATTTTCATAGGTAGTGTCTTCTGGTAATCCAATTTCTTGAGTAGTTTGACTTCCTCAATGGATGATTCAGGGAGACATGTTGTTCCTTTCCTGTAGCACACGCCTCCACTTAAAGATCTATTTTCTCTCATGGCACACATCTTGCCTACCATTCTTCCTGCGCTTCAGTCTGTTTTCTTTAATCCATATACACAGCAAATTTATTTTGAGTTCCTTGTTTATTTTTACAGCACATGCTCCACTAAATTTAAATGACCTTCCTGGATGACTGACTAATCTGAGATCTCCTTAGTGAATGTGGAAAAACTCTTTTTCTCTAGCAAATTTTTGTATAGATTCAAGTGCAAAAATCGCTCAGTTTGATCAGTAGTTTGTAGTTTTGATGTTCATCTCAAGATAAGACAGTATCTTCTTTTAAATATAAACCCATAGTGGCTATTATAAAGTGGAGTTTTGAAGATGAAAGCATGATATCTTGATAATATGAAATGAATTTAAATGAAATGTCCATACTGTGTTGCTCTTTTAGGAGTTATACAGCTAACTGCAAATAACATTTTAGGTCCTATTCCTATAAGCAGGTCTATGCAGGTACGTTGAGGAATTGCGGCGGAGAGGGAGGGATAAATTATATTTTTACACTCTTGAAACTCTCAAATGTTATAAAATCATTTTTTCAAAATAATTTAAAATTTGTTATGAAAATAAGGCAACTGCAACTGTTTGATTTTAAAAAAAAGACCAGTACTTAACAATTTTCACATACTTTTTTCTATTTGTAATATATTTGGAAATATTTAAAATTTAAACCAGAAATGTTGCTCATTTTCAAGTTTCTTTGATTTTTAAAATTAATGCTACAAGAATTACATAAACCAAAAAAGATGTTGCTTTTCCACTGTCCAGCATTAATAAACTGTTTTTGTGCTTCACCGCCATGCTCCCCAGCACCTCTGCTGGAAGCTTACTACGCTACAGTTAGTTGCACCAGCATTGTTAAGGTTGTGTTATAGTTTTCAGTTAGGTTCTAGAAATAATATAGAATCGAACATTTGAACAAAAATGTGTCTCATTACCATGTTGATTCCAGCCTTGCAAGCACACATCACTGTCTTGTAGAATAGATAACATTTGACTTAGTATGCAGGAGTCCAATAAATTCTCTGTAAAACTGTAAATTGTTGCAGTTTAATTTTAGACTCACAAAAAGATTATATAGCAAAGTTCAATATCTGTCTTTCATCAAGGTACATATTAACTTGCCTTACCATCCTTCTTTAAAATCTGAATTAATTTTTGATAAAAGGGGACCTATTACATTAACAGCTAGCTCTGGTCCAGCTGTCTTATCCCACAACTTTTTAAGAATCATGGATAGAGATTTTAAAAAATTGTATTAATTGAACCCTGAAATCTAAGCTACAGGCTGATGGGCACTATTTTAAAGTATTACTTCACATCTACATACATACATAGATGCATAGATACTAAGGTCAGAAGGGACCATTCTGATCATCTAGTCTGACCTCCTGCACAATGCAGGCCATAGAATCTCACCCACCCACTCCTGCGAAAAACCTCACCTATGTCTGAGCTATTGAAGTCCTCAAATCGTGGTTTAAATAAATACAGTTAAAAACCCACTGGATGACCAGGAGAGGATAAAGTCTCCAAATAAACCACATTTGCACTATCTGATCTTTTATACTTATTTCTTCAGTGCATTGGCTTTGAGAGGATCCATTTAAAAAAAATTTTTTTTTTATCTAAATGCTGAGAGTGGGCTCACCTATCACAGCAGGTGAAAAGAATGTATGGGATTCACATCACCCTTATGTATAGTATACCATGTTTTAATTAACAGTTCCATTCTCGCTCTCTTTGTTTTACCAGAAATGGCATGAATATTACAGATTTTTTTTTTTTTAGAGAGTTTTTTCCTAGTAGTCATATGAGGGTTTTTTTGTTTTCCCCAGGGCGCCAATGCCTCTGCTTTGGAGAAAGAGATTGGTCCTGAACAGTTTCCTGTGAATGAACATTATTTTGGCTTGGTCAATGTGAGTGAATTTTCTTTTCTGTTTTTAAAATGCTGTTTTCTATTTCAGTCCTCCTCTTCTGAAATTGATAGGATTCTCTTTTATTTATTCTTATCCATGGGTAGTTCTGGCACAAAGTAGAAATCTATTTAAGCACTACATCCTGTAACATGCATGCTAAATTTTTTGTTTTTAACTAAAAGATTAATCTGAAAAGTTAACTGTAGTGAAATAAAAAATGTTAATGATTACAAAATTCCGTGGGACATCCATACTTGGGCACACTTTTAAATATAGAATCAGAGTAATTAAAGCTGGAAAAGCCCATAAGAGCATAGGGTAGATAAAAGCAGGGTATGGTCCTCCAACAGAGAAGAAGTATCAGATATTAAACTGTTACTTTGGTGGGTCTTAGTCCCAAAGGCTCAAACCAAAAAAATCTGTTTGCTTTTTCAAATCTCATGTTTTTCATATGGGCTTAGAGGGGACAGTCCTGTTGAGGAAAGATCAAAGAATACAGAAAAATACCAGCTAAGTCAATTCCCTGTGTGTAGAAATGTACTTTTTTTTTGGGCTTGCATCAGCATGAGAGCTCCTGTTTAAAACAACTGTTTGCTATAACTTCAGTCAGTTTTCATGTTTACAGTGTGATTAAGGCCAGTAAGGCCATAAAAATTGCTTAATTTGCAATGTTGTAACTAAGGATTGTGAAAAGAATGCAACATTATTCTAGCACTTATGTTTAGGATGTCAGATTAATGCTTCTGGGTAAGGAAGGTAAATGTAACATTCAATCTGTCACATCCTTTTATTAATAATATGATGTAAAAAGGTAAAATGTTTACAATTGTCACAGGACATAGTTAATTTTTCATGTGAAAAATATGGCTCTGGTTAAGTTCATTCACGGTAAATTAAACTTACCTTTTCTTCCTTTAGTGGATCATTTAGACACATATTTCGCATCAGACCTGAAACAACCTAATATACTGAATAGTGCTAATATAGTTACTAAAGTATTACTTGCCTCCAGCTTCACATTATGAGCTCATTTGATTTAATTGATCTTTGCTTTGTCTGTAGCAGATCATGTTCTCAGACACTCTACAATCTAAACCAGAGGTGGGCAAACTCAGGCCCGTGGGCCACATCCAGCCCACAGGGCCGTCCTACCCGGCCCCTGAGCTCTGGGCCTGGGAGGTTAGCTCCTATCCCGCTGTTCCCCCTCTCCCCGCAGCCTCAGCGCACCACCAGCGCTCTGGGTGGCAGGGCTGCGTGCTCATGCAGGGCAGCGCAGCAGGCTTCAGCCAGGCGACATGGCTCCCAGACATGCTGCTCTGAGAGTATGTTAAGGGGTTCAGAGTCGGGGTTGGATAAGAGGCAGGAAGTCCCGGGGGGCAGTTAGGGGATAGGGAGCAGGGGGAGGTTGGATGGGATGGAGGTTTGGGGGAGGGCAGTCGGGACAGGGAACGGGGGGCAGTTGGATAGGGCAGAGGTTCTGGGAGGGGCAGTCAGGGGACAGGGAGCGGAGGGAGGGTTTAGATTGGGGGTGGAGTCCCGGGGGGCAGTTAGGGGTGGGGGTCCTGGGAGGGGGTGGTCAGGGGACAAGGAGCGGGGAGGGGTTGGACGGGGCGGGTTCTGAGGGGGGCAGTCGGGGGCTGGAAGTGGGAGGGGGTGGATAGGGGGCGGGGGCCAGGCTGTTTGGGGGCACAGCCTTCCCTACCTGGCCCTCCATACAGTTTCGCACCCTGATGTGGCCCTCAGGCCAAAAAGTTTGCCCACTCTTGATCTAAACATACTGAATTATCTTCGTTAAGTGTTGTGTTAATGGCCATTCCAATGGTTCTGAGATTTGTATCATAATGGGAAAATATGGAAGGCATGTTCTGTTGTAGCATATATACCAAAGTGATAAATAGATTCATAGATACTAAGGTCAGAAGGGACCATTCTGATCATCTAGTCCGACCTCCTGCACAGCGCAGGCCAAAAAACCTCACCTATGTCTGAGCTATTGAAGTCCTTAAATCATGGTTTAAAGACTTCAAGGAGCAGAGAAGCCTCCCTCAAGTCACCCATGTCCCATGCTACAGAGGAAGGCGAAAAACCTCCAGGGCCTCTCCAATCTGCTCTGGAGGAAAATTCCTTCCCGACCCCAAATATGGCAGTCAGCTAAACCCTGAGCATATGGGCAAGATTCACCAGCCACATACTACAGAAAATTCTTTCCTGGGTAACTCAGATCCCATCCATCTAATATCCCATCTCAGGGGATAAGTCCTATTTACCCTGAATATTTAAAGATCAATTACTTACCAAAATCCCATCATACCATCTCCTCCATAAACTTATCAAGTAGAATCTTAAAACCAGATAGATCTTTTGCCCCCACTGCTTCCCTTGGAAGGCTATTCCAAAACTTCAAATAGTTTGAAGAAGAAAAAATTGCCTTCTAAAAATAGAGAAAAATCCTTTTACCGCCCACATGCAATATTCAAAAGGACAAAATATGTCTAATATCTGTAGTTTGTTTCCTTTGATAATTTTTTTGGATTTTTACTTCTCTATCAAAAATTCCTTCCCCACTACCTCATGTTTTTCCTCTGCTTGTTCTTAGCCCTCTTAGTAAAGTGTGAAATCAGCTGGAGCACCTAAAAGGGTTTGCAGAACAGGTTTTGACCTCTGCATATTTTAATCTATTGTGAAACTGTAACATCTTCAATTTTAAGAGGCTACTATCCTCAAAGTGTCATGTGTTGGGAATTCTGTTTAGATGAGTAATTTAAAATTATTTTAAATTAATTAGATAGCGTTTGAGCTAAATATTTTGTTTTAAGCAAGATTTGTTAAACTGAATGAATCGTGTGTTGATTTTTTTAAAAAAATTAGTTAAAAGTAATTTCATGTTATTTACTGGCCTGAATCCTCTAGTCATTTTTTGTGGATATACAATGACATTTTCCTGTTCAAAAAACACAAACAAACAACTTTCCTGTTGCTGTGTGGGCTCATATAGGGGAAATTGACTGTCTCGTCAGTTTCACTGTGGCTTCTTTATAAAGAGCTGTTACACAACATGAACAAACTGAAAAGGATATTGTATAGTATAAATTGTATAGTATAAATGTTATAATTGTAATGTTTAATTCGGAAAGCGGTCTCTGTAATACAAATGAGGGCAAGGTCAGTAGCTGGGTTCTTCAGTACACTTGAGATGATATCTTGGCCATCTTGAAGTCAGTAGAAGTTTTGCTATGGATTTCAATGAGGCCATGACTTCACTGTTGGTGTTTTTATTACTTTTGGCCTTGAGATTCTAATACAAGCTCTTTGAGGTATCTGCTTTTTTGTGTTTGTAAAGTACCTAACACACTTTTGGATGCAACACAGTTAATTGCACCAGAGTTGTATACGCAGGACCTATTAATTCTACACGTTGTGACCTGATTCCTCTGTGTGTACCGTCAAAAACCACATTGACCTTTTTGCTGCCATATCACAGCGTAAACTCTCTAACCCAGAAATTAGCAATGCTGAAAGAACTGGAGGTTAGTAGTGGACAGCAAGTCCACTATTAACATCCTGTTCTTTCAGTATAGCTAATTTCTAGGATCCTGCCTCCCATTAAATATGTTTTGGGGATTTCCCCCACAAATATATGAGCTAAAATTCTTCCAAAATATTTTGATTTTTCTTTTCTGTAAGCATTTCTAATCTTTCCAGGTCCCCTTGCATTATTTCTCTGTCATCATTGGTGTTGCCAAAACTTGCCAATTTTGTATCATCTACAGATTTCGTAAATGTGCTGATTATTTAGTCTTATAGGTTATTAATAAAAAGATGGACTAAGAATAAACATAAATTAAATGTTTGTTCAGCTTGTGTATTTATTTTGATCATGTAACTAACAATTTTGAACCATTGTTTCTCATTTCATGTACCATATAAAGTGATGTACCATGTAAGGATGATAAGGCTGTAACCTTCTGAGCTGCATGGATTAAATTTTAAATTTCTCTCAGCCAGAAAATTGACTATTAACTTGCAGTCGTTCTGCTACAGTAATTATACAAAATTCTGGTGTACACTGTAGCCATATTCCCAGAGTACCACTTAATGTGATTATCAGTATTCTACAATTGGTTTTTTGTATGTTAATTATGTTTGTTTAAAATATTTCACCCAGAATGCTCTTGAGATGCAGAGCTCATTTATAAGAATATCCTCGGGACAGGCAGACCTGAAATCATTGTTACTCAAAAAAGCCAAACAAACAATGTAATACAATCCAGTCATTATAAAATAAATTGCACAGATTACTATAAACAGAAGGAACCAAACCACCCAAAATGAACTATTTCATGTCATTGTATAAAAGCATCTAACTTTTCACTGTTTTAAGTGTTTCTCCTTGTTAAGCAATCTGGGACACATCGCCTCTAGACATTACATACCATCAGCCCTGTCCTCTAATGACACAGCCTTCAGATATGGCAGATGTAAAACAGCTGCTCTTAGATATCTCTGCATCATGTGTTTTTGCCAATATTTCATTGTAAACAGGAAATACTTAATGTGTTACTTTTTGTCTCAAAAGGCATATTGGTATCTGACACAGGCAAATATAAAATCTGAATTCATGTATTGTAACAAGGTCACAATAGTGTAATAGAACTGATCACAAGGAATACAGTGATGCTACCAGTTACCATCCTGTCATTTTGCTTCTTATGTCCACATTATGGTCTTGGGTCTCTCCGTGGCACCTCTTCACATCAGTGACTGCAGCTTCAGGCCTGTGCAGGACTAATAACCATGCTGTCACTCACTAGTTTTACCTGTCCGTGGCAAACCCTGGAATAGCCTTATTTTAGCAGGCATTCATTGGATTATCCTTCATACACACAGCCCTCCCCTCAATAAAATTAACTATGGTGGTTGCTTGTAAATAAAATAGAATTTTAATACTAACTAAATTACCATAGAAAAAAACTTGCAGATAAGATAACTGCTTTGATACAGATCCTTGGTAAGTTTGATAAAGGTATTATATTAACATAGTTAGATAAGAAATGAGAGAAATTAATACTACATCAGCACCCATAATGGAGAATCTGTTCCACCCAGCTGCTCTTCTTGTCAATCATGCCACCTTTAAATTGATGTGTGTTAAGATCCAGATGAAACTCTGCTAGTATTAGTTCAATCCCCTGAAATATAGGGTAATCTTTTGATCTTTGGGTCATATAATCAATGCTAAAATTTCCCATTTGATCCACAGCACATACTGATTATTCATTAATATGTATCATTCTTGATCCTTGTTTTCTAAAAGGTGTAAGATGCTTGGCCTAATTTACCCAGATACTGTAATTCTGGTCTATTTTAGAGAGGATCTTTGATAAAGCCTTGTGGTAATTGAAACTTTGTGTGAAAAAATTTACTTGCACACTATCTGGGCTTCCAAGATTGAAAGCAGTTCGATCTAATGTTTACTTTCAGTTACTCCCATCCGATGGGAATTATGGCCAAGATTTGAAACAATGACTAGTGACTCTGTTGCCTTAGCTTTTGCACGTCTAAATTGAGCCACTTTGGAAAGGCCTCTGAAAATGAAGCCCCTTCAAGGTTCATCAAGTTCTGTCCCAAAAGTCACTTTTAAAAATATCTTGACTGATGAACCTTTGTATATTTTTCATTTAAAACTCTCCTGCGGTTGTAAAGAATTCTAATTCAGTAAGTGTCCTTTCAGTGTTTCCTTTTACTTTTTTCTGTTAGTAAGATGTTCCTAGTACTATGGAAAAAAAGAAAAGGAGTACTTGTGGCATCATAGAGACTAACAAATTTGAACTGAACTATGAACGTTCCTCACTGTAACTATTGAGGATACCTGCTCATAACAGTAAAAAGTTATTTAAAAGGCCCATGGTAACATCTTCCATAAAAATAGGCTTCCTCTCTAGTTAACATATGGATATTTAATTAGAAAGGTCATTAGTCTGTTGCTTTGCCAGAATTACAAATGTGAGTTATCAATACCTTTGCAATAAGTGATTGCTCAGAACACCAAAATTTGGATGGGTCTAGCATGCTAAAAATCTTATGCAGAAAACCTTCCTTAATTATATAACTATAGACAAAATTTTAAAAATCTCGTTTTTCACACTCTGTAGTACAGTTTGCTATGTTCAGACAAAGAAATTGTCATGATCTATCATTCACGTGCTGTTGTGATTTAGGTTTCCAGCATTTCAGATGGAATGTCCCAGTTAGAAAAGTAGTCATGAAGTTTTTTAATTTCATAAAAATATTTCTCTACATATTAGTTTTTGTACCCCTCTGTTGTTTGTCCTTTCTCAGTCTCTCTTTTAGTTTCTTTTTAACAGATGTAATAATGGAAATATTTCTTGTTCTGTTTTAACCAGTTTGGCAATACCTGCTACTGCAACTCAGTCCTACAGGCACTTTATTTTTGTCGTCCGTTTCGGGAAAAAGTTTTGGCATACAAGGTCCAGCCCCGGAAGAAGGAAAGCCTCCTTACGTGCCTCTCCGATCTCTTCAACAGCATTGCTACACAAAAGAAGAAGGTGGGGGTCATCCCACCCAAGAAATTTATTTCCCGGTTGAGAAAAGAAAATGGTAAATTAATAACTGAAGTACCTGTTCAAATTTCAATATTAGGATATTAGGCTGCTCATTTTTAAGTAACCTGAGCTCTTTTCAAGTGTATCTAGTGACTGACATTTAGCAAGTTTTATTAACTGGATTTCAAAACGTTCATGCCCCCATTTATGTGGTACGAATTTTCACCACTTGTGTAGTATAAAGAGTGTGTAGATGGTCCCTGTAAAGTATCTTTATTTTAGGTGGATTTTCCATCTGGTTTAGTGATTCCATCCTGATGTTGGCCAGTCAATAGGGAGCTTTTGATGCCCTGGCTATTCTGTGCTAGTATAATGCCAGTATAGAGGTCTGTAACAAGCCATTACAACTTAGAGCATCACTGGCAATGCTTGTACCATGTACCATGAACTGGGTACACACATAGAGAGGGCCAGATTAGGGAAGCTCAGAGGTGGCTTAAAGTCACTCTCGCCCTCTCTTTCTCTCCTGTATTCAGGGCAAGAAAAAAGTAATGGGTAATCAGTTTCTCTCTTTGTATTGGGAATCCAGTGGTTATTTCCCAGGACTAGTTGTGAAGAGCCTTTGTGCATGTTAATTTACAATCTCCGATTTGGCTTGAAAAGATATCATTGATTTACTGTTATAGGATTTTTTTCATTTTCCTCGTGAGGTAAGATATTGGACTTCATGTACCAGTGGTCCCTTCTGAACATACTCATCTTACCCTCACTCAAAACAATCTACGAAGCCAATTTTACATGTTTGCCAGGCCAGCTGCCCTTAACTTAAAGAGCTTAATTAATTTTTAGAAGGCTGCCTTCTAAAAGAGAGAGTAACCTGAAGTCCAAAACATCTGTTGCTAGAACTACATAAAACTACATAATTACAGCTCTGTTCTGTATAGCATCTTTAACATAGTGTATACTGAAATGATTTAGAGAGTTAAATACTGTTAACTAATAGCAGTGGCTAAAAGAATGTAAAAATTATAGAAAAGAGAAAAGAACATGCAGTGCTTCGCAAGAGCAGAGTGGCCTTATAAAATTTGTGCATTAACAATAGCATTTCTGTTATGCTCTTTCATTCTTCCCAATCTTCTCCGTTTCCTTTCCAGAGTTATTTGATAATTATATGCAGCAAGATGCACATGAATTTCTAAACTACCTACTAAACACTATTGCTGACTTACTACAAGAAGAGAAAAAACAGGAGAAACAGAATGGCAAACTCCAGAATGGCAGTATAGAGAGTGAGGAAGGAGACAAGACTGATCTGACATGGGTCCATGAAATTTTCCAGGGAACACTAACCAACGAAACCAGATGTCTTAACTGTGAAGCTGTATGTTGAAAAACAAAACATCTCTTTATTTGATTTTAAAAGGCACTGGACCATTTTCCTTAGTTCTAAACAAATTTTTTCATTTATTAGGGTAGATGAAATTGAACATTTTCTGATTAAAAATTGAACCTAACCTATTTTATGACTGTATCAGCTGTCCGTTCAAACTAATACGTTTGTTTAAGATATGTTTCTTAGTAAAAGCGTAGGGTCCTTTCCTTCCCTCTCCCCATTTCCACCAAAGCAGTTTGCACCTGGCTGATATGAGCCTCCTTTTTGTCCTGTTGTAATTTATTGTGACAGTCATAGTATATGTTGTGTTTCCACAAGAGTTGCTCACCATTTACTTACAATAGTTAAATTTGCAGTGGTGGTGTAGTCATGTTGGTATCAGGATGTTAGAGCCTAGATAGGTGAGGTAATATCTTTTATTGGACCACTTCTGTTGTTGAAAGAGACAAGCTTTTGAGCTACACAGAACTCTTCTTCAAGTCTGGGAAAGGTACTCATAAATTTGTGTTTTAACCACTTGTTTTCAAGTCAAAAGATTACATTTCTTGTTGTTAATCTGTAATTACTGTGTTGAGAATGAAGGAGGGAGCAGAAAGACTGAAACTGAAAGAACCACTTTTGGGCTGGGAATTTGTACTTAGCCATGTAATCATTGGTTTAACAGTATTTCAAACAAATGAAAGTCCCATTGGGAGGAAAAGAAAAATTAGTATATTATTGGATAGCAACATTTTTTCAAATAGCTCCAAATACTAGTCAGCATTTTAAATCTAAATTATTATGCTCTAAAAAGGGTCTTTTAAAAAATGGCACCAAATGGGGTTCTTTCTGAGGGATTTTGAGACTAAATGTGATTGGCTCACAAGTCAAAAGATTGTTTTCCTAATGGCCAGTCCTTATCACTCGCCCCAGCATCTGAAAATCCAGCTCTTTCTGTCTCTCATATCCTGAAGAGTCTGAAATATGGCAGATAATTGTGTTGCTGTACAAAGTAGAATAGAATCCATTTAAAGCCTGTCTAGCCGTCTGATCGCCGTCAGTGGCAAAAACTCGATTTTTCAGTAAAATAGGCAGATATGACTTGCAGGCACATGGGGAAGTAGTTGTACAAGGAGGTTCCTTTTTTACATAGTCTCTTTTTGGACTGTAACTGCACTTCAGATTGTTACAGTATTTCTTGAGTAGTGCAGGAAACTTACTGCATTTATACATTCATCAAATTCTGAAGCTTCCTACTTGCAATCACATCTGTACCATTTCAGGGACTTGAAGCAATTCTAAATCTGCCAGATTTCAAGCTGCAATGAAGTTTTTTTTGTTTTTTTGTTTTTTTGTTTTTTTAAGGTTAGTAGCAAAGATGAGGACTTCCTGGACCTATCGGTTGATGTGGAACAAAATACATCAATTACGCACTGCCTAAGGTAAATGAAAAGGAATCTGGTTGGAAGAAACACATCTGCACACATTCTGAATGGAGTGGCTACTTAGGTATTCAGTTGTGCAGCAGTTTAGGACCCAAGCTTACCATAAACTAATAAATTCTGCTCAAGATCCTGTTATACAGAAAGTCTACCAAAACTGTAAGAATTATCCATTTAATTGTGTCTTCTAAGGCTGTTAATGCTACGTCATGTGTTCAGAGTTTCTCAAAACTAAGTATTCCTGTTTGTTTTCAAAATATTTTTACTTTGTCATCCTGCTGCTGCATTTTGCTGAAATGCTCCTGCTCTTTGCCAAAGAATGCTTGAGCTTCTGAGGGCAGGCAACGGGCATTCTTGTTGAACAGCTCTCTGCTTTAGAATTCACTCTCTGATAGCCTGTCAAAGCCCAAGCTTATCAACCCAGCACTTTGCAAGATGCATCCATTGAACCCAGCTTTTTAATAGCTGATAATGGCACTAATGATGAGTGAGTTGGGGGGTGCTTATGTGCTTTTGTGGGCAAATTATGGCCAGTGTTAATGAGTTTTAATTTTTGTACATGTCCCCAAATATCACACAATAGGTGTGAACTAGATAAAACAAAACCAACCAAAAACCATGACAGCCTATACTGCTGTGTACTCTACCCCTTGGTTTGACGGATGATCAGATACTGGCCAATTCATGTTCTGAAGGGAGCCATATCCAAATTTCCTCAGCTGGAATCTTAGATCCCACAACATGAGACTGGGACAGGTGTGGTTAAAACCAGTGGTGAGAAGTATTCTTGTTTAAGAGAGAAATCTTCATCTCAAGTATATTTCTTTTCTGTGATAGCAGCAGGATAGTAAAGTGATAAGTAGAGGTTTTGACTAAGGTTCCCACGTGTTTGTAATTCATTTTTTTTGCTCTCAACTTCCACAGGGGGTTCAGTAATACTGAGACTTTATGCAGTGAATATAAATATTACTGTGAGCAGTGTCGCAGTAAACAGGAAGCACAGAAGAGGTAAGGTTAGGATATGCTGGAAAATGTTAATGTTCTCTCTTGGTGGGGACATATGTTAGTGTAAATTTTAGAGCTGTTGATTAATCGCAGTTAACTCGTGATTAATTCAAAAAAATGAATTGCGATTTAAAAAATGAATCACAATCGCACTGTTAAACAATAAAATACCAATTGAAATTTATTAAACATTTTTGGATGTTTTTCTCATTTTTAAATATATTGATTTCTATTACAACATAGCATACAAAGTGAACAGTGCTCACTTTATATTATTTTGATTACAAATATTTGCACTGTAAAAATGATATATAAAAGAAAGTATTTTTCAGTTCACCTGATACAAGTACTGAAGTGCAATCTCTTTATCATGAAAGTGTAACTTAGATTTGTAGATTTTTTTTTTGTTATATAACTGCACTCAAAAACAAAACAGTGTAAAACTTTAGAGCCTACAAATCCACAGTCCTACTTCTTGTTCAGCCAATCGCTAAAAAAAACAAATTTGTTTACATTTATGGGAGATACTGCTGCCTGCTTCTTATTTACCTGAAGGTGGGAACAGGCGTTTGCATGGCACTTTTGTAGCAGGTGGTTGCAAGGTATTTACGTGCCAGATATTCTAAACATTAGTATGCCCCTTCATGCTTCAGCCACCATTCTAGAGGACATGCTTCCATGCTGATGACACTCATTAAATAAATACATTCATTAAATTTGAATTAAATCAAAATTGAATCAAAAATCTGAACTCCTTGAGGGAGAATTGTATGTCTCCTGTTCTGTTTTACCCACATTCTGCCATATATTTCATGTTATAGCAGTCTCCGATGATGACCCAGCACATGTTCATTTTAAGAACACTTTCACAGCAGATTTGACAAAACACAAAGAAGGTACCAACATGTTATTTCTAAAAATAGTTACAGCACTTGACCCAAGGTTTAAGAATCTGAATTCCATCCAATATCTGAGAGGGAGGAGGTGTGGAGCATGCTTTCAGAAGTCTTAAAAGAGCAACACTCTGACGTGGAAACTACAGAACCCAAACTTCCAGAAAAGAAAATCAACCTTCTACTGGTGGCATCAGATGATGAAAATGAACATGCATCAGTCCGCTCTGCTTTGGATCGTTATCGAACAGAACCTGTCATTAGCATGGACACATGTCCTCTGGAATGGTGGTTGAAGCAGGAAGGGACATATGAATCTTTAGCACATCTGACACGTAAATATCTTGCGATGCCAGCTACAACAGTGCCATGCGAATGTTTGTTCTTGTTTTCAAGTGACGTAAACAAGAAGCAGACAGCATTATCTCCTGCAAATTGTCACCAAACTTGTTTGAGTGATTGGCTGAAGTAGGACTGAGTGGATTTGTAGGCCCTAAAGCAGGGGTGGGCAAACTATGGCCTGGGGGCCGCATCTGGCCCTCCAGATATTTTAATCCAGCCCTCGAGCTCCCGCTGAGGAGCAGGGTCCGGAGCTTGCCCTGCTTCAGCCGGGGAGCGGGGTTGGAGGCTTGCCTCGCTCCACATGACTCCCAGAAGCAGCAGCATGTCCCCCCTCTGGCTCCTATGCATAGGGGCAGCCAGGGGGCTCCGCACGCTTCCCCTGCCCCAAGTGCCACCCCCTCAACTCCCATTGGCCGGGAACCACATGAGTCAGTGGGCCAATGGGAGCTGCAGGGGTGGTGCCTGCGGACGGGGCAGCATGCAGAATTGTGTCTCCATGTAGGAGCCGGAGTGGGAACATGCTGCTGCTTCTGGGACTTGCTTGAGGTAAGCACACCCTAGAGCCTGAACCCCGACCCCCTCCTGTGCCCCACCCCTGATTCCTCTCCCGCCCTCCGAACCCCTTGGTCCCAGCCCGGAGCACCCTCCTGCTCCCCAACCCGTCATCCTCAGCCCCACCACAGAGCCCTCACCACCACCCCCATCCCAATCCCAGCCTGGAGACCCCTCCCGCACTCTGAACTCCTCATTTCTGGACGCACCCCACAGCCCACACCCCCAGCCACAGCCCTCACCCCCTCCCACACCCCAAGTCCCAGTTTCGTGAGCAATCATGGCCCACCATACAATTTCTGTACCCAGATATGGCCCTCGGGCCAAAAAGTTTGCCCACCCTGCTCTAAAGTTTTGCATTGTTTTATTTTTGAATGCAGTTATTTTTTTGTACATAATTCTACATTTCTAAGCTCAACATTCATGATAAAAAGATTGCACTATACTACTTGCATAAGGTGAATTCAAAAATACTGTTTCTTTTGTTTTTTTTACAGTGCAAATATTTGTAATCAAAAATAAATATAAAGTGAGCATTGTACACTTTGTGTTGTAATTGAAACCAATATATTTTAAAATGTAGAAAACATCCAAAAATATTTAAATAAATGGTATTCTATTATTGTTTAGCACGCAATTAATCACAAAATTGCAATTTTTTAAAATCGTGTGATTAATTGTGTTTAATTTTTTAAATTGCTTGACAGCCCTAGTAAATTTACAATATTAACCCAATGGCAATTCTTTGAAACAACAAAATAACTGACATTCTAGGTGGGGAAATGTCGGGGAAAATATAAATTCGGAGCAGCTCCTACAATCAGAGGAGATCCCAAATGGTCAGTTTCGCATTTGTCCCCTAAAGAACTTCCAGACATCTCTCCTTTTTCCCTGTTAGTTGTAATCAGTTTGACGCCTCCAGAACATTTTCCCCTTCAGCCACAGATGTAGAAAATCTGTTTTTTTCATTTCTTAGTTAATAGAAGCCAGGCCTGAAGGACAGAGGTTTATTCCATTTTTCACTTTCCCTGATATGATGAAAGATGATTTGTTCAGTGTAGGCAAGCAGCTGTCTTGCATGTGGATGTCAGTTGTGCTATAAATCTTCCCCACTTGTACCAAAATGCTTGTATAAAAAGCAGCTCTTCACAAATCATCTTCATTAAAACTGAATTACCGATTAAACTTTTTTTAATCATTTAAACACAAATTCTAATTATTTTCTTTTAAAAGGTTTATCTAATGTAAGGGGTATTTTCTAATGTGATGTTCTATGTTTAATATATTTTATGGTCCAGAATGAGAGTGAAGAAGTTGCCCATGATTCTAGCTCTGCACTTAAAAAGGTTCAAATACATGGACCAGCTGCATCGATACACCAAACTCTCCTATCGTGTAGTCTTTCCCTTAGAGCTTCGGCTCTTTAATACTTCAGGAGATGCTACAAACCCTGACAGAATGTATGACCTTGTGGCTGTAGTTGTTCACTGTGGCAGGTATGTCTCCAATGCTTTCTGAGTTTTACATGAGTTTCCATGAAAATTAACTCACTTGGTCATTCATGTACATTTGAATATCACTGCAGCAGCTGACAATGTAGAACAATCTTAACAATATGTAAGCTAATTAACTGAAGGAATAAAAAGGTTTCTACATGTTTTTACATTTAAACATTTTTTTGAAAATATTTTCAGCCTATTTTTCTATTTTTCTATTCGGTGTGCACAGTCTCAGCCTTGCTCTTTTTATATACCTTTAAAACATGCTAAAGCTTCCAGGAAAGCTAAATGAAATAAAGCAATTCTTGGAATAACAAAGTTCTCAAAATAGAATCAGGTTTCAGAGTAGCAGCCGTGTTAGTCTGTATTCGCAAAAAGAAAAGAAGTACTTGTGGCACCTTAGAGACTAACAAATTTATTAGAGCATAAGCTTTCGTGAGCTACAGCTCACTTCATCGGATGCATTTGGTGAATGCATCCGATGAAGTGAGCTGTAGCTCACGAAAGCTTATGCTCTAATAAATTTGTTAGTCTCTAAGGTGCCACAAGTACTCCTTAAAATAGAATCAGTTTGTCTGTTGCGACTTGCTATATCATTAAATGTTTTTAAAAAATGCTGGTGCCACCAAGTGGTTAAATTGCATACTGCTTTTTCAATCAGCTGCACAGTTTTGATCCAGCATGATTAAAACCGAATTAAAATAATTGAAAAACAAATATTGTTTATAAAAAACTTGATGCAAATAGAAAAGCCATTGCAAACACTGCATTATGGAAGAAAAGATAAAATGTTATTCACAGAAGTCAAAAATGGGGTATGTTTACACTATGTTAAGACTGTACTAGCATAGCTAGGCCGGGATAGCCCTGTAGAGTAGACACAGCCTACACCAACAGAAGAGGTTTTTCTGTTGGTGTAGAGACGTCTCTGTGAACAAAGCTAGCTACATCAAAAGAAGACTATTTGGGTCAACATAGCTGTGTGTATGCTGGGGGTTATGTCAGTATAGATATGTCAGTTGAGGTATGTTTTTTTACAACCCTGAAGCTATGCTGATACTACGTTTCAGATTAGACCAGGCTTTAGAATGGGATGGTCGAGGATTATATGTTCTCTGTTTTTTTGGAGTGGGGAGTAAATCTTAAGTAGTTGGAAATCTAGCATAAGGTCTATAGAATATTTCCAAAGAATCAGTGTCGAAATTAGAGAGCCAGCAAAACCAACACATACCGGTATCTGTTGAATTTATGTATGCTGTCTATGCTGTATATATTTCTGAGATTGTGATATAGTTCTGAAATACATTTTCAAACAACATACTGATGTTGTTTTTTAAAAAAAAAAAGATCCTATCCTGCAGACTTTCTCTTGTGAGTTTGCCTGGCTGGATCCTAGGTTTGCTATCTGTGACACACATTCCAATAAGCATAAATACAGCTTTCAGTAATGATATATAGAAATGGCAGTTAGTGTGACTTTGCCTCATTGAAGGGCTCACCAGTTGTGCTCTAGAGCTGCTTTTTGTAAACACTGGCTTTTTTAGGAGTTCCACAGCTCTATTGTAAACTTTTATCAGGCTGGAACTTAACATATCAGGATAGACCAGGTACAAATTTATTTTCTATATATTTTAGATCTTTTAAAACATCTGTTTAAAATATTTTGCTTTGATAACTTCACTTTAATTTACCCATTCATTCTAAAGCAGAAATTGTTAATTCCAGTAAGTTCATAACACTGAATGGGGCTACAGAGTCACTTTCCCCATACACAGTAAAGTCCTTTAAAAAAGCTGTTATTTTATGTTTATGTTGTTCAGATCCTAAATGAAACGCAAAATAAAGCCAGAAAAAGTGAGAATTTAGTTTCTTGTTTTATCCTTAACTTGCTCCCTCACTGTCTGAGGTCAGCAGTTGGTGGCTTACCTAGTACTAGTGTATATTATTACACTCCAAAAATTTCTTGTCCCAATCTACTTCCTTTGCAACCTTTATCCTTCTGATCTGGCTCTTGTCCCCTCTGCATTCGGATCTGGCAGCTTCCTCCACCACACATCCAACAGGAGAGTACTGAGAGCACACAAGAGGGTCTCTCTGCACTCGGTTCTGGTGATAGTGCCACAATAACAGAAAGCAGCAATTGCACAGAAAGTCTAGCTGAGTGCCTGCAGCTCTGGTCTGAAGCATGCTCAGTACAGATGGAATCTTCAGAGAATGTAGCTGTCAAACTCTTAACGTGTCTCTAACAAGCACAAACTAAGATTTTTTTTTCCCCCAAAGGTTTGTAACTTGGCTGATGTGGGCATTTTTTCATGAGACTCACAAACGGCACATTCCTGTTACTAAATATCAAATTCTTGCTCCAAAGCAGAGACCCTAAAGCTTCTTACCAAAACCATTGTGTGGAACCATTTTTGCTGAAATTTTATTTTCTTTATTTTTAAGTAAATCTGAGGTAGATACCCAGCGTGTTAAGGTTTGGCAAACTGTTAAGGTTGGGCAAAGTTATAGGCAATTGAAAATAAGGTCTTACACTGGAAAGTATTGGTGAATCTTAACTATAGGTGGCACTATCGGCTCAACCTATAATAGCTTGAATTATTTGCAAATGTTTTGTTTTTCATATGTAGGCATCAGTGTAATAAATCTTTGACATTTTTCCTGACAGCGGTCCAAACCGTGGACATTATATCACCATAGTGAAGAGCCATGGCTTTTGGTTGCTGTTTGACGACGACATTGTAGAGGTAGGTATACAGATTGCTTTTATGTTGTGAAAACAGTATGGACAGTGCCATTTTCCAGCTATGTGCACGGATCCTGTTTCAGTATCTAGGAATTCATATTGCATCCATGAAAGATTTGTAACAAAATCTGTGTATGGGGCATCCTCATCAAGTTCTGAGCAGATTTGTGTATATATAATTGACTTGTAGAACCGTGCTCAACTGAGGGGCTGCATTAGTCACTTGGCAGAAGACTGAGGATGACATCTATTTGGTACAACCACAATTGTCCTGTTAAGAATGTAAAACACCAGGGTATTTTTTCCCATATCTCAGGCTCTCTCTTGAGACCAGTTTGCTTTCTAGAGTCAACGGCTTGATCCTAAATATTTCTGATGGCTGTAGCTCAACACTAAATTCAACACCCATTCATTTTCTCTTGTAGGTTAAGAGTATGTAAAAGGAAGGATTCTTGATTTTTGCTGCAGACAGGTAGCAAGAACTGTGGAAAGAGTTAGAAAATCAGAGACTTGTGAGCACATGGGTAGTTAGATACTGAAGATATCCATAGGATTTTTGATCTTTAGCAGAGTATTTAGATATACTTTAGCTAAAATAAACTTATTTTGTACTCCACAAAATATTTTGCCTGTAAATGTTTTGCATATGTACCTAAAATATATACACACATGTGGTAGCATTTTGTTGCATATCCCATTGAGCTGTATTGTAAAAACATGAAGGTTTATCTCTTGGCCTTTTTTAGATCACTCCTTAAAATAAGTCCAAACTCTAATTAGTAATAGCACTGAGGTAATCCCTTTAAAAACATGTATGTTTTTTAAGGAGGCCATAAAATAGCCATGTTGTTATATATTCTTAGTCAATGTCTTCCATGTCAGATTTGCTCATTTTAAGGGCCAAAGCAAAATTTCTCTGTCTGAAAACACCGATGGCAATTGTACTGAACCATGAATAAGAACAGAATACAGTTTAATCTCTTGCATGTGTGCTGGCTTGGTCTAGAAGACACACAGGGTAGATTTGTCTCCTACAAAGATGCCAGATTTTCATTCACTTTTCTTACCTGAGTCATGCTTTAAAGTAACCTGAAATTTTATTGTTTACCTAATAATCTCACTGATCTGAAAATAGTATAGTCTGTGTGAGTTGTTTCTCTCTTGAATCTTCACTGTGCTCCTCAGGATTGGGAATACAGAATGTAGCTCTTGTACAGGTGAAGATTCAGCAGTTGAAAAATTCCCTGGCAAGTGGGAAGCCTTCCCATATTACGGGGAGGGGAGTGGCGGCTGCAGGGCAGGGGATTGTCATCAATTTCTGCAGGATGAGAGTTTTCATTTGAAACAAGTTTCTATCCCATGTGTTCTGAAAGTCACAGTTGAAAAATTAGGGATGGAAATGTTTGGCATAAGTGAAGTCCAGGCATGAAAGTCCTGTTGAAGTCCGGTCCCACTGGGAAGAGTGTAGAATATTTCTACCAAGAAACTCCACTCAATGACTGTCTTTCATATCTGCTTCTAACTGATAGGTGCCTGCTAAACTTGAAACTCCCCTCCCACCCTCCTCTGTCAGAAAAGCAATGTCTCTCCTGTTCATTCCCCACCTATGCCCTCCAACCCCAGATTCAGCAACCCTGCCCCGAATAATGTGTTTTTGGGAATCATCCTGGCTACTGTAATGATTAGTGAGATGGGGTGACCTATGCTGCAGCAGGAACAGAGTCTGTCCGCAGCTCTGCCCATCCCCTGTTTCCTTTTGTGAGTCCTCTGTTCCTGTAAAAAAAAAACTTTGCTCCTTGCTGCTGCTCTAGCTTGTCGAAGAAACTTCAGAGTGAAATTGAAATGATTGTCAGTTTCATTGCCCCCCACAAGATTTTGATTTGTAGCTCTGAAACTGACCATTTTGGTTTCCTGTCATGTTGCTGCTGCTTAGCATCATAGAGAAGCTGCAGGAAACTCAGTACTTCATCAGGTCAAATTCAGAAAGATGTTCACAATCATGAGGAATGAAAAAGTAATTTATAAAAATAAAGCTTAGATTCTGCAGAAGTAGCAGGCATAGATCTTATTATTTGCCAAGGAAGTCCCTGCACACCAGGAATAAGCGGGCAAGTAGACTTTTCAAGCCCTGGAGATTTAACCTGCTAAGTATGAAACACATATAAAGTGAAGAAAATTGTCTTCCTGAGTCTGCTAACAGATAACTCCAAAGCCTCTGTGCATGCTTTGCTAAGTTGTAAAAGAGCAGAGAATAAATCTTTTTGTCTCTATTGGTTTCATAATGTAAGACTTCAAAAAGCTTTGTCACCTTTTTGTTATAAATGCTATGATTTTTTGGCTCTGAAATGTAAATTGGAAGCAGCTTACTCTTCTTTATTAGCCTGAAGATTTGCTAAATGCAATAAAAGTGAAAGAGTCGTGTTTTATTTTTGCTTGGGTGAAGGTTCAAGTTTCAAGTAAAATTTCAAGTAAATGAAAGTTATTTAGGTAAAAGTGTATTATTACAGTATATGTGAAAACCTGTCACATGTCAAATACCAAAGGCAAATGACTTCAAATGGAATAATATACAAAGCCAAATTACTTGAAAACAATATGAGTAAATGCACTTTTCTGTGCTATTAGCTTGGCAAGCTGTCACATTGTAGCAATCAAAAGTGATGCAGCACAGTGTCAATGTCTATATGGAATAGAGGGGAGAGCGTCTATCCACATTGGTTTCCCCAAATTATGAGGAAAGATGAAAAGAACGAATTTGTAGCATAGCTAATAGTTACTCAGGAGAGCAATAACTCTTACTATTATTTGAGAGTTGTAAATGCTGTGGAGGGATAGGTATTGTTTTGGGTGTACCAGAAAATGATTAAAAGAAAACTTAGGTTCAATAGCAAAGCAAAAAATATATATATATATATCCTTAATATCAGGTTAGTTAAGATGTAGAACAGTCTCCCAAAGAGAATTGGTGGAAACATCAACTGATTGTTACTTTAAAACTAGGCTGGACAAAACTCTTGAGTATATTGGTGGAAAACAATCCTGCTATGGAAGGGGGAGGAGACAAGGTAATCAAATAGTTATTTTCTGTCTCTAATTTGTTAATCTGTGAATGTGGAAATGAGTTAGGATATATAGCTATGCTAGCAAAGAATTTAAAAATATCTGTGGGATAAGTGAATCTATACGAATATTTCCAGGTTATATTCAAAATGCTAGATAGTGGAAATAGACTTGATTTTATGGTAAACTAGTTGGGATTTAAGCTAAATTAAACAGCAGAGAATGTTTGCAGAGCTGCCAGATAATTATATTAAGTCTGTTGATGAATATGCTTTTGAGAGTATTTTTTCTGTTAGAAGGACTGATCTTTCTTTCCAGAATATTCATATATCCAAGGCTTTCTGGGAAGAGAACTTTGGAAAAATATACGCTTATTTGTCCCGTATACTTTTCCCCAGAACTTCAGAGCATTTTGAAATGCATGCATTTGAGGAATTTTGGATTTTCACACAACATAATGCATATCTTGTTTCAAATCGTATCCTTCGTAATTCCATTTTGTGTTCGTTGCATCTTTCTGTCAACTTACCAAGTGTGTGTTGCCCCAGGCTCATAAGGTGGGTGGGGAAAAAGAAAAGTACTGGCCTAAACAAGTAGGTAATGTACATTCTCTTCAAAATTGATTGCACCCACAGGCAGCTTTCATTTTTATGACCAGTGCTTTCACAGTAGACCACCAGAACAGTTGCTGAAGTTGCTGGATCTGTGCAGGCAATATTCAGAAAACCAATTTGTTCCTCATGCACATAAACATACTAAGGAACAAATTGGCGGTTCTTTGGGTATCGACTGTACAAATTCACATGCTTGGTTCAGCCTGTGCACTTCGCATTTTCTTAACTGGAAACTTCTAGAAAGCTTTGGTGGTTGGAGCTGAGGCAAGTTCCCTTGTGGTACTGATCATTCAGCCTGAACGTCATTATATATGGAGCTACAGTGCTATACTCTAGTTCCTGATGGATGTCTAATTGGAGTCCCTTTAGACTTCTCCAGCTGCCTTTCTGTTTGCTGTGTTTTAGGTTGTTACTAAACTCTCCTGCTTTTAATTATAGCTAGAATAGTGTAGTTACGTCATTGCAGTTAATTTGTGTGTGAATTGTTTCTCTGTACTGGGCACCTCTTATTTTCATAGGATGGCTGGCAAGGTAACCAGCTTCAAATGATGCCCATTGTAATGTGAAAATGTGCTTAACAGCCCTGCATATGTAATGCTGCCTATGTCCCACTGAGGTGCACATACTGAAAAATGCCTTTTGTGCTACCTTAACCCTGAGGGCTCAAAAGGACCAGGAATCTCAGCTCTGGATACACCCTTAAAACAGCTCAGTATGATGTTTGAGTTGGCATTGAGCCTTTATTCCTTGCTTAATGCCATGTGGAAGTCTGAATCCCAAGAGACCCCTGATCTGATAAGGGAAATACTCACTTTGGCCCAAGTACCGTGGTGCCTCAGTGCCATTGCTCTCTCCCTCAGAACTGAGGTGTAGAGAAAGGAAAAAAAAGAAAAGGCCACTGTTTTTGTCTTGAATATTTGACTCCATATGGATCTGTGAGCTCAGAACCAAGATGCTACCTATTCTGAGAGGCTCCTTCATACCAAGGGGTGTACCTCCCGCCTATTCTGTACTAATAGCCATTTTGGTGTTAATGAGGTTTCTTACACAAGTTGTAGCTTGGGGCCTTCCTCTGTGTGTTCAAGCAGAGAACGTTCCCTGTTTCCTCCACCCAAAGCAGAGTTTCTTCTTTGGACCAAGAATCTTGGTTCTGTGATATCCCAAGGCCATCTTCGCTGCTTTGTGGGATAGTATTAAAGGTCACCCACCAATTCTTTCCTATTCTTCATTTCTCTCTGGTTCTGAAATCTTCTATTTTGGGGATAGTAGAGGAGATTACAGCTTCAGTCACTCTAGACTGATTTCCTCTTGGCTCCACACCTCAGGCCATCCTCTTATCCTGGTGGATCGTGTGACTTAAAGGCATTTTAAAATACTAAAGGAACCATTATCTGCTTAGCAACACAGGTCATGAGCATTCATTCCAGTGTTTCAGTCTCTGTACTGGCTCCCCATTGACTACAGAATCAAATTCAGTCTTACATGGGATTAGCTCTTGCTGCCTGAGACTTCTTTTCCTGACACTGGCCTCTCAGGACAGCTGCATTCCACTGGAACAATGAAATTGTTGACTAATAATGAGAAATGACTCATTCTCAGAAGACGGACCACGACCGCAGAGCTCACACCCACAAGAGATAATGACCATAGGCCTCGTGGCTTTGAGAGCAAAATGCAAACTCATTTTTCTGGCTGTGCTTTCCTGCAATAATTTTCTTTGTTTTAAATTGTGTAGACAAGAAATGTATTCCTGCCTGAATTGAAAAGAAGCTATTTCCCTGTCTAAATACTCATGAGGTTCTCAACATCACACTGGTCAGCATTGTACTAGATCCCAGGGAGAGCAAGCTCCATTTGTGGTATACTCTTACAGAGCTAATGTGAAAATAGTGACTGTGTGTTACATTATTGATAGGTGATCCAGATTAGTAACCAGTAGTGCAGGAGTTCTCTTCATTTTTGAAGCCCCAGTAACTTCTTGCGAGGTAGCAGTTCATTTAGACTGCCTGTTGAATTTACTAAAAATTTTGTGCGCACTCCTTATTATCTGGTGGAGATATTTTCCTATGTTAATAGCAGACTATTTTTCATCTGCATGCAGGCTGCATGGCTTTGGGTAAGGGAAATTGGAGACTCCAGTTGGTAGAAAGAGCTGAGGGTGAATGTCAGCTTGAATTTTTAGAGCAGGCCTTCATAGAGCCCTTGTAGGTGCACTGTAGCTTCACAGTGCACTATTTTTTTGATCTGATAGTTTTATTAATTTATCCCGATTTAATCTTCTCCAAATTAAGCAGTTTAATCTACTGAAGAAATGTTTGGTGTATTAATTTGGGTAGCTTTCAGTCAACTTCTTCCATATACTAAACTGAAAATAGTATTTCATTGGGGGAGGGGGTGTGCTCAGTGTTGGTTATTTTGAGTGGGTCTAATCTGAATGTCTTGTTGAATTGCAGAAAATTGATGCCCAGGCCATTGAAGAATTCTATGGGTTAACATCAGACATTTCCAAAAACTCAGAATCCGGATATATCCTCTTCTACCAGTCAAGAGACTAAAACTGAAATGATAAATGTGTACAAATAAAAGAAAAAAGGGATCAAGGTTATGTCCCAAGTAGGACATCAGTGACAGCAGAAACAATTCCTCATCATTGCTGTAGGACCATGAGAGATCCAGCAGGGAGAAGAAAGGTTTACTTCTGCCATTTCTTGGAGGATGAGTGCTGTCTTCTATAACAAGAAGAGCTTTTGCTCTGGTTTTCTTTCTGGGATTTTTTTTTACATTGCTAGCTTCCAAAATCTGGGTTACCTCTACTTGAAACCTGGCTGCTTATTTGTTCAAGAACCGAAGAAAGGTTTTAAAAGTAGCATTGTGGAATTCTTTACCATTCAGTGTCAGCCTGAGGCTATACCTTGGAGTCTGTCATTGTCGTTTTTCTGTATTTTAGCAGAATGATTTCAATATTCAGTGTCAGCTGAACACATATTTTGAGATATGAGCAGCAGCCAGTTGCTGGATATTTTTGGTGACTCAGACATGCGAAACAGTACAGTGCTAAAACATTGGAAACGTCAAGTCTGTAATTTTTAAAAAGGTAGACACCAAGCTATTTCTGCAGCATTATAAATCCCTCAGTATGTATCATCTTGGTTTTAGATAACACTAATAGCACTCTTTTTTGTATATTTTTAACTTTTACTATCCTATTCCCCCTCCAGAAGATGTAATTTTTTTTCCCACATTTAACCTAATCTGTTGTATTTTTTAATTTTTTAAGCAAAAGTTTGACTCTCAAAGCCACAATGTTGCAAATTCAAGCAAAGAAGCAGTTGAGCTTTTAAAGTGCATGTCTTGCAACCAGTTGTTAAAGCAAATTTAAAGTTACAGTATTTCTTGGAGCTATTGCATATGCCAAAAGTGCCCTCTTCTGAAACAGGATCTGTTCAGCATTTCATTCAGTATATAGTAAACAGATGCAGGATCGTTTCTGCCTATGATAATACACAGAAGCAGCACTAATTGTGAAGAGTTAACCAAGGAAAGCATTATTTACATAACTAATCCAGTTGTTCCTAGTCTTTGAAATAAGAAATTTCCATTAAGGAAGAAAAACAAAAAACAAAGGTTAACACACACTACCTTGCAAAGAGTTCCTCTTCATTTTTTTGGTTACATTAGTTCTGTCATGTGAATCATTGCGCCTGAAAATGCTCTCTGGTTTGATATGCACTATAGGCCTTGCTTAACAGGGGAAAGGTATGTTTGTCTTATGAAGACTGAATTTAAGAAACTATCCATTACAAATATATATAGTATAATCTCAAGGATAATTAGAAAGAAAAGATTAAAGGGAATTTATAAGAAATCTCTAAAACCCTTTATGTAATTTTCTCTTTGAAAAGTCCTGTTACAGTGCCAAAGCTTGTCATAGCTGGCTCTAAACCAGGAGTGGAAATTGATATTTTCCTTTCTTCATCTTGTTAAATAACACCAAAGCTGTCTTCTACCTTGTTGGTCTTAGTACAGCACTTCGTAATACGCACTGGTGATTGTTATCTATGAGGACATTTAATTTATGCAATTCTGTGATTTGTATGGGATAAATAGAATATTTTACCAAAATATTGTCCTCATGAAGACAACCCATCATATATATGCAGTCCTTTATGGAGGCTATACTCATTATCTGTTCCCTTTCATAGCTGGAAACCTCCTGTTAGCAATTAATTCCTTTCTTTTTAAAATGGAAGTTAGTAAATACTAGCATATTCCAATTGGGTACAAGTTCCATCCCCTCCCACCTCTCCTTCTCCAGAAGAAAATGTATGGACAGTCAATTCCTGATTTTTATTATGCAAAGTACTCTCATTTTCAGAGATTTAATCAGTAACCGTAAAATCTTTTTTGTCATCTTGTTGTTCCTACTTGTGTGAAAATTGCTCTTGGTTAGCAATCCTCTCCCCTTGTTCGCAGACAAACCCAGAGCCCCTGGATAATGACACTAACAGAAATCTGTAATCAGTAACTCTCGCAAAAAGGAGAGCGCACTGAGTTTAAAAAACAAATTTAAACAGTCAACACAAAAAAGTGATGTAGAACACTATACATGTATTTTGTATATCTGGTGATACATTTTTACAAATAAAATACCTGATTTGAAAGAGAGAATATTGAAAGAATATATACTATAGATTAAAAGAACCGTTAAAAGTGCACTTTTGCTACAGATTTATAAGGAAACTAAATGGGATTAAATTGGAAGAGAATGGTGTGATGTTACTTCTGTATAATTAATGACCTCACTTGTCTCCAATAAAGGTCATGTATGTTCACTTGCACATGGCCCAAATGTTTTTCCTTGATTGGTGTGAATATCACTCGAAGACAAAAAAAATAAAAGTAATTGGTTAGTTTTGACAAGAGTGAACAGGGCCCCTTTTGTTTTTTCTTCTCTCCCCATTAATTTTCTAAGAATATTTGTTGGTAACTAGTACCCACGAATCTCCAGCTTCACCCAGTCCTTTAATTGTTAGACTTCATTCACATAGACTGTGGAAGGGATGGCTGTGGGAATGGAAGGGCTATGAAAGGAATCCTTTGTCTAAGGTAGACTTTGCAGGACATAGCTGCTCAATATTTCATTTTATTAATCTGGTGTTAACCCAAGTGAAAAGATTAAAAATCTATCTGGTGCCATACATGTGCTTTGATCTTAATGGCCAAAGATGAAGTCCCTACCCTGAAGAGTTTGCCATCTATGTGAGTTAACCCACTTCACTCAAAGGGAAAACTTGGTGAGTAAGGAGTACTCATATAAGTAAGTTTACAGATCAAAGTATATGGATAAGTAAATTATATAAGTAAGAGAGGTTCTCTCTTTAATAATAATAATAAAAAAAAAGAATTTAAAATCAGAATAAATTCCCTTCCTTATCTTAGTAGATATTGGCAATAAGCAATGGAATCAAATTTACTTTAGAACAAGTGGGGGTAATGTCCATTGATTCAATAGGTATTTTACCTGTTTGCATCCAAGATGAATTTGGTCCATTGTAGTCTGAAACAAATATGAGAAATTAATATCTGATTACCTCAAAATATAGCTCAGGTCTGAAAGGTTCATGATTTGATTTTATAGTATATGCTTCTGCTGAAATAACTCTGGGCCAGAGTCTGCCATTTTTACTCATGCTCAATAATGGTTCACTCCTCAAGTAATCCAGTTCGCTTCAATGAGATCGCTCCCTCCAGGAAAAAAAATAGTGCTCAGTGAGAGAGTGGCAGATTCTGGTCCTGTAGCCCATTTATCTCTGCAAACGGTGACAGATAGGAACCCCCACACCGTACCATTATGTTGATATTCCAGTAAATCCCACAATGTGTTCATACACATGAGTACCTGCCCCACAGAGTTTACGGACGAGGAACGTTGTTTGTGAATTAGTATTTGTACTTGGCACATTCTAGTTAGCATCCCTAGAGTTTGAAGTGACCATGCCAGCTCAGTTTAGAAGGCCTTTAAAACAGATCCGATTTGACTGGTACAAGGAGGCAAATAGAATAATAAAGGTCCGTGAGACAAGTAAAACCTTCCTTCTCCAGTCCTCGGTATTCAGGGAAAGGAACAACCCCCTGAAATGTAATTAATTCTATAAATGTGAATTCCTGCTAGCATTTGCTATTGTACACTATTAACTTCTGGAGGCTTCCTCCCATTTTCTGTGCAATTTGCTTCCACCTACACAGTCAGTTGGCTTTGTTTTGAGCTTGGTTCACATGTGCAGTGGTAAAACGGGATTAGATTTTTCTCTGCAATGGAGTTGAATAGTTATGGTTTACAGTATATATCAGGGGTGGGCAAAGTACGGCCCGTGGGTCTGATCTGGCCCCTCAGGGCTTTGGAGCCAGCCTGCAGAATTGCCACCCTTGTGGCACTGCGGGCCCCGTGCTGCTGCTGGAAGCGGCTGGCACCACATCTCTATGGCCCCTGGGGGTGAGGGGGCCAAAGGGCTCCGTGCACTGCCCTTGCCTCCAGGCACCACCCCCCGCAGCTCCCATTGGCTGGGAGCGGGGAACCGCGGCCAATGGGAGCTTTGGGGGAGGTACCTGCAGGCGAGGGGAGCGCTTGGAGCCCTCTGCACCCCCTCCCCCAGGTGCCACAGGGACGTGATGCCAGCCACTTCTGTGAGCGTTGTGGTGCGGGGCCAGGGCAGGCAGGGAGCCTGTCTTAGTCCCACTGTGTGCCACTGCCATCGCGGAGCTGCTCCAGGTAAGCAGCGCTGGGCCGGAGCCTGCACCCCGAGCCCTTCCTGCACCCCGCACCCCAACCCCCTGCCCTGAGCTCCCTGCCGCACCCTTCTTGCACCCTGCACCCCTTCCCTGAGCCCCTTGAACACCTCGCACCCCTCTTCTGCCCCAACCCCTTGCCCTGAGCCCCTTCCTACTTCTGCACCCCAATTCCCTGCCCCAGCCCTACATTCATGGCCATGCAATTTCCCCACCCAGATGTGGCCCTTGGGCCAAAAAGTTTGTCCACCCCTGGTATGTATGGTATTAGTGGAGTAATTGCAGTTGTGTACCGGACAATAGCATGGGTTAAGAACACGAAGATTCACACATTTTTCTCCTTATTCCTTTAGAGACTGAATATTTTGCAAAGAGAAGTGACTTGATCTTTAAATGAATACTGTTTATTCTTTACTCTGAGCCGTTTACTTTAGCTAACTGCTCTTGGCATTGATATATGCTTTGAAGGGAAGCACCCTAGTACCCTCTCCATACTATAACCTATTTCTGTTTGCAGTAATGCCTAGGAGCCCTAGTCATGGAGCAGAGCCCCACTGTTCTAGGTGTTGTACAAACACTGAACAGAGAGCATGTGGCAATGTTTGATGCTTTCAAACACTGACAATTTAATACAGTTGTAAACTGGTTCAGAAACCTTAGAATAAGACTAGTTTGGTGCAGTAATCTCTATTCCTTATGGTAGTATCAAGAGGTCATAATCAAGGTGGAGGCCCTGTTATGCTAGGCGTTGAACAAAAATATAGGAGAAAGTCATCCTCATCCCAGAGATCTTATCCTAAAACAAGGAGGGGAGAAATGGAGGTGGGAAGACAACAATAACATATGGTTATACAAGCTGCTTGTTATGTGCATATTTTGGTGGTTCTAAATCATTTTTAAGTTCTTAATATAAGATAAAATAACTAAGTAGCTGCCAGCAATTTCCAGTGGGCACCTGAATCATTCTTTGTTAATGAAGTTAGGAAAAGAGTCAGCTACCAAATCCTTGTCCAGAAACTGCTACAGCTGTCGTAGCAAAACCATGCTGGAAAATATTGTCATGCATAACTTTGGGGTTTGAGCAGTAAACACCACACAAGTGTTGGTAAGTGTCCCTGATGTTGGCCCACCTGAGCCACATATAATTTGAACTTCACTTTGGGTACATATTTGACCAGTCAATCTTATAATTTTGTTTTTCATGATTATTTGTAATCCTGTGGGATGTATGCGTCTTTTGGGCTTCCCCCCCCCCCATAGGTCCTCCTCTACCCAAACTGCAGAGGATGAGAGTCTGTTAGAGCCCCAGTTAGTGTCTTGGCTCTTTAACTCAGCTTTTGCTTTTAGCTTGGGATGTCCGCAGGTCAATCCCTTGTGTGTTGGCTAAGATGGTTTCTGTCATGTATTCATGCTAGCAGAATTTCTGTGCTTGAATGTTTGTTTGCAGAGAGAACCTGGGATAAGGTTAAATTGTAATGCGCCTTTCAATTCTAAGCAGACAATTTTGTCCATATCCATTCAGGTGTAGTTAAAATACAACAGTGCTCAAACATTGCTTAAGCATGAAGCTTTTTCAGTATTTTCCCCTCCATTCTCACCCAAGAGCCCCTCATTTTCCATACAACAGTGGTTTAACAAATTGCAGGAGATAGGACGGGGTGGGAGAGGGAGAACTGAGTAGTATTCTTGGCAATAGTTTCCAAATACATGATTTTTTTTTAAATTGTTCATTTTGAGTTTGTTACAATATTTTTCAAAGCAAAAGGGCATCGGCTTGGAAAAAATCCAGATCATTTCTTAAAATTTGTTTGGAATCACTTCAGTCCAGAGCAAAAATGAAAAAGCTGAGTCACATCGGCTGCCATTCGACATATAGATGTAAAAATTCTGGCAGTCTGTACTGAATGTTGCTCATCATCTTAACGATAGATGATAAGGGAATGAAACATTTGTGTCTCTGCCATCGGCATTTGACAGCTATGTTGTTGAATGCCCTTTCTGTCTCTTCTATGTAAGAAAAGATGAGGTTTCTAAGGAACTGCCTATGTATTGAAAAGGTTATTCAAAGTATGGGGACCAATTTATTCTTGAAGCATGAAGTCCATTGAAGTAAATTGCTACAGGGGCAATTTAGATTAGATATATACAAAGTTGGTGACAACAAAAACAGGCAATGGAATAAGCTGCCAAAAGTAGTAATGGGTGCTAGAAGGTTAATTTTTGTCACAACTGGAGAAAGTGAAGAGCTGGTATAGAATCAGGACTGGAAGGGACCTCAAGAGGTCCTCTAGTCCAATCCCCTGCACTCATGGCAGGACTAAGTATTACCTAGACCATCTCTGATAGGTGTTTGTCTAACCTGCTCTTAAAAGTCTCCAGTGATGGAGATTCCACAACCTCCCTAGGCAATTGTTTTCAGTTAGGAAGTTTTTCTTAATGTCCAACCTAGTCCTTCCTTGCTGCCATTTAAGCCCATTGCCTCTTGTCCTATCCTCAGAGGTTAAGAAAAACAAATTTTCTCCCTCCTCTTTGTAACAACCTTCTACATACTTGAAAACTGTTACCATGTCACCTCTGTCTTCTCTTTTCCAGACTAAACAAACCCAATTTTTTCCATCTTCCCTCATAGGTGATGTTTTCTAGACCTTTAATAATTTTTGTCACTCTTCTCTTTCCAATTTGTCCACATCCTTTCTGAAATGTGGTGCCCAGAACTGGACACAATACTCCAGTTGAGGCCTAATCAGAGTGGAGTAGAGCGTAAGAATTACTTTTTGTGTCTTGCTTACAACACTCCTGCTAATACATCCCAGAATTATGTTCGCTTTTTTTTTTTTTTGCAACAGTATTACACTGTTGACTCATATATAGCTTATGGTCCACTTTGACCCCCAGATACCTTTCCGCAGTACTCCTTCCTAGACAGTCATTTCCCATTTTGTATGTGTGCAACTGATTGTTCCTTCCTAAACGGAGTACTTTGCATTTGTTCATATTGAATTTCATCCTTTTTACTTCAGACCATTTCTCCAGTTTGTCCAGATCATTTTGAATTATAATCCTATCCTCCAAAGCACTTGCAACTGCTCCCAGCTTGATTTCGTCCACAAACTTTATAAGTGTACTCTCTATGCCATTATCTAAATAATTGATGAAGATATTGAACGGAAACAAATCCTGAACTGATCCTTGCGGGACCCCACATGTTATAACTCATGTATAAGACTTAAAACTGAGAATCAAGTACTAATAAGTGGGAAACCACCTGCCATGTAATGTTCTTAGTTATAGCAATGCACAATGGCAGATGCTCAGTACCTCTTGGGATTTGGTCCTGTGTGAACAATCTAAGACAATAGGTTGGAAGGGAAATGACAGGAAGTTACATTATAGAGACAAGGTGGATGAGGTAATATCTTTTATTGGATAACTTCTGTATTTCTTGTGTGGTCTCTTATTGTACTGTGATCAGACATGACTGTTTTACCACAGAGAAGTGGGTAGAAGTGTCATCTCTCTTCCTATGAGATTCAGATAAAACAATGAGATACTAAGTCAGAATGAAAATACAGAGTGGATGATGGATGGCTAGCTTCAGCTAGATTGATAATACATCCTTAGCCAAGGGCAAGGAAAGTTAGAGAAAAGCAGGAAGGGAAAAGGACTTCAGAGAGTCACAAGGAAGAGGGCTTTAGAGACAGAATGGGGAGGTGGCAGAGGATTCACAAAGTGTGAAATATTCAAGGAAAACAAAATTTAGATACACTAAGGTGACCCTAAAGTGGGTTTAAGCAAGGGGATAAACTGAGCTTTTGCCCTTATTTCTCTGCTGTATCATGAGAGGGGTGGGGAGAAGCCTGATATAAACATATATTTGAAAGGGTTTATTTTCCTGCTTGTGTGCTTTTTTCTTTTAGGGGGGGTTGCCTTAGAAATATCTGGAATGTCACATTTTGTTTTTGCTGAAAACTGCAGAGATTGGGAGCTGTCTCAGTCCTCAGCCGAAGAGACTTGGGTTGTTGGATCTTTAACAAAGACAACTTTTCTCCCAAGCATTTCTCCTGTTCAGGTTGAGTAGGTGTTTCAAGCAGGCTGAATAAACATCACTTTCCTTCTCAGTCAATCAGGTTTCCCTTATATGGTATCTCTAGTGCCACCTACTACATCTCCAATCCTCCACAGTCTTAGAAAACAAAAAGCCAATAAGATCAGCAAGAGCTGCAGCCTGCGATTTGAAGACCATGGTATTTTAGTTTTTTTTTTTTTTAAAGTAAGTGATTTTAAAGCAAAACAAAAACCCTTCAAAAATCACTCTGAAATCTAGGGATCTAGTTCAGTGTTCTCTGGAGTCCACAGTTCAATTCTTGGCTGCTGTTCTGTGGATTGAGAGTTGCAGTTAAAAGGGCAGTAATTAGAACGCTGCTGTTCCTGTGTCTCGTGAGATGTGTCCCTACTCACAGGAAGTGCTGGCAATGAGACAAGCCAAAAGAAACCTGCTGCATTAAAAGGACTCTGCTGGAAGACGCATTTCAGGCTCCCTTAGGGGTACTGCTCTGAGCATTTGTATGAAGGAGTGAAAGTGCCAAATAGAAGAGGGGGACTGGGAGTGCTTCAAACAGATTGACAAGAAGGTGTCTATGGAAACTTCCCATTGAAACCTCACCAAGAGTGGAGCAAGGTTTGAAATGTCAGTGTTTTTATGTAATTAAAAGAATCCATGTGAATGGGAATGAAAGCACTACTAGTAGGAGGATAGCACTGTGGACACAGCCCTTACAATTTGGGGGATGGGAGCACCCCTTGTCACCTGTTTGCAATGCTCAGCAAATAAGGTCTGTGCCAGAGCAGTTGATTTCCACATCTGCTCCTTTCTGAGCTTTCCCAAGTGGGTCCATCTAGAGGAGTTGCTTTGCAACAGCTGGAATCTAGAATGAGTGGTTTGCTGTCACTCCAGTGATCATGCAGGGGTGTCCAGCTGTTTATTTTCCACATATTTTTTTAAAAGCAGCGAACTGACATCAAACATTCTGTATATTTTGGTGACAGCTTTGCTGCATCCTCTTTAATGGGTATTTTCTATTTGGTTTTCTTTTGTTGTCTGCAGCTTGCCTGTGAATTTTCAGTGCTGCAGTCTTCTGATGTCAACAGCTATTAGGAGTTTGATGGCTTTTGGAACAATGGGGGAGGAATGATTTGGGACTAATTATTCAATGTTTGACTTTGAGTTCATGAAATAACATGCAGAGAGAACTGGCTTCATTAGCTTCAAAGTGAACTGACTGGCCCTTAAGAGGTCTATGGAACTGTTTAAAAAGCAGTTGTGTTAGGTAACAAATTATCTGCATGTCTAAATGCATTGAAATGAGACTAGGAGAATTTGCAAAAACCCAGTGCTCCCAATCTGGTACCCATCGGTAACATGTTTTGGGTACCATGCAAGGCACTGTGCTTAGTCACTTAGGACTGTACAGGCCTGTATCCCCAAGCTCCTCCATTTACGGGCTTGTCCCCCAAGATCCCTAGATCTTCGGAAGATTTTCCTCCTCTCCTTTCCATTCCCTTCCATCTACGCTCCTGACCTTTATCTAAAAGCTCTGAACACATCCCTTTTCAAGGGCTGGTCCCATCAGGCTCTGTGTCTTATTTCTGCCCCCTTTCCTTGCCATTACACCAGGTTTTTTGAAGTGATTCCCTAGCTAGGTCCTGTTCCCCAGAGGACACTGGCTTGTGAAGAAAATTGGAGAGATTCATCATTATACAAACTCAGAGAGGTTGTACCTCAGACCCTGGGAACAATGTGCTGCTTTTACAAACAGTCATAGTCCTGCTTCCTTCTTGAGATTCCTCTGGCTCTGATCTCCTAGGAAATCAGTATCTTCCTGGCTTAAGGACCTGATCCTGAAAGTGGCCAAGCAGCTGTAACTCCTCTCAGGTTGAACATTTAGAGATCAGCTATATAGAGCAGTAAAGGATAATTTAAGTGCAAGCTAGAACCATAGGACTCCCCCTCCCTCCCCCAAAATACGCCTTCCCAAATAACAGAGAGCAGAACTTGGTACAAAGTACATTCATTTGTTGTTTAATCCTTTTATGGCTCAAAATACCATTCATCTCTCTGTCTTCCTAACATTTGCACTGTGCTCATTACCATAGTATCTGGCTCTTTGGATGATATAGGGAAAGTGCCATCGAAATTCAGGGGTGCCTTAAATCAGGCTCCTGGGGATAGAGCCCTTCCTATCCTTGTCACTTGCCAGGAGGGGAGACAGAACCTTTTTTTGATACTGACACAGTGAATTGGGATTGGATGGTAAGAGCGCTCAGGCATGAATGAGAGTCTCCCCGCTCTTTTGGATGACCAGTTACATTGCCTTGGATCTGTGTGTCCAGAGCAAAGCCGCTACATTTGGACAGTGTTGTAGATCAGCAGTTCTCAACTGGGGATCCACAGCTCCCTGGGGGGATCTGTGAGCCTTTTCAGGGAGGCTGCGGGGCCCTGTGGCTGAAAGCCAGTGCTCTGAGCCCCGGCACTAAAGCTTGAAGTGGCACGGGGCTGAAGCCAGTGCCCTTCCCCCCTCCGAAGCTGGGAGCGGCATGGGGCTGAAGCTGCCCCCCCCCCCCCAAAGCCAGGAGCAGCGCAGGGCTAAAGCTGTCCTCCCACCCCCCGAAGCTGGGAGCAGCATGGGGCTGAAGCCGACAAACATCCCCACCACCCCCAAGTCAGGAGCAGTGCTGGGCTGAAGCAGGGCTGAAGTCGGGAGCCCTAGTGCCCCCTCCCACCCATTGAAGCTGGGAGCCACACTGGGAGCTCCCCTAGCCCATACACAGTCCATAGCTATCCTTCGCCTGCACTCTGAGCTACCCCCTTCTCACACAGCCCCTAGCTATCCCCTGCCTGCACCCTGATCTACTCCCATCTGCACAGAGCCCCTAGTTATCCCCTCACTTCACACAACCTCTAGCAACCTCTTCCCTGCACCCTGAGCAGTTTTTAAAACTTTTTGAACTGAGTCCCCCATTTGAGTTATATTTTTAGTTGCACCCCTCCCCTGCCACAGCCCAGACAGGCTGGGTGGCTCCTGAGTGAGTCAGGGGGTGGAGGTGGCACTCCCTCTCTGGATCCCATTGTGTGAAGCTGGCTCCAGCCCCACCAGCCCTTGCCCCCACACCAAATAGAAGTATAACTATGCCTATTCCCAAGGGCCCCCTGTGATGGGCTCGGTCATAGGGATCCCCTTGGAACTGTCACCTGATGTGTTGAAATTACCTCTGAGCCTGTTTTCCCTGCCAGCTTTGGATTTCAGAACCCTGCCTTGTTGAGCCAGACACACTAGCCTGCTGCAATACAGACCCCGGTCTGGGCCATGGCCCCAAAGCTGCAGACTTTAACCAAAATCAGCTCAGCAGGTTATCTCTCCAGAACCCAGACACCCAGTTCCCAATGGGATCCAAACCCCAAATAAATCTGTATAAAGCTTATACAGGGTAAACTCATAAATTGTCCGCCCTCTATAACAATGATAGAGAGAGATGCACAGCTGTTTGCTCCCCAGGTATTAATCACTTACTCTAGGTTTATTAATAAACAAAAGTGATTTTATTAAGTATAAAAAGTAGGATTTAAGTGATTTCAAGTAATAACAGACAGAACAAAGTAAGTCACAAAGCAAAATACACAAGTCTAAGCCTAATACATTAAGAAACTGATTACAGGTAATATCTCACCCTCAGAGATGTTCCAATAAACTTCTTTCATAGACTAGACTCCTTCCTAGTCTGGGCCCCATCCTTTCCCCTGATACAGTCTTTGTTAGTTCCAGCAGACATCTCAGGTAGTCAGCAGACTTTTCTCATGACTGGCCCCTTTTGTCCTGCTTCACCCCCTTTTATAGATTTGGCACAAGGCGGGAATCCTTTGTCTCTCTGGGTCCCCACTCCTCCTCCTAAATGTACCAGATTTAAGATGGATTTCATTATCAGGTGACATGGTCACATGTCACTGTAAGACCCCTAGTCTCCATTCCCCATGGGCTGGCCCACACGTACACAGGAAGGCTTTCAAGTAACTAGGGCCATTTACAACTGATTGAACCCTTAATGGCTTCCACTTAATATGTTTGCATGTATTATTTCTATGTCTGGAGTTAGGCGAATAAGATATAAACTTGTATTACTGATGTAAACAAATAGGATGCACACACTTGGTAGATTATAAGCTTTGTAATGATACCTTACAAGAGACCTTTTGCATAAAGCATATTCCATTTAAATCATATTCACATTCATAAGCATATATTCATAAAGCGTATGGAGTGCAATGTCACACCCCTGCCAGGCCAGGAGCCCTGAGGTGTCCCTCCCCCTTGCTGGGCCTTGGAGTTTTTATAGCATGTTGAAGGGAGGCTCAGCAGGAAAAAGGTTAAGAACCCCTGTTGTAGATTGTGCAGCAATTGTTCCTGTGGCCAGAGGTTGCCAGGCATGAGTCACCAATCACAAACTGATTCTTAAACACTGTCAAAGTTTTACTCTTCTGTGAAATAAAAGGTGGGTCCTGAAGTTTTCATCTGAATGCCCTCCCCCTCCTCCTCCCACCAAAGCCTTTATCATCACTCCTGAGTTAGTCATATTCCTAAGGAAAGAAAAACCAGCATGCTAGTTACTGACAGTTACTAAAGAACTGTAACTAATTATATCTCAGCACAGTGAAAAATAACATGAAGGGCTTGAGAAGCTTTCTGGAAGGAAGCCCAGCACTTGCTCTTTGAGCGACTGTCTTCAGGTTCTGGGATTTCTGGTGTCATAAAATTGCTGTAGCAGCTTCTGAGAGTCTCCTATCAATGGTGGAATCTCACCCCCTTCCAGTTCTCTTTCCCCCGCATCCCATCCGTGTCTCTGATCAGGGTTTAAGAACGGCTGAAGTTCAGACAATCCATACAAAACTCCACTCCAGATTTTCCACAGGGGCTTCAACTGAGTTGCATGTATTCAATAATGCTGCCATCCTTTAATGAGGTGGCATTGTGAGGTGCTCTGTTTTCTCGGTGACTCCCATATTGAATTTGCTTAGTTTACAAGTAAAAAGATGTTTTTTTCTAACTTTCACTGCCACAAACTCATACTGAGCTTTGAAACTGCAGCTGGGTTTTTCCATCTCATGCATCTTCCAGTAACATCCCATTTTGGGTACCAGTAGTAGAACTGTAGTAGAGTGATGGCTGAAAACTTCTGCAAAATTGCCAGTGTAGACCAGGCCTGTGTATGTATGAAATTCTGTTTGGCTATCAAGGTGATAGCCAACTGAATGACATCAAGCATGTCAACATTAAATGGGAAGATTTGGAGAGAAGGGAAGTTGACAGGCAAGGATGGCAAATGCAGATAGCCCAATGTGCAGCAAAGCAAGGGATGGACAAGTTAAGTAAGTTATCAAGGTGATAGGTGCCCTGTTGGTAGATATGTCCTTCTAGTGAAGTCTGGTCACAAATGCCTTGTCTATACAAGGGTAAAACTGCTTGCTAAAACACTGTAAACCATTATTTAAACACAGCTCATGCTAATGTGGCCTAAAGGCTGATGACTCGGGTTCCCATGGATAGATACCTAGCCCCAGATCTTCAGAAGTATTTAGGTGCCTATATCATTGATTTCAATTTAGGCACCTAATTACTTTACGGATTTGGATCCTAGGCTGGAAAGCTGTTCAATAAATGGTCAGGCCTGAGCTACATTACTCAGAATAGCCAGGTTTAAATCCTGCATGTGAGAATTGTATTTAAAGGGGGTTCAGCTAATGGATTAATCGCTAGTGTAGTCAGATTCATTTGCACTCTGGCTGCAGTGTCCAATGTGAATCCACTACCAGACTCTTGAGCTGAGCAGTAAGCAGGTCTCCTAATTTTCTAATCCCATCTCTCATACAGGTTCCCCATCTCCACCGCTTGGTGCCCAGGCACTACAGGTAAAGTAGCAGACTGTCCATCTCTTTACCAGCGGACTTCTCCCTGTGTCTTTGTAAGGAAAGCTACCTGTGAAAGGAAATAACTTGCAAGGTGCTCCAAGACTCATAAAAGCATGGTGCATCATTACACTGGTATGGTAACTCTACTCCTGGAGAATTGAGTTGTCATATTGTGGGCTTGCCATATCGGACCTAACTAATGATCCTTTGATCTGGTATTCAGCCTCCAGTCAATATGACATGCTTCAAAGAAGACATGAAATAGGATGGTGAGCTGGGGATTGGATCAGAGGGTTTGGAGCTAGTACCGATTCTTTTCCCATGTTTCATAAAGCCAAGCTGCACAGAAGCTAATCCTTCCCTTAGCAGCTTCCTTTTTCTAATTCTCACCATTCTCTTCAAATAATGGTAAAATCAACAAAATGGTGTCATCTGTTGGCAATTGTAACAATTCTGTATGACAACTCCCATCACACTAATGCTAGGGTATCATTAACTAGCTTCTGCCTTGCTAATAAGAATAAACATTTCCCCTTAGAATACATTTATGGGGAAAAGGAGAGACGTGAGAGAGTAGCAAGGGCAAGACAGTGCCTGGTGCAGAGGGTCTGCAGGGACAGACAAGTTCTGCTCGGGCAGTCTGAAGAGCATGACTGATCCTCCAGTGACCTTTTGCTGTTTTAATCTCCTTGTTCTCCTGTCTTTGGGAGTCGGTTCTTCTCCTTTGCACTCTGTTCTGCATAAAGCAAATGGTTCTCTCATGTATAGTTTTCACTTCACAAACACCAGGCTCTTAGGTATCCAGAGATGGCAGATTCCCCCAGTGAATGGCTTGGAAAAGTGAGGTCCATTGGCAGAGATGTTGCAAATGTATAACTGACAGTGTGTCAGAAACTGCTGTTGCATGTGTGAACTAGGTACATTCTGCCCCGTAGGAAATCCAGATACCTTTGACTATCTAATAACTACCTGTTACCTAGCCTATGGCACAGTTTGCACCAATTTGTAAGTGTCTTCTTGATGCCTATGAGTGCAATCAATGGTTCACATGTTGGGTTGTTGACGAGCTGAAAATACAAGAAAGGCTCGTATTTAAATGGATTTGTCTGTCATATAAATTCCAATTTGAGTTTGGGCTCATGCCCATAAGGCTAGGAGAGATTAGTAATGTTTCTACCAGTGAACTCTGCTGTATTACGGATACTACGCTATATTAGGCAAACAGGAGTCAGGTGAACCTGGAGGCTACTCCAGATTTACTATTAATTTTCCTTCTGTTCTTTGATGAGTCACTTAACTTCTCTGCATCTTAGTTTTCACCATCTGTAAAATGATATTAATAATATTTTCTTTTTGTAAAGTGCTTTGGGAGTTTTAGACGAAAGGGACTCTCTGGACCAAATGCTGCCTCTCTGTTACGTTGGTTCAAGCTAGTTGACTTTAGTGCAGCTGCACTGATGTAGATGAGGGAAGAATTTAATCAAATACATGCAAAGTATTATTCCTTGTGCAGAACTACAGGGAACTCAAGATCGTAGTGTGCCATGGGCCTTGTATTGCCTTAATCTGGCTCTAACTGCACTCCACTTTCCCAAAATCTTTGTCCTTCTTGGCATTCAAGGCACCAGTCTCAGCACAACTGACGGGTCGTTGAATGTGAGAACAAGGAAACCGATGCTGGTAAACTCCCAGTTGTTGGAAAAAGATCAGTGGGGCTGATGAACTCTAAGAAGGGACCTGAAATTGGCATATTAAAAGGGCCACTCCAAGTCTGTTGACTGCAGCATGCAGAAATGATAGGGCCTGATTCTAGGAGTGCTTATACTAGAGATGACTATTGCATTTGGTGAGATTATCTGGGATTTTATACTGATCTAAATGAGATCATGCTGTGGATAGGAACATAGAAAACATAAGCACTGCTGCATTTGATCAGGGGCCATCTAGTTCAGTACCCGGTCTCCAATGAGGGCTAGTACCAGATAACCCTCCAATAGGCAGATGTAGAATAATCTGCCCCTCACATCAGGTTTCATCCTGATTGCACTGAGACATTGACTTAAGCACTGGGGCAGGAGGTTTAGTATCCCTTCCAAAATGTTTGTTGTTATGATAGCCAGAGTTATAATTGTCACCTATATCAGCCAATCCCTTTTTGGCTCCTTTGTGAATCTGAATTGGATAGGATATGCCCAATGTGCCCACGCTGCTAACGGTGCTATCTGAGGGGAAGTACAGCAGCAAGCAGCTCCTAGACAGTGCTGGCAGCTCACGAATAAAGCTGGGTTGACGTTGTCTGGTAGTAAAAAGGAAGCGAGGGACCAATGAAAATTAACGGAGGGCTGGTTCTGAGAGATCTCTTTTTTTCAGGCTTAATTAGTGGTGGATGTGACTGGGCTCATAAACATGTCCCCATGCATATACGCTTCGCCAAGGTTTCTTATTTGGCTTCTGTGTTCCACTTCATTTATTTTACAATACAGTTCTCACGCAAGTGTGTCTGGGAGCCCAGGAAGTGACATCCCAGTGTCCTAGACTGTTCATTAGCTGACACTTCTTGTTTCTTAATGAAACATTATTCCTCTTCCACAAGGGCAGGTTTTCGCTTCATGCTAAGCCCTAATGAGCACACTCACCAAGCAGGACACAATAATAAGAAGAGGCCAATCCCAAAAGATTTTCTACTGTGGATCTTCAGGGTTGGGAGGGCTTTCTAAGTGGTCTATGTCATACCAAGGATGCCGATAGGGAGCCAGCAGCATCCACTCATTGAAAGGTTTAAAGGATGCATTGTCAAAGCAAGAAAAACAAAGGAAAAATACAGCTCCTGAACCAGATGTTGCTTTCTGTGACAGTGGTGTAAGTCTGGAATAAATGTATTGCAATCAGTGGAGTCCCTTCAGATTTAAATTGCGTAACTGAAAATGGAATCAGGCTCTACGTTTTCTTTAAACAGAGCATCTTTGCTGTTTCCTCCTCCGTAACAAACACACCTGGCAACCGGCACTGTTTCTATTTCCCCCTGCCCTGCAGTCGGCAAGGATGCCATTCACTGATTAGAGCTGAATCAGAATCCATTTTTTTATATCAGGGGACAGAGGCTAGTAATGAAGAGCCATAAAAAGAAAAAGCATTGCATTATCACAAGCATAACATCCTTTCCTCTGTCTCAAAGGCCTGGGTGTTAATGACAGACCTTCTGCAATCATGAATGAGGAGCATTACTTTGCTGTCTGTAATAAGATATTCATGTTTGTTTTCATGATAAACTCCTGTGAGTCAAAGCTTTCTAGAAATACATACTAATAAATATAAGCTAAAGTTTGTTATAAAAGTCAGCATGGATTTATCAAGAACAAATTATGTCAAACCAACCTGATAGCTTTCTTTGGCAGGGTAACAAGCCTTGTGGATGGGGGGAAGCAGTAGACGTGGTATATCTTGACTTTAGTAAAGCTTTTGATGCCCTTCTCGTAAACAAACTAGGGAAATGCAACCTAGATGGAGCTACTATAAGGTGGGTGGGACATACTGGCCGCCGCTTCCCGCAGCCCCCATTGGCCAGGCACAGCGAACCGCAGCCATTGGGAGCTGTGATTGGCCAAACCTGCAAATGTGGCAGGTAAACAAGCTGGCCCGGCCCGCCAGGGGCTTTCCCTGAACAAGCGGCGTCCAAAGTTTGGGAAATACTGGTCTAGATAATAGTTAATCCTGCCATGAGTGCAGAGAACTGGACTAGATGATCTCTCGAGGTCTCTTCCAGTCCTATGATTCTATGTCACAGGCCATAGAGGTTCATTCAGTTCCTCTTGTTTTGAGTCCATTCACTTGAGTTTGACTAAAGCTGATCTTCCACGAAGGCGTCAGTCTTGTATGAATGAGAAGCAGCAAAAGTGAGATGTTTCAATGGTTTCAGAAGTACCTTTTGAATTCACCAAATGACTTCAGTTTAATTAATAAATACATTAACGAATTGATCAGTGAACAGGATATAATGCACATTTTTCTCATGTGTGTGCATAAAATCAGTGCTGGTAAACAGAGCGAGACTGACAGGATTGTAGTTGAAGGGGCTGATTCTAGTCTGAGAGATACTGGCCAAAATCCAAAGTAATCTTGCTGAGGTGAACCAAGCTACTCTGCAGTTTGTACTAGTGTAGCTGAGATCAGACTTCGGCCCCATGTCCTCAGTTTGTCTACAGAGCAGGTGCTTTTCAGGCATCACTGTGTTCCACCCCAATGAGAAAAGAGCCCACATCTGGGAGGGATGGGGGAAAGTAGCATATTCAATCCCCAACGATGCATGCCATACTTGGCATCTGCTCAGCCAGGCATCAAGCAGGCCCAGGAGTGCCGATTATGACGATGTGGATGTGGATGTTTGTCTACTGAATGACAGAGCGAAGTCACCAAAATCCATTGGACATAAGACACTTAAAAGACATCGGATGGTGGAGGCTCTTGGTCACTATGGCCCAGATCCTCAATGGTAATTAGATGCCTAAGTCTGTTTGAGGAGCTGGACCTACCTCCTTGTACTGATAACCTAGAGGTAACAGTCTTTCTGTCCATTAGCAATTGCCTGAGGATCCTGTTCCTTGTAGGTACATGGAGCTTATATGTATGTAGTTTTAAATAATTGCTTTGCCCCTAGTTACACGAGTCAAGATCTAAGTGATGGCTTCAGCTCTGAATCTCCTGTAAGCTTGGCATTTTTTAAGATGAAATTTTGATGTTTTCTCACCGTACTAGCTTAGAGATTTAGTTTAGATACAAATTAACGTACGGAAGGTATTGATCAGTCAAAGGAGCCAGGCTTTGCATGCAATCACAGATATTCTCTATTCCTGCTAAGAGTATTTACTTCCTAGTTATAGCAAGTAGTGACAAAAATAAATAAATTCTGTGTTAAGAAGCCTTGGGGTGAAAGGGTGAAATCTTGGCTCCATTGACTTCAGTAAGCTCAGGATTTCACCAATGATAGGCTCTATTTACTCCTGTGGGAATTCTGCACCACTGCACATGCACAGAATTTATGTTCCCTGCAGATTTCTTTGCTTCCCCGCAGAAAAATGACTTTCTGAGGGGGAAGCAAAGGGAAGCCACAAGAGTGGTCATGCAACCTTCCCCAGCAGTATTTTTCAGGTGCCCAGGGCAGACAGCAGAGAGATAAATCACTGTGGGGCGGGGGCGGGACTGGGGAAGACCCAGCTGGTGGCTCCTACCCTGCACTGGGCTCAGCTGCTAATCCCGTCTGGGCTGGGAAAGACAGGACTTCCTCTTCCCCTGCATGGCATCTGGGACTGTGTCAGACCCACACCCAGATTTCTCCATCGGCTGTAGGAAGTTCTGCAAATTCTGCCCTGCCCCCCCACACTTCCTATACCCATCTCTCCTCAGCTGCAGAGGGAGGGATCACTGTACAGGGAGCTGCTCCCCCATCCATCCAACCCCCATGCATCCAGACCCCCTCATACTAGATCCTCCCACCGAACTCCACCCCCCCATACCCAGAACCCCCCTGACGAGCCCCACTCCCCCAGGACCACCCCTACAAGCCACCTGCACCCAGATCCGCACAATACTGAGCCCCAACCAGCTTCACCTGGATCCCTACCCCACTGAGCCCCACTCCCCCAGCATCTGTACCCCATCACTGTGCCCCCCACACCCAGACCCCCCTGCTGAGCTTTATACCCCCCACATCCAGACACTCTACCCCTCCACTGAATCCCAACCACCTTCACCTGTACCCCCCCTGGCAGAGTCCCAGTAGGGTTGCAATCAGAACCCCCAACTGAGCCCCCTGCACCCAGATTACTCCACACAGAACCTTCTCAACCCATACCAAGCCTCTCCACACTTGCATCCTGCCTTGCTGAGCCTACCTGCCTGCCTGCTTACACCTCATACACTTAGCACAGAGGGGCCAGGCCCTGGGGTGTTTCTGGGTTAGGTGCAGCTTCACCACTGAGTCTCTGGGGGAAGCTGCACTGTGATTTCCCACCTCTGGGCAGCCAGTGGCCTGTGCTCCCCAATGCCATGCTGGACCCGCCACATTTATTTGACAAATAAAATTTGCAGAATTTTAAAATATTGTGTGCAGAATTTTTAATTTTTTGGCACAGAATACCCTCAGGAGTATCTGTTGTAGCCACTATTATAACAAAGATACAGCAATGTGATTGCAATGTCCTAGGGATTTACACTAAGGCCAGATAGTCTGGGACAGGACTGTAGAGGAGTTTAGAAAGGGCTTTGTGGATATCGTGAAAAGCAGCCACGATCATAGTTATGTTCCTTACTACTGAGTCTTGGTGCCTTGATTTCTGCAGTTCCCAGTAACCAGGACACAAGAGCTGTCATTTTCAAGGTCGGAAACACAGCCATACAAAACTTGTCAGACTTTTGTCAATTTCAGAACACCTTACATTCCAGTCTTTGAGGATTGTTTTGAATTTCAGGTTCAGTTGATCCCATGATCACAAAGGCAAAACTCAAAATGAAGCCAACAAGTTGGACTAATCACTGGATTGCATACAGGGATGCAAGGACTCATTCAGCCCAGAAGATGCAAACATATGACCAGCCATTGCCATTTTTGTTACAAAATCAAAACAAAGCCACGACACTCCATTTTGAAAAATCCATGCCTTTTTGGAGGCCACAAAGATGTTTTGAGTTTTAGTTGAAAGTCAAATCTGAACTTTCCAAAAGAGCTAGAGCTCTGGGTCCAGCCCACCTGAGAGAGTTTGGATCTGTTCCCACATTGCTGTGGTGTTCATCTCTTTGAGTTGAATTTAAGCCCATCAACTCTGCTGAAAAGTGCTAAACCCATTTCTCCTCGGTGTCTTTAGGTTCGCCACTAGGCAGCATTTTGCAGTATCATGGAGATTTCCTGTGTGCTCTTATGGTCAAAGACTGCTTTTATTTTTGTATACTATATAGTATCAAACATATCGTGGGTGCTAACCCAACAATAATCATGTCCACCTGGAATTTTTATCCATCTAACCAGATCATTCAGCTGGTAAATATCACAACCTCCATTGTGCCATGAAACATTCTACAGACTGTTCCATTGCCATTCTCCAGGGAGGCAGAGAGAACAGTTTTGATGGGGAGGCAGGAGAAGTACACTTTACATTATTTCCCTTTTGAATATGTAGGAAACAATGACGGCACTGGGAAAACCAGGGTGCTTTAGATAGCAGCACTAGCTGCTGCTGAGGATGTCGGAGTGTGTGCAGAATGGTCATTGTCTTGGTGCGTGTGTTTGAGATGAGAACGTTGGCACTTTTTGCCTGTCACATGAACTGCTCCCACTACGGATGAGGCTACAACTGAAAAAAGAAAAAAAAAAAAGATCAGTTTCATCAGTTGTATTTCTATGATGCTTTTGCACTTTGGCGCAAGTATAAGTGCCTCACTTACCATCACAGGATCCCCCCAGTGGTCTGTGGGGGACTCAGATGAGAACATGTTCTGAAACTGTCTCTTGTGCCAGAACAATACTCGTTTGAGAGGGAAGATCAGCACAGATATTTAAGGGGCTGGAGGGAATGACTTCTGAGGAGGTAGCTGAGTGATATAGACACCCATTATCTCATTAAATATCCACAGAAATCTGATTTATAGATTCATAGATACTAAGGTCAGAAGGGACCATTCTGATCATCTAGTCTGACCTCCTGCACAGTACAAGCCACAGAATCTCACCCACCCACTCCTATGAAAAACCTCACCCATGTCTGAGCTATTGAAGTCCTTAAATCATGGTTCAAAGACTTCAAGGAGCAGAGAAGCCTCCCTCAAGTCAACCATGCCCCATGCTACAGAGGAAGGTGAAAAACCTCCAGGGCCTCTCCAACCTGCCCTGGAGGAAAATTCCTTCCCGACCCCAAATATGGCAATCAGCTAAACCCTGAGCATATGGGCAAGATTCACCAGCCACATACTACAGAAAATTCTTTCCTGGGTAACTCAGATCCCATCCATCTAATATCCCATCTCAGGGGATTTGGCCTATTTACCCTGAATATTTAAAGATCAATTACTTACCAAAATCCCATTATCCCATCATACCATCTCCTCCATAAACTTATCAAGTAGAATCTTAAAACCAGATAGATCTTTTGCCCCCACTGCTTCCCTTGGAAGGCTATTCCAAAACTTCACTCCTCTGATGGTTAAAAACCTTTGTCTGATTTCAGGTCTAAACTTCCTGGTGGCCAGTTTATACCCATTTGTTCTTGTGTCCACATTGGTGCTGAGCTGAAATAATTCCTCTCCCTCTCCTGTATTTATCCCTCTGATATATTTATAGAGAGCAATCATATCTCCCCTCAACCTTCTTTTAGTTAGGCTAAATTTCGGCAAGATCTGTGACTTTGGCTGAATCCTTGTTATACCACATTGTCCCTTGGAGTATGGGGACTGGCAGAGGATGGGATATGAGTAGGAGGGGAAAAGGAGAGAGTACCAAGGTGGCTCAGATGCCATAATGGTGAGGACCAGGAGTAGGAAGATGGAGGAACAGCCTAGGGGTGTTCGGAAGGCATGCGCGTAGCTATATAGCCTAAGCAATGTACTCCATAGCTCTCTTAACCTTTCATGTGGCCTCCTCACTGCATTTTGTACTGAACTGCTGGAGTTTGCTCCTGTCTCTGCCACCTGGCAGAGGTGAGCATATGTTGCCTGACAGAGAGAGCATGGTCAAGCGACAATGAAAGCTGTGCATGAGCAGTGAACACAAGAGTACGAAGGGTGTAAACACTGGTGAGGAAAGGGAATTGCTTGTAGTGATCTTGAGTGGGTGGGATATAACTAAGAGTATTGGAATGAAGCCAAGCAATGAAAAATATAGGCCAGACAGCCCGGGAGAGGGCCAAATTTGTCTTTAATGGGATTAGACTAGAGACAAATTTGGCTCAGACAGTCCTAGCAGTTAGCTATTAGCCCCAGTCTCTCCAGTGGAGTCCCCATCTTTTGCATCATTTAAAAGTGGACTGAACAAAGTCCTGGCAAAGGCATAATGGGGAACAGTCTGACATTGGCCATAGGAAGGCACTGACTAGGTCTTTTCCCTTTCTGATTCTCTAGGATTTTATTGAGCTGATGCATTATAAAGGAGCAGAATGGGTAGCATGGCAATAGGTGGGCCACCGGCATTCTCCAGATTGTTTACACGTGGTAAACTGAGTGAAGGGTTGGTCTCATTTTGCTTTCTTAAAGAAAGATAGATAATACAGTAGATATATACAGATAATACAGTATAGAAATATACACACTAGTTCCTGCTCTCAAGATTCAGGTCCCTGATAGCCCTTGAGTTTTAGGTGCTGGTGTCACTGCGCCTCAGTGGGTCACAGCTGAGAATACCAGATTCAGGACAGCCTGCTGAGAAATAGGAAAGATTCACCCCAAACTGGTGATTATTCTTCAGTAAAATATACCAAACCAGCAACAAAAGTAAACTTCTGTCTCACCACGCTACTTAACAAGAAGTCCAAAATGCAGTCTTCCTGCTTTACTACCCAGATACTGGACTGTATGATGAGTGGTTACTGAAAGCCAAATTTCATCACATACAGTGTCCTCTAATCCCAAGAGATCAACCACATAGCCAAGTCAATATATAACAACATATAACAGCAATAATCATGCTGTTGCCAATCCTGTAGTAACTAAAATTTAAAGGTTTATTTATAACGAAAAGAAGAGGAGAGTTAAAATGGTTTAGGAAGTCATATACTTGCAATCATTGCAAAGTTCTTGGATCAGGTTTGCATCACTGATGTTACAGACTGCTAGCTTGTAAAGTCTCTGGTAACTTCCAAAAGATTGGAAGGTCCTCAGTCCATAGTCAATATGCTCCTTTTAGTGTAAGTCCATAGTCCAGAGATCAGAGCAGGGAAGAGGTAAAATGGAGATGCGTCCAAGGTCCTTTATACCTTCTCCCACGTGGAGAGGGTGCTCTCAATCTTAGTTCATGGAAAATTACAGGCACAAGATGGAGTCCAGGATCACCTGAGCAAGTCACATGCCCTTACATGCTTTGAGGACTCACAGAAGCAGCCATTACCCAAATTTTGGCTGAAATGTCCAGAGGAAAGCTCACCGGGAGGAGACAAGCTTCTTCTATTTCCTATTGTGTTCTTTTAGGGGCCATCGACTTGAATGGCTCATTCACAATGTGCTGGCTAGACTGAATATAAACTACCTTGTGGGCGTTACCCCATGGGCAAACACATTGGAAATATTAGTACATACTCAATATTCGTCACTTTAGATACAAAGATGATACATACATAGAAACAGGATAATCATATTTGATAGCTTGTAACTTTTCCATTGATAACTTACATGACATATTTTGTACAAGATTTGTTGCAACCGTCTACCGTGGCAATATTAATGATACAAATGGTCATATTTCAGTCACACAGCATCACAGCTGGCATCATGAAATTTGGTGTGCAAAGCCCAGCCAACGCTGTGTGTATGTCCTCCAGTAGCTGTAAAAACCATAATTGCAGGTGGCATTCAGAAGACAAAAGAGATGCGCCTTTTCTTATAAGCAGCGTGTGCTTTTTGCACTGAACCCCTCCCCATCACCCTGGGGTTGAAAGTGACATGCAGTAGGTCATCTTGTCCCTGTCAGCATGGCAATTGATCAGAACATCATGGAACCTGAGGCTAGAGAGCATGACTACTTAGGTCATGATCTCCACCTCCCCTCTGCCAGGTCAGGGTTGTTGGGGAGATTCTGCTTTGTCCGTTTTGCTGTTTGCTGGGTTTGGAAAGCTACGAGTGCTCCCGGGAGGGATTGACAGGTGGGGATAATTACAGGTGAGGAAGTCACAAGGGGACAGTGAATGCAATTTATCAGATGCCATTTATCGTGTGAGCATAATCATCACATTATTGTCATCACATTGTTATTTATTACAGCTTGTCACTGTGCACAAGGAAGAAGATACAGCCTCTGTTCTGAGGAGCATGTTGTAGCTATCAGGATGGACACAGAAGTGGGCTGTCTAATCTAGGTAAGTATAATGTGTGCAATCTGAGACCCACCATTTCACATATTATTAAGGATAGCCAGAGCCACAGAGTGAGTTGCTTGAAGTTCTAGTTTGTTGGGAGCCAACGTGTGGTTTTGGGCCTCTCTCTACATCCTGCCTTCCAACTTTTGCACTGCTTTAATACCTTTGGATCCGAGATTGCAGTGTAGCCACTATAACTGGTCATGTTTTGCTGTGTGCTGAATTCAGAGCGATCTCATTGAAACTGCTGGGGAAAAGGCTTGGGGTCTGACTCACTGTTTTGCACAGAGATGGGAGGTGCATTATGAATTGATATGCAGCAGATTTGAAATATTTTGGGTCTTTTCTTTTTGACAGAATACATGAGGTTTTTTTGTTGATGTTGTTTTAAGAGGGCTTGGAGGCTAAAAATAGAGCAATGTTAGCCTGTCTGGAATATTGCAGTGTGAATCTCCAGCAGACTGCTATTCAGAGCTGACCTTCAAAGCTGAAAAGCCAGCTGTGTGAAGTTTGTTGCTTCCTGCTTTCACCCTTGCACATTGGCTGGTGGCTGCCCAGTGTGCTGGGCTATTTAAAAGGATGGATTGAACAGCCCAGAGAATAAATATGCCTCTACCGTGTAGCAAAGAGCCACCTGACAAAACTTTTACTTTCCCATTCAAATGGCCTGCTTAGCTATGCAGGTGGGCCTGAGCTTCAAGATTGGGGTCTGGAGCTGTCTTTGGAGCTCAGGGGTGCTCAGATCAGAGGGTTTTGCTTCAGTTCCATCTCCAACCATGTGGTGCATTTAAAGGTCAAGATCACTATGTTCTGATTTACAGGGGAAAAGTATACTTGTATAGATACCCTAGGCTTGGCCTGCCTTCATACATTGTACCAAAGCCTATAAGTACCTCACTCAGTGCACAAAACAGATCTGCTCTAGGGATGGATCAGGATTGTGTACTGAAGGAGGCTGTTGTCTGCAAGACCCCCTGCTTCATCTGTTGCCAAAGATGGAGGGTAGGTAGTGAATGAGGCTAGGGACTGCAGGAAGAGAAAGGATAGCTTCGAGGTTAAGGCGATTAAGTGCTGCCCTGGAGAACTGGATTCTACCCCTTCCTCTGTCACAGACTTCCTCATCTAAACCAAACTTTTCACAGGTGTAACTAATTGTGTGTTCCTCTTCTCAGGGTACCTCACCTGAGACCCAGGGATCTGATTTGCAGAAGTGCTGAGCACTAACAGTTGCAAGCTGCGATTTGAGCAAATAAAGTGCTATATAATGCTTAGTACTCTGAAAAATCAGGTCCTAGGTGTCTCATACTCGGCACCCAACATTAATGGATACTTTTGGGTAATTGAAATTAGTGAATACTTAATCTCTCCGTGCCTTAGTTTCCCATCTGTAAAACGGGCATAATACCACTCCCTCACCTCACAGGGGTGTTGTAAAGAGACATTCCTTAATGTTTATGAAGGACTCAGATGCTATAGGGATGAGTACCATAGAAAAGGCCCTGAGGAAGTTCATAATTCTGTCTTCAGAGTAGGGTTTGAGTAGTGTGTCATAAATATAGCCTGGGGCCACACACTGAACAATGAGGAGAAAACCTATTGAATAGCTGCTCATTATTCAAGCATTGTCTGTCCTGTGTACTAAATGAGTCAGGGGTTCTGTGGAAAAAATAATAGGTGATCATGCAATTTAAGACTGTATCATAATGCATATGCACAAGGGGGCTGAATTAAGGTTACATGGGCAACCACAGTTCTGTCATTGTCTCCGTACAGGGGCCAAGAATTGAACTACTTTCATTTTCCTAGAGGTATATCTGTCCAAGCCAGGTCTGATGGTACAGGGAATGCTTATATTGCCTTTGTCCATGGTGCCTCTGTTCTGTGGACAAGCCAAAGACATCAGTTTGGTGCTGTCAATATGGCAACTTTCACTGGCATAAAATTCACTTAAAATTAAACAAGGCTCTGGGAATCTGTGCAGCAGCTACTTGAGCTGATTTTGTGACTTCCTCCTTAATACCTGCCATGTTGTCCCTGCAGAAATTTTTTTGATTCTAGTTTCATAAGCGCATTTATGAATCTGCCCCCAGAGATCAATTACATTGACGAGCTGGCACAGACATCTTATTAATCAGCATGAGGACACCTATGGCTAATAATGTATTTGCCAATTGAATTCCATTTTTTTTAGAACAATAAGTCAAGGTAACGGGGCTGTGTGTTTCACTCTGTAGCAGAGAAATCACACTGCGGTGTCAGAGATGGCAGGTAAATGAGTGAAATGATTACAACAGAGGGAGGCAGATTTCCAAAACTATAGCACAGGAGTAGACTACACTTCCTTCCTCCCAACTCTTCCCACATTCGCCGAATCAGCCAAGGAGTCGCTCAGAACTTTCTCTAAACATTTCCTTGGGACGGAAACATCACTTGATGGGGGAAATGGAGCACATACGCAATAACTAGAAACAGGATCAAACCAAAATCCTGTATCCAGCCCCCCACATCATCCCTCCCCTACATAGCCACACATTTTTATTCCTTTTGAGAGCCCAAAAGTACGCTAGGTGCTTCCCATAAACAAATGAAGAGACAACCCTTTTCTCCCAAAGAGATTACAGGCTAAATTTCAACAGGATACAACGATTGAGGCTGGCTGACTGGATTGTACTACCACCCATCAACCTCATATTTTAGGGCCACATTTAGAAGATATTTAGGTGCTAAAGATGCATCTAGGCACCTTGGGGGTTTTCTGGAGTGCCTAAGCACTGACGTTCCATTAAATCTGATAAGATCTGGCCCTTATCACCTTCCAGGTAAAATAGATGAGTAATAGGGAGGTCCGAGGGAGACTTCATGGAATCTCTGGGTTTTTCCTCCCTTTTCTCATCAACGACAAAAGTGATGAGTGGAAAAGAAGGTAAAAAAGGATACCAGTGAGACCATTAGTATCAGGACCCTAGGAAGGGCTATACCCGGTGTGGAGAATGGGTACATTTTAGTAATATTGTTAATGGATAATGTGTGACTCTGTTTCCCCACTTGCTTGGTATTGTTATCCACTGGGTGTGAAAGAGTTAAATTATCCTCTGGGACCTTGAGATAATGGATAGGGTATTGATATCTGCACTCGTATGAATGAGCTATCTAGAACTGTCCACATATGAATGCAGTTGCCTCAGAGATACACTGGAGGCCAAACATCGGACACTAACATTTAATGATGGAAGCCAAACACGCGCAACATTCTGCAACTTGAGACAAAGGGCTGGGTGTGAGCAGGCTGTGAGACATGATGGCTGTTGCCTAGGGCAGAGAGAGATGAAATCTGGGAGGTTTTGGAGAAGAAGGCAGGTGACACTGCCCACATGAGCTCTCTGTGAAGTTGTGCTTTTCTGGACTAGACTAGGGATCCTTGCATCCTGTGTTCCAGTTGACTAGTAAATGCTGGCTTGTTTTGAAAAGGCTGCTAGGTGTTGCTGCACAGACCTGCTGGTGGAATTGCTCTCCAAAGGAGTAAAGTCTCTACCTGGGGTCTAAACTCATTTGATCTCATTGGAGAGCCATGGTGAGAAAAAGGAACACAGAAGCCAGAGAGCCCAGTCTCAGGGTAATGGAGCTGCAGGTCTAACCCTTGCAGAAAGTGGAAGCCTAAGGCCTGGCACAGGAAAGGAGAGACTTTATTAAAGCTGGAGGCATAGCACCCTAACACCAGGATGTTGAGCTAGGGGGACTAATAGTGAGACCCAGCATGGCCCTTCCAATGTTCCTCCCTGCTAACAGACAGCCATACATGCCAGGTCTGACTGGCAGCTGAGCTGCTGCAGATTGGACATCTATACAAAGCAAATGTGATGTTTCCCAGATAGGAGCTGCTCAGAAAAGAAAAAGAGACAGCAGCATAGAGCTGCAGAAACAAGGGAAAGTGAAGTGACAGACAGTTGACAGTGTAAGCAAAGTGTAAATGAAGTCTGTCTGCCAGAGCCAGAGCGGCGGTGAAAGCAATTGCCCTAGCTGAGCGTTTTTTCTTCCCTCTGCCGGTAATTACTTCCTGTTCCCAGCAGGTGTATTGGAAAGGTGGGTAATGCTGGCCCTTGTGGTAGCAGGTTGGAGCACATTTGCTGTGTATCCTCAGACATCCGTCTACACTGGAGTCCCAGGAGAGTTGGCCAGAAAGACTGGAAGTTAGTTATGGGGAGGGAGAGAGGTTTCTATCCATGGCTGTCCACTTAGCTAGTCCTGTGTTAGTTGTGTGACTAGAGAATTGACTGAGGGGCTTGGATCAGGAAGATGACCCAGTAAAGCCAAAGATTGTTACTGCTGTAGCAAAACTCTTCAGATAGCGCTACAAACACCCCAGTCAGGAGAGAGCTCATAGATGCATCTCTGTGAGATGCCTAGGGCACCTTCAACAAAAGGCCAGCACCTCCCTGTTTGGCCAAGGAGAGTAGCCCCCTCCCATCCAGCAGAACTGCTTATGGACCACGGGGCTCTTGGTTCATTTGCTGGGTATGGCAGAGTGCATAACTCATGTGTGTGGCAAGTCTAATCACCTGGTTGACAGCTCTGCTACCTGCTAAGTCTGCTCCAGGGTCAGACCATTGGTGAGAGGACAAACCACTATCTACAATATCTGCTAGTGCTTAACTGTCTCCTGTCAAACAGATCCATGTTTGAAAGGACTCCCATATTTGACTGATAAAAGTTATTCTATGCACCCATTGCTGTGGTTGGAACACAGTAAACTGCCCACAAATGGTAGCACTAATACCTCCCTTTCCTGTAACATCCTAGGCAATCATAGTAACTAGTCTAGCCATGGTTTATATGCTTGATGCTAGACTAGCAGACATTCCTTGCATGCTGCTCTGAGAGGGAGTGGATGTCACAGCCAGGAACCCCTCCTGAAAAGTGCCCTGCCTCAAGAGTGTACTTCTACGGACCACTAGAGAGGGTTCTTCAGTTGACTTTTGCTGTTGCAATGTACTCAAGTACAAAATGTACTCAATGTACAAAAGATGGTCCCTACAGGAGGTAGGTCCCATGCCATATACTGCTTTATAGATGACCCATTCCACTTAAGCAAGTCAGCCACTGCACTTTGCATAGCTGTAACTTCCAAGCTGTCTTTGGGATTGTCCCCAGTAGAGTTCAGTGCAACAGTTCAACCTGGAGATGCAAAGGTATCTATAACAGTGGTGAGACCAGCCTTATCAAGAGAAGACTGCGAACCCTCAGCAATGCAGAAAAGTAAAAAAAATATGAGCCACTGTTGCTACCAAGAGCAGGGTCAGGTCCAAAAGTACCCCAAGATTCTGAACCTCTGTGGTAAGGGGTGAACATACCCTTCCACCAACTAGAGCAGTCACAACCCCTGCCAGTTCCCCTACTTACTTCCCTTGCAGGATTGAGTCCAAAGTGAAAGGCAAATCAGGGCCATAATTGATAATTACATGATAACCTGCTGTTTCTCAAATAATACAATGCAAGATCATGCAACTAATCTTTGCAAATACCTCAGTCTGCAGAAAAAAAAAATGGCAAATAATTTCAAACAACAAACAGACCTGAGAAAATTGTCTGGTAGCTGGCAGCAATTTGCAGACAGATGAAGAAATTGGTTTAGTGAGTTTGCTCAGCTTGAGGCATAACCAACACTTGTTACAATGAAAGACGCAAGTTAAATCACCTTAGACCCTCACCACACTAGGGGTTGTTTGACACCCTTTTCAGTCAGGTTTTCAACTTATCAAGGCTATTAGTGTACACAAAACAAATGATTCAGGCTCTTGGTTACTCAGCACCCATTGCTACGCACAGCGGAGAGAAAGGATCATGGTTTCACTGTGGCTACATGCATCAATGCTCTTTGCTCCAAGCACTGGGGACTCAGTCACTGTCATATTACACCATTAAAATATGACTGTCCATTGAGATTCCACATCCACTGCCTGACAGGTCTGATAAATCCCAGAGCACAGAGTTAAAATTGTTACTCATTGTTCTATTAACTCTAGCATGCTAACAGGTACTACTAGTTCATGCTCTATCTTTTCCTTGTGCTTCTGTCAGAGTGTCTGTTTGACAGATGCCACTTGTCTGCTAGGGTTGCAAAGGCAGATGACTGGGACTTGCTTCGTCAGATGTGCCCTGAATCTATGATTCAAAGCTATTTCAGCTAGCTGAGATTTAAAAACAACCTTTAAAATATTAAGTGTGACCCAAGGATATACACTTTTTTTGGCTGGGGGAGATAGGGTATGAGGAGTCGACTTCCACAATAAACTGAAGAAACCAGGACATATGGTTTAGCTCATAGTGCTAAAGGCTCTTGATAGATTCTTCATGTTACTATTATTTATTAGTGTTCTAGTTTAACCTGAGCTCCCATTCATCTTACTTTTTGTACAAATTTCCATATGCTGCCATGTCAGTCAATGCAAATGAAAAATAAAAAGCCATCAGCTTAGGTTATAAAAAAACCCTAAACTTCAAATGACTGTAGATTCCTGTGACTATACAGAACTGTCATATAACCTTAAACCATTGCAGAATGTCCCATTTTCACTAAACCAAAGTAGAAGTGCTCTGCAGCACCCTCTGGTGAGGTTGAGAGGTGCAGATTAGAACCCCATTTCCAGAGCTTTCATAGTATTCTCAGAAGAAAGCATGCCACCTACTAACCTGTTTTATATAATTTCCTACAGCTCATAGGAACTAGGGCGGCTGGCAGTGTTGCTGCACACACACACCACTTCCCCCCCTCGGCTTGAAGTGATTTCCATCAGATACAGGGTTTACAGTTTGGTTGAGTGGCTCTCAGCACCACAGCTATACAAATTGTTCCAGCACCCCTGCTGCAGCCTACCTAGATTTTCCGTAATGAGCTCCCATACCCATATTAAAGAGCTTAACATTGCTTAAGAGATCTGATGAAATCACAGTAGCTATGTCTATAAGAGCTTGATTGTGCCCTTTACACCCACCCTTCCTATATCATTTGTCATCTTAACTGTAATTTCTTCAAGGCCGGGGACCATGTCTTTATTTGAAGAGCTTCCAGTACAGTGGGGCCCTGATCTTGAGCAAGGCCTCTAGACACTACAGTAATACAAATATTGAATAAGAATATGAATTTTGTAAAGCGCAAAGCTCATTCTAGAACATTAAAAAAAATCTCAGTATCATCTTTATGCAGACGTTTACAAACAGTTTAATAATAAATAAAAAAACCAAGCCTCAAGTGTTCCTGAGACACTGAGCAGCGTGTGTGATTCACTCTGCAATTCAACACATTCTGGCATCACAATACAAGTGTTTGCAAACAAACAGGATGAGATAGCACACACCTCCAAAGCAGTACTGGAATATCGCTGTACACAAAGATGTGGGGATTGCAGAAGTGAACTACAGAGCTATCATTTCAATTACCACGCTTGTTAGCAAGGATGGTCAGAGATGTAGAGCAAAGAAGCAGTTCACTCAGGTCAGAACTGTAGCACTTTGGAGAGACAGCAAGGGGGAAGCTTATACCATCCTTGTCTGAGCTCTTCCTATTCCATGGATAAACAGAGGACCTCTAGGGTTGTCAATCTGGCATCTTGGAGCAGCACCAAGTAAAACAGGCTGCACGGCAATAACAGCACGCTGATAGCATCATAACATACATCAGCTAACCATAAAACATAGAATTTCCTGGCTTAAAGAGAACAGGAAAAATCCCTGCAGAGGTTCAGTAACAGGTGACTGGAAGTGCTAAAGGAACAATTTGTTATGAGATTTCTCTCAGCTCCTTGAGTCATCATTGCCTGTTACTTGGTAATGGTGCCTGCCAATATAGGAGATTATTCAGTCAGAAATGGTGGCTGTCAGAGTATAGTGTAAATGAGACATGCATTGTGTCTTACACATGGCCAAGAAGGGTGTGGAATTCTGCAATGGGTTAATGCTTCTTTGGGAGACAAATAAGTGGCTACACCTCAGGATAATCTTTCCTGAACTGTTTATTTCCAGTAGCTGCTTCCAACACACAACCCAGCCCCCACCTGCTGTGGGAAACTTGTGTGTCACAGCTCCATCCCAAACATCTTACAGTCCCTTTGTAAGAACAGGTGCTTGGCTATCTGTCAAAAACATTTCAGGCTCACAGATACTGAGCCAAAATCATCCTCAGTGAAACTCCATCAACAAGCAGGTTTTAACAGAGGCTTCTGAAAAGGGATCTAGCATGCCTTGCTGTTGGCTACACTTGCATCTAAAGGCTGCTTAGCACCAACTCAGCTCCCTCATTGGTGACACCCATTGCCAGCAATGGGTAATTTTTGTAGTGTGGACAAGGCTCAAGTGTCTTAAGCACCGAGTCATTCAGCTGACCTGTGCAGAGATGAGGTCACCTCAAATACATCTTAGTTTAATGAATGCATTATTTCCTTACCTTTCCCACTCTTGTTGCAATAATTTCTCCATATCTCACCATTCCTCAGGGGCTCTGGAAGGTGGCAACAGAAATGTTACAATGTAGGAAGTGTCTTTTTACTTGGTAAGTATACTCTGTGCATAATGGAGTATAACAATGCTTCTCTCAAACATCTTCCCCAGTAATATACAGTCATTCTGTCATAGACAAAGTGACTACATGATACTCACATAGCTAAAGTGTCCTCAGATGTAGAATTAACACAGTGGGTCAGTGTAAATAGGAGGTTCCAGTTTACTGTAATTCAACTGCCATGCCTGACTGTTTTCCAGCTCCCTCTGCTTTCAAGTGGAATGCTCCTACTGACTTCAATGAAAGTTAGCTCAGACCCTTATCTGAAGAAAATGATTTATGAATGTATAGGTATGTACAAAGCAGGCAGGAAAAAGCTTCATGATGTCTTCCTCAAAGCCCACTAACTCTTCCACTAGCAATCCCAAATCCATTACCAATAATCCATCAATAAAAATACACTACACTACAATAGAAATAGCACATTCCTCTGGGCCCCTCCGTGTATCTGAGCTGTTCGTTCAGAATGTAAACTCATGAGATCAGGGGCAATGTCTTTTGTGGGGGTTTTTTTTGTTTGTTTTTTTTTTAAACACACACACACACACACACACACAGGTAAGAACAACTTATGACATGATACTGTCTTGTGGACTATGAAGATTGTATCACGATCAGTGGAACTGGAGTCTGAGCACCAGTGTTCCCTGGAGGGACTGCTATTGACAGGACATCAGGAAAACAGGGATTGCGGGAGTTAGGCTGGAAGCAACTGATCCCCATGAACTGAATCGTGCACGGGGTTTAACAAAGTTCCCTTTGTTCAACTTGGCCTGCACTCATGCTTTGCTAATGAAACATGGGGGAAAACATCTGAGCTGTGAGTTCTCTGAAGTGCAGAAGCTGGTTGCATGAGCCATGTCACTCGGTCTGAAGCCCCCAGAGCTCTGGGTTTGAGGGGGTCTGTCACTTGCCAGTCGTGTGATACCTGCCAGCAGAAGAGGCCACATGAATTGGCCACCTGACCATGGGAAAGGTGAGAGCGGATTTATTTACCTTCAAGGAAAAGCGGTCCTTGATTACAGTGGACTACGACTCACATTTTTGGGATGTCAATGCCCTGGCTGATATAAGAAGCAAATCAGAGAATGGCAAACTGAGGGCCCATTTTGTGAGGTATGGCTTTCCAGACACTATATTCACTGACAATGGAGCCCAGTTTGTCTTGGAATAATTCAAGGAATTTACATGCAAATGACCACCACACTGACATTATACTCCATATTCTTTATGAAAATATGCTTGTGGTAGGAATATGACATAACTAAGATATGCTTTATGCAAGATAACTCTTGTAAGGCATCATTGGAGAGGTTATAATTAACTGAATACAATTATCCTATTTGTATGCATGTATCATTTCTGTATCTGAAGTTAGGAATATTGACTATGTATCTATATTTCAAACATGTTACTTTGTGGGACACCCCCTGCTAACGCTTCAGGTACAACAATGAAAAAGCCCAACAGTGCTGATGGCTCATCAGCAAGAGACAATGGATTGTAAAAGAGCTTAGTCTACCTGTGACCGTCAGCCTGTGAAGAATGGCTACAGGGGCCCTACAGAGGCATGTGACCATGTCACCTGATACTGGAACCCATCTTGAATTCTGTACTTTTCTCCTGAGAAACTGGGGTGGAGGTCCAAACTAGGAAACAAAGGACTCCCACCTTATGCAAAACCTATTTAAGGGTGGGGAGTGAGGGTGGGAACAACTAAGACTGAACTGGGGGAAAGAACTGGGCCCAGGCTGGAAGGGCATCTGGCCTGTGAAGAAGATTATTGGAACCACATTTAGGGTGAGAACTCATGTGGAACCAGTTTCTTTAGTTTATTAAGCTTAGTTTGCATACTCAGTTTTATTTGCTTAGTAATCTGCCTTGTTCTGTCTGCTACCTCCTTAACTTCTTAAAATACACCTGTTATAGTTCATAAATTTCTGGTTTATAATATAACCCAGTTTATGTGATTTCTAACTGGGGTGGCAAGGAGTTGTGCATACCCTCCTCCCCATTGAGGAAAGAGGCAAATTTCATATAATTTTGGGTTTGTACTCCAAAGGAGTGGGGGTGGACATCTGGATACTGGGGCAAGCCCCTTAAAATGAGCCTTCCCAGAGTGGATCTTAGTCTCTCTGTGCAGCTGGGTGTGGCCCTGCCTGTGTGCTTGGCTGGGGACCCTAGCTTAGCAAGACCAGGTAAAAGGGGGCCCAGGCTGGTAGACTAGTCTGACTTAGTGGCATCCCAGCACACTAGGTGACATCCCAGGGGGTCCAGCTTGTCACAAATACCTCTTCTGCAGCTAGAGTTGCCAACTTTCTACTTGCACAAAACCAAACACCCTTGCCCTGCCATCTGCCCTGCCCCTCCTCCAAGGCCCCACCCTCACTCACTCCATTCCTCCTCCCTCTGTCACTCATTTTCACCAGGCTGGCTAAGGGGGTTGGGGTGTGGGCTCCAGCTGGGGGTGCACGCTCTGGGATGGGACCAGAAATGAGGAGTTCAGGTTGTGGGAGGGAGCTCCAGGCTGAGGCAGTGGGCAGGGATGCGAGAGAGGGTGAGGGCTCTGGCTGGGGGTTTAAGAGGGGGCTCCAGGCTGGGGGGTGGAGTTGAAGCATTCAGAGTATGGAAGGGGTCTCCTGGCTGAGGCAGAGGGTTGGGGTGTGGGAGGGGATATGGGTTCTGGGTTGGGGGTGAGGGATTTGGTGCAGGAGGGAGCTCTGGCTGGGGGTTCAGACTCTGGGTTGGGGCTGGGGATGAAGGGTTTGGGGTGCAGGAGGGGGCTCCAGGTTGGGATCAAGAGGTTCAGAGGGCAGGAGGGGGATCAGGACTGGGGCAGGGGGTTGGGGGCATGAGGGCTCCAGCTGGGGGTGTGGGCTCTGGGGTTGGGGGTTCAGGTGAGTACTCTGGGTTGGGATTGAGGGGTTCAGAGGGCAGGAGGGGGATCAGGGCTGGGGCAAGGAGTTGAGACACAGGAAGGGGTTAGGGGTGCAGGCTCTGGGTGGCACTTACCTCAAGCAGCTCTTGGAAGCAGCAGCATGGCTCCCCTCCGGCTCCTATGGGGAGGCAGGGCTAGGCAGCTCTGCATGCTGCCCCATCCATAGGTGCCACCCCAGCAGTTCCCATTGGCTGTGATTCCCAGACAATGGGAGCTGCAGAGCCAGGGCTTGGGACAGGGGCAGCGTGTGCAGCCCCTTGGCTGCCCCTATGCATAGGAGCCGGCGGGGAGACATGCCAGGAGATGGTCACCAATCAGAGACAGCAGATACTAGAGTATGACAGGTCAGCCAAGGACCAGCTGGCCCTGGAGACAGGCTCTTGTGAAGAGTCAGGCCAAAAAGTTTGCTCTAATGGCTGACGGCCACATCGGGGTTGCAAAACTGCATGGAGGGCCGGGTAGGGAAGGCTGTGACTCCCCAAACAGCCTGGCCCCTGCCCCCTAACTGTCCCCTTTAGAACCCTGACCCATCCAACCCCCCTCCTCCTTGTCCCCTGACCACTGCCTCCCAGGACCCCCCCGCCCCTAGCCACCCACCTGTGACTCCACCCCCTATTCAACCCTTCCTGCTCCCTGTCCCCCGACCCCTATCCACACCCCCACCCCCTGACAGGTCCCCCAGGACTCCCATGCCTATCCAACCCCCTGATCCCTGTCCCCTGACCACCCCCCCACCCAGAACCTCTGCCCCATCCAATTGCCCCCTATTCCCTGACTGCCCCATGGGACCCCTTATCCAACTCCTCTGCTCCCTGCCCCCTTACCATGTTGCTCAGAGCAGCGGGAGCTCACAGCCATGTCACTGCACTGCCCAGAAGGAGCAGTGGGCCAGAGCGCTGGCAGCGGGGTGAGCAGAGGCTGTGGGGGAGGGGAGACAGCAGCAGAGGGGCTGGGGGCTCGCCTCCCTGGCCGGGAACTCAAGGGCTGGGCAGGACAGTCCCGTAGGCCGGATGTGGCCCGCGGGCCATAGTTTGCCCACCTCTGCATTAGAGGAACACCAGAGATAATGGACAAGAGGAGTTATGAGGCATGCAATGGCACCCAGGTCATTTGAAATGGCTACAGAAGAGGGACAGGTGATCCAAAGGAACAGAAGACAGAGGTCAGACAAATCCAGAGAGATCCTACAGAGATCACAGAACAGAGAGACAGAACCATTCAGAGGCCAAGCTCACAGGAAGGGAGGAGGCTGCACAGAGATCGTTTGCTAGAATCAGAGACAGGTGGCAGGGAGAGCTAGATAACTCCCATTGTGGTCACCTGTTGAGGAGACCAACCTGTCTCAAAGACCATGCAAGTCAGCTGAGTCTATGGTAAAGACAAGATGCCAACTCAGCTATGTGCTAACAACCTCTAAACAAAGGACACGGAGTGAGGCATCACTTAATTGTTTTTAATGTTTATACGACGTTTGTCAAATTGAAAGGCTGTATCATGATCAGTGGAACTAGAACTAGAAGGCCCACATTCAGTGGAGGGGCTGTTATTGATGGGACACCAGGAAAACAGGGAATGTGGAGAATAAGGTCAGAAGCAATGCAGCCACATAGCCAGAGCAGTGCACAGGTTTAATAAAGTTTCATTTGTTCAGCCTAACCTACATTCTGCTTCACTCTTTGAAGAAGAAAGAAAACAGGAAGGAGGCTAGAGAGAGACAAAGTTAAGGGTTCTCCAAGTCCAGTTTCATCCATTATGGTGTTGATGTAATTGTTACATAAGAGTATTGGTTCCTGAGATTCTCTGCATGCACAAGTAGAAAATAAGAATAATGAAATGAATAATGTATTTAAATTGATGCCTAATTTTCTGTCATGCTCCATTATTTGTTTGGTTTTTATTACTTTAGCACTTATCAGACAAAAGGATGCAACTTTCTGGCATACCCCAGCCTGGTTTTTAGTCAATTACAATAGTTATTAAAACAGAGCTCGTAGAAGATGACAAACAGAAATATCCCCTAACACCAAGAGTAAATATTGTAGGACCATTCTAAACCTAAACAAAAAGGTAGCATGGGCTAGCAGGACTGCCTCAGTAATGTCTATCCACAGTTCAGAGAGGTGGGACCATAGCTTGGTAAACAAGCTGGGGTTAAGAAGTCAGCCCCCACTGAGTGATAGAAGGACTGAATTCTGCTGACTATAACAAAGAATGGTCACTGTGTTTAGTTTCTCTGAAGCGATTAACTGAATAAAGAAAAGGAGTACTTGTGGCACCTTAGAGACTAACAAATTTATTAGAGCATAAGCTTTCGTGAGCTACAGCTCACTTCATCGGATGCATTTGGTGGAAAAAACAGGAGAGATTTATACACACACAACATGAAACAATGGGTTTATCATACACACTGTAAGGAGAGTGATTACTTAAGATAAGCCATCACCAGCAGCGGGGGGGGGGGGGGGGGGGGAGGAAAACCTTTCATGGTGACAAGCAAGGTAGGTTTCAGAGTAGCAGCCGTGTTAGTCTGTATTCTCAAAAAGAAAAGGAGTACTTGTGGCACCTTAGAGACTAACAAATTTATTAGAGCATAAGCTTTCGTGAGCTACAGCTCACTTCATCGCATCCGATGAAGTGAGCTGTAGCTCACGAAAGCTTATGCTCTAATAAATTTGTTAGTCTCTAAGGTGCCACAAGTACTCCTTTTCTTTTTAAGCAAGGTAGGCTAATTCCAGCAGTTAACAAGAATATCAGAGGAACAGTGGGGGTGGGGTGGGGGGGAGAAATACCATGGGGAAATAGTTTTACTTTATGTAATGACTCATCCATTCCCAGTCTCTATTCAAGCTTAAGTTAGTTGTATCCAGTTTGCAAATTAATTCCAATTCAGCAGTCTCTCGTTGGAGTCTGTTTTTGAAGCTTTTTTCTTGAAGGATAGCCACTCTTAGGTCTGTAAGCGAGTGACCAGAGAGATTGAAGTGTTCTCCAACTGGTTTTTGGAATGTTATAATTCTTGACGTCTGATTTGTGTCCATTCATTTTTATGTAGAGACTGTCCAGTTTGGCCAATGTATATGGCAGAGGGGCATTGCTGGTACATGGCATATATCACACTGGTATATTTAATTGGTAGATTAGCTTGAGTGATTATTCAGTTAAAGTTAGCATCTTAGCTGAATGAATGATTGCATACATTTGAGAAGAACAGGAGGGGCAAAACTCAGAGAACCAGGATGAAATAAAGGAGAGGAAAGTGTCAGCTGGACATCAGAAGATCTGGGGAGTGATGAATGCCACCTGAGATTATTAAAACTAGACTGTATAAAGCAGTGGACAACACATGGTAGAAAGCAGTCAGACACTGGCAAGAGAGTAGCCTAGATGACTAACTGAGTGTTGTGGGGAACTGTACCTTTAAGAGGCTCTGGTAAGAGCCATCTGGAACCAGCTGTTATGCCAGAGTCCTCAGCTTTGAATGCCTACTGACCACCCACAAGTGTTTCCCAGCTCTAACTTATAGATTCATAGATACTAAGGTCAGAAGGGACCATTCTGATCATCTAGTCTGACCTCCTGCACAGCGCAGGCCACAGAATCTCACCCACCCACTCCTATGAAAAACCTCACCCATGTCTGAGCTATTGAAGTCCTTAAATCATGGTTCAAAGACTTCAAGGAGCAGAGAAGCCTCCCTCAAGTCAACCATGCCCCATGCTACAGAGGAAGGCAAAAAACCTCCAGGGCCTCTCCAATCTACCCTGGAGGAAAATTCCTTCCCGACCCCAAATATGGCGATCAGCTAAACCCTGAGCATATGGGCAAGATTCACCAGCCAGATACCCAGGAAAGAATTTTCTATAGTAACTCAGATCCCATCCATCTAATATCCCATCTCAGGGGATTTGGCCTATTTACCCTGAATATTTAAAGATCAATTACTTACCAAAATCCCATTATCCCATCATACCATCTCCTCCATAAACTTATCGAGTAGAATCTTAAAGCCAGATAGATCTTTTGCCCCCACTGCTTCCCTTGGAAGGCTATTCCAAAACTTCACTCCTCTGATGGTTAAAAACCTTCGTCTGATTTCAAGTCTAAACTTCCTGGTGGCCAGTTTATACCCATTTGTTCTTGTGTCCACATTGGTGCTGAGCTGAAATAATTCCTCTCCCTCTCCTGTATTTATCCCTCTGATATATTTATAGAGAGCAATCATATCTCCCCTCAACCTTCTTTTAGTTAGGCTAAACAAGCCAAGCTCCTTAAGTCTCCTTTCATAAGACAAGTTTTCCATTCCTCGGATCATCCTAGTAGCCCTTCTCTGTACCTGCTCCAGTTTGAATTCATCCTTTTTAAACATGGGAGACCAGAACTGCACACAATATTCTAGGTGAGGTCTCACCAGTGCCTTGTATAACGGTACTAAAATCTCCTTATCCCTACTGGAAATGCCTCTCCTGATGCATCCCAAAACCGCATTAGCTTTTTTCACAGCCATATCACATTGGCAGCTCATAGTCATCCTATGATCAACCAATACTCCAAGGTCCTTCTCCTCTTCCGTTACTTCTAATTGATGCGTCCCCAACTTATAACTAAAATTCTTGTTATTAATCCCTAAATGCATAACCTTACACTTCTCACTATTAAATTTCATCCCATTAGTCCAGATCCTCCTGTATAATATCCCGATCCTTCTCCGAATTGGCAATACCTCCCAGCTTTGTATCATCTGCAAACTTTATTAGCACACTCCCACTTTTTGTGCCAAGGTCAGTAATAAAAAGATTAAATAAGATTGGTCCCAAAACCGATCCCTGAGGAACTCCACTGGTAACCTCCCTCCAACCTGACAGTTCGCCTTTCAGTAGGACCCGTTGCAGTCTCCCCTTTAACCAATTCCTTATCCACCTTTTGATGTTCATATTTATCCCCATCTTCTCCAATTTAACTAATAATTCCCCATGTGGCACGGTATCAAATGCCTTACTGAAATCTAGGTAAATTAGATCCACTGCATTTCCTTTATCTAAAAAATCTGTTACTTTTTCAAAAAGGAGATTAGGTTGGTTTGGCACGATCTACCTTTTGTAAAACCATGTTGTATTTTGTCCCATTTACCATTGACTTCAATGTCCTTAACTAATTTCTCCTTCAAAATTTTTTCCAGGACCTTGCATACTACAGATGTCAAACTAACTGGCCTGTAGTTACCTGGATCACTTTTTTTTCCTTTCTTAAAAATAGGAACTATATTAGCAATTCTCCAATCATTCGGTACTACTCCTGAGTTTACAGATTCATTAAAAATTCTTGCTAATGGGCTTGCAATTTCAGGTGCCAATTCCTTTAATATTCTTGGAGGAAGATTATCTGGACCCCCCGATTTAGTCCCATTAAGCTGTTTCAGTTTCACTTCTACCTCTGATATGGTAATATCTACCTCTATATCCTCCTTCCCATTTGTCATGCTACCATTATCCCCAAGATCCTCTTTAGCCTTATTAAAGACTGAGGCAAAGTATTTGTTTAGATATTGGGCCATGCCTAGATTATCTTTAACCTCCACTCCATCCTCAGTGTTAAGCGGCCCCACTGCTTCCTTTTTAGTTTTCTTATTTATATGGCTACAGAACCTTTTACTATTGGTTTTAATTCCCTTTGCAAGGTCCAACTCTACTCGACTTTTAGCCTGTCTCACTTGATCCCTACATGTTCTGACCTCAATTAGGTAGCTTTCCTTGCTGATCCCTCCCATCTTCCACTCCCTGTATGCTTTCTGCTTCTTCATAATCACCTCTCTAAGATGCTTGCTCATCCAGCTTGGTCTACAACTCCTTCCTATGAATTTTTTCCCCTTTCTTGGGATACAGGCTTCCGATAGCTTCTGCAGTTTTGATTTAAAGTAATCCCAGGCCTCCTCTACCTTTAGATCCATAAGTTCTTCAGTCCAATCCACTTCCCTAACTAATTTCCTTAATTTTTGAAAGTCAGCCCTTTTGAAATCAAAAACTCAAGTTGCAGATTTATTTTTGTTAATCCTTCCATTTAGTTTGAACTGAATTAGCTCATGATCACTTGAGCCAAGATTGTCCCCTACAACCATTTCTTCTATGAGGTCCTCGCTACTCACCAAAGTTAAATCTAAAATGGCATCCCCTCTAGTCGGTTCAGCAGCTACTTGATGAAGGAATCCATTAGCTATCGCATCTAGGAAAATCTGAGCCCTATTATTATTACTAGCACTGGTCCTCCAGTCTATATCTGGAAAGTTAAAGTCTCCCATGATCATGCAGTTTCCATTAGTATTTACTTTATTAAAGACATTAAAAAGGGCTGTATCCATATCCAAATTAGATCCCGGAGGTCTATAGCACACCCCAAGCACTATCGTAGGAGAGGCTTTACTAGTTTTCTTCCCCAATGTAATTTTTGCCCAGCCAGACTGTCTTATCCATTGCATCGCTTCTTATTTCTTTACATTCTACCTCATCATTGATATACAATGCTACTCCACCCCCTTTACCTTTGTTTCTTTCTTTCCTAAACAGCACATACCCTTCAATACCTGTAGTCCAGTCATGACTACTATTCCACCATGTTTCTGTTATCCCTATAATATCTGGTTTCACTTCCTGCACCAGTAGCTCTAGTTCCTCCATTTTGTTACCTAGACTCCTCGCATTGGTGTACAAACATCTTAATTTTTGCTGTTTGGCCTCGCTCACATTTTGCACCCTATTAGGCACAGTCATTCTACATCCAGTATAACCTATTAGACTAGTATCCACACCGCCCTCGCTCCTTATATACATTCTCCTACCCACGGCTGTATCCATTCTTACTTCATCTTCTTCCCTCTCAATGCTAAAATCTGGCGTGGAGATTTTCTAGACATCTCCCATCCATCTCCCCCCAATTCCTAGTTTAAAGCTCTCTTTATCAGTTGTGCCAGCTTCCATCCTAGAAGTCTATTTCCTTCCCTACTGAGATGAAGTCCATCCCGAGAGATCTGACCTCTGTCTGTGAATGCCTCCCAGTGGTCATACATCCCAAAGCCCTCCTTATAGCACCACTGCCTAAGCCATCTGTTGACAGTCAATCTTGTCAGACCTTTGTTGCCCTTCTCTAGGAAGAGAAAGGATCCCGCTAAACATCACCTGAGCCTCAATTTCCTTAAGCATCTTCCCCAGCCTAGCATAGTCTCCCTTAATACTTTCCAGCGAGAATCTAGCCGTATCATTTGTTCCCACATGAAGGATAATTAGAAGATTCTTTCCCGCTCCCTTTAGGATCCTTTTCAACCTCAGGTCTACATCCCGTATCTTAGCACCCAGAAGACAGCACACCCTTCTATTCTCAGGATCAGCTCTAGTTACAGGCCTGTCTATTCTTCTCAATAAAGAGTCCCTGATCACATAGACCTGCCTTTTCCTGGTGACAGTGCTATTCTCCAGTCTCTCCCCTGTTCCCTCTGGCTGCAAGTTCTTTCCATTCCTATTTTCCCTTACAATCTTCTTCAACCCATCCTGTATCCTCCTGGGGCTCATATTTGGTGTAGTCTCCCTTGACTCTTCCCCTTTTTCTATAGGACTAGCCTCTCTTCTTCCTTACCCTTCCACCTTCAGCAAGTACCTGCTGAGCCCCTTCATTTTCCAACTCTGCAAACCTGTTCCTAAGCTCTATTTCTCTTTCACTAGCCCATCTTTTTCTCTGCCTGGTTCTTTGAGTCACATGTTTCCACTGACCACTTTCCTCATCCAGTCTCTCCTCAAAATTCCCCAGCCCTGGTTCCATCTGTGAGTCTGAGCTTTTCCCTTCAGATACCTCATATCTTTGCTCCATCATCTGCTCAAACCCCTTCCTAAACTCAACCAGACTTTCCACCTGCATCTCCAAACCTCGGATCTTTTCCTCCATCAGCTCTATTACACGGCATTTCATGCAGAAAAAACTTTTACCGGTTCCCCCCTCCAGGAGCATGTACATACCACAGCTTCCACATCCAGTCATCCTCAATGTGTCTTTCACTGCAGGAGTCACTCCCACAGCTGCCTCTGTATGTCATCTCCTTCCCACCTAAATCCTGTTAATCTGGGAAACACAAGCCACACCAAAAAGACCACAACCCCCCAGCAAAAGCAAACCCCAAACAAGCACCACAATCCAAACTCCTCTTATGAACTCCCACTCAAACTCCCCTGTTTAGAGCTCTGTTTGCTAGCTCCTGTGCCGCTGCAGCTGTCTGTGCCGCTGCACGACTGGCTGGCTACCTTTATAGGGCCCCTAGTCAGAAGCCCCACCCCCTAGGCAGGGCTCAGCTGCTCTCCCAGCACAAAGCCCCACCCCCTAATCAGGCTCAGCTGCTCTCCCAGCACAAAGCCCCACCCCCTAATCAGGCTCAGCTGCTCTCCCAGCACAAAACCCCTACACACACACACACACACACACACACACACACAAATACAAATACTAAAAATACAAAACCAAGTACAACTTCTATGACACAGTAGCCTAATTTCCAAAGGGGCTGAATATTCACAGCTCTCATTGAAACCAATGAGGCTTTGGGAGCTCATCTCTTGCAAATTAGGCCACTCCAGTATTTTCTTGTGAGCTGAACTGCTGCATCTCCAGGCAGCAAATTTTGATGCTGGACAAGACTGGACCCATTCAGCAGCTACTTCCATCTGGGTGGGGTTGCAACATGCTGACCTTGTATCAGGCCACCCCTTAACCAGACTGTTGTCTAGCTTCCCTGGGCTCCTTCCTATTCTCCCCCTCGGGTGTACCTGCATCCCAGGATTGTGCTCTGTCTCCCCAGGATATACTGCCAAGGGTAGCAGTAGCAGCTCCTCAGCATTGGGAGTAGGCAGGGCCCTCGGGTCAGGTAGCATAGTGCTCCTTGACATCCTGCTCTAGCCACAGGGAAGATGCATCTGTTCCCCCTCAGCAGCTCCCTCCCAACTGAGCTGCAGGGCTGGCCTTTTATACTTCCTCTTCCTGTCCCGCCCCTCTGCTTCCGGTGTGCAGAGCGTGGTCCCCCTGGCTCTGACCACTAGGTGGCTTGCAGCATTGCCTCCACATCTGCCTCTGAGGGAAGCCACACCTCCTTGCTGCACCTGCAATCAATCCACAGCTGAGAGCTAGCCCCAAGACTCTTCCCAATGATATGGTCCAGATCCTCAAAGATATTTAGTCTCCTAACTTTCATTGAAAGGATAGGAGCCTAAATACCTTTGCAGATCTGGGCCTACAGCTTCATCCTTCTCAAAACTCCCTTTGAAAGGCCTTAGGTACAGGTAAAAACTCTTGCTCCCATTAGCCTCCTGTGCAAGGAACTCCCACTGAAGTCAAAGAGCATTCTGCACTCAGAGGGCTTCTTGCATGCTCCATCCCCTTAGCTGTAAGATTGAATAGAGCCCTCCTTCGCAGCTGCTACAAGTAAAATCACATCTACTAAAACTGGTTAAATGTAAAACTTCTCTTTAAAAGTTACAGCAAACTAGAGTTTAGTTCACAACTCATTGGGATTATAATTGGTGGTGGTTGTGTTTTCTCATGACAAAGAGCCATTACTGTAATTAAGGTATTCTCTCTCCCTCCAAGGAGAATTCACTGAAGAATTGCTATAGCAACAAGCAGTCTATTCCTGTTAAACAAGTGAGTCATCAAACACAATTACACTGATATCCATAAAGATGATTGTGACATGTATCTCTGACAACAGAGCTCACCTTTTTGCCAAAAAAACAGCACAAAAGTGGCCACAGAAAATGTGATCAGATCAATAGCTATTGACAGGGGTGTCTCTCCTCTGGCCAAGAGAAGGCCATATTTAGATTCTTTTAATTAAAGGGCAAATATTCTACAGGTCCTAACATCATAAAACCCACTTGATTCTGCTCTTGTATTTCAGGATTGATAAACAGACAGACAGACACATAAATAGAGAGCAAAGTGGCTGGCTTCAGCTTTATTTGCATGAGTTTGGAATCCCACATTACTCACCTGTGATGAAGCCAAGAGTGAGTGATGCAGCTTATCCCAGCCAAGAGCCAATACAACCTTTGGGCCACTCCACTGAATCATGCCTTTTGTACATTATATGCCATGCATTTTAAAGGAAAATGTAGCTTCGTTTGCAATTCAAACTCCGTTTGAAAGGCCTTATATGTGGCTATAAAACAGACACGTAGGATTTTAAAGGTGTTCACTGGTGATATTTGTCCTGTCCCTATGGCTGCCTTTGTACCATAGATACAAGCCTCAGAGTAAATAAACCTCCATACTGACCTGTAGTAGTGTTTCTATCCACAGTAATGTCATGATTCAAAGGTAAATATTTCACCGTCCACCAGGGCTGGAGGCAAAAGCTTTATCCTTGGTAACCCGTGGTATAAAGCTCCCATTTCTAGCCTTGAGAAGTCACTGAGCTACGTCTGAGGCCAGTGGAAATTTAGAAGACAAACTCCCATAATTGGATGGGAAAGGAGGAAATATTTCCTTGAAAAGCCGATTTTTAAAGTGGCAGCTGTTTGAAGCTGTTTAGAGGTTTAGAATGGTGCAAGTAGTCCAAGCTGAGATGGACTAGTGGGCAGAGTCAAGCAAAAGTGCACAATATACACACTATGTCCCATAGATAATTTACTCTTAAGCAAACACTCGCAAGCCAGGCTTGTTAGGAGAGACGGCACAAACCATTGTACAGCAGAGCACTCTGCTCAGGTTGCATGTTCAGGCTTCTGAAAATATCCTCACTACACTGGATAAAATCCACTCCTAGCACAAAATATTGTGAGTAGCTCTAGCCTGATTGTAGGACCCCTACCTAAAATTGCCAACAAGCATGCCATTTACTGCTAGATGGGGTGGCAGTTTTTATGATGGGGACATTTGTCCACTAGGAAGTGTACTGAGTTCCTCCAAATTCATTTCACAGAGGCCATCTGATAACATGATCTTTGGTCACAGCTGACCTAAACTATATTTGAACCTGGGCTTAGAGGTGAAAGTCTCCGTGTCCTATTACCAATGCCGTGAAATATTAATTCTCTGCATTCTATCTATCTATTAAAACTGTACTTTGTTTATAAGAACACATGTTATCTGCTGGAAGTAAATGACCTGAATTTACAGCCCCCCTACTCACGTGACTAGTCCACTTGACTTTAGTGGAGCTACTCATGTGGGTAAATACTACAGAATCCAGCTCAAGAGGTCTGTCCCTTCCATTATTTCCCTGCACTATATAGGCACAAAATATAGTAAGTCCTAAATGACCAGTGTCTCTGGTTGGTTTGGTTGTGGTTTCTGTAATCTCATCACTGCAGCATTACTTCTGATCACAGCAACTTCACCCAGTAATGCTGTATCACAATGTCTAAAAGACATTAAACAGCTCCATGAGTTTACATTGCAGGACGTGGGAAAGTCAGGCATGTCCCATGAGTTTTCAGGATGACTCTCACTCAGGGGAGACAGGATGCTTGATACTGTCAGTAATTAGGCAGCAGGAGGCATACACAGTAAGTGCAATCATCACAGTCCTGGAAAACCTGGGCTGAAGGAGCGACTTAGGGTATGTTAACTTTTGTGCATGTTGCTATGACGTGTATTCCTGTCCGAGGGATGAAGGCTGTAAGATCTTAGCTTCCAATCTTAAAATTAGTTCCTTGTGGGTGAAACCCTTATGTCTGCGCAGAGTTCCATTGATTTCAGTGGGGCTCTTCATGGGTTCCAGCGTCCATCCCTGAGGAACTCATTGCAGGATCAAGGCCTCAGTATTTAACACTAGTACATTATAGGGTTGCCTGACACTTCCCATTGCAAGGTCCTATTTTCAGTTGCTTATAACTTTGAAGTTTTCCATGCTGGATGTCTGCCTGAGGCTTGATGTTAAAAAAAAAAATCTGCCAAAATGGGTCAGCTGTTTCCAAGAATCAGACTGGGAAAAATTCTGGTCACCTTTTCTTTGGAAAGCTATAATGATCCCATGCTTTTGAACAGGGGTTAAAGTTTGGCAGAAAGGTGGACTTTGTATCAGAGATGTGCCTTTTCCTGTCTCCAGACTACCCAACTGGCCAAGTTATAAGCCTTTAGAAAATCACAGTTGAGACTTTTTCCATGTTTGCAGCCAAAACCTCTGAAGAATTTGTCCTCCCTGAGCATGCTCAAGCCTTTCCCAACTCCTAAGCTAACCAGACTGCTATCTCCACAGAGCAACTGAGCATGCTCCAGCCTAGGACTACTGAGGCAAAGTGGGACTTTCCCTGTAATGGTTGCGCAATTGCTCCAGGCTGGGCACTAGTGCAGAGAGCTTGTCTCTGCTGTGCTCTGAATGACCTCCCTTGCTGGCACTCAGGCAGTGTGGAGGAGGAAGCTGTCTGAGTCAAATGTAAAGGCTCAAAAGACAGAATGGGGGTAGGAGGGAGGATAGGAATAGATTGGGACAAGGAGTCTGGTAAGACTGGGATTGGAGGGGGGAAGAGAAACTGACTGGAAGGCAGGAAGGGGTGGGAAGGCAGGCTGGAAGTGGTTGAGTAAGGAGAATGGAATGGGGAGCCAAAAGAGGGGGCAGAGGGAGACTGGGACTGATTGGGCACAGAGACTGGGACTGAGAGCCAGTGGGAGCGGGAGAGTGGAACTGATTGGGGAAGGAGGCTGGGACTGGGAGCTGGTGAGAGAACTGGGGGGACTGGAAGCCAATTAGTTGGGGGGGTGTAGGCATAGATCTTCTTGGGCACTCATGATTTGAGTGGAAGGTTAAACTGCAAGCAAGGGAGTGACAGGCTGGAGATGGTGTTTTGGGGCTGGTTGAGGTAAGTGGACACTGTGAACTGATAAGCTTGAAATGTGGACGAGGTGAGGACATAAGCGATTGGTCCTTACACAATCTGTGCGATGTCCAAGATTCAAGAAGTACGGAAGTTAGCAGCTAGGAATAATGTCCATAAACTGTGTAGTGTGTGACATGATTTGGAATTGTGGTGTACCTAAGTCCCCTGCATCTGGGCCTAGCCAGCGAGGGCATCGGGCTGTTACATGCCTAATAAAGTAACCTGCATGACAAGTTGGAGTCGAATGAGTTTTTGGATCCCAGAGAACTGGAGGAAGTGTTCTCCCAGACCAGGACAAGGGGTTCTGGGTAACCTGAGTGGAGAAGGTCTCAGAGGGAATCCCAAATGGGGAAACGCTAAGATCGGATAAGGAGCTGGGGGGAGTTGGGGAAACAGAGACTGTCTGGGCAAGGAAACTGGGACTAGGAACCAGTGTAGGGGGGGAATGGGGTAAGAGATGGAGAAGAGTCATATCTGACATGGAGTTGAGGTGTGGTGGGAGAACTGGGACTGGCTGTGCAAAGAGACTGGGGCAATGCCCCAAGGAAGGAGTGAGGGGGGAATTGGGTGAGGAGCCCAGAAAGAGAGACTTCGGCTGGCTGGGGGCCTGTGGAAAAACACTTACGTGATCCATGTAATTAAAGACTGTATTGCAATGCATATGCACAAGCAACCTTAATTCTGGCCTTTCCTAACTTCTGAGTGCTTGACTTTGCAGACAAAGAGATAATAATATTCTTCGAGGTAGTTTTTTGTGTTTAATTATAAACAGCAGCATGTCATGGGAATATGAGCTACATACATGTGATACAGTGATAATATGCTGGAAACCATCACTGTCAACAGGTAAAAAGAAAAGGAGTACTGGTGGCACCTTAGAGACTAACAAATTTATTAGAGCATAAGCTTTCGTGAGCTACAGCTCACAGTGAGCTGTAGCTCACGAAAGCTTATGCTCTAATAAATTTGTTAGTCTCTAAGGTGCCACCAGTACTCCTTTTCTTTTTGCGAATACAGACTAACACGGCTGCTACTCTGAAACCTGTCAACAGGTAGTTAGCAACATCTTTGGTGCATCTGTGCAAGTGCCAGTTAACCTGCAGTGGTGCTGTTTTGACAAGAGAATAGTTGGCCACGGGACAGAAATGCCTTGTTTATAAAAAGAACCTTAAAAACCAAACTGCATTTCCCATCGGAATAGCTGCATCTCCCTGCTGTGCCATTGACTGAGTATCTGATTTTAAAGCAAACAATCTTTCTGCTCCCCAGACAACCACATGCCCTCTCAGCAAGAGTGAGAGCCTTATTCAATAGTCTGCTTGTCTTGACGTAAGAACCAAGATGCTGACATTGTGAAGAAAAGTCAACAATAACTCTGCTGCAACTGCACGTGTTACTTTGGGTGTCTCATCTCATCTCATCTCAACTCATCGGCACCCATCACCATGATATCTGGGTGCCAAGAAAATACTTAAGGTAAGAATCGGTGTGAAGATCTGTATTCCCAACTCTTCCCTTGCCTTTCCCTGGTAGCATTATCCCTAAATGATAATATATTGCTGTTATTTATGGATGAACTCCTTTGTGTCTTCCATTGCAGTAGTAGCTGGGAGCATTACAGGGTGTTTTAGCAATTACTCTGCACTTATGCCCTCCACGTAGAGGGTACAAACCCCAGTTTTCTTTGTAATTACTTCTGCCTACTAGGTTTTCTTTAAGGAATACATATAACATGTATGTGCAACAGACCTGTGCAAACATGCATGCAGACCTTTGCAGACATCTGTGCAGACACTCAGATGTGCCGATGCACCTAACCCTAGAGCTTCCACAGGTCTTTTCATTCTGGTGCTAGCCCTTATAATAACTGAACCTATAGATCCCGCAGGGCTTCTCAGAGGAAACCTCCTGGAGCCAAAAGCAACCTTCCCCCATTTAAACCCCCAAAAGCACTGAACAAGATGCCAGGATATTTACAGGCCACCAGGAGCCGCCTGGGAAAGCCATCTAGGCCCGGATCCACAAAGGGACGTAAGTGCCTAGAAAATCACTGGAACAACAGTGGGATCCACAAAGTCTGAGTTAGGCACCTAGGCTCTCTCTACAATGACTGGGGAGAGAAAGGTGCCTGAGAATGAGATCCACAAAAGCCTGCATGCTAAGCCAGCCACTGGAAGGGGTGTGTCCTAAGCCCTGCCCCTCTCATAGAGTGAGGCACCTATCTCTGCTTGTGATCCACGTCTGGGAACCCCTCTCTTGGAGCCAGGTGGCATAGGTGCCTAAGCTGTTCCTTGTGAGAACGAGTTAGGCACCTGTCTCACTCCATGCAAAACACCAGCAGTAGGTGACTGTTTAACTTTTAACCCAGGGGCTAAAGCACTCACCTGGGATGCAGGAGACCTTGTTCAAATTCTTTTTCCCCATCTGGGGGGTGAGGGGAATTGAACCAAGATCTTCCCCACCCCAGGTGAGTGCCCTGACCACAGGGCTAATAGTTATATGGTGTCTGCTTTTGTCTCTGGCAGCCAGATTTTGAATAGAACCCAAATCAATCGGCATGCTCGGAAGCCACCTACTAGATTCGGCCCCAAACCCAAGATAGATGAGCAAACATCTGGTTTGTAGATCACACTGGATACCTAGATGGAGGCAGCAGTGCACATGCCTAGAGGCAGAAACTTAGGCACTAGGGAACTTTTACAGTCAAAATGTAGGCACCTATAGTTAGGTGGCAGCTGAGGAGGGGGTTTGTGGATAGCAGCGGCAACTAAGAGAGGGACTTAGGCCTTGCATCTCTTTGTGGATCTGGGTCCTACAGCAAGCTGGCAAAATCCATACAGAATTCTGACCTGGTCCTAGCTAGAATGCAGGCATTGGGAGTGACACGACTGAGGAGTGGCTGAGTGTGAACTCCTTTTCTCTCCAGCTTGTCTGGCTGAGGGAAAGCAGCTGAGTTTCATCTGCTCAGGGCAGGTGGCCTTGTTATCTTTAAGCAGTCCAATTAAGGTAACCTATAAAAGTGGCCTAGTCACTAACACTAGAGGGGTTTAATGCAAACTAGGAGGCTGGGTTCTGGGTGTGAATTTTGAGGCATAGGTGTTTGATGTGGGTTTCAGTTTAATCATGGCTTTTGTTAACCATCTGAGGGCAAATAGAGCTGGGTCAATCTATGCTGATGCTTCAGCATCCACTACCATTTATTTTGCTTAATTATCTAGTGCTATCAACATTCAGGTAGGATGGTTCTCCCATGATATTATTATTATTAATTGCTGGCTAATGGGCACTTATTTAAAAAAAAAAAGCCATACACACCCTAGTCAGATGCACAGAACAGAATCTGGGGCAGGGAAGGTCTTTGATTTGCTGCAGTGTCTGTCTAAATGTCGGAAGCCCTGGTTTAAGATGAATAAAAAGACAAAACTGTCCTTGGATTAGGTGAGAGTCTTCTGTTCTTGTCTTGCTTGGCCTCAAAGCAAAGAATTCACTGTGTTGTTTATTTAAGCAAGATCTACAATAGTGCCCAGCAGGAAATGAATTAGTAGGTTTGAGGTCCTCTTGCTGCCACTTCATGTTAACTCTGCACCCTGAGCAGGTCCAGCCTGCAGCTTTCCTCTGTCACAATGCAAAGCTACTCCCTGCTGTCTCTCCTTCTGAGGGCTCACATCACTAAATGTATGGAAGGTGACAGTCTTGCATAGGACTGATTCCTCTGCATCTCTCTTTGGTTTTGGAAATGTGCCTACGCCTAAAAATATTACTGCTATCCTCTGTGCTGAGCAGTGCTATAAGGACAGTCTTGAAATCTCTGTCGGGACTGGAATGTAAACTTGATGAGTGTTTTTCAACCTACTCGCCCATTCAAAATTTCAAAATAGCAGAGCATTAAATGTGGGCAGGGTGCAGGTCCCTGCCACTGAGGTCTAAGTCCAAATTAGACATAACCCAGCAATAGCTGATACACACAACCTGTTTGATCTAGCATGTAATGCTGCTGGAGTTAATCTTCTCAGATAGGGTTAACCGATATCTGTAAGAGGCCTGGCAGATGAAGCCCTTCCATCCCGTTCACTGCCTCAGGTGTTGCTGGGACCATGTTGTTGTACTATCCCTGCTATTTTCTGTGGGTACTCAGAATTCACTGACCATCCTTTAGGTCCTGCACGGGGCATTCATCATTCACTACTGATATGGGTTACGGGAAAGAGGCCTTTTGACTGATGGGAACTCAGAGACCATAGTGAGTGGACGTAGCAATGTACCATGCAACCTAAATACTCAGGGGTAATGGCTAAATGTAGCACACATCCCGTTGTGTGTGCATATCATACCGGGAGGGGCAGAGTTAACATTCTGTCTCATGAGATGCCCCATTTGATCATGAGAGAGAAAGAGAGAGGTGTGTGATCTGGTGTCTGACCACTGGACTGGGAGCCCTACTCCCAAGATCTGATCCTGGCTCTGATGTTTCCCATCATGAAGTGGAGATACTGATTCTTCCAGATATCAAGCTGGATGTTGAGGGGGTTTGATAGCTAAAGTTTAGAAGCATCCTGCAAAATACCATGGTTACTTTGAATCATAAGAGCAGCATAAGGAGAATGCAAGAGGTGGCTTCAAAGCTCCCTGCCTCATTTTATCACTTGCCACATGGGGATGTAGTGCTTGCCTTCAAAGGAACTGACACAGGGCACTATACCAGCACCATCAAATTCTGGGAGGCTTTATGAAATGGCTCCTCACATCCTATTCTGTGCTGGCACACCTAGCAGAGGAAGCCTAGTGCCTAGTGCCCTTGGTGGTCAGCCACTCCTGGAGAGAGATGCTTATATTGGCCCAACTGCTGACAGTGTGGTATTCTGTCTCTGACAGTGGCCAACTGCTTCATACAGTCCATGAAATGCGCTTGTATGCAATTATACCTGTGGGGTAATGTTACACCACAAGCAGACATTCCTTCCTGCTCCTAGATGATGATCAGCCTATAAGCAGATGACCTAGAACCTTTGTAATTTTATTGTAGTGGGATCACAGTATAAGATTTGCTTATTCAAACAGATCTTCCCTTTTCTTTTGTGATCAGTTCTTCATTATTTCTACATTCCTCCCCTTAGATGTCACCTGCAAAGCATAATGGAACAGTGACTGTCCCAGGGGCTCAGTTACTCAACCTGTCCCCTTCCCTTTGAAACTCTTTAACAATGTATGGCCTACATTTTTTAAAGTTCCTAGTGATTTTCAGTGTCTCCATTTTTTGGTGCCCATTTTGAGACACCTTTGAGGGACCAGAGCACCCACCCCACGCCCCATCTCCAGCGGGGCATTCAAACTCACTAATCACTTTTGAAAATGTAGGATATATATGAGGGTATAGATATGAATTACCTTTACACTAATAGGGGTGTATATGTGTTGTTATTACCCTATTCTATTTTCAAAGATAAAACTGCCCAAATTACCATAGATTATTGTTATTACATCTTCCATTTACTCTAATGTGTATTTGCACGCAATGCTTACTGAAAAGTAGTTAGGGAGAAAGAAACTCCCAGTGAGAACTCAATGGGAAGCGGTGCTGAAAGCCTGAGTTGCACAATAGCTTTTCTGAAAAATACAACCCTCTTTTGCCTTAGGAACTCTTCTGCCATTGAACCCGAGCCAGGCAGGTCATGCAGAGGCGGGTCTCTTTTTCAAAGTAAGGTAATTAACAAAGGGAGATTTCCACTCTCGGGAATGAGCTGTTATTCTGAGAACTGTGAGAGATCATATCATATGAAACAGTGATTCCGCTGCCTTCGCTGCAAACACTGTGGGTTCAATGAAAGCCTGACGCTCCAGATTCCTTCACCTCTCAGTTCAGAGGTCAGTGCTTTGATTTGCTGAGTCAGCAGCACACTGTAAGACTTTGCCACTACACAGTGGATATGATGACTCTCTCCAAGAATCAATTTCTTAAAGGCCTCATTCTCTTTGAGATACCTGACATCGTCTCTGACCCTGTATTACAAAGCACTGTTCTCCTGTGGATGGATTGATTGTTGGTTTCACTGCACACCACACAAGCCTGTCTATTTAAAAAAAAATAAAAATAAAGAGTTGTGAGTGAATGTAGCGCTCGTGAAAGAAGGATTATTAGGGCAGATTTGACTCGGGCACAGCATGGGCAAATGTCTCCCCACCTACTGTAACTCTGCCAATACATTTCCCTCCTGGCCCACAGCATGCCATGCTATTCTAGATTCAGGGTCCCATACAGCTCAGCTCAGAATACACCTCAATGCTGATCTGCAGCCACCCTAGTCTTGCAGTCCAGGCTCAGACACCACTCTGCTAATGCACCTCAGTCCCACTCAGCACACTCTGCTATTCTTTTCTAGTCTCAGGTTCTCATCATATGTGTCTGCTAATGCACTTCAACTACTGATGTGCTGCTGTTCCCGCGCTGTACCCCTTCGCCCCACACATGGAGCCAATGCGCAGCTTTGCCCCGCTGACCTTCCCAGCTATTCTAGTCCTTATCCATCCGTAGCAAAGACTGTCAGTTATGTTGGACTGTGCCAAACTCCAGGGTGCCAAATTGTGCCCAAACTGAATGACAGTGAAAACTCCACTACCAAGACCAGACAGTTTCTGAAATAGTTGCTCAATATGAGTACACATTGCAGTCTTTGTGTTGGTACCCAGTCACTAGGAAATAAAACCGCCTACAGTTGTTTGCAGAAGCTTATGTCGAGCATTTATAATTCATAATTAGCTTCTGATTTTATATTCGTGTTCAGAAAACTTTATTACATAATAATAATTCTTTGGATTAGTATCTCATTGCATAGGGAGCAAATGGGAAAAAGGTCCATCTAGAAATCCCAAACTCTTCTACATAACACAATGTAGGCAGCAGTTGCTTCCCTGACTGCTTAGTCCAGGCCCAAATTTAAGGGAAACACTGTTTGGTAACAGGAGGGAGCCCTGCCACAGCCCAGTAAGTCTAGCAGATAAAAAGACAAGGAGAAATACAGTGTCCAGCAGCAATTTGTGTCCAGTAGCCTCAATAAAGAATCTGCTTTATATTCAGCACAACAAAGTCCTGTCTCTTCTCTACCACAAGGCATGCTAGCCACTGTGTGTGATGTAGGAGCCTGAGTCCCATTTTCCAGAGACTTAGGCACCTAAAGGAGGTTCTTTAATGAGATTCATTTTCTCTAAACTTTCTAACTACCTTGTCACCGAACGTGAATCAAATTATTATTCCTGGTAATAACAATTTTTTATTTATATGTATTGCTTTTCATCCTGAAGGAGTCCAAAGCATTTTACAGCTATGTGTACCAAAGCACAACTAAGATGCAGCCACCTCTAGGGTGAAGTGCAACAGCCAGCTTGTGCACAGACTGCTGTACAGCAATGGGAGAGGAGGAATTTTAGCCTAGGAAACTGGGACATACCCCATCTCTTCCAAAAATTTACTTTGGGAATTTTAATATTGGTGCAATGCAGATGGACTCAGCTCTTAAAGCTTGCAATAAAAGATGACTGTAAAGTCTAAATTAACTAACTTCAGAGGAAGTGCAGGTCTACAAATCTCTGTATTCCTTTGGCTCAAAAGGCCATAATAATCTGGAGCAAAACTATTTGGACCAAAATATTTCAATCAAATGGAGTAAAAGTAAGAACACCTTCAGTTGTTTTAGATGGGGTTTGTCTGGAAATAGGAGTGAGAAATCAGGTATTTTCAGGTATAACCCTGAAAATACAGGGCTTGATTCTCATCTCACAGGTATGTTTTGCACCTGTGTAATCCACAGAAGTCAATGGAGTTACTCCTGATTTACACCAGCCCTGCGATGTACTTATTCCAGTGGGGCCTCCAATAAATATGTACCTTCCTTAGGGTGCTCCAAAGTAGCAGCAGGACTCAATTGAGCAGCATAGCAGCCACAGAAGAGCACTGTGGGGCACTTTCAAAGATGCCATCAATTACTGAGCACACTCTGAAAAGTTTCGCCTGGAGCTGCCACTGCCACTAACATCATATTAATGAGTTAGTTGCTCAGAAACTCACTATGGTCTTTATGAAGCTAGATTGCAAATATTAAAGCCCAAATGGCATTGGTGGCTAGAGATGAGTGAATAACGGAACTAACTAATTTTATCTTTTTTACTGATCTCAAATTGTCTGCATGCTAATTACAATTTGCTCCAATTTGTTAGTTATTCAAAATTATTTGCCAGATAACATCTACAGCTAATTCTTTCTCAGTAGACAATGCATGAGTAGTTTTTTGCGAGCACATGGAATTCAAGTTGTGAGTATTCACACTTTGATTTTGTGCCTGCAGATAATTGATAGCACAATTAAATGTGGGAGCATTTTATAGCAGTTGTGTGTCAAACTGTAATTCTCAATTTCACCTTGTGCTTTCCCACTATCTGGTTGATGTATCCATGTGTTGTTTCTCAGATATGCTTACATTGTAAGCTCTTTGGGATAGGGCCCACCATTCACTATGTGTGTATAGTACCCAGCACAATGAAGCCCTGGTCCAGGATTTGGGCCTCTAGGCTCTACTGCAATACAAAATAAACAACAGCCAAGTATACATTTGTCTAAGAGTTATAAAAATGTTCCTACGCTTATTCCCAGTGATGTTTTTAGTGCAAAACCAGCGATCATATCTGGAAATGGGGCCTTTAAAAACCTCCCTAAATTGTCTATTACACAGAATCTTGCACCTTCCTCCAAAGCATCTCCTGCTGGTCACTGTCAGAGACAGGATTTGTGACTAGCTGGGATCTGGTTTGATAATTCCTATGCTTCCCTGTTACCAGACTGGTGTTTGTATAAGCTTAGTCATTTGTATCATAAAAACCCAATACGAAAGCCCTATTTCTTCATCATCTCATTGGATTAAGCTGAGGCATTTAACTCAAATGACACTGGTCGCAAAAGAGCCTCCCCCGCCCTCTGCTCTCCAGGGATTGCTGTGGCAGTAATGTGGTCACCTTTTCAGTGCTGTCTCTGTGTAGATTATGCAAAGCTTTTAAATGTAGAACTTTCCACACTCTCCAGCTGAATACAAGCAGACCTGAAAGTTCCCATTTGGGAAAGACTGCAGGCACAATACCGTTGTTTCCCCACTTGATTATTCAGCACTGCTAATTATAACCATGCTTAACTTCTTATAATTTCAAGCACCATTGGAGTAATAGAAAATAACACAGCCTGTCAAAAAAGTAGCTACATCTATTTGCCTCATAAAAAAAAGACACTCTCCAGTATAAAATGTAGGGTAAATACCTGGAATTTCATCCTCATTTCATCCTTGTATAAGGAATTTTAAAGGTCCTTTCTACTCTATGCTTAAACATGGTAGCACCAAAATTGGCATCAAATATCAGGGCCACATCTCTCTCTCACACTCACGCTCACACCCTGGGGGAGCTAATATAGTTACATTTTCCATTGCAGACAAGCCCTTAACCATGTTTTAATAGCCTTGGACTTATTTTACGTGTACATATTGTACTGAAGAACCCAGTACTGGTGAGTCGCAGAGGAAGGCCAGTAGATTAGACAAACCATTGATCTGTTCCTTTGTGGTAATTTTTAAGCTCCTAAATATGAAAACGCTGAATTAAAAGCATAAGATTTGAAGAACTCGTTCTGGTTCACAAATGATACTAATCACCCCTCAACACCTAATTATGTAGTTGTGCATCCATTTATAATATCTATTAGATTAGATTCTTTGCTACAGATTCTGCAACAGGAATTCAGATAAAAGGATATTTACTACACTGTAAAATATTCATTTCAGGGAAGCCCAGTACTTATGACATATCTAAAAACATACACTCATCCGGCACAAGAGAGAATGGCTAACAATGGTTCATCCTGAAAAGTGCAGTGACCAGAATTATTGCTGGTTATTATGATGCTTTGTTAGCATGGTTATTGGTCTATTGAAAGAGGTCAGATAGTCTGATTGCGGTCATCAGAGCATTAAGAAAACACCAGACTCGAGGCCCCATCTTCAGTGGCTCGAAGCAACCTTACAGCTAACTTAATTTGCTACTTTGTAATTCCAGCTCCATGGAGGAATCCCAAAATGGTGTAGCTGGGATGGTTGGGTGTGGCTGGAGGGCTGTCGCAGCATAAGACTGTTTGGAAAAACACTTCTTATGCTGCACAGCATTTTAGATGGTAAGCTCTTCAGGGTTCATGTTTTCCTATTTGCATGCATGTTGCCTAGCCCTCTGGGTATTCCCATCCTACTACTCTCAGCTCCTGTCACCATAGTATTTAAGAATTGGCTAGGACACTGCATGTCCCGATACCTTTTTCTAAAATGCCAGTTGAGTCTTAAACATTCACCTGGACAGTCCAGCACAGGAAGACAGAAGGAACTCAGATTTAATGTCTCAGATGCAAGCTTGCCAGTGCATTAAGATACTACACTCTCTAGCCTCAAGGTTTCAGAGTAGCAGCCGTGTTAGTCTGTATTCGCAAAAAGAAAAGGAGTACTTGTGGCACCTTAGAGACTAACAAATTTATTAGAGCATAAGCTTTCATGAGCTACAGCTAGTGAGCTGTAGCTCACGAAATCTTATGCTCTAATAAATTTGTTAGTCTCTAAGGTGCCACAAGTACTCCTTTTCTTTTAGCCTCAAGGTGGAACCGTGCTGACAGGCCAATGGAAATGAGGGCTGAAGAACCAAAGCAAAGTCCTTTACCATAGCAATCTGATCAGTGAGTTTGGCTGAAGAGGCATCTGGAATTTTACCACATGAGGACAGGTTTCAGAGTAGCAGCCATGTTAGTCTGTATTCGCAAAAAAAAAAAAAAAAAAAAAAAGGAGTACTTGTGGCACCTTAGAGACTAACAAATTTATTTGAGCATAAGCTTTCATGAGCTACAGCTCACTTCATCGGATGCACATGAGGACAGACTTTCCGTTACACAGTGCTCTGACAGAGCTGATAATGGACAAGATAATATGATGTGGCTCTTGCATTAGCAAACGCATCATCTTGGATCCTGGAACTGCATGGACAACTTCTGGTCTTTGACATCCCTCTAAGAAACATTTTGGAACGAAACTGATGCTGATGTTTGACACAGTGACTGACAGCAGGAAAGAGGAAGAATGGGAGGGGAGATTTATGCTAAGAGAAGTCACAGGTGTGTTTGGCAACCTACTGAATCAAATCTCCTGGATGCATGTAGACTTCCTAGAAGGAAGGAAAAGTTGTGAGTTCCTGTGAGATTAACAGAATCACAAATATTCCTAGGAACTTGCCAGTGGAGGAATATCATATGGAAATAATCTTTTTCGGAGGTACAAAAAGAATTGCAGAGCTTGTGACAAAAGGAACTGTTGCACAACTATTGTGCATGGTGCTTTGTAAGTGTGTATGTAGGGACACAAAGCAGCGCTCCAGATCGGAACACTCCAAACTTTGGTGTTGAAATACAAGCCCTCAGCTGAACCAAAAAAATCCATTGACCTTTTATTTCTCTACTAATGCTGAACTTTGGGGTGTTCAAAATTCCAGGTCCAAACTCTGAATCTTGAACTTATCTCTTGCACACGCGCGCGCGCGTGTGTGTGTGTAAGGCTTTCTACGTACCTGAAGTGTTCTGATGACACAATGGTAACATAGGAGTGAATTCAATATACGTTGTGATTTAACCAGATTACAACAACCTCCCCCACAGCCCGTGCTCCCAGCTGAAACCAGGTGAATAATCCAATGGGAAATAATATTTATTGTGAATATTGGCAAAACATATTATCAACTAATTACTTGATGAATATTTTCATTATTCAGCCATTATTCATTATTCATTATTCAGCCATTATTCTGGAGTCTGCATGGCTGTAGAACGGCTCAGATAGCAAGCTGTGATGAACATTCAGGAGGGTATTTGCTGTTTTTCACTGAATAATTATTTGCAAATAACTAATAGGTTGGAAGCTCCATGGGGCAGGGACCATCTTCTAATTTATATCTGTACAAGGCATAGCTCATGGGCCCTGATCTTTGACTGAGCACTCTGGGCACTGTTGCTATACAGATAAAATCACCACATCAGTGCTGTTATTTGTTATTCAGCTGGCTTTACTCTCAGTTTAGCCCTGGCTTTTCAGTTCTCCATCTATTAAACATAAAACACAAGGTAAACTCGGGAGAGGAAACAGCCGTGACTGAGTCTGGCTCTCCCTTCTCAGGTGACTTTGATTCATCGATTCACACTGAATGAACGGGGTACGCTATCTCTGCTATTGCTGGGGCTGCTGCCCCCTGCCCAGCATTGCTCACTGGGGCACTGCCCACTGCAAGCTCAGCTCAGAAAGCTCTATGTGATGCCCGTGCTAGCTGCCAAGTTAAGAAAGGCAGGTAAAACACGGAGCATCACCAACACTTCCCCTTCTTCCCCCCCCCACCCCTTCTCCCCCCACCACTAATGGAGCTGGAATAGTGTGGCAGAGCTCCGACCTTGTCTCAGTAGGTCCCATGCTTCCGGGTTGATTACGCTAGCCTCAGAGGCTCACTGTAACCCTCTACATAGCCCTTCTCCCTCTAGAGGCAAGGGTCACAGCCTACTGAGCCATTTTCATCATAAGCCAGCAAGGAGGTTGGTGAGAGAACTCCCACAGTCTCTGTTGTCCCTATGGGCTTATTCCAATATAGTTTAGCCTCCTGTCCTAACAGGGGCCTGTCTTCCCCTCCCAGGAGGTATTTCTGTAGTGGCAAGTTGGGGAGAACCCAGGTCTGCCCTCTACTCCGGGTTCCGGCCCAGGGACCCTAATGGCAGCAGCTGTTGGCAGCTGACCTTTCACTGCCAGAGTTGCTACATTTCACTGGGCCACTTCCGCACAGCTCTCCTGCTTCTCTCTCTCAACACCTTTGTCACCCTTACCTTAGGGCTCCCTTTCCAGTGACTTGAGGGTGTCTTCATTACCCAGCCCTTCAGCCACACTTCCGCTCTCCCTGGCCTGACTGGAGTGAGCCCTTTTATAGTATCAGAGGGACCTTAATTAGAGTCAGGTGTTCATATTAGCTTAACAGCCTCACCTGACTCTTTTCAGGTTAATTGGAATCAGGTGTTCTCATTAGCCTAATGATTTCAACTGACTCTTAGCAGGCTAATTGGAGTCATGTGTCCACCATAGCCTGGAGCAGCCCCTGCTCTGGTCGGTCAGGGAACAGAAAACTGTTTATCCAGTGGCCAGTATATCTGCCGTCTACTGCTCTGCTGTAAGTCGGAGACCTCCTGGACTACAAGTGGGGAGACTGGCTGGATCCCTTGATGCTCGCTCAGCGCATGGGGCTCTCCAGACCTCGTACTCCCCTGCGCGTACTTCAGGAGGTAAGGGCCGCTTTGCTGCCCGCTGCTCGGGTTTACCTAGACCGGGTCCTAAGGGAGGGCGTGCTCCGCCCACCCTCCACGCCAGGTCCTCTGGACCTTTTCATCGGGCCCCTGCCCCGTGGACCCGACCGACCCTCCGCCCCTTCACCGTGAGCCACCTACACAAGCTGCAGCCGGTCTGTTTCGAGACTGCGCCAAGAAAACATCTATACACGCTCATGCTCCACACCCTTCACGTCCTCACCCTCGTGCCCCACCCCGACACAAAGTTGTGGGACCTCCTGCCACCTCTACAGGGTGAGGAGCCTCGGTGGGCCGGCCTATATTCCACCTTGGTCCCAAGGCCTGCCGGGGATATCTGTTAGCGGCTCCTTCACGGGGCCGTGAGCATGGGCGTGTACTTGGCGCGGTTCACCACAATCCCGGACACCTGCCCCTTTTGCGGCGTGAGGGAAACCCTGGCGCACGTCTACCTGGAGTGCGCCGGGCTGCAGCCCCTATTCCGGCTCCTCACGAATATTTTGCTAAGATTTTGGTTGCACTTTTCCCCTCACCTCCTTATCTTTGCACTCCCTATCCGTGGCCCCACCAAGACACGGGACCTCCTGGTCAACCTTCTCCTGGCCCTGTCTAAAGTGGCCATCTATAAAACCAGCGTGAGGAGGTTGGCCGATGGAGTCTCCTGTGACTGTGGGGCCTATTTCCGATCCTCTATCCGTTCACGCCTCGGGGCAGAGTTCCTCTGAGCAGCGTCCACTGACTCCCTTGACACCTTTGAGCAGCAGTGGGCGCTGTCCGGGGTTCTTTGCTCAGTGTCCCCATCCGGTTCCCTTTGTTTGACCCTTTGACCGCACTCCTGTCCCTGTTCTTCATTAGTTGTCCCCCGTAATTATTTGGTTTTCCAGGTCCTGTGGACCCCCCCTTAGGCTGGGGGGGGATCCTTTAGCAGTGGGCGCCCACTTCCTGGATCCCAATAAGACAACTCTGCGGTACCCAACTGGCCTGGGTCTATTACAGTAGTTACAGTTATGTCAAAGGCAACCCTCCTAGTGGGGACGCAGCTTGTACCAGCCAAAGAGTTCTTTGCTGGTATAATTTCTACCAGTTCCCTAAACAAAATAAGTTATACCAGCAAAGGACCTTTTGCAACTATAACTGTGTCTACACTAGGGCTTTTGCTGGCATAGCTATGTCAGCAAGGGGGTAGTTTTTCTCCACCCCACACCTGACATAGCGAAGGCAGCAAAAGTATAGACCAGGTCTAAGAAAAAAATTAAACCGCTAAACCTTATGGTTGGGAAGATAGCCTTCAAAATGTTAAACCAATGTGAAGCAGGCAGGGATGCCTGCTGGACTCTGCAGTCAGAATGGTTTTGAGAGCAGACTGGATTTCCCCAGTTTATCACAATGGGATGCTAACTCTGCAGCCTAATGAGGATACTTTAAATGTCAATGATGTTAACTGTTTCCTCCTGACCATTTTAGCAGAAACATTCTGACTAATAGAAAAGGAGTACTTGTGACACCTTAGAGACTAACAAATTTATTTGAGCGTAAGCTTTCGAGAGCTACAGCTCACCTACTACAGGAGAGGCCCAACAAAGAAAATAACAGAACGCCACTAGCCATCACCTTCAGCCCCCAAATAAAACCTCTCCAACGCATCATCAAGGATCTATAACCTATCCTGAAGGACGACCCATCACTCTCACAGATCTTGGGAGACAGGCCAGTCCTTGCTTACAGACAGCCCCCCAACCTGAAGCAAATACTCACCAGCAAATACTCACACACCACACAACAGAGCCACTAATCCAGGAACCTATCCTTGCAACAAAGCCTGTTGCCAACTCTGTCCACATATCTATTCAGGGGACACCATCATAGGGCCTAATCACATCAGCCACACTATCAGAGGTTCGTTCACCTGCGCATCTACCAATGTGATATATGCCATCATGTGCCACAAATGCCCCTCTGCCATGTACATTGGTCAAACTGGACAGTCTCTACGTAAAAGAATAAATGGACACAAATCAGACATCAAGAATGATAACATTCAAAAACCAGTCGGAGAACACTTCAATCTCTCTGGTCACTCGATTACAGACCTGAGAGTGGCTATTCTTCAATAAAAAAACTTCAAAAACAGACTCCAACGAGAGACTGCTGAAATGGAATTAATTTGCAAACTGGATACAATTAACTTAGGCTTGAATAGAGACTGGGAGTGGATGGGTCATTAAACAAAGTAAAACTATTTCCCCATGTTATTCCCCCCACCACCACCACTGTTCCTCAGACGTTCTTATCAACTGCTGGAAATGGCCCACCTTGATTATCACCACAAAAGGTTTTCTTCCTCCCCCCCGCCCCCACCTGCTGGTAATAGCTCATCTTAAGTGATCACTCTCCTTACAGTGTGTATGATAAAACCCATTGTTTCATGTTCTCTGTGTGTGTATATAAATCTCCCCACTGTATTTTCCACTGAATGCATCCAATGAAGTGAGCTGTAGCTCACGAAATCTTATGCTCAAATAAATCTGGTAGTCTCTAAGGTGCCACAAGTACTCCTTTTCTTTTTGCGAATACAGACTAACACGGTTGCTACTCTGAATTCTGGCTAATGAGTCTTTTTGCATTGTTGTTGGATGCAGGAGCTGATACTGGGACAAGGGACAGTAGGACAATCCAGTTGTATACAGGTTTGCTAAGCTGGGGATTAAGGAATTCAGCCCCTCACCCCCAAGTTTAAACTCACCTCTGCGTTTACCCTAGGGGAGGGAGAGAAGAGATGCATCCTCTCTCCAGAGCCAACAATTTTAACTATCTCCTAGTTGGCAAAGACAATTCCCACACCCTCCTGGGATCCAGAAGTTCCAGCAGTCTGCTATGCAGCTATCAAAACATGACAACTTCTGTAAGGCAGTCATGTGTTTCAATGCAAAAATCTGCAGCACACTGAAGATCTGCCATGAATTGAATTGGATAACAAAATAAATGATGATCTAGTAAACCTGGCAGCAGGGACAAACAAGGGAGAGGGCTTGGGGACAGTTGTGTTGTGCATAATTCTAAGGCATCATTTAATTTGCCTACAGCCCAGGACAGGAGGCTATGCCAATGGGTGTAATATCAGGAGTTAGCCTGGTGCATTTGCCTGGTATTTATACATTGACCAATTACTGACACACCAGTCCCTGTCCAATATATTGATAGTTAGATTAACAATAGTTAGATTGTAATTCCCCCCCCCCCCCGACACTCAAACTCTAATAATGCAATCAAGTGTGTTCAAAGGAAATATAACCAGCTAGAGCAGCACACAGAGTGTATCAGGGATTGGATTGTTTGAATGATCTGGTTTGGAAATTAAATCTGACTACGAAGAGGTACTTTAGCTTTGCTGATTAGCTATTCTACTTAAATCAAAAGCCAGGGCTCTGGTCTCACTTTCTAGTGTTACATTTGCATATTTTTTCATTCCCCACGTCTCCTTTCCAGGGACGGGCTGCACCCTTTCTCAGCAACATGTATATAAAAAGTAAGCTGCTGCAACCAGAATCTGCAGGGCTCATGTGACTGAGCACTCGCTTCAGGTACCGGCCAGAGAGTCTCCTTTGTTTCAGAGGACACACTCAGTGAATGGCACAGGTCTTATTAAAGCCATAGGCAACACTCGGAGCAGTAAATAGCTATCCATACCCGGTACACACTCTTATTTAATGCCAGTTGTTAGAAGTGGAACTATTCTATATTAAGTGTCCGGAACCCTATAGATTGCACTAGCATTATTCCTGTGACTTGCCATTGCTATTAAATATTGTAGCCTGTGTCTGACAATGATGGACACTAGCTATTTAGCTATTTATCTGTTTGTCTAGGCATTTAAACTTCATTCATCACCTTGCTGTCGGATTACCGGGATACTCCTGAGTGTTAAGAACCTCAGCACGTTCGGTTCATGGTGATTTCACAGTCGCCGGATCATCAGCCTGAGATGTGAGCAAAGCGATTCTCCTTTTGAGGATAACCTTTTCCCAAAGCCATGCTGGTCTGCAAGCAGAGAGAGAAGGTATAAGGAGCCCTACCTGCACCCAAGGTAATTTGCATGGCAGAGTCTCAGTAGAGCCACAGCTCATATACCTGTGTGGCCTACAGGTAAGGGTCATGTCTAGTCCATTACTTACCCTCAAACTGGCTAATGCATATGCTGCACTCTACATCAGCTACTATTCAGGGCACAGTTGGCACCTACTCAAAGAGCAGCACAATGCACTTGACCAAACATGCCTTATCCCCCTAGAGGAATTCTAGGTTTCCTTTCTGCAGAGACTGCAACTAGCCGAATCTTCACTCCCCATTTCTTCACCAGCCAAGGCAGCAGATTTTAAGGCTATGTAGGTAGAATAGATAGATGGATAGTTCATGAAGCACTTTGGGATTCTTTGGGATTAAAGTTGCTAGATAAATGTTAGCTATTACAAAGAGGAAAATCACTGAATTCCCAAGAGAAGGGACTGCAACAGTATAATTACTCAGCTCCATTGAATAGGGGAAGGCAGATCCCAGAAAGAAAAAAAATTGCTTAGAACAAGATCCTGAATTAGTCTAATAAGGAATGAGGGTCTTTGGAGAACTCAGAGATAAATGGATTAAGGATGATCTTACGCGTAAAGTGGGACTCAGGAGATCTGGGTTCTCTTCCCAACATTGTTGGAGACTTCTGCAGCCTCAGGCCAGTCACATCCCATCTCTGTAGTTCAGTTTCATTGACAGTTCCATCTGTCTCTCTGTTCTCAGGTTTTTTATCAGACCCATCTAGTTTCTAAGCAGAGGTCATAATTCTTGCCTACTTTACAGGGTTCTTGTCAGGCCATTTTCATTAGTGTTTATAAAGTGCTTTCAAACCTTCAGATGGAAGTCATAGAGAAGTGCAATAGATTATTATTCACATTGCTTGGTGCATAATACTATAGTTAGACAACACGGTGGTGAGGATGGTATAAATGGTAGGTAGATCAAAGATCTAATTGCGCGCTCTCTCTATCGATCTATACCAGAGGTTATGAATGCCTAATATTGAAGAGAAAGCATGTTGGGGTTTTTTGCTTCTAATGGGCCATGAGTCTGTCTGCCAAGTGCTGAGCACCTTCATCTTCCACTGTAGTCAGTAGCAGATGAGAGAGTTCATCATTTCCCAGGAGTTGCTCACCTCCGGGTTCAGCTTGTATTGGAGACATTACTCAAGAACTGTTTTTCCTTATGTAAAGATTGCCTTGCAGTGCTGCCAATGTTGCTGGGTACCTGGCGGGGCTCGAGCCATGTCAGAACCAATCACTCTTGTTAGCGTTGCCCTGGGGCAGTCTGATGGATGCACCTGGGTTTTAGTGATCGTTTTTAACTGTTCTTTGATTGTTTTACAGAATTTGATACTCAGTCTAAATATAAAAGCAAAGCTCACTTTGCCATCAAAGGCAATGCCGGGAAGGCAGAATCATGTGCCATAGCCTCTGAAAAGTCCATACATGAATGCAGGTGATGTGACTTTACAATTATAGGAATGAAGATGTCATCCCTCATACAAACCCATGCATGTAATAGCATGTTGCTGTAGGCCAAACACTGAGTCCTTATTCAGCCCCAATCAAATTCGTTTGGAGGTTTGCCTGAGTTAAGGCTTCAAGATTTGCCCCTGTATGTTTAAAGTGGGAGCTCAGCACTGTAAAACAATCCTTTCACATCTCTAGGAGCTTCTGCTTTTAGAAGCAGACTCCATCTTGTGGTCCTGTTCTCCCCTCCCACAGACAAATCCATGGGCGGGCTGAGGGGGGAGGAGGAAGTTCTCTGGGGTTCTCTTCATGGAGTTTCCTCTGAGTTCTCCTGTGTGAGGAGGAGAGGATTTGCCCACCAGAACTGGTAGCTCCCCCACAAGATCTGCCAGAGGGAAAAAGGCCTCTGTGCACAGGCCTGGGGAGCTTCCTCCATAGTGTGGGGGCCCCTGAATCACCCTCTAGCTCCCTAGCCAGGCTCTCCGCAACTGGTGATGCCCACTCCTTCCCCAAGATGGGAAGTTCAGTAGATGAATCAGTTCCCCTCATGTTTTTATCCTGGGGGAGGAAGAATTGCACTCACGCCACTTTAAAATCATCCACTCTTTCTTCAGTCAAATGATGCTTGCCTTACTCCCACAATGGGACCTAACAACTTCAGTGGGACTGAGATTGAATAGACTGTAAACTCTTGGGGCAGGTACTGTCTTTTTGTTATGGATTTGTACAAGGCCTCGCACAAGGGGGTCCTGAGCACCAATCAAGGCCTCTAAATGCAATTATAGCAAAGATCAATAATAGCAGTGCAATTTGGACCATTATCTTATCATAGGAGGCTGTAGTTGCAAGATCTGTCAAATATTCTTTTACATCCCGCCCTTCCAGTGTTACAGTATAATTACTGTTAGTGTGAGTGTATTCATTCAGCTTGCTCATTTTGATTTCCCACTCTCTTTTTCATGTTCCCTTTTCCTCTGCACACACCAGCCATGTAACCACATGAGCAAAATACTCCAGACAGGGGACTAATAAATCTATCTTAGATACTCCAGAGATAGGCCTGGCATGAGAACCTAGATGCATAAATGATTCTTCTAGGTGAAGACAAATCCTGCCTCAATTAACTTCAAATCATAATACCGCTATGAACCTGATCAAAAAGATCTAAAAATCTGCCCTAAATAGGAACTTACTGTAAATCCTATTTATTATTAATTTCATTCATTATATAGAGGTAATCTGCATTATTTTGAAAACTAAGAAGTGTTAGATGGCCAGTATTTCTTACTATTGTTAATAATAGTAAGTAATATATTAGTAAGTAAGTAAGTAAATAATTGTAAGTAACTATTACTATTGTTAATAATAATGATTATTGTTTTAGTTTATTCAGTATGGTTACATTTTAAAAATATACATAAATGAGCCCAGATTTTTATTTGTGACATTAAAATATTAAGGAAATACATGTTTTATCTTATATTGTTGATTTGTGTTCTTGGCATTCCTATTTTAATAATACTACCTACTCTATGGATTATGAAACCATTCATGTTATTAAAAATCATTATGCCTTTTGGGGTGTTCTTTGTAGGATGAGTACCGTCCAAATAGAATATCTAGGGAGGAAATTTGTTTATACCTTCCATTGTAGCAGTGCGGTGATATGAAGCTATATTTTATAGGGGGGACACTGCAGTTATAGTATATCACATCCTCTGCCACCACCTTTCCCCTCCCCCCCCCGCTATAAGGTTGGAATACAAAAGACAAGAAGCAGAATAAGTAAATGCAACACTAAATATTCTTCCAGTATTTCTCCATTACAATACATGGCAGTCTGTCATTGTAGCCAACCAATATCATTTGCAGGTTCCCTCACACTAAGGGTGGCAGACTGCGGCATGTCAAATTTGACAGCATTCTTTCTTGTCCAAGCACAAAAATATTAGACTTTAAATAAAATCAGTCTCAAAGAGGGTGGGGAGGGAATATGCATATTTCTGAGCTCTAGACTGAAGCTTTTACTATCTATGTAATAAAATAAATCTGCATCTGTATGTACATGCTTTTTGAGCAAATGTGTTGCAAGTACAGATAATTGTGGCTGGTGTAGCACTGATTTTTTTTTGGACTGGCTTATACAAGGCATAATAAACCCACCCACTCACACACACACACATATATGCAATCACACACATAAACACATGCATAGGCACAGCTACATATGCTTTCAGGTTTAATATACACTGTATGTTCAGAAATCAGTTTTTGTCAGCCAGATGACAATCCATAATAATTTCTTTCGTTACCAATGTACATTTTTGAATAGCTTCCTACTAAACCATTTGGGGTTTGGTTTGGGTCTTTGAATTGCCTTTGAATTGCTCTCTGGGAAAAATGGTCTGAAGGGCATTGCACTTGGTCAAATTACAGACTAGATAGGGCACAGTATAGTCACTGCCCATCAGCCAACACAAATATTTTCAGCAGAATCAGCAGTAAAAATGTATCTTCTCCCTTTGTTATGTCTTTATCTTCCCTCCGATGCCTAGACAGGCATAGCAAGCTGTGCCCAATCTACATCCCCTAGATGCAGGTGTGAAAGATTTGACCTTGAGGGAGGTGTGTCCTAGTGTCTCTGAAATCTTATGAATGAAATTCCAGAGGTTTGTATGTGTGTGTGCCTCTCTCGCTGTGTATGTGTATCTCCTCGTGTATGCGTGTGTATATGGAACAAGGGAGGGAGACTAGTTATTATTCTGATCACAGCTTCCCTGATTCACAGACTTGGAGCTGATCATGAATATAAGTGAAGACTTTGACGTCAGAGTTGAGATATATCAGCAGACCCAATGGGGCAAGAATATTAAGTGCAAGTCAATGCCAGCAATCTGCCAACGTTATTAGCAATGTTAACCAAGGAATGAAGCTTAATCCCAAGGACTGGAAGGACTAGCACGAAAAAAAAGGGGAAAGCTGATCAGCAAGGATCAAACAAAGGTAAAACAACAGAAATACATGTCTGCCTATGTTGTTTCATGTGTTTGACTTCTCTTCTGCGGGCTAAGGAAGGGGAAGGGTGTTTGCGTTGTATTGAGTTTGGAAAGCAAGCCGGTTAGAAGGTGGCCCTTTCAATATTTTAATCCTAGCGCTCTGATAAATTGCATTATGGACAGCACTCTCAGCAGCGGCGGCAAAAACCTTGACGAAGAGATTCCGGACTAAACCATTTGTGTGACCTTTGCAACTTTAGTTTTCATAACAGTGAAATGTGAGACGATATATACAAGGCGTTGGAGGAGGTGTGATGGAGGGGGAGGTGAAAGGGTTCCTACTTAGTGCAAGGGGTTTACTATGAAAGAAAACCATGTTTAATGCAGCTGAGATTCTGCAGTTGTTTGCAGCCAGCAGTCCCTGAGTGCACCGGTATTAAAAACGAGCAAAGTTAATGCAGAATATTTCTAGTCAATAGCCTTCACTGGGATCCGATTTAACCAGGAGGTTTGCTTAAGTATGAGGCTTGCCTGACCAGAAATACTATATTTTTATTTATTACTAGCAAAGACAGAAAGACACATTTACAACAAGGGACGAGATGATGTAACCATTACTCTGTTTAACCCCAAAATTGCTTGTGCCCAAGTGTTAGTGTTGGAATCGGTCTGATCATGCTATGAATCTGCAGCTCTGTACGTGTGCCTGATGCAACCGTCTCCCTTTTAATGGGAACGCATGCAACGAGCAGTGTGACGGGTGAATTATGGACACTCAGCCTTGCTCACCTTCAGCTGTTTAGACGGAACCCGAGATCAGACGAATCCCCCATCTGTTCATTCGGGGGAAAGGAAGGGGAAATAGCCAAGATGGGGAGGAAAGTTTAATTTTATTCAAAGATCGAGCCTGGTGTATTAAAAAAATAAATAAAAGGAACGGGTTTGGGGTGTTTCCTGCGGCTGCGTTCGCGCTCGGCTCCCAGAGGAGGATGTGGGGGGGTGACACCGGGGAATGGCCCAGGCAGGGTATTGGTCTTTTAATCCTGTCTGTGTCCGATCAGTCTCCAGTGCAAGCGGCACTGGGGATACTGGGGCCTGGGGGCCAGGCTGGGACAGCGGGTCTTGTCGTGCCTCTTGCGGGCGGCCCCGGGCTCAGGGGTGGATAGTCCAGGCTCTTTCGATGCTGCTTTCACCCTTGTCTCCTCTCTCTGTGTGTCCCTTGTGCCTCCTCTCTAGCGATGCTCCACAACCCCGCAGCAGCTGCGGCCGCCATGGAGGAGCAGCTGCGGCAGCAGCAGCTCCTGGTCCTGCTCAATGCCTCCTCTAGGCCCTTCCCCAGCAGCAGCAACAGCAGCAGCAGCAGCATCTGGCCGCCCAACTCCTCTGCCTCGGAGCCGGTCACGGCGGCGGCGGCGGCGGCGGCAGGCGGGGGAGGCGGAGCGGTCAGCCCCTGGGACATCGCCCTGTGCGCCACGGGCACGGCGGTGGCCTGCGAGAACGCGCTGGTGCTGGCCGTGCTCTTCTACACGCCCAGCCTGCGGGCCCCCATGTTCCTGCTCATCGGCAGCCTGGCGCTGGCCGACCTGCTGGCCGGCCTGGGGCTGGTGGTCAATTTCACCGTGCAGTACCTGCTGCAGCCGCCCAGCGCGGCCGTGGCGCTGAGCGCGGCCGGGCTGCTGCTGACCGCCTTCTCCGCCTCGGTCTGCAGCCTGCTGGCCATCACCGTCGACCGCTACCTGTCGCTGTACAACGCGCTCACCTACCACACCGAGCGCACGCTGACCTTCACCTGCGCCATGCTGCTGCTCATGTGGCTGCTGTGCCTGGGCGTGGGGCTGCTGCCCCTGCTGGGCTGGAACTGCCTGCGGGACCAGGCCACCTGCAGCGTGCTGCGGCCGGTGACCAAGGACAACGCGGCGGTGCTGGCGGCCACGTTCCTGCTCCTCTTCGCCCTCATGCTGCAGCTCTACCTGCAGATCTGCAAGATCGCCTTCCGGCACGCGCAGCAGATCGCCGTGCAGCACCAGTTCATCGCCACGGCGCAGGTCACCTCCACCCGCAAGGGGCTCTCCACCCTCTCCTTCATCCTGGGCACCTTCGCCCTCTGCTGGATGCCGTTCGCCATCTACTCGCTGGTGGCGGATTCCAGCTACCCCGCCGTCTACACCTACTCCCTGGCGCTGCCCGCCACTTGCAACTCCCTCATCAACCCGGTCATTTATGCCTTCAGAAACCCGGACATCCAGAAGTCCCTGTGGCTGGCCTGCTGCGGGTGCATCCCGTCCACCTTCTCCTCCAGACCCAGGACATCCAGTGATGTATAAGGGTGGTTGGCCGCCCGGATTGTCAGATGGTTTCAGGCTCTCCTCCTCCGCGTCGTTATGATGTATTACCACCAGCAGGAGGAATCGCAGAGCGACGCGCCTCCTTCCCCGGGGAAAGATGTCAACAAGAGAACAAAAAATAAGAGTGGTCTCCTTTAAAAAATGCTTATTTTCCTACATATTTTATTTATTTTTGATTTAAAAACAAAACAAAAGACCAAAAAAAAAAAAAGATCAGCGCCTGATGCTTTTTCTCATCCCGGTGTAATGGAAAGGGGGAGCAGCACGTTTGCCAAACCCATGGCCCGAAAATGTTCAAGGGCCCAGGGCAACTCTTCACTTATTTCAAGCCTCCGAGCGAGGGGCAGGCCGTTGGGAAGGTCCCCGGTGAGGAACGGGGAGAGACCTCGGGCCAACTCTCCCTTGGCCCCACACCAGGAGTAACCCCACTGAAGTCACTGGGGGTCGCCCCAAGTCAAAATCCTGTCAAGTGCGGGGGAAAGTCAGGCCTTGGGACGTGGGAAGAGAATAAGATAGTGCCCTGCTGTTTAGAGCCCAGCGCAGATCTGATGCTGAGGGCTCAGGGTAAGATCTAGAAAAACGTGTACAATATTTGCTTGCTGTTAGTTTGGGTTTGTTTGGAATGGTTAAAAATGACCATATCCAGGGGGCTTCACTGCCTGAAAGGTGGGGTAGGGGGTTTTGGTGGTGGTGGTGATTTTTTTTAACTATAATCAGGTTTTGCTTTGCTATGCAATAATAAAAGGGACATTGTGAGATGCGGTAACCTGCCAATATTTTTCATGCCAGACCGGTTCAGCACCACGAGGTCTGGACAGCTCCGTGAGAAGTGGTAGGAGGACAAGTGGTTTGTCTTACGATTTTATGTTTATTTTTGTAAAAAAGCACATGGAAGTCAAAGCTTTACACTGGCCTCTTTAAGCGGCGGGAAAGGAAGTGCGATCCTGAGTCAGGAACAAATGAGGTCCATTCCCCTTCACTTGCTGTCCTAAACAATTGTATAGTGTTGCTATGTGCTGTTCAGCTGCTGCATTGCACCTCAGAGGAGGCTGTATTTCAGTGGTGGGTGAAGTGATGCCTGTATATTTATATCTCCTTTATTTGTGAAGCACTTTGAGAACCTGCAGGATGAAAGGCACTTTAAGGTATGATTATTATTTATTATTACAATGTGAGAGTAAAGAGAACTCCTTGCTGAAAAATATGCTCGTGGTGCATCATCAAAGCTAAAGATGGGAGGAAAGCACCTTTTAGGTTATCTAGTTAATCCCCCTGCCAGGGAGATGAAAGCAGTGGAAGAAAGTCAGAGATGAGGTTTTCTTGACATCGGAACCTAGGTTAATCTTTCACTTATTTCAATGCGGGTATAACACACTGTCTTTAGCGGTATTGTTAATATAGTATGCTGATCTCGCATACTGGGTGGGGGGTGGGGGGATATGATCCAAAGACTGATATTCTGAACGAGGTTGGTTCTTCTAAAGGGAAGCCTACATCATCACATGTCTTGTTCCCGAAACTACTAGATTAACTTGCTTCCATAGAGAAGCTACACTAGCCTCACGCTCCTCTACTCTATCATGTGCTTTGTGGTGTTAGTGATAAAATGAAGTGTCCTTCATCTTGTGCTGTATTTTGGCCAAGAAGTGGAATAGTGCATTCCTTTAAAAACAGAATAACCTTCAGAGATAGATGGGGACTCTGTTCTTTAGGTGAAATGTCCAGGGTTGCCTCTTGGGTGGGGGGTTTGTCTTACCACCTATTCTCTCAATGCAAGGAAATTGCTTTGGTCGATGCTCCAAATGTGTTGCTCTCCCTTAGAAAGGAATCTGTGCTACAAACATCAGAAATATCCCTCTTTCAAACAATAGCCTATCCCTGCAGCATCAGTTGCAAACCTGGCTTAGGTTTGTATTATATTAAAAAAACAACAACAAAAGAGAGAACATCGCATGTAAATATTATAGTTCCATGAAGGACAAAGTGTCCAAATTTATGTCTGAATACAGGTGAAACAATCGTTTATCTATAGAACTGTGCAATGAAGGTCTCTTTCTAGCTCAGCAAAGCTCACTGCACATGACAAAACTGTGAATCTCAAATGTGTGCTTTGGGCCTGGACTTTTTTTCTAGTTCCTATAGGTGTCCCAGCTTTTCAGGTTTTTTATGAGGAGCAACGTACAACATGCACAAATTCTAGTCAATATTTTTACAATTTTATTTAATGTTTTTGCTGTTCATTTATTTATTATTCTGTTTCCATGGTTGCAGACAACTTCCTGCAGTTCCTAAATGTGAAGACTCAATGCAGAGTTAATTAAAAACATTTCAAAATAATGTTTTTATATGATTTGATCTACAGGGCAGGTATTTGTGTTTCTCTGGGCAGCTCATTTTGTATTTTTAAATCAAATGTAGCATTTAAACATTCACTTTAGGCACACAGTTAAAATGAACATCTTACATTTTCTTGGATTTCCAGTTGATTTCCTTTTATCAAGGGTTTTGATTTCAGAATTTTCCTCATAAGGAGTTTAATGGTGTGAATGAAATTTAATGGTGTGAATGAAATTTACTCGCTTTCCAGGGATCTGTAGATTAAATATGACATAGGTGCATAGCAATCAAAGCAAAATAATGTGCCCTCAATGTCAGACACTCAGAGGAGGAGTGTTACATTGGGATGTAATTAGCTAAAATGAGGAAGTTACTGATTGTAAACCACCATGTAAATGTCAGAGATTATATGAGCATGTCCTCTAAAATACTGTTACCTGGCCAAATCTATTTCAGGTGTAACTCCATTGAAATCACTTGGCTAAATTCAGGTGCTCACATTAAATAGTATCTTACCCTGCTCCAGTGGTGCTAATTATGGAATAGGTGAATGGAATTCACTGTGGAATTCCTTGAAAATAAGGGTATCAGGATCTGGCCCAATGAAACTACACCAGAGGTAAATTTGGACCCAGGTGTTTTGGATAAACATTTTAATCCAGTTCTTTCCTTGTGGTTGTCTCAGAGAAGCAACAAGGGATTAAGTGCTAAGTATGTTTCATGAAGAATTTCTAAAACTCTTCATTTGAAAATTCACAGAAAAATTGAAGTTTTCAAATTGATATTTTTTTCAATTTTTGAGTTAAAAAGATCAGGTTGGGGGGGTTGTTTTGTTTTTCCTTTTCGCTCCCTTTTTCCTTTCTCCCTCCCTGACCCCATCTTTATCAGTGGAAAAATGAAAAAATGAGGGAAGGACTGCAAAAAGGAGGATAGAAAGGAAAAAAAAATCCTGAAGCCCCCCTTCCAAGTTTGTTTTTCATTGAGTTGTGGAAATATCAGAACATTTCTTCAAAAATTTGCAGTATGAAAATAGTCCATTTTTGTTGGAAAAAGTTTTAAACTAAATATTTTGACCAGCTCTACACTGCAGCACTCTTTGTCAATATTTATTAAGGAGAGCTAGGTTAATTATTGGAAATATTTACCAAGTTAGTAAAATTGTTTGCACGATGATAACACAGTGATGTTCTATTGTCTTTCAAAGCTGAGTCCATGGAATGCATTGCTACAAAACACTGGGCGTGATTCTGTTCATTCTCACACTGGTGTAAATCAGGGAAAAGTCCACTGAAGTCAGTAGAGTTACACCAGTGTAAAATGTCTGGTGGAAGAGGAATATCAGATAGATAGGGCCTGATTTATCAGTGGATGCTTTGTAGCACTTAATGATGCCAAGCAGCTGTAAACACAGTTTAACTCATCTGCTGAGCCAAATTTACAGCTGCTTTGCATTATGGGAGTTGCACAAAGCAACTGGAGTGCCCTGGGGAATCTGGGCCATTGCTTATTGGCAAGGATCCTCCTGTTGGATTTAGTCCGATAAAGAAACCAAAACTGACACAAGCTGTTTGAAGTGCTGAGGTATTGAGAAGCGAGCTCTGCTTTAATTATTGTCATATTAATAAAAGATACAAGTAGATAACAGTATAAAGGGCAGATTCTCAGTTGGTGCAATCTGGCATAAATCCTTTGACTTCAGAAGAGCTAAACTGATTCATGACATATGAAGATCTGGCTTACTTTGGAGGGACTGCTCAGTACGCAGTCAAGGTTATTTATCCACTAACATATAGTAACAGTGATCTTCAGCACTTTGCATATCAGAGAGAACATAATGCAGAGCTATATCTATTAAGATCAAATGATTAATATCAGGAAAGTTTTGATTTCTCCATAGGACCAAATCCTTGCTTCCCCTTTCCCACCTTATTCAGTAGCACATGTATTTTATTTGACTGTTGTTTAGGTTGCCACCTTGTTCAGAGTGAACTAATTCAGTTTTAGACAGATGAACCATGCCTCATTGAAACAATTGGTGAAAATGACCTCTCATCATTCCCTCCTGGGATGGGGTGACTTACCTACCAAAGATCGCTGATGAGCAGGAGCCCCCATGTCCATCTCTGTGGCAGAGCCGGCTGCCTTTTGGAATAGGAAAAAGAACAATGCCAGCAAACCTAAGTGTAGGTAGGAAATCATGGGCAACATACACAATTAGGGACATGCCCCCCCGCTATAGTCAGGTTCTATGCCCTGGCCCTATATCCTCCACCCCCTTGCTGCTGCATATAGCTCCCCTCTGCATTGATGAAAACTTTCAGTGTGGGGAGTCAACACTGCTCAGATCAGCAGTAACCTGTGTAGCATTTTACCTTGGAGTTTTGCTCCATGTGTATGCGTAGCTTGCCACATCGAGCAGCCGCTTCCCCAGCCTCATGGTTGCACATGTGGAGCTATTGCTCCTCCCGTCACTTATCATCATCACTATGGCAAATCCCAAAGGAACATAGTCTCCTTGCAGATCAAGTGCCATCTGGATTGATCCTCCCTTTGTCGCCCCAGCCAGTTCCAGCCAGCTTCCTCTCCTTTCACCACTGTAAGTGGCAGAGAGGATCTGGCCCCAGTGTCTTTAGCTGAGACCCACTTGATCCTCCGTCATTGCTCCCTCTTGGAAAAGCAAGGTTCTCACATGCAAGCAAAAGGCTTTTGACTGACTATGAAGAGCCAGATCCTGATCTTAGTTACACCAATAAAATTCCCGGTGACTTCAGTGGAGTTAGTCCAGATTTACACCAGTGCAAGCGAGTGAAGAATTTGGCCTTAAGCAATTGCACAAAATATTTAACACACCAAAACCCACCCCAGTGTTCTTTCAGAGTGACCAGAGAAACATGAACCTGCTTTTTAGTTTTTTCACTTCCGGGTGTCTTGTTTGCCCTTTTCTTTCCTACCACATGTTTGATAGCCAGCAGCATAGTTGTAAGAAGCACTTATTAAGTTACTCTTTGTTGATTTTTTTGAGAGGTAGGTAGATAGGTAGGTTGTGGCGGGAGGGGTGGAAGTGGAAGTGAAGGAGTGGGGAAGGGGAAACATTCCTTAGATACACACAATATTTGAAAAGCTTGGGAGCACAGATAAATGGGACACTGTCACAAGCCAAATGAATTCCTGGGGCATCTGCATTGAACTTAATGGATCTGGTCCCATATATTTAAAAATATGCCTTTATCAGAGTTACTAACCATACCTTAGATTGTTGACATTTACAATTTATTTTTTTAATATTTTTTGTTTATTTCCCTGCTCTGTTTGGTCAGTGGAACTGTAGTTGTCACTTTCACTTTCTGTCTAACCAATTTCACTTCACTAGCAGGAATGTTACAACCTTTGGCGTCTCAATCAAAACAGTGACAATTTTTACATCCCAAACAAATAGTTTTCATTGAATTTAGAATAAAAATAATGAAAACATTACTGTTCACAGGTTTCAGAGTAGCAGCCGTGTTAGTCTGTATTCGCAAAAAGAAAAGGAGTACTTGTGGCACCTTAGAGACTAACAAATTTATTTGAGCATAAGCTTTCGTGAGTTACAGCTCCTTTTCTTATTACTGTTCACATTGTTAGAAAGTTTCTCTTTTTTTTTTTAAACAAAAACTTAATTTTTGGGTCTAAATCTACTTGACAGTAAGCCTTTGATCTTCATAATTACTTAAATTGTATCAATGTATAGTAATTAATGACATACAAAATACATCTTTAACTGTCAGGAATAATTGTATACTGTGTACGATATTTGCCTCTAATTCTTCTCGTTAAAGCCAATCTTTTTCTCTTGGTGGGGTGGCAGCGTTGGGATCTTCTTACAATTTCATTTGAATCATCATGATAAAGGCTTAATTGCCTCTTACAAAATAGCTAATGTAGTTGCCTTGGTTTTTGTTCCTGTGACCCTAGAGAAGAGAGGCAATTCCTGTTCAAAACTTTATGAAATGCTGTACAGTGAATGATGCAGAGAGATGGAACAGTCTATAACTAGAGAAGGCAATCCAGAACCATTGTTCTAACACCTTTTTATCCCAGACGTCTGGGGATATGGATAAAATGGGCTCTGATCCAAACTGACCGTGGGTTTTGCAAAATCAAATCCTGCTAACAACATTTTCCAAAACCAACCATCTCTGGCTGCAACTGCTATAGTCTAGAACTGGAAAAACAATATGAAAAGTGTTGTTGTAATCCACTGAGAATTGCTAAAGTGAAGCTACATGCTAAGTATCAGGCAGGAGATTGGCTTTTTCACCAACTGGGTAACTTAAGAAGAATAACGGGTGCCTTAATAAATTCTGCTCCATATCAAGTACAATTGTTTTTTAGACAAAGGTTTCCCCCTTCACAATCTGTGTATCCTACAGTGGTCAGGAGGCTAAATGTCTGACAGCACGTTTTCATATCAATAGACTCTGAAGTCACAAACACAGTGTTATGATTTCATTGCAGGATCAAGGGGATAAGATATCTGGGTTGTCTAAGAAAAAGTTCTTATCCCAATGCACAGTTTCACTAATGAACAAATCTGCAAGCGAATGCAGACACTTATGGGCAAAGGAGACGTTAGATTTAAAGTTTATGCAGCACAGCACCTGGTTTCACCTCTCCACTGCAACAGGTTTACACTGGTGTAAACCAGCTAATGTCAGTGGAGCTGCTCCTGATTTATACCAACATGAGATCAGAATCAGGCTCACAGCGGAATAAATTGCACTGTGTATAGAGATCAACTGTAACGTGGAGAGACAGGTTTCTGACTGTAAGGCTTTAGCAACAGCTCTATGCTGAGGGTTGCTGCAGTGTCAGATGAGATTTGTTTATGAACCAGAAGGTGCATCTAGCCTTTAAAGATAAATTGATGAGCTCAGCCAGATTTAAGAAATACAGGCCAAATTCTGCTCTGCTACACCAGTGAAAATCTGGAGTCTCTCCTGAAGAGAATGGATTTAAGCCACTATGTAACTGAAAGCAGAATCTGGCCTGTGGTATTTAATATATTTTGGACAGTTTGTACCCTTAAGGCCAAATTTTCCTTTGGAAGCACATGCACAACCCCAGCTAAAAGTCAATGATCCAAATTCAAATTCTGCTCTCAAATCTGCACCGGCAGCTGCCACTGACGTCAATGGGAAAGGCACAGATTTAGGGAAGAATGTAGCTCTAAACATATGACTGAGTCACATTGTTTTTTAAGACGGGGCATCGCTCCAGATCCTGGGGTTTGGCCTCATCCTGCAAGGTGCTGAGTTGCCCTCAGATTCCATTGGCTTCAGGAGGGGGTTAAGGGCATTCAGCATCTTGTAAGGGGGTTCTTGGCATGTCACATCAGTGGGCCCTTTGGGCTTGAACCTGCACCCTTTGGAGTCAGGGGGAGTGGTGTGAGTGCATGTAGGTTCAGGCTCTGTGGATGAAATTCATCCCTGGACAGAGGGCAAGCAGGGGACTTATACACAGCTAAGGGGGCCTACTGAAGCCCTCAGAAGGACTAATACCCCAATTTTCAGCCCATTCCTAACTATGTGTTAAAAGTTAAGCGTGTGCTTGAAGTGCTTTGCTGAATAGGAATGTGGACTTAAGTATGTACCTAAATGCTTTGCTGGGACCTGGCTGGTGCATAGCTCTTGTGCTGGCTCTCTGTTTAATGCTGGCGAAAGAAGTGAACAAAAGGGTAGCCTTTTGAAGGAACATAGTCATTTGACCGATCTAGGACCCCAATAATGCAAGCCTTTTGCGTGCAGAGAAGTCAAGGGAAATATATACAGAGGGTCTTGTGGGATCGGACCCACGTACATTGTCTCAGAACTATTTTACTTATTATTCTGGGAAGTAGGAAAAAATCAGAACAATCAGGACAGCAAATTATTTTTATGTAACTGTTTTCGTTATCCTTTTAATCTGAATGGGTAAATTGATTGCAAAGGAAAGTGTATCACTCCCATTCAGTTATGATTAAATAAAGCCCCTGCAATGCACTTTATGAACAAGTGACAATAAATCAATGCTGTTATTGCACTGTATCTCTAGTGTGTATATTATACATGCCTCTGTTAAGAGTAATTTATTTTTATTACTGTAAATAAAAATGTTAAAGTGATTTGTCAAGAGAATATCCAAAATGGAAAAAAAATCAAAATTAAAACAATTTAAGATCTGGGCTCTTGTCCCAGGTATGTGCCATTTTGTTTGTGTCTGTGTTTTATTCCAGATAAATGAATCCAGAAAAGATCACTTGTATAACATGGTATTTAAAACAGCTGTTCAGTGACCTATATGAGTTGAGCTGGTGGCTATCAGATGACCTACTGGCCTGGTTCTGCAAACTCTACTCACCCAAGTTGGAGACTTACCTACAAGAGAGTCTCACTGAAATCTCTATGTCTAGTCACAACAATTCTTGCCGGTGGCTGCTCTGACAATTTTCCCTAAAATACTTAATTAACTTTAGGAAAAACAAATAAATATGCACATAGACACATCCAAATTATTGTCATTTATTTATGTAAGGGTTTTTTGTTTTGTTTTTAAACTCAATAATACAAATAATGTACAGTTGTCTCTATACTTTACTGGACCTAAACAGAATAGGAACACAAATAAGGAGCTTTGCATGTTCTTGTCTTTTGTTGTTGTTTCTTTTGCTTTTTTGGTTGCTTTTTTAAGACTTGCTAGCTAGTAAGTCTGCTGCTATGAAAAGTTATATTTGTGTAGTTATTAATATCATTTTTCACAGTAGCAGACTTGCTAGCTAGCTGGGAGGCAGTGAAAAGTGATATTAACAAACACACAAATATCACATTTCACAGCAAATTTACAAAGCCCTCTCAAGCTGGGGGACAAATTAAGTCCTGGTTGGGGAGGTAGGTCGTGAGGCAGCACGGGCCAGGGTGAAGGAGGGGGCAGTGGGGCCAGTGCCAATGGGCTGTGGGAGGCAGTGGGGGCCAGTGGGTCTGGGCCAAAGCTCTGTGGCTGGGGACCAGAACCCACCACCCCAGGGCTGAAGCCAGAAGCCCAAGTTCCACCAGCCTCAGGAAGGTTGGGAATTTGCACTGACTGCCTGCTCCTCCGGTGTTTCTGGCTCCAGAGGGGGGCAGGGCCCAACCCTTGCTGGTGGCCTTGGAGGAGGGGCCGTTGTTTCCCTCCCCTCCCCGCAATCACCACCCAGGAGCCTGTGGCCTCAAGAAAAGCCCCTGGTGGCTGCATTTGAGAAATGCTAGGACGCTAGTCAATGAGTAAGGGTTGCCAGATTGGGCACTATGGGCCTGATTTTCAGAGATACTGAGCATCCACTACTCCCATTGACTTTAACTGGAGCTGAGCATGTTCAGCACCTTTGAAAATCAGATTCTATATACCCACCATGACATCATCTATCTAATCTATCTATCTATCTATCTTGTCAGGCTCCCCAAAGAGGAAACTCCATATAACAAACACAACAGTATTCCATAGTAATAGTCCAAAATATGGCAATGTCTTTAATGCAAGTCCTAGGGGTAGTCCTTTTTTAAAATAACCAAACAATTAAATGGGCATGGAAACGGGACTAGACTTTCCTCCCCAGAAGTGATCCATCCAGGGCAGGGATCAGACAGATAGGTCAGGGATGTGGGGGCGTGGGGAGGAATCGAATGCCATTGCACTGTTATTCCTGGAGCTGTACCTATTAGGGGGTGAATCGAGCATTTCAGCCTGCAAAGCTGTCAAGTCACTGACTTTCTCCAGCAGTGAATTCGCATAGGAAAAGCAAGACTAATAACATGTTAAAAGCAAACTGAAATGAAGCCCAGTGGGCCCAAACCAAAACCTTATCTGGATTCTAGCCTCTCAGGACTTTGGGGAAGTTCCAAGCCAGCTCAGCATGGATCTGGGTGGCTTAGGCCTATGAACGTTGTTCAATACCAAAGGATGTCATCAAGTCATCTGCTGCACTGGGAAGCCTATCTCCAGGTTTGCTCACCACCAGATCCAGCAGGATGTTCCTCCCTGAGTCACAGCCAGCTCTCCTTCTTCTGATCTGCAGCTGCTCCTGTTGCCCAGGCCCATAGTCCCTCTCTCATTCCTCTCGCTCAGTCTTCTGGTTTCTGGTGGAGTGATGCCACTGCCTCTAGAATGGAGAGCAGCAGCTGTTTCATAGTGTGCAACAATGGGCATCCAGGACAAAAAGTGAAGAAGAATGCCGCATGCATTTGAAAGCGCAGGGGGATTTTGGTAGATGCTTAGATATCAAGGCCAAGATTTTTCAAAAATGGGAGCCTAAAATTAGGCTCCAAGGGCCAGATTTCAAAATTAGGCTCCTAGGGCCAGAGCTCAGCTACCCAAAGCTCCCATTTAGGCACTTAAGCAAGTAGGGAGATTTTCAAAAGTGCTGGGTACTTAAAAATCTCTCATTGAGGGTAATGGCTGGGAGCTCAGCACTTTTGTATAACTGGCCATTTTTTTAGGTGCCTAGTCTTTGTCTCTCTCTCTGTCTCTTTTAATCTTGGCCCAGGGTAATAGGTAGTGCTTAAAATGCCAGCGAGAGAGAGTGAATATAACTCAAGCTGGACTTTAGATTGATCACTGGGGCTAACTCTGTTCTTGGCACAAGGACCCTGAGATTTTCAGTGTTCACAAATGGTCAGGATCAATTGTAAAGACACTTGCTGCAGTGTTGCCTAGCCCCTCCTCTGCAGTGCTGGTTTACTACTGAGTCAGAGGGAAGAACACCCTACATTTAATCACATCACTAGGACCAATTGTTACTGGGAGGTCTTCTAGCAAACTATTTTCCAGGACCCATCTTCAGTGGAGATCCCAATCTGAGGGGGCATGGCTGTTGGACAAAGATATACATTGAACTTTGCATTAAGCAAGACTTAATGTGTAAAATGTCATAAATCTGACCGTGTTGCCAACTCTCATAATTTTATTCTGTGTCTGGGAATAAGTGTTTTACTGAAAGCGCCAGTTTGTGGATTCAAGAGATTGCGTGAGAATCTCACCTTCCATTAGAAAAAAAGCAAGTTTCTAGCCCTCAGGGTTACGGAGAAAAGCTCAAAAATGTGACTCAAGTGCACACAGAAAGTAAATAAAAGAATCCAATATATTAAAAAAAACCCTTGTGATTTTTAAGTCAATCTCATGATTTGGAGAATGGTTTTTGAATGTCTGAGGTTGGCAGTACTGGACTAGGATATTAATCGATATCATAGGTTCAACTGAGAGCCATTCTATGTGTGTTTGAAATCTTGATAGTGGAAAGGAATAACAAAGAGGAAAAGTCCTGTTCATTAGTTTCACTGCATGGAATGGGTGAAACTACTAGGAGGGGAAAGTCTGACCTGGGCACACGCTGGGAAATGCTTGTCATGCAGTAAGTACACAACAGGGTGCTCCTCGCAATATTTAAAACGACCTATATTATAGGACCTGCTTACCTGAGAAAACCACCTGTTGCTCTGTGTGCTGTCACAGCAATTGAGGCATGGCATGGCAGGCATGGCTCCACTAATTAGGTGCCTGGACCCTGGAGAAGACTCACATGTAAGGTGAGGTGGTGGCCTTGGCGGGAACAGGGGTAGATGGGAGGGGGCACTGTGCTGAGAAGAGGGGGTGGGGGGAATTTGGGATTTGCAGGGCTGCAGCAGCCAGAGAAAGAGGCATCTTTCCCCAGCTCCAGGGCTGCGGCTGCCGGGGAGAGACAGCCCTGCTGCCCAGCCTCAGCTCAGTGGCTGCTGTGGCAGGGGAGAGACACCTCTCCTTCCCAGACCCAGCTTGGGGGCTGCTGCGGCGGGGAAGAGAGGGCACCTCCATCGCATTAGAAAGGTAAGACTACTGACATGAAAATATGAGTTGTGTGCTTTTATTTGTAGAACAAAAATGTTTATTTTTTTATATATAGTGCTTTTATCCAAAGCACTTTACAATAGTTAGCTAATGGTACAAACAACATTTGAAAAGTTCATTAAGTGGTCCACCGAGACCCTCAGCAATTTTCAAGTCCACGAAAAAAGTTTGAGAACCACTGTTTTAAGAAATTCCCAGTGACAGGGGGTTACAACACATCTGTGCAGGTTATTCTTACTATGACTGGCAAGAGCTGGCTTGTGGGATGGGAGTCTGAATACAGGGCACATTAACATCATCTTTGCATGATGTGCATTCATTTGTGGAGGTGTGGGAGTTATGATGCCTATTGCCAGGTACCTGAGAGAATCTAATCATATACGCTATTGCTATGCAACTTTGGTGGGTTTCTGAAAGGTGATGGCAGGTGGCAGAGAATGTTAGCAGACTGTCTTCCATTAAGCCTTTTGATTTGCTCTAACCTTCACATTTCTGTAGCATCCATCTCCATGATTTCTGAGTGCTAAAGATGCTTTCTTAGATTGACAAGGTGGATATTCATGGTGGTTTGTTCTGCTCTTTGCAAGGTCCTAGTATTAGGACCTCTGATTTCTAAGGTGCCCATCACCTTGATAACTAAGCACCATTTTGCTAGTCTTGAGTTTTCTCTGCCTACTCAGGGGAAGAAAGGGATGATCTGCAAAGAGGAGGGAATTCAGAGGGGAGCAACCAAATGATAAAAGGACTGATTTACAAATCGAGATTAAATGCAAAGTAATGCACATTGGAAAACATAATCCCAACGATACATATAAAATGATGGGGTCTAAATTATCTGTTACCACTCAAGAAAGAGATCATGGAGTCATTTTGGATAGTTCTCTGAAAACACCCACTCAATGTGCAGCGGCAGTCAAAAAAGCAAACAGAATGCTGGGAATCATTAAGAAAGGGAGACATAATAAGACAGAAAGTGTCATATTGCCTCTATATAAATCCATGGTCACCCACATCTTGAATACTGCATCCAGATGTGGTCGCCTCATCTCAAAAAAGATAATTGGACTTGGTAAAGGTTCAGAAAAGGGCAACAAAAATGATAAGGGGTATGGAATGCCTGCCATATGAGGAGAGATTAATAAGACTGGGACTTTTCAGCTTGGAAAAGAGGCGACTAAGGGGGGATATGATAGAGGTCTATAAATTCATGACTGGTTTGGAGAAAGTAAATAAGGAAGTGTTTTTTACTCCTTCTCATAACACAAGAATTAGGGATCACCAAGTGAAATTAATAGGCAGCAGGTTTAAAACATACAAAAGGAAGTATTTTTTCACACAATGCACAGTCAACCTGTGGAACTCCTTGCCAGAGGATGTTGTGAAGGCCAAGACTATAACAGAGTTCAAAAAAGAACTAGATAAATCCATGAAGGATAGGTCCATCAATGGCTATTAGCCAGGATGATCAGGGATGGTATCCCTAGCCTCTGCCAGAAGCTGGGAATGGGTGACAGGAGATGGATCACTTGATGATTACCTGTTCTGTTCATACCCTCTGGCATTGGCCACTATCGGAAGACAGGATACTGGGCTAGATGGACCTTTGGTCTGACTCAGTATGGTCATTCTTATGGTATGTTCTGAGCCAAATCTATTTCATTTGGCTACTAAGGGTATGTCTACACTGTCATTAAAAACCCCTGGCTGGCCCATGCCAGCTGACTCAGGCTCACAGGATTCAGGCTAAGGGGCTGTTTAATTGCAGTGTAGACATTCGGGCTCAGGCTGGAGCCCGGGATCTAGGATCCTGTGAGGTAGGAAAGCCTCAGAGCTCAAGCCCAAATGTCGACACTGCAATTAAAGAACCTCTTATGCCAAGCCCAAGTCAGATGGCACAGGCCAGCCGCGGGTGTCTAGCTGCAGTGTAGATATGTCCTAAGTGGGAAGGAAAACACCAAGAAGGGAGAGGAATACATGAGATGATGCACAGGAGTATATTAGGAAGATATGGGAAGAAAATTAATAATTTGGCCAGCCAGCAGGAAAAAACTGCAAATGGATTTGCTTTTCAACTGTTATCCAAGGGAACTGGTAGAAGCCCAAGTGCTTGAGATGCTTAAAACTAGAATGGGCAAAGCAATGGAGAATGAAAGGATAATTGGCCCCAGGATGGATGAAATATATGAGGTCTTTTCCCACCCCAGTTTCTATGATTCCAATTGTGTCATGACAAGGTGATTGAGCATAAATAAATAGAGCTTGATCCTTTTATATTGTAGTAGTCAAAAAAGCAGCAGCAGCATGTGAAGGTACAAGGGATACCATTCCTCGGGGGTCAGAGACCTGCAGCTGGCTGGTACTGCACTTGAGAAAGAGCTGGAACTTTGGTAGCTGATCCTTATAAAGAGAGGGCAGCAGGAACTGGCTGGAGAACTGCCTCTACAAAGCTGAGGGGCATGGTGCTGTGCTCCCAATGGGCAGCTATTGGAGCTGCTGCAGAGAGGAATTGCTCCAGAAACCAAAAGGGCAGAGGGGAGACTGTGTGGAAGTTCTGAGGTAAGAGCCAGGAAAGTTTGGTTACTGAAGTTACTGGTGGGAGGGACACATCTGGGGAGGGGCCTGCACAAACTTTGAGAGAGGAGGGTGCAAGGTTTTGATTTGTTTGTTAATGAGGCTTAAAATAAAACAGCTAATCCTGCTGGACACTGCTTCCCTGGGTTCCTTGCGAGAGCTCCGAGTTAAGCCATCCAATGAATGGATTTAGCAAGAGTGAAGTCTGGGCTGGTAGGAGGAGGGCGCTAAAAGATAGGTCCCAATCTTTTTGCAAAGCAAAAGGTGCTATTTGAGTATTATTCAGATATCATTCTGGCTAGGAATGTGCTGCATACACCCACACGCCCCGTCACACATTCATACGAACAGGAAAGCTGGCCTTCCTCACTACTTTATTCAGTTTCTTTTTTCTTGGTCCTTAATGAGGGCAGCAGATGAATGGGCTCTGTTCATTGCCTGTGTGGTTACAAGACAGCATGGGCCAGTATAAAATAGATGTGGTTTTCCATTCATTCACTGTTCCCTCGCTTTAACAGGCTGAGGAGTTCCTGAAAGGCCTGAAGTGAGCTGCTCTGTGTGTTTCATGACTCATCCTGCTCTACACCAACACATAACTTAATCCAGGTTTATTCCTTTAGGTGCCAATAATCACAATCTGAGCTGCTTTGTCAAATTAAGAGGAATGTCAAATTCCAGCTAGGTCTCTTTTAGATAACAAGCCAAATTCATCCCTGCTGCAACTCCAGCAAGGTCAATTCAGTTACGTCGGGGTGAATTTGGTCCTCTGTGGTTTATATCCTCACCTTGGGGAGATGAGCCTGGTTTGAGGATTATTTGTTCAGCACGAAACATTAATGACACATGATGCCAATGTAAGGGTCATGCCAGTGATGGCTGTAGTACACTCACGTGCAAATTCACTGAGCGTGAGCATGTGTGCAGATTGTGCTTTTACCTTGAAGAGATGTGCATCACTGTCAAGAGATGTCTAAGGAATTCCAATGGAAGAAGAAGGCAGCATAGAGCAGTATATTATTCTTGACACACTGGGCTAGATTCTCCTCTCACTTCCTGGACACCAAAGAGACACAAGTGTAACTCCACTGACTTCAATGGAGTTACTCCATATGCACATCAGAGAGGAGCAAAATCAGGCCTATTGACAACTCTGGGAAATCTTTGCAAAATGTTTCACTTCAACACAGCTCTGCTTAGGGAGCCTTCAACATAATTCAGCCATTGGTTAGTCTGATCCTCCAATTAATCTGCTGGTCAAAATGCTATGGACAAGAAGGTTTTTTTTTTCATTTTAAAAAATTTCCTCTCTATTTTGGGGTTGGGTTTTTTTTGCAAAATTGTTGACTTTTCAACTTTTTTGCAAAAAATAAAATAAAAAATGCCATGCCTTTGCTTTTATATTTTGATTCAAAATATTATCAAAACCATTATCTAAGTGGTTATCTAAATATCCCATTTACTCCAAAATAGGCTGAACAAAAAGTATCAATAATCATTTTGGTACTATTTTTTCAATATTTCTATCAAAAATGGTATGATAAAAATGGTTCCACTTTGAACACTTAGAAATGAAACCAACTTTGACATTTCAAAACTTTTTGCAAAACTTCTTTCCGCCTAGCTCTGTTGATGTGATCCAAACCTCAACAATGCTACCACATTATTTTTCATAATAAAAGTGTTTGACTATGGAACACTTTGTTTTAGGTTGCTGCTGCAATCCCAGATCAGGGTGGCAGTGACCACAGTCTAACTGTCACCTGAAGGCTATTTGATGACTGTGCAGAATGAGTTGGTATATCTCCTTGTGGACAAATGTCAATATTGCTAAAATGCCACCAGAACTAGAACCAATTGGCAACCTCAGGCTCTCTGCTGAGAGTAACAATGAGGACAGAATGAATACGGAAAGACAGCTATATTTTAAAAGGGGTTACTCTATTTAAGGGGTAAGGTGATATAATGTCTTTTTGCTCCCCATTCCATACCTTTTCTGTGGATACAGAGGACTTAAAACACTAGGGATGTTAATCCATCCATTTTTAACAGAAATAAACACACTCTTAAATCTCTTTCCAACCAGAAAGAACCCAAGAATGTGAAAACCATAGATAGCCCCAAACAGACAAACCATAAACCTCTTAAAATCTTTATTTTCTTTTTATTACCACATGCATAAAGTGTCAGCAGTCTGGGATTATGTTGTACAACATTTTTTAACAAATGTAGTTACAAGCAGTTTTCAAATCTTTACAGTTTTCCTCTGTAGATTGTACAGAAGAAAATTCATTTTGCAACCATATAGTTCATACCTTTCTTTGATAGCATCAGACAGGTAGAACTCACAACACTGGGAAAAATACACTTGCTTACATTTAGTAACTATGTACAGTAGATAGCTAGAAGCAGCAACACATACTGAGCTATTGACTAAGTGCACATAGTTAAAAGACCCCCTTAGACAGTGAACATCTCTTTTATGTCAACTATATAATATTGCAAATCAGTAATCAAGACATATCTTGAAGCATGTGCAAACTCACAAGGTGGAGATAACTTTCTCCTGTTAATCACTTTTACCGAACGGAATTCAGTTTTAAAAAAATAATACTTAAGTTTTAAAAAGTAAAAACCATTATGTGAGCCTATGAGACACCAACATAATTGTGCTGGATCTCCCATTTTGCTCAGTCTATGGGATGTCCCAATAACGCAATGTATGCAGAAACAGTGTTCCAATTTTATGGTTAAAGTTAGATGAGGCCTTCCTCACAGACTGGTCTGGTGTGTAATGCGTCCCTTACTTGCTGCCATCCCATTGCTTTACTTGCTGATATCACACCCAGAACCACTCTTGTGGTTGGAAATGTGATGGAAAATCTGCAGTCACATTTCATATTCAGTATGGCTACAACTCACACCTGCTCACTGAGCTTCCTCTGACAAAGCTAAACAAACATGAAGGGACACATTGTGTACACAGATGCACAAGAGGTGGGAAGGGCAAACAGAAGCCCCCACCCCCCCCCAGCCTTTGCACACCCTCACAGGGACCAGCCACAGTAGATGTCCTTATGCTCCACCAAATATATTCTAGGCCAGTGGGTCTCAAAGCCGGTCCGCCACTTGTTCAGGGAAAGCCCCTGGCGGGCCGGACCGGTTTGTTTACCTGCCGCGTCCGCAGGTTTGGCCGATCACGGCTCCCACTGGCTGTAGTTCGCTGCTCCAGGCCAATGGGGGCTGCAAGAAGCAGCGTGGGCCAAGGGATGTGCTGGCCACCCTTCCCACAGCCCCCATTGGCCTGGAGCGGTGAACCGCAATCGGCCAAACCTGTGGACGCGGCAGGTAAACAAACCAGCCCACCCCACCAGGGGCTTTCCCTGAACAAGCGGCGGACCGGCTTTGAGAACCACTGATCTAGGCTCCCTGCCCCTCTCTTAGCTGCCAGGAGCCTGTCTCTCACAGGAGGTACAGGGCATGTGATGCTCCCAGTCCCAGGGTATGCTAAGGCCTACAGGGGCTCCCTCTCTGGCAATGCAATTTTGCACAGCCCCCTTCTGCAGGGCCCAACATACTAGGACAATTTAGCCCTTAGTAGTAGTTCTTAGAAGATAAAAGGGATTCTTGAATTATACTCCAGAGCCCAGTGGTCTGGAAATGCTCCCAGTTCTACTATCTCTGGGTATGTGGCCAGAAGAGACACAGACCAGCTGGGAGATATGTCATTATCCACCATTCAGAGAAGTAGTTTAATAACTGACCTAGCGATCAAGCTACTAGACTGTAACTAAGGGGCCAGATCAGAGCTCTGTTTTCACGCAGCCCTGTCTCAGGGAAAGCTTCCTCCAATGGCAATTGAAGTTTGGCCCAAATGAGGACTGTGTATAAGTGTTACATAATCATTCATGAAGAGCCAGTGATTGCAGATGTAAGCGTTACCTTACAGTGTGAAACTAAGCCCCGTGTAAGTCATTCCCTGTAGCCCAAGCACTCCACTCAGGAGCCAGTGCTCCCCCTGCAAGGGCTGGTGGCATCTCAAACACCCCAGAGCAGCGCAGAGCAGGTTGGCGGGGAGGGGGATCAGAATGGGTACCCCAGCAGGGCCAAGAAAGAGGCCTGGTTAATATGCTCTTGTTTGGGATTGCCTCTCTGCACATACAGAACTGTACTGATCTGGGGCCTTTACCAGAGATTTTCCTTCTTTCCCAAAGTTTTGCAGTGTACCTGTAAGAACTACAGTCTCGCTCCCAGAGTTGGTGTATTCCTCCAAATGTCCGGTTCTGGGTGGCTCTTACTCATTTTTTATTCAGTCCCCATTTGGTTTTATCAGAAGAATAAACAACACAGCCCTCCCCAGGGGAGCTGATTAGTCTCACTGATTGTTTTGTTACAGCTGTGCTAACAGGCCCACCTGAGATCACAGCCCTGCTGTGCAAGGCATTGTACATGCATATAGTAAGAAATTGTCCTGTGAAGCAGAAGAGTTGATGGGCCCAATCCTGCCTGACTGTACTCACATTAGTAGTGCTTAGGCACACAAATAACCTGACTGAAGTCAATGGGATTACTTGTGAAAAGAAGGGAAGCAGCAGCCTCTAGTCCTATGGTCATCATCCATTTGTTGCCATAGGTCACTGCATTATTCCTGTGAAGTGTCAGTATTATGAGTAGTTATTAAGTGCTTTGGGTGGATATAGTTCTGCATGAACACCCATCTCATTGGAACAGTGATGTTTGGGAATGATGTCACCAGCACATGGGCAGAGCAAGGCCTGTATGTTGTCCCACGTATCATGTGTGTCACTAAGCAACCAAGACACTGTAATAGAGTTTTCACTTTTTTTTTTTTTAAAGAAAAGCTTGCAGTTTGCCTTTAATCATTCTGATTTTGTTACCATAAAGCACAATCCATTGATTAGTAATAATGAAATAAATTGTTTGCACTGAGCAACATTTGTGAATGGATTCACTGGCTTGATTTGGGACCTGCATGTGTTGCGTAGAAATCCAGACTGATTTCATGGACTGAATTCTGGCTCATCTTGTGCATGGACACCTGCCAGAAAACCACTGCCCAAATCCATGCAAGTCACATGGTGGAAGATGGCAGCTTCCGTTCTGGCTCCCCTGAAAATACTGTCTGCAGACAGAAAGCTCCACAAGGCTGCTGAAAAAGGAATATTGGAGGATCATAACAGGGCATGGCCAAAGGACAGGGGGCATGGAACACATGCTTGTAAGCATATACATATGTGGCTGCGCCAGCTGCACAATGGTCTCTATGCACAATCCTCTCTGCAATTGATTCCCACCCTGAGATGGAAGAGTTTATGGGGAGGGCTTTGGGTTGGCCACAACCAGAATAAAGGCTTAGAGCAATGCTACGTTCAGTGAACAGATGGAATCACGGTTGATATTGTGTTGTTGTAGTTTGTGAGGCACAGATCTCTTTGTGTGGGGGAGAGCTGATGTTTCACTGACATCTGTAGTGCTGGTTCTCCCCTGCCCCCCAAGACACCCCTTTCCTGGTAGCTGTACTAGAAGGAAAAGTTAAATCCTGGGGAAACAACCACTGGAAACAAAAATGAAAAGTTTACCACCTAGGTACAAATCTTAGTGCTTCTGAGGACTGTGGTATAATCCTCACCAGCAAAGTGTGACTCTTACTGGCTGGACCATGAACTTTAGCTTACGAGTCTTGGTCCTCTTGTGTAAGCAGTAAGGGCTTATGCTAGTAAATAGAGAGAGCCCAGATTCAATCCCTGCAGCCAACCTACCATTACACTGGGTTAACTCTGAATGGCTAGATTGAGGAGCCGTCAAAATAGAGCCCAAACGCCACATGTAGCCCTCCAGCTCTTCTAATGCAACACAGCACCCTACTCAGAACTGCAGACACCTTCACAGCAATGGGTGCTCTTCACAACCCCAACAGGCCCCTGTGTAGCAGCCAACTGGCAGCCCACAGCTTCTGTTTGTTCCTGTCATCACCCTGGCTTAACAGGGACAAAAGGAGATAGGCCCAGGGCACAGCAAAAATAACAGGAAGTCTCAGGCTGGCAAGCTGAGCTCAAGGCGGGTGATATGGGCCCAGTACTAGTGAGATAAATGGTGAAATTCCTATTGGCTTAAAGGATCGCATGAAGAGCTCCTGTGTAGGCATAGTCAAAAGCTGAAAGTTAATCTAGACTGACTGTGTGGGTCTACCTTGGCTCTGTGTGTAGTTTCCCAGCCCCACCCACACTAGCTGAGAACCCTACAATGCTATGTGCATGCATGTCATTTCCTGGTCCTGTGTGTTACTGATGATTACATATACTCATCCCTCCGCCCCGCCCTCCCATCCCCCTGTGCTCCTTAGAAATGTAATGTCAATTTCCATAAAAGGCACTTGTGTCAATAACGAATTTTGCTAATGCAGCATTTCCCAATGTCTTGTTACAAAAGGAATATAAAACAAGAGTTCTAGCAACCATATATAGCACAGTGAAACCTCTCAATACTGTGAATAAGCAGTGGGAAACAGTCTCATAATACGGTCAAACTAGCACTATTCCAAATTCTCCACAGGCATATCAAGCTGCTTAAAAATGGAGAAAGGTTATTAACATGGGGAAGTCTAAAGCACTCCTAAAAAATCGTTTCAGGGAAAGGTTTTTAGCTACTTTAATATCCAATCAAAGCCAAATAAAGAGTTTGTATTGGTGATGAATCTGACCAGAATGGAATGAAAATCTTAACTTCTCCATATGGAAATACTACTGAAAAAAAATCATTGAGTGCAATGATATTATTTGCAGTGACACTGAGGCTTTGTGCCAAGATGCATGCACCAGCAAACACTCCCACCCCAAGCACTGAAATAACAAGAAACAGAAAGGTAACCAAGTGCACATCGCCATGCTCCTGGGGAAAATAAGAAGGGAGGCTGGATTTCACACCTATGCAAAGGAGGGCTCAACACCTGTTGCATCACTTAAACTCCAACTTGTGGGAATATAAGTGATCCCATGGGCTGGACTTTTGCACAGGAAGAATTTCACCCACCGTGAGTGGAGTATGGACACTAAGCACATATTCTCCATGCCTGCCCCGTGAGAGTCTCACAGAGATGGATTACTGCATAAAAATGCAGACATAATAAGAAAAAGGGATGGAAACTTTTACTCCATATATTCCCTGCCACCCAAGGAATCTGCTGTATCACACCGCATTTAACAAAGGTGTCAAACATGTAGGCAGCTCATTGTCAGTTTCATTCTATGTGGAGGATGTGTGAGCCATATCATTTGCAAGTATCACCTTGAAAGCTTCACATTGTTTACCTGCCTTCATTTCATTGGATTCTCTCTCTCCGCTCCCCATTGGTTTTCTACAGTTTATATCACCCTTGTTAGTAGTAACTGGTGCCAGCACTGTGTAGTTTTCTCCCCGTAGGCACTGAAATTGTCAGTTTCTGGGTCAAAAGTTACTAGGATGTGGAGAGAGCTGCCAAGACATTTTTTGAAGGAGCAGCAAAGAACATTTCAGTCTAGTTAAGCACAGATAGAATCCAATAAGTCTCATTATTACAGCTCTCATCAACAGGCTGCAATAACAGATCATTAATTTGTCCCCTTACACTACTTTATTCATGATTATATGACAAGGAAAGGATTTCAGCCACTTACATTCAGAAAACTATCTTGAACCAATGACAGTGACCTTTCTTTTTTTAGAGTAGCAGCCGTGTTAGTCTGTATTCGCAAAAAGAAAAGGAGTACTTGTGGCACCTTAGAGACTAACAAATTTATTAGAGCATAAGCTTTCATGAGCTACAGTGAGCTGTAGCTCACGAAAGCTTATGCTCTAATAAATTTGTTAGTCTCTAAGGTGCCACAAGTACTCCTTTCTTTTAGTGACCTTTCTGTCAGGCATTGCAGGTCTCATCCTGTCACCCAAAGCTCTAGGAAGTTTTGCCTGAGCAAGGGGGACACTTAATCCCTACATATTTACAATCACATCATTCTTTCTCTGTGGACAATTACTTACAATGTCCTGGTAATGAAATGGAATCCACCCCCTGTGCCTAATGGAGCCCCATTGTTTTAACTGGGTTTCACAAGAGCTCAGGGTCTGTTTGCCTGGATCTCATTACAAGATCTAGATGAAATTTACCCCGTTGACGATGAGCCAGCACAAATCTATGCTTGGATCTAACTGCAGGAACTAGGTGAAATTCACAGTCTGTGCACCACTTCACTCTCAATTAAGCCCTGTTTGAAGACACATGGGCCATAAGTGGGGCACAGGAACTTGTGTGAATTTCACTCTTTTGGACCTGCCTCTGAACATTCATTCATCCAGCTCTCACCCACTCCCAAAGCAGCAGCAGCAGAAAACTTTTGACAATCTCCTGGTCTTACATGAGTATTTTTCCACTTTGAAAAAACAATATGTTAATTAAAAATATAGATGTTTTAAAAATCAGTAGTAAAACAATACAATGTAAAGTGCTCCTGAAATGCAATCACACCACTTGAGCATAGGAGATGAGTCAAGAGAAAAAGATGGGCTTCATTAAAGGATTTTGCCCCCCTCGATATGCTGGGGGGAAGAGTAGAATTTAATACTGCAGTGTTCTCACTTCAGAACTTTGGCCCTTTGTGTAGCACCTTTCATTCTAAGAATCTCAAAGACTGATTGATTGATTAATTAATCCTCATAAAAACATCAGTCAGAGAGCTAAGCATCAGACCCATTTTCCAAATGGGTAAGCTGAGACACAGGGAAATGAGTTGCCTACAGCTACAACAGTATCCAGTGAATCAATGCAGATCCACAATTAGAACCCCGGAATTCTGATGCCCAGTCATTCGCTGGAACAACCAGACCACATTCCGTAGAAGAAATCTTTATGCCCTCAGTTTTCACCCTTGGTAACTTCATTGAGCTTAGTCCAAGTCAAATTTGTTTTAGTCCAGTTCTTTTATGAATAGTCCTTGTGGAAAAAGTGTCTCTGTTTGTACCAAAAGTACCTATCATGGATTCAGGTATAGCAAGCATGGATTACAGGCTAAAAAGTTACTGCTCATCAACTTCAGTGGAACTGAGACCGCTCAAACCACGATAGGGCCTCCAGACAGTGAGACATTTCCTAACACGGTGATGGACAGAATTTCTTCCTGAATCACATTTTTTTATACTGTCTGCTCAACTCCCTCAATTCTTGCTTCCCCATTATTTATAGCCCAATTTCCAAAGTGGCTACTCATTAGGATGCCCAGGTTTTGGATGGCCAACTTGAGAACATATTAGATTTGGTTTCTAGAGGTGCTGAGAACTCACAACTCTAGCTGAAGGCAATGTGAGCTGCAGATCCTCAGTACTTTCTGAAAATGAAGGCTGAACAGACTCAAACCCGGGCACCCCGCCCGGAGCCACCTAAAATCAGCATCCGCTTTTGAAAATGTAGCCTTGATCTAATGTCATGTGACTTATGGACGGTCTATGATGAACTTCCAAGTGGTCCACAGAAGTGCATCCTTTTCCCTATTAAAACACTTCCCATGCTTCAAGCAGTAATATTTTCCACAAACTGCAGCCTTGTCCAGCACTGGTTTTGGGCTACCACTTTCCAAAAAACCTATTTTTTTTTTTTTACCAATCAAGTTCAAAAAAATCCCTCCAAGCACCTCTGCTTCTCTGCAGCTGCTTCATGTCTTCCTTTCTCAGTGTTTCTTTGGGGTAAAGTCAATCTTTATCACATTTCCGGAATATATCAAAACCAAAGAGGGGCAGCAAACACAAAGGAGACCAGAATAAACTGCAATACCACTGGGAGCGACTATGGTTGTAATCACCAAAGCGAGATATGGAGCTAATAAAGTCTCATGCCTAGGAAGGGAAATAAGAAGGAGAGATACAAAATGGGGGGACGTGCAACAAAATTGCTACATTAGACAAGTGTATTTTCATCTTCTCTCTTTAATTCTGTCCTTCTAATAATTTCTCATGCAACTAACTGCCAAAAGTTTCCATAAGGAGGTTTAGTAGCAGTTCTGGGAGGCCAGTTGTGGGGAGGTACCCATGAGAGGGTGACCATCTTAAGGAAAGGTACATTGTGTGGGAAAGGGTGAGAACCCACTAATCTACTAATAATTTGCACTTTACATCTTCAGAGCTCTGTGCAAACTCTGACTAATAGAGAAGAGATTAGACCAGCTAATGTGCCAGTTTTGCCTCCCAAGGACACTGTAGTCCGCTGCATTCCATCTGCCTGGCCATATTTTCTCCACATATTTCATGGAGTGATAGTTCATCCTCCCTTCCTTCCTGTGACACATTCTCCTCTGTCCTGGGTTCTCCAGTCAGAGCTTCCTACACAACAGAAGGAGACGATTTGGGAAGATCAAATCATCTCTCGTTTTGTTTACCTTGGAAGCATTTCTGAAACCTCAAGCTATTGGAGTCTTTAGGGCTTACCTCAGGGAAAACAGCCCATTAAAACTAATAAACACTTTGCCTCAGCAAATGACTGCAGGATCAGTCACTTGGACAAGGCTCAATCTGGAGAGGCAATGCTAGACAACTCACTGAAGGAAAATCAGACCTGGCTAAAGACCCTTCTGGATCTTAAATAAAGATATGAGGGGTCAGCTGTATACGACTCTGGCCTTACCTGTAATGCCCAAGGAGAAACATTCCTTATGGGCTAACTGAACACAACATGAATGTACAGACAGAATCCCAATGGGAACCAATCTCACCTCTTGATATACAGCCTTAATAGGAAACCCTGCATACATTTAATGCATCATGATCATTATTTATCAGGTCTAGAAACTATGGAGTGAAATCATGCAGCTACTTAGATTCAAAAGCTAAACATATCAGACTATGACAATCCTTGAATTTCCTTAGATATTAAATTGATATGTGATTTAAATTGTGATGTTCTGGATGCATGCACAACATACTAACATTATTGACCATCCAAAACAATAGAGAGAGAGATCAAATCCTGGCCTGGTGTAATACATTATGTGTGTGTTTTACAGATTAAAAAAAAAAAGCCAACTAGAAAGCATGTATTTAATCGTACTGAAAACAGGGTTTCTTCTCCACATTTATCTTACATTATCTGATGTACGAATTGTTCTTTTCATTAAGGTTTTATATATACTATACGAAGTACCTCATATGCTAAGCAGACAGTGCAAAACATAGTAGTAGGGGTTAACCATGCCAATGAAGTTCATACATTGAGTGTGCCACTAAGAGCTGTGAGGATGTGCCACTGAAATCCCCAACTAGGCATTTCTGAAAATTCTGTAGGGAAGCAGGCAAGCAGGATGTGCTTGGTCCATGTAGTCAAACTGCTAACACACATTTCTGCAACCAAACAAGCAGACTTTAGCATTTGGGACCACATTTTCAAAGGTAGTTATGTGCCTTGCTTGCTTAGGTGCTTTTGAAAGTCCCACTTGACATCTAGCTGCATCTTTAAGTGCCTGAATACCTTTGAAAATCTGGCCCTTGGTTTTTACTGTCTTATCTTTGGCCACGTGTAAATATTCATATTGTTTGGAGGGGAAGATTAACCTATTACCTTTGAGTCTATAACTAGCTCTACCTCTAATCTATTATTCCTAGCAATGAGTATAATGAACACTCTTGAAAAGGCAATAATTTACCCAAGCAAGCAAGCAAGGCACCTAAATATCTTTGAAAATCTGGTCCCAAGTACTAAAACCCTTGAAGTATACTGTACTAGAATGTGATGGATGCTCTGTGTTAGTCTGTGCTGTGACTAACCTCTGACATCCTCTGGCCACATGTTTATTCTCAACTATGTCAGTGTCAACACTACCATCAAAAGTACATGAATTGTTTACTACATCAATTAGCTGTATACCCCTTACTATCCATGCTCTAGGATAGACAGCAAATCTAAACATCGCCATCACCTGCATGTAGAATACTTCTTCTCAGCCAGGCATGATTCATGTATGGAATGATACCAAAAAGGGAAAAGCTAATGGTACCTGGTAAACTAAACCCCATTTTTAGTGCTGCTATATGGTGCTGGAATGGCAACTCTGGGGCCAGCTACGGGGAGGTACCCATAAGTCTACAATGTAGTGTTAGCACAAACACTCCCAACTTACCATCCATGTGTTGCAACCTTCACCTGGATAGAACCCTTCTAGGGGTGACATGTTTGTTCAGTCTCCAGGGCCTAATCAATCAGTCTCACTATTGAGGCTCCCAGCTAGGCATGAGTGCCAGCTGTGATGGTGTTTGTGAAATGGACATCTTTACCTCTACTTTGAGCTATGATGGATGAAAGAACAGCATGACTGCCTCATTCAGTGCAAAACAAGAAAGACAAATAAAGGGAAAATATGTCTAGCACAGATACCAGTTTTAAAAATACATAGTATTACTTCCCAGGGTGACACTTCTAGCACTTTAATAGATGCTGAGAAGCCTAAACTGCCAATCTCACCCTAAACCCCTGGCTCACTTGTGCTTTCTCTTTATTCAGGCACTAATGAGTAATTACAATGTAGCGGCAGGGTAATTAATGACACCACAAATAACATCTAATTAGATGGTAAATTTATGAATGTGTAAATGGTTGATCTTTTAAAGTGCAGTGCAGGTTATATGATCTCTACGTTAAACTGCAAGCTCCTCAGGACAGTGTCCTGTCCTTTTATTTTTGTCCGTAAAGTGCCACGCTGACCTGTGATGCCATAGACATAAATAATAATAACGGTAAATACAATCCCGCTGATTGGATCTAGTGACACAGGACCAGAGCCTCTACCATGCACAGAGCCTGAGAACTCTGCATAGGAAAGTTCCTTAGGGTTGGAATGCCTCTCCTGGGACCACGGAATGGCAGGGGAGCTGCTGCTGCCAGGCATAGGGGAGCCTCTGCAGTCACTGCAACACCAGTACCAGGGGTTTTCTGGCATGTGGATCCACTGGCCACACCCTGAAAATGCCCCTCACAAACCTACTGCAGGTAGCTTTGCTCTGCTAGGGCTGTACATTCATTAGCCTTGCAGTGCTTCTCTCTCCACAGTAGACTCTTGTTCTGTGCTATCATGTCCAGGACCTTATTACAGTCCTGACCTGGGTCAGAAGATTTGGTCCACATTAATCCATAGGAACAAGTAACTTCAAGAGAGAACAATCCAGTGCTGGTGGACATATGAACTAAGACAAGCCCCCACGAGTCACTCATCTCTAATATCTATGGTTCTATCAGTGTGTAATTACATGGCACTTACCACTAAAGCCTAAGTAAAGTTATTACAGGCCTGATCCTGAAGCCCTTATTCAGACAAGGTTCTCATTGACTTCAGTGAGTATGAGTAAGCACTGCAGGGCCAGGCCCATAGTTGCACATTATGCCCCAGTACCATGAAGTGTCACCTGTTCTGAGAAATTGCTAGCACATCACTCAAACGTAAAAGCATCAGTGTGCCGAAAATGCGGGGGGGGGGCCAGGGGGAGGAGCTTCTCTCAGCTAAAACAAGCAGCTACCAATTACACTGTCAGGCAGCTTAAAAAAGAGCTAAAGATAGATATGAGGTCAGAGCTCTGTGGAGAATCCAAGCTAAATATTATGTTTGGTCACCAAAAGCAAAACCTTCAAGGGACAGGACATCTTCAAAAGTAGGAGCATTTGAGCAATATGATGGTAGCTCTTCCCCAGTTTACTGCATCACAATAGTATTCTTCAAATCCTCAGTGGAAGGTTGGAAAATAAATAATCCCTTGTCTTTCAGGTATGATCCTGTGAGAACCGCTAGGCTCAAGAGCCTGATTCAGTTCTCACTGAAGTCAGGGAAAGACAGGATCTGATGTCTGGACCTGCCCCTGCACTACACTTTCCATTCACTTCAACAGGAGTTGGATCAGACTTCAGTAACATAATTAGCCATGGAGAATAGACCTCATTTATGGAAGATCTACCTCCATATCTCTGGGATACTCATCACCATAGTAACTAGTCATTTCCCAGGAAGATCTGCACTGACAAGTCCCTTGTGGACTCCAGGGAGTAGATGCTTCAACTGATTCTCCATAGCAGGCTCAACATAATGTATTTATTTTTAACTGGCTACAGGATATCTCATGTGGTAAATAAACTAAATACAGTTTCCCCTGTATGCAATCTTTTATTTACTATTTTTAATCAATGTCCATAAATTGGCAGGCATGACAAGACTCATAAAATGGAAATAGGAGCTCTCACTAGGTAGGTCCAGGTTGTTAAATGTTTGGCATAGTGTGATTGTGTGTTGTCAGTAAAACTATCAGGCTCTATTTTAACATGACACATTACACCTTAATGTATAGTGAATTTTGCTCAGGCCTGCTTCTGATGTACTTGACAGAGAGGAGAAATTCAATCAGCTGTGACCTGGATTGTACTTTTTACTGACTGCCACGCTAGATAAAATATTCACTTTTATATCACCCCATCTGGGGATTGAATGTTTCTGGTTGTATAATGTAGCCTGGCCTACTTTTAGCAGTGTATATGGAAACAGGCACACATATACAAAATATTTAAAACTAGGAGTTTATGGGCCCTATTTTCAGCTGGTGTAAATTGACTTAAATGGAGATACATCAGTATACACCCGTTGAGGATCTGGGCCTATATACATTTGATTTGATACATAATGTAGGACTTGGGACAAAAATATATTAATTCTGCCTAACAAAACTATATAAAGACCAATCCACTGAGGTGCTGAGTCCCTCAAGACAATGGCAAATGAGGATGCTCATCCCTTTTGTAGGATCAGGCCCATAGAAAACATGTATGGTCCGATGGAGTTACTCAGTGTTGCTCCATAGAAGTCAGGTGAACTGCGCCAGTTTATGGGGATCTGGCCCATAAACTCTTAATGAGCTGTGATTCTCCTGCTTTGCTTGCAGAACTTGTGTAGGAATGTGCTTATGTCTGAGGGGGAGTGATGGCTCTAGACAGAGCTGCAGCAAAAGGACAGCAACATGTGCTCTGAATCAGGTGGTATTTATGAGGGAGAGGAGGGGAGCATATGGCACAAGCATGTAAATAGATATGGAAGGAAAAGCAAGTCCACTCGACTGCTGTGAGAGGGTTCATGGTGGCATTTTGTCTCTGCAAACAGCACAAGTGCACACCTACACGCACACACCAAGTAGATATAGCTTTAAAAGCATCTCTGATAAACACCCCGCCATCCAAAAGACTTAGTCCCTTAGGCTGCTGTGCAACAACAATGTGGCCAAATGGAATTTCGGAAAGATGGCTGGTGTGACCCCAGAGAGAACAAAACACTCCAAAGCTGTGTGCTAGGAAATATACTACAGGATCAACCCTGGCATGGTCCTGATAAATCTTACTACAGCTACTCCTCAGTGGATTGCTTAGCACAACACATAATGCAACTGCAGCTATAAACACAAAAGAGAGGGGCCAATGGTGGCCAGTGGTGCTCCAGCAATGACTGGAGTTGTTAAGGAGACGGAACAGGCTGGGGATCAATCCCCCTAGTGCAAGAGCAATACAGGGCCAACGTAAGCAGCCAATACACTACGCTCCTCAATAGCAGTACATAAGGGCCCCTTTCTACTCTGGCCATCGCATGCCAGTGTAGGAAGAGGTGTCCCCATATCACTCACTATCGTGGGCTGTAGCGCAGCCTGTAGACAGCCATGGGGATGATGCTGTAAGTGAGAGTAGCCCCTCTTCTAGTTCACACCAGGAGCTGTTTCAGCTCCTATAGCAGGCCAGAATCTGGGCAGTGCAATGATGACATAAAGTCATGTGCTCCTGTGAGCTATGCCTCTGTCTCCATGTGTGTCTGTCCCCACAGTTTCCTAACCAAGATATGTCTTCCTATGTACAGCTTTGAGGGCTAATCTTGCTTCTTCTGAAACTACCAGGGGTTTTGCCACTGACATCAAAGTGAGCAGAATCATAGAAGTGTAGGACTGGAAGGGACCTTGAGAGGTCATCTAGTCAGGGCCGGCTCTAGGTTTTTTGCCACCCCAAGCAAAAAATTTGCCACCCCCAAGCTCCGAGAGCGCAACTGCCCAAGCAAAAATAAATAAATAAATAAATAGATAAATAAAGGGGGGCCAGAATGCCGCCCCTGGAGTTGTGCCGCCCCAAACACATGCTTGCTTTGCTGGTGCCTAGAGCCGGTCCTGCATCTAGTCCAGTCCCCTGCGCTCAAAGCAGGCTTTGTAATAACTAAACCACTCCTGACAGGTGTTTGTATAACCTGTCTTAAAAGCCTCCAGTGATGGAGATTCCACAACCTCCTAGGCAATTTGTTCCAGTGTTTAACTACCTGAAAGGAAGCTTTCCTATAATGTCCAACCTAAACTACCCTTGCTACAATTTAAGCCCATTGCTTCTTGTCCTATCCTCAGAAGTTAATGAGAACAATTTTTCTCCCTACTCCTTGTAACAACCTTTTATGTATTTGAAAAGTGTTATCATATCCCCTTTCAGTCTTCTCTCCTCCAGACTAAACAAACCCAATTTTTTCAATCTTCCCTCATAGGTCATGTTTTCTAGATCTTTCATCATTTTTGTTGCTCTTCTTTGGCCTTTCTCCAGTTGTTCATATCTTTCCTGAAATGTGGTACCCAGAACTAGACACAATGCTCCAGTTGAAGCCTAATCAGCATGGAGTAAAGCGGAAGAATTACTTCTCATGTCTTGCTTACAACACTCCTGCTAATACATCCCAGAATGATGTTTGCTTTTGTGCAACAGTGTGAAACTGTTGACTCATACTTAGCTTGTGATGCACTATAATCCCCAGATCCCTTTCTGCAGTACTCCTTCCTAGGCAGTCATTTCCCAGTTGGTCCAGATCATTATGAATTTTAATCCTATCCCCCTGGCCACTTTATGCCTGAAAGCAGGTGTGCTGGTTTGGAGAGAGGCCCCAGCTTTGGTTTGTTATGATGTTTTATGAAAGGCCATGTCAACAATGCTGGAGAAAATGATCACTAACATCTTGGGTCGTGCAAATGACAACAAACCCATTGCAGAGCCAAGTCCCATCCTCTAGTTCAGGCCAGGCTCCCATGAACTAGTGAGTTTTGCTTGAGTAAACTGGGCAGAGTCTGGCCCTATCACAGTTAGGAGCCAATCTGCAGTGGGCAAGACGGTGCTCCTGATTCTGATGTCATAAGCCAGAGTATATCAGGAGTAACTCACTGAAGTTAGTGGAGCTACACAGGTATGAAACCAGTGAAAGTGGAGCAGAGTCAGGCTCTGTGGCTTTAAGACACAGTTCACATTTGCAAAGGTGAGAAGGGTAGTGGGCTGCACTCTGGAGGCCATTCCCTCAGGCACTGTGCTTACAATGCCTCACCTGACACCAATATCCTTCTCTGCTTTAGAGTCCCCAGATCTTGCACATCCAGTGTGCAAGGGCAGGGACTGTGGTGAGGCCCACTAGGAGGTCATAAGGGGAAGTGTCCTTGCAGACTTTCCCCTTCCTGAGGTGCCATGTAGCCCTCAAGTCAAAATCCCCCTTCCTCTGCACTCACACACAACAGGGCCAATGTTCAGGGGCTGTCGCCAATACCATCACTGCTTTATCACAGCCATGTGGGCCAGCTGATATAAACCTATGATCAGTACCAAAGATAAAGGCAATTACTAAATCTCGTTAGCATTCACTTTATGTCTGAATATATTATGTTTTTAATCTTACACATCAAGCCCATCTGGGATTTCTCTTCATTTGTGGGTCACATGAGAATCATGCATATATTAACAACACTATATAATAAATACTTATGTGGTTTTGTATATGTTATTTTTAAAGTACAAGGCTTTTCCTGATCTTGCAGTGGGGTCTAATCCTACTCGCCTCACTGAGGAAAGTAGCATCATTGACTTCAGTGGTGCTACTTGCCTGAGTAAGAGATCAGGGTTTGGCTTGCAGCTTCCTACCTCTGTATTTTCCATTTCTCAGGGAGGGGGTTGCCTGCTAGTTCTTAACAGAGACAAGATGATGATAGGAGCAAGAGCCTTTGGTCTAACTACTGCATACCAGGAATTCCCAGCTCAACAACACAGCACCAGCTCTTTCTATATCTGTTTAACATTCCCACTGTCCCAGGAGCTGCAGCTGAGCTCTTGGGTCCTCTGTTAATGCCACTGAGAATCTGTGTTGCATCCTGCTGGGTTGTTGTCTTGTTTCTTTTTCCTTTCCTGTTGCTGGTCTGACATATGCCATCAAGCTGCAGTTTTCCAGGAACTATTGCTGCTTGGTTAGAATAGCGAACCACATCGCCCCCTCTCACTGCAAAGTGGGCTGGCTCAATGGCAGCATTCTCTAGTAGATAAGGGTGAATGGTGGCACTAGCCAAATGGGACCCTATTCGAAGTGACACTTGTGGGCTCCAGCCAAAGTTTTTCCCTGCCCTTCACCAGGTCTTCCTGCCTGCAGGAACCCCAGGCATTCTCACTCCAGCTGACTACTAGCTGTCTGCATCCTTCCCTTGGCTTTTTTCAGTCACCTGCATGGAAAAAGAAGCCAGAGGGTGGAGCCAAAGTGCAAGTTTCCTGTTACCAGGAGGGAAATAAGAGAATCCAGTTTCATTCACCACCCATGAGTCAACAAGACTGTGGATGGGGAAGTGGAAATGGTGCATTTGCTGGTGTGCGTGTGTGTGTCCCTGGAACACTGGGGCCCTATTTGACCATATCATACAGACTCAAGAGTGACACTGGCCTGTTTTCTATTGGTCAGAATCCATTTCCTGTTCTCTTGTAGTTTTCAGAACTGATTGTGGGTTTTCAATATTTCCCATAGGAATCCCTTGGATTCTCAGGGCTTCTCCCTTAGTATACATGAAAATGCTTTTATGAAACACTGTCCATTTGGATTAATAAACCAAATACCATTCACTGGTGTTTTCAGCATCTTAACTCAGGGCCTGATCCTGACAATCTTACTCATTATCCCCAGTTCAGAGTCATTGTCAGGTTTGCTGTACTCCACCCTGACCCAGTACCACTGCTCATGGAATACAGTACTATTCAGTCTGAGTAAAAGTGGAAGAATTGTTTCCTCAATAACTATTTTGGGAATAAGATTGAATTTGCCTCAATTGTACAAGGAGATTCTCAGATCCTAGAAACTGAAAATCAAAATTCACCCAAAGGGACAATATTGCTCCCTACTAACTCCAATGGGGTTGCTTCAGTGCAGCTGAGAGTTATTTTTAGCCTGGTTAATTTTATTTCAAATAATAATAAGGTGATACAACAATAGGACAGCACTGTCAGCCAGTTATTTCTAGACCTTCAGAATCTTTCTTAGACAACTTAAATCTATTGCAAGGTTCTTTTCTCTTTAAACTGACTTTATTCCTTTCTACTCAGTAATGAGTGCTTTGTTTTCTTTGCTGATGGCTAAAGAAGAGCAGGTTTACACTAAACGTTCCTTTCATGCTCTTCTCCAGGGAATCTGAGTGCAGAGATGGAAATATAACCATGCCACAAACATCTGTGCCTCCCTATAATGTGCTCTTAAAAGTGAAACTGGGAGACAGCAGAGAACTCTCCTTTCTGACTGTCAGAATGCAAAGCTAACGACATTACTTTAAAGGGAAAACAAACTCTTTCCGCATGTAACTTTCAAGGCAATGAACAGAGTTTTTCCCTGGTTCATATGGTCCAAATCCCAACAATTTTAAATGTCTGCAGAAAATACAAACAAGTGAATTATGGTCTCTAGACACCTATAACCACGTGGCTGTATTTGCTATGGGAACAGGATGCTTTTTCAGGAGCTTTTCATTATAAAATTAACATCTGGCCAAATAAGCAGTGCTGTTTCTGCAGTTTTGTTTCTCTAAAAACACATGCATGGGGCCAGCTTCTGATTGCCGCCACCCTGGTGTAAATCCAGAGTACTCCATTGATCCTCCCTCATTGTGTTCTCAGCATTATTAAAGTGTCATAGCCACACCTAGCGAGCTTCTGGGCCAATGGCTGTTATTGCTGCTTTTAAAGCATGTCCCACCAATGCACACTCTCCACTGACAACACTGCCATCATTTTTCAACAATGAAACATGGTGTAAAAGCAAAGCTCCTGAATAAGCCACACTAACTGCTGATGGCGGTTAGCATTCGCTTTCAGGGAAGCCCAGCCATGCACACCTTCTTGTGGAGAAGCAGGGAGGGGGGAGTACACTCCAACACAGCATTCTGAGCTTTCTTAATCTGACCACTCATTGTCGTCCAGCTCCGAGTCATCGTCAGATTCGCTGTACTCCACTGCAATCCTGCGGGACAGGATAGTGGCTACATCATTGCCAACCGGTTCCTTCTTCGCCTCCTGCTCCCACTGTTCCTGGACTTTCCGGAGTTGAATTCCTGCAGTAGAGAGGAAGGAAAATCTCCAAGGTCAGCAAGAGCAGCTTACACCCATTGTCTATATAAGCATGTGTGATGGCCACCCAAAGAATGAACCAGGGACCTTCAGAACTAAAAGCATTGGCTGCTGTAGCTTGAACTAATGCTCCCTAGCTGGTGCTGTAGCTGACTCATCTCCTCTATGGATCTGGCAAAGAGGAGGACCTGTAAAACATCCACCCGCCTGCTCACCAGTGGGCTACACGGGGTTCCACAGCCACAGCCTGCCTGCCTGCCTCCCTCCCGTTCAACCCAGCATTGTTAGCAGAAATGAAGAAGGAAAAGGCATGTTAGCTCAAGCTGTCCACTGCTTTCTCCATGGTGCCTAATGCAATGTTCCCTATTGGGCATTTGCTTATGCTCTGTGCAGCCCGGTTTTAAGCCCCGAATGATGGGGCTTTCCACCACATCCCCTGGGAAGCTGGGCTTCAGTGCATGCAGTATGTTTCCCCTGTATCCGGACTGAATGGACCTTTGCTCAGTTTCATCCCATCTCTCCTACTTCTAACCCCCCATCAATAATTCCCCTCTCTTCAGTGTTTACATGTAACATTAGCAACAAAATCTTCTTCACAGGTCCCCTGAACACGCGGGGCCTGATCCCAGATCATGGAAACCAGTGGGGGACTTTGCACTGACTACAATGGGCTTTGGATCAGGCCTCTAGCGTGCATGGGCATGTGTGTCTGCTGGAATCCCCAACATGTCCTTCTCTCTCCATCTCTGCTGAGCCGAGACCCCTCCCCCTCACTGCTGGTCAGTGCCAGTGTCCCAGGCCGTAACTCACCCCTCCGAATCGCAGCAAGCAGGTCGCTCCTGGCATCACTCATTGGTATCAGAGGGATCTGAGGTTTCCGAGGTTCAACCACCGCCGCCGGGGATGACGCCGAGTGAGCCGGCGAGGCAGCGACTGTTGGAGGACCAGGTGGAGGTGGGGGAGGTGCAACGGGGGGCCCCATGGGGCCAGTCTGAGGGGGGGAAGCAGAATATGGGCAGGGTGGAGCCGGAGGCGGGGAAGGTGCATATGATGAGTGAGCCACGGAGGCTGCAGCGCTGGGCGCCATGGCAGGAGGTGCTGAAATGGGGCTGTCGAAGGCAGTCTGAGCAGAAGGTATCACAGGGGGGTGGGGGCGGAGGAGCTGGAGGCACAAAGTATTCTGCCAGGGGCATCTGCTGGGGACTGCAACAATTAAAGGTCAGAAAGCAAATCAATGGCAATAGCAGAAATCATGCTTGCTAAAGAAATACCACACATGAACCATAATGTAAGGACCCACCTCTCAGGGTCACCTAGTGGCAACCCAAACATCCCAGATAAATTCCAGCTTTGGGAAATGCACATGCTCAATTCCCCCAGAAGTTTAAAGTGAGCATGGCATTTATCTCCAACGCCTGTCCTAAACTATTGTGCAGTTCAGTTATGTGCTGGTAAAACAGCTCCCATGTTCTACCCCAGAAGTGGCTGCATTTGAAATGATTCCTATATATTCAGAGAAACCCACTTTGGTAACAAAAGCAGACAGTTTTCTAAAGTGTCACCTGAAAAGACATAAACACCAAAAATGACAGGGAACTCAGTCCTTGTAAGCGGATATACCGGATCAACTCCAGGCCTGGTTCCAGCAGGTGTAACTGCCAAGGAAGTCTCTGGGCCATGGAAGTTGATTAGACAATGGGCGTAAGCTGTAAAATACTGTATCTTGGACCAGTTTGCAATTCGGTGAGTGTGTAAAAACACATGAGATTTACATGCTGAGTGGCAGGGGCAGGACAGCAACTGAAGGAGGGTGTAAGGCAAAGTAGTGTGGGGAGGGAAGCTTGTAAATCTTGAGTGAGAGCTGAGACGCTGGTGAACATGGCCTCAGATGGCCTGGAAGGTTATGTTTCCTCTGGTCAGGGGACACCTGTTCTCTGTATTTCACCTTGAAAGGCTATGCTGAAGTCTTACTGAGTGACTGATCATTTAAACGTACAAAAAGTAAGGGGAATACAGAGATCTGGCTGAATCCCCATCCTTAGGTCAGTACATTGTGCCTCTGTATGGGAACCGCTGTGACAGGGGTCCACAGCCTCTGATACATCAGTGTTCCACCCAAAAGAAAAAATATTGTCAACTTATTGTTTGGGAAATGTCTTTGCCTTGCAGATGCCAAAGGGGCAGGTAACATAGTGGCAGTGAGGTGCTTCAGACTCATTCACAAAAGCCAGTTAAGTCCCTGCATCATACCAGGAACAGTATCCGCAATTACACCAGCTGGACAAAGTTAAAGGGGGCTACCAATTATTCTGTGTCAAGGCTGGTCTGACTGACTGCTGGGGGCAGGACGAAATCTCCCTCCGATTGTATAGAATTGTGCATTAGGGTCATTTCTGTGAGGGTCCAGGGGAGATTACACCTTCCTCTGAAGCGTCTGGCATCGGTCACTTTAGCTATTCAAAGTGATACTGAATTAGAAGGAGCAGTGTGACAATCTGTAGGATCCTGTTAGGCTCAGGATAGAAAGTGTTACATAATGATCTTTGAAGACTGAAATCCTTTTATTTGATGGTGAAGCTGACCAGACAGAGAGAGAGGATACGTCTACACTGCAATAAAAAACCCTCAGCACCAAGTCTCAGAGCCTGGGTCAGCTGACTTGGTCTTGTGGGGCTCAGGCTCTAGGGCTAAACATAGCAGTGCATCTGACGAAGTGGGTTCTAACCCATGAAAGCTTATGCCCAAATAAATTTGTGAGTCTCTAAGGTGCCACAAGGACACCTCATTATGATAGCAGTGTAGACGTTCAGGCTCGAGCTGGAGTCTCAAGGGGTCTCAGAGCCTGGGCTCCAGCCCAAACATCTACACTGCCATTTATAGCCCCACAGCCCAAGCCCACTGATGCAGGCCAGTGGTGCCCATGCCATGGGTGTTTATTGCAGTGCAGACATACCCAGGAAGAGAATAGAGTTTAGAACCCAAATGGCCCCTTTAAAGGACCATCTCAAATGAATGGATTGAATTATTTGTTTAGTCTTTTGTTTTGCTTGTGACTCTGGAGTAAGAGCTCCCATGGGATTATAACTTGGAGGACACTGAAAAACAGAAAGAGAATGCTTGCAGAATAGGAAAGGTCTCCCCAAGCCAAGTGCTCACAGGAAGCTGTCCAAGGTCCTGAACAAATTATTTTCCCTCCCCTGCCACCTTCTAATTGGCAGAAATCATCATGGGCAAAATTCTGCAATCAATAGAACCATGTACAGGATTCCATGGATGACAGAGGGCAGAATCTGAGCTTGATTATGACTTTTTTGACAGCATTTTATCTTTGGGTGACAGTAAAGGCTAGTAGCAAGGGGAAGGCTGGATGAGTCAGGGAGTTGGGACTAGGATAGGGATCTTTACATATTGAGGTTACTGGATTGAATTTGGACCAGTCTTGTACTGGTCTAGTCATCACTGTGGCGTTATGTGAAAGGAGATGGTGTTTTCTGAGTGCAGTTCCTGATCAACAGGTGCTGACCTCTCACAAAGCACCCTCACAGATAGCACCAATTAATGTTCTTGTTGGAAGGCTGATCACATGACTAAAGGACTGAATGGGCCATGGAGACTGAACTAGGAGACTGAACACCCAGAAAATCTCTCACCTCATGAATGGTAAGGCGCACTTACAGAAAGACTGTTTATGGGACAGCTGCTGCCTATCGCTTACTTGTTCTGTGGACAGAGGACCTCACTTTCCATGGCTGTCAACCAGGCACCTTTCCAAAGCACTAAACTCATTTAAAAGGACAAACAGGTCACTGGATGAAGGAAAGCAGGTTGAAATCCATACCCATACTCCTTGACTATCTGAGGTCTTGGTCCGTTCAATATAGTCTCTGGATGCTGCGGCACATGGGGCTGCTGGACTCGGTTGAGACTGTTCTGATGGCTTCCTGCTGCTGAGGGCCTGTAGACATGTTCCTGGGCCTGGTTAGCGACCAGGATGATCTCTTTGTTGTCATTTGACAGGTGTGAGGCTGGAGCTAATTGCTGCACAGGGGTGGTTAGGACTGGCTGGGTATGAGTGATCAGCTGCATCTGACGCATAAGATCTATTGCACACAAAATACCAAGGTTGTATTCCTGTATGGAGGGCCTGGAGGGAAGGAAGGTGAGGACGGGTCAGGGAGGAGTATTATGGCACCTACTGGCTCTTGGGATCAAGGCATCAACACTAGGAGACATGATGTGTAGCCACCAAAATACAAACATGCAAGACCGTATTGGGATGGTGCAAGCAGAGGGCAGGGTGGCGGCAATAGCCTTGCAGGCTAAAGAACTAGTCTTTCAGCTCAGCTGGGTGGAAATCCTAGCTTAGGTCCCAAGTGAAAATGTTCTGGTCTCATCTCAGCTCCACACAGAGATCGCAAAACCAATGAGGAATTAGACATGATTTGGCAGGTGCAGGACCAACCTAGCAGGGGTGTTGCACATCAGAACGCAAGTACAGGTGGTAAGCAGCAGGCAGTGGGAGTAGTTTGCACAGTGCCTGCCTTCCCTGCACCTGCTTCCTAGCCAGCGCTAAGGGTCCTTCACTGCCATGAGGAACCAATTCACCCAGAAAATTGAAAAGGAAAAAGAAAAGTGAAGAAAAGCAAAGAAAAACAATAAGTGTGTAATACAGAAAACCTGCCTATTGTCTGGGGACAGTGATCCTTCCGATGAGGCCATGTGATATGGGGATGGTGAGAACCTGTTATCGGGCCGGAATTCTTTATCATATGCCATCATGTTCCACTCCAGGCGCCGGTTGCGGGCTTTTCTCACTTTCTTCACCTCCCGGGTGGAATCTTCCACTAACCGCTGCTCCTGGAAGCAGATAAGCACTGTCCTGTTAGCATGACTGCAGGATGGCTGCCTGCTGACTGTACATAGCACAATGTTTGTTTGAGCTTGACTTCAAGTAAGGATTTTAGGTTATGTATATAAGGGTAACAGGGATACCAAACAATACTGGAATTCTCAGGACATATTATTTTAGATCCTGAGTCCCAACCACTAGGAAACATTGTCAGCATTTCCCCTCCACACTCCCTTTCCCTCCTGTAATGATGAGTCCTGGTACACCACCACTGCCTGTTTTTCATTCAACTATGTAATAAGGTTGTGCTGATCTAAACACCAATCACAATCACAAGGCTGGTTTCTGGAGCAGCCCAGAGCATGTACAATGGAACAGAAGGCTGTGAGTACTGGCAGGTTCAGCCAGTGTCTTCACCTTCTAACTGATACAGTTAGCTGGGATGGAATCATTGGAGTCTGGAATACATTCCAGAGACTTTCCATATGATTTCCATGTAGATTTGGAAGCCTGAGCCAAACTACTGACAACCCAGAGAACAGTGAGGATATCAGTAACTCAGCCAGAGGTTAGGAGTGGGTGAGGTTCTGTGGCCTGCAATGTGCAGGAAGTCAGACTAGATGATCATGATGGTCCCTTCTGACCTTAAAGTCTATGAGTCTATGAGAACATGGAAATTCAAGTCCGCAGTCACACTTGATGGAGGTAATAGTGTCAGGGTAAATCTCAAGCTCACACCATGAGTCCTTTGTTGCATAGCCCATGCGAGCCTTTGGATTCCAGTGGGCCATTCCAACACCCATTGCTCTGACATCTTCCATCAGAATAGGCATTAGCCAAAGCAAACAGGACAAGACAAGGTGCAGCAGCATCCACTGGTGCTTATGGGATAAGCCTGTTTCTCTTTAACCCAGGCCTTAAACATGTTCTCTGATCACATGTGGGGCTTGCTTCTATTTAAGACCTGCTTTTCTGTCCCTGGGCTCTTTAAAAAGAAAAGCAATGGGGTATCCTTTACCTACCACTGAAACTCCAGATTTCCTTTATATTTCTGTTCTCCGGGGCCAATCCCTTGACTGCCTTATAGCTAAGGGGCACGTAGGGGACTTCAATCAAGGCAGCATAATGTCAAAAATAGCCAAGAGGGATTTGTTTTCCAAAGGTTTCAGTGTCATATGACTCCCCAAACCAGAGTAAGCAACAAACCAGAAATTCATGGACACTAGACTGTCTTGTGATTCTTTTATTGCTGGTCTGGACATTAGGAGAGCTGTATGTTTCCTGAATGTAAAAACCTTGCAACTGGTGACTGGCACACATGGGGTAAGAATACCCAAGCTCCAACCAGGGCTCCTTGGGCTGTCAGCCTGTTCAATGCTAGGGTGGGAACCTAGCAGGCCTCCTTCACAAGTGACTACCACCAGAGCACATTGACTGGACATGAGTTTGAGGATGATAGTATGGTGAAGGGCACCTTAGAAAAGGCAAAAAGAGCCAGAGATACTGCTCCCATTTCAGAAGGACACTATAACCAGACAGTATCATAATATCAAACTAAGTCCAGACCAGCCTCATCTTAGGCCCGATTCAGAGCTTTCTCTGATGCCTTTACCTTCTGCCGGCGTTTCTCCTTTCTCTTGTCCTCAGTCGCCTGCAGCATCTTCTCCTTCCACAAGTTGAAGAAATATGAAGGGTCGGTGTAGAATTTGAGGCCATCTTTCTTGTCATCCCTGAAATGATCACAGCAGAGTTGGGGAGGGGTAGAGGAAATTCTCCGCAACAGGATGAAATATTATTAATAACTTAATGGCTAAAAACAAAGGCACGTTAATGAGCCCAGCACTTGGGAAACGAACCCCAACGAGCTCCGCTGGCTGATGGCAAGACACCTCTTTGCTTCAGCCTACAGTTGCCTATTCTCTTCTCTCTAGCTGCCACCTTCCATCCCCCTCATTGTTCCATCCCCATCCCCTATCCCACTCTCCTCCCATTCCCCTCTCACCACAACATAGATCATTAAGGATTTGGCACAGAGGACACTCAGAAGTAATTGCTAAAAAATGGAAAATATTATTGGCTTCAAAGTCAGTGGTTTATTAAGGCCTGTTTGACATACAGGCTGATATAGAATTCCAGGAGACCCTCTAATTTTCCAGAGAAACTCCCAAATGTTACCACTCCCTCCCACCCCTAGATATACATGAGGGTGGGGGTTGGGTTCCTGCCTTTTTAGATGATCCAGGCCATATTTAGCTTCAATCTGTTAGTGATCAGTGATGCTTTCTCACATCACATTTGTCATTGGAGGATCTGCACTGTACAAGTACAGAGTATTATTGGCTGTATTAAATAAACTCTGGGTGGTTTCGGTTGTCTTGTACAAGAGATGCGATCGTGGTAGCTGCAATGCCAAGACAGCTGAACAGCCGAGAAAAGAGCATCATTTACTGAACCATCACCAAACAGTGGACCAATATTCTCCTGTAACCACCCAGTAACACCACTCGAAACAACTGTGACTTCTGGCTGACTCCAGCGCAGCACTTGAGGACAAGGGCAACAATGGACTTCCAGAGGAAGCCCCATTCAGCAGCATGAACAAAGTGTACAAGCGAAGAGATAAGGGGCCTGATTCTGAGCTAGCTAATGCGGATGTAAATCAGAAGTAACACCGCCGAAGGCAATGGAGTTACATTCGAGTAAAACTGGTGTAAGGCTGATCAGAAGTGGATCCTTCCAATCTGATCGGAAACAATCTCTTCCAGAGTAGGTTTGGCTTGGCTAGGGATTGTTTGGTCTATATTGAACCATACACCGTAGTCGCAGAGTGGGTATGAGGCATGTTGCTCAGGCCCAGCCCCCACACACCCTACCTGTACGTTGTGAGGATGTTGAGCGGTGGCGGCTTGTCACAGCGCTGGTACATCTCCATCACGGGATTAGGGATGGAGTTCCGAGAGACCACCTGCTGGTTCTGCACCGTTGAGCTCTTGAACGCTTTCCGCATGTTGATGTCTTGAAGTGAAACTATGACCACACAAGAAAGAAACCTTCATGTGCCGGGGAAAGGCTGGGGGCCTGCTCTTTGCATTCTCAACACAACTCCTGGGCCATGTGCCCGGCCTTTGCTCTCTGCACCCTGCACTAACAACGCACACTTGCCATTCGCACTGTGTCTTTGCATTTGAGCACTCCAGCCCCAACACTCACATTGTGTGTTTGCCAGTCCCACCTGTGCCCAGCATGTGCACTGCATCCAGCACTCACATGGCATGCCTGCTGTTTTCCCCTGTGCCCAACACTCATGCTGCATGCTTGCCGGCCTCACCCGATACCCAGCGTGTAAATGTACAGCTATTCAAAACATTAACCAGACTTTGATACTCTAGACTAAAAGGTTGGCTCGTGTTCAATTTGAGTTTATTTGTGCAGGCTACAGACTCATCCCAGGTCACTTTGGATGCCAATGGTGCCTAGGCATTAATAATTCCACCTCTGTGTTATTTCACTGTTAAAATCAAAGCCTCTCCGATGGCACCAAGCAGAATTTCTGGCATTTCCCCCACAATCAATGACAATCCATCCAGCCCTTTGGATCAATGAGCATTTGCCCCGGCCTCTCCTGCATGTGGGCAAATGAGGCAGAGCTGTGTGTGGGGAGAGTGGGAGGCAGAAATCCAACCTCCGGCACAGCCACTTGAGCCATCCAAAGCTTTCCTGCTGACTGCCTGAGATGCCAACTCCACTACAAGTCGTGCTGCAGGAGCTCCCACCGGATGGAAAACAGCAATTTGCCAAAAAAAGGAACCACTCTGAGCTTGCACACTGGCATACGCTGTGACAGCTCTGCTGACAGGCCTCCCTTCTTTGATGGGAAGTGGGCACGTTTTCATCACTGAACTGAAAGAGACCTACATTCGGTGAAGTTTTACTCGTGGCAGGATTTGTGTCAGGCAAGCACAAGCAGAAGTTCCCCACATCAGCGTAAGCTGTATGAATGCATTGGATGTTACAGAGGCTAAATGTCCAAGGAAAGGCAAACTGTCTCTAATGGAGGGAGTGTGTCAGACTCTGTCAGAAAAACATGTAAATTTACTGGGGCAAATTCTTGACCCTGGTTAAGTCTCCTTTGCATGGAACAGTGGTACTTGGAAAATCCACCTTTTGATTGGTGAAAAACAGAGCAATTTTGCTCCAAAAGTCACAAAGCGAAGGAACGTGGCAGAGTGCAATGGGATTTTGTGCAGAGGAATTTTTCCAAGCTAAGCCCAATGCTAAGTCCAATTTTAATTTTCTAACATCCTTTGCAGCCACATGCAGCGTGACACTTTTACAAACAGTGGTATTGTCTACTTTGCACTATATTCAACCAGGCTGTCTTGAATTCTTGGCCAATTCTTATTAGAGATGGGCCTGAACCAACCCCCCAGATCTGAACACCCGGAAACTTTGTGGAAGTTCTGATCCAGGCTAAACTTGAGGGCTTGTGGTTCATCTCTAACTCCTAATGCCTCATCAGAAAGATTGCACTGGCCCCCCTCTGCTATTTGCTGGGACTCTGGCTTTGTGGACCTGTTAGCGTTTGCCACTCTCCTTCTTCTCCCCAGTATTCAAAAAGATATCAAGTTGCTACATCAAATAGGCCAGCACAGTCATGGCTGTCTCCTAGCCTGTTCAGCGGGCCAGGAAGCAACCTACATCCATTGAATCCACTCTCTAGCCAGGCTTTGTGTGTCTGCAATAGAGCTGGTCAGGAATTTTTCAATGAAGCTTTTTAACATCAGTAAATGTCGAGTCATCAAACCCAAACTTTTTGCAGGAAAGGGTTAGTTTCAACACTTCTTTTGACTAAAATAAATGTTTGGGAAAAAAGTTTAAAAGTTGTCAAAATGAAACATTTTGATTAACGGGAGCCAAGAATTTTTTTTTCAGTTTTTCAGTCTGTAAAAACGATTTCTCACCCTGATTCGGGGAGGGGCATTTTTTTCAGTATCTCATAAATTTTCCTAGGATGGGAAAATCATTTCCCTCACAGCTCTCATCTGCAGACATACTGAGCATTTGTTTAGCAGGAGAAAGGATCCATATGTGTTACGTCCTGCACTCCTGTACCTATGTGCCATTGTCTGTGGCCTGTGTTTCAGTGCCTAGATCCCCATGTTTTTAGCCTCCATTGGGATGTTTGTAGTGCTTCTTCATATGGCTGCCTGTCCATCAGTCATATTTATTAATTAGGCAGGTTTCCTGCTTCCCCGCCATCCTCTGCTCCTCTCTCAGGCTAATCCCATGCAGATCAAATAAATGCCTGTATTCTCTCTGCTCCCAAACAAAGTAATTGTTCATATGTTTGCCGGCGGTATTTTCTCTTAATACATTTTGCATGGAGGGCTGCCAAGGCAGCAGCTATGCCACACAAGGAGGGAGGGGTGGTCAGGAAGGGAGAATTGCCACCTTCTGTCTGCAGGGGTTAAGGAATGGCAGTAACAGACTGCCCAATTCTCCTTGTCCAGATGGGTAGCCGCTGTGACCCGGTGATGGGCAGTTCACGGCCGCATCAGCAGATACCTAAGGCTGCCCATGAGAAGCACTGAGACATGACTGATAAGTTACCTGCATTCCAGGGATTCAATGAAGAAAGACCATAGCAACTGTGGCATTACACAGGGCTACCTCTGAGACAGCACAGGGAAGATCTTCTTAAAGAAACACGCAGCAACATTTCCAAGGGGAGGACGTGTGTTGCAATGGGCACAGCCCCCAGAATGACCTCCAGCCAGCTGGAGCCAGTATTCAACGCCGGAGGCCAAATCCTGTTGCTACTTATACCCTGGTAACTTGAACAGGCCAGAGAATACACCATGGTCCTGATCACATTGGTAATCTTTCCTTACCCTCCAGGCTACTCTAACTTACACTCAGCTGCCATAACCCCCAGGGGTTGCTCCGGCAGCTGCGAACAGCTAACGTGCTGTGAGTTATGTTATCCAGGGTTAGAAGAGCAAGGGTTTAAAACAAAGGAGTTCTGGAAAGGATATAAACCCTCCTGCTTTCCGGCATTAGCTGGCCTCCAACTAAGGGGGTTAGGAAGACATGTTCCCTAGGAGCACTTTAGTGCATAGCTGACTTGGCAGGGTTCCTTGCACCTTCCTCTGAAGAATCTGGCAGTGGTTTTGTAACAGGATACTGGCCTAGACGGTGCACTGGCATGGTAATGGCAATTTCTACGTTCCTCCGAGCTGGAGTGGTACAGAGCCATTTCCATGTTTCTAAACCTCCCAGGGTTTTTTTGGGAACTTCCTCACTCAAAACTGCCTCTAAATTTGGCTGTTCGTGGGCATTCACAATCTTGGCGGAAATAAGAATTAGGGTTTTTTTAAATGACTTCCAGGATAGCAGGCTAATACTGCCCCCTGATCCTTTGGAATGACTCTCCATGGCAGAGAGAGAGAAAGGAGCTGGCCAAATATTAGTAAAATCTTAGTAGAGCAAAGTTACCACTGAAATTCCTTCCAGCTGCAACCTCCACATTCTATAACCAACACAACAGAGATGAACAAAGACAACCCCTTCCCGCCAGCCCACCTTACCTTCCTCCACAGTTGAGTCCAACTGAGTGACCTTGATCACCAGAAGATCTACCCTCTCCTGCAGGGAGTTCATCCGCATATAGAAACTATTGGCTTCATTGAACAGTTCTCCAAATATGTCTTCAGCATGTCTGCCTTAAAGAACAAAAGGCAAAGGCGGGTGACCATGGCAGCTCAACTGAGAGATGGATGATTTAGTTATAGAGAGAGGCAAACGTAAGGATTGTCCCATGGGACTCCGCTACAAAAGACAGACATAGCCAGTGCAAGCCTGGCCTTCCCAATTGTTTTCCATGACATTAGTCTGCATTCCCAGCCATTATTTCTGCAGATCTGTGGAGCATTCATTTGCACAAACTAGCCACAAGCACATGCAGTGCATTCCTCCTGGAGGCCTGGGAGACATGTAAAAGATGGGAACACAAGTCTCCAGCCCTCATGCTCAACCATTACAGGTCTGCTTGTTTGCAAGAATCTTTCCATATTTGTGTGTGCAGTAAAAGGTTTCGGTGAGCAAAGCAAGTGATAAGACAGGAATATGCCTGATGGAACTGATTCCTTTTAACTGTCATCTTCATGTCTAAATTGTATAACTGGCCAAGTGTATTAAGTGTGTATATTGTAATGAGCTGATGTGTTTGTGCACAGCACTACCTTCGGCTGCACATAATCAGAACTGCTCTGAGGTCTGCCATCCGCTGCATACCACTGGTCTGCTAAGGAGATATTCTCCTTGAGCTCAAAGGAGAATTCTGCTTTTGAACCAGCAGGAGCTTGTTTCTATCACCTGCTATTGCCATGAAGGTCTCAATAGCCATGGTGAGCTCCAGACACAATGGTGAAAGCTTTGGTGGCCATGGATTTGTTACACTATATAACCAAGAAAAAAAACAGGAGTACTTGTGGCACCTTAGAGACTTACAAATTTATTAGAGCATAAGCTTTCGTGAGCTACAGCTCACTTCATCGGATGCATAGAATGGAACATATAGTAAGATATATATATACATACAGATAAGTTGGACGTTACCATACAAACTGTGCGAGGCTAATTAGTTAAGATTAACTAATCATCATAACTAATTAGCCTCTCACAGTTTGTATGGTAACGTCCAACTTATCTGTATGTATATATATATATCTTACTATATGTTCCACTCTATGCATCCGATGAAGTGAGCTGTAGCTCACGAAAGCTTATGCGCTAATAAATGTGCTAGTCTCTAAGGTGCCACAAGTACTCCTGTTCTTTTTGCGGATACAGACTAACACGGCTGCTACTCTGAAACCTGTCATTATATAACCAAGAGCACAGGTTCTCTGCAGCACCCTCATTCTAAGTGGCTTTAACATCAATATTTTGCATGTTTCTGAATGTGGAAAATGGCCATTTTGTCACTGACAGTGCGTGGTTGGCCCCTTCAAAAGCAACAGGTTCCATACCACTGTCTCAGAACAGGTGCTCCCAGTTTAGCTATTTAAAAGGATGGGGCAGCATCTGGGGCTATAAAGAGCCAGGCTGTCAGTAAGGAATGGGGTGTGGCTGTGCCTGCCACAGTCACTGGGAGAAGGGGCAGTGGGAACCTGCTGGGGGGAAAAGGGTCTCGTGGGAGAAAGTCCTGGGAAACAGTGCTCTGTGAAAAGGGCCAGGAAGAATCCTGCAGGAGGCACTGAGAGGCAAAGGGGAAAATCCTCTGGCAGCTGCAGTCCATGGTGGGCTGGGAGACTGCTTTTGTGTTTTGACTATGTTTAGAAAATAAAACCGTGCCTGGAAAGTGTCTCTGGGCATGGGCTGAGGACCCCTTCAAGGGCTGGGGACAAGCCAGCGCCTTGCAGTCACATTGGAACAGAGCCATATAGGGAGCAGGAAATCTAGAGACCCTAAGCATGATCAGGGTTCTGTCGCACCAGGCACTGTACACACACATACCAAAGAGACAGCCCCTCCCACAGAAAGCTTACAATCGAAATAGACACCACAAAGGTGGGAGAGGGGAAACTGGAACAAGAAGCAGCTTCACAGGGTCACACAGCAGGTCAGTGGGGAGGACTATGAATCAAAGCTAGGTCTCCTCAGTCCCCATCCAGTGTTCTCTTCCATTGGATCAGACTGACTCCTATTAGAGAGCATACAGACACCAGAAATGGTATAGCCAATCCAGGGATTAACATGTGTGTGTTTGTTCACTATAACTGCCCTGTTAGTGATCTCTAGGACTATTGAGATCAGTATTGTTCCCAGTCCATATGAAGTTTAATAACATCTATTCAAATTAAATTGTCCTGAAAGAATTCAATCTTGAATGAGCAAAAACTGTACTAGGGCTGACTCAACTGCTTAGAAGAAAAAAAATCCACTATTCATTTTGATGCAGCTGAAAGACTCTGAATTAAGACTGCTTATATTATTTCACAGTTCATCACATTTCCATGTTAGTCGTTTAACGTGGGAAAGGTCTAAACATCATAACATTTATCAAAGCTCTACTGACACCTGCAGGTGAGAATCATATTAATTCAACACTGGTACACGACTTAATTGAATTGATCTCTCCCTCTCTCTCCTTTCGAGAAATAATATAGTTTTAAATGTGGGTGCCTTTAGGATGGACAGTTCTGAGCTGATTTTTTTTCCAACTACATCTAGCAAGCGATCCTCACAGATTCAGGATCAAGGAGCTTTTCATGCAAATAGACACTCTTCAATAGCAGGGAACTCTGTGCTTTGTAGCTTTCTGATTTGATCCAGTTGCAAAGCAACTCAGCCAGTCTTGGTTTAATTTATTTCCATTCTTTGTGATGAGTAGACCATGGGGATTGTTGTGTGTGTGTGTGTGTTGTCCCTGCATGTGGCCCACTATTATCAACTGTTGCTTTCTAAGAAGCTCAGAAAACATGTGGGGTTTTTAAAAAATAAAAGTGAATTTAATGCAGATGGAAGATGCCAGAATGACAGCGTGGAGAGAGAGCAGATCTCTGTTTAACCACTACATAAGCACAGCACGGGTAGAGCAGGGCAGGTTTTCCCATACCACCCTCACCACTGCCCAAAGGAAGTTCATCTGTAGGCAAGAGGCAGGTTCATCCTCCACATCCCTTTTCTCCTCAGCCTTTCTGCTGAAACTGCCTCTGGGGAAGGTGCAGGGGGAGGGGAGAGAATTAGAGACTTTTACAAGCTGGATACATATTAACAACTACAAAGATATCCCCAAACTAAGCTAGCAGAGACTAGTGATTACCCATTAACAGCATGAGTGCCAATCTGGGTCAAATTCCAACCTTTGACAGTGGAGGTAAAAGATCCCAGAATCCTCTTTCCGGTCTCCTAAAATATATGGTCCCTTTCAATATGCTCCACAAGAGGCAGTGTGCGCTAGTGTTTAGGTCCCTGGAGTCTATCTTCAGCTCTGCTACTGATCTGCTGTGTGATCCTGGGCAAGTCACTTAATCTCTCTGGGCTTCTTGTTCCTCTCCCACACTTTGTATGTCTTGTCTGTTTAGAATGTAAACTCTGTGGGGACAGTCACTATCTCTTATTACATGTTTGTACAGTGCCCAGCTCAATGGGGCCCTGATCTCATTTGGGACTTCTAGGGTCTATTAGTAATAATACATGTGAAAAAAAAACAATCACTACAGTGAGAAAACAGCTCTCCATAGGGGACATTGCAGATTATTCACTTACATTATTTCCATAGCAAGAGGTATATTTAATGCTTCAATCTATGTTTCAAGTATTGTACATAATAATCACTTCCAACTTAGTTTAGACTCCCCAATTTAAGTTTCAGGGCCTGCAAAACTTTCTCTAAATAAAAAAAAATTCTATATTATTTTTGATATGGGGATACCAGAATTGCATGCAGTATTCAAGGTGTGGGCATACCAGGGATTTATATCATGGTATTTGATATTTATTGTCTTACCCCTTTCCTAATGGCTTCTAACATTGTTAGCTTTTTTGACTGCCACTGCACATTGAGCAGATGTTTTCAGAGAACTATCCATGATGATTTCAAGATCTCTTTCTTGATTGGTAACAGCTAATTTAGACTCCACCATTTTGTATGTATAGTTGGGATTATGTGCATTACTTTGTGTTTATTAATAGTGAATTTTATCTGCCATTTTTTTGCTGAGTCACTCAGTTTTATGAGATCCCTTTGTAACTCTTCGTAGTTAACTTTTAACTTAATTATCTTGAGTAATGTTGTATCATTTGCAAGCTTTGCCACCTCACTGTTTACACTTTTTTCTAGATAATTTATGAGTGTGTTAAACAGCACTAGTCCCAGTACAGATCCTTGGGGGACCCTGCTATTTATCTGACTCCGTTGTGAAAACTGAAAACCACTTATTTCTACCCTATGTTTCCTGTCTTTTAACCAGTTACTGATCCATGAGAGGACCTTCCCTCTTATCCCATGGCTGCTTAGTTTGCTGAAGAGCTTTTGGTGTGGTACTTTGTCAAAGTCTTTCTGAAAGTCCAAATACACTATATCCACTGGATCACCCTTGTTCACAAGTTTGTTGTCCCCCTCAAAAAATTCTGGTGAAACATAATTTCCCTTTGATAGTCTTGTTGACTCTTCCCCAACATACCGTGTTCATGCATATGTCTGATAATTCTGTTCTTTACTATAGTTTCAGCCAATTTGCCTGGTATTGAAATTAGATTTACCAGCCTGTAATTGCCAGATCCCCTCTAGAGCCTATTTAAAAAATTGGCATGAAGTTAAATGCCACTGTGATAAGTTTCTGTGATATTTCTCCCCCATAAGGATGTTAAATGTAATCACATTATGGTCGCTATTGCTGAGCAGTTCAACTATAATTCCCCTCTTGGACCAGCTCCTGTGTACCATTTAGGACTAAATCAAGAATTGCCTCTCTCCTTGCTGGTTCCAGGACTAGCTGCTGCAAGCAGCAGTCATTAATGAGGTCTAGAAATTTTGTCTCTGCATCCCATCCTGAGGTGATATGTTTCCAGTCGATATGGGATAGTTGAAATCCCCCATTATTATTATTGGGGTTTCTGTTTTTGCAGCCTCTCTAATCTCTCTGAGCATTTCACACTCATAGTCCTGGAGCCAATTCACACCAACTGACATTCTGACCCAATAAGCCCTGAAGTGGGGATTTTTGCAGATGATGAACAAACAGCCACTCTGCTTAAGAAGCCCACAGAGGGTCCAATGCTCTCCTGTTTTCAACTTACTGAGGCTACCCAGCTGCTTGATGATGGCAGCCAAAGTGCTGTTGGTTACACATTCCAGCTCGCTGGTCACCCCATCAGGAAGAGCGCCACGGCACAGGTGACGAGGTTCAATGTTCCTCTTCACCAGAGGCATCTTTCCAGGGAATTCTCACTGCTTTCCCTGGGATGAAGCAGAAAAGGAGAGAAATCTGTTTTTCTGGAAATCTCGAACCAAACAGGGAATCCTTCTAGCAGCTTCCCTTTTAACAAAGGAAATACAAGTCTGCTCTTTACCTGCCTCCAGCAGAGTTCTTAAAATAGGTCCCTGCCATTGGGTTGCTTGAGAGGTGATTTAAGCTGTACGATGCAGGGAGCCCTGCCTCCATCCTCCCATGGATTTTTAATGCTCACACTTTGCGAGCTATGGTATTCCAGGCGGCGGGGGTGTAAATAAAATGCATCTGACAGGCAGCAAGCAGCAACCGCTTTGTGGAGCACCTCTTGAGCAAGACACTTTTTCATCTCGTGATTCAATGTGTGCAGAAAACATGTACGCCCAAACATGCAGCTCCCCATCCCCGGGGCATCCGTGTGCCCGCACACACATGGAGAGAAGGTTTCAGTCTGGAGACAGTCTACATTTTTAAACGTGTTGTAATTGAATTTGGCACTCGTGAAAGAGGCCAGCTTGACAGTCCTAGAGACTGCACTTCTCTCTGCCAGGCTGGGCTCTGTGCAGACAGCAGCAATGCAATCTACCCCGACACTGGCCTCAGAGGGACCTCTGCTAGAGGGCAGGAGATCTACAAGACACCCTGGCTCATTCAATTCTTCACCTCTCTGGGGAGGTCACGAACAAGGCTGCCATGCAGTACCAGGCTGTGCTGGCAGAGTCACCTGTGCTAAGAGCCAGGCTGAGTCACCTCCCCCTCACCAATTCTTTGCACACAAGTCACCCATCTGCCAATGGTAATTCTGTTCAGTCACTTACCTCACCTAAGCTGGATCCAAGCCAGAGACACAACACTATAAAGCTCCACATCTTATCACCAGTCTCTTGAGCCATCCAGCCTCCTACCCTCCACTCTTGAAAAGCCCCTGAGTGGAGCCTTTTCCAATCAAAATGACAAAACTGAAACCAGCAATCACATGTAATTCCATTATCTCCAGCGGAATGCAAAACTCTTTGGGGTTTATTTTTAATTTGGGGCACCATGATATACTGATACAGGCCATCCAAGTACAAAGGCGCCAGTCTCTGATCTGCCCTGCCCCAGCAAATCATGAATTTTTGTGTGTGTCAGTTATTCCCAATTGTTCTGTATGTGTTTCAAATCCACATGCTCTCTCTTTTGCTCATTGAAACTGGGTTACTGTCCATCAGTTACAAGAGCCCAGCTGCTTAGAATGAAAAGCAGCACAGAAATCCTGCTCACGCCGGCTGCCAGTTCCATGACAGCCTGGAGCAGTGAGCACACTCTATTAACTGTTATCATCAGACACTGGCAGGCAACCCAGGGACCGCAGAAGAATCCAGGGATGTTTAATTTTCTGACAGGTTCAGTGAGATGTTGGGAGATCCCAATATTAAGCAAGCCTAATGAATTCGTTTCCCATGGCCTCCTTCTCCCTTCCCTATTGCCAAAGAAATTCTTGCCTTCAAAATTTGCTAATGCAGATGGGACCTGCTTAAGATGGACTAGCTGAAATAAAATGGGATTGATTCGTGGATGAAAGGCCTGGAAAAGCCAATACCTTAATGGGGTTCAGTCAGACTCCTCCATTAGCATGAGGGATTGGTTGTTGTGGCAAAAATTAGCAATGGGGCAGAGCAGATAGTAGTAGCTACTGCTGTCCATTTGAGAAAAATGAAAAAAAGACATTTATCAATGGAGTATGGGCAAATTAAGTGCATTATTAACCTAGTACAACCATATGAGAGTTGCTTTTCAGTCAGCAAGAAGACAAGGTTCCTGTCTAAGACAGCTTACAACTGAAGGCTCTGGTCCTGATCTAGTTCAAAAATGGCAGAAGAGAACTATTAGACCCTAAATAACCAGTGGGCACGCAACGAAGAGCAAAGTAATGGACCAGTGGCATTTAATTTTCTCCTTAGACTTATGCTTTTTGTTTGGGATTTTTAATTAATATTTGCTACCAGCTATTTTGTTAACTCTTCTTGGGGCAGGGGAAGTTAAGGGAGATGGGGGCTTACAGACACCCTGGAAGAAGTGTCAGTGGGGGGGGGGTGCACTTGCAGGCGTTCCGGAGCTCGGCGGCTGCAGTTTTAGCAGTCATTCATACGACTGCAATCATTCCAAAGCTCAAGCAGTTCTACTGCTGACTTGTGCACAGTCATGGGCTAATGCCAAGCAGTGTCAGGGAGGAACACAGAAATCAGCATTTATTAAATATGAAGTGACTTTCACCTCTAGATCAATGGTCCAAATCCAGCTCAAAGTTGTTAGTGACCCAGAGCCTCTACAAAACAGGCCAGTGAAATGAGTTTGGTGGGTCTCAGTTCTCTTCCCAGTGGAAAGGTATCCATAGTGCTAAAAACACTATTGAAACTGGCAACGGTTGGACCCCTTGCTGACAGTCTCAGCCAAGAGGCCAGGGATTGAACGGACCATGGAAAATGAACTCTCCTTTTGCCTCCACGGCAAGCTTGAGGCCCATTGTATTCCCATTTTTCAATTATCACTTCCATCCCAGGCTGATGCAGACGTGAGTAAGAAGCTACAACACAACAAATGTCAGTGCAGCTCACAGCCTAGCTAGCTGCGATAGATACAGTATGGCAGCTGCATGCAATATCTTTGGGGACCATATTGTATCGAGTTTATGAATGGTTTAATGTAACACTGTGAGTCAAGGACTGTATGAAACTCTGGAGCAGGGGTGACCACAGCTCCTCCAGGAACGAAAACCAGCGTGAGGATGGGGATGATTCCGGTGAATCATTCAGGTTGTAAACACCTCCTGAGAGGTATCAACCCCAAGTTACCAGAGAGGTAGCTCCAGCTACAAGTTATTTCTTCCTCTGGCCCTAAGGAGCAGAGCAAAGAGGGACCTCTCCTTGCCAGGAGGATGGTGAGGAAATATGACCTCCTCTAGTGCCACTGCTAGGATCAAGCCAATCTATGAGCTGAGTGTCTGTGCAGGGCTCCAAACAACCATTTATATTGCTTGTGATTAAGGCTGGCCCTAATGAGCATTAAGTAATCTAGGTTAGCTTGCTACATATCATCCAAATTCACCCCTCAGTTACACCCATGCAACCCCACTGTTATCAATGAGCCTAAATCCTGCCATTTTATACCCTGTGCAAACCCATTGCAGCCCTGTGTCCTTAACTAAATCCTGTTATATTTCTGCAGTCAAGGAAAAACAGCTTACCAAGTCAGATGTTAATAATTCAGAGCAGAGTAGTTAGGCACTATTAACGAGAGCCAGAAACCAGCAAAGTTGCGGGGGTTTTTGGTCCATCAGTGTGGAGAGCAGAACAGCATCCCATTGGAACCACATGGTCAACTTTTCCGGGAACTCCATACCCCACAGTTCCCCTTTATAGCTTGCTTTTTGTGCAGACGCTGCCATTGTTTTCAAATGCAGATCAGCATCTGTGCAACACCACGAAGTTGTTTCTAAATAATTAATACTGAACTTTAACATGGTCTGAATTGTGCTCCTGCTGTGTAAGGAGACCAGACGACAAGTGTGCTAAACGGTCATGCTGCTTAGTCTGGATCTTAACAGGAATTGCCAAAATGTGCTATAGCTCAGGAGCCACAACATTGCTCCCCCTCCCTCCCACAACACTGGTACATTGTTGTTCTTGGTTCAAAACTATTTTGAGAAGGTCTCCCTCAAACACTTGAATTTGAAATGAATATATTTCCCTAGGACACAATTTTCATGGGAGACCTTTGCTGTCTGCTGGTATGTGTGAGCCCATGGAAGAAACAAAACCCATTTTCCAAGCACTTGGCTGCTTTAGGCACCTGTAGCCCTTTTCTTCTGCACACACACACGGCCAAAAGGTCTGAGGTAAACTGTAAATAGTGAATGCAAAGCAACAATCACAGGAATGCGAGCGAAACGTTCTAAATATGCCAGGTAAGAAATCAACGACAATGCAGGAATTCAGTGCTGATGGTGACAAGGATTAGGATGCTTAATGCATTCCAGTGAGGCCGGGCTCATCTGCAGACACTGTTGTAATAAAAGGCTAGGGATTACCATTACAATTTTACTTTCATTTCCTAGTTCCCACTCTCTGGATCAATTGCAGAGATGAGAAACTTGGTGTAACTTACACCTTCTTCCAGCCTCCTAGTTACACCAGCTTCCGCTGCCATCCTCTCACACCCATTACTGGCATCTAAATTACACCTCCCCTAAGGAATCACCTTTGAAATCAGTCCCCTGAGGCTAAACTGGTGTAATTTATATACTATGGGGTTTGAAGAGAGGAGAATAACTGGGAAATCAACTCACAGAAGGCTGGACCTGGAAGCGCAAAGTAGAGGCAGCAGGTACATCGACACTGGAATAAAAGACCCCTGGCACAGCCACAGCTGGCCTGGTCAGTTGATTCAGGTTTGCAGGGCTCAGGCTGCAGGGCTAAAAATTGCTGTGTAGATGTTCAGGCTTCGGCTGGAGCCTCCCCCTTGCAGGGTCCCAGAGCTTGGGCTCCAGCCCGAGCCCACATGCCCACACAGCAGTGTTACAGCCCTGCAGTCGGAGCCCCACAAGCCAGAGTCAGCTGACCCGGGCCAGCCGCAGGTGTTTAATTGCTAAGTACCCAGAGAGCCTAAGGGAGTCTTGGTCAGATTGGCTGGTATGCGCCAGATGCTTCGCACCACTGCAGTGATGCCAAAGAGCTGTAAACCTATTTTAAGTGCTCAGTTAAGCCGAGTTTACAGCTGCTCCTAGAGTGGTATGAAGCAGCCAGAGTGTAGCCGTGTATCTGGCCCTCTGTGTCTAGGACCTTGTCTAGACTAGGAAGAAACATTGTTTTTCAGTCTCAAGCTGGCTAGCATGACTGAAAAATCACTCAGCACCAAATGTAGACACATCCTGGCATCTTTCCACTCATGGTAGCTAGTTGTGTTCTAACCTAGTAAGGAAACCAGAAGGCACCTTCCCACGGGCAAATGGACTGAGACTCATCCGTTCTTTTTCACATAGGCCACCAAAAGGCTGTTTAGATGGCAATAGCTGCCAGTCACCGCTAGCCTGGACTTGATTCAAGCTGGTGAGCCAAAAGCAAAATTCTCTGTGTGCCATACAACTAACTCTGCATAGTCCTCAATTCAACTCACTCTGAAGTCCAGTTGGGCCATGGCCAGCACTGGGACAGGAAAGGGAGGTTGGGGAAAAGCATTTAATGAGCTGCTTGAGCCAGACAATTAAAAGATGGAAACAAAGAGGGAGTCTTAGAATCGGCCAAGAAAATGGTGATCAAGTGCCAACAGCCAGCATTTCTGTCCTGCTGACACAAACTTTGAGCACCAGCAGTAAGACAATGAGTGAAAGGGGAAGCAGGGTTTCCACAAAGATGGACACAGATAAAAGGCACAGTGGGCCTGATACAAAGCCCATTGAAGTCAGTGGAAAGTCTCCCATTGACTTTAATGAACTTTATTTAGTAGGTAACAGTCCCGCTGAAGTGGATCACCATAAAAAGTGTCACTTTCCTTTGTTAAACGGCCAGAAAAAGAAAAAGCAAGTGAGGTTGGTACTGGGCAACTGTCATGGAAGAGGTTAGAGATAGCTATGGGCCATGTATCTACAGATTCTTAATTGACTGCCATGAATAGCACTTCATGGCCTACAGCAAGTCAACAAAGGGTCTGAGGAAACAATGCACAGATGACTGGTAAATAATGATGAGGACAGGAAGACATTCAGAACCATCTGGATTGCTTGGTAACCTGGGTCCATTCACACAAATACACCCAAAGGCAGAGTTCTACAAGGAATGTAGGCCATGCCCACAGAATGGGGGGGGGAGGCTGTATCTTGGAAAGCTGTGATTCTGAAAAGAATAGTAGACAAGCAATTCAAAACAAGCTCCCGGTGCGATGCTGTGGCAAAAAAGGGCTCATGCAATCCTTGGCTGTATGAATGGTAGTAGTGACTAAGAGGAAGGAAATGATTTTACTTTTGTATGTGGCACTTGTGAGACCCAATCCTGAAATCTATTCAGTTTTGTTTGCCACACATTGGAAAACTGGAGACAGTTCAGAAAAGACCCACAAAAATTACTCAAGGGCAGGAGAAAATGTCTTACAGTGAGAGACCTAGAGCTCTGTTGATTTAGGTTATCAACAGATTATTATGGAGAGGTGATTTTGATCACAGTCTATAAGTACCTTCCCGCGGACAAAATACCAGGTACTAAAAGTCTCCTTAGTTTAGCGGAGAAAGACACAGCAAGAACCAATGGCTAGAAGCTGAAGCCCGACAAATTCAGATTAGAAATCAGGCACAAATTTGTAACAGTGAAAGTGACTAACCATTGGAACAAACTACCCAGCGAAGTGATGGATTCTCAGTTCTCAATGCTGGATGCTTTTCTGGAAATTATGCTTTAGTCAGACACAAATTATTGGGCTCATTACAGGAGTAACTGGGAGAAATGTAACGCCAGTAAAGGCAGTTTAAGGATCAGACTCTCACAGTTGTCAAAGCTCCTTTGCTGGGATCCAGTCCAGCTTTGCCCAATGCATATAACACAGATCAGATGTCAGATATATGACCTTTTTGGCAACTCGTAATTAGCTCAAAGGCTGTACAGACTCAAACTTCTAGTCCAGTCACTAGAGCAGGGCAGAGTACAGCACTGAACAGGCATGGGTTACACATAGCTTACACAGATGCAAATGTTATTTGTGTATACTATTCCCACCAGGGAATATCCACATGATCAGTAGTTATAAGGATTCTGCAGGTAAAATTCTGCCCTAAGTTATGCACCCCAGCCCCACTGTCTTCAGTGGAGTTGCCTGGGTCCAAGTAAGAACAGAATTTGTCTCTGAAACTGGAATTGGGTTGAACGGAATAGAATTCAGCCCGTGCTCCCATTAGCTGCCTTGGCGCGGCAGGGTTAACAGCAGTAAAATGTAGCTCGTTTTTATTTTGTTTTGCCTAAAATAAGCAGATCGGTTTTTAAATGCACCCAAGGAGCAGACCCATTAGTAAGAAGGTAATTATTCTTCAGAGTAGAACACTTTAAAGAGGTCTCAGAGAAGTGGCAGATGCGTCATTGTGCACCATGGATTTTCATTAGTTCCTAACAGAATGTTCGTGCCCAGACAGCTTGTTGAACTATTATAATGCCCTCTTGCCATCAATTTTCTCTAACCCACCAGTTTTCTGGCGGTCTGCAATCTGGTGAGACCCAGCTCACTTTAAGCCAACATCCTTGACATAGAAAACACCCTGTCATAAAAGCACTCCAGTGAGAGGGAAAACTCTCCAGGGAACCCATCCTAGAGCTTGGACTTTTCAACTGTAGTTTTTCTCCTCTTGCTTTTAAGCTTATCTCTCAAGAAAGCTGTCCCAGCTAATATTGAAAATTGTCTTGAAAACAACGACTGTGTTTTTTGACCTAGCTAGTCAGTCTCTCAAGAAGATCAAGTAAAAGGCAACCTGTTAGGAAGTCAGCCAGACCATCAACATCACCTGCAGATGTGTACCATGCAAAGCCAGCAGGATTTTTATTGGGACAGTGGCAGGACATAGCTTTACACACTCCTTTGGTATTTCAGTGCTGACAGGACTAAGAATACTGATCAGGAGAAAGAAGGGGCCTAGCTGGAGAAAAGCGGGTCCTAAGTCACCTTGTCTCCACCAGAAAACATTGAGAAGAGTTAGATGTAAAGGACAGAACGTGTTTAGTGGTTAAAACCAAAGGACTGGGAACCTGGACTCCAGGGTTCTCTTCCCGACTCTAACACACTGTTGTATCATGCAGCCTTGAGCAAGTCACAGACCTCTCTGTGCCTCAGTCTGCCTATTTGTAAATGGATATAATGAGACCTACCTCACAATAGGTGTTGTCAGACTTAATTAACTGATGTGTTCAAAGAGCATGGAGCTTCTTAGCTATAAGGTGCTACAGAAGAAAAATCCCTATTTTGTCCCCTGCTACCTGGGCCAGCTGGAATTCCTCTACATCTAAAATTCCACAGGTCACAGGAAGCCCTGACCTCAGCCATCTTGGGTGGTGCAACTGGGCAGCAGTGACACCTCCAGTGGTTGCCAATGATTCAGCGTGCAGGCCTAGGCCAAGCCTCCCAACTGTAGTGGGAGCCCTGGGCATTTGGGACTTTTTTCCTCAGTCTCCCCTTTCTTCTTACAACCTGCTTAGACTGTACTGACCTGCTCCCCCAACTGCCCCGAGTCCTGACACAGCCGGAACAGAGAGATGAGCACCAGCCAGGGGAATAGTCCTTCTTCTGCTGAATATGTCACCTGACTCAAGCTCTGCTCTATCTGGGGCAGAGTGGGGAGTGCTGATGAGGGGACGGAATGAAGGAGAGGAGTAGGTGGCCATTTGAAGGTACTGGCAGGGTAGGAGGGAGGTGAAGGACAGGGGAAATGGATGGATTTGAAGGAGGACTGTAATGGGGTTCACTTCCATCACCTGGTAGGCAAGCAGTTAAGAGCCAGTTAGTGCACCTGGGATTGATTGATTGCTCCTGGTCAGATGGGGCGGAGCTAGGTAAGGATCATTGGGCGACTGGGCCTTATAAGGAATTCAGGAGGAGGGAACTCAATAGGGGATAACTGCTATTTTTGGAGGGGGTGTGTGCATGTGTCTCAGAATGGGGACCTGCTTGGGGACTTAAATTTTCAATCACTAAAACAAAGGGGATGATCTTCACTAGAAGAAAGATTTATGAGTGTCATTCATATCTTTGTGAAGCACAGGCACATGTAGTTAATAGTTTTACATTTCCAGGTGTATTGTTTGATGATAAACTTACCTGGAAGGGCCATACAGAAAGTATTACAAATATAAAGGAGGAGTAATGTACTTAAAAATATTGCTGGGATTAATTGGGGAGAAGATAAGAAAGTGCTGATGAAGCTATATACAAGATTAACAAGATCAGATTGTGGGTATCAAGCCTTTAGCTCTGCATCCAGTTCGGAGCTTAAAAAGTTAGAGTAAATTCAAGCTCAAGTGCTACAAATTGTATGTGGTGCATTTGTCACAACACCACTGTGTGTAATGCAGGTAGCTACTGGAGAAATGCCTATCCATTTAAGAATGAAAATGCTAGACCTGACATTTTGGGCTAACAGTGGGGAGGTAATATCTTTTACTGGACTAACTTCTGTTGGTGAAAGAGACAAGTTTTCTTCCCCTAAAGTCAAGGGAAATAGTGCAGATAAGAATGCTGGGTAAATATAGGAGGAATGTTTGGAAATAACTGGACGAAATTTAACCTGACACAATAACTCCCTTGTACTCTTAGGGTTAAAATGTGGGTAAAAAACTTAAGTGAAAAGGAAGGACAAGAAGATACTAAAGTCTATACTTCTGGGGCAATAAATTATACCTGGAAAATTGTCTCTCCAGATGTGGATTTAGAATTATATAATAAAATCAAGAGAAACAAAGAGCTGTCTTATATGAAAGTTAATGTTTGAGTTTATATATGGTAAATGGAGTCACAATAGCCGAATATATACTGATGGCTTGAAAGATGAAAAACAGGTACAGCGGGAATAGCCTTTTGATCCTCTGATTGGATTTAAGAAATCTAAAAGAATATCTAATTTTGTAGCTATTATGACAGCTGAATTGGTGGGAATATTTGAATGAAACTGGATAAGGGCCATATGGCCTAACACATCTGTTCTCTTTTTGGATTCATTATCAGGTATACTGGCAATTCAAAGTGGTGCCTCTGAAAGCAGGAGTGAGCTAATCAATGAAATATTGTTTCTGACAACACTTAGTATGCTCGGATGTGAACACAATACTAGCATGAATTCCAGCTCTCTGGGATATCTGGCACTGAAATAGCAGATAGGGAAGTAGAAAATGGTTTTAAAAAATTGAGAAATTGATATAAAGATTCCTTTGAATAAGCAGGAATTTAAAAGTTTGGTTCAAAAAGGATTTAAATAGGAAGGGCAAGAATTATGGACCAAGGAGAAAAGAAGAAGATTCCATGAATTATGCCCCAAAACAGAGGATAATGCTCTACTCCTAACTTAGGAAAGGATCAGTGAAGTACTCATATTCTGACTGATAACTGGTCACTATGGTTTGAATAGTAATTTATCTTTATTGAAGAGACACAAAGATGGGTTATGTAAGGTCAAAGAAACAGCTGATCACCTGGGGATATGGAATGCAGGGACTGTTTTCAGGAAAAATAGGTTCTTTAGAGAAGAATTTAGATGCTTTAAGGTAACAGAATTTACTATAAGGGGTCTAGTGAGCATAACGGGAAAGTTGATCACATTAAAAAAAACTCTACTACTTATTTTAAGGCTATAGTGCAGGATAAGAAAGTGTAGTGGCATAAATGTACGAGGAATATAATAGGTGGCAGTTACAGACTCAGCAAATGAGTCGCCTTCCCCATACACCATAAGAGAAGAACTCCATGGCACACCCACACCTTGAACCCTGCATTCAGGTCTAGAAAAGGGACAGAGAAGAACAGAAAAAACAATGAGGGGTATGGAACAGCTTCCATCCGAGAAGAGATTAAAAAGACTGGGACCAGTTAGCTTGAAAAAGAGACGATGATAGGGGGTCTGACAAAGGTCTCTGTAACATCCTGTGTGGTGTGGAGAACGTGAATAGGATAATATTATTTTCTCCTTCCCATAACACAAGAACTAGAGGTTACCTGATGAAATTAAGAGGTAGCACGTTTAAGACAAGCATAAGGAAGTACTTCTTCACACAACGCACCGTCAACCCGTGGAACTCATTGCCAAGGATTGTTGTGAAGGCCAAAGTATGACTGGGTTCAAAAAAGAACTAGATAAGTTCATGGAGGATAGATCCATCAATGGCTATTAAGCAAGATGGTCAGGGACACAAGCCCATGTGTAGGCGTCCCTAAACCTCCAACTGCCAGAAGCTGGGACTGGACAACAGGGGATGGATCACTTGAAACTTCCCTGTTCTGTTCAATCCCTGTGAAGCCTCAGGCACTGGCCACTGTCAGAAAACAGGATACCGAATTAGATGGGCCACTGATCTGACTCAGTATGGCCATTCTTATGTAACTCAGTTATATACTGAGAAGGGAGGGAAACTGCAGAAGAGACTGAACTCTCCTGTGGAGAGAAACCCTAAGGGTATGTCTATACTGTGATAAAAAACCCACGCCTTTGAGTCTCAGAGCCTAGGACAGCTGACTCTGGCTTGCAGGGCTTGGTCAGTGGGGCTAAAAATAGTAGTGTAGACATCTGGGCCCAGGCCGGAGTCTGGGCTCTGAGACCTTCCCCCCTCATGTGTTCTCAAAGCCCAGGCTCCAGCCCGAGCCTGAATATCTATATGGCAATTTTATAGTCCCATGTGCCTGAGTCAGCTGACCCAGCACAGCCACAGCAGTGTCACGGGACTTTTACTGCAGTGTAGATGTACCTATAGAGCGCAGATGAGGCTTGGGTGGGAGGAGCCTGGAGACAGAGCTTAAATAGGTAAGAATCCAAGTGGGATGATCATCCCCAGGGAGCAGGTTAGGTTCCTGTGGGGAGGTCCTGAGGTAGGGCCAGTTAAAGGCACTTCAGTGGTGGAAGAGGGATTTGTCCAGCAGAGAAAGGAGAAGCTGGAAAATCTAGAGAGACCCTAGAGGCTGACAACCAAAAGAAGGCTCCATTAAGCACAGGCTGGGAGTGGAGGGGCACAGCTTGAGGGGGCTTAGAGGTAGGAAGCAGCCCAGGGAACCAGCAGTGTATCTGAAGAAGCAGACCTAGCTGCTTAATACAGGGTCACTGGGCTGGAAGCCAGAATAGAGGGTGGGTTCCCCTACTAGCCCCAGAGGATGCAAGCCCTAGGGAAGCAATACTGAGCCCAGGGTGGAGCTGAAGACCCCGAAGGACGGGCTGAGGAATAGCCCAAGAGGGGGACTGAAGACTTGTTTCTGTTGAAATGTTTTGTGAACTTTCAGCTGGATCTGTTTGTTACCCTGGAAGGGGACTGAACTGTATGTGTCTTGGTCAGAGGGTTGAGCCTGGTGAGAGGCAGGTGGGATGGCCTGCAGGAGGTTCTGGAGACAAGGACCCCTTGCAGCACTGAACCCTGACACAAAGGGGTGCTACTGGTCGCAAATACGCTACCTTACAAGGATAACGAAGAGGGGGAGGGGTCAGAAAGTGAAGTGGAAGAAACAAAATCCAAATTTCCCTTCAAGCCTGAACAGTCTCCCCACAGCACTGAGCAAAGATGCTTCAGACACCACAACTAAATCACATGGAGACCTAAACTGATTAACCTTATGTCTGTCATCTGAATCCTTCCTTACTCCTAGTGTAGGATGCATCCTCACCAGCCTCTCAAATCCATCATTTACACTGAGGGCTATTTGGGGCAAGGCCCTCTATCTACATATTCTTAGTGCAATGTCCAGCACACCTGTGAGCAGTATACAATAATAAATAATAATGGGCCAGACCCTCCACTGATGTAAATCAGCATAGTTCTCTTTTGGTCAATGGCACTATACCAATCCATGCCAGCACGGGATCGGGCCCAGTAAGTGACAGCCCGCCAGCAGTCATTACATGGCTGTTATTCTTCAGAGAGGGCTTCAGGGTGGATTCCAGCCCTGTAGGATGATCTCACACTCAATATTTCAGCAGCCTGTTCCTGCAAATTAACCTGATGGCTTCGTTTACCTTCAAAATCTCATTAGAAGCTCTGCAACTGTATTGCACATTATGAAACAGCAATTAGTCAACACTAGAAGCTGCTACACTAAATTCAGGCATTTAAGGCAATTTCCCAGCATGCTTCTTAACACGCACTTCTCAGAGTCAGGGTCAGGCAGCTGAGAAACAGGAAACAATGTGCCTGATCCTGTTAAGTCTCGAGCATCCTCAGCTCCTGTTGGTGTCAATAGGAGTGGAGAAAATTTACCACCTTATAGGATCATGTTAGCAGAAGGTTTTCATTGTTGTGCGCCGTTTCATGCCTATGAGATTGAATGCACCTACAGGCGGATGACAACTCAGGCTAATGTAATGAAATACATGTCTATTGGTTTGGTGTGCCACATGCAGTGGAAGGACAAGTAAAGGCAGAAACCCTGATTCTCCTCTCAATTAACCAGTGTAACTCTATGGACTAACTGGAGTTATACCTGACTTTCCCCCCACACCACCCGTATGAGACCTGAATCAGGCCTTTAAAACTAGGACTTAAGTTTCACCAGCAAGTTCTTTGAGTTGAAAGAAATAACTTCTCTATGAGCCTTTACTGTACCATAGTAACAATCAACCCATTACAGTCCTTACTTTCTTTCACCGTGTAACTAATATCACCTCCACTGAATAAAGACAACTACCCTCTGGCGTGACATTATTTATAAACCAATGATAAAGCTGAAGATGCTAAACTAGGAGGAATGAAATCTCAGGCTTCAGGGCATTACCTGGTCACTCATGGCAGTCAAGATGGAATCCTAATCTTTCCACTCTGGTAGAGCATGGCACATCTGATCTTGTAGGAAGGGTGGGAAGTCACTTTTCTCTGAAGCATCAGTACTGGCCACTCCCAGAGGCAAGATAGACTTGATGGTCCTGCATCTACATGTTGTACCTTGAATTTACTTCACATCTTACTACAAATACCCAAAGAGAGAAGAAAGCGGAAATGCGTAGCTCTTCTAGTATGAAACTAGTTTAATGGGAAAGGGGAAAGTAGCTCTTTCCCAGGGGCACACGCTTAAGAACTTGCTGTCTAAGCAAGGAAACCCTTTCAAGCTCATCAGCTGCTGGATTAGGCCAGCTGTTTTGCTTGTCCCGGCAAATGTTTACTGCCTTGACACACCAGTGTATTCTGACATCCTACCCTCTAACTCTCAGCACAGTTCCTGGGGGCATGGCCTTTTGGATAATTTCCAGATGGGAAGCACTGCCTTGTGCTTGAGGAGAGGCACTGGAACCAGTGCAGTTGCAATGCTTGCTCTCCATATTGAACAGAAACCATAGCAGGCAGCAGTGGTTTAGCCAGTGCAGGTACCGCATGCAGATCAATATAAATAATGCTTGTAATGGACCTGCGATCATTGTAACGTGAGAACACAAGGAGCCAAATTCCGCCCTCCGGTACAGTCTCTCTATACTCCAGTACCATAAAGGGTTGCAAAGGAGCTGCATTGGCCCCTGGGTGTATTCACCCAAACAGAGGAGCTGTGCAAGGTCAACGTACACAGAACCATACTGCCCCCTCTTAATAAGGGCTTGGCAGTTACAGGCCGGAGAGGAGAGGGAGAGCAGGCGGACCACTTTGCACATTGGCAATTCTGGGCAGCAGAGCATCCCATAACAGCTAGTTCAGACTGCAGTAAGTTAGAGCCCCCCCAGCTCTGCTGTGCTGCCTGAGGGGTTCCAAGCAATGACTTCTTGTGATGTCTTTTTGCCCACTGCAGACAGCGCCTAAGAGGACAGGACAAGTAGCTCCCCTTGAATGGGACCAGCTGTTGATTGTGTTTATTACTGGAGCCCTCCTATAAGATGTGTGTGTTGCTGCTGAGGTTGCTGTGGCTTAGCAGAAGAAGAAAAGGCTGTCAGCTGGCAGTCGACATGTTGCGAAAAGGAGCCCCTAATATCCTCTCCCCAAGACCAAGTGGCAGTTCATTACCAATCACAGCCAGTCAGCCACTCACTTCATTGAAAAGAAGAAAGGGAATCCCAGTCCTCCCTTAGGGCTCCTGCTTTTCTCCTCAGACTCATTTGGTAATTCAGATTAGGAAACATGCCAGCACTTGAGGGTTTGAGGCTTTATTTCTGCTTCATCTCAGAGTCCATTAGGAAATGCAGGCAACTGTATCAAGGGCTGCCTACAGAATCCAGCTACTGCAGGCAATGTCACTGGCAATGGGCCCACATCTGCCCTTTAAATCCCGCCACTAGGTTACTTTTAAGTAATTGTTCAAGTTCTTTGGATGCTGCAGCCGTACATTTACACCTGCCCTGAAGGCTTTGTGTGGCTGCCAGTGTGGAAAGCACCAGGGTTATTACAGCTAGTGCTTAATTCATGCTGGGGCTTGCCGGGGCTGAGCCCTGGCACCTTGAGGCATGATAGTTCATAGCCCCAGCTGCTCTGGGCTTGCTGCATCAGTTATGAAAGCAAAAAAAAAAATGCTTACACCCCAGCACCTAATTGCTGGAGCTCCAGTACCTCTTTCATTATAAATCAAGTACTGGTTACAGCTCAACACGCATCTGAACACAGAGCTGTGTTCTAAGTGGGGTGTGTACGAGATTACCAGTTTCTGATTTCATTTACTCTAGTTAAAATCCACTGTGTCTGATTCTCCTCTCACTGATATCAATGTGAATCAGGAGTAAGTCAAAGAAAACCAATGGAGTTAACACTGGTGTAAAACTAATGTGAGAGGAGAATGAGGCCCATTGAATTTAACAGCAATTACCCTGGGGTTTGGCTTCCTTAGACCTGTGGAAGCAATGATACATTTCAACCACACAGAGACCCCAAAGTTCTCTCTGCTCTGTTGAATGAATCAATAACTCTGAAAACTTCCCATACTGGAAAATGTTTTGAGCCGAAGAGAGTCCTGATGACTCTCACAGAGCTGTCACAACAAGAAAAGAGCCACCATTCTTGATGTTTACTGGAAACTGTCTGCTTCTAAGCAGCACATCGCTGCTTCCTCGGATAGCACATTTCAGCTTCCATAATGCATCCGTCAAACTTTTTTGGCATCTCAGCTGTGTCGGTTGCATTGAACTCCCCAAGCTGTTTCTGTTCTGGGAGATGCATTGGTTTGCTCAGTCCCATACACTGCACTTGCTAAATCTAACAGAGGGCCTGGCACTTACATCACAGAGTGCACTAGATTTCAGATACATTTTCACAAATCTCTCTCCAGGGTAAAAAAAAACCCTCAGCATTTTCCTAGGCTGCAAAAATCCACAAGCTGCCCAATGCCCATCCAAGTCTTGATGTGTTGCAAAGGCTGTGTATTCAGAATCAGGGGAAGGGTAAAGAGGGGAGAGCACCTTGAATGACCCCTCCCACCATTACCAACGTCAGTATTCTGAGCAACACAAACTCTGAAGAGAATCACCTCCAATTCTACACAGTCAGAGTGAAAATGATCACAACAGAGGGACTCTGACAGTAAGAAGAATAAAGAGGAAACAAGCTATGAGCTTCACACTGCGCAATCTCCCAAGGAAGGATCATGGAACTACAGAATAGATAGAATGATATTGGCATGCAGTGTGTTTAGATTGCTGGAAGGCCTACACCTACATTCTCTCCTTCTGAATTTCTCTAAACCCTGCAGGGAAGGACCACGGAAGTGGATATGAAAACATGCAGCAATGCCAGAGAGCAGAGACTGCTGTCCCTGCTGCCACTGCAGGCCTACAAATGAGTCCACACCCAATTCATGAGCATGGTTTCATCTGCCCGTAGCACAGCTGCTGCTTGGACACTGCCTCACATTTACCCAAAGAGACTCTCTTAGATAAGTCACCTCTATCTAAGAAGCCAGTACAGGGGCAGTGAATGGGTCTGCTGCAGTCATTGATCTCATCAACCATCACCCATGGTGGCTTTAGAGTTAAGCAACCACCTAGAGCCCTACAGTAGAACCAAATACTCATTTGCATCCCCAGCCATGGTCCCATCCAACTTTGGCCTCCCTGTGCAGCAAAGATGGAAATCTCTATTTGCCCTGCCCAACACTTCTCTTGGACACTTGTGTTTCAACCTCATTGCTTCACAGTGCATAGAAAGGGGTCACTTGAGAGAGCAGGAGAGTGGGAGGGGTCACAAGTAGGAAGGATGAGGCTAGATGCAGGCCTGGGCATATGGAAATATGTGCTAGGGAGTGTGATACAGGAGGGCCAGGGAGCAGTGGGAGAGTGCTAGAGGGGAAATATATAAGCTCAAGGCTAATTAAGGCATGGTTCCCTGTAGACTAGGGAAGGTAGCTGCAGGTTAATTGGAGCACCTGCAGTCAATTAAGGCCCTGTTAGGAACCTAATAAAACGCCCTGCGTCAGGCAGACAGAGGAGGAGAAGGAAGGAGAAAGGATTGGAGCTTAGAGGTGTGTTGAGAGATTTGGAAGACCTGAGAATTGAAGTAAGGGAGACCCTGCCCAGCAGGACAGGGAGACTCCCTTCCCCCCAGCATCTAAGGACCGAGGATAACCCCACCTAAGGGGGATGAGAGTAAGAAACCTACAGGGGTTGAGAGGGTCTGGGACTCAGAGCAAGGAGCAAACCCAGACCCCTCCCCTGCTTCCCTCCTCTACCACCTTCCCGGGCTAGTAGCGGGGCCCTTGGCACCCAAGAGCAGGGGCAAAGGGTGGCATCTTAGCTCCCCGCCAATAAAAGCGCAGGATGCACCAGACTAAAATTGGCCACCTTGCCACAGGAGGAACCGGTTACAGTTAGCAAAGAGAGCTGGATAGGGCCCTGCACATGTTACCATTGCATGGAATCCCTGCATCTACACTCGTACTGCCTTCATTTTACATCATGCACTGAGCAGTTCCGGCTGTATCCAAGCAGCTATGCAGACAGCATTTTCCAAGCTGCCTCTTGGAGCATTTGGAGAGGACCATTACAAGAAGTTCCATGTTCAGCCATCACTTCTCATTATTCTCCAAAGTATCCTTTTATGTACATGATTTTATCATCAGTCTCCTCAGGAGCCCCTGAAAGCCGCCTCCCATCTTACCCTGACCAGGAGGGGTTCAGTCACTGTTTACAAAGCAAACCTAATTTCCTACAAGTGATTTTGGCCTGGAGCAGTCCAAGGAATCATTCTGCTGCCCAGACTCTGCATGCTGGTGTCTGTGCACTGTGATGCCCTCCATCAGCACTCAGCGCTTGTGATGGATCACACATTTCCTGGGCTAAAACCATTGAATCTGGGTAGGAAGGTGTAAATTACACCCCACCCCCCGCACCAGCACATCTCAGGGACAGCCAGTCCGAGTTCTGCTGGCAGAGGCCACTGAGGGGATGCTGTTTCAGCACATCCCTCAGCCAGCCTAGCCATGCCCCCTTTCCATCCAGCATCACTCACTCTCCAGGCTGCACTGACTCCCATTGGCCCCCCTTTTCCACCACCACAGCCTCCTCTCCTGACAAGCATTCCACCACCGTTCTGCAACTGGGTTTACACCAGCGCGGATCCATGAGTGAATCTGACCCCCCCCCCCCCCAACTGTAAAACCATACGGGTCCTGGTGATGAGTGAACCTCAGAAGGTGCAGTTTGGATAACCATGTGCAAGCTTAAATCCTCATCCAAAGCACTTAGGTCTGCAAAACTGGGAATCTTGGAAGAACAGGCTTTCTTGTCAAAATCTGGACACAGGCATCTGGAGAGAGGCCTTTCTTTCTGCAACTTCTGCTTCAGATCTTGGCTATGGTCAAGAAGCACAGATGAGTGAACATCAAAAACAACAGAGAAAAAGATAACCAGACTAAGAGTTGGTTTAGCAAATTCTTATTTCATATGAACATGTAAGATCAAAGGCACAATGACAACAGTTCAGTGACAACTATATAGCAGTTGTGCATGCTAAGATAAGGCTAATCGGATCCCCCTCTCTATGACACTGGTGCAACTGAACTTAGAATACTGCATTCATTTCCAGGCACCGCACCCCAGGACGATATTGACTGACAAATGGAAAGAAGCTCAAAGAAGAAGAACAAAAGTGATCAGAAATTTGGTGGGTTTGATTTATGATGACAGAATAAAGGAGCAAGATATATATCACCTAACTAAGACGTGACCAGAGAAGGAAGGGAGCACATGAAAGAGCCAACAAATATTTGAAGGAGATAAAATCCCAGGACAGAGAAGAATTATAGGGTGACATTGGGTGAATGGCTAGGAATAATGGGATAAACATGTAGGCTCAGAAGGGTTCACAGCAAGTGGGCTATTCTGAGGTTCTTATGTTCTCATGTACTAGGGATTCTGAAATTTCAGGTCAGCTCCATACAACTGGTCAATTATTTGCACTCTATTCAACCAGCACCTGCTGATGCCACCAGGATTACAGTTCAGTCCATGTTTCCTTTGGAAGCTTGGCCATGAACATCAAACAGCCCAAAAGTCATAAGCCCACATTTTCAAAAGTGGCCTCTGATTTTGGGTGCCTAACTCGAGACATCTGGGGCCTGGTTTTCAGAGGCACTGGGCACTCAAAGCTGCCGCTGAGCTTTAACTGGACTTGTGAGAGTTCAGCACTTCTTAAAATCAGGTCCAAGGTGTCTTGATTTGGGCACCCATGAACTGAGTCTCCCAAAATCAGAGCTTTGCAAAATTGTACCCTCACTGTCTATGCGTGCATGTCCAGGAGAGATCCTTTGATGCTTTATGGGCAGTTAAATAATCTCTTATTCTTCAGATTATATCCCCCGTATATGACCTTTAATCCAAGATTTAGTCTGCTATGATTAGCTCATTTCCACTGCAACTACATGTTCCTTCCCCTTAATTCCTCTGCTTAACTATATTTTTATACAACCTGAGGCCAGATCCTCAGCCGGTGTAAATCACTAACTTTAATGGAGCGATGCCAATTTATACCAGCTGATGACCTGACTTCTTGTGCTTATTTTTTAACTCTCCTGTCTACTCACCCTCTGCTCCTGCTATCCACTGCCATAGCTTTGCCTTCTGTAAAAAACCCTGGTTCATCACTTGTTCACACAGAGCAGGGTTAGCCAGTGCGTGGCCAGCAGACCTAGAATGGCCCACAATGCTGAGGTGCAGCCTGCGAAGCTATAGGTTCCAGTGTGCTATACCTTAATCAAAAAACAAGTCATTCAAAGCATCACACGCTGGGAATGGTAGTCCCCGGGGGTTTGTATGCCTGCATCTGTTCCATTTTAATTAGGTGCAGCCCATAGGCTGCTGGTGAGTTATCAGTGAAGCCTCAGGTTGGATGAAGTTTTAATCCCCCTCGCTTGGAGCCAGTCCTCCTTGGGTAGGATGCAGAGGCTCCAAATTTATTTCCACTGCTTCAGAGCGTTAACAAGAAATCATCTCTCTCTTCATCATAGCAGAGGAAACAGATGAAGCTCTGGAGAACTCTTCAGAGGAAGAGAGAGAACAGAAGGTGTTGACAGTTACAGAAGGTTGGGGACAATGTTGTAAAGATGTGAAGCAAGATAAATCATTTTGGTGTAGCATGGAGTCTGGCTGCTAACATCAATGGATGAATGTAGTTCAGGAGACAGGGAGGTATGTAATCACAAAGGCTGAGCCTTATTTATCATGGATGGCTTGGCAAAGAGGAGGACTGATACAGAGTGGACTTCTGTGGAGATGTTTGCAAAGGGATTTAGAAACATATACCACTATCTCTGAAAGAGGTGGAGAGGAAAAAAATCTGCCATCCTACTGAGTGTTTATCAAGTGAGAGAAACACAGCTTGAGTCACACATAATACAGACAGATAAAATGCAGAGTTTCCTAGTCTGCTCTGACAATACCCCTTCTTATGACCAACAGCAACTCCTACTGCTCCAACAATGGGGCACTGTTAAGGGGAGACAGTCATGTACAATGGATCCCTCTAAACTGCATCACGGATTTGCAATGCTGCGAAATGGGGATAAGCCCAGCTCTGACCTGGGATATGAGCCCCAGTCTCCAGAGATGAATGGCTAGCGCACTAAAGCACTACACAACTTAAGCTTTCGAATGGGAGCCCCAATTATTGCATTTATAATACCAGCTTGTAAGGCAGCCAAAGTGCAAGTAATGGGAGGCCAACAACATTTAAATAAACAGAGGAGAGCAGGTGATCAAGTGTGGCCCTGGTACAAGTTTGTTTTCTAATTCAGTATGTGCACCAAACACGGAAGGGAAACATATTTAACTCAGGATAAGGAAATATATAGAGCATAACTGAAGACACTCCATTTTGGGAGGAATCTGGTAACCATGCATTGATCTCACCACGTGCTGTCTTTTGGAGAAACCTCCAAAGGTTCAGAAGTTTATAACAGTGCCCAAAAACTGATTCACTCAAAATGGGGATGCAAAAATTGTGAACACAGGTTTCAGCTCAAGTTTTGTCCAAGGCTTTGGGGTCAGCTCTCATTTTATTTCAGTCAGTTTGCCTATCCTTAATTATTATTGCAACTGCCCAGGATGACTGGCCATTTATTGTACCAGAATATCAGAGTACTGCTGAACCCAGAACGTCAGAGAACTGCCAGGAACCAGAGCAGTAGAATAGTGCTAAAAAAAACCCAGAGTACTGGACTAATGCCAGAACCCAGAGTAGTTCAAGAAAATGAAAACAGTATATTGAATATCTATAATCCTGGGAAAGGGAAAGATGAAAAAACTTGCAAATAAAAGTCAAAAGAAGAACAAAAAAAGGGGACTCAGGGCCAGATCCCACAGCCCTTCCTCACACAAGCAGCCCTCATTCACATGTGCAGTCCGAATAGGAGTATTTGGGTGAATAAAAATTGCAGGATCAGGCTCTAAAGTTGTCAACGAAAGCAAAAACACAAGACAGTCTTTAAATATTTAACGACTTAAAAAGCCAGGCTGTGGGGTGATGAAAGGACAGGCAAGGGAGATGAGAATGAAGCTAGCTCCTGGGACCCTGAATGGAATCTCTGCCCCAGCAGCGTTCGCAAGAGAATCTGAGGGAAGGTTCATGCTGGACAGTGGAAACAAAAAGGATCCCTACACTACGTGAAATATGAAAGGTTTTCAAGTCATAGGAGGAGCAGCTGAGAAATTAAACCAATTGTAAAAGAAGTTAGAGAGTGCTAGACCCAGACAAACGACATCTCCTGTGAATTAATGTGAGTCACTACTCACAACACTTGAACCCAAAGCTGCCTCAACCTTTCCATTGCTTAAAACAAAAAATATTTTAATTTATTGCCCCTTTGTCATTTCCCTACTTTCCCTTCACTGCCTTTATGATCTAGTGATAGCAACATGCAGAAATATAGCCCACGCTGCTGGGTTTTCCATCCAATACTGACCCTTAACTGAGCTCTGCAGAGCTGAGGAGGAGACTGCTGGACAGAGGATGGGGAAGCAGATTAAAAATGGCAGCAACGCAGAAGGAGACCAGACCTATGCTGCTATCAGAAGAGCTGGGTAGGGAAGCCTGGTAGACATAAGTTGACTAGCCAGCTGCTATCTGTGAAGGCTCTTAGCTCATTAACTTAGTCCCATTAGGAACCCAACATATATTTTCTTCTTCAACCAATCCATAATGCACCCAGAGGATGTTTATTTTTAAAAGCAGATTCATGACTTACTGAGAGTAAGTCCTAAGCCTCATGAAGGATGCTGGACTGACAGACCCACAGACAGGCATGAGCTGCTAAGCTTTCCCCACTGTCTTGGCAACATGTCTCAGCCCTATCATGGAAGGATCAGGGGATTCCATCTCCATGCCAAACAGCCAGCCTTGTGTTTTATTCTTTGTTGAGACTGCAAAAAAGGGTGCCAGTTAGCATCAATGGTGGTGGTGATTTTGGAGATGAGAACACTTGCCCACTTGATCAGTGGAACTGAATAAAGAGCACGATAGAACATTCAGTAAACAATTAAGGCAGAAGAATATGACAATAAACAATTAAGGCAGAAGAAATTTACTTCCATATTTTTTACTACTTTTGATCAACATCCATGCAAGTTATTATTTTCCATTTGTCTACAAATTTGCTAAGACTCAAGTTCAAAGAGAGAAAACCCCATGGGTGGTTTATTTCCAAATTCATTGTTTGTCCACACATTATTAAACGTGGTTTGCATAATAAAACGTGTTCTTCACTTATGAGAAGGACAAATATATAAATGTCTTCATCAAATGAACATGTCGCTTTTTTAGCCCGGCACCATCAAAGGTTAAGTCAGTAGAGAGTAAAGTGCATTTTATTTATTTATTTGTCATCGCTAGATGTTGCTTTTTTTCCCTAATGCTGATGAAAGAACTGACGTGGGCTGGACAGCACCCCCAATGATGTGCTCCACTTCTGCTCTAAACAGAGCACTTCCAGAGAGGAAGAATGGTGCCGTGTTTAGGGCACAAGTCTGGGCCAGCTTCAATACCCAGCTCTGCAGGGTTCTTGTTTAATCTTGGGTGAGCCACATAGTCTCCCTCTGTCCCCCATCTGTGAAATGGGGATAACAGGACTTCCCTACCTCACAGGGATGTTGTGAGTCCCCAGTGCAATGGGACTGGAGCCTGTAGGCATGACTGTAATACAAATAACGGTACTCAGAGAAGCTTGTTATCTGCCTTAAAGATTGTGAGGTACTGTAGTAACAGGGGCTCTATAAGCACCTTAGATAGGGAGTCAGAGAGGACTTCAGTCCTTGGCCTCTCCACTAAGAATGCCAGTTGGAGTAAATTGTGGTAGTAGCTTTTTGTGATACCCAAGTATAATCTTGGACTAAAAAGGGGGAAATCTACATAGAAAACCAAACATATGGGTCTGATTTATGCAATTGAGTTGTGATAGTTTATTAGTGATTGATATGAATGATCACTTAGACCACAAATCGTATTGATGTGAAAAAATACCACAGCTCCATTTAAAACTTATCCCACAAAAACAGCTTTAATGATCAGAGATTACATTACACTTCGGAACTACTGCTGAACCTCACAAGGATTTAAAATAAGAGAGGGGTAGACTCTCAACTAGTGTAAATTGTCATGGCTCCACTGACTTACACCAGATGAGAATCTGGCCCATATGCTCATTTCTGAACGTTTTTCATACTCATAAAGGTTTGTTGTTAGTTTCAGTTTCAGGAAACCCAAGCTGAACCATAATGACCCCAATGAAATCAGCACATTTCAGGGACAGGTGTCAGACAATAATAACATGTTGCACTTGAGACATGGCCATGTAACACTGGTACCAATACTGTAAACAAATGTCAACATTTGTCATGCAAACGTGAAAGGAAGAGGAACTTGGAGGCAAAAGTGATTAGGAACAGGAGCCAGAGCCTTTCATTTCTTGGTCACTGATTTAAAGGGTATCCAGACTGGGAGCCTCCAAACTTCATTACCATGTAATGGCTGCTTGGTGATATATGTGAAATGAGTTGATAAGAATCAGTCCCATTCCTAGGTCTCCACATCGCTGAAATATTTGCTAGCAGAGAAGCCAAGAACTGAATGGGCCAGGAAGACTGAGCTACAAATATCAAATCCTAAAGCCCTCCCAGGGCCTGGATGAGGCATCTTTGAGGCTTACACTTGTTTTGTCTCTTGACAATACAGAGGTATTGTACAGAGACAATACCTCTGTCTCAGTACAATCAATCTATCATCTTCCACCAATATTAAATTCATTCATTAAACAAAATCTGACATCCTTAACTCCGATAATAATTGAGTAGAAATCTTTTCTGTGAAATTCAATGTAACATTAAATCACACCTAAAAATATTCTCATTACTGCACAGTTTCATTAATAAACATTACATTTTGTCTCTCTTTCTTTCACTGTAAAATGCTCAAGATCTAGAAATTACACTTGACTAAATTGCTTTTAAATCACAAATTTGTTTGAAGACTAGGTTCTATCATAGGAACTATTACCCAGAAGCCTATCTATAAAAGGGTTGTAATAAACTCAAATGCTTCTTTACCTCTTGGTCACTGTAAGACACCACTTGTACTGTATGTCTAACACAAAATACTCAGGGTTCATTACATATGTCTTATTTAAAATCATAAAGAACAAAATTAAATGTTATTTTACAGATGAAAGCTATCAAAGCCTAATACATAATTGGTAATCAAATTTTCACTTAGCTATTTTCCCTGTGCTTTTAGGTTTTGTGGTATTTTGTTTTTTTCATTCGATTACTTAGAAATATCTAATGTTTACTATTCAACAGGTTATTAAAAGTGCAGCTCAGTTACAGACCATTATCATTTGTATTGTCGCCTGCACCTCCAGTCATGGATCAGGGCCTCATGGTGATAGGTGCTGTACAAACACATTACCAAATGATGGTCTCTGCCCCAAAATATTTACAACCTAAGTCTAAAATGAGAGACAAGATATAGATTAAATAAACAGGGGAACGAGGAAATAAGATGATTGTCAATGACATGATAAGCAGTGGTCACAGCACGAGCTGCCTAGAAAGAGCACAGTTTTATCCCTTCCTACATTTTGCCTCCTATCAACCACCACTAGTTTGCTCAGTTCCCTGGATTTCTCCTACCCCTGGATTTTTCTCACATCACCCATTATGCATACAATCTGCTCCCTGATTCTTTGCACCATCCAGCCTCATTCTTCTCCTTCAGACCCCTCGAGATTCACTCCCTTTCACTTCCCCTTCCAGATCAAACATCTCAGCTAGCTTTGTTCTCTGATAAATATAATACCTTCACATTTTGACATAATAGAGCATGGAACCAACAAGGTGAGGATGTAACAAAATCTTATGATCCTTTAACATAACCGTCTTCTTCCTCCCTTTATCTCCTCTCCAGCCTTTGCCTGTCCTATGTTTAATTTTGATTGTAAGCTCCTTGGAGAAGGGATCTGTCTTCTTCATTTATCTGCAAAGCAACAGGCACATATTTGGTGCTGTAGAAATCCAGCAGCAGCAGCATCCAAATCTTGAAGTCTACTTTGGGCAAATAGTAACAGGCATTGGTCCAACAATAATAACTGTTAGTTATTTTAATTCCTCTTTTCAGCTTTGTCACTGGTATTCATAGCACTGCAACATTTCTTACCTTTTATAAGATTTGTGCAATGAGATGTAAGGCACTATCACACTGAACCAAACCCATTCTCCCACAATATCCCAAGGACTTTGATAACCCCAGGGACAATCTTTGAACAGTAGGGAACTGGATCTGATGTTTTCCTTTATCCAAATGCCTTTCTTGTCCCTAATTTCAGGTTATTGCCAGGTGCAATGCCTTTCATTGTGGTTACCTTGCTCTTCCATGATACTAGATGCTCTTATGGACAAACTTCATTGCTGTTAGCTTCCCAGAGGAAAACCTCATCAGTCTTTCTGGGGTCAGTATTGAACAGTGTGAACAATTAAAGCTCTTCAGCCACAATCAATCCAACTGAGGGACATAACTGCAATGTGCTGAGCAACCCAACTCCCACCGATTTTGGGAATGGAGGGCACTTACTACCTGGTAGGATTGGGCCCAAAGCTTTATATGGAAATCAGGTGCATGGTTATTGATGAACAGCACTCCAGGGCATCCAAACATTGTCCAGTAGAGGGCCACTTTTTCAGCTTGCCAAGATCTCAGGATCCACATGGCTCCATCATCTTGGCTACCATCATCTTCAGTTGAGAGCTGCGGCTTGTGTAAACAACAGCTCCAAGTAAAAGATGCTTCATCGTGATCTCAGCAGCCATTACATGATCTCTCTTCAGGTTCCACCTCCTTATTAAAGAAGAGAGCAGCCAAGGATCGCACTGTGTAAACCCCACAGCCTATATCAACTAGATCCACTTCAACTCTCTCCAGATAGTGGGCATCATTGTGTTCTCCGACAGCATTAATACACTGTGCAAGTTAACCTTTCTGGTTTACAAAATGAATTAATTCTACCAGTGTTGTTCTATCTATATACTTGTCTGGGTTCTTACACTGTACCCATTACCATCATAGCTGATGGTAAAGCTATTGTAGACAAGATAATAACAAATAAAGCACCTATGAATTACACTGAAATGTGCCTGAACTCATGTTTTGAACTGTATAAACCAGCAGCATTTTTAGCACATTAAAACAATGACAAGGAGACAGAGAATCTCCTGAAACTTGAATTATAAAATGAAAACTCCCTATAAGTAAGAGTGGCTGAATCCCGGAGTGCTGAATCCTAGGTGCTCTTTATGGGTAATCTATACTTTGATTTCGACTTGCACCTGTCACTCTGAAACCCTGGTGATGGGCCCATTGGAAATGACAGAACAGACAGACAGGTTAAATGGGCGTCCCACAGGAAGGTACTGATTCCAAGAGTTAACACATGCCTGATTATATCTGGTCACTTGCCAGGTAGAAATGAAAAAAATCCTCCTCGAGTGCCCCTGTCACAAGCCAGCAGCCAGCAATTTCAAATCTGACCTACAACACTGCCCCCTGCCCACACTAGCCCTATAATCTCTCTGGACAGACATGTTATTACACACAATATAATCACCGACACAGCAAGTGCAGCTGAACAGTGAAACTGTGCTAAGGAAAGGCCTGATGAAAACAACACACAAACAAATCCGCCAGTCACTAGTAAAAATGTTACTCCAAGGAAATTAAAAATTGCACACCCTGGCATACACCTGCCCAGACCTCTCGCCTCAAGATCCACGAACACTTGTGGCAGGTGTACTTTGTTGGCAGGTCAAGATCTCATGCCGAGTTGACAGCTGTTATAACATTGATGTTTCTTCCTGATTAGCTGGGCTTTTCCCAATCCTCATCCCCATCCACCCAGCCAATCACATCTTCCAGGTCTCTCAAAATCAATTGCCAAATCCCCAAGGGATTGAAGAGTGGGACGGGGGGGTGGGGGAGCATCTACAAGTGTGAAGTCACCAGCCGAGGGGAGCCAATGGGGTGGGCATTTGGGGGTCAGCTGCCCTCAGTATGTCAACTTCACCTGCAAGCGGCCAGCTCTTGCTGCCTTGGCGGATTATCAACAGAGAGTGGAATCAACGCTGAGCTCTCTCTGCCTCCATCCTAATAATGGCCAGAGCGCTGAGCGCAAACCCCAGAGCTCTCTGCGCAGCCAGAACCGAAAATCCATCTTTAAAAGCTCCCATTAAATAGATCTGAACTGAGCCTCTGATTCCGACAGGCATCTTGCAGCCCCGCCGGGTTACTCCAGCCTCCAGCCACCGCCAGCATCTTAGCCATAAAGTCCCAGGCTGCTGCTGGGAGGGTATCAGCTGTTGCTGAGTTTCTTCAGGGACCTACCCATCCCCTGCATGTGGGGCTGGATCGGTGCCCGGCAAACGCCGGGATAAGGTCCCCGGCCGTGGTCTGTAGCCCTCACACACCCAAATGCAGCGTAGCTTCCTTCCCCCTCCCCTCTCTGCAGCCCAGCGTAGCGGATCCAGACGCTCCGGGCCCCCCCAGCCCCTTCCCAGGCAAGCTAGAGTCACTCCGCATCCCCGCCCCAGCCCCGAGTCACCCCTGCCCCCTAGCGCGCGGATTCCAGCGGGATCCTTCCCGCTCCCCCCCCCCCCCCGTCCCAGCAATGGCTGGACGTGCGGCTCTCAGCAGCTGTCTCCCCCCCCAGCGCCCCCGTGCAACGGGAGGGGAACCCCCGACCCTCCCCGCGCATCCACGCCGCGGGAGCGGAGTCCTCAGGCACCGCGGCGTGTCCCCTTCCCCGCGCCAGGGGGTCGGAAGCCTCCAGCCCTCCATGCCAACGGCTGGAGAGCCCCTGCCTCGTCATGCAAAGGGGCCGGGGAGCCCCCACGCCCCGCCACCCCTCCCGGGCCCCGGGGGAGGGAGGGGGGGCGAGGCGAAGAGCAGAGCCCCCGCGGCTCCCCTCACCGCGGTGCTGCTGCTGCTGCTGCGGGCGGGGGCGCCGCGTTCAGCGCGGGGCGCTCAGGTTTGCGGGCGGAGAAGGCGGGTGCGGAGCCGGGGCTGCAGACAGGGCGGCTGCCTCTGCGCCTGTGTGCGCCCGGCGGCTTCGCCCAGCCCGGCGCTCCGCAGTGCTCGCACGGCGCATGTGCTCCGCACCCCCTGGCGGGGGACGGCCCACAGGCGAGGCGGCGGGGGCTGGCCCTCTCCAGTGGGGGGCCCGGGGTTGGGGGGGGGCGCAGTCTGCTGATTTCATGCCCCATCGCCGCGGCCTGTCGGAGCTGGGCCGCCCCCTCCCCTTCATCTCCCTGAGCTTCCCCCCCCACCACCACCCGCCCAGCATTTGACTCCCGTTTGTTACCCCCTTTGATCGGGGGTGGGGCCCCCACACCCCACTAACTTTCTTCTGTCTTTATCCGAGTGATCAGATCTGCGCACCCCCCCCCCCGAAGCTCCCTGCATCAGCCAGCTCTGTGCTCCACGCTACCCCCCCCCCCGTGTATTTCCCCATAGCCCACAATGATCCCAAGCACAAAAGACTCGGGATCCCCCCCCCACCGCGTCGCCGCTAGCTCCTCCCCACCGTGTATCCCCCCGGGCCTCCGCACACACATGTCGCCTCTCCCCTCTTTGCATCGATGGCTGTAATTCCGTTAAGCTCTCCGATGCGTGGGGCGGGAGGGACGGTCAGCTAGGCAGATGCTGCTTACTCGAGATCACCCAGCAACGTAACTAGGGCGCAAAGGGGAAGACTTTAGCAGCAGGATCGCCTCTTCTCCTCTGCCCCCCTCATGCATTAGGCTCGTTCCTTTCTTATGCCCACCTGCGTCCCCAGCTCAGCCCCGGAAATCCAGCGTGCGGCTCCCACCCGGCAGTTCAGCTTCTTAACTTCTCCGTCTGGGTAGAGACCCAGGGCAGGCGAAGGAGGCAAAACCTCCAGGACAAAATAATTGGCTCCAGTGTCTAGAAACTGAAAGAGCTGGTCACAGTAACTGAGATTTACGTTCACCGCGGTGGCGTCCCTCTCAGCCACCAAGCCGGGAGGCAGGCACCGGTGAAAATGCCAGCTCAGCATCCTCCACTCCCTTTCAGATCTGAAGTATCTGTTCTGCCCTGGGTGGGCAGCGCTGTCACAAGCAGCTGGTTGTAAGCCATGCTGGTTGTGCATGATCTTTGCGTGGTACTAGATCATTGACTTGAACGGTGACCAGGAGTTTCTAAAGGCAGCAGCTCGATCCGGCGAGCCAACAGGACAGTCTCCCAGGGAAAAAAAGACTCAATACTACTATAATCATGTGTCAATTGTACAGTTTGTGGACCCTATCCTACTCCCTCTGCTGTCAACAGTTTTCCCCTTATCTGTAAAGGTGGCTGGATGAAGATTTAGGTGAGCTATAAGCAGCTGCCTCAGCTTGAAGCTGTCCTTTGCTTATTTTGTATACACGCTTAACTCCCATTAATATTAGGGGGAGCTGCAAAGGATACTGTCCCAGCAGATCAGGTGCCTTAGTTTGTTGCCGTTAATACACAAGGGTGATGGTATTGTTTTTGCTGTTTTTATATGTCAACGTGAACAATGTGTTTGTACTCATACACGACACAGAAGACAAATTGGTCCCTGCCTTCAGACGCTTAAAATCTAGGGGGCCAATCCTGCATAGAATTTAGACCACTCTTATATGTCTTTCTCCTGCAAAGGGCTCCACAGATCCTTCTGCTCCAAGCTGGATAGGATCAGGTCACATGGATGATCAGTCCCTTTTGCAAGATCAGGGCTATAATTTCTTCCACAGAGTCCTATTGATTTCAGGTAACAATAGGTGCTGTTATAGCTCTTTGCAGGATCAGACCCTCCCTGATGTTGTAACTTAATAACTATTATTTAGCATAGTACATAACATATATAAAATAGACATAATCATATATAACTTAATATTTAGCGGTAATCCCCCACAAAAAAAACCATTGCTTTTTAGTCAGTTATGCTTCCTGAATCCAAGTTGAAAAATAAATACTAATGGAAGATGCAAGAAGATACCTTAAATCAGATCTAGTGGAAATTTAGGACAATTATTTTTGTAGGTGTGTTCAGGGGTGATGGAACAATTTTCATAGTGGGGGCGCTGAGAGCCATTGAAACAAACTGTAAACCGTGTATATAATGGAAACCCCTTCAAGCCAGGGGGTGCTGCAGCACCCCGGTGCCCCTAGTTCCAGCACCTATGGCTGTGTTTGTTTTATTAAAACAGTTAACACATGCCTGACAGTAACTCTTACAAAGAGTTAAAAAAAACCCTACATTCTGCAATGCCTGGTATACTCAGGGAAATATAGTTTGCTCCTAGGTTTGGACAAATCTCCCATTGTATCTTGTCCAGCAAAAAATTAAATCCCAGTGGGTGTTTTTGCACTTCCAGCCAGGCTCGCCAATTCATCCACTAGCATTTGGGGGTCAATGTTACAAAGCGCTGCTGCTCTGGGACTGCTAATTTCATATGAGGAGAAAGGGGAAACAAAGCCACCAAAAAGGAGGAGGAGATGGAACAAAACCAAAAGAAACAAAACTAACAAGGAAACTAAATAATTAAAAATGAAACTAAAGCATTGTAGGTAAATTCACTTTCTTCTCCCAAAAAGAAACAACACAGGGAGAGAAAAATTACAGCCAAATACTCCACCAACTCTCTCCACCCACCACCCCAAAGAAATTAGCAGACAATCCTCAAACTACAGAACCAACTCATCAATGGAGATGGATCCTGATCTATTTTGTTTCCATTCTGATGATGTACAGATGGGGCTTCCTTGAGAGAGGAAAAGGACATGGGGCGCATTTGGATATTCTACCCATTGCTTCTTGTTTCCTTGTTCCCACCAGACAACAATTCACCTCTATCTATGGCCCCCACTACCAGAGTATCTGAGCACCTCACAATCCCTCTCTGAGGTAGGGAAGTAGTGTTATCCCCAATTTACAGCTGGCACAAAGAGACTAAGTGATTTGCCCAAGGTCATGCAGGAAGTCTGTGGTAGAATAAGGACTTGAATCTGGATCTCCCAAGTCCAAGGGTAGGGTACTAAACACTGGACTGTCTTTCCTCTTGGACTTATTTGATTGTCACTTATTCTTCTAGAATGGTGCCTTCCAGTTTCTGCTGGGTCCTGCCTGAACAACTCCAGCGATAGCCCAGAATCCTTTGCAGTGGTTGCAGCAGGGCTTCAAAGGAGGTGTTATAACACTCACCACCGAGAATGGTGTTGCACACCTGAGATCCCAAGGCACTCCCATCATATGACTGAGCAGAAAAAATAATACCCTTTTCTGAGAGGTCCTGTGGCTGGAGCACCACAGTCAGAGAGAATGGTTTGAGACTGGCCTGGTGGTGATTGACTGTCAAAGTCCCAGTGCTAATCCAGCACTAGCCCCTTACGTATGGTACCAAAGTAGCCGGCACCTAAGCTTCTCCCTGACCGTGAGTGCTTAAAACCATGCAAACCACAGCCATCTAAATCAGGGGAGAATCTCATTGCTAGCCAGTTTCTCAGAATGACATTTGTCTACAGATTATAGGTAATAACAAGACTTTTGCATTTCTCTAGCCCTTTTCATCTCAAAGGGCTGGCAAATTTTAATTAGTGAAACTTCACCACCTCCCGGTGAAGTAGATAAGACAGAGAAATCAGGCACAGTTCAGTTAAATGACTGACCACAACAGAGCTCAATATGGAGTCCAGGAGACATGACTCCCAGCTTCCTGCTCTAGCTATTAGACGACATGACCTCTGACCTGAGGCTGAATTGACACAGTGGACCTGTTCCGTATTCCCTTTTTTCCTTTGCCCCACAGATAAATGTCTCATGGGGACATCTTGACCAAGATGTATTATATCGGCCAGGGGAATAGACCAGATAACCCAATAGGTTTTCGTTATCTTGGACTATAAATCTGTGATATGTGCAACATGTTCTCTGCTTTAAAAGCTGCTGAGTTATCATGAAACTATATTTACATAAGGTTTGTAAAATTCAGGGTGATTTCTCTTCAATTCAGTCAATTTAAAATGGTTAGATACAGGATTCTAATTTTAAAAAAATTGATAATGTGAAGACAGCTAAAGGTATTAGCTTTCTAGATGTACAGCTTTCTGATGGCCTGACGATGATAGCAGTAAAAGTGAAGAGCATACAAACATTTGCAGCCTTGATTACAATCAAAAGCAAGCACAGTGATTTTTAGAGGTGCTTTATATTCCAGAACAGTCATTCTACTGAGTGTTCATGTCGCTGCTACACAATAAACAAACTCTGGTAATTTCTGCTGGAACCTTTCCGGGAAGGTGGCTATTGTTTGGTTGGTTGGGTTTCGGTTTTTCGGGGAGTGGTCCTTTTTTTTAACCTGTCACATCATATGCAAAGGAGAGGTTATCCCACAAAATTAAGGGGCAGTCAATGTAGAAACAATGAAAGGAAACACTGTTTCATGCCAAGAGAGCTCAACCTGTGCAATTTGCAGCCACAGGAGGTCAAGTCAAGAATTGGGGCTGGATTTTATAAAAGGGTTGACTAATATGATGAGCAATAATATTATTCAGAGCATTAGCTTTATGAAGTGCTTGTGAACATTTATTAACCTAGAAACATCCTTGCTGTATCAAGCTATGCTTGATAATGCTGACAAATGCTTAAGGTATTTTACTCACCCATCAATATAAAATAAATTCTCACCCTGACCATGTGAAATTTGCACTGCTGCTTTCATAATGTTTATAGTGATGCAAACTAAGACAAAGGAAGAGTAATCAAAAGCTGATCGCCACAGGAAGGAATTTATCTCTGTAATGTGCAGCACTGTACAATTAGCTAGATATATTAGACAGTGTTTTACACCTTCCTCTGAAGCATAAGGCATTTGGCCACTGCCAGAAGCAGGATGGTGGACTAGGACAAATGCCTGACTTTTGTACATAAAAAAGATGTTACAGCTCAATATATCTTACTAAATAAAGCAATAATGCACAATGCATCCTTTAGTTATAACCCTGTCTCCCTTGAATTACTAGGACTGTCATATGACCATTGGCACAAAGAGGGGAGGAGAGCTAAGAAAGTGCAATGCTGCCATCCCTTTTAGAATCCATCTCACCACATTCCTGAATCCAAAGAGAGTATGCAAAAAAAGGCAGCTTTTCAAAAATAAAACACAACCTCTGCCATGTTAATGACAAATCAATGTGAAAGGCAAGTGTGGCCTTTAGCCTTTATATCGGCCAGCACCAAAGTCTCCATTTTCATCAAAACCCGCGAATGTTTGTTAGGAGAAAGCTCCTATCACCTGTTGTCACTGGATTCAGGAACCAGGATTAAATTAGTACATTGATAAAAGGGGATAAAGAATGGCTTGCAGAGGGGAGGAAAGGTGCTGTCCTGAATAGGGATGATTTCTGGAATCGAGGCCAAAACATCTGAATGTCTGAATGACAGCATCCCCCACTGCTAACACTCAGGAAGCTGTATTGATGGTGAGTTGGGAATTTGAATTTTGCCAGCAAAAACCAGGTCCTTCTGTGGAATCAATTTCACTGTTACATTCTCTAGCCTGACCCAGTGCTGCTGTGTGCCTTGGCTGCCCACCTTGCAGGTGAGGGTTTTTTAAACAAACCCAAATATTTTGCTGATTTGTAATTTTATGAAAACATTCTCTCCATGGCCATGACGGAGAACCCCACTTTCTCACACCAAAGCTAATTTTGAAGGCTTAACTGTCTGACCAGGTCCCTTTAAATCTGAAGAACTGGGGTTCTACATTTTAAATCCAGAGTAACTCAGTTAAGACCTGGGTTTAAACTAGGAATTTTCGTCTGTATAGATGTGTCTCAGGGGTGAATATCAACCTAGCACCTGGTGGAGACCACTGCTAGGTTGCTGGGATAGAAGAAAAAGTATTCATTTTGTTGCTTTTAAAAAATAGCTTTTCTCAGTTGGACACTGTAAATAGCAAAACAATGAGGAAGCAAATTATAACTGTAGAAAAGTGTATGGGATGATTTATTATACTTAATTTATACTGTAATAGTATTTTGATCTTCAAAGAAATGCTGTTTCATAGAGGGAGATCCAGGTGAGATCCCTTTTATGTTAATTACAAACTTTGCTACTGTGGTGTTCTATTTGTGGGACAAACATTCTAACCAGCTCAAATGATTTTTTAGTGCATTTGAGAGAGGAACTATATTACACTACAGATAAACACAGGTTAGTGCTTCTTACGATGGAGCCATTAGTTACATAAAAATGGACATGTTGCTGTGATGTTCCCCTCTGGTGTTATTCGGACTGGTGATCTGCTAGGTCACTCCAGTCCTTAACTCTGGGAGCCAGCCTTACCCCTGCTCTGCTGTGAGAACCCCCACTCCTGGGCTGTTCACTCACAACTTCTCTGGCATGTAAGCTGCTCCTTGGGTTGTGCAACCAAATGACACTAGCCTATATCTCCGGTCCAAGACACAACCCTAAGACAATCTGTCTTGCAATGTCCAGTTATGCCTGCCTGATGCTGCAAGCTTATATGAGTTGGTCAATTTAACAAAGAAATTGATATGCACCAGGCTTGTTATCCCAAGGGGAGTCTCTGACACGCTTCAAAACCAAACGCACTGCTTCAGGTAGAATAAACAAACAGATTTATTAACTACAAAGATAGATTTTAAGTGATTATAAGTCAAAACATAATCAGTCGGATTTGGTCAAATGAAATAAAAGCAAAATGCATTCTAAACTGATCTTAACACTTTCAATGCCCTTACAAACTTAAATGCTTCTCACCACAGGCTGGCGAGTTGCCCTTCAGCCAGGCTCTCCCTTTTGATCAGCACTTCAGTGGTGATGTCCATAGATGGAGGTGAAAAAGAGAGGAAGAGCATGGCAAATGTCTCCCCTTTTATCATGTTACTTCTTCCGTCTTGGCTTCATCCCCCCCCTTCAGAGTCTGGTGATCATTACCTCATCTACAGTCCCAAACTGACCAAAGGAAGGGGGAGGGTGACTCACTCAAAAGTCCAACAGATCCTTTCGTTGCTGCCTAGGCCAGCATTCTTTGTTCCTGTGAGGCTGGGCTGGGGTTTGTCCCATACCTGCCCGGATGAGGCGTGAACTGCCCCTCTGCTCTCATCCTGAGCTTATTTTAAGACATGAAGACACATTTTCAGCCTCATAACTATACACATGAAATTACAACCTATAACATTACTGTAACAACAATTACTATAACATCATTATAATAACAATGCTCAGTGTATCATGATCCTTCCGAAGACACCCGACATGACAAACTTTGCATTAGATACCACAGAATCATATTATAAGGATGAACATGGGGGTGTAGGGTGTTCCCACGAGGTAGAGAATGTCACAGTTGCCATAGCAGAAAAGAAGTACAGAAAACTGGATGCTTAATGACAACATATCAGCTTTCATATACACAGATAAGTAACAGGATTAATGTCTAAGCCCAGTCTACCCAGGTAGCATAAGAAAGTAGACAGTATAAGGATGGCGGGTGTATGCCAAACTTCTTAATTTAATCATGGGTTTTGCCCCTTTGCTTGTCTGTTGCTTGAATGTGGCTAACTGCAAGAGGTCACCGTATGTCCCTCTCCTGCACTCCCTCCTCTTTGTGCTCCAGCTTGTGTCCCACTGTCACAGAATTCACCCTAACCACTGAATCATTGTTATGTCATGCATAATATCCTGGCTTTCTGTGTGTGGTCATGTCTCCTGCTAGTAGCTGAGCCCAGGGACTGTTTTCTTACAGCTCTCCTTTAGTTCAAGTGAAGAGACATGTGCCTGTGGTTAGAAAGTCTGAGATCCTATCCCTATTGATAACTATGGTGCCTGTGTACATGCACCAGAACTCATTCCATGTGGTCTCTTTCTCTCTCTTTTTCAGTCCTCATGCTGTCTTCCTAGAATGACCTGGACTGCGATGCTTGTGGAGGCTGCAGCTTCATCTCCAGGGTGCTCTGATGTCCAGCTGCTGGTCTCTTCCTTTGCCATGCTGTCTCCTCATTGTAATTCCTACCTCTTGCCCCTGTGTGCACAATGGGTGTGCATTACAGTTGCTTGGGAAAGCTCTGGAGATGCATGTTTGCAGGGATGAGGAGACGTGACCTAGTTTTAGCCTGCCCCTGCCCTTTTTCATGAGACCCCACCCCCTTTTCTGATTGCAGGCAATGCCCATGCACTCGCATTTATGTACTTCACTCTGTGCAGGCAGAGCATATCAGCACTGTATTCTCCATGTAGGATGTGATACTTTCCCCTGGGATGGATGTCTCTATGCTGTTTGGACAATGGAATTGAGCCCACTAGTGCCAGGCCTGAACTTGGCCCTTTGCTACCATGCTGCACTGAATGGATTGTCCTGTCTCCTAAGATTTGATTCATCCCGGTGTAGATATCAGTAATTCCCATGGTCTTCAATGGGAGTTATTGGTGTCCTGCCAATGGGAGAATCTGGTGCCCAGAATTCAAGCAGTCTCACGGCTCTGCCCCACACCCATCTCTGTCCTCCCTGCCCCAAAGCCTCTGCACCCACACCTGCACACCCATTCAGTGCCAAACATTCATCTTGTCTCTATTAATACACACTCTGCAGCCTGGATTACAGGCTACTACTTGCAGAGCTGGAGAAGGAGTAATACTGATGAATTGCTCAGAGGCATTTGACCAGAAATAGTGATGAAATTCTTTATTCCATTGCTCATCTACTTACTTGTATTACGGCTGTGGAAAGTGTGTGGATCAGGCCCAGATTTTGTGCTGCATGAATGGAACAGGCTGCAAGTTCTAATATGTTCCCACCCACATTTCATCTGTGCACTTGAAATTGCTACTTCTTTCTTCGATGGTGAGTAAGGGATAGTTCTCTGCACACGTTTGACTGAGACTCATATTTATGGGGCTGCTCACATGTGCAGAGCAGAAATGTTATATACATGCTGCTGCAGAGTCAAACAGATGCTAGAGGACAGAATGAGTGACCTAATGACACACTTCTCTGTTAGGCAAAGCAGTACTCAGTGCTAAAGAGGTCTGGAAAGAAGCTTAGGGGGATCGATCATAATCTGGGAGCAGCAGCTTTGGTAAGTGCTCAGAGTGCAGCCCTCAGCAACCCAGCTTGACTTTTAATTATTATTGTTTCTGAGTCTGTGCCCACTTCATACCCCGCTTCCACTTTAAGTATGGGCTATACTATTCTGTTGCTCTGTGCAAAAGGAATGGGTGTGGGGAAGATTCCTTTATGGATGTGGAGTCTAGAGAGGCAAATGCTGAATCACATCACTCAGAGGAAAAAAATATTCTAACTTGGTTTTATATTTAAACCTCACAAGATACCGATCTTGCTACCTTCAGCTTCAATCTCTCAAACTGAGCAGGGTTAGGATTGACATGTAGTTAGAAAGAAGGCAAGCCCTGATGGTCCAGACAGGGGTACTTCTCCCGTTGAACCAATGTCCCAGTGAGGGGGTAGGAGGTGCTGTGCTAGTGGTGCAATGACTTCTCCATGAGATCCAGAGGTCCCAACCACTTGACCACAAAGATCCTGTGGCAGTTTATGCAAGAGTTGGCTCAGGAGTCCTGAGCAGTTAGAGTCTGCTTGTAGTTTCAATAGGACATGGTGTCCTTCTTCCCCTGCCCTATACTGTTGCACAGGATAGGAGAAGAAGGACACCATCTCCTACTGAAACTGTATCAGAGTACAGTGTTGTACAGGATAGCTGTGCATTATTAATCAGTCGTATTCCACCCTCAAGGTTACTCATTTTAGTGACAAGTGATTTTATATATGCAGGGCCTGATTTTTAGTTTAGTAAACACTCAAAGGCATATGCAGTGCTGCTAATTTGTGCTAACAGTTACTGGCACTGCATGCAAGTCTGGTAATTACACATGCAACTGCATCTCATTAGCTAATTGCTCTGACAGGGGTATTGCATATATAAACTGAGTAGGGAATTGTCCATTCATTTTATGTATGCAGTACCTAAACAATCTCACATTAAGCCCACCAACCATAGAGCCCTTTGGAATCCTTCAAGCAAAAAGGTGACATACACATGTAAAATTACTAATAATTATGATGATTATGGGATGTGTAGTAGAGCTTTTGAGCTCCAGGTCACTGATATATAACATTGTGTGTCAGTTGCTACCTTTCTGCCTCCTAATGGTGTTCATTCCCCTCCTCCTCTTGGGTTTCCTCTTTCTGTGATCACTCTGCCATCCCCACTGAGATAGCTAGCACCTTCCTACTTCTCTACCGTCCTGCTGACCTGTTAGATTAGATCTGTGGCAGGTCTTGAAATAAGGCTTTTATGGAAGTCAGTTAGGTCCCCATCATCCACCATCTTTTGACTCTAACTTACTTCCTTTAAAGGGACTATCAAATTTGTAAGGCCTGGCTTTGCTTTGCATGTGGTCCTGCTGGATGCCTTGATCAAGCTCTAACTCTCTTTGTGCATCTAGATCCTCTCTCTGGGAAACATTTCTGATCCATTTGAAGCTATTGAAGTTGAGCTTGTAGTATCACAGATCTCTCTCCTTTAAAAAATAAAGTTAGTGGGTAAAATCCTGGCCCCATTGAAGTCAGTGGCACAGCTCCTATCGACTTCAACGGGCCCAGGATTTCACCCATGAGTGAAAAGTAGCCAGAATTCAGTACTAGAGACTAAAGTCTCTCCCCACCCCCGTGATAGAATTGACATAGCCAACAAGGGACCATCTGGATACTAGGGAAATTACAACTCATAATTTACCACTGGTATAGCTCCACCTGTGGTTGAATGCTGTACTTGAGGTTTAAAGATAGGCCTCCAAGAGGTATCCTTAGAAACACCTGAGCTCCATCTGCTTTATAATTTCCACATGCTCCATCGGAGGAATAGTGCCGTTGGTGAATTATGGCTCCTAACTCATGAGTGACCAGCAGACTCAGCAGGGAATAATCAGCCTGAAATGTTGTGAAGGGAGCTCAAGATTTTTGTTACAAAACTGCTTGGGCCAGAGATGGCTTTGATTGGCCAGTTATTCTGAATCACAGATACCTCTCGGACAGTTGAAATCAGAACTTTGCAGTCTCCTCTGATCCAACTGAATGTTGTCAGAAAATAATTGACTCTGATGTTCCTCACCAGGTAATTTCTGGAGTGCAGTTTCTTGTGAACCTTGCACATCCTGGAAGCACCCCAGCATAGATGGAAATGGTTGTGTCAGAACAGCATACTCTGTCACAATCTGCCAGTACTGCTACAGCCAGGTCAGTAATTGCATGGTCACCAAAGTGCCTGCAAAGGGGAATTGAAAGCCTCTATACCTTTTCTCTGTGCATCCTATTTGCCATTTGGGAAACTCACAACCACACAACCCAACAACAACAATGTTAGGAGACAGATTCTCAGCTGATGTAAATTGTCATAGCTCCATATATATATGGCCATCCTGTTCAAATTTGGGTGCTTAAAGTTAGGCACCTAAATCCATAGTTAGGTACTTAATCAAAAAAAGGCTTGACTTTCAGAGCTGCAGAGCACCCACAACTCTCACTGAAATCCATGGGATTCAGCACCCCTGAAAATCAAGCCATCAATTTGGGTGACTAATATAAATATAGGTGCCTAATTTATCCAACCAAGTTTGCGAATTTGCCCATATGTTCATTATTTTAATAGGGGCTCCTATCTACAGTAGTGTCTTCTTTGCAGCTGGCCCACAAAGGACCCATGATCTCTCCTGCCCTCCAATTCTGTTCAGTTCTGTTTTCACAGTGGAACTGCTGAAAAACCATGAGACTATTGAGGCCGTGCTTGGAGCCTGAGAAAGCCCCTGTGCAGGTTGGGCAAAAAGCCTCCGATTGGGCAGGTTTGGTGATCACCTTCACTCATAATAGTGAAAACCATATATTGCAGCACCCGTCTTATTTACATACATAAACCCGACATGCGTGTGTGTTACGCATTGCACAAAGCAGTGTCTCAAAGACATATATCAGTACTAATCTGTTCTCTTACCAAACCTATGCTTCTTTGTTATTGTGAGATCAGGGTCTGCCCATAGCACATTCGTACTTTTCTCTTGAATCAGCAAAAATAGCAAACTCTGACCCCTTGTCCAAGGCCTAATGTCCTGTTTATGCATTTGAAAAGCACTTCCATGAAGGCCTTGTCCGCCTGAGCAGGGAATTTCCTGATTTCGGACTGGAACAATCCATTTCATTATTTGTTTGCTTGAGGAAGTGCTCTTGAGAAAAAGGCCCTCAGTGAAGTACACACTGAACTCTCTACCTTCCTCAGGGGAGACATTTCACTCCAGTAACGGTTTGGGAACACTTAGATCGCAGTGAAGTGCGTCACTCTCTAGCAGCCATTCAAGAGACAAGATAAAATGTGCTCTCAGGAACGTAGGAAATCCCTGTGTGGGAACAATCCCACTGGGCATCCTGTCCAAAATCCTGTCTCTGACAGGTCTATATCAGATGCTTCAGAAGAGAGTGTCCATACCACACTTCTGTGAAATCTTGGTCTTAAAAGAATCGGTGCTGCCATCTTGAATACCCAAGTCTGGGAGCCTCGGCATGAGTGGTGAAAATCTGCACACCTCTTGTGCTAACCTACCTGGTTCTAGTTCCAACCTCTTCCCTGCACTCAGATGCCAGGCTTCTTGTTTCTCTACAGTGATCAACAGCTACTTAGAAAATACAAAGTCCAGTCTACATAACACCAGTTTGTAACTAGACCAGGCCTGTTTCCACTCCAGGAGCATCTATTTTATTAATTCTCTCTAAAACTAGGCTATTAACTCTATTCTGCTCACAGCATTTACAAATTGCCTCCTGAAGTATACGTTATAACCACAGAGTTTACTTGAATTTGCAAGTCCAGCTTCATTAGCTGTGAAGTCCTCTCTGACACTTATGTGCACCCAGATGCCACACTGAGCGGAGCCTCATATATGCAAATAACAAGAATATTGAATGAATTACACTGTGCACCATTTCATATAGTATTATGTGATATTATTTAGCTTCATTTTTCCAACATGTCTTATTCTGGAAGCAAAATATGGTCCATTATCAGATATATATAGAGGGCCAGGTTGTTACAGATACATTCCTGATATAGGCACGCAACTTCCATGATTGCACACACAGTTCAGGGTGTTAGTTCATGCAGGTGGCTTCTAGGGCACCTAATTCACCACTAGTTCAGACAAATGCCTATTCACACCTGCACTCACGGCTGTTTCATTCACAAATTAGGCCGTATGCATAAACATTGAGTGCAAGTAGCTTTGACAATCTAACCCATTATACATAGTCAATGTGAGACGAAAAAAGGAATGTGGTCTTGATAAAAACTGAGACATATAAACATTTTATAATACATATAAACACATGTACATATAGATAATGCAATGATAGATCCACAGGTAGATGTGTTTACAGAGAGAAAGCATGAGAAAGAGAGAGAGAGTCTCCTTTCTTGCTGCACTTTTTTGACAGAGTAAGGGCACAGTTTAGAAGGATGGCTGGGCTGGGCTGTGGACATCTGTTTTGAAAAGGGATTTGCCAGTGGCAAAGGTTGTAGCTTGCTGCGCTGGGATAAGAGGGCTCCGTAAAGGTCTTATGAAAATAAAATCAATAATAATACCTACCCCTTTAAATCTGTAGATCTCGTTAGAAAGTGAGTGTAATCAGATAGCAAGTTTAATTTCTTGTGTTATAAATTGAGAAAAACCGAGGCACAGAGAGGATACCTGATTTGCCCAAAGTCTTACCCGGAAATCAGTGGGCTGAGAATAGAGCAGATTCCCAGATGGATGTTTGCCTCCATGAATGATGTGATTTTTGCATACTTATGGCCTGATTGTATGATCAGATCAATTAGGCTAAATGTCTTCCTATGTTTTGATCAAAAAGCTTTTTTGGTTATTATCTAATGCCAATCAATTGTCTTTGCCCCACCATTGGTACAAATAAAAATTATTGCAAGGAAATGTTGTGTAAAAAGTGCTCCAGGGCTGACAGTGTGTTTAAAAGTTTCACCCCAAACTGTCTTTCTATTGCTAAATTGCACATCCCTGAAGAAGGGATTGGCACTTAACTGTCAGTGGAGTCAATCCTTACACAGGTTTCAGAGTAGCAGCCGTGTTAGTCTGTATTCACAAAAAGAAAGGATTACTTGTGGCACCTTAGAGACTAACAAATTTTATTAGAGCATAAGCTTCGTGAGCTACAGCTCACTTTATCGGATGCTTAGGCTCTATAAATTGTTAGTCTCTAAGGTGCCACAAGTACTCCTTTTTCTTTTTGCGAATCTTACACAGTAGCACTAGGTGCGCTGCTGCAATATAAATAAAGCAGGCCTTGCACTGCAGCAATAGCAGTTGGACTTCAAAATGCATACTGGCAGGCCTGATTCTAATTTTCATTTACATGAGGTTTAAATGAGAAGGAATTTCAACTGAATGTCAGTAGAGCTGCACCAGTGTAAGTGAGAATCAGCTCTGTGTTTTGTTTTCTGTGTCATGCATTTTGTATAGCGAAGTGCAGCTACTCCTGCAGCAAAGATGTGAGTTTTAGTTAGTAAATAGTTTACTAGTTTAGGCCGTAGTAAGGACCTTGGGTGCAGTGAGGTCAGTTTTTAAAACCTGAAAGCACCATTGATGTATAATTTCTCCACAAAAGATCTACTGCATAAACGTGTTGATTCCTACATAGGGTGACCAGATAGCAAGTGTGAAAAAGCAGGACACTTTATCGGGGGGAGAGGGGGAAGGGGAGGGAAGAGGAGATAGTTGCCTAAGTAAAAACAAATCTCTAATATCGGGACATCTTGTCAGCCTAATCCCTACATCACTGGGAAACCAATCCCCGATGAAGTTCATGTTTGTGGCCATGTTCTAGCCACAACTCTCACAGATCCCAGCCAGTGCCCTGATGTCACAAATGTCATCAGGGTGGAAAGCACCCACATTCTGGGACCCCCAACCTGGACCAAGGGTGGCCCAGGAGAGCCAGATACAGAGGGAAGCACTTGCCAAGAACAGTCCTGCACTCCAGGAGAAATATCATCCCCTCTTACCAACATACTCTCAAGGATGGGCTCCTTGTTACTAGCTCTTCCCTAGCTGACCTCGACCGTGTTGTTCTAGTTCTGTTCTAGCAATGTTCTAGTCTCCTGGGGAGTCCAGGGATTCAAGGCATGGGCTATCAAGTCAGGAGCTCTGGTGCTGTTGCAGTTTCCTGCAGGATCTTAAAGAAGTCACCCAATCCCTCCATTTCAAAAACGGGGGGTACTAATCATACTGCCTAACCCTCCAAGAGGTGCTGGGAATGTAAACTAACCTGGGGAAGCTCCCTGAGATTCTCAGGTGGAAAGAGCTGTAGAAAAGTCAAGAATATTAGTATTGACAAATCCAAAGTCTCCTGACTCAGTTCACTGGACTTGAACCTACAGCCCGATCAGACAAGCTTCATGTCCTGTTACAGATGGACTGCTGTCTAAGGGGCTGGTACTGTGAGCTACTGAGCACCTCCTGCATAGTGATGGGTGCACTCACCTCTCATTCAATTACTTCCCTGGGAGCTGGAGAATTCAGCCCCTTGTGACATTGGGCCCGTGATCTAGTTTTGGCTGCAGGGTCATTTCTGATGTTTTTGGCTTTTCCAGAAAACCTATGTGAATGTAATAGACCCTACGTCACACATTCTAACTAGAAGCTGGGACAGGATGACAGGGATGGCTTACTCGATACATTGCCCTGTTCTCTTCATTCCTTCTGATCATCTGGCACCAACCACTGTCAGAAGACAGGGCTCAATCCACCATTGGTCTGACCCAGTATGGCCGTTAGTATGTTCTTATGCAAGGGACAGACATTTCCTAGTTTGCTTAGCACGGCAGAAAGTCCAGAGCCGGCGCTGACTGTACCAAGTCTGGTATATGTTTTCTTTGGCAGAATCATGTGCTCTTTACAGATATAAATCATGGTGATTTGCTTTTCCTCTCTGCCTAATCACCAGCCCACAAGAGCAGATGTTCAGGAGTCCCTTTGGAGTTCCAGAACAAGTGCACACACACAGCTCAGCCCAGATCCTCAAGATACACTTTCTGTTACTGTCGAGGAGATTTACAGATGTTAATTGCAGCACCGCAGGGGTTACTTCTGGATCTCTTCTTCACAAGATAACAGGTCAATTATTCTTTCCCAATGTATTTAGTTTTACATTAACCATAAAGTGTGGGTGAGAAGAACTGGATTGACAGGCCTGCATTCATGACTTGTTATATAGCCCTGTCTGCCACCCATTCTTTAAGAAGGGAATTGAATAACGTCAGTACTGTGTATTATTACTCTGATTGACGAAGAAGCCATATTAACACATGTGTGTAGATATAGAATACATCTACCAAAGATGGGTGAGCAGATGTGACTCATCCAAAGTCATGCAGCAGGTTAGGTGCAGAACCAGCTAAAGAAGCCAGTTCTCCTGATGCCCAGCCTGGCACTCTATTCACCATGAAGGAGTTGAACCTGGACTTCCCACACATTGGAAGGGAAATGGATTTAGGTCCAGAAGGGAACACTGTGATCATCTACTCTGACCTCCTGCATAACCCAAGCCACAGAACCTCATCCGGTAATTCTTGCATCAACCCATAACACCTGTTTGAGCTATAGCATATGTTTTAGTAAGCTAGCCAGCCTTGATTTAAAGACTTCAAATGATGGGAAATCCACACATTTGAGGTAAGTTGTTCCAGTGGTTAATTACTGATCTATAATGTGTAGGGAAAAAGCTGCATGTTCACAGGGGAGTTCAATTTGTGTGACATACACTGGAGGTCTCATACTGCCAGTACGAAAACATCCTGGAATTTCTAAATATTAGATGACAATCTACTAACTCAAAAAGTGTTTCATCTAAGATGAGGGGATTCTATATTAAACCTCTTCTTGACAGACAAAGAGGAATTGATCACAGAATAAAAATTAATGGCAACTTAGGTACAAGTGATCATGGCTTGATCACATGTATAATGTGCAAACAAAATAAAACCCAAATCAGTTATATATATATATATATATATATATATATATAGATATATATATATATACGTGGTGCTTAAAAGGACCATTTTCACAAGCTGAAACATTATAGTCAGATCAGCTGGGAGGAAGAACTTAGTAAGAAAAATATGAGACCTGGTAGTTGGGAATTGTTTAAGAACACTTTATTAGATGTCCCAAAATCCACAATCCCACAACTGAAGAAGGCTGATTTAGAAGTGAAGTGAAGGCAGCCATAATTTATATATATATATAATATATATATATATATATATATAAAACAAATGGAAGAAAGGGGAAATTGAAAGTAATGAATATAAATAAGAAGCTAGGAATTATAGAGAATTGATAAGGGAAGCAAAGGGACACAAGAGGAAATCTATGGCCAGAGAGTTCGGACAATTAGAAGGAATTTTTAAAGTATATTAGGAACAAAGAATTCTAACAAGGGTATTGGTCCATTACTAGATGGAAATCATAGAATTTTCAATAATAATACAGAAAAGGTAGAAGTGTTCAATAAAATATTTCTGTTCTGTATTTGAGAAAAATAGATGATGTAGTCATATTATATTATAACAGTCTTTCCATTCCACTAGTATATCAGCAGCTATTAAAGTTAGATATTTTTAAAGCAGCAGGTCCAAATAACTTGCATATAGGAGTTTTAAAAGAGCTGGCTGAGGAGCTCACTAAACCATTAATATTGATTTTGCAATAAGTCGTGGAACACCAGGGAAATTATAGAAGACTTGAAGAAATCTAATGTTGTGTTAATATTTTAAAAGTGTAAATGGTCTGACCTGGGTAATTATAGCCGTCAGTGTGACATCGATTCTGGGCATGATAATGGAGTGGCTGATATGGGACTCGATTTAATAAAGAAATCAAAGGAGGGTAATATAATTAATGCAAATCAACATGGGTTTATGGAAATAGATCCTGTCAAACTACTTTATAATCTGTTTTGATGAGATTACAAGTTTGGTTAATAATGGTAATAGTGTTGATTTAATATTGATTGATTTAAACTTTACAAGGCATTTGACTCAGTACCACATGCCATTTTGATTAAAAACTAAAAAGGTATAAATTAACATGGCATATATGAAATGGATTAAAACTGGCTAACTGATAGGTCTCAAAATGTAATTGTAAATGGAGACTCAACATCAAACAGGTGTGTTACTAGTGGGAGCCCACAGGGATTGGCTCTCGGCCCTATGCTATTTAAAATTTTTACTAATGATTCCTTTACGGAGTGACTAAAAGAATAAATGCAATCCTAAGTAATAAAGGATTTCCATTGAAATGCCTTGAGATTATCATCATCTCTATAATTAGCCTCTCTGATTTTTATTGTATTGTTATATAAAATATTAATTTGTATTTTATTCCATGTCTCCTATGCTCTGTTATCAGAGGTCCTTCTACCTCTGGAGTAGCTGTGGTACCTAATCTCATGGAGACACTATCTTATTATTAGAGAAATAAAATGTAGACACTTTGAATGGTTGCAATGATGAAAAGTATAGGATAGGGGGTAGAATGAAACTGACCAGACTGATCCTGCACTAAAAAAAACTTCGCACTCATGCATCTTTGTTTTAAAAAAATCAAATTTCTGAAATACTGTCAGAAATTGCCCTTCCTAATGGATGGCATTGAAAATATTGCAGCACTCATTAGAGAAGGGCTGCTGCTGGCTGATTAAGATTATATAACTCCACTACACACACAGGGAGTTAATATGCAGATGACACATTTATTCAAGAAACAAAGCCAAGTTACTTTTAGTTTGCTTTAATATTTATTTATTTTATCTTACAACTTCCCATTGCTCAGACATTGGAAAAATAACAGTTCTGTCCCTCCTGAGATTTGGCCCCTTGATTTTTGAACAGTGATGTTTTCCCCTGTATGTTTCTTTTAATACAGCACAGACAGCCTGGCTCTGCTGCATTTACTTCTCTGATTGTAAAAAGAAAAGGAGTACTTGTGGCACCTTAGAGACTAACAAATTTATTAGAGCATAAGCTTTCGTGAGCTACAGCTCACTTCATCGGATGCAAGCTTATGCTCTAATAAATTTGTTAGTCTCTGAGGTGCCACAAGTACTCCTTTTCTTTTTGCGAATACAGACTAACACGGCTGCTACTCTGAATTCTCTGATTGTGGCACCTTAGAGACTAACAACTGTATTTGAGCATAAGCTTTTGTGAGCTACAGCTCACAGTGAGCTGTAGCTCAGGAAAGCTTATGCTCAAATACAGTTGTTAGTCTCTAAGGTGCCACAGGTACTCCTTTTCTTTTTGCGGATACAGACTAACTCCGCTGCTACTCTGAAACTTCTCTGATTGTGTGTCAATATCCATCACTGATATTAGCATATCTCCACCTCCTGGCAATGCATAGGAGAGCAGACAATATGGTGGCCTGTCTTTAAAGGGGCCTCAACTTCATTTGATTAAAGCCAATTTAAAATTATAGCAAAATTAAAAGTTCTGGTTTGGAAATGTTGGCCCTATAATTCCTCTGAACAGTGATTGCTTTTTCTATTTTGATTACTAAGTCATAGCTGTGGGTTAAATCTATATGAGCTAAATTAATCCTTGGGGTAATTTCATTGCCTTTAATTAATGTGGGAAAGACTGAATGAACCCAAGACTCTATAGGGTGCCATTTTCCAAAGTGTTCAGCATTGGCCTAACTCAGTTCCTATCAAAGTCCATCAACGGAGTGCTTTGAAATGTCATCCCTTTAGAATCCATAGGACATTGTTTATCAGAATCAAATGCTTTTAAGTTGTCAGTTTCTTTTGGCCAGATTACTTGGTAGATTCCCTTTAAAGTTGTCTGTTTATCTCATAGTGAAGACAGTTGCATCAAAATATTACTGTATAATCTTGTGAAACCTGAATAAAATCAGTGCCATTAGAATTTGTCAGGAAATGTGAATGTATTAGAGTGTCATTATTACACATATTATTTATGGTATATGGATAGGGCAATACAGCAACACATTACCTTTCCTTTAAAAGTAAAGGCGATCTCTCGATATGTTCAGGCATTCAGAGATCTAGTGTTCTTACTGGTATTTTTATTCCTGCAGCTCTTGCTCTCTGAACTGAGTGTTCCAATGCTCCTGCCAAGGAATGCTCTGTCACTGTTTCTTCCCCCTCTGCCCCTGAAATCATTTACTCTACTGAGATCATGTATTTGTTGTCTTTGTCAGGCCGGATGAAGTGGCTGTTTTAAGAACAGTTGAAATCTAAAGAGAAAAGCACTGCTAATGACAGTCACAGAGGAAAAAAAAGTAACCACGTGCAAGCATGTAAATTTCTCTGCTGGTAGCCACTTGCTAACATAATCAGTTTCCAGATACTGACAACTTGTGCTGCTTGACCAAATGCAACATGTTGCTTTTGATGTCTGGTCATGCTACTCTATTGCTGAGATAAAGTCCGAGCACCAGATCACAAGTCTCTGCTGCTTCAGTGAAAATGAATTGATGTGGCAAAATGCTCTTTTAATGTGTATTCCTCTTAGTCAGATACATCGTGCTGTTAGGCTTCCTAAGAGGTTTGCATAAGATGTTTCTCTGCAGTCACTTTTTCATTTTCTGAAAAACAAAACAACATATTTTGTGGCTGCCAGTAACTTGGTGTAAGAAGGTTCTAGTAATACAAGGAAAGATGAAATTTCTGAAACCAACCACAGCTGATGCACAGCATTGTTCCACCCTAATGACTGTAGAACTGCTTGTCTTCTGCATGCCTCTGATAGCCACAATTGCCACCATTCTTCAGGGACTTTTCCTGGGTCTGATCCAATTCTCACTGAATGCAATGAGAGTCTTTCCATTGACACTACCTGCAGGAGGCTGGCTCTGTAGCAGAGGGGTTCTTTTTCAACACCACCCTTTCTCAAGTGATAAAACAAGGGAAGCCGGTGAGAGCCAATGTGCCACTTTTTTGTAGCTGCCGTGCTCACTTGGTAAAGCCTGAGTTCTGGAAGCTGCTGTCACTGGGAAATCCTAGTGAGACAATGGCTGATTTGCCTCAAGATGAATATCCACTTGGCTGATGGGTGCCAGTACAAAAACCTGGATAGACAGACCCTCCACCAACACTTTAGTTACATGTAGCATTTAATGATACAGTTCTTAAAGGGACACTGTCAGGCTAAAAACATGGGTAAAATCCTGCCCTCATTGAAGTCAGTGGCAATGAGGCCAGGATTTCACCCCATGTGTTTAAACAATGTTCTTTACTTGTGTTATTCATGACATATTAGATTATTAGAAGCAGAGAGCTTTCAAAGTCTCCTATCCTTTATGTATTTCACTTAGCTTGGTCAGGAAAATGAATTGGTTTCCCTTTTGTTTTAGTCAGTTTCATTTTGTGGCTCTAGCGCACTAGCTCAAGGCCAAACACTGTAGGGGGGGTGTTTAAATCCAAATAAAAACCGTTTTTAATTTTTAAAAAAACCGTGGAGACATGGAATTTTGCTAAAATATCAGAGTCATAGCTCTATGACCTGCTCTGTAGGCCCCTTCATGCTAGAGACAGCCCATCACCTCACCGTCAGGTTGACGTTCATTCTGATCTTCAACGCCCTCAGTGGGACCCAGCTACATAAATGACTGCATTACTCTCCACCATCTACTAAGACAGCTCTCTCTGGGACAATGCAGCTCATGCCATGAAAGCTGGAGATAAAAAATACTCCATTGAAATGGTTTGGCTGTGAAATGAGCTTCCAGAGAAGATGAGATTAATCCAGTGTCTGGCCACCCATAGGGCATGCAGCAAGACCTTCCTTTTTGATAAAGCCAGAATGATTTAGATAAACAAAATATAAAACACACAAAACCCCCGAAGATGAATCAGAGCCTTTTATAACCAGAGAAGGCTCCATGAAGCTAAGTTGGGAACCCTTTATGCTGAACTCATTCACCTGAGCAGGTGATGGGTGCTATAGAAAACGAATAGGTTATGGGTGGGTGACTGAGGGGGTGGAATTCGAAACACAGCTACCAGTGGAAGAATTCCTGATTCAGATCTGGGGGAAGCTGCAGGGACCTGTGGAAATTAGATGACGACCAAGGGCACTTCATAGATGCCCTGATCTTCAGCAGATACTGCTGCAACCTCCATGCCCCTTCCCTCACAGAATAAAGAATTTGGAGATTCTCCTCATGAAATGTACCTTCCCCCGGGCCTTCTCCCACACTGCTTTTTAACCAAACATACAATTTGGGCCTAAATTAGCCTGCCCTCAGGTCAGTGGATGAGAAGAGTATGATGTTACCGGACATAATACAGTAATGAAGGAGAGCATCTATTTGTAGGAGCAGCTCTTAATTTGCAGGATTTTTTTTATTAACTTCAATTATAAGCAATTAAGCTTTGGAATCACTTGGGGCAACCGCATGGTGGATACTCTAGTATTGGTCTTCAGAGAAATCAACGTCACTCATATTTATTCTTGCTTTTCATGACATGCACTATGGAGCTGGAAAGTTTGTAACATTATTCTAAAAATGTGGTGAGAGAATACAAAGGCAATTTTAACATCCATGGAGCTACTAAGTGTTTGTACAAAACCTAGCACCAGGGAGCCCTGGCTGGTACGGTGATAAAAAATAATTAAAATGTATTCCTAATTCAAATGAGTTGACACCCATTGTGTCCAGCATCATGAGCCCTTGCTTTAGGATGTTGTCTCTTTCAGGGTCTACCCTAATTTTAAAGCAACAGTATTTATATATACACAACACGATGGGAGGGGTTCCAGGCACAGCAGTAACTCCTTTGATGTGATATTGGCTGTAGAAGCTCACTGGTTATTTGGAAGCCTATTGGTGCAATAACCTTGGCAAACAGCCCTGGTACCACTGTGGCCGGCCTCAGGAGAAATGATTCAAACGCAGGTTGAACCTACTTTTGAAATGTGGCACAGAACAATGGGATTGTTTGCAGCTTGAACTCTAATCAGAGAGCCTATTTTATCATAAATTCTTTCCAGGCCAGCCACTTACAGTCAATTCTGAGCAGGTCCCATTCCATCCAGTGGAGGATGCACCAACCTCCCATGCACAGACATGTTACAGTGCAAACATGGAGTTAAGGAAGAGCAGTCTACAAGTGGGAAGGGGATAAAACTGAAGAACCGAAAGCTGGGAGGCTGACAAAAGATGGGGTTCATCATGAAGGTTCTACAGGGAGAAGGAATTCAGGGAAGGGAGAAGATTATCTTTGCTTTTAAATACATTTAAATGTAAACTGTGGAGCAAAATGGGAGTCTGCAGAGGGGCTGTACTCCTGTCCTGTGTGTCAGCGACAATACCTTGGTGTGCTCTATTCAAACTCAGTCTGACTGTCTTTCACACAAGCACGGTTCAAGAGCAATGCAGGAACAGTCAGGAATCCATCTCTGACATGTGGGAGAAAGCAGTCTGTAATGGAAAGTTTATAAGATCCAATAGTCACTGATTTGCAGGCTGGTGGAATGACAGCTCAGCAAGCAAGCAAACAAAAAACACAGCAACAACCAGAAAGAGAGGCTCTTTAAAAACCCAAATCAAGGCAAGGTCACATAAGCAAAACAACACTTCCCCAGCTGGGGGATCATCCCACTTACTAGTGGTTAGTACCCCTAGTCTTCTCTCTCTTCTGTGGCCCTGCCTTTGACTATGCCTCTGCCAGGAGAAGAAACAGGGAAGCAGGAACTGACTCTGTGTGCACTGCTGTGGAGCAGATAATGCCACTGCACTCTGTCCCAATTACTTTTCCAGACATCTTTACTTAGTAATCCTGGAGGTAAAGAGAGATCATTATGGGGCTTGAACAGATATCCTTTTAATCTGATAGCAGTCTGATACGGACACAAAAGGAAAGGCAAAGAAAGCATAAGGCTTGGCATACACTGAAATATAAATAACTTGAGGCAAGCGGGCTTGAAGACCTACTTTAATACTGACACCTTTGTGTGTAATTATTTAATAAAGGATAGAAATGGGAGGTACTTTTAAAAATTAAATAAAATGTAACACCAAACACATCCCCAGTAGGTTTTAATCAGCTGTATGAACATGTGGTTGCATGCTGTGACAAAGTGGGAATTCTCTGAAATATTTTTATTATTCCTAGGTGTGCCTCAATTTCTCTCCATACTTTGCATTGCCTCGCAGTGGGTGCAAAAGGGTGAAAAACCTGCTCTTGACACAGAGCAAGAAACATGGTAGGTGTTGTGTCTGGGGTGGACTGAATGGGTTGTTAAAAGATCCGCAGAAGCCAATCTATATCCATGGAGAGTCTGCAAAGTCAATAGAAGCCCCAGTGGAAGCTACTGACACTTACCCATGAGAATCTCCAGCAGATGGAATCTGTGAACTCAGCAAGGGACTGGAGGAGTTGGACATGGGATGGAAAGGTTTCAGTTGGCCAGGATAAGCGTTAGCTTTTCAAAGAGACTCAGCAGCTCTCACCTGGGACTGATAGAGAGATGGAGAGACAGAGCAAGAAATGGATTCCATGGTAGTTTGGCTAGGTGAAGCACTGGCTTGGCTGGAATGGACTATATCTCAACCTATATGTCTCTATGCTTCCCTCTGCTGTGTCCCAGTTGAACAATAAATCCTACTCTGTATTGAAAGGCTGCCAGGTGTCACTGCAAATACTTGCTGAGGTGCATTGGTCCCTGAAGAGTGGAAAAGTCTCTGACCAAGAGTCTCCCACAGTTGGGCTTGCTGGGCAGAGCTCATGAAGTAGGAATGCTGGAGCCCAGAGGCCCAGTCTCAGAGGTGTTGAGACCCTGTGTATCCATGACACATGCATATGGCCATGGGAACACAGCACATTGTTTGTGCTTAATAAATAAGTTAATAATGTTAATAACTCAGGACTATAGGATCCCAAAAGCCCAAACCCTTAGGACCAATACATAACTCCTTTAGCTCTGCTTAAGCATCAGGCTCTTAACCTTGCAAGGGGCCAGCCACTAGAGGGATACATGAACACATGCACTCAGCTCATTTATTACACAAGTTCACAAAACTTTTCCATTTTAAAAGACGCTGACAAGTTAAAAATTATATTTTAAAAAACAAGACAACTAAATCACATCCTATGTTACATTTTGCCCTCTGTTCTATTTCTTTACTTTCTGTTCTTCACTCATCTTGGACAGTGAAAATAGATGCAGAACCACCACTTTTGTTTACAGTCAGTTTTGCTTTATGGCTCTCATCCATAGTCCAAGGCTGAAATGTTTTGGCTGCAAACACAGCAGGGGAATGCTTGAATCCAAACATAAATCTGTTTTCAGCGATTTTTGTTTATTTGTATTCATTTCCTGGAAAATGTTTCTGGTAATATTATGTAGCCTAAAACTTTTGTCTAACAAAAGTTGAGCGTTTGCCTGTGTTTATGGTGTCTCACAAAGATACGGAAAATAATGTTATATACTAAGGATGCCCAGAACTATCTGTATTGATTGTGAATGCAAGTACCTCTTCACTTGGAAAACTTAGCACCACATGGCTACCTTTTGCTTAGGGTGGGGCTAGTTAGGCCCTGATCTTGCAAAGGAATATCCAATCCCATTGAAGCCAACGGGATTCTGAGCCAATGGGACTCTGTAAATGTCCATGTTTGGGGATCCCTTTAAAATACTGGGACTGTAGGCTCCAATCTTGCAAATGGCTCCCTGAGGGTGGACCATGTGGTACTGGGATCTGCACCTTTAAGTGGTTTAGCTTCTCAGATAGGAAGTGTGTGGGATCAGTGCTGCAGAAACCCATCTTCAGTGATACAAAGGCAACTGGAACTGCATTATGGAATCCAGAGGATCTCTTTCAGGCTCCTTGGGCCCAGAGTGATTGCTGGACACTACATGGTACCAGGAATAAACAGAAATTAAAGAAAATAACTGGAGTGGAAGAATGGAACTGCTAATGACTACATCAGAGCTGAAACTCTGGAAATAGGGCCGACAACTGAAAGACAGTTAAATAGGGCTTCACTCTATATCTGCAAGCAATGGGTGCCCATGAAAAGGAAGTCAATCAGAAGGCAGCCTTATTTCTGATATAGCAGGTTTGAGGCACTTGATGTGTTTAACTCAGTTAACTCAGGAACAAGAGACTAACCACGAAAACTTGTGCAGTACTGCACTCCAAGCAAAAATGAAACCTATTCAGAGCTATGTTTTTAACAAAAAGGTACAAAAAGAAACTAAGTGGTGCCAGAAACAGTGATATTGACACAAAGAAAAGTCACAGGTAGTGAAAGATAAATGGGTAAAACTCAGGGCTTACAGCGGCGAGCTGATTCCCACTAAAGGAATATGTGAATTCGATGGAGGGGTAAACAAACTGGAACAGATACAATCTGTAATAGTATAAGTGAAAAGAACATCCAGTATTAGGTTAAAAGCATGTCAAGTCCTTGCTCTCATCAAGAGAGTGCACTCACTGGTGGGGCAGGGGACCAAAACAATTGAGGAAGAGCTTGAGGACATCTTCAAGGGGATACAGAACAGAGCTGAAAGAGCCCAACCGCCCCACCCTTCACACCTGTGAGAAAGTTCCTCTCTTCTTAATCCATTTATTCATGTCTGAATATTAGTATCACTGTAGCTGAGTTTTTGGAAGCCTTCATGATCCATCGCTAACTCTGAGCACTCAGCAGTGAACTGCAGCACACCATCCATTCATCTCCTTGCTGGTCATCTCCTACTACGAAGACTCTCCATTCCTTCCATAATAACTTTCTCAAGGTTATTTCCATCTCTACATCTAATGCCACTAAAGTTTGCAGCTGCTGATTTCCGACATTAGAGTCTGTTTCTCTCCAATAATATTTCTAACATAGGCATTCATCTTTTTTTTCTGTCCAGAAAATATGCAAGAGCCTTTGCCAGCACCATATTTCAAAAGCTTCAGTTTTCTTCTTGTCAGCAGCAATAACGTTCCACAATTCACATCCATAAATTGCTATGAAAAAAATTTGGCTTTTCACCAGGTGCGCTTTCATGAATTTTGAGACGTTTCAGTTTTCCACACTTTCCTAAGGGAGACCTCAGCTGAGCCAGCCATCCCTAAAGAAAGAGGATGAAAAAGAGATGCCAGGTCATCTCATTACGCTGGGAATCATCGAACCGATAGAGTGGGTATACTCGTTGGTCATGGTAAAAAAAGTGGCCCCAAAAGAATTAACTAATTATGTAAAAATGGAACATTTCCACTCCCTATAAGGGGAGAAATTTGGGAGTAGATGGCTACTGCCAAATATTTTCTATACTGGATGCTTAAGCAGGGTTCTGACTGGCACCCTTAGAAAAAACAGCGGCCACATCCATGCACACTCAGCACTCCCTGTTTCCACAGACTTCCATTTCGGTTGCTTCACCAGAAAACACAACAAATTTCTGATAGTAGAGAGGGTACCAAAGTCTACCCAGCTGCTGTCTTCTTCTGGAGAAAAAAAAATGAAGTGCCTTACCAGAGGGTCCAGGCAGCTCTGGAAAGAACAACTGCTGCTGGGCTAAAGCTAAACAAACAAAAATGTAAATTCCACTCAACAAAAATAACGTACATGGGCGAGAACCTAATACGGCATGGTATAACGGTGGAGAGCTATAAGGCTGAGCCACCACCAACACACCTTCCCCAACAGACAAGGAAGGGGTACAAAGATTCCTTGGCATGCTGATCTGTGTAGGGAAATTTGTGCCTAATCTAGCTGCTCAAACCAGCAACCTGAGAGTGCTACGACGCAAAGGCGTCCAATGAACATGGATTACAAATTTTAATAAAGGATTCGAGAAACTGAAGGACTTAATTAAAGAGGTCCCAGTCCTGAGATACTATAATGGGAAGCGCAAAACTCAGTTGTCCACAGATGCATCCAAGGAGGTATTAGCATGGCCCTCTTACAAACAGCATGGTCAAAACAGGAGACCAATGGGTGATGCATCAGACCTGTTCACTGAAACTGAACATGAGTTACTTATTGCCATTGTCAAAAGAACACAGAGATTATTTTTTCAGCTACAAATGTATGTTTTCCAAATCAAATTCATATCTGCGAGAGATCAGGGTTGCAGATATACTCTCTAGAGCATTTGACAAAAGTGCAAGGGTGCAAAGTCCAGAGCTAGAATTTGTACGTGTCAATCTGATTAAAAAACCTGTCCAGTTTCAGACAAAATGTGGTCTGTCATTGCCAAAGCAACAGCTCAGGCTAAGACCCTGCGTCAAGTGATTAAGACTCTTAGCATAGGGCAGCCCCTATCAACAATTAAGGGGGGGAACTCTCAGGCCTAGATGGGATTTTGTTGACACCATCTTTATTTAAAGATGGTGATCCCTACCGTGTTACAGAAAAGTACAATAAAAAGGATACATGGATGTCATTTAGAGATTGACAAATCTAGAAAAAAGGCTAGAAACATTTTATATTGCCCTCAAATAAACAGTGACACTGAGAAACCTGTCAAGGCTGTTGCATATGCCAAAATAAGGCCAAGTCAAGCAAAAGAGCTCATTGTGGTAGCTCAGGAAAAACTGGCCCCCTGGGGAAAAGCAGATGTAGATTTGTTTACACTGATTGGAAAAAACTATGTATTTATTCTAGATTATTATTCTCACTTCTCTGAGATAGCTTTACTCAAAGACACTATAGCTAAATAGGTGATTGTGCATGTCAAGTCTATTTTTGTTAGACATGGTATACCTGACATAGTAACATCTGACAATGGGCTGCGATTCAGCGAGCATGAGTTTAAATCAGGGGTTCTCAAACTGGTGGTCAAGACCCCTCAGGGGGTCGCGAGGTTATTACATGGGGGGTTGTGAGGTGTCAGCCTCCACCCCAAACCCCGCTTTGCATCCAGCATTTATAATGGTATTAAATATATTAAAAAGTGTTTTTAATTTATAGGGGGGGGGGGTCGCACCCAGAGGCTTGCTATGTGAAAGGGTCACCGTACAAAGGTTTGAAAACCACTGGTTTAAGTAGTTTGCAATGAGGTTTGGGTTTAGACATGCAAGTGCTAGCACACTGTCCCGAGTCTATTGGTTTGGTGGGAAGTGGTATTAAAATAATAAAGCAACTACTGCAGATGACTGCAGAGTTAGAATGTGAGCTGTACATAGCACTGTGAAATGAAACATGGTTTGTCACCTGCAGATATTTGTTTAACAGAAAACGGAGAATGAGAATGCCTGTAATGATAGATGCAGCGTAGTTGTAGCCATGTTGGTCCAGGATATTACAGAGACAAGGTGGGTGAGGCAATATCTTTTATTGGACCAACTTCTGTTGGTAAGAGAGAAGCTTTAAAGTTAAAGAGAAGAGCTCTGTATAAGCTTGTCTCTCTCACCAACAGAAGCTGGTCCAATAAAAGATATTATCTCACCCAACTGCTATCTGTAATGATAGACACTGATAAAACCAAACAAAAAAAGCAGTATGTTTTGAGATCCTGGGCGCTGCCACCACTTCATGAACATGACAATATTCATGATGTTACATGAGGCTGCCCTGCAGTCTTATGACAGTCACCCCAGCCAGCCATACGCTGAGGGTGAATGGGCAACACCTTCCCCTGCTTCCAGAAGGAAGAGAGAGAGGGGCCCTGAGTTTTCTGTTTTTGCCTGAAGGGCTCAGTTAGGCAACAATCAGGTCATGACAACAAAGCTCCAAGACATAAAACTGCCTGAACAAATGGACTGGAATTTCAAAGGAGATCCACATGTCAAAGCAACAGTGCAAAGCACTTCAGAGATCAACTGAACATGGTTAAAAGATGAATCCGATGAAGTGAGCTGTAGCTCACGAAAGCTTATGCTCTAATAAATTTGTTAGTCTCTAAGGTGCCACAAGTACTCCTTTTCTTTTTGCGAATACAGACTAACACGGCTGGTACTCTGAAACCTGAACACGGTTAGTAAACTTAGTTAGTAGGTTAGATATAAGTATTTGAAATTGTGTGTTACACAAAGGTTAAGTATTACTATTATCAAGTTTTGGCTGGGAAAGGAAACTGTAATGTATTGGGGATTGTATCTTTAAGAGGTTTAACTTCTCAGACAGGAAGTCCAGGGGAGGAGCACTGCAGAGGGCCATGTCTGTGATGAAACAAAGGCAGCTGGAACTGTGTCTGTCACTGTATAGGGAAAAGGCTCTCTCACCCAAGCCCTTTGGGCCCAGAGTGCTGAACATTAAAGACCCGCACACATGCTCTGAGTCCAATGAAGTCAAGGGGCTCTGTGCTGGTTCACAGAGCCCATAATCACTTGCAGGAGTGGGGGCTTAGGTTGGTAAGCTCACTGGCCTGTCAGTTTTAGGGATTTCTATGTCTACATTTGCCCTACTATCTAGGCATGAGAACGAAGATAGGGTCTGATCCTGTGAATCCTTATGCTGAGAAGTAACTTTCCTGATGTGAGTAGCGCTAATGGACATCGTGTGTAGCTGTTTGAGGCCTACAGCATCTATGGTTGCCTCTATAGGCCATGAACACCCATGTGGCACTGTATGGAAAGTGACAAAATAATAACAATCACTTGCTGTAAGTCCAGCAGCCAGTAACTTGTGCCTCAAACCCATTTGCTGGGCGAGCCCCTAACACAACTCACTTGCCCCTTGGTGCTGCAGCCTCTCCACCACCCCCATGCACCGGAGGTAGGAACTGGGGCTCTCAGGAAGGATTCAGGTGAAGGTAGTGGGGAAGGCACTGTGCCCTGCCCTGGCAAGGCATCGGTCTCCTGTGGTGAGGAGGTGGTTTACCCAGCTGGCAGGGGGAGCGAGTTATATGGGGCTGTGGTGCCTGTGCTCCAGGAATATTGAGGCCCCGGCTCCATCAATGTTTGGGGCCGGGTCTCTCCCCCAGCCCCGCCTGCTGCCCCCACACAATTTAAAAGGGACCGGGGGCCCCCAGCCACCACCACCACCAGCAGCCAGCGGGGCTACGGTGGCTTCCAGCCTGCCCTCGCTCTGCGCCACTCCCTGAAGCAGCTGGCACGTCCCTGCAGCCCTGGGGCGGGGGTGTCTCCACGTGCTGCCTCCACCCCCAGCACCGACTCCCCACCTCCCATTAGCCAGGAACTGTGGCCAATGGGAGCAGCAGGGGCGGTGCCTGCGGTCAGTGGCACACGGAGATCCCCAGGCCCCGCCACCTAGGAGCTTCTGCCAGAGGAGTATGTGGGTCGCTTTTGGGAGCCGCTCGAGGTTAAGTGCCGCACCCCTCACCCTCCCTCACACCCAACCCCTTCCCTCAGCCCAGAGCCTGCACCCAAACTCCCTCCCAGACCCTATGCCCCCCCTCAACCCCCAGCCCAGAGCCCGCACCCCTCCCACACCCACACCCTATACCCCACCCCTCAACCCCCAGCCCAGAGCCCGCACCCCTCCACACCCACACCTATACCCCACCCCTCAACCCCAGCCCAGAGCCTGCACCCCTCCCACACCCACACCCTATACCCCACCCCTCAACCCCAGCCCAGAGCCTGCACCCCTCCCACACCCCCACCCTATACCCCACCCCTCAACCCCAGCCCAGAGCCTGCACCCCTCCCACACCCACACCCTATACCCCACCCCTCAACCCCAGCCCAGAGCCCGCACCCCTCCCACACCCACACCCTATACCCCACCCCTCAACCCCCAGCCCAGAGCCCGCACCCCTCCCACACCCATACCCTATACCCCACCCCTCAACCCCCAGCCCAGAGCCCGCACCCCTCCCACACCCACACCCTATACCCCACCCCTCAACCCCAGCCCAGAGCCTGCACCCCTCCCACACCCACACCCTATACCCCACCCCTCAACCCCAGCCCAGAGCCTGCACCCCTCCCACACCCACACCCTATACCCCACCCCTCCACCCCAGCCCAGAGCCTGCACCCCTCCCACACCCACACCCTATACCCCACCCCTCAACCCCAGCCCAGAGCCTGCACCCCTCCCACACCCAAACTCCCTCCCACACCCTGAGGGAGGGGTGGGACTTGGACCCCTTTTGGCACCCCCAAACATTATACAAACCTGCCGCCCCTGCCAGCGGGCTGCCCCGGGGGAGGGGAGTCTCGGCAGCCCCTGCGGTGGCTCGGGGCCCTCCGCCGTGCGGCTCTGCGCTCCGCCAACAATGCCCCGATTGATTTCCGAAGGGGGAGGCGCTGCCAACGAACTGCCCTAGGCAGGGCGCACGGCCGGAGGCGCCGGAGGGCCGGGGCAGCCGAATGACACCCGTGGGGGGGGGGGTTGTTTTTAAAGCCCGTCTCTTCCCCCGCCCCCAGCAGCAGCAGCAGCAGCAGCGGGGGGGGGGCTGGGCGGACAGGCGCAGCGCTCCTCTCCTCTCCTCTCCTCTCCTCTCCGCGGCCCGGCCCGGCCCGGCCCCTTTGCCCTCTGCGTGGGGCTTCAGCGGGCGCGCGCGGATCCCGGGGCTCTGCGCGCCTGCCTCGGGCGCAGCCCGCCGGCTCCTCGTTGTTTACCGTGCGAGGGGAGGCAGGAAATCAGGGGTGGGGGAAGCTGGGATAGGAGACCCCCCGCGTGAAAATCAAGCTCCAGCCACAGACTCGGATCCGCCCGGCGGGGCTGCAGGGGTCTGGCCCCGGCTGGCGGCTGAGCCCGAGCCTCTCTCCGCGCTGCGGGGGGGCTTGTGTCCCGCGGCTTTCCCCGCCCCCTCTCTAGCCCGGGGCCGGGCCCCCTCCCGCGCCAACCCGCCTCGTCTCCCGGGCCGGCGGCGGCGGCGCCCGGGAGATGGAGGAGGCTACAGCTGGGGGAGGAGAGGCGCGGGGGAGGCGGCTCCCGGCGGGGGCGGGCGAGCCGAGGGATGACAGGGGGAGCGGAGCGGGAGGAGGCGAGGGCATGTGGGACCAGCTGCTGGACGGGCTCCGCAGCCGGGATCCGAGAGGCGGCAGCGGCGGCCCCTGCCCGGCCGAGATGGCGCCGCACAAGCAGGAGCAGGCGGGGTCCGAGGCGAAGGGGCCCAAGGCGGCGGCGGCGGCGGCGGAGGATGGCGAGGCGGCCGGGGCCAAGGGGCTGCAGGGGGCCGGGCCGGGCTTCCAGCCTCCCGAAGGAGGCTTCGGCTGGGTCGTGGTCTTCGCCGCCACCTGGTGCAACGGGTCCATCTTCGGCATCCAGAACTCCTTCGGGATCCTCTACGTGATGCTGCAGGGCGACCTGGGCGGCGGCGAGAAGGACCCCACGCTGGAGTTCAAAACAGGTGAGAGGGCGGCGGCCCCCGCCCCAGACCGGCCTCTCCCCCGGCCCCGCTGGGCTCTGAGCGGCGTCCGGGGTGGCAGAGCCGGGGAGGGCGAGACTGAGGCATAAGTGGCTGGCACAACCCCCCCCGTAACCAGATCTACGGTCTTCCCGGGCCTGGCACCGCAAAGGGAACTGTATGTAACTTCGTCTGCGTGTCCGTGAGACACACACCCCGGCGGGGGTAGGGGTGCCCTAGGAAGGCCACTGTAAAAGTATCTTGTTGAAGTCGGAGACGTCAGACTGCCTGCTGTAGGGGCAAGTTCCAGTCCAGGCTGTCACTCCCGCGGTGCTCCTGCCAGCATCGGTGCATTGGGAACTCCCCCTTCTGCTGCTTGGCTTTGGTTGGTTTATATCAGACCCTGCATGCTGTTTAAATCTAGGTGTCTCCTTGCAGCAGATGTAACTTGGGGGAGAGGGAGGCAGTTTGGGTTATAATCTATATATTAAATGTCTTCCATTCCTGCAAAGATATCCCCAGGGAAAGAATCATGAAAACCAAATCAAATAGGAAAGCTCCATTGCCGTCCACAGTGAAACAAACGTTTCCAGAAAGAGGAAATCCTTGGAAATATTTTACTACGGGGCATAGGCAACGTATTAAGGTTGCATAAGCACTTTCATTCTGCCCCTTTGTTTTTTTTCGCTCGTTTAGAACTTCCACCTTTGGACTGAATTACCAGGCTTGTTCTGTGCCCAAAGGTGAATCTTTTTGGAAAGTTTTAGTGCTCCTCTCCCACCCACAAAAGCAAAACAAACAAACAAAAATCCCCAAAACAGTTTTTTGAGGGTTTTTTTGCGGGGTAGCAGAAATGTATATTGTCTGCATTTATATTAAAAATATTCTGACACTGTGCAGTCAAATAGTTCCATGTTTCCACAGGAATTGTTACTAGCTTTCTTCTTTCTTAAAAAGAAAAAACAAAACAAAACACCCTGCCTAGGAAGTTTTATTAAAAAAAAAAAACCCTGTTGAGACTATAGGATTGCTCTGAAGCACAAAAAGATCAAAATGATAAAGTTAAGGTTGCACATGTAACGTGCCTTGTGCATATCCACTATGTGACTGTAATTAAAGATGATTTCTCAAATATAACAGTATTTACAGTCTTATGTGTAGAACAATAAAGCAGTGGTTTACACAGACCATTAAAGCAATTTGTATGAAGCATGCACCATTAACTGTTCTTACACAACATACTACAGAGTAAAAGGGAAACTTAGCTGACATCTGATTTTTTTTAGGCCATCTAATTTTTTTTTTTCCCCCACCAGCTAAACAAGCTTTTTAACTGCCTCCTCTGAATTGCACCCCAGGAAGGCTGCTGACAAACTGCCTTAGTCCTGTAAAAATGCCTGCTAGTAACTTTAGTCACTTAATTTCAATAGGGATACTGACATAAGAAAAGTTAGTAGCAGGATGAAGTGTTTTTAGGATTGTGTTGTCTAAAGATAGAAAAGAGCCTGTACCTTAATTATTTATTTGTTTGTATGATGGTAGCAGCTACAGGCCTCAGCTGAGATTGTGGTTGTATTGTGCTAGGGACAGTCCCTGTCCCAAAGCTTATAATCAAATAGACAATACATACAAAGTGTGGGAGAGGAAACAGAGACTTAGAGAAGTGAAATGACTTGCGTGAAGTCACACAGAAGGTCAATAGCACAGCTGGGAATAGAAGCCAGATCTCCTGACTCTCAGTCCTGTGGTCTATCCTCTAGAACCAGTGTTTCTCAACCTTTTTGATACCAGGGACCCGCTTGTTGCCTTCCTAAACTGTGTCAAGGAGATCTGAGGGACCGGCACTTGTCCATGGACTGGTCTTTGAGAAACACTTCTCTAGACCACATTGCACTGATGTACTAGATGATTGACGATAAATGTACAGGAATTAAAGAAATTACAAGATGCTACACCTCTTAGATTCTAGAATTAACAGCATGATATTGTTGAGAAATAATATAATCACGTAATTAAAGATTGTAACATAGTGCAGATCTGCATGGCGGCAGAGTTAAAGATGTATGGACAATCTTCGCATTGTCACTTCTAGACTATTAACAGAACAATGTTAACATGAAGAAAAGGAGTACTTGTGGCACCTTAGAGACTAACAAATTTATTTGAGCATAAGCTTTCGTGAGCTACAGCATCCGATGAAGTGAGCTGTAGCTCATGAAAGCTTATGCTCAAATAAATTTGTTAGTCTCTAAGGTGCCACAAGTACTCCTTTTCTTTTTGCGAATACAGACTAACACGGCTGCTACTCTGAACCTGTCGATGTTAACATGGGTTGTCTTTTAAATTGTAAGTGGTGGAATACACAATGCATCTCCGTGTTTGTATTCTTCAGGAAATCAACACTTCGTTATCTCTTTCCTTCTTGTGATCCTACCAACAAAACCCAAGGCACAGTTTTAAAAGAGAAGGTCTAGCTAAAAATATTGAAAACTGAAGTTTTGGGGTCAAAATGATTAAAAACTCTGCCATGGGCATGCAGGAGTAGGCTCCTGTTTCTTCCAACGTGTGTGTGTGTGAGTCAATCCAGTGCTTTGTAATTAAATTGCCTATATGACAAATGTGAATTTTGGTCTGTTTGCTTAGCGAAGAGACCGTTTATAATGCATATGCTTTGACCTGCTAGGCTAATGTTGCCTTTATATGTTTGTATGTCAGTTCTCACTTGCTTTCCGATCACTGGACATGTACATGGTTCGCTACGTACTAAATGTGTACAAAATTCTAACTTTCAGGGAGAGGGGAATGATTGCCCATGTGCAATGGATGATTGATTATTTATTTAATCCTCTGTTTAAGTAAGTCTTGGTATTTTGGCATTTAAACGTACAGGCTCGGAGAGTCCATACACCTGCAATTCCAGCAGCCTGCTGAGGTCCCTCTGTGCTAAGACCTGAAGCTGGGACTCCATGGGTCATGGGAAGGTGCATCTGGATAGGAGTGGAGATGGAGAGCAGCTGCTCTTCTTGACGTGTTCTACTCCATGCTTGGATTGCTTCGATGAATTACACCTGCTAGAAGCAGCACTGAGTGTGGCCCATAGCTTCACTCCCCATCCCTTCTGACAAGGGAGCTGTATGGGACTACCTGCATGCCACCCCTTCTCCCCAATTCTTGGTTTCACAGACCACCTCTGCCCCTCCCCACTTTCAATTACATACTATCCCAGTGGAAACATAATCAGGAAAGAATTTGTAGCTGCTTTCAGATTACTAAGTGTTATGGCCTTCCTGAAAAGAATCACACTGTCTATTTATGCTCTGCATTTTATCTCCCTTCTCAGCTGGCATGGTGCTCTGAGCTGTAAACAGAGCCAAAAGTGTGCGACTTGACAGCTTCCCTTAGACCACCAGCAAGTACTCCACAGACCACAGTATGAGAACCCCCAATAGATTAAGTATAGGACTAAGAGTAACTCCTGCTCTCTAATCCAGCTCTGACACTGAGTCCCTTTGTGACCATGAGCAAGTCGCTTAACCCCTCTGCCTCAGTTTCTCCATGTGTAAAAATGGGGGTTAATACACGCCTATCTTGTAGGTTTTTATGAGACTGATGTAATATTTGGAGAGTGCTTTTAAGATGTAAAGGCAGACTAGGATTCCAGCCAAGTTATACTCCTGAAAAATAGGGCTTATATTTATATTAAAAAGGTGCTAACTCAAACTAAGCAATAGCAGCACAGACACATGGCTGTAATTATCAATGTTTATTTCTTGTTTGCATTGCATTCTCTTGTTTTTGATCTCATAAAATGTAGAATCCTTGGAGCTCAAATGTAGGGTCAGGCTGTAAAAACAACCTTCTTTCAACAACACACTGAATGCATAGCTCCTTTGTTTAAAGAAATATACTGTTGAGCATATGTAAACAAGCAATCCAGTGATGATCAGCATGTGCTGCTGTGGATATCTAACACACCCCTTGGCTACGTGTAGCAAGAGACAGGACTTTATAATGAGACACAATTGGAGATTTCATTTTGTGGAGGGGGAGGAGTATTGTAGAGAAACATTGAAGCTAGAGTAAAATCTTTACCCAAGGGAAGAGCAAAAATCAGTCACTTCTAGCAGATGTGTCCTATAAGGAAGCATGGAGCGATAGTGTACCTTTGGGATACTTGAAAATAACAGTGATTAGATAATCTAGTAAAAAGAGCCCTAGTACTTATTGGGTTTGTTAAAGACTCCCTAGCTTGCATCATGGGAGCGACTGACTCCCATTGTGACCTTGGGTGAGTCGCCTCTCATTGCCTCAGTTTCTCATCCTGTAAAAAGGGAGCAGTATTCCCATGTCTCATATGGGTATTGTGAGAAGGATTAGTGAGTGGGTGAAATGGGGATTCCTTTCCCATGGAAATGGATGTTGGGGCAGTGTCTTAATGCACTAGCTTTTCCCCTCTGGGGAAGCAAACCTTCCACCAAATGCATCCGATGAAGTGAGCTGTAGCTCACAAAAGCTTATGCTCAAATAAATTTTAGTCTCTAAGGTGCCATAAGTACTCCTTTTCTTTTTGCAAATACAGACTAACACGGCTGCTACTCTGAAACCTAACCAGAATAGCAGTTCTTCTAAAGGGTCAGTGTGCACTGGACCCCTGACTGATCCATTTTAGATTGGAGGCTCTTACACAAGAAGGGAGGTGCCTAGCTTTATTTAAATCTGTGACCCATTTTAAAATGTGACTGCTAAGGAAAATTAGGCTAGAAACCCAGGCCAGTTCTGGATTCTGCAGGTCAGACAGGGATGCCCCACCAGCATGGGCACGGTTGAGGCAGCCAAGAGTTCCCAGCTGGTGTCCCCAAGCACAAGCAGTGTCCCTGATATGTGGGGCAGCAGGGTGCATTGGGCAGAAGAAGCACCTGTTTCCATTGGGTTTAGTGAACACAGAATGTCAGTTGTGCACATTGCTTGTGGTTAACTTCAGTTCAAACATCCACTGAGGATCTGCTGTGAAATGGCAGGGAGCCTGCTTGTCTGCCATTCTGAAAGTGTGTCTTGTTTCTATAAATCCACAGTAGGTGTTGCAGTTTCAGGGATTTAACAAGAGCTGGCAAGGCAGCTAGAAGGACTGCATTGATTTTTCCTCTTCCCTTTTTATTTATTAAAATCATCCAGATATAGATTAACTTTATTTGCTTTATGTTTCATTTGCCTTGAAATAGGAACTACAAGCACTTTGCTAAATGGACTGTAAAGTTTGTCTGGTTTCTCCATAGCTCTCCCATAAGTGCCTCTGTAGCCTATTTCTCATGGCAGTAGTTCCTCAGTGTGTTGTGCAGCAGTCCTTTGACTGCCTTTTTGCACAAGAGATGGGACTATTTTGCTGTTTTGTCCAGCAGTGAAAGAATATCCACTGTTACAGCTCTGTGCAGAGTCAGGCTTCTGATTCCAGAAGGTCCTATAGAGACCAAATGGTGTCTTGGAGTAAAAATGGGATTAAATACTTAACCGTAGCGTTTCTTGCTCAGAATTAAATTGATCCCTACATTTGTAGCTGGGGAAAAGACTTCGCCTAGGATATACTAGCAGGAAACTTTGCGGGGCTTTTCTGGTACATCACTGAGTAGGGATTGCCTCTTAAAATCAAGAGTGCACGTTCTGCACTGTACAGTTTCTGTGATCATGTTGGAGGAATGTCCATCCTGTCTTCATCTTTTATATTTAAGGCAGAATAGGAAATGAACCAGTCATGAACAACCCTGCTTTGGTAACAAGATGGACAAGGTGTTCCAATGGGCTTTTTTTGTCTGGAAGGCTATAAGGCTTGTCATTTAGATTTTTGTTGTTGTTTTTAATCTGAATTCCCCATTGAGATCTATGGGGATTTCTGCTTAAAAAATGATGCGGTGTTATGTCCTCTGATTCCTGGGATAGGTAAACTAGTTTGTTTAATCTGTCCTGCTTTATCAAAACTGGTGTGTGGAAGGGACAAACAGCAGGTTCATGTTACTGATAAAAATGGATCAGGGCTTCATCAGAACAGAGAAACCAAGCTAAGATCCTACTTCAGAGAAAAGTTTTAGTGAGAGGAGAAAATGTAGTTCTAACAGCCAGACTGTTACTCTACTGAGAGTAAAAGAACAAGGAGCAGAAAGTAGGAACTGACTCATCTAATACATACAAAAAAGCTTTGCATACCTCATTGTGGGGCCCTGCTGGCTCTGTGGGCTAGAAAGGGAAAATCCTAATGATACAGTGAATTCCGGGAGGTCATTTTTGAAAATGCACCCAAGTAAATTTTAGCAATATTTCATTGCACTGGTGACTTCAAACCCTCTTTCAGATCCCTCACTGTACAGGGCTGTGTAAACTGCAGGGACAGTGTCAGAGTCAAAAATCTGTCATTATAGCACTCTTTATTTGTTGTGTACATCTAAATTTAAAAAGAGGCTTCTATCCAAGACTTCGGGATTTAAATTCAGGATCTGTTTGGGGGTGGATTTTGTGGTGATGTTTTGTGGACTCTTCAGCCAAATAGGAAAAGCTAAAGACTATTTTCATGGAGGTGTGTGTGTGTGTGTGTGTGTGTGTGTGTGTGTGTGTGTTTCTTCATGAAAATGTTCTTTAATTTTTCCTATGTATTTCACTCTCTCTCTCAATGTCTTCCTCTCTTTGCCTATAGCTAAGTCACCCATTAGGTAGTAAACCTACGACGTAAATTGAGTATTTGCTAAAATTGTAAGCAGGACATATAAATCATTGTTTCACTCCTACTTAATTGTTATATGAAAAAGTAATTTAAATTTCAAACATTTGAAGTGTCCCTGTGACAGATGATGAAAAGTAAACAGACTTTTAGAAAATTTGTTAACACAAAGAATTAAATTTGATTTTAATATCTAGGACTCCTTATTTTTGTTATTGTCCATATATTTCAAATACATTTTAGAATTTGGGCTTCAGGTTTTACATGTTGTTTCTTGGAAAGGTCTTATCTGTCCTCTCCTGAAGGTGGCACTGTAGCTGTTGATGTAGAACAGTTTTTCAGATAGGCTCATTTCAGATGGACTTGACATCTTTATATTAATTGCTCTAAGGCGATTGTATAACTATTAGACTTCTATCTGCGTTTCACCCAAGGGCCTCAGAGCACTGTACAGACTTGAACTGATTACATTTCCACATCCTATGCTACAAGGAAGTAGCATTAGTCCCATTTTACAGATGTGTAAACAGAGGGAAAGTCACTACCCTTAAGTCTACACACTGAGTCAGTGGATAGAACCCAAATGTCCTGATTCCCAGGATCTTCTTCTAACCATCAGATTACATAGCATCTCCTAATGATTCTCCCTAGTAATCATATTGCCTTTCACAGTTTTCCATATGTTTTTTGTCTTCTCCACCTTACTGATCTTTTCCCAACTTCTTCATTTCACTCCCCCTGAATTTTTTTTTAACAACCTTCTCCTCTTCGCTCTCCCTTCTTTATCCCCCGTTCTTTAATTTCAGTTTTCTTGAGGTCTGTCAGTGGTTCTGGATCAGGTTGTTAGTTCCCCCGCTGCAAAAAAAGCAAAAATAATTAAGTAAACTAGATTTTTAAAGTTCAGTTTTAAGAATCAGAGTTTATTAGGAATGCATGAAGAGTTCTCATTAAAAATTATTTTTAACCATAGATGTGAGTTCTTTTGAGGGGCATGGTTTAGCCTTTGGCTGTGCCTTGCATTGATTCTCATCCTCTTGGTGTGTACATGGAATGAGTAGACACAAGTCTTCTGAATTTGATCAGCATAATGGAGGATATTGCCCTGTAGTTCACAGGAACTTCAAATGAAGTGTAAGCTATCTCAGATGTAACCTGATTCCAGCGCTTGGAGTAAAGTGAAAAGCTTTAAAACTTCCCTCTTTATTTCACAATAGCTAAAAATGCAAATATAAAACTAAAAGAACAAGAAACAGGATTAATATGAGCCGTTAATGATAACAAGCAATCTTGTATGTAATAATTAATGCACTGCAGCATGAGAGAGTGGAGGAGTAGGTTGCACCTAGACAATTCTCAATGACTAGATTAACCATTCTAATAAAGAGCTGTTTAGTCTCCAGTTACCTCCCTCAGATGTAAAAAAAACTTCAGTGCTGATGAGAAACAGCAAAGTGTTATTTAGAAATGCATATTGCAATGCAACTCTTCCAATCTTATTGTGAGGCTCATAATATTTGGTGGTGGTCTTAAAGCCCCAGCTCTTAGAGTCAAGTGATTATGTAAAAATCTTATCTGTCATTTAAAAAAATAGCTCTTAGCCAGCCTGGTTGTGGAGAAAAGCTTGAGAATGTGATCTGAGTGCAGCCTAAAATCTTGAAATAATAAGGGAGACACAAAGGACTTTATTTATTTTAAATCTCATGATTTTTTTTTTTATGTCTGACTCACAATTGTTGAACGCTTTTGGCAGTGTTGGTGAAACTGGTTGGCAGTACCAGTGTTAGTTCCAGTCAACAAAATATAAGCACCTCCTGCTTTTTAGTAAATCTTCCATCCCCCATACCTTTCCCTTTTTATATAAACTAACTTAAAGCCTAATCAAATTATTAGACTCCACAAATGGTGATGGCCAACCACTGGGAGCACCCTGCCTCTGGCTGTAATACTCTTCATTCCCGTGGTGAGACTGGAATATGGATAGGAACAGAGAACGCTATGCACAAAAGACACTGGTGTTTTTTTTTGTCTTCCTCTGCAGCATGGAGTACAGATCACTTGCAGGTTTAAACTAGTGTAAATGGTGGATTCTCTGTAACATGAAGTCTTTAAATCATGATTTAAGGACTTCAATAACTCAGCCAGAGCGTAGGGTTCTATTACAGGAGTGGGTGGGTGAGGTTCTGTGGCTGCCATGTGCAGGAGGTCAGACAAGGTGATCATGATGGTCCTATCTGGCCTTAAAGTCTGAGTCTAAAAGTCTTTACTCCCAAAGAGACAAGTGAAGTTATTTAACTATCTTAGATATGTGTGGCGATGTAGTGAACTGGCTTTTTTTTTTTTTATGATGTTGCTTTCTGAGGGCAGAGAGGATAAGGAACCCGAACTCGGAGTATTCTCCTTTTTAGATTCGGTGGTAGAAACCGGTGGGCCTGATTCTGGTCTCATTTATACCGGAGTGAATCCAGAGTAACTCTAGTGAAGTAAATGGGATTTACTCTGGTGTCATTGAGAACACAGCCTGTCTCTTTTGGAGTTGGCTTCCTGAGAGTGATTAATGTAATTTTGTCTGCCTGCAGCCCATGGGTTTGTTACGTTGCTTTGTTCTGGATGCATCTTCCTGTTCAGTGACCAGGAGGATTTTGTAAGTCAAAGCTTTCTCCTTGTAATAACAGTGACCACACAAGACCAAAGTACTGGGCCTTGTTAACCTGACGGTGCATGGATGCAAACTTACTAGAGAGTCCTGTGCAGAAAGCTGTGATCATTGGAAAATGAGAGTTGAAAATCCCAGAAACTCCAGCCCTAAGATGACCTTAGAGCTACATAAAGGGAAAAAGAGAGGGTTTGAATTCTAAGTCAGCCAATCTTCAAGAAATAACACTTGGCACAGAATTGTTACTTGATTCTCTTGTGTGCTGGTGGTATAAATTACTAAAGGGTGTGTGGTTTGCCTGATTAATCTCTTGCTCAGTACAAGCTCTGAACTGTATATCTAGTTTAAAAAGCTCAGGGATGTTGGAAGAATTCAAAATATCTGCTAAAAAATGTTGTCCGTCTTCAAGCTTTACCGACCCAGATAGCCCTGGCCCACCCATGAAATCCTGTAACTTTGTGTTCTAGTTCTGAGTAAGTTAGTTTCTTAGTATCTCAAACAGGATAGTACCAGCTGTTCTCTGTAACCATGGATATTGATAGAATCTGAAATGTTGATATTGGAAAATTGATTTATGTAGGGAATAAATAATTCTCTAAAGCCCTGGCATGAATTCCTAAAGGGGCAGGATAACACCAAGCAAATTAGGCCTTATGATGTTAAAGCTGCAGTGTTCCTTCCTTGGAGGAAAGGTGTGGGATAAGACAAAATGTTGTTGTTATAGCATCAAATGATCTAAGGTTGAGTTAGTGCCTTAACATAGCCTTGCCAACTGGCTTGGGGCTGAAGTGCGGAAGTCCCTCTCTACCTGTAAGAGAAGGCAAAACCTATTTAATTCTATTACAGGCCCCTGAGAGGAAAAAGGGTGGAGCTAATTCCAATCAAGTGAAGATGTTCACGTATACCAAGAGGGTGTTGTCATGTTCCTGGTGATTCGTAATTGTTTGTTTGTTAGGGGGCAGCATTTCTAATGGCGACTGGTAGATTGTATTTTTGTTTCTTCCTCTTGCTTTTGATTAATACATGATTTGTAACTGCACCTGTGCTAGCAATCACTTTGTGTGTTATGCAATGTCCACTTTGGGAGACTATTACCATGCTGCGGGCAGGAGAACAATATGAGCCAGTTTGTACACAAGTTAGGGGGCTGCTACTTCAGATCCTTACTTACACGGTCTGAAATAACTGAGACTTCTTGAGAAGCTAAAGGTTTTCAGGATCAGATCCTTCGGCACTAGGCCTCATAACATGCCTCTAGGGGATAGGGAAAAATTCACCTTTTACATACTGGGAAATTGAGGCACAAAGCAACGTGACTAGCCCAAGGTCAAACAGTGGGAGAACCAGGAGTAAACCCTAGGAATTGCAACTCCCACTCGTGTGCTCGGTGCGAGACGCTTCCTGCAGACTAGTAGTTAAATGTTCCATATCCAAGCACTTACAGCTTAGGCCTTTTAGGCACTGAGGCCCATCTGTTGTCATCTGTTGGAAGTGGGAGCCTGCAGGTGGGGGAAGAGAGAAACATGTGTTGCTAATCAGAGGTTACAAGCATTGCTACTCTGTCCTGAAAGCATGTTTCAGGTTAAAGGCCTAGTAGGAAAATGATGAATGTGGTTTACCAGTGAAAATGTCCAGTACTACAGTGTGTTTAAAGATCTGCTCAGCTAATCCTACAATGGAATAATAAATTACTGTAGTGTCCTTTAAGCAAGGCCTGTGCCGTATGCTCTTTATTAGTCCTAAATGTTGTGTCAAGAACCCTAGATCTGTGCGCTTGGTTCTGGGGTGGTGGGGGAGACTTGCAATTGGAGGCTTATACCTAGCAGAGCTCTGATGTTTACTAGGCAGGTGCCTTCTCCAGTAGGTGTTGGGCATGCGAGAAGCGGGGTGGACTGTGGCTGGCTAGAGTGGGGGTGAATATGTGGGCAGTGGATCACGTTCTTGTGTGTCATTTCCATCTTGGAAAAATAATCTGGTTTAATTTTAATGGCTTTTGACAGCCAAGCCAGTTTAGATGACCGTGTTCTGCATCTCTCTCACACAGACCAGTTCAGGCCATCCCCAGGGTCTCTTCCTCCCTGTTTGTTAGAGGCAATGCAGGTCACCCAGAGCTGCTTGCATATTCTTCAGTCCCTCAAACCTGCCTCCCACCTCTACTGCCTTCTGTCCTGTTGTGCTCTGCAAAGAGCAGCAAACTCTTCAGCACAGAAGCATTGACTGCAGAATGGAGCCATCCTGTGGCACAATCCTGGAATTATGCAGCACCCGAATAAAGAGGAAACTTGCTTAGAATTTGGTTGCATAATCAAGTAGGGTGTAGGGCCTTGCCTCTGAGTGATGCTCATCCCAGCAGGTGTTTTCTTACCCACCCCCAGTTCTTCCTGTAGTTATCAATGACTTGATTACCCCAGGGCAGCAGTACTGTCCAAAGGTGTGCCAGGAGCTCCTAGTGTTCATCAAGTGCCTATTCTGCTGAGACTGCCTTTTATGGTACACGTTACCCCATGTGTCCTCCGACTTTGGTTATGATTTTGTTGTGAACTGGCTGGCAAGCTTGCATTAGAATTGACATTTTCATGGCAACTTAATAAGACCCCCTTATCCGTTGTGTTTTTTTTTTTAAACACAACATCAAAACCCCACCCTAAGAAACTCGGTGTAGATGAGCATCGGCACTGAGTTTTTCTTTTCCATGGGGGTGCTCCACCCCTGATCTGTCCCGAAGCCCTGCCCTCCCCCCGCCTCTTCCTGTCCGTGCCCTACCCCAAGGCCCTGCCCTTGCTCCACCTCTTCCTGCCCCTCTCCCTGAGGCCCTTGCCTGCTTGCTCCTCTCCGCCTGCCCCAAAGCCCTTCCCCCAGCTGCCAATCAGCTGTTTGGCAGTGCCTCCAATCAGCTGATCGGGGTGCTGCCAAACAGCTGTGGCGGGTGGGTGCTGAGCACCCACTACTTTATTTTATTTTTTTTTCCCATGGTTCTTCCAGCCCGGAGTGCCCACAGAGTCGGCGCCTATGTGGATGAGGGCAAGCTCTAACTCAGTGGGCTTTTAACTGCTTCCTGGCCTTATGGGGATGAGATGGGCTGTAGGCAGAGGGAAATCATTGCTTGTGACGTGATTGGCAGTAAACAAACTACGATGTTACAGAGCTAATGGGGAGCTAATCCCAATAGGTGATTCTTGCTGCTAGCTGGTGTATCTTGGAGAATTTTGAATGTAGCATTGCGACAGTACCCTTTTTATCAGCAGACTCTAAATTTAGTGACCTGGGAACTCTTTTTTTTTTTTTTAATCCTAGTGACTGTCTTACATATTGTTGCTTGGTAAAGATCCAAATGTCAATGGCTAGAATGACAAGATGAGGTACTTTTACTGGACCAGCAACAGTGCATTTTTTTCATAGGACCCGTGTGTGTGTTATAACATCGTATGTATGTTATAACAAAATCTGTATCGTTTATACAGAACAAATCTGATGCTTATGAACCTCAAAGTTGGAAAACTCATCTTAATTAATTCCAGATACCGTTGTTTCCTTCAACCTAAGTGAGTTATTGCTTATTTTGTTGTTTTTGTTTTTTCTTTTGTGAATGCCTGATTTCATTACTCTTGTATTGTGGTAGCACCTTGGGGCTGCAGCTCCATTGTGCTGGGTGCTGTACAAAACATACCAAAAAAGAGTCTCTGACCCCAGGGGTTTGCAGTTATAGTTATGTCCCTTGGAAACCTTCATGAACTTGAAGTTATATACCTGTGTTTATAAATGTATAGCTGCATTTTGGGTGTGTATGTGGCTATAATATATATGCAGACACACGCCATGATTTTATGGAAGGGTTCAGCACCCAACATTCCAGTTGAAGTACATGGAATCTCTAGGTGCTCAGTACTTCTGAAAATTAAGCTGTGCATGCACTATATAATGTATGTGTATACATAGCACGTGTGTGTAAATTTTGTGCACATTTTCCCTCATCCCAGGTTTCTCTTAGAGCAATCTCAGACAAACTACAGTATGTACAGTAAATATAAATAGTTTGTTGTTAGACTTGAGGGGTGACTTGCTTTGCTGGGGGTTATTTCTGTTCATCCACCCTGAGTAGGTTGGGGATGTTGCAAAACCCACATTAAGTATGTTCTGAATTGCTGTAACATGCTTTCAATTGTAAGCGTTTCAAATATCACACAGTTACCTAGTATAACAGGTCTTGCCAGGTGCTGTAAACAAGCAGCTCATTAAAGAGATAGCAGCACTATTTTCCAGCGATGTAGCAGGGAGTCTTCCTGCATGAAAACTGCGTAGATATAAACAAAGCAGTGGATCTCATTTCACTTATTTATTCTTCTTTCTTGTAAGGTCCCCTGCAGCAGAGGTGCTGTCCTGGGATTGGTAAGAATCCCTTCCCCTTTTACAATCCTCCCCCTCAAGGCCAGTCTCCAGCAGCTCCTTTCAGAACCTGTCTGTGCCTTTCCCATTTTATTTGCTGTACAAATGTATATAGGATGCTGCAATCCCTGTCCTGATCAGCATGCTCATCTTTCAGTAGTGGCCTCCAACTCATGTCACTCAGCAGTGATCTCCCCATCATCACAGGCTGGTGGTAGACCATCTTGCTACCACAGTGTGCTCAGCATGGGAGAAAGAGCCAGGTCCATGAATCAAACTTGTGTGTGCTGCATATGTGGCAATGCACAGCACTGGTACCTCTACGCCAAGCTATTTCATTGCGTTTAAATGAACTGGTGTACTGGATCAAAGCCCTTTCCTTGCGGAAAGGGGAAGGAAGGAGCATTTTGTTGAGAAGCTGGTTCCAGGTGGTAATCTATTAAAGATGACGCAGTGTTGCAAAAAGCTGCCTGCACTGCAGGGCACAGGGAAAGGAGGAATGTGGCATATAACCCTTATAGCTGTTAGCTAGGTCTATGCAACTACAACTGAGTGAGCACCTGGACTGTGTTTGCATTCAGCTGCCTCGCTCCCTTATGGTAAAGTTCTGTGGAATTTTAACATGACTGAAACAAACAGGTTTCTATAGAAATCCCTGTAAAATCCCATGCAATGAAATCTGGAGTGAGAGCCTTACTGTGGAAGGGATTTTTGTCTCTTACAGTCACCCAGTGGAAGCCAAGAACAAGGAACTTGTTCGCCACTGGATTCAACTGGACTGTTCCATAAAGGGGTGAAGGATCAGATTTGGTGCACTCAAGTCTACAAGAGCAATCTCTGCCATATGTCCCCTACAAACCATCAAGCCATGAAATTCCCTCCTATTTTAGATGGGTCCTGTGGCTTGTTGTAGATCCTGATAGGGAAGGAGGCTCACCAGGCTCTGGATGTGGGAAATGCTTCCACCTAGATTGCCTGAGGGTTATGAATGTCTTAACCCGAGGCTCAGTTGGAGTGGATGTGAGACTGCTGGGTGTGCTGTGGGGGTGGCTGCTAGGCCAACCTAAAGTGCTTGTCAGAGGGTCAGGTACCTAGCTCTTGGGGCTGGGAGCTTTCAGATGGTGGAGCAAGGAAGAACATGTGTTGCTATTGAGCAACCTCCCTTCCTAACCTGCCAAAGTTCAATGCTTCCAAGCGTAGTTGGCCGAAAGGAGGGTCACTGCAGCAGGCAATGGTTCTTGGGGAAACAAAGGAGGGGAAACCTTCTAGGAAAGGAATTATACATCTTCCACTGAATAACTGCTATCATGTAGCCACGTAACCAACACATTCTGTCAGTAACTCAAGTAGTAACTCAAGGCATTGGCACCCTGACAGCAGGATTGTCTGGCTATGTAGACTCCCTCCTCAGGCCCTTCGTTACCAGCACTCCCAGCTATCTTCGAGACACCACCGATTTCCTGAGGAAACTACAGTCCATTGGTGATCTTCCTAAAAACACCATCCTAGCCACTATGGATGTAGAAGCCTCTACACCAACATTCCACACAAAGATGGACTACGAGCCGTCAGGAACAGTATCCCCGATACTGTCACGGCTAACCTGGTGGCTGAACTTTGTGACTTTGTCCTGACCCATAACTATTTCACATTTGGTGACAATGTATACCTTCAAATCAGCGGCACTGTGATGGGTACCCGCATGGCCCCACAGTATGCCAACATTTTTATGGCTGACTTAGAACAACGCTTCCTCAGCTCTCGTCCCCTAATGCCCCTACTCTACTTGCGCTACATTGATGACATCTTCATCATCTGGACCCATGGAAAAGAAGCTCTTGAGGAATTCCACCATGATTTCAACAATTTCCATCCCACCATCAACCTCAGCCTGGACCAGTCCACACAAGAGATCCACTTCCTGGACACTACGGTGCTAATAAGCGATGGTCACATAACCACCACCCTATATCGGAAACCTACTGACCGCTATTCCTACCTACATGCCTCTAGCTTTCATCCAGATCATACCACTCGATCCATTGGTTACAGCCAAGCGCTACGATATAACCGCATTTGCTCCAACCCCTCAGACAGAGACAAACACCTACAAGATCTCTATCATGCATTCCTACAACTACAATACCCACCTGCTGAAGTGAAGAAACAGATTGACAGAGCCAGAAGAGTACCCAGAAGTCACCTACTACAGGACAGGCCCAACAAAGAAAATAACAGAACGCCACTAGCCATCACCTTCAGCCCCCAACTAAAACCTCTCCAACGCATCATCAAGGATCTACAACCTATCCTGAAGGACGAGCCATCACTCTCACAGATCTTGGGAGACAGACCAGTCCTTGCTTACAGACAGCCCCCCAATCTGAAGCAAATACTCACCAGCAACCACACACCACACAACAGAACCACTAACCCAGGAACCTATCCTTGCAACAAAGCCCGTTGCCAACTCTGTCCACATATCTATTCAGGGGATACCATCATAGGGCCTAATCACATCAGCCACACAATCAGAGGCTCGTTCACCTGCGCATCTACCAATGTGATATATGCCATCATGTGCCAGCAATGCCCCTCTGCCATGTACATTGGCCAAACTGGACAGTCTCTACGTAAAAGAATGAATGGACATAAATCAGACGTCAAGAATTATAACATTCAAAAACCAGTTGGAGAACACTTCAATCTCTCTGGTCACTCGATCACAGACCTAAGAGTGGCTATACTTCAACAAAAAAGCTTCAAAAACAGACTCCAACGAGAGACTGCTGAATTGGAATTAATTTGCAAACTGGATACAATTAACTTAGGCTTGAATAGAGACTGGGAATGGATGAGTCATTACACAAAGTAAAACTATTTCCCCCTGGTATTTCTCCCTCCCACCCCACCCCCCACTGTTCCTCTGATATTCTTGTTAACTGCTGGAATTAGCCTACCTTGCTTGTCACCATGAAAGGTTTTCCTCCTTTCCCCCCCCTGCTGCTGGTGATGGCTTATCTTAAGTGATCACTCTCCTTACAGTGTGTATGATAAACCCATTGTTTCATGTTCTCTGTGTGTGTATAAATCTCTCCTCTGTTTTTTCCACCAAATGCATCCGATGAAGTGAGCTGTAGCTCACGAAAGCTTATGCTCTAATAAATTTGTTAGTCTCTAAGGTGCCACCGGTACTCCTTTTCTTTTAACTCAAGTAGGTATCCTAAGAGTAACAGGGAGCTATTATTTTTTTAACCTTTAAGAAACTGACATCCCGATTCTGAGCACCTTGCCCAGGGCCCGCAAGACCCTGCTTCCAGGAATGCTTGGCCGATCCATTCTTTAGTTTTGAGGTAGTTTGGTGTTCAAATAGTACGTACTGGGTGTTCTCCACATGGCATAGCTCGCTGGTGCTTGTTTGACATTTCCTGCATCTGGGACAGTGCCTCAAACTGAGAAAAAGAAACAACAGCACCCACACAATCCCTGCAATGAAATTAACTTTTCCAAATGCCTGTATAATACCCAGCCCAATGCTTGTTGTGTGCTATATAAATCATACTCTCTTGATGGTATACACAATGGAAACAGAACCCTCTTTTGGGGAAGCCATTTCCCCTTGTCCCAACTACCCATAAAATTAGTTGCACAGGCAACCTTAACCCTGGCATTTCCTAACTATTGAGTGCTTGACTTTGCAACATGAGTAATGCTCTTTTAACATAGTTTTTTTTTTTTTTTGGAGTGTAATTATTTATATTGCAGTAACACTTACAGTCCTACCTGAAATTGAACTGTAATGTGCTAAACATGCAAATTACACAAAAGACATTCCCTGCTCCACAAAGTTACAATCTAAATAGACAAGACAGACTGAGGAAGTAATAGTATCCCTTTTGTAGATGGAAAATTGTGGAACAGAGAGATTGAGTGATTTGGCCAAGGTCAAGCAAAAAATCTATAGCAGAGCTAGGAACCAGGCTTAGATCTTCTGATTCCCAGTCCAGAGCCTTAACTGCAAGATGCTAATAAAGCACAGCATTAGTTAACTAAAATGTAAATTTGCTATTGTTGATAGCTACACAACAATTGTTTCTTATAAAGGTCACCTAGTCTAACAAGCCTGTGTTTTTGTTTTTTTTTTCAGTCTGTTACACCTCCAAGACCTCGTCCTATCTCTTGGGTTGTTGAGCTGAGTGAATGGAGCAATAGATTGGTAGTGTAGAGGAGAATTCTCTTATGCACCCCCCAGTATAACATCATTAGTGAATTATAAAGTGACCGTGAGTTGTTGCATAAGGAGCAATACAAACTCTTACTATTTGTTTGGCTCCAGATGAAGAGGGAACATCAACAGTCACAATGTTCCTGATCACTGACCAACTAGTAATCCATGTATTTTAGTAAAAGCACTTTATTTCTTAAGCTTTATGTAAACAATGGAAGCTGTGAGCAATAGGCGGTGGGGAGAAACTGGTCTAGGGACTAAGCTTACTTTAAAGCGAAACACGCCAAGCTGCTGAGCCTGGGGAGAGCTTAATTAAAGTTGAAGGAGAAAAACTTCCAAAAAAATAGTAGGTACTTAAATGGGACATTTTTGTTCTGGGTTCAGAATGTTTCCTGTTTCTGTTGGTATCGGCTTTAATAAAACCAAATAATCTCCAAGAAAAGTACATTGGAACTCTCTTTTTAAGAGGCACTTTCCAGATGAAAATTTGTAACACTATTTTTATTGAAACAGAATTTTAACACTCTAATTTATATTCATCTTTTCATGCTGTTTCTTTGCTTGGACCTTGACGTTGCAATAAGTGGCACACAGCTAAGAGCCCTGTACCAATCTGCATAGACTTCAGTGGGTCTCCACATGGGGGTAGGGTTCCACCTGCACACTTTTCATTGCAGGATTGGGGCCTTGGACAGGTAAGTAACACCAAACTTGAAGAATTTCACTTCCTGGTTCTCTTACACTAGCCCAACATGCTTGGATTTGGGTTTCCTTCAATGCTGGAAAATGTTCAATGGTCTTTTGTTCTGCAAGTGATTTTTAGTGATTATTTAAATATAACTAATGAAAGCATTTCTATTAGGTATTGTAAATTTCACACACCAAAAAAACCTTTCATTTTGATCTGGATTATAGTGGTAGTAACTGTTTAATGTGTTTGCTACCTTTGAAATATCCAAGGAAAGAATTTGGGAGGTTTTTAAAAAAACAAAAGGCGGAGAAGGGATCCCATAAAATCCTACACCCTGAAATACTTTGTTTCCAGCCTATGTTTGAGTGGAAATCAGCCACAAAATCATTTTTATGTTGAAATTCAATTTGAAGAAGCTCTTAAACTAATTGGATACCACGGAAAAATAGCACTGTCCATGTATAATTAGATAAAAGAACCTTATTTCTCCTCCTCCTTATAGTTGGAGCTGTGGTTTCTCTGGACCACACTTCCTACAGCCTGCATAGAAGGCTGTCATGATGGCAGCCCTTTATAGGCCTGTTTGCCTCTTCTGTGTGTTCAGGTACTTACTTTAGCTGCAGAGGACTTAATTTCTGGGCTCCAGTGGGTCTTAATGTTTTAACTAGTCATCATTGATTTGTCTTAATTAGTGTGTGTAAATTGCCAGGCTACTTACCACAATGCCCTGGTACCATCTGTCCAGATGGGGAGTTGCAGGGGTTTTTTGGAGCCACAGAAGGGGGTCCCCAGGGTCTCAGGTAGGATTATCAAATCTAGCTAGATTTTTATATCCCAGCTAACTCTGTGGTCTTTGAGTTTGGGACTTCAAGGTTAAGGTTTGCAGTGCCTTGTTTGGGAAAATTGCCAGAAAGCATTGTTGGGGGTGAGATGAGTGTTGCAATTGGTTTCAGTGTACTTGTCTTGGGGGCTCATTAACCATGCTCATTACAGCATGTGAATGGGGGAAATGACTATGCTCTACCAGAGCCAGCTCCTCTTAATGTAATTTATGTGAGAGCTCAATTAATCCAGGCAGTCACTTGGAATGTACAATGGAACGAATATCTTATTTAAAAAAAATATACTTTGTGTATATATAGATTTTCCTTAGGAGAGTCTTCTCCTTTAAGAGGTATCGGTGGCCCAGATTTCCATTGCAGCAAGGAGCTATAATTTATCTTGGTGGGAGGGAGATTGTACAGTTACTGGATCATGGGTAGAGTTGGGTATTAGAAGATCGCCTGGTCAGAGCCATCCCACCTCCCGTAGGGAAGGTTGCTGTGAACTCCACCATCCCTGGAACCAACAACCAACTTCAACCAGACATCATCATCACCAACAAGGACCGGAAGAAGATCATCATTGTGGACGTCACAGTGCTCTTTGAAAACAGGACCCCTGACTTTCCATGACTCCCTATCTCAAAAGCTGGAGAAATATGCCCCGCTGGCTGACACCCTGAGAGCTAGGAGCTATGAGGTTCAAACTCATGTGCTGATCGTCGGAGCCCTGGGCAGCTGAGACCCCAGTAACGAGCAAGTGCTGAGAGAATGTGGAGTCGGTCAACGCTACTCTCGACAACCAATCCTAAATTCTCAGTTACTGAGGGACGATCTGCAGTCATTGCTATATTTTGCTTTCTGCCACAAACTCTCTGTATAACTTTTTTCATGAGTAATGTACCTTAATACTTGGATGCTAAATATCTAAAGTGTATTCTTAAATTCATTCACCTAAATTTAGGTTATTGCTGATTATGCACTATATGTATCTTATGAGTTTAAAAGCAAACTTGGTATTTGTGGATAATCTAAGCACTATACCCAGATGTACAAACACTCTTTTCTCAGCCTGTATATTATATAATTTTAACATTAGCTTTAATAAAAATTTTAAATTTGTTTGTATCAACAGTTGTGCTCAGAGGTTCAATTTGGGACCCTGTTATGCTGGGCAGTGCAAGGACATGTGCTCAGAGTCAGTCCCTCTCCGCGAGAGCTTACAATCCAAGGCTTTGATTCAGGAAAACATCCCTCTGCAGCAGTGTGCTTAAGTTTCACTGAAGTCAGTGCAACTTGAACAAATACTTAACTTTTAAGCATGTGCATAAGTGCTTTCCTGAATCAGAGCCTAAATATAGGCAATACGTGACAGATGGGTGTAGAACAAGAGAGAGAAGATCAAAGTGACAGTCATAGAAATGCAAGTCTGCATACACTGTACACAAAGGTAATTTGGAGCCCTGATAGTACTTATCATATTTAAAAATAGAATAAGTGAACGAGATAAATGACTTGCTAGCGAGCCCACTTGCCTGTTACATCCTGTACTGGATACACACCCCATTCAGAGTATAGTTTATGGGAGTTTGCAGTGATTCGAGGACCTTTCCTATCCCACAGTGCCAGTTTTGATTTTGGTGAGAAGACTTAATTGCATATTAGTTTCTACCTTAATGTAGTTCTGGCTCATTCAATCACCCCAGTGAAATGACTTTTTTAATTGACTTTTAGATGGCTGGTGATCTTTTTCTTTTAAAGTCTCCTGGCACTTAACAGGTTTCTACATTCTACCCTGTTCCTGATTTACTTTCTGAAGTTAATTTTTCCATTCCTCAGGGAGATGTTTATAGGATTTTGGAGGGGTTTTTTTTTTAAATAGATCTGCAGTTATCGTGCACAGAGCGCTTGCAGGCTCAGGCTGTGAACAGAGGCAAGTTACAGCAGGATCTATTGCAGCCAGGGCAGAACTATGCTATCTGTCATCGTCCCCAGTAGGGATGTAAAATATTAAATGGTTAAATGATAGGTATTAGTCTTACTGTTAATACATTGCAGTTAACGTTTAAATAGATAGTAATACCTAATGTGCCTGTTAAAAACGCCGCACCAATACCAGAAATATGTAGCAATTGTGCTGTGAGAATTGGGTTTTAAGTGTCCTTATTTTATGTGGGCCTTATTTTCTTGCCTGTGTATTTTTTCTGCATTTCATAGTGTATGTGAAACTATGTTCCGCATTGTTAGAACCATTTCTATAGAACTGATGTCACGCTTCGATAGCGTTAACCTACTTGATGTTGTTTGAAGGTTTATTGTGATTTTTGGTAACTACTTTTCCAGAGCAGTAAGTGCACCCATAGTTTGAAGATGGAGCGATCGAAAAGAAGTAATGCTTGGAATCATTTCACAAAGATAACAGAAGACACCATTAAATGTAAACTGTGTAATACAGAGCTGAGGTATGCAAACCGTTCCAGAGCAATGCTGAACCATTTGAAGCTGAAACATTCCGGTTTCATGTGAAAAAGAATGCAAAAATCAAACACTGACTGTTTCTGGCAGTTCAAAAAAAATGCAACACACAACGTGCCAAAAAACTAGCAGAGTTATTGTGCACCATGATCATTACAGATATGTTGCCTATAAGTGTGGTTGAAGGTACAGGTTTTTGTGCATTGATGAGTTTTGTAGAACCTGAATACCGTGTGCCTGTGAGACAGACTGTAACCCCGCGACTAGAGAAGTGCTACGAAGACTGAAATCTCTCTGGGAAAAATTGGAAAACACCATTAAAGTAGCTTTCACCACTAACTGCTGGACAGCATTAACTACAGAAAGCTACATGACTGTTACTTGCCATTCTATTGAAAATTGGGAGCTTTGATCCACAGTTCTACAAACTGACGTACAGTGGAAAACCTTGCTGAAAAATTAAACACTACAGTGGAAAGATGGGGAGTGGAAGGCAGTGTCTTGGAGTGAGTACACAATAATGCAAGCAACATTGTGCTCGCAAATGCACCGTGGTATGTTACATGGGAATCTGTCAATTGTTTTGCTCACATTTTGCAACTAGCCATAAATGATGGGTTTTCTTCAAGTAGTGTGGATTGTGCTTTTGCAGCTGCAAGTAGACTAGTTGCACACTTCCACCCCAGCACCGTGGCTGCAAAAGCACTTGAAAGAAAACAAACATAGCTTCAGGTTAAGTGACACCATCTGATCCAGTTGTGTAAAACTTGCTTGAATTCTGTATATGATATGTTCGAAAGACTCAATGAGCAAAGGTGGGCTATAACAGCTGTGCTTTCAGATAGCTCTGTAACAAAACAATCTGCTGCCCGAACGTTTCAGCTGCAAGATGAGCACTGGCAATCATACCTCACCAATCTATTAGAATTCTTTGAAGAGTCAACAAATGTGTGGACATGGATGATCCCGTGGATATAGTGTTCTTGGATTTTCAGAAAGCCTTTGACAAGGTCCTTCACCAAAGGAACTTAAGCAAAATAAGTAGTCATGCGGTAAGAGGGAAAGCTTGGAGTGTAAACATAATTTCAGAGAATGAACAGACGACTAGAGGTTGTAAAAACTCATCATATAGCTAAATAGTCTGAGCATGGACTAAGCTTGAATACGTTACATAGGAGATATTTAATGTCCACTAAAGACTCCTCCAATGCATTATTCTAGGTATAAATCTGAAAGTGGTTCCTTGCTTGGTATAGTGTGTTCTTAATTGAAGCTGACCTTCTCTTGGTCTGAGGTTAGCAGAACTCTGCAAAAAGTCCCCAGTGTCCAAATCCCTTTTGTATTTGTGTTCCACAGCCTTCATATGTGTGAGAACTTTGCTGTTGGCAAGTAATGGGACAAGTCTATTGGTGGGAATGTTTTATGTTGTGAATCTACGTACAATGAATCCAAGTAGTAGTAGTAATTTTCCACGTCAACAGCAGAAGATTGTTAGTTTCCCACTTCTCTCTTGGCAGTCAGAACTAATACCCGAATACCTATTTGGAAAAGATCCCTCCAAGAAAACAAAACATAAGACTTTGTGTTCATTTGAGAACCTTGTATAGGTCTCCCACATTTGATTGGCCTGAGATCCTCCAGTCCCATGGTGTAAATGAGGCAGAAGGGAGTCAGCATAAACTGAAGTATATTCATTTTTATTTTGACAACAGCTCAGTGAAAGTTAAGGAAGCACGCATGATGCAGAAAGAAGGTTCAGAGCTGCCAGTGCCACTAAAGGAGGATCAAAGCTAACCAGCCCAGCTTTGAAAGTGGATAAAGCCAACCCAGCCAGGATATGGGCTGAGTCACAGTGTTTCCAAGGTGGTCTCCTGTGGAACCCTGACCGGATTTTAAAGCTGCTCGCCTGTACTGAACCCATAAGAAACAGCTGTGACAGTTCCACTACCTACGCATGCCTAGGGGTGAATTCCCCCTGGGGTCACAGCTGCCGCCCAAGGTGAATGTGGTTGGATTATTTAATTGCAAGATGATTTCACTTGTGCCATGATATATGGAAACAAAGCTGCATCATTAATTTCTTTCTGTCTACTTGTCCTTGTGGTAAATTCCAAAAATTCAGTGAAAAGGAATTTTTTAGGGTGGCGGGAAAAATGGAATGGGGCAGTCCCCTCCTTTCATTTTAAAAACAAAATCCCACAACTAACCACTTAAACTTACTAGACAAATATAGTGGCCAAGTTCTGCCTTCATTTGCTCCCCTTCTGATCACTTGGGTTGCACAGGATGTAATTCAGGCAAAATTTCCCCCTTTATTAGTAACTTTCTGTAGAGAGGAGTGAATAAGTTGTCTCCCCTCCCACCTCCCACGCCCATAAAACAAATCTGCACTAAAGGGCAATCAGGATGTTTGTATTAACTGTCTAGCGAGCAACCTTCATGCTGCTTCTGCTGCCGCAAACTGCATAAGATAATTGCATCGTTATCATTTAATCCTTGAGTAGAATAAAAAAATAAAGTAATTGGGATAGAACATTGCCAGGGGATAAATCCATCCAGCCTTTTAAAAATAAACTTGGCTGGGCCTCCACTTTTCCAAGTCTGTTATCCCATGGCAGTGTTCTTCCCATTGCATTCAGGCTCAGGCATGCAATGAGTGCTTGCTCTTTCTTAAGGCCTCTCTGTCCTTATCATTGCAGCCGAGTAGCTCACAGAAAAATGAGACACGTGCAACCTGCTCTTGGACCGGATAGATTTTTCAGAAGCACCATCAACAAAACAGGAAACTTCTCCTTGCATTCAAACAAAGTTGATCAGAAACCAGCTGAAATGAGAGGAGCTAGGAGTTAAAGGGACTGCTGACCCCTTTCTTTATTGCTTTTTAATTTGTTTACTTGGCTCTCCATTGTCTATAATACCATCTGAGTAGCTTGAAAATACAGTTTCCTTCCCCTCCAGTTTTTCCTGTTCCACTTGGCAGGCATTGTTTGGGTTTCTCCCTCTCCCGTTTGTGTGTGCGCATGTGAAGTTAGTGCTGGTACAAAGACAACCCTGGAGAATTTGTCCACAGTACGAGGTTTCCTGATCCTCACATTACCCTGAGAGCGCACCTCTTTCCTGACCTCCAGAGTCTCCAGGGCCCATTCAACCCTGGTCCCTGGAACAGTTCAAATAAAACAGCACAAAGTGAAAGGTATTTTACCCGCCAGCACCAAAGTTTAGGATTCTGGGTGTCTCCTGCAATGGTTGATCCCACTACTAGCTTACAGCCGAGCAGGGGGCTGCTGCGTTCCTCGGACTGCTTCAACTGATGTAGATTCTGTGGAGACTGTAGCAGGGGAAAGACACAACTCAGAACTCTGGTCATGGCAGATAGGTAAAGGAAAAGTTATTCTTGAACTAGGTCTTGTTTAAGACCTGACCCGAAATCATGAGTCTGAACACTCCTAAGCTTGAGGAGACCTAACACTGAATCGACACGTACACACATTTTTCAATTCAAATATAAAATCTGCTATTTTAAAATAGCATCCTTATTTCCTTGAAAGTTGAGAATCTTTTTTCCCCAAGTATTCTGGCTGTGTGGCTGGTAGAGAAGCCTGTGGCATGGCCAGTGTGGCTGTTTGCGAACGCAGCCCTCTGTGTTTAAGGTTCAAGGTATCATTTTAAAGAATAACAAAATTGGCCGGCAGCAGAGACCACACTGAAGCAGCGTGACTGCCATGGTGAGAAAGTGCTGGGGGGAGAAAAAACACCCCCTTATGCAAGGATGCATTTTTGTGAGGTTTAATAAGAGCTGAACAGTCTGCTGTCTCTCTCTTTCCAGCTTTTCATGTAAAAGAGTTGTGGTCAACTTTGTGGAGTGAAATGGAGGTGAAACCACCCACAAATATCTGTCAATATACTTCTGCTTACTGATAAATGACCATGAGTCATCAACTTCCCTGCTCTCAAAGCATGCACAGGGCACTCCACTGAGCCTAGGTCGGTGGTCTCCAACCTTTTTTACACCCAAGATCACTTTTTTTAATCTAAGGGCAACCCAGGATCTGCCCTGCCCCGCTCACTCCATCTCCCCCCCCCCACTTCTCTCTGTCACTCACTGTCCCCCACCCTCATTCACTTTTGCCAACTGGGGCTGAGGGCTGGCATTCAGGGTGGGTGTGTGCAGGCTCTGGGCTGGAGCCCAGGGGTTCGCAGTGTGGGAGGGGGTGAGGGGTGCAAGCTCTAGAAGGGAGTTGTTTGGGTGCAGGAGGGGGCTCCAGGCTAGGGCAGAGTTTTGGGGTGCAGGAGGGGGTACAGGGTGCTAGCTCTGGGAGGGGGATCAGGGCTGGGGCAGAGTTTTGGGGTGCAGGAGGGGGTTCAGGGTGCAGAAGGCAATATGGGTGCTGTCTCTGGGAGGGGGCTGGGGTTTGGGGTGCAGGAGGGGGGTTGAGGTGCTGGGTCAGGGTGGGGGCTCAGGATGGGGCTTCTGGTGCAGGAGGGGGTTTGGGGTTCAAGAGGGGGTATGGGGTGCCGGCTCCAGGAGGGGCTCAGGGATGAGGGTTGGAGTGCAGCCTCTTGCCGTGCAGCACTTACCTCCGGCGGCTCCTGGTCGGCAGCGGGTGCAGCGAGGCTAAGGCAAGCTCCCTGTCTACCCCGGCCTCACGTTACTCCTGGAAGGGGCCAATGCACCCCTGTGGCCCCTTGGGAGTGGTGGGGGGCATGTGGCTCCATGCGCTGCCCCTCTCTGCAAGCACTGCCCCCTCAGCTCTCCCCGCCAATGGGAGCTGCGGGGACATCACTTGCAAGGCAGGAGCAGTGCACAGAGGGAGACCCCTGCCCCCCTCTTCCCCCCACCCGGGGCCGTTGGGCTGTGCTGGCCGCTTCCGGGAGCGGTGTGGGGTCCAGGTAAGCAAGGAGTCTGCCTTAGTGGCAGACACACTACGCCACCAGAGATCACAATCAGCTGCGAGATCCTCTAGGATGGACCAGTAGATCGTGATCAGCTGGTTGGTGACCACTGGTCTGGATGATGTTAATATCGAATGGCTACTGAAGTTGTAAAGGAAGCGAAGGGGCAGTGGGGCAATAGTTGAGCAGAGGTGCTGCCAGTCAGGAGTGTAGTGCATTTGGCATTGGTGGTTTGGGGATTGGGACAGCGTTGAGATTCATCTGCAAAGCCTGGGGTGGGGAGCCGAGGACTGGAAGAGCAGATCAGGACTGTGGTGCACTGGCTGAGCTGTACATAGGGAAACTTACGCAACACCTGTCTGTGCTGTCTGGCTCAAGCTAATCGCTGGTACTGTTAGCCCCTTGCACTCTTAAGACTTAATTCACTCCTAAATTAAATTTAAACCTATGGGATGTTTTGGTTGTTGTCTCTATCTAATCATTGGCATCAGACCCAATCAGCTGTCTTCGTACAAGCAGATTAGGTACATACCATGCTATGGCACACAGGAATTTCAGCTATAACCAGGGTTTGTGAGCTGTGTGTGTTCTCAACGTGGATGTGTTGCTAAACCCTCCATAGAGGGTGTGCAGAGAGCTGGCAATTGCAAGAGTCTGTGCAGAAACGTTTCCCGGAGCTGCATAAACTTTCTTTGCCTAAGCAAATACTCCCTCAGACAAAGGGCTCCATTCTCCCCCACCTGTGCACATGGCTGTTACCAGGAATCCACGTGTGTATGCAGGAGGAGAGGTCTCTCCCAAGCCCTCCTGCAAACAGTCACCTGTGTGCTTGCTTTCCACCAGAAACCTTTGCGCAGTCAGCAAGGTTCTGCGAATACCCACCTATGCCTTGGAGCAGTAAATGTCCCTCACAAATGAAATATCTCCTGTCAAGTACCAGCAGTGCAATAGGAATTGAGATTGAGAGAAGATCCAGTTGGCAAAATATCAGCTGCTCGTGTTTTTTTTAAACCAATGCATGTTCATTCCCTCGCATACACACAGACTCTGCATTTGTGTATAGCTCTTCCCACCGACCAGGCACTAGAAAACACCAGAGTCAGAAGCACTCAACTAGCATACAGTGCATTCCTTCATTCTCTGGCTGTTGGTAGGTGTCTGCATATTCCTTTTGCCACAGTTCAGCAACTTGCAGTGAAAGAGGATGCCCGGTTAACATTTTACCACAACTCCAGTTTCTGGTTTATTCACAGAAAGGTAGCCTGATCTACTGGGCTGTGTGCTGGTCTGGAAGCCAGAATCTCCCAAGTTCTTAGCACTGACCTTGATTCCTCTGTGGCCTGGTGTCTCCTAGGTGTCCACCTCCCAATCCATTCCCTGTGAGAACAGAAAGCAGTCAGCAGATTTGGAAGCAGGTGACTAGTGGATGGCAATTTTGTCATATGGATCACTCAGGGTTGGGCATCTGACATCTTGCACTTTGAAGCATCCCAGGGACTGCCAGCCAGCCTAGAATGTTAGAGATATGAGCCAGTGTCTGGAAAGATCAGCATGCGGGTACCTGTGCACATATGGTGTTGTTCCGTTACCAAGCTGGCTGAACATTGATATTGTTGTTAATAATCCCATTTAATGGCTCGGGGACCTAATGCACCCATCTGGTCGATCATCCGCTTCTGGGGCTCCTGCTTCCCTCTCAGAAAGAAGAAAATAATCTGTTTTGCAATTTGTTTTTCCAGGCTATGTAGCCAGCTGGTGTTTGTTTCCGAAAGATGGGTTGAGGTAGAAAGAACACTGGTCATAAAATTTCAGGGTACAATTCATCTTGCACAATTTTGACCCTCGCTACTTTAATAACTGTCTCCATCCCCTTGTGACAATCAGAATCCGCTGATGTGTATACTTATTGGCATTCTCCAGATTTGAACATCTGGGGGTTGCTGGCAGGATGTCTTCATTGGAGGGCCCTCAGCTCTAAAGCTCACTTCCCACCTGGTCTGATGGCAAAGCCAGAATCTTTTGACCTTCAAGGCATCTTCTATTTACTCAGGCCTTTGTCTGGAGGCTTGATTTGTGAGGGTTAAGTCATTTGTTTTGACATTGGACCATTAATGTTCCATAGATAAAGATTCCCAAGCCCCAGGGCTAAGTGTGATTCTTGCATTATAAACACATTGTCCATAAAAGAGAGTCCAAAGCCTTTGATATTATAAGGGCATTCTCTGTGAAAGCCCTTTAATATTCCTGGTCTAGCTCTTTTTTTGTTTCTAGCTAGTGTTATATCTTTTCCAAAAACAATCTTTGCAGAAGCCATAAGTTTGTTTAGGGTTTATTTAATTTAAATCAAACCAATATTGCTTTATTCTGTGGCACACGATTGGTGTTTGTTCTAGAAATGAAATTAAATGGTCACTTCGATCTTATGGATTGTGAAGAAGATGGTGAGTCTCAATTTTTTTAAGGGCTATTAAACTCTGCCCCGCTTCGGACCAGCAATCTGTCCAAAACTTGACTCCAATTCAAACAGCCCTATATTTGGGAGAGCCCAGATCCTGATCTCAGCTTTGTTGCTAGGCCCAGTATGTAAAGTTAAAAACAAGACAAGCTCTTGGATCTGAACACCATAAATTTTGATTTAAGTCCAGAACTAAATTTTATGGCTTTGGTTTATCTCTGCTTTGGATTACATTGCTCTATCTGCTTCTCTCTTCCACTTTAACAGCTGATTCTTATTTATTATTTCATATATTTTCATTGCAATAGCATCTAAATTCCCCAGCCCCACAGTGCTTTGCATTGTACAAACACACAACAAAAAATGATTCCTGCCCCAAGGAGCTTATTGTCTAAGTGAATACTGAATTCCAACTTTTTTTGGAATAGCCTTCCAAGGGAAGCAGTGGGGGCAAAAGATCTATCTGGTTTTAAGAGTCTACTCGATAAGCTTATGAAAGAGATGGTATGATGGGATAATGGTATTTTGGTAAGTAATTGATCTTTAAATATTCAGGGTAAATAGGCCAAATCCCCTGAGATGGGATATTAGATGGATGGGATCTGAGTTACCCAGGAAAGAATTTTCTGTAGTATCTGGCTGGTGAATCTTGCCCATATGCTCAGGGTTTAGCTGATTGCCATATTTGGGGTCAGGAAGGAATTTTCCTCCAGGGCAGATTGGAGAGGCCCTGGAGGTTTTTCACCTTCCTCTGTAGCATGGGGCATGGTTGACTTGAGGGATGCTTCTCTGCTCCTTGAAGTCTTTGAACCATGATTTGAGGACTTCAATAGCTCAGACATGGGTGAGGTTTTTCATAGGAGTGGGTGGGTGAGATTCTGTGGCCTGCGCTGTGCAGGAGGTCAGACTAGATGATCAGAATGGTCCCTTCTGACCTTAGTATCTATGAATCTAAGTATAAGAAGATGGACACCAGGTGGTTACAATAAATAGATGGGAGGGCACACAAGGTAACCGTGTGACAGATTTAAAATGCTCTGGCTCTTGCATATGTGATTATCTATTGGAAATAGCCATGTCCCAGTAAATTGAATGTTTCCAGGTGTTTGTTTAAAACAAACTCCATTTCATTAAGGTCCTGATTTCCCCGTGCAGTGATTAATGAAGATTGAAATGTGTGGGGGAAGCTCGTAATACACTAGTCAAGAAGAAGGGAAGCACTTGTTTGTTTGGGGGGTTTTTTTTCATAAGTTTTAAGGTCAGAAGGGACCACTATGATCACCTAGTCTGACCTCCTGTGTAACAGACGCCTTGGAATTTCACCCAATAATTTCTGCATCAAGCCCTTAGCTTGTGGTTGAGCTAGAGTTTATCTCTAAACATCCATTCTAAAGGATTCAGTTGATGGAGAATCTACTATCTCCCTGGATAGGTTGTTGCAGGGGTTAATACACACTGTTGAAAAGGTGTCCGTCTTTATTTCTAGTCCAAAATTTGTCTAGGTTCAGCTTCCAGCCATGCCAGCTGTTTACCAAGGAGGGGGAGATCTCTTCTGCTCTAGGCAGAGGACAGGAGCTGTTCTCTTTACTTGCCCATATGTCTCCCTTATTTTCTCCCTCCTTTGGCTTTTCATTCCCTGGCCATAGCTTGGTGTGTCTGCAGTCTTTACACAGCCCAGGTTTTTCTCTACTTTTTTTTCCATTATGATTTTCATATTTTCATCCCTCTCTATTGCCAAGAGATGTACCAGAGATGCAATTCCACTGCCTCAAATGACTTCTGCATCATAAATAGTTGGTGCACAGGTGTTAGTGCTCTCAGATTTCATACTTCAGCAAAGAACCATTTCAAATAAAATATGGTTGAAAGCTGCCTACTACTTCTAGTTGTCAGCTTTGTTTCAAAGTACTCTACCTTATTGAAGTAACAGGAACAAACTATCACGATGTGTAGAAAGAATAGTAAATATGGCAGGCGACCAGCTTGGCTTCACAGTGAAATCCTTGCTGACTTAAACACAAAAAAATAAGCTTACAAGAAGTGGAAGATTGGACAAATGACCAGGGAAGAGTGTAAAAATATTGCTTGGGCATGCAGGAGTGAAATCAGGAAGGCCAAATCACACCTGGAGTTGCAGCTAGCAAGAGATGTTAAGAGTAACAAGAAGGGTTTCTTCAGGTATGTTAGCAACAAGAAGAAAGTCAAGGGAAGTGTGGGCCCCTTACTGAATGAGGGAGGCAACCTAGTGACAGAGGATGTGGAAAAAGCTAATGTACTCAGTGCTTTTTTTGCCTCTGTCTTCATGAACAAGGTCAGCTCCCAGACTACTGCACTGGGCAGCACAGCCTGGGGAGGAGGTGACCTGCCCTCTGTGGAGAAAGAAGTGGGGTGGGACTACTTAGAAAAGCTGGATGAGCACAAGTCCATGGGGCCGGATGCACTACATCCGAGAGTGCTAAAGGAGTTGGCGGATGTGATTACAGAGCCATTAGCCATTATCTTTGAAAACTCATGGCGATCGAGGGAAGTCCTGGACGATTGGAAAAAGGCTAATGTAGTGCCCATCTTTGAAAAAGGGAAGAAGGAGGATCCTGGGAACAACTGACCAGTCAGCCTCACCTCAGTCCCTGGAAAAATCATGGAGCAGGTCCTCAAGGAATCAATTCTGAAGCACTTAGAGGAAAGTTATCAGAACAGTCAGCATGGATTCACCAAGGGCAATGCCTGACTAATTGCCTTCTATGATGAGATAACTGGCTCTGTAGATGAGGGGAAAGCAGTGGACATGTTGTTTCTTAACTTTAGAAAAGCTTTTGACACGTTCTCCCACAGTATTCTTGCCAGCAAGTTAAAGAAGTATGGGCTGGATGAATGGACTATAAGGTGGATAGAAAGTTGGCTAGATTGTCGGGCTCAACGGGTAGTGATCAATGGCTCCATATCTAGTTGGCAGCCAGTATCAAGTGGAGTGCCCCAAGGGTCAGTCCTGGGACCGATTTTGTTCAATACTGTAACTTCATTAATGATCTGGAGGATGGCGTAGACTGCACCCTCGGCAAGTTTGCAGATGACACTAAACTGGGAGGAGTGGTAGATACACTGGAGGGTAGGAATAGGATACACAGGCACTTAGACGAATTAGAGGATTGGGCCAAAAGAAATCTGATGAGGTTCAACAAGGACAAGTGCAGAGTCCTGCACTTAGGACGGAAGAATCCCACGTACTGCGACAGACTAGGGACCGAATGACTAGGCAGCAGTTCTGCAGAAAAGGACCGAGGGGTTACAGTGGACGAGAAGCTGGATATGAGTCAACAGTGTGCCCTTGTTGCCAAGAAGGCCAATGGCATTTTGGGATGTATAAGTAGGGGCATTGCCAGCAGATCGAGGGACGTGATTGTTGCCCTCTATTCGACATTGGTGAGGCCTCATCTGGAATACTATGTCCAGTTTTGAGCCCCACACTACAAGAAGGATGTGGAAAAATTGGAAAACATCCAGTGGAGGGCAACAAAAATGATTAGGGGACTGATGAGGAGAGGCTGAGGGAACTGGGATTTAGTCTGTGGAAGAGAAGAATGAGGGGGGATTTGATATCTGCTTTCAGCTACCTGAAAGGGGGTTTTAAAGAGGATGGATCTAGACTGTTCTCAGTGGTAGCAGATGACAGAACAAGGAGTAATGGTCTCAGATTGCAGTGGGGGAGGTTTAGATTGGATATTAGGAAAAACTTTTTCACTAGGAGAGCGGTGAAACACTGGAATGCATTACCTAGGGAGGTGGTGGAATCTCCTTCCTTAGAAGTTTTTAAAGTCAGGCTTGACAAATCCCTGGCTGGGATGACTTAGTTGGGGATTGGTCCTGCTTTGAGCAGGGGGTTGGACTAGATGACCTCCTGAGGTCCCTTCCAACCCTGATATTCTATGATGCCTCATTTGGTTTTTTTAGGACTAACTATAATGAAAATGTCCCTTTAACATGATAAGTTGAAAGCTGCTGAGGTAGAATTTTCAAGGCAGTGCCCGAGGAGGGAGTCCTGTTTGGAATCTCTCTTCTCTTTGGGGCCAGGTCCTGGTTCCCGAGAGCCTTTTCAGGTTCCAGTGCTGCTGCTATGTACATCTTAGATCGATCTTTCTTTCTTTCAGAAGGCATGAAATCCTGTCCCCATTGAAGTCAGTGGCAAAATTCCCATCAACTTCACTGGAGCCAGGATTTACCCAATGACTCTTCCTCCCCCTGCTCGGGATGCTAGCTGTAACAGAAATGGAGGAGTTCTTGAGGCTGAAAACTCACTGCATTCCAAAATTCCAGTTTACTCTTTGCCATTTATGCTGTCTCATTTCTTGCATTTCTCTCAACTTGGAGTCAAATAGACTAACCAAATTCACTTTCAGGTTCTCATGTACTGAGATAATGAAATTTTGGAGAAGTTTTGTCTTAAAGAACACACATTAAGGAAATACTTGTACTGAACTCAGATTTGGTAAATTTAGGTTTTGTAAAAATAAATTTTGGGGGCCAGATTTGATCTACCACTGACCCTTAACCAAAAAAAATGGTTTTGTGTTTGTAAAATCAATCTGGACAGCTGTAGAAGGAAGATGAAGAAGCACTAAGTGTAGACCAGTCAAGCCAGGGTTTGCAGCTGTTGAATGGGTTAGGTTTTACCCTGATTACGAGAAGGGGTAAACCTCAATTAGTCCAGTCAGGATCAGTGCTGGTGTAGCTATACTGAGGACAGATAGAGCTATTCTTGAATGTAGACACAGTCTAATTCCAAATTGCACTCAAAGCACAGCCTCTCTCTCTCTGACTCCCTTGGGTAGCTCAGCAGTTAAATATGGAAATATAGTTCTTAGAGTGCTGCTCCCTATATGTATTCCACTGTGGATACAGATGTGCTCCAGGCACCCCTGGTTTGGAGAATTCTTGATAGCAGTGTCCATTGGTCCACACATGCGCCCTCACTCCCTGATGACAGTAGCCGAGGAGATAAAGGGTAGAACGGATGAACGGCCTCTCCAGTTCCTTCGTACTGCCACTTGGCCTGGGTCAGAACCTCCAGTGTCTGGAGCTTTGTCTTCCTTTATTCTTTGATCTGTACATATATTTTGTGAATTATTTTAGAATTGTATCCGTTAGTTTTTAGCTAAGTTTGATAGTGAGGTACCCTGTCACTGGTACTGGACTGTGCCCAAGAATCCGGACTTCAAAATCTGTGGCTCTTGTCCAAGCTCCTTCTCAGTTAGTGACGTTGACTGTACTGATCAACCTTGCCTGTACTGCCTTGGAAGCTGACATCTCAGCAAGCTGCAGTATCTGCTGCTCTTTCCCCAGTCAGACCCATGAGGGGTGGGAACTTCACCTGAAGAAGCACTTAATGAAGAAGGCCATGAGACCACAGTCGGACCCAGGCTGAGGGACCCTCCCCCCCCATACATTGGCCTGACTCAGCAAGGAGTGCACCTCCTGCCACGAGGTCTGACTTACAAGCGAAGGAATCTACTCCCACAGATCCCCTGTCGGGGCCTTGTCAGGAGGGCGGGGAGCATTCTCATAAACATGAGAGCAAACCCTCCTCTAAAGCCACTTCAGAGAAGTCTGATACAATCCTGCCTGAGTTGAGCAAGTCTTCCTGCTCAGCCTATGAGTACCTATAATGTTCTAAGTGTCAGGATCATGACAAGAAAGCCCATATCAGTATAAGACTGCACTCCAGCAGCAAAGATGCCTCTGGTATGAACTAAGCCTAAACTCCAGGAACTGATGCCATTGATAAAAGGCAACCATCAAGAGCCACAGTTGCTCTACATTGCGCAGCTCTGGCACAAACTGTAACTGCTCTGGCTCTGTCAGATTGGGTGGGCAGGACTTCTTGAACTCCAGGGAGAGCGGAGTCTTATGTCCCACCTGACAAAATTTTGTTTTCCCAGATCTCCAACATCATCAGGTCCTTCCCTCATGAGGGGGGTACTGATTCCACCAGGTGATGCAGCTTTTCCCATTCCATTGTCCAGCCATGGTTTCCCTCCAGCAGAACCATTGGTACAGCTGATGGATCCAGAATTGGCATTTTCTTTCTTGAGAGACTCTGAACCATCCAATGAACCTATGTCCAGGAAGGCATGCCTAGGAGGAGGGGACTAGGAACCCTGACCAGTCTGAGACCAACCTCCACCTCCGAACTGTTGGTACCCCATACCGTGGGGACTTCTGCGACCATCCTTGGACCCATTTTACTGACCATACTGAGGACTGTGGGACCTGAAGAGTCAAGATGATCTGGCAGGGAATCAGTCCATCCCTCCCCTGAAAGAGGGCTGCCAGATCTTCCTCCTGACCCAATGAAGGAGGAAGATTATAAGCCATATCCAGTGGTTCCATTGGTACCAAAGAGATGGTCATCCTCCTCTCCAGATGAAGTAGTCACTCCAGTATCTCCATTCACCCCACCACCACCTCCATGGTCATATGCTGTTCCAGGAACTGTTACATAGGGTTGCAGATGAGCTACAGATCTCCCTGGGGAAAGTTCATGATTCTCAGCATAAACTCCTGGACATCCTCCAATCCTCTGGCTCCAGCCAAATAGCATGTCCTGCTAATGAAGCCATGCTTGAACCATCTATAACAGTCTGACATACCCCAGACACTTGCTCCCCTACCCCAAGAGGGCAGAAATTTTGTCCCAGCCAAAGGGGTATAATTTCTTTTTTTTTTTCCTCATCCTGCTCCTAACTTTTTGGTTGTCCAAGTTCCCACAGAGAGTTGTAGACAGAAACATCCTAGATGAGCTCTGGTTGATAAAGAGGGTAAATGACTTGATTTATTGGGAAGAAAGATCTTCACTTCTACTAGCCTGCATTTCAGAATAGGCAATTACCAAGAACTGATGGGTAAGTATGATTACCTGAACTATTTCAAATACATGGACTTCATTGACAAGCTTCCACAACTGGATATAGCTCATTTTCCGGCCATCACTGGAAGGCAAGTTCATTGCCAGGACCACTCTTCAATCAGGGTAGATGCGGCAGATACATCTTCAAGGGTGAGGGCTACTGTCATTCTGATGCATCGTGAATAGTGGCTTCACACTTCAGGGTTTCCAGGGAGGTCCAGAACACTGTGGAGGACCTGCCCTTTGATGAAATTCACCTTTTTAACCAAAAGACAAATGAGTCCTCACACATGCAAAAGAGCTCCATAACCACCCTCTGCTCCCTGGGAATAAATACACCTGCCCCAAAGAGAAAATGCCACAGGTAGTCATACAAGCGTAGCCTGGCTCAACAGTTTGACCACCAACGGCCTTATGAGCCATTGCTTAAGAGGCAAAGAAGTCAGAGGTCCTGTTTCCCTGAGCCTTCTGCAATGAGATCATCATCCCGGCGCTGGCTAAACAATATTTTTAAGGGAGTTTGAGAGCTCAAACCAGTGATGCCACTACCTGCTGATTCCCGTGCACCCTTTGGGGATCCTCTAGCACTACTTTCCCACATCTGGAATGCAATAACAACTGACAATTGGATAGTAAACATCATCCATTCAGGCTATACAATAGAATTTACTTTCCTGCCCCCTCCAAAATCCCCATCCCCACGCCTTTTCAGTGGCCAGTCTCGAGAGGAGAGTCTCAAACAAGAAGTAGAAGCACTCTTACAGCGAGGAGCAATAGAGCGATTATTTTTCAGTATGAAGGAACAGGGTTTTTAACTCAACATACTTCCTAGTATCCAAAAAGAAGGGAGGCAGGAGCTCCATCCTTGATTTCCGTCATCTCAGCTGCTTTATTCACAAACTGAAATCTTGCATGGTCACGCTGGTATCTATAATCCCATCCCTGAAAGGGAGCATGTGGTTTACAGCTCTTGATACGAAGGATGCATACTTTCACATAGACGTTCACCATGCCCACAGACATTATCTCAGATTCATGGTGGGCTCCAACCATTTTCAATACAGAGTGTTCCCATTCAGCCTTGCTACCACCCGTAGGGTCTTCACCAAGTCTTCTCAGTAGTAGCATCTCAGGGCATGGTTTTTGAATGGGTGTCAATGTCCAGTCTAGAAGTTTCATGCGCTGAAGCTGTGCAAAGAATCCTTGCTAATCGTAGAAAAGATTCTACCAGAAAATACTACTTAACCAAGTGGAAGTGATTTATCTCAGTGCAGCAAAAATGTATATCCCCAGAAGCTGCAGTTATTCTCCTTATTCTGGACTGCCTTCTTTCCCTCAAAACAGCCAGTCTTTCTGTCAACTTTTTATGGGCCCACTTGGCTGCAATCAGTGCATACCACCCAGCTTCACATAGTTACTCAATTTTTGCTCACCAGGTTCTGGAAGGGTCTAATCAGAACCTTTCCGTCAGTAAAGGCTCTGCAATGGCACTTAAACCTTGTTCTTTCGGTGCTCACTGAGCCTCACTTTGAACCACTCGCAACATGTTCCATGTCTCTCCTGAAGGTTGCATGCCTGGTAGCCATCACCTCAGCCAGGAGCTCAGAACACTGATGTCAGATCTGCCTTACACCATGCTCCCTAGAGACAAAGTTTCATTGTGTTTACGTACTAAGTTCACCCCCAAAGTAGCTTCAGAATTTCCCCTGAACCAATCAATCCATCGACCAATCCAAAACCGCACACCTCTGAAGGAGAGGAGAGTTCAGTCCCTTGACATGCAACAAGCCTTTAGCCTTTTACCTGCAAAGGAGAAAGCCATCAGAAAGTCTCCCAGACTGTTTGTTTATCGCCATAGTGGAAGGAGTTCAAGGTCAAGCTATCGCCTCTCAGAGGGATCTCTGAACAGATCTCGGGCTGTTATCAGGTGTCTAATCTTCCTCCCCCTCATGGGATGAGAGCTACAATAGCCTCAAGTATGTCAATGGCATCACTCCAAGAAGTGTCTCTGTTTGACATTTGCAAAGCAAAGTTCTCTCCACACATTCGTGAGACATTATGCTTTAGTACAGGAGTCCTCCACTGATGCATCCTTTGAGATGGCAGGACTTCAAACATCTCTGTCACCTGCATCCTTGCACCCTCCTCCTACTTGAGTCCGGTTTGTCAGTCACCCACAATGGAATACATATGGGGACCAGCACTCGAAGAAGAGGAGAAAGATACTTGCCTTATAATAATGGTTCTCAGATTCCCCCCCCCCCCCCAAGGATCCTTTTGGCATCTGATTAGATGTCCTGAGCCCCTTTCATTTCCAGTACAACTGGAATGCCCTCACATGGGAGGTCATGCTGTGTGCAGGATACCATTTTGTTCTCAGTGGTGGTCTCCATGCAGCAAAAGTGCCCCTAGCTCAAGGGGCACATAACACACAGCGGGCCCCAGAGGTCTGCATACCCCACCTGGGGAGCCACTGCCTTATAGTAACTGGAGTTCTTTGAGATGCGTGGTCCCTATCTATATTCCACTACCCGCCCTCCTTCCCCTCTGCTTTGGGTCGTTCTTGGAATCGTGGTAGAGGTGGTTAGTTCCCTCTACCCTTTATCTCCTCAGTTGGAGGCTCAAGGAAAGCAAAGGCACATGCATGGAACCTGCTTTCAAGAATTCTCCAACTGCCAGTTCCTGGAGCGCATGTGTACCCACAGTGGAATATAGATAGGGACCACATATCTCAAAGAACCTCCAGTTACTGTAAAGTAAGCAACTTTCTCTTCCTACTTTAGGTACAAACTCTCTCCTGGGGCAGGCACTATCTTTTTGTTCTGTGTTTTTGTACAGCTCCCAGCACAGTCAGGGGCGGCGAGTTGTAGGGGCCTGTGGTGCCCATGCTCCAGCAAATTCAGGGCCGTAGGGGCCCGGCTCCAACAATGTTCGGGGCTGGGTCTTTTCCCCCAGCCCTGTGTGCCTCCCCCGGAGCATTCCCTGGCCCCACCTGCTGCCCCCATGCACCTCCCCCGAGCGTCCCTGCCTCAACTGTCCCTTGCAGCTCCACGCTGCACTCCCTGGCTGCTGCTGGTTAAGGCGAGCAACTCCAAGGGGGCTTATCCTGTCTGGACCTTCTGAGCAGCAGCCTGAGGCTTGGGTGAGTGTCATGCCGGGGGGGCAGAGAGGGGCCCCTCCCTCAGAGCTCTCTGCTGCCAGCAGGGAAGGGGCTGGGGAGAGTCCTCCTCTCTGGCCCCAGCTCTGGGGCAGCCTGCCTGCTGCACCCCAAAGTTTTGAACTCCTCATCCCCAGGCCAGCCCCACCCCAGAGCCGTCACCCCCACCTCACAGCCCTCACCCCTGCACTCCAATCCTCTGCCCTAGCCCTGAACCCCTCCTACACATCCAAACCCCTCATCCCCAGCCTCACCCCTGAGCCCCCTCCTGTACGTGAACCCTTCATCTCTGGCCCCATTCTTTGCTTAGGAGTTGGCATTTCTTTCCTTTATTCTTTATAAGTCATTCTTAGGGGTGCATTGCTGTGGGTGCTAGACGGCCTGATTTGTAGGCCTTGTCTGCACTGGGTTATTTTACACCAACATAGCTGCATTTGTGCAAGCCCCTAGTGAAGACAATCCAGGCCCAGATAACCATGACTTTTACTGTGTAAAACTCCAGTGTGGACAAGCCCTTAGAAAGGTGACAACTTCACTTGATCTAAAAATGTAGTTTTATAAAAACAAACCGTTAAGACAGAGGTGGGCAAACTATGGCCCGCAGGCCACATCCGGCCCGCGGGACCATCCTGCCCGGCCTTTGAGCCCTTGGCTCCTACCCCGCAGTCTCAGCTCACTGTGCCGCCAACCTTCTGGGTGGGGGGCTGCAAGCTCCTACCAGGTATCGTGGCTGCGAGACCTGCAGGGGTGTAGTGTATTAAATTGCTCCCCATAGGAAGGGCTACTTACTGTGTACTACCTACGGCTGCCAGTCTTGGCGCTCTGAGCAGCATGATAAGCGGGGGGATTGGATAAGGGGCAGGGGGTCCTGGGGGGCAGTCAGGGGACAAGGGTATTGATAGGGATTGGGACAGTTGGGACAGGGAGTGGTGGGGTTGGATAGGGGGTGGGGTCCTGGGGAGGCGGTTAGGGGCGGGAGGGGGTCCCAGGAGGGGCAGTCAAGGGACAAGGAGCAGGGGGGGTTGGATGGGTCAGGGGTTCTGAGGGGGGCAGTCAGGGGGTGGGAAGTGGGAGGGGGCAGGGGCCAGGCTGTTAGGGCAGTGTATTAAATGCCTCCCCAATCTGGGATGTAGTGTATTCAATTGCTCTCCGAAGGAATGTGCTATTTATGGTGTACTACTTACAGCTGCCAGTCCTGGTGCTGTAAGTAGCACACTCCTACGCTACAGGCCCTCCATACGCTTTTGGAACCCCGATATGGCCCTCTGGCCAAAAAGTTTGCCCACCCCTGCCTTAAGACCTACAGGAAAATGTTCCTCCTGTTATTCTTTTAAATTCCATTGAAAACACTGGTTTTACAGCAAGGACAAATTTCCATCAAGTGTTCGCAACCCAAACATTACAGCACTGAGAACTTGGAAGCCCCTTAATTGATTTTTATTGTTCAGGATAAGAGATGTGCAGACTGTGAGAGAATCATAAATAGGTACAGAAATACTTGTTTACAATATATGGCTTTCAGGTTAGCCATGTCCCCAATAACAGAGTTTCGCATTTACTTCCCTGTACACGTTAATGAAGATTTACCCTTTTAGATTCCTTGCATCTTGGTTACTAGGCTGAAATATTTGTATAATAGTTAAAACAACAAATCCAGTTAAATCAGTGTACATCTGCCGCAGTAATGCTCTGCACAGCCATGTCAATAATCCAGTTCTGCCTGCTCTCCAGCCTGGGAGAGGAAAGGAATATCTTACCCCTCGTCCTCAGCCCCACCCCAGAGCACTCACCCCCTCCTTCTGCTCCAGGCCTAAGCCCCCTCCTGCACCGTGAACCCCTCATCCCCGGCCCCCCACAGTAGCCCTCACCCCTGCACTCCAGCCCTCTGCCCTACCCTGAGCCCCTCCCAAACCCCTCATTCCCAGCCCCACCCCAGAGCCCTCACCCCCAGCCAGAGCTCTCATCCCCCCCACACCCGAACCCTTTGCCCCAGCCCTGAGCTCCCTCCTGCACCATGAATCCCTCATCCCCAGCCCGTAGCCCTCACCCCTGCACCCCAACCCTCTGCCCTACCCTAAGCTTCCTCCCACACACCAAACCCCTCGCTCCCACCCCATTAATTTTGTGTAATAATAATCAACAATGAGTAAATTCTTAATAAAGTTACTCAGAGAAAAAGAACAAAAGGGTAATTCATCAAGTGACAGCCTGAGTTTGACACCCAGTTTGCAAACTGAAGTTATACAAAAGAAAGATGCGACAAATTAAAAGATAAGAAAAAGAGTTTTCATCAGTCTTGGCTATCAAGATTTACGTGGTTGGAGTACAATAGTAAATTAGAACTTTTTGCTTTTGTGGGTTATTGATCCAAGAGTGCTGGGTTGTTTCCGAATTCAAAAGAGTATTAATAAAGTTGATATTCTTAGTTAAATAAATTTTTCATACAATAGTGATATTGTTCAATATAGGGAAACTGTTAAACACTTACTGTTTCCAGTCCATTTTTACATTATTAAAAAAAATAAAGGGGCTTACTAGGCAGGGGTGGACATGGGACTTGAACCCATTCGGGGCACCACCAAAATTTACACAAACCTGCCACCACTGAGCAAAGTGGGTCCTAGACCATGAGTGGGGCTCCTAGGCACTACCGCAGTAAAATAATAAAATACTATTCATAATAAGGGACTTTCAGAACTTATTGCCATGCTCTGAACTCTCCTTCCCAGCCCAGCTCTCAGGGCAGAGGTTTGCTTTCAAGGCAAGAACACTTGTGTGTGTGATAACATTCGACAAGCAAACCTGACAAAAATGGCACCTGCAGTGGGGCTCGGGAAGGTGAGAACCAGATCTTATGCTCACCTGCATTCTTGCCAGAGAAAATGCAAACAGTATTAATGATGTCTTTATGTCTGCGTAGTGTTTTCTTATCTGAGAGTTCTTCACCAATTCTAAAATGCAGCCACCAAAGCAGTATTGGAGAGGACATTTTTTACACTGGGCAAAACCCTGCTCATATGAAAAGTATCATACGTGTTACAGGGGATCTGCATAGTTGAGCCTGCTGCTTATGCCAAGCAAAGCAATCTCCTTCTGACTTGGAAATGCATCGCACTGCAAACGTTTTGGGCTTAGAGGCCTAAACAGTGTACCAGAAACAGCTGGATGAAGCTCACACCGACATACCTTGGGAACTACAGAGCAACTTTCTGGCAAGCTGCAGACACTAGTTTTCTCAATCTCCTACTCTCCCATGCAGGCCCTGTAGAAGTCAATCTGATTCTTCTCTCCATGCACTGCCATAGGACATTCCTCAAGAGGGTTGTGACCTTTGCGTTGAATTGACAGCATTGTCAACTCTGGGGTTGCTCCATTAGCTCAAGTGTGAGAGGCATGCGTTTTTGGAACTAGAAGGCCAGAATTCTGGACCTCTCCCCCTGTGTCTGCATAATTCCATGTATCTGCTGACTTGGATTGATTACAGGACAACATCTAGGGTCGAGCAAGGGTTTGATTGCTCTGTCTGTGGCCAGTACTGAGTCTATGGCCCATGTGCTGATACTGCCAACAAACTGGCTGCTTTGTAGCAATTGTGAAGGCATCATTTTTCTTTCATAATGTGGCCACCTACCCATCCCCCTAGGGACTGGACTGAGGCTTGGGCTACATTGAGGTTTTTAGCCACAACTGCAGCTTCACCCATGCATCCCAAGTGTAGACGAATTGCACCAGTGCAAGTTGCTACTTATGCCAGTGCAGCATATCTGTGCTTGGGGTTTGCATGAGTGCAGCTCTCAATGTATAAAAATCCCAGCATAGGGGAATCCCTGAGAGACACCCTCCCCTGCCACCCCATTCACTACATGCATAGACCAGCAGCCAGCCATGTAAAATGTTAGAAAGTTCCCCAGCCTCTCTTTCTGGCTAACCTCGTGTAGACAAATGCAATTTCTCCTGCCTAATCCTGTGCAGTGCTGTTGGGGCTGTCAGGACCAGGCTCCGGAATGAGTGTTACAAGGTAACAGTTTCCTTTCTCTGGCTTTGTGGAGTGTGTGCGCATCACTGCTGCAGCTCGCACATTGGCCGTCTGGAGCCCCGTGCAAATGGAAATGCAGCTCTTGATTTTGGTGACTCAATATTCTTCCCTGTGCTCCCCCTCCCCCCACCTTGTTGGACCCTCGTATGTCTCTGTTGCTCGCCCCCGCTTCCTCTGCGGTGAGAGGGGCAGCTGATTTGCTCTCTTCTGGATGGGCTTTGGTTTCCTAACCATCTCTTTCCTCGATATTGTAGTTCCCTAATTTCCATTGCACATTGCTCAGCTCCCAAGAATGTAGTTGTTAAATAACTCTGCTAGTGTGTGCGTGCGTGTCTTCTCTTGATTTTACACAGTGCTGCCCGAAATACAGGCAGCAGTGTCGCCCATACAAACCCTTTTAAATGAAAAGTGCTCCATAAAAATGTGGAAAGGGGTGACTTTTATGAGGAATATTTATTAGGTTTTTCCAGGCCTGGGGGAGGTTGTTTGAGGGGGCTGGTGGAGAAGGAGAACCTCTCTGAAAAGATGTTAGTCAGGAAAATAGGACAGAAAATAATGAAATGTTGTAAGCATTTTCAGTGTTTCCTTTAAACTTTTTAAAAATCCATCACTGATTGCATTGCTGCCAACTGAAATGACATCATCAGGGTAGCTCTGAAAATCTCAGAATGAGGTTTATCCTCTGAGTTAACATTTTAACAATTAGGGTCCCAGTTCTGCAAAGCACTTAAAGAATTCATCTTTGCTGAGTCGGAGACTAAGTGGATTTGGTGGGTTTCTTGCCTTCCTCTAAAGTAACCAGCACTGGACACATTTCCTGGATTAGGTGGAACTTTTATGAGCTCCAGAAGGGCAGGGAGGTTGGATGGTATATTGGGTGGACTGATTATCTCCTCTGCTATGGCTGGAGAAGGGAGGTGGGGCAAGATAGGTCACTGGTCTATTGTGGTGCAATACATTGTGGGGTGGGCATTGGGGAGCAAGGGAGAATCTCACTTCACAGCAGAATCCACTGTGATCCTGCTGGGCATTGTTTTTATCATGACTGAAGCATGTTTATGGTCTCTGCTTCCTAAATGCAACTCCTGTGTCTGCAATGGAAAGAGGGAGCTGGAATGGCTATAGACTCTCTGGCTGTAATTGTGTTTAATGGGCTTGTAAGATCCAGCCCGTGAGGAACTCTCTCAGCATCCATCAAGGAAATGAAAGAAAAGCCAAAATCAGAACTAATTTATCCCACTTTCTTCTCTCCCCTGCCGCCCCTCCCACCCCACCTGAACACTGGGGACTGATAAAATAGGACCCAGATCTGAGCATGTGTTGGGTTTTGCATCCCAAGTCTATGCATTTAGGATTGCATTTTACAATTGTTCTGTGATAGACGTGCTGTCAGAAACCTTTCATCCAGCCCTGTTTTTCTGTTCTGAATGCCCTGGGCGCCCTTGTGAACACTGAATTCAAAGGAAGAAAGGGCTGTGTGGCTTGTTGGTAGTTCCTCTGTGGCTGGGCTTATTTCACGGTTGATCATTTTTTCTTTGGAGATAAGCTCCATTTTGAGGCAAGATAATTCCAGGGCAATTTGGTACAGAAGAAAGGAGCTAGCCTGTCTGACAGCCCTGGAGATGAAATCCTCTCTCCAGCTGCAGAAGTGAGACAGCTCAAGCAGGGGCACTGGCAGAGTAATCTACATCCACGCACCTGTGCTGCTCCAGCACCATGATACTTTAGCCATTTGCTTTCAGGCTTCCCTGTTAGCTGATTCCTGCATGTTTTGGTGTCCGTCTTCATTCCCAGAGGCACTGCAGCCTTGTGTTTATCTCAGTCACATTCTGCATGTGAGGCTGCAGGAACATTACAAATGAAGGGTTTGGGCCACATCTGTCTGAAGGCCACTGACTCTCCTCCATCCAACCTGTTCTAGTCCTTCTAGCCCTTTTGCAGCACAGCACTTCCAGTCATTTTGCTTAGGACTTGGCCCATCTCCTGCCTTCATTCCTATTTTCCTGCAGCAGTGAGAGATGCAGCTGAAAGCTGATTTCTGAGCCCTGGGTTTCTGTCCATGGGTTAGCTGCTATGCAGGGGGCTACCTTTATTACAGTGATCTAAGTGGCCTGCTGCATTAAGAATACTTGGCTTTGGGTCTGCCTTAAAAACTGGGACCTCAGTTAGGACCATGTGTGGCTGATAGACCACATTTTATCTACCTCTTCATCTTTCTTGGAGTCAGAGACAGGGAAATCTTGTGCCAGCCCACTATAGTATAGACCCTAGGGAACTCTGTGATTGGCCCCTGGCCCTTGCATTGCTCTCCTGAGCTACCTAGCATTTAAAAAAAAAAACAACAACAACCAGGACTTTAGATAAATACTCTGTGCTGCAGTGAGAGTCAAAGTAAGCACCACAACCCAGGCCTTGGAACGCACCCGTGTGGGGTATTCCTTGTACATGTGTGTTGGGGAGTGTCAGAGGAAAGGTACGTAAGAGCACCCGTAAGAGTGATTTTAAAAATACGAGTAATTAATAATGGCCCCGTCAAGTGAGCGCTTTGGAAAATGTGGTGATGGCCCTGCTGATGGTGTGATCCCAGTGCACAAAAAGCTGGGGAGTTAGAACTGGAAACTGTGTGTGCAGCATCAGTGGAGTGGAAGCTTGTTCTTTGAATTTGTCTCCTGCTCCATGAACAGTGCTAGGCAACAAACCCGCTGACCCACTTTTGAAGGAGGATATTTTTGAGCTCTTGTGCTGTTGCTGCTGTTTAGATTTCTGCTCTGCCTGGGAGCGCACTGCTCATGGAGGTGTAAACATCCTGCAGGTGGGCTTCGTAGTATCATTGTTTGGTACGATTTGCTGGTGCCTCTTCTATTTTGATTTTGTTGTTTAAAATGAGCCGCATCTATGTGGAGAGCTCCTGCTTCTGCACTGACTTCAAATGACCCTGCTGGTTTTGCAGGAGCTATGCGGCCCCTACCACAGCTACTCATTCACCACTCACTCCCCGGAGGTTTTTCTGTGTCCCAGAAAAGAAAGTGGAAAAAGTCATTGTAGACTTCATTGCAATTTAGACTAGCTTCCTCTACATCCAGATTGAGGGATGGGAGACAAATCTAGTTGAGCTTGACTGGGCCACCTGCCCTGGCCTTGCCTCATCTGTGGAGATGGAACCATGCAGAGAGGTTTCTATGGCTTTGCTGGGGAAAAGTGGAAGCATTCAGCTGAAGTGGCATTGCCTCTCTCCTTCCCTTGCAGCCTAGATGCAGGGATGCAGGTTCCCTTTCACATGAGGAAGTTGAGGGGAGCCTGCGAACCAAAGATCATGTCTGGAATTTTTATTTCAATAAGTTGTTAGCTTTTATTTTTTACCTCTCGTACAACAATGCAATATGTTTATTGCCCCCCCCCCCGTCACCCAGTCTTTATTGGCCTAAAGAAAACTTTCTTCTTGGTGTTTTACTCCTTGCAATTTGGGAAGAAAAAAAAAAGCTGTTTTGTACAGTGGGAGACAAATAAGTTTCTTCCTGGGAAGCACATTAACATTGACACAAAACAAAACACTTCAGAGTGTAATGACTTTCAGTCTGCCCTTAACTCACCTCACTGGGTTTAGATATTACAAGGGTCTGGGAAAGTAACTTTGTGTGAGCCCTACATTTAATCTGGAGGCTGCAATCCTTGGGCATTGTAGGGGTGGGCCAAGAACCTTGATTTTGATATATTTGATTTTATTGGAATGGCATGGAGAACTTTCTTCTGATCCAGTACCATGTCCATTTTATTCCTCTCATGCATTGTCACTATAATCTCCCAGAACAGCTCTAGAGGTCATTATGTAGAAAGAATATGCTATAAACTACATACTGTGGAAATATTCTGTTACACTGATGATACATATAGGGCCCAACTAAATCAATGGCTTTATAGATGGCTGTCAGTGGAAATAATCAACCATTTTCAATTTTTCTATGGATGATCAGCATCCAAGGTCCATCTGCAACAACTTCAGATGTCTAATGACAGAGTGTGCCATAAAGCCTTCAGTGATGCTTTAACCACCAGCCAAAATGCAGGATCCACTGCTGAAAAATTCAACTTTAGATTTCATCAGGCTAGAAAAACAGAATCCTCTCAAATGAAATTTCTCATCTTGCATCAGGTTTTAAAATGAAAGGTGGGTGGTTTCTAACACACAGAGGAATAAGGTCAGTTACTTCAGAATTCAGTGTCCCCATTCTAATCTATCCACAGTTCTTCTGTCATGAACACATGGCATCAAAGGGGCATAACCTGTTTTCTTGTTTCAGGAAATATCTTCTTTAGTTTCAGTATATTCTTTAGTTACTGGGCTTTGCTTAACAGAACGGGTCACTTTCCCAGGAACCACGTTCTAAGACAGCAGTTCTCAAACTGTGGGTCAGGACCCCAAAGTGGGTCACCAGGGCTGGCTTAGACTTGCTGGGGCCCAGGGCCAAAAGCAAAGCCCGAGGGTTTCAGTCCTGCGTGTTGGGACTCATGTTATGGCCCCCTGCCTGGGGCTGAAGCCCTGGGCTTCAGCTTTGCACGCTGTCCCCCCACTGGGTCAGTGGGACTCAGGTGGGCTCAGACTTCAGTCCCCTGTCCTGGGATTGTGTAGTAATTTTTATTGTCAGAAGGGGGTCGTGGTGCAATGAAGTTTGAGAACCTGTTTTAAATCTGCATCTTAACTAATAGAACAACAGGAGATTAAAAATCAAAGGATTATTTTGATATCCCTGTGTTTTTCCCTCTGGATACAAACTTTATGAATAATACCTAGGTCTTATATAGTGATTTTCGTTAGTAAATCTCAACGTGCTTTACAAAGAAATATCATTACCTCTAATTTATAGATGCATGGAGGTGAAATGACTTATCCAAGGTTACCCAGCAGGCCAATGAACAGAGCCAAGAATAAAAACCAGGTCTCTTTAAACATTTGATTATATATTGCTCCATACATACAGCAGCAATCAGACTTGGTTGATCTATGCTCCACTTCTTAATGCCAACAGATGTCAGACTTTGAGTGGACTTGTGCAGCTTGAATTCCCAGAGTTTGGTCACCATTATGTATTGACTATAGAATCTTGGAGCATTTTAAAAACCTTTCCTCCCTATCTGCCCCCCTTTCTAAAATAGTTTTGATTGCCTATGATCAGAGTTCAGTTGTATCATTGCAGCAGAGCTGAGGTAGAATACCACTTCCTGTTCCAGGGAATCAACACAAGCCCATCAGCCCCCCAGGCTCCCTTACAGTTGCAACCAGATTCATCTCCAAGGGTTTGTCTACATTGCATTTGGAAGGTGTAATTTCCAGTACACCCATGCTAGCTCTGATCAAGCCACTGTGCTAAAAATAGAAGTGTTGTCATGGCAGTGCAAGCTGTGGGAGGGGCTAGCTGTTCTAAAGATAATCCCTTCCCAAATGTTAGGTATGTGCTTGGGTGGCTAGCTCCTCCTCCTTCTATTTTTAGTGCCCTAGCTCAATCAGATTTAGCAGATATCTACTCAAACTGGAAATTACACCTTCCAGCTCCAGTGTAGACACACCTTGTTTGAATCTCTTCCTTTTCAAGCCTAAGGCTCCGTGAACCTAATTCTTGCATGAAGATAGAGCAGCCTCCTCTCCAAGTGAACTCGAAAGCTTTTGCCCAGGCCTAGGGAGCATTCCTCAGCCAGTTGCAATGCATGCACTGCTGGCGTTGCAGATGGAGCCAAGAGCCTGCATGCAACGTATGGTTATGTGCAAGTTAATGGATGGCTGTCTTGTTTGTGAAGCTGTCTTGTTTGCTCAGAGGCAAAGGAACTTTAAAGATAACTGACAAAGTTTGAGAAAGGTCTCCTTTGAAAAAAAAAGGCAGCTGCTATTACTATGTAGATTTTTCCTTTCATTATATTTTCTACGTAACAGATTGTATCTTGAGAATTGGGGGCTCATTAGTCTTAAGCAAATAACTTAATTAAAAGATTTTGATGGAAATTATGTTGGGGGGAGGAGTTGTATCTGCTTCAGAGTTTATTAGGAGGGGAGGGAAGAAAACCGAGACCACTGTGTGTCTAATCCCTTAGTGCTGGACCTCTGACTGCCAGAACCTGGGACTTAGACGACAGGATGGATCACATGTTAAACGCCCTGTTCTGTTCATTCCCTCTGAAGCGTCTGCCACTGGCAACTGTCAGCAGCCAGGACACTGAGCTAGATGGACTATTCTCTGACCCTATATGACCATTCTTATATTCTGTACCTAATTCCGCCATTCAATCCCTCAGTACCTCAGTTTCCCCATCTGTAAAATGAGGGTGGTAATAACGATTTCCTAATTGACAAGACTGTTGCAAGGCTTAATTTAATGTTTGTAACATACTTTTTGAGATCTTCAGGCAAAAAGTGCTAGAAGTGTTAAGTATGTCAAAGGTAATTTAACTCCTATCTTTTCTCTTGGCACTGCTTTAAAAAAAAAAAAGAGCAGAAGTGAGGGGAGGGAGAAAGACCGAAATGCCTAAAGTGCCCAGCAATGACTGCTGTGGAGATCATTATTTATAAGTATGTCCTGTTGCTTCATTTTTGTTTTGCAATCAAAGGGAAAGGTCGTTAGAAGGAGAATCCTCAAGCTGTTGTGTACCTTAGCTTTGCTTTCAGTAGGTTTTTCCAACTTCGGCCGCTGTTGGGCTGTCCCTGCTTCACCATAATGTCTGCCTCCACCTCACCACCTTTTACGTCTTCTGCAGATACTACTTCAGTCTAACTGCCAGAAATACCCCTCCCCCACCTGTCCACCCCAGGAGTCTTACTGCTGGTGCTCCCAGTCCTGTCTTGCTGTTCAGTTTAATGGAGAATTTCCTGTTGGTTCTTATCTGGCACAAGCAGTCAGTCTCCTATTGCTTCTTAGTGCTCAGGGTTATTACCCTGGATTCCTCTAATGATCCGTTCCAGCACTATGTCGTAGTGCACCCAGCATCTCCAGCATTTGGTGGTATGTCACAGAACTATTGATGCTTAATGTTCCATCGAACGAAGGAAGCACTAGGGTCCTGCTCAGAACAATACGTGGCCCTAATCTCCTGGGAGCCGATGACCCAGAGCTCCAAAACAGGAAATAATATTTTCGATTCAAATGTGACCATTCGGAGGGGCGGATGTTTGGATGGAGACGGATGTTGTTTTGGGGGCAGCCCCCGCTGACAAGGGCAAAGCATGTCAGTGCAGCTGAGACAGAATTCATAAATCCTTAAAGGTATTTTCTGTAGACCCAGGTGGTTTCAGGGGAGCTACTATCAGAGTTACAGAGAGAAATAATCTTGGAACAATTTTCCATAGGTCACACCACGGCCATAGTGACAGCCGTGGTGGAATTTAGATCCACGGGATCCAGAAGGAGAGGTTATTTGAGCCAAAGGAGGATTTTTTTTTTTAGCTGTTAACAGCATAGGGTGTATGTCATACAGTGGCAGTCCTAGTTCCCTTTAGTAGATGGCAATGGTGCATATACACACTAACATTTATATAGCTTTTAATCCAAGGATCCCAGAACACCTTGCAAAGGGGAAGTAATTCTGTGCCCATTTTGAAGAAAGGGTATTGAGAAACAGAAGTTAAGTGACTTAGCCAAGGGCAGTCAGTGGTATTGATGGAAGTAATTTAGCTGCCCTATAACAGTCCCAAGCTGTAACCACTAGACTCACTGCCTTATAACAGAGAAATAAGCACTAAATGTTGTTTTTCTTGTGACAGCATACAGGCCCTTATCGGGGATCAAGACTGTTGAGCTGGGTGCTATATCTGCATGATAAAAGTAAAGACACTTTCTGCCCCAAGGATTTTACGGTCTTTGCACAAGACAATAAATGGATACAACAAACAAATGGGCAGGGGCTGGTGAGAACAAGGGAACAGTGAAAGGATGATGTTGAGTATAATAAATACAATAATTTGCAACAGAGATGCTTCTGACCTCTTCCTCCCATCTCAGAAACAAAAGCTTTTCTGTTGCTGGAGGAATACAGATGTTTTCAAGTGGATCTAAAGAGTCTCCCAGCTCCTCCTCCTCCCCAGGCGAGTGATGCTCTGGCACATTTGTGCAGCTGAGCAGTCTGGGCTCCAGCCTGGCAGATGCTGGGTTGTTAGCTAGATGAATATTAATAGTTCAGCAACAGGAGCTAATCTGCTGGTCCTCTAGGAAAGAGAGAAAATTAGGTTTGGAGAGGATTAGTGAAGCTCACATTTACTATTTGTGGCTTGAAGTACAAGTAACTTTAAAACATGTTCCCTTCTTGCAGAGCTACAGGACACCAGGAGGGTAAAGTGTTTTCTGGCAGCACAGAAGAATGTTGTTTGCCAGCTAGACTGCTAATATTGTCCCCATCTGTCTTCTGCAGCACTGATGTCCCCTCCCACTGCTTGATGCTATGCCCTTTGCAACCAGGTACAGACTCTTGCTTAGTGATCTGCTTACTCTGCATGGAAAAAGTTAGATTTTGGTTTCTTTGCCAACTCAGGCATACACCAATGTACCTGTTCAGCTTCAGAGAACTGCTGGAAACTGCTACGAAACTGCTGGACTGTTTAGCTTCCCAGACAGTTCATAGATTCATAGATACTAAGGTCAGAAGGGACCATTCTGATCATCTAGTCCGACCTCCTGCACAGTGCAGGCCACAGAATCTCACCCACCCTCTCTTACGAAAAACCTCACCTATGTCTGAGCTATTGAAGTCCTCAAATCATGGTTTAAAGACTTCAAGGAGTAGAGAAGCTTCCCTCAAGTCACCCATGCCCCATGCTACAGAGGAAGGCGAAAAACCTCCAGGGCCTCTCCAATCTGCCCTGGAGGAAAATTCCTTCCTGACCCCAAATATGGCGATCAGCTAAACCCTGAGCATATGGGCAAGATTCACCAGCCAGATACTACAGAAAATTCTTTCCTGAGTAACTCAGATCCCATCCATCTAATATCCCATCTCAGGGGATTAGTCCTATTTACCCTGAATATTTAAAGATCAATTACTTACCAAATCCCATTATCCCATCATACCATCTCCTCCATAAACTTATCGAGTAGAATCTTAAAACCAGATAGATCTTTTGCCCCCACTGCTTCCCTTGGAAGGCTATTCCAAAACTTCACTCCTCTGATGGTTAGAAACCTTCGTCAGTTCTCAAAGTGCAAAATTAATTGGTCATAATTATGCTGATGAAGTGCTTGTTATAGGGTGTGTATCTAAGCAGGCAGATCAACTCCTGAACAAAATCTGTTTGACATCATTAAGGAAAAAAATGCATAAGGGCTTTTCTTGTTTCGGGGCTGGTGGAGCTGCACTGTTGTCAAACCGAATTTAGATTGACAGTCTCCGCATCTGAAGTCCCTCCTTCTACAGAATCCACACAGTACAGACAATTCCAGCTTCCCCATGCAGCTCCATCAGTTTGGCTGCACCATATCCTAGAAAGTACTGCCTCTGAACAACCCTTCTCACCCCACACTCTCCCAAGTTTGTCAGTGGAATATTAATATATCCTGCTGGCAGTTCCAGGAAATGCTGAATGCCAGTAAAGGGGTTGGTTACCACAGAAATTCAGAGACATTCACATTGTGTAAGAAAGAAGCAGTCATGGGAGGGTGCAGGGAAGGGCTTGTTCCAATGGTGGCAGGGAGGAGTGATATTTTGTTTTAATTGTGCTTTCCATTGAAATCAGATCTCTGATCTCATCCTACTGTCCTGTGGTCACTTGCTGTGTTCTTAGGCTCTGACTTAACTGCCTTAAGAGATCCTCTTGAGATGGAGGAGAGGCATTTCTCTCTGTGCAGTCCAACTGTCCAGAGCTGCAGCTCTTCTGTATGCAAGTTTTGCTTGGCACAGGATCTCTTTTGGTGTTTCCATTAATGGTTTCTTCCTTCTTCCTATACCTGGTCCTTCCACGTGCTCCTCCCCTTGGAGAGGAATCACAACTTGTTGGTGATGGAATGTCAGGTCAGGTCACGCAGTATTTGGCCATTATGCTCAATAGACCTAAGGGACCTGTTTTTCTTTTACTCTTTACCCAACAATAATACAATTTGGGGATGGAAGGTGGTTTATTTTTAGCCATCTCAACATCATACATTAATTCCTTGCTTTTTCTCATTTTGGGAAGGGTCAAGTTGCCATCAGGAGCTAGCTACTAGAGCAGATCTAACTTACGAGCACAAAAACGACTCCACTTTATCGGCATCCTAATGTGCACGTTACCGGGGCTGGGTCCACAGATGGCTGCTCTATTAGACGAGCTGGAAGGCAGCTTCTCCTGAAACCAGTGAGGCACTTTCTACCTGCACATCATCATCAGAGGCTTTTTGAAGTGCTTTTTTCTACAGTGCATGTATTGGAGATTAGCACAAAATAAACTTATCCCTCTGTTTCTTTTTCTTTGCTTCAGTGCTGTTGAGAAGAGTGTTCTGGTGAGAGGAAAATAGCAAAGTTGAGAATCACATTGTTTTGGATTGCATGCTGTAATAATTTTTTTGAAAAGACAGACCAGGTAAAGTATTACAGAAGTGTGGCATTTTTTACCCTGATCACACAGCATTTCTCTCCTCTGCCAAATACTTCAGTAGCACATTGCTGTAGTCATCGTATTAGTTTATTCGTTCTGTTTTGGGTAACTTTTTTTTTTTTAAATATTTCTTAAAATATTAGTTATTCGAGAGAGAGAGAAACAATCCCTGGAATGATTTGGAATAAGCCTGAGTTACATTAAGGAAAATTCTGCGTTTTTTTTTTTTTTATTGTCCTGACCTCTCTTGAGATGAGCCAGTGCACTCTTTGTTCTACCACCATCAAAATGGTTGGTCTACTTGATGCATCATTATACACGTTTGGTGACAGGTTGGCTGATGTTAGGAGAGTGGATGCACTTGGATGCAGTTGGGGTTGCCGTGGATGTCATGTTTCCAAAGAGCTTTTGTTCAAGACTAGGGTGGACTATCAGCATGCACAAGGCTATTTTAACTTGAAAAGGCTAGTTTGTAATTACCAGTTACCAAGACACATCCTGCAGGTCCTCTGAAATAGGCAACTCTTGAAACAAGGGGTGTTTGTGCATCAATCCGGAGTCTGCCCTGCAGAGTTTGACAATCCTGTTTTCTCCTTGTGGGCTGTCCATTCTCAGTGGCCTCAAACTAGAGCTGATCAGGAATTTTTTGACTAAACATTTTTAACAGAAAATGTTTATTTGTTGAAACCCAAACTTTCCCCAGTAATGATCAGTTTGACAGGAAGGTTTCTTGGGACCAGGATGGAATTCCTCATCCAAATAAGAGATCCAGTCCAGAATAGCCAGTAGCCCCTCTTCACCTGGGATTTGGGCTATCCAGGTTCATGCCCTTGTTTCTGAATCAGGCTGAAAAGAGACTTGAACAAGGGTCTCCCACATGCCAAGTGAACACCCTAAACACTGAGCTATTGGCTATTCTGGGGTGACTGTTTTTATGCAAAAAACTTCCAGAGGCCTAGTTCTCATTCTGATGCAGACTGAAAGCAAATTTCTCGTTTTCTGACCAGTCCTATTCAAGGCATTTATGGTCCAGGTCACTTTAATTCCACCAGTGCATTCTGCTTCCACACCCATCCACTCTGGACTGACCTCTAACTAAAACTCCTGTCCCATTGCATTATGGATCTCCTGGAAAATTTTTGAATGGATTATTGGGGGGGATCTGTGCTTTAGCTATTCCAGAGCCCTGGTTAGAAACTAGTTTCAGAGTAGCAGCCATGTTAGTCTGTATTCGCAAAAAAGAAAAGGAGTACTTGTGGCACCTTAGAGACTAACAAATTTATTTGAGCATAAGCTTTCGTGAGCTCCGATGAAGTGAGCTGTAGCTCACAAAAGCTTATGCTCAAATAAACAGGTTAGAAACTAGGAGAAGATCTTCTCAGGGCATTGCTGCATTCATGATTTTGGAAACACAATAAAAATATATGGGTCTGGTCTGGGCCAGCAAGCTGCAAGGTTGACAATCAACTAGGGGACTACATGTTCCTAGTCTACAGTTAAACATTTCACTGGCATAGCTGTGTCGGTTGAGAGGGGATTTATTTTTAATCGAAAGAGCTATGTTGGTAAACACCCTGTTGTAGAAGTAATGATCTGTAATTAACTGTGCTTATTCCAGTATAGCACTTGTCAGTCAGGGGAACCAGAATAATCTATACCAACATAAGCACTTTTATACTTGTGACTCTGCTTTCCTAAGGGGATTTGCTGGTGTAGCAATACCAGCAAAACCTTCCTAGTTTAGATAAGGCCATGATCTGAAGGAAGGCTTTTACCTACCAAGGGTCCCATTATATGTCTATGTGAAAGGGAGGATTGGCCAGTATCTGAGCCTTGGAAGAATTGTCTTCAGAAGACTCTGACCTACATGTGATTCCTTCCTTCTGTTCTGTCTGATTTTTCTCCCCTCCCCCCTTCCTGTGGGAGAAGGGTTTTTCTCTCCCTTCCCCACCTCAAAATTTATTGTTGGCATATGACAGGCATAATTTATGAGTGTGAGGAGAGTTTAATGAAAACCAAGGGCTCGCTCTTCAGTGCCCTAGACCAGAAGAGCCACCTTTCTCCGTCCTGTTCAGCGTGCATTCCACTGTGCGATAGAGAGGCAGGTTGTTTGGGTTTTGTGTCCCTCGTAAATTAATTTGAGTTGACAAGAGCTACAATAGCTGTGGTGCAAAAGAATGTGGGACCTAGATGAAGGGTCTGTTCTCTCTCTTAATAGCAATAGTTTGGCAGGGAGTTGAAATCTCCTGTCTCTTCCAATTTGGAAAAGTGTATCAGTTTTCACTCTGGCCTCTATCTGGCCTAGTTAGCACCACCAGCTAAGGCCAAGTGTCTGCTGTGCTGTGGATTTTGTGATGGGGACAGTTGTCTGTTAAGAACTACACAAAGGCTGTTGGTTCATTTCACATTGGCCACCAGATGTCTGTAGTGTCACTACTGACCTGCACTGGATTTGAACCATTTGAACCAGACCTAGAAGTAACAGGGCTCCATTTTTCTCATTGGCCTGAGAAACACATCTTTGATTTTCCCTGACATGCTTCTGGAAGGAAGCCATGACTTTGCTTTTCTGGCAGACTGTCACAAAGGAAAAGAGATTACTATGCATTCAGAGAAATGCTAAGTGGCTGATTTAGGTGAGCCCTCACTCAGTAAATGGAAGGGGGAAAGTAAGTTCTTCTGTTTTCCGGGTTTACATCTACCGTGTGTAAATGCAGGTCCTAGAATGAGAGGAAAGGCACAATGTAAAAATCAACAGGAAGGATTATTCCCTGTGCTTTACATCTGAAGGTATCAAAGTGCTTCACAACGGGAGTAGCTATAATTTTGTCCCATTTTGCAGGTGGGATAACTGAGCCATAGGGAGGTTAAAGGTCTTATCCAAATTCACACTGTGAATCAGTGGCTGAGCTGAGATTATGGCCTGGTACTAGGCTTTAACTACTACACCAGACTGTCTTCTTGCAGGGTTTGTCATGTGTTCTAGGTGGGCTCAGCCAGAAACCACCAAAGCTGGGAGACTCAGTTCCAAAACCAATAAAGATATCAGGCTGCTTTTTAAAGACCAATTCCCCCTCCACCTCGTTCTTTCTATCTCTCTGTCTCTCGTCCCACTATCCCTGTCCTGCCCTTCCTACCATCTTCCCTTTGTTTTTGCAAATATGTATCTCTGCCCCATTGCAATAGCTTTTTGGGCCCAATGGTACTTTCTTAGTTAGTGGGTTATGGAAGGGGGGAATTAAGCATTATTTATTTATTTATTTATTAGCATATTTAGCATCTTTCATCTGAGGATTTCAAAATGTCTTTCAAACTTTAACTAAGCTTTGCAGTGTCATTTCACTGAAATGCAGCCACCTTTGGGGAGGGATGCTAACCACTTAAATAGTGCACAGCAACACTACACCACACTTCAGGATAACTACTAAAGAGGGACAGGATAGTACACCCAGCTTGAAATTGCTAAACAATGTAGGTAGACAGGAATATGTGGATAATCAGTTCTACACAATTGCACTTTGGACATGGCTGTTTACTTTTGTTTAAAGAAACAACCAAATATCCGATGCTGGAGAACAGTTAAAAGATGTGGCCAGGACTGAAGACAAATCGGATGTTGCCCTGTTGTTTCTATGCAGCATCATTCCTGTTTTTCCAGCTCACCTCTCCTCCCTGTGTTGAAGAGGCAATCTGAGGAGTCTTGCTATTTCGTTGCTCAATAACACCTGCTTTTTAAGAGCTAAATGGTGCTAAGGAAGGAGCAGTAAAATAGTGGAATGTGTTCCAGAATCCCCCAGTTGTTCACTGTTTCCTGCTTGTCTGTCTCACAGCTGTCCTTGCTCAAATGCAGTCAGAACTCGATCTTTTCAAGCCAGCCGATTGCATTGCTATTCAGTTTCCACTGCTAATGCTCTTGCTACATAGGCTAGGGTGGGCTGGGACCGCTGAGAGACAGCGTATTCAGTTGTTACATGAGTATCCTCTCTGCAACTCAACACTGCCCCCTCTGGCCTCTTCAGTAGCAGTGGGGGGGTTTCATTCTCCAAGGGTGGTGGTGAGCCTAGAATGTAACACTGGGATTAACTAGAGTTAATGCATTAACCCATGGAGTTGCCCGGGAACAATTAATTGCAGCAAAGAAGGGCAATCCTGCCATCCATTTGGCATGCAAACAAAAAGCAACCATAGGAGAATCTCTGAGCTCAAACTGGGAGATGGAGGACTCCCGTGGAGAGGAGGGTGAATGGCAATACTCAGACATAAGTGCCAAGCTAAACCATGTCCAGCTGAATGAAGTTTATACAGAGCTTTTAGATTACGATTAACCTGTTATCCCCGTGCTTAGTCAAACAGCGATGAAGTTTGTGCAGGTCATCACTTTTTAAAGGCTGTACCTTTACATAAGCAATCCGCCATCACCAGGGGTTATTGCTGCCTTGGACAGTTGTGTAAGGATAGGGTCAGACAGCAGAGTTAATTATTACTGAGGCATGGTTGGCTCTAAGTCCTGTCTGACTTTGTCAGTGGGGGCAGCTACTCCAAAGGGCACATGCTGCTGCTGAGCAAGCACACTTGCCCCTGAGGGGGACAGGTACAATCCTAAAGCTTCAAAGGATACGTCTGCACAGCAGAAAGACCCCCACGACAGCGAGTCTCCAAATCTGGGTCAGCTGACTTGGGCCTGTGGTACAGGGCTAAAAATAACAGTGTAGCTGTTCAGGCTTGGGCTGAACCCTGGCCTCTGAGGTCATGTTTCACACCCTGGGCTCCAGCAGGAGCCTGAATGTCTACACTGCTCTTTTTAGCCCCAAAGCACAAGCCCCTTCAGACTGAATCAGCTGACCCAGGCTCTGAGACTCGCAGTTGCGGGCCTTTTTTTTTGCTGTCCACATATCCTAAAATTCTAGCTGAACTCCAGGGCCCTGCCTGCTCTCAGATCACATTCCACTGAATAACATTAAGTTCCTGTAAAATACCATTCCCTTCCTGCAGGACAGGTTGGCATCAGCCACAAGGATCCATACCTACAGGTACCATGGTTGGATATGCTAGATTAGGCAGTCCTGCTGTGTGATGAGTCAGTGTCTGACTCTCACCCTGCCAGTATGCACAGCTGCCCCCGTAGGATTCTAGAATGAGCTTGTCAGATGGGGTCAAACCTTTTTAAGCTGGTGGGTTTTGCAGTCACAACACACATGGGTTGTATCTGTCCAGGAGCATGTGCTGCTCTTTAGCTTCTGCTTTAAACTCTTCTCGTGTAGTTCTCCTGGTGTTGGATGCCAGCTCCATTCCACAGACAGACCTTCAGAGAGGCTATGTTACTAGGACCCTGGTGAATCTGGGTACTTTGATCGCAGTTGCTACAAAAATCATTTTTCCACAGTGGAAGCAGTCATTCTAATTCATTGTTCATCGTTGGCTCCGTTCCATCCTTGGGGCATTCCTACTGGAAATGTGTGCTTCCAAAAGGAAGAGGTTGGAAACATTTTGGGGAAAACATGAAACCCTGCTGATGACTTTGAGAACTGGAGTTGATGAGAACACTGATGATTTGTGAAATAGGGCAGTTATGTTTTACTGTGCTGTAGAAATGTGCTTAGCACCACTCAGGACACAAATGAAATCAGGTCCTATCCTGCCCCCAAAATGTTACCGTATACAAGGCAGAGCCAGAGCAGATGACAGACCTAGGGGCTCCGATACCTGACAGCAATAAATATTTTTTTCAGTTTTCAACACCATCCTATAACGGTGGAGAATTTTTCATGTTCACAGAAACTTGAGCCCATAAAATTGCAATGGAGAATTTAGAGGCTGCTCTTGGAAAATCTGGCTTGAGAAGTTCCTCCCTTTTCATCTGCCTCATTCTCTTGCTTGATTCATTCTGCAGTGTTTCAGTTTAGTTCAGTGCTCCTGATATCGTCAGTCCATCACTGTGCAAGTGAATGATGATGTTGCGAAAGTGCAGAGAGAGGAAGTAACTGAGTGAGTGAATCTCCTTGGGGGAGTAGTCTGCTTAGTCTGGACATGTCTACTGTCTGGGTGATCAGATATAATGGAAAAGGGAAATAATGGTAGAGCATGTGATTTAAAGCAAGGACCAGGAACTTGGACTGTCGAGTTCTGTTTCTGGTTCTGCCACTGACGTGAGAGAAACTCCACTGCCCAAACATGTGTGTCTCGGGTCCCCATCTGCTTCACAGGTACAGAAAGGCTAGTAAATCTCTTTGGGATCTCAAGTTAGCAGGAACATCAGAAATTCCCCATATTATAATACACAGTATATAACTCTTTACTCGGTGTCTTGCAAAAGACGATATTCCTGTCACTGTTCTTGACTCAGGCGGTGGTTCTTGTACTTTATTCTTTCTGCAGGTATATTTTGAAAAGAGATTTTGGGAACAACGGGAAATAATGTGTGAACAAGGAGGCTTTGCTCTGCAGAGAAATCATGTTGCTCTTCATTGGTTTTGGTCAATTTCAGGGGATTCAGTCTTCGCACGTCTCCATGGTCTTTTTGAGTCTACTAAAGCTCAGAGAGAATCCCATCGCCCAAACCTAGCTTGGTACAAGATTACGGTACCTTGGGTTTCCCCACCAAGCCATAATTCAGCCCAGGCTTGAGCCTGAACAGTATTTTGAACTAATTTGGGTTGATTTATAGTTTTGGGTGAAAACCATACGAACTGTGGTTTGGGCTGAATTTCTCTTTGGGGCTTTGGTCAAACCTAAAACTCGGAGAAAAATTCAGTGTGTGTGAACCTCATGTGAAAAGACCTCTGCACCAGCCTCTGGCCAAATGAAACAGCTGAGTTGTCTACATCTCTAGTTAAAGAGGCCACAGCCTTGCTAATATGGGGGCTTATTTCTCACATAAACTCATATCCCTTACTTAGTGGTTAATGTAGGCTGAAACAGGAGGGGGAGCTCATACTAGAACCAAGGAAAGAGGGAGTCGAGAGGGAACATTGTTTATCCAAGCCAGGAAAAGGAAGGGAGCTCCCACTTATTTTAATCTCTTTGGTAGCTGGGCTTCACCTCAAATTCCAGATCTGGGCTGTTCAAATGCCTGGAAGTACAGGGATTTTCACATCTATAGGGTTGATTTTGGGTTAACTCTAATTATTTCTGAATCCTTGGGGTGGCAGAGATCAAGGGAGGAGGCAATTTGATTTCTAGAAATATAAATGAAACTAATATAAGCTTCTCGGTTCCAAATCTGTAGGCTCCTGCAGCAGTTAAACATAGACAAACAATCCTGTACTTAGAGGATATGTGATGCACACTTGATATTTCAGTTTCTGGGAAGCAGTTTAATAATTCTTGTTTTTCATAGGACCATGTAGTGGTGGTGATGGCTAAAGTCTTTAGTGCATTAACACCCATTCTGTGGCTTTCACATTCTTCCTTAATCTGCTGTAATTCCTCCAAGAATGGGACATTGAAAATAGTTCTTTAGTCCTTCTTAGTCTCATGCCGACTTTCAGCAGGGTGGGTTTGTTTGTTTGTTTGTTTTGCTAAGGAACAAACTAACAAGCTACAAACTAACATGGATGTTTGTAGATTTGAGTCAAAGCTGCAAGAAAAAATCCAGTCAAATCCATGATTAGTAAACTGGCCATAATATTAATTGTCTGTACTACAATAGTGCTTAGAGGCATTATAAATGGCTTCCAGGAGTTTCTGAAAACTGGTCACCCCAATTTTGGTCCATATTTTCCCATTGAGACCTCTGGTTTTAAGGTAGGGGAGTCACAATTTCAGGGAACCTGAACTTTGCTGTTATTGACCTGAAACTAAGTTGAAACAGTTTCTTTCCTGTACTTAGGAGGCCTCATCAGTGTATGACAGTGACATGCTGAGGTGCCCCAGTGAATGGTGGGCTGGGATCTTTTGTATGGGACATGAATGGATTAGATCTAATGAATAAAAGAGATGTTGATGAATTACTTAGACCCAAAATGTGGGGTGTTTATAAGCTCTGTGTACATGCCTATCTGCTGTACTCCAAACACGACAGTATTGTACATGAGAATCAAAAGTGAAGCTGACCAGATCATTTTCACTGGCCAAGTGGAGTGCAGTGTAAAAAGTAATCAGCCAGCAGCAATAACACAGAGTAAATGTTCATGCCAATGTCTCAGTTTTAAATGGCAGATATTACCAGTGACCCATACAAGGGCATTCCTGTTTGTTAAACAGGATTATTTATCTTGTCTGTTTCCCTTGGAGACAGAGACTGTGCCTTCCTCTTTGTCCAGTGACACACACTAAGCGCACACACTAAGCAATGAATCAATGGCTGCCTTTAAGCAGCCACCTGTGGCACGTTGTCAGAACCAGATGGACTGTGTGCCTCTTCTTGTGGATTTGCCATCCCCTTCTCACATCCGAGAGTATCAGTATGCCTCTCTTCGAGGAAGACCATGTAATGGGACCGTCTGCTTACTATGCTTGGGGAAGCCAGGTCTCTAGCTTCAGTTGAGAGCTAAGCAAATTAACATCCCCTTTGGGCATTAAATAACGATGGGAGCTTCCCCCAGGGTGGAACTTTGGGCTTCCCTTATCAATGTGAACGCTCCCCCTAAAGAGCCTGGATCAGCTCCCACTGCAGCAGACTTTGCATTGAGCCCTAAGAGCTCTTCATGTTTTGCTTCCTGGGAAGGCAGATGATGTGCTGAAGAACATCACAGCACAGACTTCATCATGTGCACTGTGCGATTGCAATAACCTTGCTATTTTTTTAAAGGGGAACAAGATGAAATAACTATTAAAGTCTAATGCTAAGGGTGAAAGCATAATCCCAACTATGCATATAAAATGATGGAGTCAAAATTAGCTGTTACCACTCAAGAAAGAGATTTTGGAGTCACTGGATAGTTCTCTGAAATCATCCACTCAATGTACAGCAGCAGTCAAAAAAAGTGAACAGAATGCTGGAAATAATTTAAGAAAGGGATAGATAATAGGACAGAAAATATGTTGCTTTTATATAAATCAATGGTACACCCACATCTTGAATACTGTGTGCACATGTGGTTGCCCCATCTCAAAAAAAGATGTATTGAAATTGGCAAAGGTTCAGAAAAGGACAACAAAAATGATTAGGGGTTTGTAACGACTTCCATATGAGGAGAGATTAATAAGACTGGGACTTTTCAACTTGCAAAAGAAACGGCTAAGGGGAGATATGATTTGAGGTCTATAAAATCATGACTGGTGTAGAGAAAGTAGATAAGGAAGTGTTGTTTACTACTTCTCATAACACAAGAACTAGGGACCACCAAATGAAATTAATAGGCAGCAGGTTTAAAACAAACAAAAGGAAGTATTTTTTCACACAACGCACAGTCAACCTGGGGAACTCCTTGCCAGAGGATGTTGTGAAGGTCAAGACCATAACAGGGCTCAAAAAAGAACTAGATAAATTCATGGAGGATAGGTCCATCAATGGCTATTAGCCAGGATGGGCAGAGATGGTGTCCCTAGCCTCTGTTTGCCAGAAGCTGGGAATGGGAGACAAAGGATGGATCACTTGGTGATTACCTGTTCTGTTCATTCCCTCTGGGGCACCTGGCATTGGCCACTATTGGAAGACAGAATACTGGGCTAGATGGACCTTTGGTCTGACCTAGTAGGGCCATTCTTATGTTTAGTTTGACAGTTGTTAGCTAAACAAAGGCATTTTATGGTTCATGAATTTTGATGCCTCATTCTCCAGTCCAAAAGTGCCAAGTTATATGAGATCCCAAACCCACTTTGTGCCCTGATCTCTAAAACGATATAATTAATAAGTTGTTGTAGCTCCATCCTTCTTCCTTAGAGTTCTCTGTGTTTAAACACCAGCATAAGAGCTGGCTAATATCTCCAGAGGAAAAGTACATGGCTTAGGTAAGTGCAGGAACGAACTAGTGGTTAGAATTCATCATGTGCACTGTGCGATTGCTGGGAGATACAGTTTTTAATGGTATTCAAGCAGAGCTGTGAGGGAGGGTCATGGGAGAGCCAGGCAAAAACATCAGTTTTGAAAGCTAAGTGAGTTTGGCTGGAATGTGATTAGAAATGCAATGGGTTCTTTTAAAGATCTACTTTTCAGCCATGTGTGTAGCTGCTGAGCTGGCGTTGATGAAGGCTGCTTTATCCTCCCAGAACACTGAGATAGGACAGGAATACGCAAATAGGAGAGGAGCGGTAGGCTTATGGTTGGGATTCTAGGCTGGGACTTTGGAGACTGAAGTTCAGTTCCAAGCTCTGCTGCAGATTTTGGCTATGTCTACCCTACTGTGATAAGTCGACCTACGCTACGCAACTCCAGCTACATAAATAACATAGCTGGAGTCGACGTACCTTAGGTTGAGTTACCACGGGGGGTCGACAGGAGAAAATCTCCCATTGACTTACCTTACTCTTCTTGTCGGGGGTAGAGTACAGGGGTCGACTGGAGAGCGATCTGCCTCCGATTTGGCAGGTCTTTACTAGACCCACTAAGTCAACCGCCAGTGGATTGATGTCAGAGCGTCGATCCCTGCCATAGTGTAGACTTGCCCACACTGTGTAACTTGGGGTAGGTCACTTGGTTTCTCTGTGCCTCAGATAATAGCATCGTCCTACCTCACGTGAGGATGAATACATTAAAGACTGTGCTTAGATACTACAGTAATGGGGCCATGTAAGTACTTTAGATAGGTGAGACCCTCTACTGAGGGGATACGTTCAGACTCTAGTTATAATGGTGCCACTTGTTGTGTTACACTGTGTTTGCTGATCCAGTATTAGAATAATCTCTGTGTGTGCCGCCTTCTTGACTTTCATGGAGAAATAATTTTAAAAGGGCCCAAGTATGGAAGGCCTGTTTATCCACCTTTAACCCTTAAAAGTGCACAGGGAATATTTGGTAGGAAGAAGGGGAAATGCATTAGAAATTAGAGTTGCAAATGACATACAGCTGTTCCACTACCCATGCCCAGTAAATACAGAAGCCCTTCAATATGCAACAAGGGAGGGAATGATCCACTGTTGTACAAAGAAGGGGATTTTAACAGCTGCAGAAGTATTACAATGCCCACTGCTGAAATGCAGAGGTCAGCTGAATAAAAATGTGTGATGGGCACACTAGTGTTGAGCTCAATAGATGACCATCATTACTAGCTGGGAAGTGATGATACAATGCAGTCTCCTATGATAGCATAGGATGACCAGATGGGCATTGCACCCAGGAAATCGTGTAGCTATCCTCAATTTTTGCCAGATATATGTGTAGTTGCAGTGCTGATCACTGGTTCAGTGGTCATGTGCAAATGGCCAGTATAACACCGTCTGAGTTTGTGTAGCTTGCACATTTTTTCCCCTGACCATGTTGTCCAAGTTGTTTCTTTATTGCACTTGCAATTTGTGCCGTAGGTAAGGCATTCAGGTTTCAGGTGTAGAATACCAGCAATCCTTCATTTCCTCCCTTTTCCTACTGGTCCTTTAGATTTGATGGTATCCATCTGTACCAGCAAGGCCGCAAGCTACCATACAGTGTCAGCAAGGATTCTGGTAATTCTCCAGCAGAGTCTCTTTCTCTCTCCTCCCCTCACCCCCCCCCCACCCACTATGAGGAGAGAAACATGTGGTTAGTCACACTGAGTTTAAAAAATGGATCCACACCAAAACTTCAGATCAGAGCACTCCTGAACTTGGAAAAAGTTTGAATGCAGACCAAGCTTTGCACATCAGGTCCAAATAGAAAACACATAAGAACAGCAATACTGGGTCAATGGTCCATCTAGCCCAGTATCCTGTCTTTCAACAGTGGCTAGTGCCAGATGCTTCAGAGGAAATGAGCAGAACAGGCAGTTATCAAATGATGGGTTCCCTGCCATCCAGTCCCAGCTTCTGGCAGTTGGAGGTTGAGGGACACTCAGAGCATAGGCTTGCATCTCTGACCATCTTGGCTAATAGCCATTTATGGACCTATCCACCATGAACTTATCTGATTCTTTTCAAACCCAGTTATGCTTTTGGTCTTCACAACATCCCCTGGCAATGAGTTCCGCAGGTTGACCATTGTGTGATGAAGTACTTTCTTATATTTGTTTTAACCCTGCTGGCTTAATTTTGGTGAGTGACCCCCGGGGTCATGTGTTATATGAAGGGCTGAATAATACTTCCATATTCACTTTCTTGACAGGATTCAGGATTTTATAGACCTCTATCACATCCCCCCATAGTTGTCTCTTTTCTTAGATGAACATTCCCAGTCTTTTTAATCTCGCCTCGTACCGAAGCTATTCCATAGCCTTAATCATTTTTGTTGCCCTTCTTGGTATTTTTTCCACTTTAATATATCACTGTTGAGATGGGGCAATCAGAACTGCATGCAATATTCAAGGTGTTGGCGTAACAGGGAGTTGCATAGTGGCATTATGATATGCTTTGTCTTGTTATCTCATACATGCTGGGCCTTGTTACCATGGGGTGCAAAGTGATCAGTCTAAGCTTTCAGGGTCCTTTCGGACTCAGGCTTTGTACGTCAGGTCCATCTCTGCATTGACAATGTCCTGAAAGGAAAAGCCCATTCTAGTCAAGACACGGTGCTGCTGTTTCAAACTGCAGCTTCTGATTAGGGCTATGTTTGGAGCCGTTAAATGGTTTTAGTGATTTCTAGTGCTAGTACCAGATAGACAGCTCTAGAGACGGAAGCCACATAACATATACTGCATAGGCAGCGGGGTCAGGAGGGAGGCCTCTAGGACTGAGAGTTCACTCTTCATTGCCCATTTGATCCTTCACCCACCTACTGAGACTGCCAACCCATATGGCCAGTTAGTGCCAAAGGGTGGGGTCCGGTTTGATGACGTCTGCTAGAAACTGGACTGAGTTCCTCAAATTCAGTGGTTCACAACCCACAGGCCACTTGCGGCCCAATCAGCACACAGCTGCAGCACATGTGACATCCTCAGGGCAATGCAGGTAGTATGTATATTGTGTGGATGCAGCCCACGTAATACATAGAGTGCTGCATATGTGGCCCACAGTGGTAAATAGGTTGAGAACCACTGCTCTATTTCATTTCATAGAGGCCACCGAGCAACCAGCAGAGTGCTGCTGCTTTGGGTTATGACTTTCTGGGGCTGGCTACAGGTGAAAAGGTCTGTCCAGTACTAATTACCCGTGCTTTGAACTGCCAGCTTTCCTTTATAAATTAAAGTACAGATAACCTCATATATTGAAACCTGTGTCTACAAGAGTTTCTTTTCCCTGATATTTATTGCTGTTGCTGTCACCAGTTTGATTACATCAGGAGCAGCAATGATGAGAGCACCAGTGTAAGCATAATTTCAAGTGATCGTTGGCCTTTCAGTACCGTGTCCTCCTCTTACTCTGCAGAGAGCAGGTCTGCATGACACAGCGCCTAAAACATTGACAGTTGCCAGAGTCTTCTGAACGCTAGCCTTCCCACCCTGTCTACCCATGGTGGTTCTGCACTAATGGAGGTAAAAGTGGGAAATTTTAGGACAAGCTTTCAAGCTTTGGACAAGGTTCTGAAGTCACCTACCAATTCTTGAGCAGTCAAACTCCCATGCTATGGTCAGAGAAGGAGGTCTCTTCCCTTTTGTTTCTCTGGAGATTTATTTATAATGAATAAAAGGACTAGATTTAGTGCACCCCATGGCTAGTATTAATGATGTTTTTCTGAAAGCTTTGCAAACAATGAGCTCAATATCAGAGGGAATTTGGATCCTTGTCTGTAAATGACTACAGTATTTTTCCTTTGTTTCCTGTCCTGGAAAAATCATTTAAGACTAATTTTCTATTGTGCAACTTACTAGCCTTGCCGTGTGCCTGTTGCAGTTCCATTCCTGGAAGCAAGAGCTGTTATATTATTGAAAGCCTGATTCAATTAAGTCAGAAAATGGGGGATGTGCACCTTTTTTAAAAGTGGTTTTCCCTTTTGGAATAGATGGTTTAGAAAGAAATAGAAAAGAAACTACGTGCCCTCCCTATCATGTGATTTAGAAATCCCCTGCAGATTTAACCTGCGGAGCAAGCTTTGCCTTTTGCTGTAGCAGATTTCTCTTGACAGTTAGCTCCCTGTCTCCTGGAGAAGAATGGGTTTTGTAATTCCTGTTAGCAAACGTTTCAAACACAAACATTCAGATCCTGTTGGAAACCACCTTCTTGATCATCAATCCCAGGAATGGTTGGACCCTGGAGACTGAGCTCACCTCTTGCATTAAGAGGTGTTTACCTCAGGTCAGGATTGAGTCAGGTTGGCATGTGGGGTGGAAGGAAGCTTTCATGTGCACTGCTTGTCTTGTACCTTGCCTGCTGCCGTGCACCCGATTCAATTGCTCACTGCAGATTTTCTGCATTCCCCTGGGTTCTGATGATGCTGCTCTGTTGTTTGCACCCTTCACTGGGTCTATTTCCCACTCCATTCCTATTAGCGTCAACGTGGGGAGGAGCTTTTTGGAAGCTGTTGATGGCCTGTTGGCTGCTGCATTGCCGTTCTGTGGTTTGACATGCAAGAGGGCCACTGGTTTCCACTGCAGTGTTCTGTATTATGCTGCCCTCTTTCCGGATTGTTGGAGGATATCCCCACGTGTTCCTTCTCCAGCTCCATATTCGGGAGAGATCTCATCTGGGCGCACTGTGATTTACCCACCAAACACCCTGAGCATCAATCTAAGAACATCCCACCTGCTGTGGAAAAAGTTTTGTGCTGTGATTTGCCCTCATGGGTAGTCCCAATCAGCTATCCACATTCTTGCTGCTGTTCTCTTTCCCCCTGCAGGTGATTTTTGCCAATCATTAACCTGGACAAAGCAACAGGCATCTTTAGCAAGGTAACTTTTTTAAAAGAATTCAGCCTTTGGTACTCTTTTTTAGTGAAAGTCACCCCCCACGTGGCTGCTGGTTTATTATCCTCCGGTGGAAACTATTGTGGCTGTTGAGTAAGAACGTACAGCCGCAATTTGCTTTGCATGTAATTTGATACCAGAAGCATCAACTCATAGCCAGCAATTAGAAAGTGACAATATGTTGGTTGCTGACTCTACCAGCTGCAGTGTTGCCAAGCCCACGTGTTAAAAATGTGAGTTGGTCCCCAAAAGATCATTTGATTATCTTAATTTTTTTTGGTGAGAATTTTTGTATTGGTTGCAAAGGCATCCTTTTGTCTGGGGAAGAGGCAGATTTTGACCGAAAATTTTCATCAGGAAAACACATGCTAGGCCTCGTTCTCAAGCAGTGTTGGGGATCAGACTAGAAACCATCAGGATACTTTGTTAAATGAACTTGCATCCACGTGTTTCAGCTCCTTTGTATCTATTCTATTGCATTTGAAAGGCCCAGGGACACAAATGAAAACATCTTAATATATTGAAATTACCTTTGTATTCTCATAAAGCGTGTCTCATGTCTCACAGGGGGCTTTGCAGGGAAACGGCAGCTTACAAGGTTCTGCCTGTCGGTAGAGCATTGTTCTCTCTACTGCCTTCATGAGCACACTTTGGTAATATTAGTCTTGTTTTCAGAATCTCACAGGGTGTCTCTTGGACTTGGAAGATTCTGAATGTCTATCAGTCAGGCCTTTCTTCTCTCCAAAGGCTGACTCCAAAATAAACCCATTTACCATTTATTCCAGTAAATGTTTGAGCCTGAAAGGCCTTGAGACTGATCCAGTCTTAACCCAATTCCTGTCCAGATTTTGCACAATACTTAAATAAATTCCGATCTAGCTTTAAATTGGGTTTTGTCCAATTTTTGTACAACATACTTTATGCTCCACTGGAACATGCTATGTTGTTAAGATTCCATTAGTGTCCTGAGGATTGTGTTTATTTTACATATATTACCTGATGGATTTTGGGGGTGGAGTAGGAACTAGAGGCCTAATCCAAAACCCACTGAAGTCAAAAGCAAGACTCCTATTGACTTCGAGGTGGGGGTGGGGGGGGGTCTGGATCAAGTTCTGAATTCACTAAGATTCTTGAGAGCTGCCAAGTGAAATCCTGGCCCGTGCAGCAGACTAATAGATCCCAGTCTAGTGCCCACTGAAGTGCAGGATGAATTTCCTGTTAATGGTGCTATATGGGTCCCACAGAGATCAGCATTTCTAGGCCGCGGTGACCCAGAGGACCAGAACAGCTAAGACTCCATGAGAAGCTTAATTCCATTGTGGAGAGTTAAGATGGATTTCCAACAGTCAGTTCTGCTTTAGCTCGTACAGTTATGATAATGGACAAATACAAACACAGCACAAGAGCTGGTCTAGTGACATTCTAACAGTTGTGCTACTAAACAATGTGCTGGACACTTTATTCTTTTTAACTAATTTTTTTCATCATCTTTGACCTTTCACCGTGACTATCCTCTGACCTCTTGCTGAAATTAACAGGGCAAAACCGCCTCAGTTGTTGGACCCAATAGCCATCTTCAATTCAGTTGTTGCCTATCACAATGAAGGGCTCAGCTCTACTTCTTCGCTCCTGTGCATACCAGTCCTGTGACTCTAAAATATAAGACAGGTTTCAGAGGAGCAGCCGGGTTAGTCTGTATTCGCAAAAAGAAAAGGAGTACTTTTGGCACCTTAGAGACTAACACATTTATTTGAGCATAAGCTAAGTGAGCTGTAGTACTCCTTTTCTTTTTGTAAAATATAAGAGTTAACTATTCATCCACTTGTCCCTATCCTCATTTGGTGTTAAACACAATCCTGCATTAAATAGGCCTTAGGACTGGGAGCCAGCAACTTCTCATGTTCTACTCCCAGCGGTGTCTTTATGATCTTGGACAAGGCACTTAACCAATCTCTCCCTCACATTCCATGTCTGTGGAATTGAGATAGCAACAACACTTCCCTGCTTCACAGGGATGTTGTTAGCATTACCTAGTTAATATTTGTAAAGCACTTTGAAAACAAAAAGCACCCTGGACATGTTAATTATTATTATTATTATTATTACTACCTATTTTATCTCACTGTTATGTCAGAACACTATTTTTTTCCATTGCATGTGGCAAGCAGTTTCTCTAAGTGGAGTAATAGAGTAGGGGAATTTTTTGTTACAAATCTAGTATAAATTTTAGTTAAACAATGCCTCCCTTCACAAGTTACAATTTTTAGAAGTTCAAAGCTGAGGCTGCTGATTCTCCTGGTTGAGGTTTGTTTTGCACTGCCCATGTGAGTCTGAATTTTGGGCAGGATTTTGATACCAGTTACGCATGTATAAATCTGGAGTAATTGAGATCAGAATCTGGCCTATTTAAATGTAATATTTGGTTTTCTGCTTGCATTTCCATGTTTCTCAGATTAATTTTCCCATAATAACCACATCTCTCAGCAAACTTCAAACATGATGGGGCCGTCAAATGTTTTACTGGCTTGGCTTAAATAGAGGGAACATTTCCTGAAATATATTCTCCAATTTAATGAGCCTTTTTCTTTCTGGCTCTTCCCCTCTGGCCCTCCCACCCTTTTCGTGGTTAGCTTTTGGATAGCTCTTTGGAATGATGTCGTCTAATCCTATTAGAAGTACATTCGTTACACTGTGCACCTTGTTTATAGCCAAGAGTATTGGCTATAGAGGGAGATCTCTCCTTCACTCTCTCTCTTTTTAATTTTGTTTTGTTCCAGTGCCAGATGGGAGTATTTTCAGGCTGAAGTGAGTCCTAGAGAACTCCTGCTGTGCCTCAGTTATTCTTCCCTTAAAGGATTTTTCCTCCGTCTCAATTTATTGTCAGAACACTTTTTTGAATAAAGTGGTTCTTAAAAACCTATCATTTGAAAAGGCCAGCTGTTCTCAGGTCCTGAGAGTGCCTCTTTGTGTCGAGCTTTTTAGGAAAGATGAAGAGGATTATTCTGGGGGACGGCTCTATCTTTAACTTTCTTTTTGTAGGGATCTGGTTATTTTCGGAAGCTCTCCCAGCTATAGAAGGACCAGTTGTATTGTACTTCTTTTGGTTCAGTTGTATGCCGGGATGAAAAGATTTGCAGAGCCCTCACAGCAGGTGCAAGCAAATCCTTACCTGCTGAATACTTGCTGAAGTTTGGCTTGGAGTGTAACTGGGACCACTTGTGTAGGGGAAGTTTCTTGTTCAGTGTCACAGTCTTAAAAGTTGCATTGTGGTGTCCAGAAGTACATGACTCTGGAAGCTGCCATAAAGAAGCTTATTTCCACCAGTGCAAACCACAATGATTTATAAGAGAGATCTTTCAGTAGTTTTAAGACCCATATTGCTGCATGCTATCATGATAATGGACACCATCCTGCATTCAGATATGGATATATGGAAGGTTCTCCAAACTGTGCACTTACTGAGTTCCTGTGGTGCTCAGGAAAGATCATTCTACAGCTGTTGATCAAATACTGCAGTTCAGCATTGTAGAAATTCTTTATTTTCTCTTAAAAACACTTAAGAAATTCCATTTAAAAATATTAACAATACAAAGTTAAGCACTCAGAAGTCCGAAAATGCCAGTGTTGTCCGCAAAACCTTAAGTTTGCCCCTTTGTACAGCTTCTAGATCTCCTTAGCTGGTGTAAACTGGTGTCAGCACATTGAAGGAAATTGAGCTACACCAATTTACACCAGCTGAAGATCTGGCCTGTTGTCTCCAATTACATAATTGTACATTGTATTGTCTCTCTTTTTTGGCAGGACCCCTGCCTCATTCATTATACAGGTTGGCCAATGAATGAGGCAGGGGTCGGTGTAGAGACTACTGGAAAGGAGACCACATGATCAGCAATTAAAAATATAATTTCTTATGTCTGTTTTGAACAGCTGTTTAGCTCATTGCACACCATCTGACCTGAACATTGAACGAGGCAGAGGTGCTGCAGAAAGAGTGGCATGTGATTATGTAAATAAAGACTATCATAATTCATAGTCATAAGGTGTCCTAAATTAAAACTAATTTGCTCTTTTGAGTGCTTTATTTCACAGCCTTGTTGTTGTTTTATGGAATAAGGCATATAATATCAACCTGATTTGTGACTAATTTTGCATCCCATAATACTTCTTTTGATAGGTAATTCTATAAATAAGAGCAGCCATCTGCGTTTACACTACCTAGAATAAAATACCAACTGCTTTCAATCCTTATGCATAAGCTAGTCATCAGCTGAGGTCCAAAAGAAACTCCCCTCCTCCGACCAAGGATTGTAAATATTATACAGTTATATGCATTATGGAGGGGACTTGCATCTCCTGCTACATCATCCTGCATATTCCAGTGGCCGTTGATCTGTGCCAGAGTGGCAGTTTCTATATTCTCTTCCTTCTTTCCTCAGAACTCTGTGCTCCAGACAGGAGCTCCTCATGCAAGGGTTAATGTATTCTGCAGTGCATTTCTTGTTTGGTTCTCCTCACCATTTATGGATGGAGGTTTTTTTAATAGGTTGCCTTTCTATATCTTCTCTCCTTAAGGAAAGGATGGGTTTAAAGAGACCTTTAAAGACGTCAAACCTGACAGGCCCAAAATCTTTTTCAGCAGCAAAGCCTTTTTTTAAAAAGAATTGTAATTTCCTCTAGATTTGTGTAAAGAAAGATGGAAAATAAAAGGCCTTCCAACAGAGGATGTGAGGCAGTGTTAAATCCTAGGTCATCATAGTCCTATTCCAAAGTGTACTGAAGTCACTGGAAAAACGCCATTGATGCCAGTGGGCTTTGGATCATACCCCTGACAAAAGTCTTTCCTACGAAATCAGGGGTGTTGGATTTGTTTTGTGATAATGGTCTTGTTCACACATCTAATATGGCTTTGTGCAGGTACTGTACATTGCCTTGTCCAAAACAAGGTGCATTTCTTGGAAGACAACACTGGCAAAAGATTTGTCAGTGAGCACAGCCCCAGACCATATGTATGTGTGGTCTGTTTTATTACTCTTGGACCAAGCCAACATCTCTTGGTGGGGCTCAGACCTTGTTCTCTTAAGTTTTGCTATTTTTTCTGTTTTTTTTTGTATCAGGCTGACGTGTCATTTGAGTGTCGTTAATTATTTACTAGCTTATGTTGTTTAGAAAATTGATGTTTGCTGTAATTAATATCTCTCAGTTGTTCTATGTAGGGTATGTATTGTTGCTGGAGTAGGAAAGAACACTGCAATTAAAGCCATCTGCAGTGACTTCAGAAAACCCTTATGTCCTGCAGGGAAGTTTAGAAATCTCTGGCCCTTTAGAAAAATGAGTATTGATGGATAGTAACTGTAGCTAAAATATAGGGCTGAAAGCCCTCTGCCTTCAAGAAGGTCCCTAGGAGTTGAGGGTGCTTAGTACCTCAGGATACCAAGCCCATAAGTGTCAGAGACTAGGAAGATCTGATGTTCTCTCCTGGGTCTACGTGGTTTTTCTTACCAGTCCAGAATATTTTACAGACAGAAATCATAGCAGTGGAGACATCAGTATAGTGACTACAAGACAACCTTGATAAATGGAGAGGAATATGGGTTGTCTTACTAGAATACATAAACCCAACAGAGGTGGATACAGCGTAAACCTAGGCACACCTCCCTCACACAAACACCTACTTGTTTTATCCACACAACAGGTACAATGAGGTCAGTGACGGTGCAAAGCTCTGTACATGCCAGGCTAGCATGCCTGAGCTATGGCCAAAAGAGACCATGTCTCTTGAGAGAGTAGTGCAAGGATTGGCTGGCTGTGCAATGGAGATAGGCCACTCTACTGAGACTACCAACAAAATCCTCCCCCCCCACCACTGCCATCTGCATTGGTCTCTCTTTCATTGGCATATTGTTTCTAAAGCAGTTGCTGATCTTCACCTCCCTTTGTTTCTCTTCCTAGCGCTGGTCGGAGCTCTGGCCATGGGGATGATTTTCTTCTGCTCGCCTATTGTGAGTATCTTCACCGACCGGATTGGCTGCAGGATGACAGCAGCCTCGGGGGCAGCCATCGCTTTTATTGGACTCCTTTCCAGCTCTTTTACAAAGTAAGGCTGAAACTTGCTTTAGGTGACCTGTAACTTTCTGGCAAGCTTTTGTTGTTGACAAATCAGGTGCTAGTTTATTGCTGTCTTTTGGCAAGGATCAGGTGTAGTGGAAGAGGGTGCTCTCCCTGCGCTTGCCACAGCCTGCCTGCACACAGAGAGTTACTGTCCAAGTTTAATCCCCCTTCCTGAAGTTTTTCTTTTTGTCTTAATGAGACACAAACCTTAGCCTGAATGTCTTTGGAACTTGGCTGTGCCCAGGATTTCTCCCTGCAGGTCTGCTCCTACGTCTCTCCTCTATCACAGGTTCTCAGCCTTTTATGCTCCTGAATTGGAATTTGAGACCTTCTGGTCTGACTTGCAGAATATCAGCAGAACAGCTTTGCACCTCCACATGCGATGATAGAACCTGAGGTACTGTCACAATCAGTTTAAAGGGGGACACTGTCAGATTCAAAATCATATTTTAAGAAAACTGACCTTGGATATTAAAAGTGAATGAATGTTTAAAATCAAACCTGATCCCAAGTATGGCTGAAAGTGACTGGCTTCCACTGGAACATAAAAAAATGGAGATGTCCAGAGACTGAAGTCTGTCTTTTTATCACCAGTCACAATGGACTCACAAACTGAATTTGCATGGGGTTTTTGGCTATATGCAGTAGAAGGAAAATCAGGAATGTAAATGTGTTTTGAAGCAGAACATATTAGTCCATTGGAATGTCTTTGTGTCTGCAACATGCTGCTTAAAAAAAACACAGTATTATTATTCATTTTTTTCAGTGCTTTTAAATGTCTGTGGATTTCTGTTAGGACTTGATTTCATTAACATTATAAAAATGTTACCAAGCTTTGATTGTACATTATACTGCTTCAGCATCACAGATTTTCAGTTTGTTTTTGTGTGAGAGGGAGATTGATTATATATAAACAATTTTCGAATGAGTTTTTTTTCAGTTTTAATTAAAACACTCCCTGTAACTGTTTAACACCATACTGATGTGAAAGGAGGTGACTTGTCTGCAGCATTCCACTTCACCACTCCCTCAGTGGGAACCCTTGACAGGAGGGGGCAATGAAGATAGCTGAGGCTCAGAGAGCTGCTTTTGTGCCCACCTCTTCAATCTCCTTTCTGCTTTGGTATGGGAAAGGACCCCAGTGGTCTCCCCAAGGAGACCCTTGAAACAGACATTTTAAAAAGAGGAGAGAGATCTCAATGGGAAATTATGTCACGCAATCTAAGTACATCAGGGGGCCATGTGCAGTTCAGGCATTGAATGTACAAGTGGAAGCATACATTGCTGACTTCCTAAACAGCACCAGACGATGGAGTCCAGGCACCACATGTTGCCAAAAGTTCAGTGGCTTTTTGGTCCCAGATCAGTGCATGGAGGAATTTTGGCCTGAATTTTACCCATTTGTTGTTGTTCCCCAAATCCTGCCCATAACTTGGTTTTCTACTAGCATGCTCCTGTTATGTGCATGTACGCTCTACTGTGTGGAATCGGAACTGCTTCATAGTGTGTCATAGAGCCTGTTAATCACTGAATAACAGAGGCCTTGTCTACACTGGCAAGTTTCTGTGCAGTAAAGCAGCTTTCTGCGGTGTAACTCCGGAGGTGTACACACTGCCAAGCCACTTAGTGCGCAGAAACTGCACGGTTTCAGTGCTATTAAAAAAAATAACACCTCGACGAGAGGCGTACAGCTTTCTGTACCGGGGCTACAGCACCGCGGTGCCAGTATAGACACCTTCGTCAATTACAGCGCTGCAATTGGCCTCTGGGAAGGGTCCCACAATGCCAGTTCTTGCCTCTCTGGTCGTTGGTTTGAACTCTACTACCCTGCCCTCAGGTGACCAATCGTGAGCCCCACTCCTTACATTCTTTGGGAATTTTGAAAGTCCCCTTCCTGTTTGCTCGGTGATGCGTGCAGTGGTCTCAGCGCATCTTTTCAGGTGGCCACGCCTGCTCCACGCACCAGGCGATCCCCCGCTTGGAGCAATGCCAAGCTGCTGGACCTCATCGGCATTTGGGGAGAGGAGGCTGTGCAGTCCCAGCTGCGCTTCAGCCGTAGGAATTATGCTACCTACGGACAGATATCACGATGCATGACAGAAAGGGGCCATGACCAGGACACACTGCACTGCAGTGTCAAAGTGAAGGAGTGCGGAACACCTACCACAAGGCGCGGGAGGCAAACCACCCCTCCAGTGCTGTGCCCACGAGCTGCCAGCTCTACCAAGAGCTGGACACAATACTCGGTGGCGACCCCCATCTCCATTGTGAAGACCCCTGTGGATACTTCAGTGGCTCACGTGCCAGTCGAGAGTGGACCAAGCCAGGAGGAGGAAATCTTGGATGAGGATGTGGAGGGGGACCCAGAGGCAGACAACGACGTGGAGGTCAGAGATGCATGCGGCCAGGAGCTCTTCCCTACCCTGGAGAAGGCTAGCCAGTCACAGCGGTTGGAGCTTGGCGAAGCGCAAACAAAAGAGGAGGCCCCTGGTAAGTGGCTTTGATTTTGGGAATTGTTGAAGCTTTGATTTTGGGAATTGTTGGGGGCAGGAGGGTTGCAGAAAGCAGGCTTGTGTCTGTATGATGTGTGTACCACCACGTGCCTAGTCTGAGCGGCAGAACAGGGTGTTGATTGACTCCCTCACTTCATGGCAATCTGCCTTGGTGATCTCCACGAAACTCTCATAGAGATATTGGGCAATCCGCTGCCGCACGTTCTTTGGCAGAGCTGCCTTGTTTCTTATCCCACCCAGGGTATCTTTCCCACGCTACATTGCCGTCAGTGGGGGGGACCATTGCTGCACACAGGCGAGCCACATAAGGGCCAGGTCGGAAGTTGCAGTCTTGGAGAACACCCTCCCTTGATTCCCTGCTCATCCTCCGCAGCGAGAGATCTTCCATAACGAACACAACCTGTGGAAAATGTGGGAATAGGAATGATTATAAGCCCCCCCCCCAAAGTGCTGGCTCTCCCCAAGAGCCATGTGCCCAGTGTACAGTACGGTCCTGGAACATGATTTCCCCTGTGACAGGTATGTGAATAGTGACTGTGTTTTAAATCACTGAATCAGTGGTCTGTGTGTTGCAAACAATACTGCTTCTGTAAAATGTTGCATTTTGGCTGCAGAGATATGACCTTGGGAGCCCAGCCTCCCTCTTTGTTATCACCGGCTGAATGGCTGAACAGAATTAGAAAGCGGCCACGAAAAACATGATGCACTCTGTGGCTGAAAAACAAGAATTGAAGGAGTGGCGGGACAGCGAGAAGAGGGACCGAAAGAAGAACATGGCATGCCAGAACAAAGCCACAGAGCGGTTCTTAAACATTATGGAGTGCCAAATGGACACACTCCAGGTGCTACTAGCACTGCAAACCAAGCATTTCAGCATCTGCCCTTCCCTGCAGCCGCTGTTGCAAAACTCTTTCCCATGCGTCCCCCAGACACCGCCAACACACTTATCAACCTCCTGGCTCCAGTCTGTACCCTCTGCGTTCCACTCCTGCCCCGTCGCAGTCCAGCCCTGCGGACTCCCAGCACCCACTGCACTCAACACCCGTCCCTCTGCAGTTTAGTCTTGCTGAAGAACAGTAGCCACTTCACTGTACTCGAGGACAAGATTGCATATGATATCTGGACATACACAAATCTTTAACTGTCCAGGGACCCTACCTCCTCCTGGGACCCTCCCATCCCCCACAATGCTGATGTGTTTTTTCTGTTTGTGTCTCTCCTCTGGTGGTTGTTTTTTAATAAAATAATGGTTTTGGTTTGAAAGCAATCTTTACTCCATTAATTGAAAGCAAACAGAGCCCTGCAAAGCAACAGGCAATTTTCTTAAACCTTCACAGTGCATTGTCTGCACCAATCACAGTCACCTCCTAGCACCTCACTCCCGAGCATAGCAAGAAATATTAGTGGTTTTCGACTTCAAATTGCTGCCTCAAGGCATCCCTGATCCTTATGGCCCCATGTTGCACCCCTCTACTAGCCCTGGTCTCTGGCTGTTCAAATTCAGCCTCCAGGCACTGAGCCTCAGGGTCCAGCCCTCAGTGAAGCTTTCAACCTTCCCTTCACAAATATTATGGAGCGTACAGCACACGACTATAAGCATAGGAATATTGTCATTGGCCAAGTCCAGCCTCCCATATAGGCAGTGCCAGCAGGCCTTTAAATGGCCAAAAGTACAGTCAACAGTCATTCTGCACTTGCTCAGTCTGTTGTTGAACCACTCTTTGCTGCTGTCAAGGTGCCCCGTGTATGGCTTCATAAGCCATGGCATTAAAGGTTAGGCAGGGTCTCCCTGCATTTCGACTTCCCCTACAGTGATCTTCTGGTTCAGGAAGAAAGTTCCTGCTTCCAGCTTCCTGAACAGGCCAGTGTTCCAAAAGATGAGTGCGTCATGCACCTTTCCGGACCAGCCTGCATTAATGTCCATGAAACACCTACAGTGATCCACAAGCTCCTGGAGAATTATTGAGAAATACCCCTTCTGATTAATTTACTCAGTGGCTAGGTGGTCTGGTGCCAGAATTGGAATGTGCATGCCATCTATCGCCCCTCCACAGTTAGGGAAGCCCAACTATGCAAAGCCATCCACAATGTCACGCACGTTTCCAGAGTCATGGTCTTTCGGAGCAGGACGCGATTAATGGCCCTGTATGCTTCCGTCAACACGAGTCCAATGGTCGACTTTCCCACTCCGAACTGGTTAGCAACGGATGGGTAGCAGTCTAGAGTAGCCAGCTTCCACAGTGCAATCACCACGTGCTTCTCCAATGACAGAGCAGCTCTCACTCTCGTGTCCTTGCACCGCAGGGCTGGGACAAGCTCGTCACACAGTCCCATAAATGTGGCTTTCCTCATCCACAAGTTCTGCAGCCATGACTCGTTATCCCAGACGTACATGACAGTATGATCCCACCACTAAGTGTTTGTTTCCCAAGCCCAAAAGCAGCATGCCACTGTAGTCAGTCCATGAATGCCACAAGCAATCTCATGTTGCACCGACTACACGAAGCAATATCAATGTCAAACTCCTCTTGCCTTTGTAGTTTAAGGAATAACTCCACTACCACTCATGACATGACATGCAGCATATTGGTCAGCAGTGCAGGATCCATTCCTGCAGACCAAAGAGGCAGAGCACACAGTACAAAAACCACTGAAAGATGGAGCCAAATGTGGATGGAAGGGGATTGCTGGGATGCAAAGCAATGCATCATGGGGCATTGGGACAGGACCCAGGATGCCCTGCGACCCCCTCTGCCTTCCCACAGCTCTTAGCAGCAGAAGAGGAAGAGATGCTTTGTGGGATAGCTGCCCAAAGTGCACCACTCTGAATACCGATGCAAGTGCTGCAAAGTGAACATACACACAACAGCAGTTTCCCTTCAGCGCTCTCTGAGCAGCAGTGTAACTCTGCCAGTGTAGACCTACCCAGAAATTCTCTCTGGGAGCATAAGCACCTTTTGCAACCCAAAACTACCTTGTGACACCAAGGCTAGAACTTGGGTCAGCCTGCTCTAAAAGGATGAGCTGCTGCCTCTTGATATGGAAAACACCAAAAGACCAATTTACTGGAAACACTGTGTGTGTATTTTATTTATTTATATTCTAGTGTGCGTATGTGTACATACATGCACGCGCACACACATGCACACACATATATTACGAGAGCCTGATAAATCCTATGGGGAATGCTGTATATGAATTCATGGCAGTGGAATAAATAGAACTGAAGTGCAGTTGTGGATAGCTTCAGAGAGATACAGCATTTTACCCCATCATCTCTTTTCCTCCCAAGTACTTCTACAAGTTTCAGACTTTTTTCCCTTCGCCGATAAAATGTTCATACAAAGCAAAGCAACTCTTCAGACTAGGCTGCTTTTAGTTTGGGGTTTTTAAAGAAAAATGAAGAGGTCCTTTCCGTTAGGAGCACTTCAAAGATGAAAAGCATATTTCCTGCTTTCTCACTGGTGGTTTAATTTCCTTCAGATATCTTGTAAGGATAAAATTAAAGCCTTCTATAGCTCTGTCGCAGGGAGGGGGCCCTTTTTATTGGACTGCCTTAAGCAACGTCAAACAGAAGTCAGGGGAAGAGTGGTGCAGTTTAACAGTTTCCATGTGCTCCATCAGGATTGTAAAGTCCAGTTCTGAAATTTGGAACTACCAGCTTCTACTCTCCCATAACAAGGGTTTTTTTTAATATAGCCACACCGCATAGTTTCAGGTGACACATGTTGTAGATTATATGCACATACTGCAGTTACTACACTGAAACAGACCAATGGTCAATCTGCTGTAGAATCACAGAAACTGGAAACGGTAAAGAGCTGCTAGACCATCTGCCTTTCAATGCAGAATTGTTCCCTATAGTGCTTTGTTCAGGCTGGTTTTAAATGCCCCAAATAATGGGGGACGGCGGGGGGCTTCCATCACTATGGCAATGTCTTTGACTATGGGCAGTGTCCTATGTTAGTTCAGAGGAAGGTGTTTAAAAATTCTGTAATGCATAAAACTATGCAGTACTAGGGTGGTTTTTCACTTTGTTTTGGTACTCAAAGCAGAGAGGAGAATCAGGATTGAGCTGATTTTATAAATCAGACCCAAACCTCCCCTTTTTGCAGATCTTTGTTTTCTGCATGGAAAGAGACCCACTCCTCTTCCCCTTAGCAGCCCTAGGGAATGAATGTACCAGTCACTTGCTATCACACCTCCTTGCTGAGCAAGACGAAATGTTATTGGGATGAGTTTTAATTCTCTGATCTGTTTCTCGGGCTGTACAAGAGGAAAGGAGGGAGGACTATCCTTGCAATCAGATGGTAAAAAGGGACAGGCAGATGGATAGGATCAAAAAGGAATTGACTCAAACCTTGGTTCATCCCTCAAGCCAGAACTTACTAACATTTAGGGAACATCGTGTTCCCTTTTTTCTTCCTCCCCCATTTCCATGGGCCTCTGCATTTCCTGGTTCCCTCTAATGAAATATCAGTGCTGAGATAAGAGTTTCAACATTAGGGATGGGCCTGAACTAGCATCCCAATTCTGAACACCTATGAACATGGGTGGCGGTTCAGCATCTGGATCCAAATTTTTCATGTGCCCCTACCTGAGCTGATCTAAAATGCCAGATCCAAACTTCCCTGAATTTTAAAGTGTTTGAAATCCTAGTCCCTAATTTTGCAGTTTGAGTCTATTTCTGTCTGGGGCCACATACTTATAAAAGTATGGGGAGTTCTACATGAAAACTATTAAATAAACAGTGATTTCAAAGAAAAGCTTTGGGAGGTTGCTTTAATTGTCAGGGTTTTCTTCCCTGTTCCATCCTAGTAGCTGGCATACATCATGGCAGTAATAGTAGCGGAGACTTTCAATTATGTCTTTCAACAAGCATTGTTACACTATTAATTAGCGGGAGGCTGCTGCGGCTCTAATGGGCTCTCAAGACGAGATAAACATCAGCTGTGTTTAATCTTCTTTTTATTCAATCTTAGCTGGATTTTGTTAAACAAAGGCAGGAAACAACAGAATCAGAAACATTTAATATTTCAGTGGGTTTTCCCCTTCCATAGATCAGGCCTCACCTAGAACCCTTCTCTCCCTAATTTCTGCCCTTCTGTGGGCTGTTTGGTTTGGAGGTGTTCTGGAAGGGACAGATTTCCCTAGAGAGAGAGATGCACCCTTTTGCTACCCAGCTTGTACCCCTTCTTTTCCCCTTAGGCCTCTATATTTCAGTGATCTTCTCTGAACAGAGGATAGGTTATCAACATTGCTCCTATCTCAGCCGGCAGGATCTCTGCTGCTGGGCCATGTGACCAGCTCTTTCCCCACAGCTGAGCAGCCTATGCAATACCACTGCATTGCTGTGAGCCCAGGGAATGAGAGATCAGCCTTTGAATCAAACCCACGTGTGTTAGCGTGGGAGTACTTTATTCCCACCAGGGTCACCAGTCTCTCCCTTCTCATCCTCTTCCCTCCTCTGCCCAGTATGTGCATGGTGAAATAATCATGCGATGTCTGCTGCAAAGTCTTTCGTGTCAAATGGTTTCTCCACTAGTGTGTTTTAGAAATGAATTTTTTGCCCTGTGCTGTTAATGTTTCCTTTCATCATAAATATTGATAATCCAGTGACCGTTTTTATTTTAGAGGATTTTTTTTTGGTGGGTTGGTGTTTGTTTTTTTGTTTTTTACTGTTGCTATAGTAACTCCAGAGCATTTTCTTTAATGCTTCCAATTTTTTGTCAAGAAATCTTCTTCTCTCTTGCTTTCTGTGGCTGCTGCTTTTCTTTCTAAAATGTTTTCTTGTTGAGCAGTTAGGCAGGTTTCTGATACAGGGTGAATGCAAGTGTCACATGTTGTCATTGAGTGGATTCTCCTTGTAATATCATTTTGCCTTTAGTGCCTTCCTCCCAAAGGACCCCAGAAACAGAGACTGTCTGTACCTGCCAAGAACCACCTGCAGATCCAGACACTTTTCTGCAGGAATAAAAACACAGTCTTTGGTACCAAAATCCCAGGCCTCTACCACATGGGCTAAAGGAGAGCTCTTTCAGATGGGAGTTGTAAGCCTGGAGCAGCCACTAGAGAGAGAAATTATTGTAAATACTAAGCTGGTGAAATATACCCAACTTCTAAAATGCAGCCACGTCTGAGGAGGACAGCAGCCAGCTCCCAGCAAGGAGTTGGAAAGGAAAGTCCTGGACAAGGATCCAGAGGCAAGCCCCTGCTCTTACAAACCATTCTATAGGATATTTTAACACCTTTGCAGAACAGACAGGATCTGTGGTTTTAACATCTCCACTCCTTCCAAACATGAAACTTGCTCCAGAGCTAGAATCCATTTTATCTCAGCTAAGACTGCCAGCAGTGGATAATTTTGGGTTATGAGAGTGGTAGGGAAACCAGATGTCCTTCTAATGTCTGTATTCCACTTTAAATGGCTCAATCCCAGACTGCAGTGGCATTTGTGTGTTTTATCAGAGCTTTGTCCCTGAAGCGGTTGTGTGAAGGGTAAGGGAACGGCTATGAAATTATTACTCATCAGTGCACCCTACTTCTGAGGTTTCTCTGATGTGGTTTGGCTTTGGAGGAGCTTGAAATTTGGCTTTCGTGAACAGTGGTTTGTCTTTGAGTAAGTTAGTGTAGCAATCACGGTCTGCTGCACTAGATGAGGAGACAGACTTGTAATGGAATTAATGATATACTTGTAAATATTTTCTGACTTCCTGTTGCTCTGTTTCTTCTGAGCAGGAATCTCCTCACCTGCTTTATTACTAGCAATTGGAGTTTTAAAAAATTTAATAAACTTTCATCCCAAGGGATCCCCAAGGACTTGACACATGGTCTGTAGGGAAATCATTTCACTCCCTACTAATATGCAGCCACCTCTGGAGTGGGTTACAGCAGCTGCTTAATAGCTCACAATAAAACTTCAGGGCAGAATTGAAGAAAACAATATCCAGTTGAAATTACCAGAGGATTTTAGAGCGCAGAACTGGAATTTGGGCAGCAATGCTCATGTTCTGTTCTTGAAGCAAGTGCCAGAGGCTCTTTAACCATTAGAGGTCAGGGCCTCCTGTTTTTAAATTGGAGCTGGTTGAAAATTTTCAGTTGGAACTGGGTCTTTTTATGGAAAACCGAATCTTTGTCTAAATGAAATTTTTTGCAAAAAGTTTCTTCTTTCCATGGAAAATTATTTGTTTTTTTAAACAAACAGATGTCTGGAAATTACAATATTCCAATTCAGATATGCTGCCACAGTGCTTCATGGGAGTTGCACCAAATATCAGAGAGTTGTATCCAGTATCATGTTGATTCTGAAGAAGTGGGTTTTTTACCCACAAAAGCTTATGCCCAAAAAAATCTGTGAGTCCTTAAGATGCCACCAGACTCCTCATAGTTTTTGTGGGACTTATAGTTCAGTTGGTACATGGGACCATTCTCCTCCAAAGCCAGACTTCATCTCCCATGAGATGTAATGGGCCATCTGTAAAATGGGGATAAACCTTGCTATGTCTGTCTAGATTATAAACTCTTCAGGGCAGCAACTGTCTGTTCCTATGTATCTGTACAGTGCCCAGGACAAAATAGGACCTGATCTTGACTAGAGACTCTAGGCTCCACTGGAAGATAAATAATACACAGTAATATCTGTTATCCTTTGCAATTTTAACCAAGGTGTTTTTTGTTGTTGTTTTTTTGCCAATAGGTCCCTTGAAGTCCGCTATTTCACCTATGGAATCCTCTTTGGATGCGGCAGTTCCTTTGCTTTCCAGCCCTCTCTAGTCATCCTTGGCCACTACTTCAAACGCCGTCTAGGCTTGGCGAATGGCATCGTGGCCGGAGGGAGCTGCCTCTTCTCAATGTCCCTTCCCTTCTTTTTGAAAACAATCGGGAGCACCATCGGGCTAGCTCACACTTTCCAAGTCCTCAGTGCCTTTATGTTCATCCAGATTCTCTTGTCTCTGACTTTCCGGCCCATCTTGCCACCATCTTGTGACTCTTACCATGATAGGCAAGATAAACTGGCCAGCCGGAACATGAAACAGCAGTGCGGGTCTCAGATGCGGAAGTATTTCAACATGAGGGTTTTCCGGAGACAGACATACCGAATTTGGGCTTTTGGGATTGCGACAGCTGTCCTGGGATACTTTGTACCTTACGTGCATCTGGTGAGAACATTCTAGGGGCGATAGAGGTGACCGCATGTGTGGGAGGGGAGAATTATTTGTATCTCTATCTTTTTGCAGCAGGTCTCCTTCTCAAGTGTAGGCCCTTGTGTAGACCCACATCTTGGCTGTGCTCTGAGTGCTGTTGATGGGCTCCAGTAGGAGCCTCATTTCCAGTACTCAGCAGGAGGGAGCATCACCAAAATGTGTGGGAGATGCAAGGGGATGAGGGGAGAGACTAAGGATATGTCTCCTTCCTAGAGAGTCTAAGGTGGTGGGTGCCATGCTGAAGGACCATTCCACAGCTCAGACAGGTGGCTCGATAGCCCCCTGAACTATGAACAATCACACCCAAGAATGTTTCCAGCTAAAAAGTCCCATTGATTAAAGTGCTGTAACTGCATGTAGTGCTTCACAAAGCCTCTGACTGTACATGGCCCTTGCTCCAAAGAGCTTCCACTCCGCCACAGGGAATTCCAATAGAGGCTCAAAATGGAGGGAGCTATGGGGAGGCATTATGGGTGAGCAGGTCAGCACAGGGAGGCTTCAGGTAAGAAATGGGTTTTGCGGAGCAGTGGGAGGACGCTGTGAAGAGGGATGATTTTTGAAAAACATGAGAGGGATGGGCCACGCTGACAACTGAGGAGCAAAGAGAGCAGGGAAGTGAGAGGTGAAGGAGGACACAGGATGAGAGGAAAACAGGAATGGCTGGAGCTGTGGAGAGTCTTGATGACAAGAGGGTCGAGTGCGATGCAGAGCTTCTCTTTGAACAGAAATAGTGAGAGGCAGGAGCTAGCTTTGGAGTCTTTCACTAATAGAGCATTCTGATTGGCTGAGCCTCCCTGTGGACTTATCTGTGTAGTAAGTCGTGGCAGGTAGGACAATTACCGCATGCCACTGAAGTGGACTTCGGAGGCGTGAGACTGAGGGACTTTAACCCTTTGAGTGCTGAGGTTAGAGCACTTGCTGCAGTTTATGAGAATAGATTATCAAACTGACCCATTTGGCTCAAGCAGAGAACCGCCTAGGAAATGTAAGAGCCACCATGTAATACATAACTTAGGGCCGTGCTGTTACCTTTGAGGAATTGAAGCCATAAGAAGCAGTGAGGGAAATAGGTCTGTGCAGTTACTGGACATCACTGATAAGGTTGGCGCTGCTGGTAGCCTGTTACGTAAGGGCTGCCATTATGTTTGGTGCTCTACAGTGGATCTAGCATTATGCAGCCATTCTCTAATACCAATTAATCCTTTGAGGGGAATTCTATACATGGTTATAATTAGTACACAGAAATAGACCTTCCTCTTAGAGATTCCTGTTTTAATGTTTGACAATCCCAGCAAGTCCATTTTTGGTGTGTGCAATTAATAGGTTTATTGAGGATTAATGTCCTTATTTTCCTCCCTGTCCCCTAGATAAAGTATGTGGAGGAGGAGTTTAAGGAAAATGAAAAAGAATGGATTCTCTTGGTTTGCCTTGGAGCCACGTCAGGGCTTGGGCGCTTGGTTTCTGGACGGATTGGTGACTGCATTCCTGGACTGAAAAAGATTTTCTTGCAGGTATGCTATGCCTAATCCTCACAAAAGTGCATGCTAAGAATGATGGTTTTACTACCATGGGATGATTTGTCCATACAAATATCAGTACTCTGCACTTAGCACCTTTCATCCAGGGATCTGAGTGATTTACAAACAATTAACCCTCCCAACCCCTCGAGAAGTAGAGAAATATTATTAAATCCATTTTACAGAAGGGTCAGTTGAGGCATAGAGAAGTTAAGTGATTTACCCAAGATCTTGCAGTACCTCTCTGACAGAGCTAGGACTAGAACTCGGAGTCCTGACTCCTACCATCTTTCCCTGACCACTAGACACACGGCCTTCCTCTCTGGATTTTGTGAGCAGACCGTTGAAATCAAGTGGCTGATCCATCAGATAGCCCTTCTCAAAGCTTCTTAAAAGGTCCTTCTCAAGGTTTTGGGTGCAGTGGCTCTCCAAGGAAAAACAGAGGATCCCAGGGCACCATTGGGTTGACAGGAGGGGGTAACACTGGTGTCCTGCTCTGTATTCCTTATCATAATTTAAAAAAACAAAAACAAAAAACACCCTGGTTCTGATAGCAAAGGGCTTGTCTACACTGTGGGCGATGTGCACTACGGGGGTGTGATTTCTAAAGCACACTAACATGTTGAGCACTAATTAGTCTGTGTAGCCCCTGCTGGTGCTCACTCAAGGTCCTTCCTGCTCTTTAAAGTGGTACTGTCAGCAGGGTCTCCATAGATCCAATTAGTGCACAACACATTCGTGCGCTTTAGAAATCACACCCCATAGTGTGCATTACCACACCGTGTAGGCAAGCTCCATGACTGACTGTGAGCTGTTGCTACGTTTGCCTTCACGGTACCTGTTCCTTTGCGATAACTAGAGTACGAGAGGTCTTCCACAGAACTGTATTCTCGTCTCTCTTTCAGTGTCAAATTCAGTCCTGGTATAAGAGGAGCAACTTCCCTGGCTTCAGAGGAATTGCTCCCACTTATACTAGGGCAGAATTGAGCCCTTCTAAGCACCATGGGCTAGAGTCACAAAAGGAGTTAGGTGCCTAAATCCCTGAAACAGGCCCAAATGGGATTCACAAAACCCCCGCTCAGGTGCTGCTGAACTCTGTAGGCACCTAAACTCGCTTGGCATCTCAAATTTTGCAGTAAAAGTGCCCTGAGCACTTATATTTCTGCCTCTATATATGCATGTTGCAGCCCTAAGTCCCAGAGCAATGCACAGACTGGGGGGAGATAGGCATTCCTCCACCTACATTGCCTGCAGAGCCCACCTACCAGATCAGGCCCATATAGGCAAGTTTGCACAAAACAGCTGGAAAGATGGGGGAAGAGGAGAGGGACCTCCCTCTTAACTTCTGTGCCCAGTGGTTAAAGTGCTCACCTGGGACATGGGAAATCCTGTTCAAGTCACCCCTCTGTGTAAACGGAAGAAGGACTTCAAACAGGGATCTTCCATTGCTCAGGTGAGTACCTAACCCCTCCCCCGCCCCGCTGGCACAGTTTCTTACAAAAACAGTGTAGCCCCCCCCCGCCCAAAAAAAAGGTTTACAGCTGAGAATCCCAAGTAGAGGGAGGTGCCTCTCTGTAGTCCGAATTTAGGTACTAACTCCCTGAAGGGGGTGGGGTTTAAGACACATCCTTTGCCTTGGCACCTCTCATTGGCTCGCTTAGGCGGAGAGCCACCTAGCTGACTGGCTTTTGAGAATCCCATTCCTAGGAGCCTAACTCAGGCTTTGTGAATCCGAGTGATTTTCTAGGCACCTAAAAGTTAGGCAGGTCGATGCTGAGCGTAGCACCGTATACACTCCTTTGTGAATCTAGCCTCATGTGTAATGTCAGGTAGATCTGCAATGTGGGGCTAAAATACCTTTGGTCCTTATTGCCCTTGTATAGGTGTGTTGCCTCATTTCTATTGGGGTTGTAGCTTTTGGAGAAAGGAAAATTTGAGTAGCATTCCTGCCTTTTCTTTCTATAGTTTAGGCAGGAAAGGAAATACTAGGGTTATCTTTCAATTCGATAGCTTTACCAAGACTAGAGGCTTGCATGCAGAACCAGGAGGTCTAAATATTTATTCTTGCAGTTCTGGCAAAGATCCTACAGGCTGTAAAAAGGTAACCAAATACAATGGGCAGTAATTGTACCCTTTTAAAGTCACCTTAATGAGGGCCTTTGTATTGTGTGATGTTATTAACACTTAATAGGTTTGCTAATATGCTGGGCTTTTCTTCTCCTGCAAGTTTTTCCTCTTAGTTATTTCCACAAAGTCTTCATTCTCTGTAATTAAGTGTTCTCTTTAGGTTTCTGGGCCATGTTACCTCAAGCATGTGGCATAGGGAGGCAAAGTCAGAGCCTGATAAGCAGTGTTTTGCATTGCTGCTGTTTAGGATGGCTGGGCTAACCCTTATAGCATGAAGCACTTTTTACTTAGGGCCAGACTCCTACTGGCATTTTCAAAAGAGCCTAAGTGAGTCAGGCAACTTACATAGATTTCAATGAAGTTAGGTGCTGAATCTGCTCAGGTGCTCTTGCAAATGCTGTGAGGTGCCTTCCTGCATTTTTTAAGTGCCTAAATGCCTTTGGAAATCTGGCCCTGTGGGATAACTAGTGAGTGTTCCAAGGCAGAGGGCAGATAGGATGCCTGGAAGCAATGTGTCAAGGTTAGAAGAGTGGCAGACAATTGAGCAATTCAGTTGGAAGCAAATATCGGGGGCAGTGAAGAAGGTGTAGCCATTCTGGAGCGTGTGTGGGGTCTGGAAAAGAGACGGGTTGCTTAATGGATGTCGTACTTGGCAAGGTCGGTCCAGACACTTTGTAGCCAGAAGGCTAGGGAGCTGGCAATGGGTTCCTAAATGATTTGCATAACTTCTCCAGAAAGCTCTCTTAAAAGGAAATGCTCTCAAGTCACCAGAAGGAAACTACAGACTGGGACTATGTGGAATAATAATCTGCCTCTAATGCCCCTGTTGCCCTTGGATTTGTATTAGGAAGTCATGATTTTGTCTTCTGTCACAGTTATCTTAGTGAAGTCTATATTTTGCCTCTTCAGGTTGCCTCTTTCATGCTTCTGGGCCTCATGTGCATGATGATCCCTCAGTGCCAAGCATTTGAGGGGGTCATTGTCGTCTGCCTCTTTCTGGGACTTTGTGATGGATTCTTTATAACCATCATGGCCCCCATAGCCTTTGAACTGGTTGGACCCATGCAAGCTTCTCAAGCCATTGGCTATCTCCTGGGACTTATGGCCATTCCAATGACAGCTGGCCCACCAATAGCAGGTCAGTAACCATCAGAACATAGGGCCCCAATATTTAGTTAGAATTCTGTCTTGAGTTTTTTGCATTAAATTATTGGAGGGATGATGTGTTAGAGGAGTAGGATTGTCACCTTCACCTGTTCTCACATATTATGTGATGCAGTTTCTTACATTTATTTAATCCTGTATCCGTTTTGACGTTGGCTGAAATACGTCTACAGTTAGCCCTTTTTTCCTGTTATTTAATTGCCAGCAGTTTTCCCTTCTGGCAGCTGAGTAATTGAAAAAATGAGCAGAGGATGATTCATTTTCAAGGCCATTTAATCAACAGATTTTTGAGCACAATTAATACCAAAATTGCCCAGAGTTAGTGAACATTCCAGTAACCTGGCAGAGAGCTGGACTTAAAGTTATGTAGGTACCACTTATGCTCTGCTCTCATATGAAATTTAGGGTTGGAGTTTTGCCTGATCGGCAAAGGATAAGGCCCTAAATTGAGTCAAATCTAAAGATTATATGCTTAGGCCCTGATTCTAGAAAGACTGGATACATATTTAAGCATGGGAGTTGTCTCAAAGCTTTTAAAATTGAATGTGTGTGTAAACCCTCTGCAGGACAGGCCCTTGAACAAGAAGAGCATCTGCAGTTGCACTAGCTAAACTAAAAAATTAATTAAGATTGTCAATCCATAGATAACTGGGCATAAACTGATAACCAGCTGTTTTTAGCAAGAAACTCTGGCTGTTGCAGAATTATAAGCCTTATAGCACTATTCATCAGAAGTGGGTCATCAGACACAGGATTAGGTGTCTTTCATTTATACAATTCCTATGTAGGAAAATTCCCAGCAGTCCCTTCCTAGTGAGTTTCCAACAGCCCTAGAATTATGATGGCAGTAAATGCATCAATCTCAGAAGCCTGACCATCTCAGAACTCACTGAACTAATAGAAATGCAGAGTCATGATTGGGTTTGGAGGGATTCATTTATAATTGGTACATGTAAGTAGCTGTTCGTTTCTTCCCCAACCAAAAAAATTAACTAAAATATGCATCAGCAAACCAAATATTACAAAGGAAGGAAATTAAGAACGAACCAATTGCACTTATAGATTGCCCTTATCCTCTTTACTTGTCATATTTGTTTGGCAATCAAGTATTTAAGAAATTTATCTGAAATGTCTGATTATTAAATACCTTGATTTTATTTTTGGGGTGAATCTGAGATTCTACTTTCAGCTCTGATTTAAGTAACAATTAGCATTTGAGATTCTGATTCTTAAATTTCTAAGTGTGAAAATGCCATTCTGATACAATTTTTTAAATACCAGAAGATCCCACTCTGTGGAACTAAACTTCAATATTATTCCATGCTTTAAATATCAAATCCCTCCAAGTCTAATTTATGATGGAGTTGGAGAGAGATTAAGTTGTTTCCTCTTTTGATTTAGGAATCTTAGATTAGCCATCAGACTGAAGCAACAACCAATGTCCTTCTGTTTTTCAGGATACCTCCATGATTATTTTGGGAATTACTACTTAGCCTTTTACTTAGCTGGAGTTCCCCCAATTATTGGGGGTTTGGTCCTGTCTGTTGTTCCTCTGATCCATCGAAGAATGCTCAAGAAGCAGCAGATGGATTCTGGCAAAGACAAGATGTTGGTTTCAGAGACTGTCATGAACGGTGAGCTTCTTCCAGGCTGTCCAGCCACTGAGGCGCATAGATAAAGCCTTTCCCCATGCAGCCATCCACACCCAGACACACACATACACACGTTATCACCACCAGCATCTTCTTGCTTGACTGAGCACAGGCCCTTTTCTAAAAGGAGCAGGACCCTCCCAGATTGCAGATGAGCAGCACCAAATACATAAAGAAGAGAGTTCTCCTTGTTCAAGCATTAGCTATTTTTCAGGATGTTTTGATTTGAAAGTTGTGTCTTTCACCAGCACTTTTCTAAAGAGAATTCTCACTAGAGCTCTAACTCCACTTCCCTCCCCCCCAATTTTCTGTTTGTCACAGCAATGGTTTACAGTTAAACGCCTTTAAAACAGGCTGTACATGGAGCTTGTTAACCCTTTTGATTTTAGTTTCAGATCTATCCCATCACACAGCGGTGTCAGTGCTGCTTAGATGATGCCTTGGAATGGGATTCCATTCCATGCCACCTCAGTTTAATCTGCAGTTAACAAATTCTGACTGTTTTTTGATCCCATGTGAAGGCAAAAGAATTCCAGTGGGAGTAATCTTTGTATCTTTTGTGAGATGCTCTGTCTCTCCCTATCCTTCAAAGAATCTATCTTTGAAGCTGTCAGCATGCTTTTATGGACCATCAGTGAACCTCGGTAGTATGGTCTGTCAGCAGACTCAAATTCCTGCCATTCGCCCCTTGATGTCCCATATTAATGTACACCAAGAAGGGAACAGCCGCTTACTATAAAATCTTATCCCAAATTGGCTGTAGACAGTGAAGGTAAGTTAACACATTGGCTACTTCAGATGTGAGTTTCACTGGTCTCAACACTCCTGTCTTTCCATCTGTTCTTGGAGTATGCTGCATTGCAGTGGAAGAATGCTTATGACCACTTGCTGTGACTCACAGTGTGTTACTGGTCCCCACCAAAGGTTTAGGGCTTTGGGTCACTGCAGAAAAAAGAGAGGGGGGCTGACAAAACAGAAGGGAAGAAAAGGATGTAAAAAAAGAATGATTGGCTTTGTGCAGCTACTATGGATGGCCAATTCCATCCATTCAAATTTACTGCTCTGAAAGCCAGGAATCTGTACCATTTTCCCAGTGGCTCAATTTGTCATTCGTCTCCATTTTCTTGACCAGTAACTAAATTAGTAGGCTTCCAAGCCATCCATTGCAAGGAGAATTAACAGAGGCTAATTTAGGATGCTGTAATCCATTAAAATACTAAATTTGCAAGGCAATGAAATTACTAGCATTGAATCCTCCAAGAGGAAGAGTTAGTTGGAGCTGAGTCCTCATGTTTACACAAGTCAGCATTGGCCTGAGCCATTCCAGTTGGTTAACTCCTCGTTTAGTATTATTTTTGTAACTACATTGCAGTATGTGGGTTAGTTTTCACTCAGAATTCTGAATCCCCTAGCGTACCTGTAGGGCTGTCAAAACATGTGCTGTGTAAGCAGAGGGGTAATGCACAGTTGTGCAGATGAACTCACATGTGCCTGTTCTGTGTTACTCAACAATAATCAACATGTCAGTCTTACAGGAGCTGTGGGAAAAGACCAAACTTTTTTAAAAACAAAAATTGGTCTGTTGCAGTATTTAACTCTGTGCCCATGCAGGAGCCCTGCAATGGGCCAGAGTGAGAGGTCAGTTTGGGAGGGGCGGGGATTGTGCAAAGGCCGACAGATGAGCTGACTGGGTGTCCTTCTAAGTGATTTGCATTGTGAGAGAGAAGCGTTTTCTCGTAGTGCCACTGATGCAATATGTGGCTTTTATTCTCTGACTGTGCATTTGTGTGCTGTGAACGGCTCTGTGCTTGATGTAGGAAGAGTAGTGTCAGCTATTCAGCGGGATCGTTGCAAATCAAAATCGCCCGTAAGGCCTTGGTGACCTCCTATGAGCTAGCAGAGAGAAAGCAAGTTCTGTAGAACTTGCTAACTCTGGGGTTGCACTGCATCTAGTTCATAGAATCAAAGACTTCAGTACATCTTGCTCTTGGAAAGAACGTGCAATAAAAATAAATTCAGCAGAAGCAAATTCACAGCATGGAATGAAGGCAAAACTCATCACTGCACAGAAGCTAGTTATCACCAGGGCAGAGTTGGCAAATACAATATAGGGCCGAAGAGAAAGGGAGCTTCCCTGACGCCATGGTTATGAATCCAGTAAGCTGCTTGTTAACCAAGAGAAATGAGGTTCCCTGCGGATCTATCTCCAGTGGGAGCCCTGAATATCTGCTAAGAAATTTGAGTCACAGATGGTTTTTCTAGGTATCTATATTGGAGATAAGTCAGTGGGGGAGTGGGGATATTGTTGGCCAAAAATGGAGAAATTGTGTCCTAGATGTGAAGTGATCATACATCTACAAACATTTTTTACAAGCCATGAACTTTAAAAAAAAAAAATTGCTACCATTAAAAATGTTAGAGCAAAAATGTAACAGATGGACATACTATGGTAGCCTTTCTTTGTTCTCATTGTGAGTGAAGAGGTCTGTAAGCTTAAGACAAAACACTGAACCATAGACTTATCCCCAGTCTATGCCTACAAATCCTGTTGACGTTTGCACTGGTGGGAGTTTGGCGCATGGATTGAGGGTTCAATATGCCCCTTTTGCTTTTACAGCATTGCCTGTATAAGCTAAGGTCTTGTGTTCTGACCTTTTGTAAATTTCAGGCCCTGTAATATCTGGAGAACTAAATGGTATTTTGTAGCACTTGTAACTTAACCCAAACAAGATGTGTGTCTTTTTTTTCCCCTGTCCTCAAAAGATATGCATGCTTTTCTTTGACCTTATTTACTGTTACTCAATTCACATAGTCTAACATACGAAGCAAATTGCTAAACCGGTTTCTTATTTTGTGGCATCTATGCCAGGAAGCAGGCGACCCAGCAAGATTGGGCACATATCAGAGCCTGGGAAGATTGCATCACCTGGATAGATGCTTGTTGAACAGGCTTGTATTTCATATCAGTGCCTTGATATGGGCCAGACTGTGATGCCTTTGTTCTACTAATAGTCCCATCGACTTAAGAGGGATTTCACACTGGGAATTTCTTTATTACATTGAAGTCAAAAGGACCATTGGCAGAGTAAGAGCATCACAGTCTGACCATAAATCTCTGTATTTAGGAGAAGAAGCGAAGATGACTTTCCATTTCAAATCCCTTCATGTCCTGCGGGGGGAATGGGGGGAGAGTGTGTGTATGTATGTATGCCCTGTGGGGGGGTGTTATGGGTGCGTGTGTGCGTGCATGCGTGATGTCTGCGTTAGCTGAGGGTTTTTTTAGCTTATTCTCAATTTTGAGGCTTTGCTATGGAGAGGTGGAAGGGAGGTTAATGTAAAAAAGAGGGTATAACCGAATGCATCCGATGAAGTAAGCTATAGCTCACGAAAGCTTATGCTCAAATAAATTTGTTAGTCTCTAAGGTGCCGCAAGTACTCCTTTTCTTATAACTGACTTGTAATAGTACAAGCAGTGCTGTCTCAACACCAGCTCTGAAACAGTAAATAGATGCATGTCAGGGTTCATATCAAACAACAGGGCACTCTGTGTTGTCTGCAGATTTATTCTAAATAGTAATACTTTTCTAACTCCTAGGAGACTAATTACAGATAAGTCCAGAATTGTCTCAGAGTTGCATGCCCCAATACTCTCCTTACCTGTGAAGATCTCCCATTGAGCGATAATCTACTTTCTGAAAACTCTCAAAGCACGTGCTAGAATGTAACAGCACCATGAAATTATGATCCACATCTTTAAGAAGATTTTAGCTTTCTGTATCAAAGCTAGCATTCTCTGCAGGGTAGATGGGGAGTGCCATAGTAAAGATAAACAAACTTAGTTTATCTAGATTTGGGAGGAAAGGGTGAGGGTTAGCAAACAGTAGTCTAACCTCAACTGCTTTTCTGATTGCAGGCGTACCCTTAATCGACAATTAAGGGACCACATTCTTCTACAGGAGAGATGTTTGCTTGAAAAATTAGGGCAAAATTCTCCTCTCTCATGATCCATACAGTGAAGTTAGACTCTGATATTTGGTGCTCTGAACAAAAACAGATGAGGGTAAGGAAAGCCAAACATTGGAGCAGCCTTATGCCAGATAGATGCAGGAAGAGAATTTTGCCTTTAACTGTAAAATAAGCTCCTCGCTTATAGTTCAGAAAATTGCTTATGTAAGTAATAAGGAATGTCAGGCAGCCTCTATAAATTATTGCACACTGTTGATATGCAGTAGAGATGAGGCTGAACATCTGAGCGTTGTAGCAATTGCGCTAAATTCCCAGAAATTCCCTGCCTTTGCTTTGTGCCCATTGGAGTCCACTGTTGCAAAGCCAAACTATGACTGCAAGCAGCTTCTCCAGTGTAGCCAAAGTGAAGTGAGATGCATGGGCTGCTCTTCCCAGTGCATTGTCTGGGGAGCTAATATGCTTATAGTTCCTGCTAAGGACTAGGTTCTGAAATTCCTTCTGGGACAGAATTCCTGTTTGAAGTCAAACTTGCCAGAGTAAAAACTATAGGATCATCCCCTGGAGTGCAGCATCATTGATCCTCTAGTTCAGGGTGAAGTCGTACTCCAGCTGACAGCGAAGACTTGATCCTTGCCTGCCCGTTGCGCTGCAAAGTGTGGCAGCCCTATTCTTTTTTTTTCTCATCAGTAGATACTTTTATTAAATTATCTTCTTTCTAAATCAAATCAAGTCTAGGAATCATGTCATGTCGGTGTGACAGCAGAGGCCATCACCATGACAGCTTGAAATGTCTGTTTCCTGTTCTGTTTTGGCTGGGGTGAGGAGTTTGCTAGTTGAAGCCTCTCCAGCACCTAAGCAGTATTGACCTTGGAGTATTAAGTGATAGTGCACAGGCTGTAGTTAATGAAATTATCTTCTCTTTCATCGATAAGACCATGGGAAAATCAAGCAGGGAGGAGTAGGCTGAACTATGTGTCACAATAGAGTTAGCAATGAATACAGAGAGCTGAAGACAAATACATAATCCTGTATTACAGTATGTCAGAATAGGACATGTTGTATGGACACACCAGTTAAGGATATTTTGGAGTTTCCATTCTAAACCCTTACCTGCAAGATACTCAGTGGTTGCTGCTAAAACTTGGTATATGAGATTAAACTCCTGCCACTCTGGGAGAAGACAGAACACGCTAGCAGGGATCAAAGAATCATGTTTTCATTTAAAAATCTGTTTAAATATATATGAAAGTGGGAAAACTGAGGGGTTACCATTTGTCGGTGATCTGGCTGTCCTGGATATTTGCTGCATTCCATCATTCAAAAATAATTATTTGAGGTGCATCAATTCTAAATATAAGGTTGGGACTTTCTATATAAAAGAAACTGTTTCAGTATCAATGACGTTGAGGTTTTATGTTCAGTCAGTTTTTTCAAGCTTTGTTTACCCTAAACACGTATTAAGAAATAAAATTCAATAATCCACATTCTTAAAACTGCCTGTCGGTGAAATCTACCCATTACAGGAGCTGTGAAAAATCCTTCAGGCCATTTACATCCCATAGAAGAGTTTCAGAGCATATGGAGTCTTTCAGAAGCCTTTTGTGCTGGGATGAATTTCATCTTCAATACAAACTGGGGGGCTAGAATGTCACTACCCAGTGATGACCCATTTCTTCAAGAAGTTTTTAGACCCATCCGTATTTCAGAGGTGGCATGAACACAGACTCACTGAAGGAGTCCAAGTTAAACACATATACACTTAATCTACGGTGAAGGAGTCAAATTCTGCTCTCAATTACTATTGTGGTGTTACCAATGTAAAAGTGAGTCCCTGGGGTTGCATCATAATAACAGAGCAGAAAAGGACCTGATCTGTCTATCTAGATGAGCACCTAGCACGTAGTTGGGCATCAGTATCTTATACAAACCTGTCAAGCGGCCTGGGTTGTTGCTGCTCTGCATTATGCCTGACTTGGTCAGAGTGGGCGTTGCCACTGAAGTCCCTCAGAATAACCATGTGCTGAGCCAAAACCTCTGGACTAGGAGATCAGAACTTCAATTCTGGCTTATACTCTCTCGGGCGAAACCATAAAACTAATTTCGGCAAAGTTATTAACAAACTAATTATTTGTATTGCATTGCTTGATTCTTCGCTGCACTAGTTTTCACTGGGGCAGAATAACCTTTCCTCATCTAACTGGAAATGGAAAATATGAATGAGCTTAAAAGAGCTGAGGACATTCCCCAAACAAAGCAGTGCCTCATGTCTTTTGCCCCATCCCCTCAGCATTCATTCACTAGAATGGCCAATATATCTCCCTAGAGAAAAATAAGCTTTCAGAAATGTCAAATTCTGTAATTTTAGGGAAAACCCTTCTAATTTCCAGCTGTCCTTTAACCTGCTGGAGGCTTTAGAAATATGCACTATACAAGTCATCCTTAAATACTCATCTGGCTGACAAGTCTGCGTAACATTCTAAGGTTAAACACTAGTGGCTGTGGCACTAATTCCTGCTTGGTTCCTTTTTAATTTTTTTACATAGTTCCTTGTGTTTGATCCATTGACTTGTTAAAATTGCTTATTGAGTCCCTAAGCCAACAGATCAGACAGAACTGGTTTATAACAATTAAACCATATGAGGCAATTTCACACACTATTTCCAGGGCAACCCTCTCAGAACTTGCTTACAGGGAAACTTCATTTATAAAGGAGAAAAATGGCAATCCCAAATTGTTCCAGTGCATAACAGTGCAAACCTCCCTCTATAGTGACATTTTTATGCAGTGGGGAAACTATTTGAGTATCAAAAGGTCCCACTCTAGTCAGCCAGAGCCTATAACATGGTTTGCATTCTGGCTCGGGAGTTACTTCATACATGGACATCCCAGCTCATCTTTGAGAGCAGAGCGTAATTCCATATTTATTGAATTCCTAGATTTGCCTCCCATTAATCATCATCACTGGCATGATTTCCTGATGGCATTTGTGAATTTCAGACAGCAGGTGTCATTCTCCAGTGTGTTGCATCTTGTGGGGTCACTTCTGTGCCAAGTTGGTGTCAGATGCTGCTGTTTTCACTGGGTGGCATTTGTGCAAATGGCATCATGAGTCGCAAAACAGTGGCCCCGGTGACTTTTGTTCTAGTGACATTGAGATCGCCTCTGCACTTGCTTTAGCAGAATGATCCCACGTGACCATCTCATTTTTGTAAATAACGTTGAAATCATTTTACTGTTGCCACCATATACTTTTAGTCTCCAAACAGCTGGAGTACCGGGGACTCTAACCACACTCTGTCCTGTTGTGTTGCAGATTTTGCAGGCTTCTAGTCAGGCTTATGAAACTGAATCATCTCTGAAATAAATGTTTTAAAAACGAAACTCTGTGCTGTTCGTTTACCGTTCAGTAACCTAATAGTAGCCTGCCAGCTCCATTTACCTCTTACACACACAGTTTTCCAAATCAAAGTGCTTTTCCCTTCAAGGGTACACATCTGTTGACAAAACATCTGCATTACTGATTGCAAATGCAGGACCTAATGAACAGAGCATGCTCAGTGTATGCACTCTAGTCCTTGTCAAATGCAAGAGGCGCATATCAAACAAAAAAAATTCATGGTTTTAGTATGTGAAAAATTTGCTTTTGAATTATGTTTTCTATAGCTAAAGATTTTTTTCATTTTATAATGTATTTTCCAAAGTTAATTCTCTTAGCTACTTTCAGTTCCAACTGCCAAGACAATTGTAAATGTAAAGCATTAAGCGTATTGTTAGTCTCTAGAGTTAGCCATGCTGTTTAGTAAGGAATGAAACTTTGTATACAGTTTTTGGGGGGAGAGGGGTTGTTTTTATAATAGAAGTGCAGGCTGATTGTTTACTCGAGTCAGATTTCTGCTTGGATTTGATGCACTCTGCTTTTCATTGATCACAGACAGACTTCAAACTGTCTTTTTTGGTAGGATTTCCAGCCTTCCCTCAATCTGTGCATGAACTTTTGATCCTGAAATGTCTTTGTGCTTTCCAGAATGGTCTTTCTGGAGTTTAAATGCATTTAGGTTTGTTGTTTTGTTGCCTCTTGAGCACATCAAATCAAATTTCCCTGTACTTTCCCAGCATATCCTATTTCACCAGACCCAGGAATTTCATGTAATGGAATTCATCAAAGCCGGAGGAGGGACTTTGTTTGGGAGATGTTGGGCAATTTGGAAACAATCCATTTTCCCCTCTTGAAATCCAGCCACCTGAAAGGCAACTCTGTGTGTGAACACCAGAGGCTGAGGTTTGAATGTATGCTGTTGGGTAACAGATGGGACTGGTAATTTTTAAAGCTGAGTTTTCGAACCCATTGTGAAGATCTTCATAATCCTATAACGAATGGTCTGCCACGCCCTCCCTGTAGGATCCGGGGTGTCTGTTTGTTTAAAGGAGGGTTTGTGTTATGTGCACAAGAATGTCTTTCAGGCTCCAATGAGGTGGTGGAAGATGACCCCTTCAGCATCCCTGTAAGGCATTTTGGAGGCTGAGATTCATTGCTTTAGCCAGCTTTGCATGCTGATCTGCTGGTAAAACTTGCTTTGAGGGTGATGATCAGCAGTCCCCAGCAGAAAGAGAGTGGATAAAATGCTTATTTGCCCTAGGTAGGCTTTACAAATCCTCCCATTTGTCCTCTGCTTGGAGAGCCAGCTCATCATCTGAAGCAGCCTGCTAGATGCAGAGCACCCTCAGCACCCATTGAAATTGCTTCAGGTCAATGGAAGCAGAGGGCATTTCAGCACTTAGACCCCAATTTGGTAAAGTACTTAAGCATGTGCTTAAGTCCATCCCATCCCTATTTAGCAGAGTTCTTGTGTATGTTCTTAACTTAACATTGAAGTCAATTCTGTCCAGTATAGATATGTGTTCCTGAATTAGTGCTAAGCACTTCTGCTGAATGGAGCTGTATTTTAACCATGTGGTTAACATAAAGCAAGTATTTAAGTGCTTTGTTGAATCAGAGCCATATAGTGGGTGATTCGTACTTGACAGAATCAGGCCCTTATGAGATCATAAGATTCAGATAAAGAAATATAATTTATAAAAGCTAAAGGCCAGAGTTTGATGCTCCTCCAGATAAATGTTTTATATTCCCTACAGTTTTGTACTTGGAAGTGAAGTATTTGGATGTGTTTAAAATATGACTGTCCTTTTCAGATGTGAACTTCTGATTGTTGATATAAAAAAGCACATTTTTGTAAATGTTTATTAATGTTTTAAGGAGGTATAGAATTAAAAGAGAAAAAATTGACTGGGCTTTTGCTTTTTTTCTCTTTGCCGTATTTCCCTTTCCCTCCTGATTTGCACACACAGCCTTTTTCTGCCTTCCCATAGATCCAGTATGTAAACCCTGAACCAAGTGAGCTTCTCTCCCTGAGACAGATAACCTGATCTCAAAACACGCCTACATTCAGTTGTGGAATTTTTAAAGATAAGGAGCTTCAGAGATTACAATATAACACAGCATTTATTTTCTAGACTCTTTCATACAAACTGAAACAACCCAAAACACTTTGCAGAGGTAATTTTTAAAAAAAAACCCTGCAGGAAACTTTTCAATCCCCCATTAAATTTTCTAGGCTTTTAGAATGTCTATGGAACTCCACAGTGGTTTCATCTGTATTAAATTCTGTAGAAGTTTTCTGGAGGGGCAGACTCATTAGCAGCATGTTTTTGGAGGTTGTTTTTAACCTAGGCGGGTTCTGCTTTTGGCAGATTTCACACTGCAGCTGTTAAATACTGACTAACCACCCACACCAAAAAGAGGGTGGGGGTTGGGAGAACAGCAATTCATGGGTTCTGGCTACTGGCCTTTCTGAATTTCTGGCTGAAGCATCCAACAACTGTGATCTGTTTTCCTCTGTCAGTTGCCAGTGTTTCCTTGATTGCACATATTATTTCCTTGATCTGTATCCATCCAGTCCTGTAGAGCAGTGCTTCTCAAGCTATCTGATGTGGGGGACCAGCAAATTCTTTTTCCAATGTGCGCGCAGACCGGCAGCCAATGGCTGGGTCCGCGGACCACCACTTTGAGTAGCACTGCCGTAGAGCACAGAACTGAAGCTTTGCTCCTACACTGCCTCTCTCAGCATACTGATTGCTGTACCCTGAAAGCTCCCTGTCCAGGGAAGGTGTGGGCTGCTTCCACTCCCTTTTGCACAGGCTCAGTGATTTTTGTCACAGGTTCTCCAAACCCTTTACAAAGCATTTGCTGATTTAAGCCTTGCAATAGCCCTGTTTAGTAAATAATTCAGCTGCAGAGAGATTGAAGTGTACGTGTTGAAAAGGGTCCACTCACCATCAGTGCTAACATTCCTGAATACTCAACTTGAGCACCTACATACTCAGACGCCTACTATGAATGCATTCTTTTAAAAACGTAGGCCCGTAACTATGTGACACACAAAGTCCATGGCAGAGCTGACAGGCTCCAGGCATCCTGCACTAATGGCTCAAAATTCTGCATTATGATTTACCTGCTAAATCATTGATGAAAAATGGAGAGAACCTTTTAGTGAGAGACATTTGGAAGAGGAGCGAGAATTGTTGCAAAAGTCAAGCCACTTTTGCAACAAGGAGCCACTATTCTGGCCATTACTTCTGTGTACCCTGCCACTTCTACTGATGATCAGGCAGGTAAGATATGAAAATTCCCTTCCCCAACTCTACCCGTGCCATACCACCAGCTCCCCCTGCTGGCACAACTGCAAGTTTAGCATGAAATGGGAATGAGGATATGGAGGTAGATATTACCATATCTGAGGTAGAAGCGAAACTCAAACAGCTTGATGGGACTAAATCGGGGGGCCCAGATAATCTTCATCCAAGAATATTAAAGGAATTGGCACCTGAAATTGCAAGCCCATTAGCAAGAGTTTTTAAGGAATCTGTAAACTCAGGAGTAGTACCGAATGATTGGAGAATTGCTAATATAGTTCCTATTTTTAAGAAAGGGAAAAAAAAGTGATCCGGGTAACTACAGGCCAGTTAGTTTGACATCTGTAGTATGCAAGGTCCTGGAAAAAATTTTGAAGGAGAAATTAGTTAAGGACATTGAAGTCAATGGTAAATGGGACAAAATACAACATGGTTTTACAAAAGGTAGATCGTGCCAAAGTAGATCGTACTTTTTTGAAAAAGTAACAGATTTTTTAGATAAGGGAAATGCAGTGGATCTAATTTACCTAGATTTCAGTAAGGCATCTGATACCGTGCCACATGGGGAATTATTAGTTAAATTGGAGAAGATGGAGATCAATATGAACATCAAAAGGTGGATAAGGAATTGGTTAAAGGGGAGATTGCAACGAGTCCTACTGAAAGGCGAACTGTCAGGTTGGAGGGAGGTTACCAGTGGAGTTCCTCAGGGATCGGTTTTGGGACCAATCTTATTTAATCTTTTTATTACTGACCTTGGCACAAAAAGTGGGAGTGTGCTAATAAAGTTTGCAGATGATACAAAGCTGGAAGGTATTGCCAATTCGGAGAAGGATCGGGATATTATACAGGAGGATCTGGATGACCTTGTAAACTGGAGTAATAGTAATAGGATGAAATTTAATAGTGAGAAGTGTAAGGTTATGCATTTAGGGATTAATAACAAGAATTTTAGTTACAAGTTGGGGACGCATCAATTAGAAGTAACGGAAGAGGAGAAGGACCTTGGAGTATTGGTTGATCATAGGATGACTATGAGCTGCCAATGTGATATGGCTGTGAAAAAAGCTAATGTGGTTTTGGGATGCATCAGGAGAGGCATTTCCAGTAGGGATAAGGAGGTTTTAGTACCATTATACAAGGCACTGGTGAGACCTCACCTAGAATACTGTGTGCAGTTCTGGTCTCCCATGTTTAAAAAGGATGAATTCAAACTGGAGCAGGTACAGAGAAGGGCTACTAGGATGATCCGAGGAATGGAAAACTTGTCTTATGAAAGGAGACTTAAGGAGCTTGGCTTGTTTAGCCTAACTAAAAGAAGGTTGAGGGGAGATATGATTGCTCTCTATAAATATATCAGAGGGATAAATACAGGAGAGGGAGAGGAATTATTTCAGCTCAGCATCAATGTGGACACAAGAACAAATGGGTATAAACTGGCCACCAGGAAGTTTAGACCTGAAATCAGACGAAGGTTTCTAACCATCAGAGGAGTGAAGTTTTGGAATAGCCTTCCAAGGGAAGCAGTGGGGGCAAAAGATCTATCTGGCTTTAAGATTCTACTCGATAAGTTTATGGAGGAGATGGTATGATGGGATAATGGGATTTTGGTAAGTAACTGATCTTTAAATATTCAGGGTAAATAGGACTAATCCCCTGAGATGGGATATTAGATGGATGGGATCTGAGTTACCCAGGAAAGAATTTTCTGTATTATCCGGCTGGTGAATCTTGCCCATATGCTCAGGGTTTAGCTGACTGCCATATTTGGGGTCGGGAAGGAATTTTCCTCCAGGGCAGATTGGAGAGGCCCTGGAGGTTTTTCGCCTTCCTCTGTAGCATGGGGCATGGGTGACTTGAGGGAGGCTTCTCTGCTCCTTGAAGTCTTTTAACCACGATTTAAGGACTTCAATAGCTCAGACATAGGTGAGGTTTTTCATAGGAGTGGGTGGGTGAGATTCTGTGGCCTGCGCTGTGCAGGAGGTCGGACTAGATGATCAGAATGGTCCCTTCTGACCTTAGTATCTATGAATCTATAAGTCTGCTTGCATGACCCCTGTGGAAAATTCCCATGTGGTGGAGCCACAAGGCCAAGGTAATGGAGCAATGTACATAATATTGTGTCCACATTAGCGTTTCCTCTTTCCACAACTTTAATTTTGTGACAACTAAACATCTGTCAACAGAATGGTCAGACTTGCTTTGCTCTGGGTCAGAGTGGGGCGGGGGGAGGGAGGAAATCCTTGTAGAAGCCAAAATTATAAGTAAGAAAGATATTACCAGTTAGAGCTGCGTGGAAATGCTGTAGCAACACACCCACTGTGTTTCTGGATTGGGTTGAAGAATTAAGGTAGTGCAAGCGGCCTATGTCCAAAAGCCATTTCTGTCATTTAAGCACACCACATAGTAAACGTGTCCCATCTCGCTACATAGATTCATAGATACTAATCAGGTCTCCCCCAGACCAGATAAGTGCTCTGGCTATAAGGTGGGGGGTGACCTTTCTTCTCTGTGAGGCTTTGGGGTTTGGTTTGGTTCTCCCTCCCTCCCCCCCAAGAAAGGGCTGAGCTGAATTAGGGGCTTCATTCCAGGAGCAGGTTCACAGCTGAGAAGCCTGATCAGATAGAGGCCCTTTTCGCCACCCTGTCAGATGGATGCCAAAGGCCCAGTTCAATGGGAGTTAAATACTTTTGTGGCTCTAGCCCCTAAGCTCCCTCCCCCCTCCTAGGCATTTCATGCCTAATGAGCTTCGGCAGCTGAATACTCAGCTTGCAAGCTTCTGAGCATTCTTTCCTTAGAGGCTTCATGTTTGGCTGGGGAGTCTGGGCACCTAACTAATGCCACTGGGCAGCAGTGCCTAGCTCAGGGCTCCTCAGTTAGTTATGTGTTTTAAAAAAAAAAACGGGCCTAACTGACTGGCCAAACACCTGTGGCAGAGCAAGAAACAGAACCTAGGTTTCTGACTCGCACCCTAGCAACTAGCCCAACCTGCCCTTCTGTTGGTATTGATGCTCACACCATTGTCACTGAACAAGTACTTATCCCTAGAGCTGCATTATGAGCTCAGCTAACACGCATGACCACAATGGTATGCTTGCCATAGACCTGCTCAGGGCTCCAGTTTATGCCACCATTTAGTCTCTATGGCACTGGTCCCTAAACTTTTCAGGGTCATACCTTCCCCACTTCCTCCCCAGGGGTTGGGAGCGGGGCCGTGGCTCCAAGGAGGAGTGAGGCAAGGGTAAGGGGCTGGGGCTGCAGCTGGCAGGGTGGGGCCAAGAATGGTGCTGCAGGCAGGGACCGGGAGTCAGGGCTGCAGCTGGGGACAAGGCTGGAGTAGAGCTAGGGTGACCAGATCACAAGAGTGAAATATTAGGACACATGGGGTGAGCGGTTGGGGCGGAGGGGTGGAAACAGAGACAGACACAGGTGCACAGCCCCGACCAGAGCCAGAGGCACACTGGTCCACCTGGCCCTGTGCTACCAGCATGCCCCTTCCTGTTGGGGGTGTGCCCATGCTTGCCACACAGCTCCCCTGTCCAGAGTCCCTCTACAACCCTTCCACCACAAATACACAGTGCTGTGCACACACACCCCTACCCAGCATCCCCCTGCCCACAGCTGCCCAGCACCCCACACACAACCCCCCACTTGCTAGTTGCCAATACACACAGATTTCCCCTCCCTCCCTCCCAGTGCCCTTCCCCACAGCCCCAACTACACAATGCCCCATACAGAACCCCGCCCAGTGCCCGACACACACAGATCTCCCCCACTTCCCAGCCCCCCCCCATCACATCCTGCCCCCTTCCCTGGCTGCACTCACCAGCCCCGCCGGGCGGGGGGGGGGGGGTCTCTGGCTCCTAGGGTGACAGCGGCGAGTGGCGTCTCCAGACCCGCCACGTGCTGCGCCTACCACAAGCGCGAGCTCCGTGGCTCTCATTGGCCGGGAAAAGAGCCAATGGGAGCTGCCGGAGCCACGAGCCAGAGGGACCTGCCAGGGGGCGGGAGTCCCGGGAAGCATCCGGCAGGCGGGTCCCTCTGGCTCCTAGGGTCGGGGCGCGGGTCGGGGCGGGGCTCTCTGCAAGCCCCACCCCTGCAGCGCGCGGCGCAGACCTCCTCGCCGCCTCTGTGCCTGGGGCTGCGCTGCAGGCTCCTGCGGGCGGGCGCGCGCGCGCCGGCAGCTGCACCAGGAAGACGCGGAGAGAGAGCGGCGCGGGCAGCAGCCTGCGGTCCTGCTCCGCCAGACGGTCCCTACCAGCTGGCCAAAGGGCGTCCCGACCGATGTAAGGGCAGGTCGCGGGACAAGGCCCCTAAAATCGGGACTGTCCCAATAATAGTGGGCCATCTGGTCACCTTACTTGCACCCCGGCGCGGGGGCGCGGGGCGTTGTCCAGGGTGGCCAGCCTCCATCACTGGGTGCTCAGACAAGACCCTGGTCTCTAAGGTGTCGCCGGGTGAACGACACGGGTCGGTTTGGCTCCTTGGATGGGCCACGGTGAACCTATGGTTGCAGGTCGGCTAATCCCAAATAGGGTAGAGCTGAGAGCAGAACAGGGCTGGGTGGCACTCTCTACCCCTCCCCCCACTCCACCCATGGGGGCTGGCCTAGGCCTCGCTGTGCCCCCGCCCAACCGTTCCTCCCCATCCCAGTGGGACACGCACCACAGTTTGTATGGCCTTTGAATTATGGGTTATTTAATTCCTGAACAGAATCTTTATATAATGCCCCATTGCTTTTATTTTTGATGCTTTAATGATTGGCAGCCTTTGCTGAACCAATGGGCCTGCTTGGTCCAGGTGCCTTAGAGGCGCTTGCCCCACAGGACAGCTCTGCTTTTTGCTGCTGCTGTCGTGCAGCTGCTTCAGTGCCAGGGGACGCAGCAGGCTGAGCTAACAGCCCATCCACATCAGGGCTTAACCCCCCCCCCCCCCGTCCCCAGCAGCCTGTGCTTCCACTTAAGACAATGCGAAACTGCGTTCATGACAGCGAGAGAGCACGCAACTGCTGGACAATGGTGCTGGCAACAGGCAAGTTTGCTGCTACTAACAAAGCAAGAGAAAGCCCAAGGGCACTAGTGTGTAAAGGTGGTGAGTGTAGAGAAGGAGGGCCTACAACCTGTAATTGCCTAGCAGCGCACAAAAGTAGTGCCAAAGCACTCGTGCACCGTTAGGGCCTCAGCTAGCACAGCATAAGATGCTACAGAGAACTGCCAAGAGCCAGTTCATAGGCCAACACCTCAAGCTGGTGGTTCTAGTCTCCCCTGCTAGATGTGCTGGAAAGTACAGGGGTCTAGCCGCAGCACACACTTTCCAGCGACAAGCTGTGCTCTGACTTGGCAGGGTCACCTCTATGGCTGAGAGGAAAGGTGGTCCCATTTCGAGCCTCTTGGCTGAGGTTACCAATAAGGAAGCCAGTTAGTACCTGCTATGGGGGTTGGTTTTGTAAAGCATGGAACTGGGTACAGTCTTGTGTCTCCCCTGCCCCTAAACTACAACAGGGTTTTTTCATGAGTAAGGTAAAGAGTTCTGTCATGGTTACTTTTAGTAAAAGTTAAGACAGGTCACAGGGTCCCATTAATTTTTGTTTATTGCCTCTGACCTGTGACTTTAACTCAGGTAGGATCAGGACTGACAGCTGGAGCCCCACCATGGTGGGACTGACAGCTCGAGCCCCACTGGAATGGGGGGTGGGGCACATCCCCAACCTGTCCTGGTCCTAGCCGAGTGGGGGGCAAGCACACAGCCCCAACCCCAGCTACGGCCGCTGACAACTGAGGCCAAAGAAGTCATGGAGGTCTGATAAAGTCACGGAATCCCTAAGTATACCTAAATCATATCCTAATTCATGAGCTAAAAAACATTTTCATCTTTGAGGGAAGGCCAGAATTCAACCTTACCTTGTAAGTTGCCAGGTAGGTCAAGCTAGCCAAAAAGCCTATTGCTGTCTTCCAGATTATGACTGTGCTGCACATTATTCATTTAGGCATGTCACTGAGTATCATTTGTTTTGGCCAGTCAGGAGCTTATTCTGCCTTCAAGGCATATTGGCCAATAGGTATTGTGCAGGTACAGGGCGATGACACATTTAGTAGCAGTGAACACTCGTATTATTGTACACAAATGACTCACCTTTAGCATATTCCCAGTGCATCTGGCTGGTATGAGGAAGCCAGAACCACAGTGCATGATAGCATTTGTTCAGGAATTTCATGGTATTTGGAGCTAGATAATCCCTTCCTAGCAAACTCATGGCTCTTCATGCACTGTTCTTGGAAGGGGAGCAAAGGGTGCACTTAAATCACTGACTTTGGGCTATTGCTAAGATTGGACTAGCTCCAGGTGTTTGACTCATAGATTTTAAGGTCAGAAGGGACTCGCATGAACATCTAGTCTGACTATCCGCACATTACAGGCCACAGAACCTCACCACCCACTCCTGTAATAGACCCCCTAACGTCTGGCTGCATTACTGAAGTCCTCAAATCGTGGTTTAAAGATTTCAAATTACAGAGAATCCACCATTTACACTAGTTTAAACCAAAAAGAGATGCAAGCTCCATGCTGCAGAGGAAGGCGAAAAAGACCCAGCATCTCTGCCAGTCTGACCTGGGGGAAAATTCCTGCCCGACCACAATTATGGCAATTAATTAGACCCTGAGCATGTGGGCAAGACCCACCAGCCAGACCCCTGGGGAAAAAAATTCTGTAGTAACACAGCTCCCTTCCCCATCTACAGTTCCATCACTGGCCTATAGAGATTTTTGCTGTTAGCAGTTGCAAATTGGCTACCTGCCATTGTAGGCAGTCTCATCATACCATTGCCTCCATAAACTTATCAAGCTCAGTCTTGAAACCAGTTATAGTTTTTTGCCCTGCACTGCTCCCCTTAGAAGGCTGTTCCACAACTTCACTCCTCTAATTATTAGAAACATTGATATAATTTCAAGCCTAAACTGGTTGATGGCTAGTTTATATCCATTTGCTCTTGTGGCCATATTAGCGCTTAATTTACATAACTCCTTACTCTTCATTAGCCTCATTAAAATCTGAGGCAAAGTATTTGTTTAGATGTTGAGCCATGCCTTGTTTATCTTTAATCTTCACCCCATCCTCATTGGTTAGCAGTCCCACTTCTTTCCTTGTTTTCTTATTTATATGGCAATACAATCTTTTACTAGTGGTTTTAATTCCCTTTGCAAGGTCCAACTCTGATTAGCTTTTGGCAGTTCTCACTTTATCCCCACACTTTCTGACCTTCAGGAGATAGCTTTCCTCCCTGTCAGTGTTACATGAGTAGCTCCCAACCATCCCCATGAGAAGCTAAAAGCATCCTAGTTTGTCTAAAATGTGGACACAGGCAAAAATACAGGCCATTTTTATATAATACAATGTGTTGGAGAGGTGCATTGTGGAGAGTAAGGGGAAAAATAGATTTCCTGGGGAGGAGGGTGATTGAGTGGAAGGTGTATACTGGTAAGCTGCATGTCCACAAAGGCCTGAGTTTGGCAGCATGTCATCTTGGCCTGTGACCCAACCAGTCCATATCTTGGCTCTCCTCCCCCCATTCCACCATGAATAGAGGCATAGCTGTCATTACTCCACACCACAGGGAGGTCATTTGCAGGTAAAACGTGCAGATGTTGAAGCCAGGAGTCCATCCCTCCTTGTTACATGCATCCTTTTCAGAACTGCTCCTGCTAATGCAAAGAACATGTGTGATAAGTGGCACTGAACACATTAAAGCTCTCTGCAAAATTGCCCTGGTATTTTACTTTCAGTAAACCCATATGTAACATTAAATATTTAAAGAAAGAAGCCCTTTAATGGGACTCTGTCAAGGACCAGGCTCCATGTTTAACCTCTCTTTTCCTTCCCATGATGCACACCTCTACATGGAGTCACACAGCTTCCAAAAAGCCACTTGTATGGTGAGTTGGTTAACCCAAAAAATGCCTTGTACTGTTAATGCTTTCCTGAAAGTGAAAGATGTATTATGGCCCACCTCGAAGCAAGGACTGAGCGGATGCCATCATCACCGGTGATTGGCCAGCCCAGAAGGCAAGGAATTCCTTCAGCATCGGTGTCCTTCTGTACTGCCACTCTGCTTCGGTTCTTGAGAGTCACCAGGGGATTGAGCTGGGAACCCTTCTCCCCCAAGTACCAGCTTGCTGGAGTATAAGCAAATGGGCACAGCCCTGGCACAGGCAAGGCCCCCTGAGTATATTACAACTTGACACAGTCATGCTAGCTGCAGACCCACAGTACCTCTTTGCATGTTCATACCAACTGCAGCCTGCAAGTGAAATACAACTGGTGACTCTAATTATTACCCACCAAACTTGACTCTCACCCTTTTGTGAGCATAGTGAGCTCGTGCAGACATAGCATCAGACAGTTTTAATGTCCTTTAATGTCTCATCTAAAGGATGGACCTCCCCCACCATGTGCTGGGGTATCCACTGTGCCACCTATTTGCTCCCCAACAAACACCCCTGCAATGCCAGGCTCTGTGAGGTCTGCCATCTATACACTAGGATGACCAGCTGTCCCAATTTTATAGGGACAGTCAAATATTTGGGGCCTTGTCTTATATAGGGTCCTATTACCCCCCCACACACACCCCGATTTTTCACACTTGCTGTCTGGTCATCCTACTATACACTGATCCGGTCTGATGCTGCCTTGCTTGGAAGGAGAGTTACAATAGCATCCAAATCCCTTCCAGATATGAGTTAAGTGACGTGGCTAGCATTTGATACATCAGATGCTCGCTTTAGCCCATCTTGCCTCAAGGGGAAACATGAGGTTTTTATTTATATTTATTTAAATGTCTGCTGCATTCTGTTGCTTTAATGCAGGCAAAGTCAACAAACTACACCTTGCACTTCGAACAGAAAGCAGTGCACTGCTACTCACTGTACCCATCATAGTAATCTCAATGTTACCTTGTGCTCCCTGCCCCACACTGGTTTATTGTATCCAGGTGTTGGCTCTCAGCTTATACCTTGATTATTGGCTCTTTGAGGTAGGGAGTTGCCTTTCTGATGTACTTTTAAAACAACACTCCACCACTTTGCACAGGTTAAAAATGATAACACATGTGCAATGCACTGAAGGATTAGGCCCCTGGAGTTCAAAGAGGTCCACTGAAAATGCAGCGATAGCAGGATAACAGGGTCTCAGCTGCTGCCTTCATGTTCAGAGGCAAGTAGGATGTGTTTTGACTTCAAAGATGCTGCTGCAAACAGCTGACGGGTTGGTTGGTCACCTAGCATTGGTGCAGACAAGAAGAATAGATGCACACTTAGGACAGATGCTGGCCCCACTCAGTCAGAGAAGAGAAAGTTGAGGCCTGGCCTCAGAAGGCTCCAGAGGACAATGACCATTCTGGCTGGGCTGCCTCTCTTAGCAGGAAAATCAAGAACTTAGTCATGGAGAATGACCCTGGGCAATGTAGTGAGAGTTGGGAGGGCTGATCATTCATGAGTCTTTGGGAAGAAGACAAGCATCTCACATGGGACAGGAAGCTTTGAGGAAGAGCCCAGGCTGGGGGCTAGGATAGTATAAAGCACCTGTCTGGAAAGTAGGGATGATAGGAGAAGTTTGCTGAGGGGGAGGGGGCTCCCTCAAAATTTTTAGTTTGGAGAGTGTTGAAATTTTGATTGATTTTGGATCTAGTTAGTTTTAATTTACATTTGTGTTTTGTAGTGAATTAGGCCTCAGGACATTAGCTTTTCTTTCAAAAGACAGCATCGAGTCGGTCTAATCAGTCACAGTCCTGTTTGCTCCCACATTAATAAAGTGACACTCATTTTTGCCTCAAACTTCCCCTCCTCCTGATACAAAGGGTGTTCTTTGCCATCGCATTCATGCTCACCATTCATTTAGTCACTGTAGCTTAAAATGCTGTTCTAACATGCTTCTTTTACATCATCCACATAGGATCATCAGCTTTTTACATTGCCAGCTCTCCTAGCCACTAATCTGATATAAACAAATCCCTATGTAAAGATTAGCTGCTGCAGGAGTAGCAAAGGTTGCCATAGCATCATATACCATCTTAATTCATTGTTCTGGAGTGAACAGAGGTTTCTTAGTTTAGTGCCTTGGCTTTATCACCACCTTGGCTAGACATGTTGCTATGGGCTGTCTCTTCTCTGTCACAGACATGACCAGCCCTGCAGAATCCCAACCTTGCTTCCAACCACAGTGGAGTCTGTTGTGCCTAAGGGTCAATTTGCCTCTGGACCTGGCACACCTCCCCTGCAAGCTCTTAAAAAATTGCAAAGCATAGCATATCTTCATTGCTGTTAGCATTCTGGCTGCATGTGGTTCTTGTGTAAGGGTTTCAGTCAAATAAATATAGTTTAAAAGATTGAAATAGGTGTTATTCTTTTTTCCCCTCAAACTCCCGCTATATCCCAGTCAAAGCCTCAAGGAAGCACCTCTCCCCCTCTACACTGCTCATCATCCTACAAAGGAACTGCCATGTCATCTAAGACCCTAGGTCCATCCAGTGCAGTATCTTGTCTTTTACAGTGGCCATTGCCAAATGCTTCAGACACAAAATGTGCATCCTTACCTTGGGATTTATGCCCTCTACATCATCTCCCCTCCCTGCTCCTGTCCTCTACTTTTCTTATCATCTCTTCTTGCCACCCTCTGTGCTTGGAACAGATTCTTGCCCTTTAGGTCAAATAGGAATAGCCATTCTGGATTAAACCAGTCAGCCTTCTAGTCCAGGAGCAGCTGCTTCAGAAGACAGAACAAAAACTTTGTGAAAGGCTGTTATAGAACCCTGAAACACAAGGATTTCAGTCCCTTCTAAAACTCGTTACTCGTAATCTTTACTATTGTAACTGTAGCTCCTGTCATTCTCCATGTAAATGCCCAATCTTTGCTGGAGCCATGTTAAACTCTTGGTCTCAGTAACATATTACTGCAACATAGACTAATTGTGGTTTATGTCAAAAAGTATTTCCATGTGGCCAAAATGGAGCACTAGGTTGCAGCTCAGGAGACTCGGTCACTATTCTCTGCCCTTCCATGGGCCTATTGCGTGAGATTGGACAAGTCACTTCTCTGACCCATGCCTCAGTTTCCCCATCTGAAAAATGCAGATAATGATACTGACCTCCTTTGTAAATTGCTATATAAAAGAGTTAAGTATGTTGATCAGTTTTAAATGTTCTGACTTTTAATTGCATTTGCTGCTCCCTTGCTCTTGGGTTATGAGTGTGGAAACTGCTGTTTACCCCAGCTGCATTCTGCACTATTGGGCACACCTTTATTCTCATCTCCCTTCTTATTCATCTCCTCCTTAAAATAAACAGTCCTAATCTTTTCAGTCTCTCTCTTCCCATGGAAGTTCCCGTATGCCTCCCTTTATTTTCATTATTTGTCTCTAGCCCCTTTCTCTTTTTGCTCTATTTTTAGAAAGGTGGGGTGACCACACCTAAACACAACATGTCAGTTGAGGGGGTACAATCAACTCGTAATATATTTTCAGTAGTATTTTCTATTCCATTCTTAGTGTTTTGTTTACATCTTCCACTGGCATTGCAAATTGAGCAAAGATCACCGGGGAGCTGTCAGCCATACAGACCAAGTTTATTTAAAACCCAAACCACATCTACACAAAAAAGATCAAATTATTTCAATGGACATTCATTTCCTTACATTTGTCAACACAATTTCATTTGCCATTCATCCAGCTTTGTTAGGTGGCAATTATTTTCAGTTGCAGGAATACGGAGTCACTACAGTGTTCCTAAAACACTCAGATCTCTCATTGGCACTACATCTTGGCTTACATCCTTGCTTGGCGTCAGGAGGTAGAAACTTGTACACCTTCAATTGCTTGAGTTTCAACAGGACTTCGACACAACTGGGTTAGGTGCCTCCGAGAATGCCACTCAGTCTCATAGGAGATGTTTTGGTTTGTAGACAGATCAAATATGAATTTTTTCATGTAAATACTACAGTGCATCTTGCTATCTATCCAGAACCCTGCATCTGAGATGATGTTGGTTTTGTTAAGGTCCAGATTTTGTTGCTTTAAGGAAAGAATGAGAAACAGAAGGCTTCCATAAGCAGACAATAAACCACAAGAATTAATCCTGCTCTGGGGTCCAAATATCAACTCAAACAAGGGCACCTTTTTCTTTTCAACATTTCATGTAGCACACTACCAAAGCCAAAATATTTGGGTGCAGATTGCCAAACACCACAAAGACCATGCATCTACTCATGCTGGAAATGCTTGCTTGTTTAAAGGTTTCACACTATAGCCTCTTTGCTCCATTTAGTTCATATTTGACAATCCAGAATCATTTTTAAAATTCAGGTAAGTATTTATAAAGTGCTTATGCTGCTAGGGACATTAGAAGGCTATTTGAGATCTGAAAATGCTGCCCTGAAAAAGTTTCTGAAAACTTGTCCTAAGGCAGTAAAACAAAAATCTTCATGTCAAAATCGGTGGGTTTTCAACATCAGTAATAAATTATGGTGACCTCTCTTTTACAGTTGCACAAGACATCCCCCTAATGGTTGACATTTGCAATAACGCTTGTTATACGATTAACAATCATTACTTCAATACCACTGTAAAATTGCTTCACACAATACCGTGTTGCCAACTCTTAAAATCTTATCATGAATCTCGTATTTGATATTTTTCTTAAACCCCAGATCCTGGATGCATGTGCTTATGTGAGACATTCAAACCTTTTAAAATCATCAAAGCTAAGTTCCTAGTCCTCTTGGCTCTTGAGAAAAGTTTGAAACCATACCCAACTGCACCTAAAAACAAACAAACAAAAAAATGCCCCAATTTTATGATTTTTCACATGCCAAAGGTGTCAATATTGCACATATTTAATGCAACAATGTTTTTAATGTTGGAATGCCATTAACCTTAAAACAATGCTTCCTTCACTTTAAGCCTTGTAGGAGTCTGAAGTGTTTTCACTCTAGAATTTCACGTGTGGAAGGTAGCACTTTTGCTTCTAAATTAGATTCCTATATGTTAGATGGAAGAGAGCTGCTCGGATAACTTTTCTAACCCCCTATGTATGATTGTGTTGTGTGATGGTACGTTCAGTGTCTTCTCCTGGAGGTGGTAAATTATGGATTCTCCCTCAAGATAGATTGGAAAGCAGTGATAGGAAGCTGTTGTAATTAAAAGCCATGTCTGTCCTTTTTCAAGGACTGCTCTGATATATTGAGTGTCCACCTACCCCATAAAAAGTCCACCCTGAGTTTACCTTCATTACAGCGGAGGTTCCTACCTGCGGTCCAGAGTCCTTGCAACTAGTTGAGTGAGAGCTTGCTAGTGACAGAGTGTCTGTTTCCAAACAATAAATGGCATTAAAAGCCAAAAGTATATTAAATACTTTCCTATGTGCTTGTGGACTTGTCAAAGGCATTTCACATGATTTGCAAGGGGAGAAAGGCAGAGAAAAATAGCATTCATACTTTCCCCTGTGCCTATCCCCATTCCACAAGGAAGTCTTGTTCTGCTCCTAATGCATAAGTGCAAAAGTCATTTTGCTATTAGAAGAGTTTTTGTTCTCATCCATCTGCACTGTGAGCCTGAGGAATTAGGTCACTGACTGCATAGAGAGTCCACTGCTCCCTGACGTACGGAGGGCATGATGGAATGTCTTTCACAGTCCCTCATGGGAAATTGAAACCCCTTTTAGAAAATGAGCACTTCAACAGAGCCCTGCATCAGTGAAGTTACAGGAAACATTGCTCACAGACCTTCGTTTTGGAGCAAGTTAATTCCTACTGCAGGGGCTAACAGCCTCAAGAACCTAAATCATCTTTCCCAGTTCACACAAGTGTTCTCCACTTAAAGCACCTATCAAACCTATGAGCAGCTTCCTTCCTTATGTTCTATACCCATGTGAAAGCAAGTCACGGAGCCACAACAGCACCTTCTCAGCATTCACAACTTCTGCTGCAAGATTGCAGCTCTCCCATCTCCCCTGCTCCATTGACAATAAGATAACCAACATACATACCTGGGAAGTACATTTTCATGCCACTTTTGCAGATGCTGGAGTTCATGGTAGAGATAGACACTGAAGTGTGGCTCCAGCCACAAGAAAGGAGTAGCAAGAGAGTTGCACCCTTTCCAATTTGATCCTGATCATATCTGGTACAGAGGAGCAGGGAGACAGTTAGTTGTCTCTAGATATTTATGCCGAGTCCTTCACTGCAAGGTATGCAGGACTATGTGGAAGCAAGCCTGAAGGTGAGTGTAGAAGGACAATGCAAAGTTGAAGGTCATGGGCCTGAACAGAGACAGGGAGGAGCTAAATTATATAAGGGTTTGAAGGCCAGAAAAAGAGAACTCAAAATTTGATGCAATGAAGGAACTGGAAAATAAGTGAGGTGGGAAAGGTTTTTTTGAGGAAGTTTTTGAGACAGAAGGGGATTCATAAGGAATAGATCTTAGAATCATAGAATATAAGAGTTGGAAGGGATCTCAGGAGGTCATCTAGTCCAACCCCCTGCTCAAAGCAGGACCAATCTCCAACTAAATCATCCCAGCCAGGGCTTTGTCAAGCCTGACCTTAAAAACTTCTAAGGAAGGAGATTCCACCCCCCCTCCCCCAGGTAATGCATTCCAGTGTTTCACCACCATCCTAATGAAAAAGTTTTTCCTAATATCCAATCTAAACCTCCCCCACTACAACTTGAGACCCTTACTCCTTGTTCTGTCATCTGCTACCACTGAGAATAGTCTAGATCCATCCTCTTTAAAACCCCCTTTCAGGTACTTGAAAGCAGCTATCAAATCCCCCCTCATTCTTCTCTTCCGCAGACTAAACAATCCCAGTTCCCTCAGCCTCTCCTCATAAGTCATGTGTTCCAGTTCCCTAATAATTTTTGTTGCCCTCCACTGGATGTTTTCCAATTTTTCCACATCCTTCTTGTAGTGTGGGACCCAAAACTGGACACAGTACTCCAGATGAGGCCTCACCAATGTCAAATAGAGGGGAACGATCACGTCCCTCGATCTGCTGGCAATGCCCCTACTTATACATCCCAAAATGCCATTGGCCTTCTTGGCAACAAGGGCACACTGTTGACTCATATCCAGCTTCTCGTCCACTGTAACCCCTCGGTCCTTTTCTGCAGAACTGCTGCCTAGTCATTCGGTCCCTAGTCTGTCGCAGTACATGGGATTCTTCCGTCCTAAGTGCAGGACTCTGCACTTGTCCTTGTTGAACCTCATCAGATTTCTTTTGGCCCAATCCTCTAATTTGTCTAGGTCCCTCTGTATCCTATCCCTACCCTCCAGCGTATCTACCTCTCCTCCCAGTTTAGTGTCATCTACAAACTTGCCGAGGGTGCAATCCACACCATCCTCTAGATCATTTATGAAGATATTGAATAAAACCGGCCCGAGGACCGACCCTTGTGGTACTCGACTTGATACCGGCTGCCAACTAGACATGGAGCCATTGATCACTACCCGTTAAGCCCGACAATCTAGCCAACTTTCTATCCACCTTATAGTCCATTCATCCAGCCCATACTTCTTTAACTTGCTGGCAAGAATACCGTGGAAGACCGTGTCTTGCTAAAGTCAAGGAACAACAAGTCCACTGCTTTCCCCTCATCCACAGAGCCAGTTATCTCGTCATAGAAGGCAATTAGATTAGTCAGGCATGACTTGCCCTTGGTGAATCCATGCTGCCTGTTCCTGGTCACTTTCCTCTTCTCTAAGTGCTTCAGAATTGATTCCTTGAGGACCTGCTCCATGATTTTTCCAGGGACTGAGGTGAGGCTGACTGGCCTGTAGTTCCCAGGATCCTCCTTCTTCCCTTTTTTAAAGATGGGCACTACATTAGCCTTTTTCCAGTCGTCCGGGACTTCCCCCGATCACCATGAGTTTTCAAAGATAATGGCCAATGGCTCTGCAATCACATCCGCCAACTCCTTTAGCACTCTCTGATGCAGCGCATCCGGCCCCATGGACTTGTGCTCATCCAGCTTTTCTAAATAGTCCCAAACCACTACTTTCTCCACGGAGATCTGGTCACCTCCTCCCCATGCTGTGCCACCCAGTGCAGTAGTCTGGGAGCTGACCTTGTTCATGAAGACAGAGGCAAAAAAAGCATCTGAGGGTTGCGGTAGCAGCTAGATGGGAGGAGCTCCTGCTATAGAAAAAGATTGAGAAGGAGGCTCAATGGACTCGACTAAAATCACACAAGTTAATAGATCAAGGCCCAACAAAATTAAAGATCAAATTTCAATCTATGAACTACTGAAACAGTTGTGTTCCTCTGGGACGACACAAATCACAAAACTCAGGATGAAACATATAAGAGTTGGGGATAAAGCACCCTCGGGCAAGGAGATCTGACTAGAAATAAAATTCCAGAGATTAGACAGATCCAAAACTAAACTATCCTTTATGAAACACTGCAAATCCTTCCACCATACAAGTAAGTCATTTGCAACACTGACTATTCCATCCTACCAAAGCACACCCACCCAATAATAAAAACAAAGAAAGAACTTTTAACTAACCAGCCAACCACCAACAAACCAAACAATAAATAGGCCAAGCAGAGTTTTTATCCCCAAAAGTGAGGAGAGCCAAAGATTCCAGGATCTCTCTATTGCTATGAATTTTACATGGAAAATGCTTGGATCCTATTGTGAAGGGTGCTAGTATAAAACCCTAAGCTAGACAGAAGTTAGAATATAGAGGGATATTTTTCTTTAAGAAATTGGCACTGGTAAAAAGGCACTTTAGAAAATGAAGTCTGCCTCTACGGAGTAGGTACTGTACAGTACAGAGAGCAGGAGTAACGCAAGCTTCTCCTTGCAATCACATCAACACTGAGTGGGCAGGGCCATGAGAGATCAGTTTCAATGGCCATTCTATATAAGAATTCCAACAAGAACAAACTATGCTAATTGTGGTGGTGGTTTTTAATAAAAATAAAAGGAGTCCAATGCATCCGATGAAGTGAGCTGTAGCTCACGAAAGCTTATGCTCAAATAAATTTGTTAATCTCTAAGGTGCCACAAGTACTCCTCTTATTTTTGCGAATACAGACTAACACGGCTGCTACTCTGAAACCTGTTTTTAATAATGTGGCTGTTGCCGCTTCCCAACAGAGACCAACTCACTTCATATAATGAATATCAGTACCTATCGAAGGCACACTTGAACCAGTCATCTAGAAATAAAAGGAGGTGGAGATTATGATCTCCATCTGTAAAACAGGGAAACTGAAGGAGAAAAGCAAAGTGATTTGCCCCAGGCTACAAAGACTGTATCAGGGCCAGGATTAGAACTCAAGACTTCCCAATTCACAAGCCTTTGCCTTCAGAAAGATTAGATTATGCCCCTAATTAAACAGATATATCATCCTTGAAGGGCATTGAAAGTATCTTCACACAGAGGACACTACTATTTTGCTTTGCAGTACACTCAAGGGCGCCACTTTCAGTCCAAACCGAACTCAATACTGTTAGATTCTGATGTAAGACACCACTTTTATCAATAAATATCTGCACAAAGTTAGAGAAATTGCACAAAGCACAGACATGGCTCTTATATGTTTATGTAAGCCTTTTTATTACCCCACGCAATCCTATTATTCTCCTACTCCTGCATTCCATTTTTTGTTACATCTTGTTGAACACTGTCCTAATAAATACAATTAGATCCTCTCACCCTTTGTTTCAGACATCATCCCATGTGTCCAGGATTGGTCTTTGCTTCCTACTCAGAGAGCATGCATGGAGAAGCAGATAGTTTTCCACATCCTCCAAAAGGTATTAGTTTCCTCTTCATTCATGTGGAGCACTGCACACAGGTCAAAGATTAATTTTAAAAGGAAGCCTCTGGCCATACATGAATTTATGCAATCTTGACAGTGTTTCTATGGCCCTCTGCATGTTTCTAGATTGACTTTCATCGTTGAGGCCAGGTCACTGATTTCAGTTACTGAATAGCACCCATAAATCACAGCTACTATTTTGGAAGATGAATTAAAACTATGTCCTTGTATTCTATGCAACCGATTTAGTGAACTCATGTTTGTAGTCAGATTTATTCCTCCAGTTTAGTATACAAAGAGGCAGACAAATGCTTTTGACAAAAAGCCATTGGTTGCTCCTATTCCTTTCCTGCTCTCCCACTTCAAATAACAGGAAATAATGAAAAAAAAAAAGGATTCCTATCACATTTATCATGAGCTATTAACCTGGTAGTCCTAATTACATTCCCACTATAGAATGACCACCACCCCCCAGTCCCCAAGGAGCGATGATCAAGAACAAAATTATCACTTCATGCATTTTATTGAGTCTATTTAAATTTGCATTATGACATCTTACATAGGAAACAAACTCCTCCTAAATGTTAGCTATCAAATATGATCCAACTGTTTTATGACCTTTTAGAGTACCATTTTGTACTAAAGTCCAATATAAACAATGTAAAGCACTGTACAAAAAGGAAAATTGTTACATTCTCAGTTTAATACAGGGCTTCCCAGCCAACACCCTAACAGATATAGGGAAGGGCTCTTGGGATTTTAATTTAAGTGACGAAAACCAGATAATGGAACCAAATAAGGTTCAATAATGGATTCGCCCATAAGAAAAAGGAAATCTTGGTGCAAAAGAGGTTGGGAAGCCCTGGTATAACATAATCAAACTAATTTTTACACAACATAATTTAATGTGCTTTGAGTAAATTACATTACCATTAGATTTGCTTCTGTCTCCTTCCCCTCAGCAACCCAACCGAAACAAAAAAAAAAAAGCCTCTTGTAGGTGAAAATTTGAAATATTTCTAACTGTGTTGTTGAATTCCCTTAACATGGCTCCAAGTTAACACCTCCTGGGAGAAGCCAGCTAATCTGGCACAGGCATTTCCATTACAACTGCGTACCTAATCAACTCAAGATCTGATCACGTAACCCTAATCAAGTCACATAAATCCCCAGTCATACTGAAGATGAATGGAAACCACCACATTACATTTATAGTAAGGGTCTCAAATTAACAATGCAAAGAAAAGTTAAGGCTGCAGCTAAACAGCTAAACCCAGCCAGCTATACCTTGATATTGCAATATTGTGCTGATTAAGAACACACACTGTTGGAAGACCCATGGAATACCTAGGCACACTGGTACAAAATGGAAACCAATGGTCAGCTTTAACTAAATTTCTTTTCTCATCTTAAAATTAGACCCTAGTTACTATAACACATCTCAGACCATGAATTTCCTCAAAGTGTAGGCAAATATTTTAAGATAAACTTCTTACTGAAATTAGATTAGTGAAATGGTCCTTTGGACACTACATATTCGCATAATCCATGGATAGCGGACAGTCATTACCGTCCATTGTGTCAACATTAGTTGAAAACACATTAATCTGCAAGTTGGCACAATGGCCAATCATGGCTTCTTCAAAATTGGTACAGTATCATGTTAGTGCAGCTGCTATGATGCACACCAATACTTCCTACAGAAAGTCCTTAAGAAACTTTTAACGAGTAGTTTCTATGCATGCAGTGCAGCAACTACCCTGTCAAATAACACTATTTTCCAAACAAGGATCAGTTAACAAATGAACTAACTGCCTGCAAAATACTATTTGCAAAAAGCTGTTTATTTTAATTTTATTTTATTTTTTGTATTTATTTATTTATTTTTTACAAAAGTGCAAGTAAAAGAAGAATCCCAATAAAAACCAGTCACTACTTTTCACAGTTCTTTCACTTAATGGATAAAACCCATTAAAAATGTCTACAAATTTGCAGTTTGATTAGAACTATATGCTGCACTCTTACAAAAGATTGTGCACTCTTCTACATTTTAAATACCTAGGGGTAATCCCAAACACCAGAAGGAGGCTGTCCACAATGTGCAATTGTTGTGCGTGTGTTTCTTTTCTTTTTCTTTTCTTTTGTTAACCATCAGCTTTCCTTATACAAGCTCTAGCAGGGGAGCTTCTTCAAACACAAAACCAACTTAAACAGCAAAGAAATTAATGTTTTAATAAATAATGGAGTCAAAGATGTGTACTTGCCCCAACTTTGAAGGAGGGTAAAAAAAGCTTCCTCAAGATGGCACTATAAACTAAGGAGAGGAGAGCAGCAAATGTATAATAAGGCTACCAGAATCTTTTAAATTCATTCATCTATGTACACGTGGGCATTAAAAAAAATCCCAAAAGATAACGGCTGTGTTTTAACCTCTCAGTGGCCACGGGCATGCAGTAAAGTGTCTGTAAAAACAGTGCACATCCATCTACAATTCCAATGCTGAAAAAATAGGTTTAAGCTTAAGAAAGCTATAGATGCAAATATGTTAAGAATGCTTGGCACCAAAAGGATTCATATATTTTTAAATAAATTGATTCAAGAGACTAACTTTAGCTAATTGTGAGCACCTCACTAGAGACGCTTCTATACTTTACCTATAAAGCTTGCAATTTAATTTAAAATTGAAGTATTAACATTGGCTTTTAAAGCTTAATATAACTTTAATTTAAAGGAAAGAATGACACCCATACATTTATTGTACTATACAGGAATGAACTAAACTACCTTATAATACTAGGGCCTGATCCAGCAACCCTTATTCAGATGAGAATTCCTGCTGCTGGATCAGGCCAATAATTTTCCACAGATTTGTTTTGCACAATTCATAATACGAAAGTAATTCATAAACGCCACTGAGTTACTCGATGTAGCTCAGAGCAAAGTTATACCATTGCTCATTTCCAGAACTGTTGTGGACGTTGGTAAATGCCTCATCTCCTTAAGAGTTCCTCACTAACAGCAATATCAATCATGCCAATTGTTTGAAGTCAAAGAAAAACCCCAGTGCTATTGGTATAGTAAGTTTAAAAAGGAATTTCATTATAAATTAAAACATTTGAAACATTCAAAGGATTCTTAGTTGAGGTGAACACTGGTTTCTGGTACCTTTTTGGGAACCTCAGACACTAAACCATTGGTACAATTACATAAAGTTAAGACATTAAGGCATACCACTTTTAGGCAATCATAATAAAACTACAAAGATGGTTGTTGAACTGTATAGTTCTTGGAAACCAAGAACAATCTGAATTAACAAGAGTAACTTCTTAATGAGGTATTACAGCCTTGCTCCACTGCGTATCGCTTGTTGCTAATGGGGTCATATTCTAATTTCTCTCATTAGTCCTCATAAGACATGTGATTTTAAAAAGCTAAAAGTGTATTTAGAATTCAGTAGCAAATACCACTATAAAATATTTTAATTTTAATTCTACAGTCCAAGTCAGCAAAGACTGTTACTGAAAAATGTGAGTGATTGCATACACTTATGTGCACACTACAAAAAGATTCAAAATCATGGTGTCCAATGTTTGAGAAGTAGTTTCGGCTTAAGATTCATTAGCTATATTCATGAATCAAAGTCCAACCAGTAACATTAATATCTAACCTCCAATTTTATAGCTGAACACATCTCAGAGAGAAAACATTCAAGAGCATGTATTTGTTTATAAATGTTTTAAAAAACATATGATAAGGAACACCCTTACAATGATGGAGCGTTCCACCACAAGGAAAGTGAGCTCACCAGCCAGTCTGGATTCCCCACTGAACTGAGAATGATAGGAAAATGCACTGTTAGAAAAATGGGAGGGCTCCAGAACACCTTGGAATCCTGAACTGGCTGGTGAGTAGTTCAATTATAATGGCTTTAACAGCTAGGATGACATTCTATGTAACCACCACTCAAACACTGAAGATTTGTTAATGTAAAAAAAGATAGGACAGGTTTGGTTTTGTCATCTGAGTACCGAGCAACATTTTGGATCTAGCCAGCAAGAGCAGTTCATATCCCTAGTTAACAACTACTATATTTTTTACTTGAAATAGAATATTGCTTTCCTTGAGAAGCATGTAGCGTTGGCAAAGCTACTAAAAAGTAAAACAAAAGGAAGGTTTCTTGGGGATGGGGGAGAGATTTCCCACCTTGTAAAGACAGCTGAAGTATGAACATTTCCAAAGCAGACTTAAAATTGTGTAAATGCATTTATAAGATTTGAATTGTGATAAGCCCACATTAACTTTTAATACAAAATGCAACTGGAATTTAGACAGTCTTTAACAGTAAAGAGACATGCCTAATATTTTACTTTAAGGAAAATAAGCTGCAAATTCAAACAACTTGAAATTTCATTTTTTAAATGTATTCCAGTAACCAACAATTTAAGATTGACAATTCATTTGATAAACTTCTGTTAGAAGATTATTTCTCAGTTACACCTAAATGTTAATTTCTCTACCCTGGATACTTAGGTCACATGCAACTTCCATTGATTTTTGGAGGTCAGTGTGTTAAATCACTACCAAAGATCCACAGATTAACTATGTCATTAGAGTGGGAAGAGAAAAATTAATTTGCCAACATGTGACTGCTGAAAGTTACATACAGCCCCCTCAGTGATTAAAATACAGCTTAATACAAAACTTGGGCAAAATCCTCACAACGAAACTGGTACATACAAATTTGTATCATTACACATCAGTAACCATACAAAGAAAAAACCAGTCTTCAGAGCAGGTTTCTATTTTTTTTTTTTATCACCACCTTTTCGGTGGCATTACTAAGCCAAGACATTGCAATTATAACATTCAATTGCCATCAGTTTTAATGCAATTAAGATGGCTAATTCTTAACTGTTTTATGTTACAGTAGCTGTTCACATAAATTAAATAGTACAGATATGCACTGCTCTTGACAATAACATTTACAAAAGCAGCTCGCTTGTATTTAATTTGCTGTGTGTGTGGTGGGTCTTATATGAAAAGCATTCTCTTCATTTCTAAGCATGGTACAATTTTAATTCTTAATGCATTAGTACAACAGTGCACTGGAAAAGTACTGAGCTTCTACAAAAAAGCTTTACAATTGTAAAACAAAAATTGTGATTTTTTTATTTAAACAAGCATAGGCAATTCTTATATTTCCACAAGATAAATATCCCGATTAAGCAATCAGCTCTCTCTACAACGTGCCATAGTGATGGGCTGGAGACAGCTGTACAAGGGAAAAGGGCTAACATTAGTGTTATCTGCACTCACGTGTCCAAGAATACCCAATATGAAAATTAACCAAAATTATATTTAAGGGTGCAGTTGAATTAATTTCATATTCATAGCTGGGTTTGTTTTTAAAAATCCACTATGAAGCATGTGCTGTAGCTAGGATGACTTCTCAGATAAGTTCCTTAAAGGGACGAGCTGAGTGCTGAGGTCTTTAAGATTCACAATGCATGGAGAGGGGAAGGGAAAGGAGCTCAACAGTCTTGATGATGGGAAAAAAAATAAATTTATAGCAAATAGGTATCTTAGGGGAAATAGAATTGTCTGAAATTCGAGACACAAACTGAATAGATTTGGAGACTCTGATTTAAAGAGATTCCCATTTTAAAAGCTTTAATTCTGAGAAAATGTTTCCATGGGGGAAGAAGCAGCCAGACTCATTACTTTACATTAAAGCACCACTCAAAAAGTGGCCATAATGAAAGTGACTTTGTTGCCCATCACTATTACACCAGCTGTTCAGCCAAAAATTCAGATCTCATTTAGACAACACTTTCTCTGTTACCAGATGCTAAGACTGCTCTACGACAAATAGGACAAGTGGAATTTTCTGATAACCAGCGATCAATGCAGTGGACATGGTACTCATGGGAACAAGGCAGTTTACGAAGCTTGTTGCCTTCTGTGTATTCTGTAATACAGACACTACAGGTTTTCAGAGCATCGCTTTCACCAAAATTCCTCCATGCTAGGTTGTCAATTTGTTCTTTGGTGAGTCCTCTTGGCTGGTCATCATCATCCTCATTTAGTAGAAAAAACTGTGCTAGGCTAAGGAATGGTAAAGAGCCACTTTCTTCAAAAGTGACTGATCCCCTCGTATTCCGACCTTCCCGCCTAACAGATGTTGAACCTCCTTCATTACTACTTTCATATACCTCCCCTGAGCTACCTTCAGTATTTTCACTGCGTGAACTAGTACTACCACTATCACCTCCATTCTGTAGCTCAGGAGCATCTACATTTTGGTTTGGGACTGGGCCACTAGGATCTGCATCACCATCACTGTACATATAGTAGTTTAATTCTCCAAAACCTGTCATTATCTGCCTCAGAATGGTCTGAATTGCGACCGATGTTGTCTCATTAAAGCCCGTGTTTATGATTCTACGAATAGGAATCCTAATGGTACTGACATAAGTTCTCACTCCAGCCCGTTCTGAACGTGAAAATGTGCGCCTAAGCCCTCCACGTTCACTTTCATAAGTGACTGTATTGTTTGGTGTCTGGGACCTGGATCGGGTTCGGTTGGCTATGCTGTCTCTCTGCCGATATTCTCCTGGACGGACTCTTCTCACTTGAAGATCAAGAACTATAGTAGGTGGCCTCTGTCCAGGAGCTGCAGACTCACTGCTGCCATTTGTTTCTGAAGAACCTAATGCTGGAGGAGCAGGTCTTGTTTCAGGGGTTGAAAACAGAACTGCATTTTCACTTGCAATCTCAGTCCCCGGTGTATGTTGCCTTAACGTCACATGCTGTCTAGTTCTAGAACTTCCCTCGGATTCATTTACCAGGGACTGATCAAGTGTCTGAGATGGCATATTGTGAGGAGACCTGCGAGGAGTCTCGCTTGCTGGATTAATAGGTGACCTACTTCTATCAGTCCTAGCCCGGGTTCTTCGTTGTTCTGGGCTCCTGCTTCTTGCTCTTCTCTGGCCTCTGAGAGGCGATGCTTCCTCAGTTGCTAACTCCTCAGAGGTACTTCTGTCTGATCCAGGCTGCCTTACAGATGGCGATTCAGATCTTGGAGTCTCAGTGTCACTTTGGCTATTTTCCAAATCCTCACCATTGGAGGGCTCTACAGATTGCTCATTTTCAGCTTCTGGGTTTGGGTTCCCATTATTACGGTTTACATTTATTTCCAAACTGAATCTGAAATCACCACTGTTAGGGTTAGTCCGGCTCACTGCCCTCCAAGACTGGTTTCCTCTTTGCCCGCTCCGTGTGGTATTTCCAGTCTGTCGTACTGAATTAAGCCAGTCTATTATGGAATCTCTATTAGAAACATCTTCTGTGGATTCTGCACCTGTCAAAAGAAAGGGAACTACCAAAATTAGAGAATTGAGGTAATTCTTAGATTAAATTTTCCAAAAATATAATTCCTTAATTAACCAAGTTACAGTTTTAAAATACTTAAGCCTTTTAAACACCATAACAGTTTCATCCTTAACATCTTGATAAGTGTTATGTCTAAAAGAGCTTTTTCTTTGCAGGAGCATGAGTGGACATTTTTCTACTGCCAATAATTATGCCTCTTTAGAAGTTGTAGCCAAATAGCAAACAAGTCATCAAAATAATTATTTCTTATAACAACTAAATGGAAAGTCAGTTATATTTCAACTGTAAAAAAACCATTAGATTAGATGTTTTTTACTTACTCAAATACTGTCAATTCAATGGTCTAGTATAGCAGCAGTTAAATCACAAAACCACAGCCATGTCTATATTTACAAGCGTATAGAGGCACAGCTGTACAGATACAGTTGTGCTGCTGTAAGAGTACTTGGGTAGCACCTTATGCCAACAGGAGAGAGTTCCCCCGCCGACAAAATAAAATCAACTCAACGAGCAGTGGTAGCTATGTCGGTGGGAGATGCTCTCCCACCAACCTAGTGCTGTACACATGAGCGCTTATTCTGGCAAAATTTATGTCACTCGGGGGGAGTGGTTTTTTCATATCTCTGAGCAACAAAAGTTTTGCCAACATAAGTGCTAGTGCAGACATTGCCTTAGTGGCCTGGAATACTTGGCTCTCTAGTCTAGCACACTCATTTAGCTAACAATGAACGACAGGATTCAATGGGACCCATGTGTAAACCTTTCTGTATGGAGGCAATGTGGCAACCTTGAGAGGGAAAGAGTAAAGGTGAGAAAATGTGGGAATCTCAAAAATCACCCCAGTAAGGGAACAGAATGGAAAGAAATCTAAACAAAAATAAAGAAATGCAGAAGTGATCACAGTGCAGCAAAATAGAAGTGTGACATGTTCTAGCTGAAATCTCTTCAAAACTTTGACCTCTGAAACAGATATCAGATTATCTTCACTTAATTCTAAAACACTGCTCACCTAACACCTGCCTAGGTTTAACATGTTCCATTCCTGCACTCAAGTTAAGATCTATACTGGGTGCTAAAGTTAAGAGCTTCCACAAATACAGTATATATACCTCTATTCTCATCACCATTTTGCTGTGGTGGACCTTCTTTAACTTGATGTAGCCTTCTCATCAATTCTTCTTCAGTAATTTCACCTTAGGAAGCAAAGAAAGATTTCCAAAACTATTTTAAAGGCAAATATGTAAAGGCAAGAATAATCCATAGCTTAAGAGTTCTTACGCCTACATTCTCTTTGAACTGCAAATATTGTCCTAACAAGATACTGACTGGTTCTAAGTGTTTTTTGAATTCTGACACACTGCGATATCTAAGTCAGGGTAGCCAAAGCATACCTCACAGCCCTCCAACACTATTGCCCTTAGGTAAGACTTGCTGAGGCTCCAGCTAACAGAGTTACAACCTGCTTAGAAGATGGCAAAATGCTTGCTGGGTCTTGTAACCACATATCAGCAGTATTCTCCATCCTACATCAATCAAGGCCTCATTTACAAGACAAAGTTGCACTGGTTATCTAAAAGTGTTATTTTAAACTGATTTAGTTAAACCAGTGCAAAAACACCTCAGCGGACGCATTTCAGATTAAGAGTTGTTGATTTCAGTTTAGCACAAATCTATTAGGAATCAGTTTTAACTAAACCAAAATAAGACACACTTATACTGAAACAAGACTGTTCACACAGGTTTAGCTAAATTGGTTTTAAAATGACACCTTTAGTTAAACCACTGCAACCTTCTTATGTAGGAACAGCCCAAGTGAGACTCGGATACCTGGCAAGATGCCAATGCAGCCCTCAGTAGTTCAGACTTTGCAATTCCCAGTGAACACTAACATTTTCTTAAAATTGAATTAGCACATCTAGTTTAACCTAACAAGCTCTACACTATTCATATTACCTTCAAGGAATGGTCTACTGCAGTGGTTTTCAAACTTCAGTACTGGGTTGCAGAATGCAAGGCACTGAGTTGCCTTGCTTAGCACCCAGAGAGCCTGGTGGTTGGCCAGTAAAAATTAATAGTTCCTACCTGTTCCAAGTCTGACATCACGCTGTGCCCCAGAAGCAGTCAGCAGCAGGTCCGGCTCCTAGGCCGGGGCGTGGGGGAGAGAGGCGCATGGGGCTCCGCTTGCTGCTCACCTCTGCCTGGGAGCCGGACATCCTCTGGCCACGTCCGGGGCACAGCACAATCCACAGAGCCAGGATGGGCAGGAAGCCTGCCTCTGCACTCGAGCTGCGCCGCTCACTGGGAGCCACCGGAGGTAAACCCACACCAAAACCCTGTGCTCCAACCCGGAGCCCCTTCCTGCACCCCAAACCCCTCATCCCGAGCCTGCACCCCCATCCCCGAGCCCTGACTCCCTCCTGCACTCCAACCCCCTACCACAGCCCAGAGCCCCTACCACACCCTGAACCCCTCATTCCCAGCTCCACCCCACAGCCCTCACCCCCACACCCCAACCCTCTGCCCCAGCCTGAGCCCCCTCCCACACCCCAAACCCCTCATGCACAGCTCCGTTGGGTCGCGGGTATCAACAATTTTCTTCAATTGGGTCACCAGAAAAAAAAAGTTTGAAAACCACTGGTCTACTGTGTGCTCAACTAAGCAGAAGAACTACTCTCTACAATGGCATAAAATAGTAGTAAAAATATCAAATGCTGAAGACACATTCAGCACCAGAATGGAGAGAGGAACTAGGTAGTCTGAAAATGGGTGCAGAGGCATTCACATTCGTAAATTAAAGTTTTCATGCTACCTACATATTTTAACATACCTGGTGTTCCTAGCAAATTGTTATCCCTCATAAGCCTATAGTCCTCTTCATTCAGGTTATTTACAAAGTGATAGAAAGCTTCTTCACGTTCTAATCGATCCAGCTGACTCCGGCGCTGTGCTTCTGAGTGATCAATACTTCCTTTATCGTTAGAATCTGAGCTTTCCATGTTGATGAAAGAGTGGGAAAGTATCTAAAAAAGGAGAAGAAAACTACATATTTTGAAAACCATACATACAAAAATGAATAAAATAATCTGTAATGCTTATTGACACATTCAGTGGAATTCAACACCATCTGTCATTGAACTTGACTCTGACAACACACACTTAAGCACTATCGTATATTTAAATTATTTAAGGAGAAATTTAGTTTGCTGATAAAGTTCCAGTTATATGGGTATATGGGTACCACAATTCAAATCACTACTTGATCCAGAATTAAAATCAATCATTTTAAAAATGCAATATGTTTAGGGAAGCATAAAAATTACAGACCAAATCCTTCAGGCAATCTTTTGTACACCCAACATTGCTCAGGAAGGAGACGTCTAAACCGCCTTATAGCATACCCTAATGTTGCAGCTACGTGACAAAGCAGAACCTAGAGCAGCCTAAAGGCTGCCTTAAAACAATCCTGTGAAGGACATGAATCATCTGAATCCAACACTATGTTCCTTTAGAAGGCAATTTTAATAGGATTAAGCCTCCCAAGCTCAAGCCTATAAGGAAAGGAAGTGCCTCGTGTTACTCATCAGCAATCCTTCAGGACAATTAAGAGGAACAGCCAATCCCCAAAAGCATTTGGAAGAAATGTGAAAACTAGGAAGCAGAATTACAGCATAGTAGATTGTGGGTGCCATAGAACACCTTGCAATACAAAGATCATTCAGTTCCTTGGGAAAAAAAGGTTCTGTAGAATGAATTCAATGCCGAAAGTAATTTATTAGATAACAGATAAACTGTCAATTTTGATGAAGTGGAATATGAGACCAAAAAGTCTTATGTACCTGGCATATTGCCAGCTGTTAACAGGACTCCAATATATATGCATTCTCCCCACACTTTACCTACTTCAGTTAGGTTAGAACCTCTAACACATCTCTCAACATTAGTGAGATATGGCAATATTTGCATTTGGTCAACGTCAACAGTGAAAACATATCACCTCTGGAGAAATGATGTTAACTGTAAACCTATCCAAATGGAAGCCAAAACAAGGAAGCCTGGTTATTAATCAGTATGCCTCACCAACAACGATGTAAAGCACTGTCTTACACAACTGTGGGAATGCACCAATTACTCAAGTGGCTGGTTATCTAGCTAGTTTTACACCTGATGGAATGCTCCTCTACAACATTTCCACCGGAAATGTTTCCTTTTTTAAACAGCTCCTGATGCCTCGTGAACATATTGGGGGGGGAGGGGGAGGACCCACACCATTCTGAGTTTTATGCTTTTTAATCTGAGAATTTCTAAATATAATAGGATCTGTTTCTCGGCCACTTGCCTAGTGCAGTGGTTTTCAAACTGTGGACCCTGGGGGTCTGCAGACTATGTCTAAGACTTCCAAAAGGGTCCGCACTTCCATTTGAAATGTTTAGGGGTCTGCAAATGAAAAAAGGTTAAAAACAACTGGTCTAGTGCATGAAACTAATCCTCTTTTTGGTTTCTAAACAAAACTGTCAAGAAAAATCAGAATGTGTCTACAGTTTAAATCAGTGGTCCCCAACTTTTTTGTGGGAATAGCATATTGCTGTTCCCAGAAGACTGTGGCGGGCGCCAGATACCCCGCCACCGAAATGCGGCAGTGGCAAGAAGCGTCACCACCAAAATGCCGCTGAGAAATGGCAACACTTCTCGGTGATTCGGTGTCCTGCAGGCACACAAAAATGCCCCGGTGAGCGCCATGGCACCTGTGGGCCCCACCTTTGGGACCGCTAGTTTAAATCATAACATCTCCTAAATAGAAGAGAGGTATTGCATGATCTTCAAGGCCCATTTGTTTACACACATTAAGGTAACTTACATAAGCGTTACTGTGTTTGTCGTCTTCCCTCTCCAAGCCCAAAATTACATATTGGATGTGGGAAATGTCATTATTGAAAGAAGGTCTCAGAGGAGGGTCTTGCATTTAGATTCAACACTATTAGGTTTACTCCTAGAGGCTTGCCTACATTAGAGATTTTCACACTGATATAGCTACCCCAACGTAGCTTCACAGCGCAAACACCTAGTGTAGACTCTGCACCAAGCCAATTTATCCACCTCCAAGAAACAGTTCTCTTCTACCCTAGGCATTGCAGAACCCTATAAATTCTAGATGCGTATCACTAGGATACTAATAGTACTACAATGACAATGGGGTTTCCTTAGTTCTGCCTAGCTACACAACAGGATTTCAATAGCAACAGTAAAGCAGCACCATTACCATATTACTACGCAACAGACGCCTATGGAAACAATAACTAGATACAGCTAGGTAACTGAAGCCCACCATCCAAATTGTGTCTTGAGTGTAATGCACTATCTTGATGTCTAAAATGAGACCCATCCACTAAAATGTAATCACCACATTAAGATATCATAAACAGCATATTACCATAAAGCAAGAAATGCAAATAAGGGAAAGACACACCATGTCTGCCAATACATTATGATAGACATAAGTGTGGCATCCTATTAAACCTGTATAGGGGAGGTCATATATAGTATGTTTCACATCAGTGAGTTTCCTTGCTTTTATTGCATTACGTCAACTTAACATGAGATTTTATTCTTACCTGCGTAACACAACCTGAAATTTCCCTTCTTCTGTCAGCACAGAACTGGCGAGGGAGAGCACAAATGTCTGGAGGACTCATGTCTCTAAGATGTAGTGAGTGCAGATCTGTTGATTATAGCCAACTTTAGTTTATCCAGTAATGAAACTGAACATCTTTATGGAATCACAGTAAGATTTGTCTAAAGTTCGCTGGAAACAAGAGTCTGTATGGCTACTTGACTGAAACAAGTTTTCTTCAAAATGGTGATGGGAAGTGTTTTTCAGCAGCTGAATAACCAGATATTATTGCAGTAAACTCGAATTGGTGTGCCCACTCTTTGACAAGTCAGTCAAGTGGAGTCCCTGTAGTTACTCATTAACAATCCACTCAAAGGTGCCAGGCACAAATGACTAGTGAAGTCCTTACCATCACTACAAAGCAGCAGAGTCTATGAAAAACAGTAAGCTTTAATAGCAAGAAGTGACTATCTATAGTTCAAGACTTTATAATCTACAAGGGAGGAGTTATTTTATGGTCTCGGGGGTATAAATGATAGAGAACTACAGATATTAATTTGGTATTGAAAAAAGTGGCCATTACCAGTTACTTTGCTCCACTACCAGTACTAAAATTATCAATTCATTGATACTGTGACAACTAGGCCCGAGTAGAAAGTTATAAACTTATATGGCTTCTAAGTTATAGCCTATCTATGAAAGAGGGTCAGGCATGACAATTCAAGAATTTACTAAAATAACCATTTAAGAAATTCACTTCAGACCCCATACAATAATAAAATGCGTAAACTCTCAGTTCATCTTTATCTTTACTACTTTACACTTATATGGTACCTTCCATCTGAGGATCACAAAATGCTTCCCAGAAATAAGTGTTAATTGAGCAGATGACACAATGACCTACCAACTAAGTCTTCCTTGCACGAAAATAAATAAGCTGTTTCAGGACTTAGTAAAATAACCCAAAAGCTATCCGAGCTGAATTTACAGGGAAGTACCTTAGTACGTGTTCTTCTGTTTCTGTAAGTGAATAAAACCCACCTAAAATTAAGTAGCAGTCAAGCAGTCATTGCTGAAATCTGCAATTTGTATAAAGTAGAAGAAAACTTGAGACCCTAAAGGATCGAAGTCTTTCCTATACACTGTTTGAAGAAAAAGGAGCGATTTAAAAAAATAAAGTTGTGCTCTTCACCAGCAATATATAGTAGGTCTCAAAGTCCTTAGTAATAGGAGGAAAAAGACTATGACCAACAAAATTAATAAAACAGTAAGCACTGTTAAGAACTGTCTGGAAGGAGTTAATCTCCCCCAGAAAGTTTTGCGTCTAAATGATTGATATTTTAAGATGAAATTAAAATATACAGGTTTCAATATTTAAGAGGGACATTTAATTTCGCATGTACAGGACAGATTCCTATACATTATGCAGATTTCTTGACTATCTTCCCAGAAATTTAATTTATAACTTTGAATACACAAAATGGATGGTTAATAGGTGGAAATAGTTTAGCAACTGTGCCCAACAAGGACTAATTTCTAAATAATGATTACCTACTACAATACTTACTGATCTACTTCCATCCTAAAGGAACTAGTCATCCTTTTGGGTAATCAGAAGTAAATTGTTGTATCAGTATAGAACTCAGAGTTGCCCTTCCCTAAACCAAACTTCAAGACAAAGACTTCAAGACAAAACTCGAATGTTGACTTGAAAATATACACATTCCCTACCCCCCAAAGATCACCTAAATCTCTAATAGGACTATTAACCCTCTTTCATGATGAGAGCTCTTCCCTATGCCCTGTCAAGAAAAGCTCTCCGACACCAAGTAATTCAGACTGAGAGAAATTAAGACTAGCTATTAGAATATCTTAAACTCCATTTCTATCAAAGTATAAAAATATTTGCAAAACCTAAGTCATATTTTAAAGTGCCTTATTTAACATGATGTGACAACCAAATTAATGACTAGGCTTCAAAAAACAAACTAGTACAATCTGTTAGTAGTACTAACAGTTAGTACTAAGATGCACAAGAGAAAAAACTAGTAAATAGCTATGTCAGTCAAACACCAAGTACTTTATAAATAATTAGTTTAAGAAACCACACATTTCATGTGTTTTCAATCTTGAAATTTCATCATTGTTGTATCCTGTAAATCCTTGCTCTCAAAAAACAGACCACAGAAAATGACTGTTGAGTGAACCCAATTATTAACAGCATTAAAAAAAGAGATACAAGCATGTGAGGGAGAGGGCTCACTGAGATTTGCACCTCAATCCTACAACAAGATACATACAGATGGACCACTGTGTCTACCTACAGCCCCTAAAATAATGAGTTTTCCACAGACACATACTGCAGGATCAGGGCCTTCAAACCAGTCTGAATATCTACAGCGTAGAGACAATAGTGGATTAAGTTTTCAAATTTTTAAAAGTCTGCCTTACATGTTGGGCTTATTCTTTCCCTGTTGCTATTAAGTCTAATGGATGTAGTATAAATGTGCATTCTAAAATAAAATAAAACACCTACAGAAAGTTCTTAAAGTATCTATCTGGAAATTAAATGTGATGGAGAGAGACTTATTTTACCCCAAACATTACATCACTCAAATTTCACCTGTACACTCCTTGCTTAAAAAAAAAAAATTAAGCTGGAAAAATGTCAACTTGCCAAAGAACACCAGAAAAAGTATGTCTTTTTACAACGTATTTGTATAAAATGCTATTTTAATAAAGGAACAAAGATGTTCCCAGAGCACTAACAAGCAGAAGCCATAAGAATCTGGATATCATTTTAATCATAGGTATGACATCGCAATAGAACGTATGTCAATACTTTCACATATCCAATAAAATGTTTCACTCGTAGAACTCCACTGTCAACTCTGAGGGCTCAAAATGTTACAATTTTCCTTATTAAAATAGCATTTGTCAAAAAGACATGTTGAAAATGCAAATAAAAAAGACATCATGTTGCTTTTGGTCTTTAGATTATACCACAGAAGAGAAGACCTATTGGACACAAGGTATCACAAGAGAAGTCTCATGAAAATGGTTCTCTCGCTCTAAAAATGAGCATCCTGTAAGGTCAGCAAGCAAAACGCCCACTCTGAAGTTAGGAGGAAGCAGCACTGTGGTATGTCAGCAGCCAATGTCCTCACTGAAAGGGAGAGCAGCAAAAGTAGGGTAGCATCCTGGGGAGCCAGACCCGCAAAACTGATGACCGTCGAGTAGTGCTCAAGTTTCAGCAGAAACAGGACCTCCGGTTAATGGAAGCTCTAAATCAAACATAACCTGTAGAATTTCAATGCAAAAAACATGTAACTTCAACACTTCTTTTAACTCTACTTAATCCGCAAAATTGTTGCTATTACAGATTCTACTGGAGATAACAGGCCAATGCTATGCTGACAAACAACTGCAACCAACAAATGAGGATTAGGGTACAAGTCTATCCTGTTGCTGTCTAATTCATGAAATACTCCCAAATATAAAAGTTTTTTTTAAAGAATACCTTATTTAATAACATTTAAGTTATATATTATGTTTAAATATAAAACCTAGCTGTATGTAAAACTACAATCTCATCATCTGATTTTGATGACAAATCAAGAAACAGAAATTCATGTACATTATTTATGAGATTATGGACACAGATGCCTCTGGCATACTGAATTTGTAAAAGACTATTCTTGTTGAAAGTTTTTTTAAAAAGTTATTAAAATTAAGAGGATAAAGTAAATGTATATTAGTATATCTTACCTAATCAAGTGTTGCCACTTGATTTTTTAGCAATAAAGCTGCTCAGCTTTGCAGTCCTCACTGAAGGAAAGAGTTAAACATCAATACTTCAGATCAGCCAAGAAATACCAATTGGTGTCTGCTGACATAAACCAGGACAAGAAGATGAAATTGCAGCCTTATATGCATTTTATGTTTTTTTGCACAGCCAAGTGTCTCATACATTCTGAGAAGAGAAAAGCAAATGGAAATGTTGTGACACTCCAAGTTACCTTTATATACCCATGGAAAGATCCATCCCTACATTAAAGTTTAATACTGACACATTTTTTAAAAATATGGGTTGCAAGATAGGTGCCTATGTATAAGAAATTCAAAATAAGAGATCCTCATGGCAAAAAGGTATACACACGCTATGTTTTATCCTTTCAGTACTTCAACTGGCTTCGGTTTTTACAAGTTCCTGCCCCTCTTAGACTTCACCTAGAGGAGGATTTAAAAGCGTGTTAGAACATGTCAGCTAACATGCTCTAAAAGACTATTCAGCTAGCAAGTGATCAGTTAATCTAGTTGGGTTTCAATTAAACCAGTTTAGCATGTGTTAGACTACACAATGCCTTGTCTCCACTAGATTTGTTAGAAGGTGTTACTAACATTCTTACAGACACCTTTAAATCTTAGCCTAAACACATTCTTAAGAGCTTATCTACACACAAGAATTGTACTGTTTTAACACTGTAAGGGGCTACACACCAGTATAAATATTTTGGTTAGAAAAATCATGCCCTTAACCAAACAAACAAGTGCAAAATATGTGTGAAGATTAGGCACCAGGCTGTTCTGAGTTTGGTGAAGAGATGAGGAGTGCTGAAACTGTCAACTCTCTCTTTTCTAAAAAGAAAAGGAGTACTTGTGGCACCTTAGAGACTAACAAATTTATTAGAGCATAAGCTTTCGTGAGCTACAGCTCACTTCATCGGATGCTTATGCTCTAATAAATTTGTTAGTCTCTAAGGTGCCACAAGTACTCATTTTCTTTTTGCAAATACAGACTAACACGGCTGCTACTCTGAAATCTCTCTTTTCTGTGAGGTAGTTAATATGGACTGGACAACATGTTTATTATCCAGGCTAGGGACCTGCTATTTGTTTGACGGTCACATCACCTTATATAAATATTGGTGTGGTTAATTATTTGACATTAAGAACCAGAAGAACATACATTTTTAGTACTGCTAATTGGGGGAGGGGGGAAGAATGCAGTAATTATTTCCTTTGTAACCCCTTTAATAAAATGTGTTTTCCTCTTTTGATGAGCAGTTAGATCAACATTTCTGACTTCTTTACTTTCCAAATGATGATTTACCATTCCAAAATGGGCATACCTACGCTGGGCATACATAGGCACCTTTAACCACTGGGCTATCACCATAACATATCCAATCCCAAACACTGGGAGAAGACGTTTAACTTCATCTACAAAAGGAAGGAGTTACTGTTTAATTTTCAACTCTATCTATCACCTTATCATGGTTGAAATAATTAGAAGATTGATGTTACAGCTTCTTTACTATTTCATAGTCACCTCCAACTTGAAATTAAACAATATAGCCAATAGCGCAGATGGGACTTTGGTGTAGTGCTGTCCACCTAATTATTGTTATTTGTGTACAACTTCAGTTTGAAAGCTCATTTATTCAACACTAAACAGGGCTCTTTGTTTATTCACACCAGAAAATACAAACTGTACCCAACGTTCCAACTTAATGTCCTAGGGAAGTTTTTTGTTAGTATATCAAATAGATAGATAATGGATCAAGAATAAGTCCATAAGATATAGACAGAATAGAGTTTGGTTCTCCTTTGAGATGTATGACTACAAACAACATAAGACATCCCAGGATGACCAGAGTTTTGAACCTCCATAAACATTCCTAAAAGTATAGATCACTGTTACAATATCCTCAGAACGTTTTGGGGGGTGTGGTAAATAAAGGTAACTGGGAAGTAAGCGAGACTAGACAGATAAAATGGGGATCACAAGGCCATGAGTTTTCGTGAGTTACAAAACTATAAACAACCTGGACACTTGGAAATAGAAGAGGCCCCAATAGAAGAGGCCCTCACAGAGTGTGATAGGGAGAGTCCCCTCCACGTCTCTCCTCACGATGGGGCTCCTTGCTCCTGGTGTGGGGAGGACAAAATCAAGGCTTGGGCCTGAGAAACTACAGTTCCTTAAAGGAGACCCTAGACAGGAAAGAGAAAGGCGCGAGTTTCCCTACAAACCCAAAGGCCTAGTTTCAAGTTTCAATCCCCCTCAAACCCAGCTGGGTACAGCAGAAAGAGAAGCCCCGCAGCCCCCGAGAGGGAGCTTGGCCCGGTGCCCAACCGGGGAATGGGTCCCCTTCCGGGCTCAGGCTGTGCGGAGGAGAAGGGCCCCGAGGTGTCTGTCAGTCCTCCCCTGCCCGAGGGGATGGGGCAGGAAGTGAGACTCCCCTGCTGCCGACGAGGACCCGCGCTCACGCTTGGGGACGGGGCAGAGAGGACCAAGGGGTCGCCTTCGTGGAGACAGGGAGACCAAAGGGGCCTGCTGTCCTCCCTGCCCAGGAGCGGGGATCCCCACCCACCGCCTGTGCGCCAGGGCCCCCCTCCCAACGTCCCCGGCTAGGCAGGGTCGGGTATCGAAGGGGGGCAGAGGCTCGGGGACACAGACTCCCCCTTTCCGCCGGCAACCAGAGCGCCGCCGCCGTCTCCTCCCCCGGGCCTGGGCCTCTCCCTTCCCTAGGCCATTTTGAAAGTCTGCGTCCAGCCCCAATACTCACCCGCCGCCGCCAGGCTCCCTCCTCCCCCCCGGGTCTCGGTCCGTTGCTTGCCCCGGTGCTCAGCGGGCTCGAGCCTGGCTCGCCCTGCTCCGTCCCTCCCCGAGCGGCAGCAGCGTCTCCTTCCCTCCCCCTCTCAGGCGGCCATTTTCTGCTCCATTGTTACCAGGGAAGTGGGGGGCCGGAAACAGGAGCGGCCGCCAGAGGAAGTGAAGGAAAACTCAGTGCGCATGCTCACTCCTCTCCCGTCCGGCGGACGCGAGGCGCCTTGCACGAGCCGCCATAGAGCTCGGAGGACCGTGCAGAGAGAGCGGTCCCACGCACGGGCTAGGCAGCCATTTTGGATGGGGCCAAGGAGGAGGCCGGGGCGTGGCGTTGCGTGATCCCCTGAAGCGGTAGCGAGCGGGCGGTTAAGGCTGAGCGGGGCCAGCCTGGATGCGTGCAGCTCCCGCCTGCACTCCCGGTGAGCGCGGGGCCCCAGCCGGCGCGGGGCGTTGTCCAGCCTCCATCGCTGGGCGCTCAGACAAGACCCTGGTCTCTAAGGTGTCGGGTGAAAGACACGGGTCGGTTGGGCTCCTGCACAAGGGGGACGGGCCACGGTGAGCCTGTGGTTGCAGGTCGGCTAATCCCAAATAGGGCGACCAGACAGCAAGTGTGAAAAATCGGGACGGGGGTGGGGGGTAATAAGCGCCTATAGAAGAAAATGCCCCAATTATCGGGACTGTCCCTAATCTGGTCACCCTAGTTACCAGTTTTGGTTGGATGAATTCCTAGAGGTTTAACCACATGACATTATCTTTAATTAAAGATTCATCTTTAATTCTCGGAGACTCCAGGACAATCATGGAGGGTTGGCAACCCTAATCCCAAACCCAGAGTTTGGGCCAGTGAACTGGTTTATTTCATGCAATGAAGATTAAAATCCTTTGCTGGGTATGGTACAGGATGGAATGATATTAGAGTTGTAAATAAAAACGAGTGTTAAAACACCCAAAACGTGGTGCCACACAAACTGACCCACCAGCTGCATACATGTAGAAGCATAAAAATACATCACAAAGAGCAATGACTGTAAGAGGGGATGTTAATTCTTTCATTATTTGATCTGACTCCTGGTATACTGCAGGTTATGATAACAAAATAGCTGTGTGGTGTTATTTCCCCATAGTTTTTCATCCCAGTGGATTTGCTGTGCTATATGAATTACACAGGAGAGGGGATGAGCTTGAATTTACACATTGTTCCGTTAGCTATGCAGATATGTATATGTGTGTGTTTATTTAGCAGACAGACTAAGCAACCATTAACACCAGGTTTTGCCATTTCTGAGTTCACATATACAGATTCATGAATATCCAGCAATCTTTACGGTGTCAAGGCACTTCTGGGATTTTCTATTTCAACATAAGAAATTTACAGTTAGGATTTCAAAACACCAGTGACCAAGTAAGAGTTAGCATTTGTTAGGCAGCACTGACTACAGTATGACCTAGGTGCACTGGACTGGCCCTCAGTGACTTGGGTTCTATTCCTAGGTCCACGACTAGCTTGTTAGGTGTTGCCAGTCACTTTGGGTTAGATTCGCCCCACCTATCTTTTAGGTGCCTCGAAAATCACTGGTTTTCACAAAGCCTGAGATAGGCGCCTAGGCTCCCTGCAAAATGAATGGGGTCAGATAGGCCTCTTAGGACATGTTCCACACAAGTCAGCATGCTACATGGTCTCACCTACAGTAGCCAAGGGGAGGGGTGTATCCAAAGCCCCACTACTCTGAGGGAGTTTGGCACTTAAATCTGAGCAGCAAGGAGGCACCTGGGAATCTCAGCTGCAAACTCTCTCTTGATATTAGGACATCCTGCAGAAATGGCATAGGCACCTTTCTCAAACATTTTAGCCTGACAGTTAGGATACTCGTCTGGGATATGGGAGTGCTCTGATTCAAGTCCACCGTCCACCTGAGGTGGGAGAAAGGATTTGAATAGGGCTCTGCCATCTCTTAGGAGAGGGTCCTAACCTCTTGGCTTGAAGATAGTCTGATGTGGGCAATCCCTCAGGTTCCTGTTGAAGCTGTTCCACTGTAGAGAAATAATTTAAGAACTCACTGGAGCAGGAGGACTGGAGGCTGGATCTCCCACTGCCCTCTTGAGTGCTATTACCAGGCTACAGTGTCATTCTCATGCTTGCTCTCTCTCTCACACACACACACATATACACCGCCAATGACTTTTTCAGGCAGACTGTGCACTTGAACCAGGTCATGTCCCAGGTGAGTACCCTAACCACTGGGCTAAAAATTATGAGGAAAGGCTTCCTTTCCTCCACCCTCCAGTTATTTTGTTTGGGTTTGCCTATAGGGGTCCAATCCCAGAGGCAAATTCTGAACACATTCACTGAATCAGGCCCCACAGGCCAGTTCTGTGGAAGAATACGTATCTTCTCACGGTTCATGCATCCCTCTGGGAGTTAGGCATCCAGATGCTTCAAATAAGGCTGCAGTGGATGCTCCCAGAGACAGAAACGTAGGCACCTACGGAACTTTTGTTGCAGTATTTAGATGCTGAGTGAATTCTGGCCCCTACAGCTTTCAAGGGCAGCTGAGTTGGAGTTTAAGGAATCCCGGTGGGGCCTGATTCTGGGATTTAGATGTCTAAAATGATACTTGGGCACTCAAGTCCTTTTGTGAATCTTGTCCTTCAGTGCCTCAGTTCCCCATCTGAAAAAACAGAGATAGTGATACTGACCTCCTTTGGAGAGCACTTTGAGATCTACTGATGAAAAGAGGTCCATAAGAGCTACAAAATAAATCCTCATTATTTGCATACTGGGTCTGTCATATCTTGGTCATTCTTCTATCATCCTATTATGGGGAGGTACAAGGAAATACTTATTCCCACAAGGCACATATGATGGATTATATCCCTGTGCTATTCTTCCTGTTCCATAATAATCCATTGCCACCAGATACGAGCCTTCCAGGACAAACATGCCTCACTTGTGATGTCCTGCAAGAGAAATAAATCCAGTCAAGAGAAAAACAAACCACATAGGAGTGATGGAGAGAAGATCAGGGAAAAATTTATGGTCCCAATTTTTATAGCCACATGAGTTCTTTGGTCACTAAGTAGTTACAGAATTAGACCTGGGCAGGTGGGGAGGGGAAAGTTGGACATGTTGAAGCTGACCTTTAAAGAAGGGAAGTATGAAACAAATGAAAAACAGAGGGGTTCCCTAAAACTGAGAAAATCGCCTCTTAATGGCTTGGAAATAACCCTCAGAGATTTGGAAAGAGACAACTTCCAAAAAATACATCCCCAGTTTTAAACAAGACTACTTGCATGAAGTGACAGGATGCTTCAGGAAATTTGTGTACTTCCAGGAAGATCACAAAGAAGGCTGTCTGTATTCTGCAAAGTGGCTAGATTGTTTGTTGTGGTGGACGTGTTGCTTTGGATTGTTGTTTTGTGTGTGTGTGTGCGCACGCTTGCTTTACTGTGTCTCATTGTAAAATTAAAGGGAACAGTCTAGTTTTTGGAGATTAAATTTAGACTTTATAAAAATTTAAAATGAGGAAGAAGATGGGGGGGCAGATTCACTTAACATGAGTAGACATATTTTAAAATTTTCAATAGCATTGCCCTCTAGCTTTAAGAGCCCCACACATAATGACAATATTATGCTAGTACTAGTGCTAGAGAAAATAGACTGATCAGTTTTAGTATGTGTTTTTAATCGGTTTAACTTCCTAGTAGGTAAGAAACAGTAAGTGAAATTAATTAGAATATATAGTAAAAATGGCCAAGGTCCAAATTACCAAATTACTGTCTAAAGTGAGTGAAATTTTACAAAAAAAAGTTAAAAAAAGGCATCTGGTGCAAACTAAATTTAACATTTTAAAATTATTTTGCAGCTTTAGTATGCCATATTGTTTTAGTAATACAGGGAAGAACATGCTTTTTTGAAATAGGTCTTATCTATGCACAGTACTTTTGAAAGTTAAAGCTCCTGTAATTAACTGGGGACACTACAACCTCTAGAGAAAGGGAAGAAGAATGGAGTGTGTGTCAAAGTTCCTTCTAAGCTGCGCAGCAGGCTATCAAGGGCCACGCAGGAGAGGAAAGGCGGCCTGGACCCGCCGGAGCTGCCGTGGCCAGAGACAGGCGCCTCTCGCCTGGCCTCGAGCTGCTGTGATGAGAAAGGGCTGGGGGAATCCTCTCTCCCTGCCACAGCCCTGGGGCAGCCTGAACCCCAAACTCCCCATCCCTGGCCTCACCCCCAGAACCTTCATCCCCAGCTGGAGCCCTCATCTCCCCACACCCATCTGCCCCAGCCATGAGCCCCTCCCACACTCTGAACCCCTCAGCCCCACCCCCGTCACACATCACTTCCATATTGGTGCATATAACAAAATTCATTCCGCACGTGCATGTAAAAAATTAGAGGGAACACTGGTATGCTGCGTGTGTATGTATGTATGTATGTATATATATATATATACACACACACACTCATACATATATAGAGAGAGAGAGAGAGAGAGAGAGAGATCTTCTCATTCTTGCATAATGATAGGTTTCAGAGTAGCAGCCGTGTTAGTCTGTATTCGCAAAAAGAAAAGGAGCTCAAATAAATGTTAGTCTTTAAGGTGCCACAAGTACTCCTTTTCTTCTCATTCTTGGCAGCCATTTATGATATAAGAAAACCCATTCCATTATAACCATCAGTAATTCATTGACCAGCATACAAGCCCATTTAACTATTTTCCCCTTTAATTTATTTTAGTATGAAAAGCTTTGTGTTGATAATACCAAAGACAGGTGCTGAGTATGAGCCAATATTGGCAATTAGTAAATCAGCTTGGTATCTATCAGAGAACTCCAGCAAACAGTCCTCAAAGAACAGGTAGAGACGTAAGAGATAATCAGTCCTTGACAAGGTGATTGACAATTTTAAATGATTGAATGAACTGTGGTTCAATGTCTAAGTTGAAGTGTGGTATTGAAGATTGTAAGCTTCGGCTTCTGGAACTGCCGCTGACCAGCTTGTGACAGATGGCAAATAATTTCCCCATCTACCAAATGGTTATAATTAATCTTGATAAATTACTCTGAGATGCTCAAATGAAAGACACTAGAGAAATGAAAAGTATCATTTACTGTTTTTGTGGGTGGTTCCAGGCTGCTAGGGGAACACAGTTGCCATTTTGCCAAGGGACCTAGTGCTTGCTTTGCAGCAGATACCCTGATTCTCAAACCTTTTCAGAGCCACTGTGGGATTTCTGTGCCCAATCACCACTTTGAAAATCACAGTTTCTGTGTAGAAGTATCTTATTTCAAAGAGACTTCAGGAAAAAAATAACTTTGTATATAGAGAACTTCCTGGCATAGAGAAAGAATCCAGATCTACAATAAATCCAACATGTAACTCATCTTAAAGTGTTTTTTATATGTTTTTATACATGTGATAATGTGTGTTCAGAGAAAGACAATTACAATACTTTTCACTGGCAAGTTTAATGTCTTTTCCTTCTGAGCTGGTAATTACATCTGCTTTTAAATCCCCTTGAGCCTCAAAAACTGGTTATTTGGTATTCAGTGACAGATAAGAAAAGCATCTTTCCCACCAAAAAAAGTATTAAAATTTTAGCACAACTCTTACTAATTTATTCACAATATATATTAGCTAAGTAATAACCCCAAGTGCCATGAGATGAAAAATGCAAACCTCTTGGGAGCTTCTAAAGCTGAAGCAAAAAAATAAAATAAACTCAAATCCTGTACATAATAGTAACGGTAGAGTCAGAAACTAAAACAGGTAAATGAAGTTGAACACCACCAATATGGCTTGTATCTAGCACATCTCAGGATGTGAATTTGTTAGATCTTACAGACTAAGGACCTGATGCTGCGGACACTTCTGTAGATACATTTGTTTACTCATGTAACCAGTCCTCTTAACTTGGAGTCTTAAGTAGGCCTGGGTTTGAGCAGGTAATGGCTGTAATGGCATCAGCACCCGCCTCTCGCGAGCGCTTCCTCTCTGGCTGATATATGCCTGCAATCACTCAGTTTTGAATGGAGTGGCACCCATCTCTCACAGGCACCCCCTTTCTGGTTGGGTGTGAGCCTGTTTTCTTTTCTGTACTTATAATGGGGTGGCACCAGCCTCTTGCAAGCATCCCCCCCTTTGCACCCCCTCCTCCCCCCCGGCTGGCCAACGTTTCTTTCGGTAGGTCTTCAGCAACCGAACCCTCCATCCGAGTCACACACACTGTCCCCTCCTTCTGAGGTATACTGTCTCTAGTTCTTGCTCACAGCCCTGGTGTGGGGCTGTAGCATCAAGGCTTCTTCCCCGAGGCACTACCTTCTTTAACAGCCCAATGGGGCCAATCTCAGTACCCTCAGTTAGTGTCCTTTTGGCAGCATTCACCTCGGCTCAGTCTTCAATCAAACCAGCAGGGCCCATCACAGTACCCTGGCCTGGTCTGGCTAGGATCTGGGGTCCCTGGGCTCAGCCTGCCTGCACTTACCTGTCCATGGTCCTGCTGCTCTTCCAGCCAACTGGTCTTCACCTGGGCTCAGTCCTGCCTGCAGTGAGCTGTCCATGGTCCTGCTGCTCTTCCAGCCAGTCAGGCATCAAGTCCTCCCTCTTCAAGCTCTAGGAAGCAACTGTCTGCCCTGCCTCTGCTGCTTCTTTTTATATGGACCTTCTGGCCCATCTAGGCTGCCTGGAGGACTTGTCCTCTGCTCTTTTTTGTGGCGGGATGAGGCAGGGTTTTGAGGCCTCCAGCAGGAGGCCTATCGATCTAGGCCACCCCGTTAGAGTGGCATTGGTGATTTAGTCCCCTTTCCTTTTCTCCCCAAATCGTTACTGAACCAGTGCTTTCCTGAGGTGCTAACAGGCCCTATGTTGATTCGATAAACAGACGAATGGAGAGACATGTACACATTTCAAAAATGTTCAAGAGTTATTCTGTTCTCTAACACTTTAGAACAACGGAATGAGTTAAGGACAGAGCATTAGCCCTTATTCTGAATATGTGAGCATTGGCATTCTGGTTAATGTTAGAAGACTTGACATAAATACAGTGTTCCCTACCAGCCCCTCCTTCAGGAAAGACCTTAGGAGAGGTTTAAAGAGGAAGAAATCCCTACAAGCTTATTCCCACTCTGATCATTCCCATTAGGGAGGTGGGGTTCCCTATGAAATAGGTAACATGCCATCCCCATGCCCCAGATATCTCAGAAGGTCAGCTAAAGTAAGGCTCCATCAAAAGGTGGCTTGACAGGCTGCATTATTCTTCCACTGCCCTTGTCCCCTGCCTACTCTTCTCCCTTGGCCTGCTAAAAGAGGCTGGCTCTGAATTGGGTGAGCAGGGCGAGGGGAGATGCTACTACAGAGGTGGCTGAACCCACCCACGCACTCATGCCTGGGAAGGGGAGATCTGTACACAGAAGGTCTTCTTTGAATGCAGATGCACATGTAGATAAGGGATGCACAGTCAGGCCCATTGTTACTGCTCTCTTACAGTCAGCGCAGAAAATCTGCCTGTTGTTGTACTGGCCATAGATATCAGGTATAGATAACAAAAATAAATGTATTTTTGAATAATAGTTTATTAAACTTCGTGTAAATGATCACACATAACACAAGAGTAAGATAAATAATATTACAGCATCACATTGCTATGGAAAAAGCTCTTAAAATATAGGATTTCTTTAACTTAAGACTATGGTATTGGTCCATTACTAGATGGAAATGGTAAAATTGTCAATAATAAAACGTGGCAGAAGCAGTTCAATGGAAATTGGAGAAGCAGTTCAATAAAGATTTCTGTTCTGTGTTTAGGATAAAGCTAAATAATGTATTCCTCATATGATGATGATGATGATGATGAAATAGTTTCCATTCCAAAAAGAATTCAAGAGGATGTTCAAACAGCAGCTACTAAAGTTAGACATTTTCAAGTCAGCAGGACTGGATAATTTGCGTCCAAGAGTTTTTTAAAAGGTGGCTGAGGAGCTCTCTGTATCATTAATGCTGATTGTTAATAAGGTTTAGAACACAGGGAAGTTCTAGAGGACTGAAAGAAAGCTTATGTCGCTTTTATATTTATAAAGGGCAAACTGGATGACCTGGGAAATTATAGGCATGTCAGCCTGACAATGATCCTGGGCAAAAAAATGGAATGGCTGATATGGGACTTGATTAATAAAGAATTGAAGCAGGGTACCATAATTAATGCCAATTTACAAAGGTTTATGGAAAATAGATCTTGTCAAGCCAACTTGATTTTTGTAATGATTACAAGTTTGCTTGATATAGGTGTTGGTGTAAGATACGTAGACTTCTGTAAGGCATTTGACTTGTTACTGCATGACATTTTGATTAAGAAACTACAATAATACAAAATCAACATGGGATACAGAAGGATTAAAAATTGGCTAACTGACAGGTCTTGAAATATAATGTTAAATCATGCTCAAGCAGGTGTGTTTCTAGTGGAGTCCCATAGGGATCAGTTCTTGGCTCTATGCTCTGCATTCTTATCAGTGGCCTAGAAGAAGAAAACATAAAATAATTATTGATAAAGGTTGCAGGTGACACAAAGATTTTGAGATTGATAAATAATGAAGAGGATAAGTCACTGACACAGACCGATCTAGATTGCTTGATAAACTGGGCTCAAACAAACAATATGCATTTCAATAAGGCCAAATGTAAAGTCATAGATCTAGGAACAAATAATGTAGGCTATCCTTACAAGATGGGGGACTTTGAAAAAGACTTGGAGATCATGGTGGATAATCAGCTAACCATAAACTCCTAGTGTGACTCTGTGGCCAAAAGAGCCAATGTGATCCTTGGGTGTGTAACTGTGCCTCAGTGGGTCACAACTGAAAATGCCAAATTCAGGACAAAATGTTGAAAAATACGGCAGATATACCCCAAGACTGCTAGCTAATCCCCCACAGGATACATCAAACCAGCAACAAAAGTAAACTTCTCTTTCACCACACTGGCTAACAAGAAGTCATAAAAGCAATTTCCTCAGGCTTTCCAGTCCTGTATTACCACAAAAAACACTAGACTTAGAGATGAGTGGTTCTTTAAAACCAATCTCTTCAAATAAAAGGTTCTTCTGATCCCAAAGGACTAGCCACACACCCAGGTCAATATATAACTAGGATCTTACCCAAAAATCACGCTGATGCCAATCCTTTAATATCTAAAATTTAAAGATGTATTTATAAAAAAAAGAAAAAGATGAGAGTTAAAATTGGTTAAAGGAATCAAATACATTCAATAAATGCAAAGTTCTAGGTTCAGGCTTGTAGCAGTGATGGAATAAACTGCTGGCTTAAGTCAAGTCTCTGGCTACTTCCAAATCATTGGAAGGTCCTCAATCCATTGGTTAGAATGTTACCATTAGTATACTCCATAGTCCAGAGGTTTGGGCAAGAAAGAGGCTGGAGCAGGATAGAGGCAAAATGGAGGAGTCTCCAGGGCCTTTTATATCTTCTGCCATGTGGAGGGAAACCCATTTTTTAAACAAAGCCCTCAGCACAGCTAGTGGAAAATTACAGGTGACAAGATAGTGTTTGGAGTCACATGGGCAAGTCACATGCCCTTGCATGAAGGTTCGGACACAGTAGAAGCCATTACGTATACCCCAGACAGTACGTTTGCAGGATGGTCCATTTAGTGTAGATGGGCATCTCCCATGGTCCATTGTCAATTAAGTGTTTCTTGCTTAGCCACTTAATTTGAATAGTACCTCCAAGATGTGCAGGCTAACTACCTTGTGGGCATTACCCAAGGAGCAAACTTTGAAATCCAGGTATAGAGCCAATACTCATAACTTCAAATACCAAAATGATATGTGCATACAGATAGCATAATCATAACCATTTCATAGACATCTTACATGCTACCTTTTGTACAAGATTTGTTGCAAATATATAACAGTGGTTGCAACAATGACCTGTGTGGTCATATTTTAATCAGATAATGTCACAGGGTGTATAAACAGGAGACTGTAGGTCAGGAGTAAGGAGATTATTACTAGCTCTGTAGTTGATGACCACTACTGGATACTGAGTCCAGGTCTGGTGTTCACAATTCAAGGAGGATGTTGATAAATTGAGGAGAGTTTAGAGAAGACCCATGAGAATGATTAAAGGATTAGAAAAGATACTAGGAGCTCAATCTGTTTATTTTAACAAAGAGAAAGCTAGCAAGTGACTTGATCGCTGTCTAAAAATACCTACATGGGGAACAGAAATTTGATAGCTCTTCAATCTAGCAGATAAAGGTGTAGCAATAAGTTCCAATGGCTAGAAGTTGAAGCGGAGCAGGTTTAGACTAGAAATACAGTGCACATTTTTATTAATGAGAGTAATTAACCATTGGAACAATTTACCTAAGGGCGGTGGTGGATTATATGTCACTGGAGATTTCTAAAATCAAGATTGGAAGTTTTTAAGATATACTGCAGTTCAAACAAGAAGTACTTCAAGGAAGTCCTACTGCCTGTGTTACGCAGGAGGTCAGACTAGATCATGTTAGTCCCATCTGGTTTTATAATCTATAAATCTATGAATAGACACGGAAAGATTACTACCATAACTATTGCAAACATTGCCTCCATTTCTGCAACCCCTTTCGTGTATGCTTAACATTGCGCATGTGAGTAATGGGGAGGGTCAGATTTTTTAAAACTTAAAAAAAAATGTGCTTTTAAAAAAGGCCACATTTTATTTTTATGATCCCTATCAAGTTTTATTATTGAATTCAAAGAAATTGCAAGCATTTTCATTTTGGGAGACTCTTGGTTAAAAAGACACTGATAAAAGCAACAGGATATCAATGTTTGAAACAACATCCAAATATAAAGTGCTTTTCCAACATTTGTGTTCACGCTGCATCCTTGCACTGTAACATTGCTCTTCTATTACAGGTTGCTGGGAGCCTTGTGTGAATATTAATACAAAGTAATAGCAACTTTATTGAACACAATTTGGCTGTCTGAATGGCTCGGCTGAACTCACTGAACACACAGAAAGCATCTTGTTCCAGGGTGTGAATTTATTATTATTTACATTGCACCAACAGTGGGTTAGGCAATTATGCATGTTCTGAATCTTGTGCAAACCTGGGATGGATTTTTTTTTCTTACTAGCATTATTCCAAAAATCCTGGTCAGTAACGGAGAGAGGAATGTCCCAGGACATTTTACTATTCAATCGTGATGCCCTCAGCCCAGATCCTCAAAGGTATTTAGATGCCTAACTTCATGGACTACAAGCCGTCAGGAACAGTATCCCCGATAATGTCACGGCTAACCTGGTGGCTGAACTTTGTGACTTTGTCCTCACCCATAACTATTTCATATTTGGGGACAATGTATACCTTCAAATCAGCGGCACTGCGATGGGTACCCGCATGGCCCCACAGTATGCCAACATTTTTATGGCTGACTTAGAACAACGCTTCCTCAGCTCTCGTCCCCTAATGCCCCTACTCTACTTGTGCTACATTGATGACATCTTCATCATCTGGACCCATGGAAAAGAAGCTCTTGAGGAATTCCACCAGGATTTCAACAATTTCCATCCCACCATCAACCTCAGCCTGGACCAGTCCACACAAGAGATCCACTTCCTGGACACTACGGTGCTAATAAGCAATGGTCACATAAACACCACCCTATATCGGAAACCTACTGACCGCTATTCCTACCTACATGCCTCTAGCTTTCATCCAGATCATACCACACGATCCATTGTCTACAGCCAAGCTCTACGATATAACCGCATTTGCTCCAACCCCTCAAACAGAGACAAACACCTACAAGAGCTCTATCATGCATTCCTACAACTACAATACCCACCTGCTGAAGTGAAGAAACAGATTGACAGAGCCAGAAGAGTACCCAGAAGTCACCTACTACAGGACAGGCCCAACAAAGAAAATAACAGAACGCCACTAGCCATCACCTTTAGCCCCCAACTAAAACCTCTCCAACGCATCATCAAGGATCTACAACCTATCCTGAAGGACGACCCATCACTCTCACAGATCTTGGGAGACAGGCCAGTCCTTGCTTACAGACAGCTCCCCAATCTGAAGCAAATACTCACCAGCAACCACACAACAGAACCACTAACCCAGGAACCTATTCTTGCAACAAAGCCCGTTGCCAACTCTGTCCACATATCTATTCAGGGGTCACCGTCATAGGACCTAATCACATCAGCCACACTATCAGAGGCTCATTCACCTGCGCATCTATCAATGTGATACATGCCATCATGTGCCAGCAATGCCCCTCTGCCATGTACATTGGCCAAACTGGACAGTCTCTACATAAAAGAATAAATGGACACAAATCAGACGTCAAGAATTATAACATTCAAAAACCAGTTGGAGAACACTTCAATCTCTCTGGTCACTCGATTACAGACCTAAGAGTGGCTATCCTTCAACAAAAAAGCTTCAAAAACAGACTCCAACGAGAGACTGCTGAATTGGAATTAATTTGCAAACTGGATACAATTAACTTAGGCTTGAATAGAGACTGGGAATGGATGAGTCATTACACAAAGTAAAATTATTTCCCCATGTTATTTCTCCCCGCCACCCCACCCCCCACTGTTCCTCAGATATTCTTAGAGACTAACAAATTTATTAGAGCATAAGCTTTCGTGAGCTACAGAAGTGAGCTGTAGCTCACGAAAGCTTATGCTCTAATAAATTTGTTAGTCTCTAAGGTGCCACAAGTACTGCTTTTCTTTTTGCGAATACAGACTAACACGGCTGCTACTCTGAAACCTGTCAGATATTCTTGTTAACTGCTGGAAATAGCCTACCTTGCTTGTCACCATGAAAGGTTTTCCTCCTTTCCCCCCCCTGCTGCTGGTGATGGCTTATCTTAAGTGATCACTCTCCTTACAGTGTGTATGATAAACCCATTGTTTCATGTTCTCTGTGTGTGTATATCAATCTCCCCTCTGTTTTTTCCACCAAATGCATCCGATGAAGTGAGCTGTAGCTCACGAAAGCTTATGCTCTAATAAATTTGTTAGTCTCTAAGGTGCCACAAGTACTCCTTTTTAATGAGTGGTAGGTGTCTAAATACCTTTGAAGATCTGGGCCTTCTAGCCTTGCCTCTGTTTAAACCAAAAGGGCACAGGTCCCCATAGTCACTGCAGAATCCTTACACTTAGGTATCATTTACTGTTTACAACATTATTTAATATATATCTTGAGAGCATATATATGAAATGTATACCATCTGGTTAATTACACAAGTAACAGGGCAGTTCATATGGGTTTGCTTCTGCCCTGTTTTGCAGCTATTACAACAGTAAATGATAATTCCTCTCTCTACTTTGTGCTCTTTCTGGGAATATAAAAATATCTTGTCTCCCAAAGCAGTGCTGAGCAGCTCATATGTCCAAACAGATAGGAGTCAAATGCCTGAGTTTAGAATGCAAAGTTATCTGCTGTGGCAGTGGGTGTGAACAAGTTCCCCAAGGCGATTTTCCAGTAATCCCACGACTGATTGAAATTAATGCAGAAAGAAATTCAGAGTAACACTAAAGAATCATGTCAAAGGCCTGGACTTTGGGGAGGAAATTTCTGGATGAGCTGTTATTAATCATCTCTCTTTTTATTATATATGTTAATGGAATCTTTGAATTGTTTGATTTAAGGGAAGGTTGCAAGGCAGTGTGGATCCAGGCAAATAAGTGTGTGTAGTACCACGGGTACCTAAAATGCATAAAAACAATTTAGGAGTTACAGAAGCTTTACAAGCATTACCTAATTAATCCTTCTCAGATCCCCTGAGGCTCAGAAAGGTGAAACAATGTACCCATGGCCACACAGCAAGTTAGTGGCAGAGGAGGAAATAGACCTCAAGAGTTCTTGTCTTACACCGCTAGGCCATTTCTCTGAGATAGAGGTAGCTAATGTCTTGTTAGTCATTTTTATTATAGTTAGTATTTTATCATCCAATGTGACAGGCCAAAACCGAGATCAGAATCACATGTTCAGACTCCACAATTTGTGTGGGTGCTCGATAGCATGAGTGTAAAATCCTTCAGCCTGTTCTAACTCATCAAAACATGAATAAATCCTATGGCACAGCAAGAATCACATATCAAAGCTCAAGGATTTACAGATTAAATGGTTTAATGCTGGAGACAGAAGAGTCAGAAAGACTGTTTTAGGCCTTCCCCTCCCTCTAATCTGAGCTCCCATAGCTCCCTTGGGTTGATTTACAGTGTGGCCATTTTCCTGTTCTCTCTCCCAAATTAAATCATTTGGCCTTGTCTACACTACGAAATTAGATCAAATTTATAGAAGTCGGTTTTGTAGAAAGCATTTTTATACAGTCGATTGTTTGTGTCCCCACACAAATGCTCTAAGTGCATGTAGTCGGCGGAGTGTGTCCGCAGTACTGAGGCAACCGTCGACTTCTGGAGTGTTGCACTGTGGGTAGCTATTCCACAGTTCCCGCAGTCTCCACCACCCATTTGAATTCTGGGTAGAAATCCCAGTGCCTGATGGGGCTAAAACATTGTCGCGGGTGGTTCTGGGTACATATCGTCAGGCCCCCATTCCCTCCCTCTCTCCATAAAAGCAAGGGCAGACAATCGTTTTGCGCCTTTTTTCTTGAGTTACCTGTGCAGACGCCATACCATGGCAAGCATGGAGCCCGCTCAGCTAACCGTCACCGTATGTCTCCTGGGTGCTGGCAGATGCGGTACTGCATTGCTACACAGCAACAGTTTATTGCCTTTTGGCAGCAGACAGTGCAGTATGACTGGTAGCCGTCGTCGACGTAGTCCTGGGTGCTCTTTTAACCGACCTCGATGAGGTCAGGGGCGCCTGGGCAAACATGGGAGTGACTCAGACAGGTCATTTCCCTTTTAAGTTTCGTCTCATGGCGATTCAGTCCTACCGGCAGTGCACTGTCTTTTAATCTGCAGCCAGCAGAAGACGATGGCCAGCAGTCATACTGCACCGTCTTCTGCCGAGCACCCAGGAGGTGACGATGGCTAGCGGTCGTACTGCACAGTCTGCTGCCAGCAAGATGTATAAAGATAGATGAAGTGGATCAAAACAAGAAATAGAACAGATTGTTTTTGTATTCGTTTTCTCCTCCCTCCCTCCATGAAATCAACGGCCTGCTAAACCCAGTTTTGAGTTCTGTCCTTGAGGTTTTGAGTTCTATTCTGGAGAGAGCCATTCTGTTTCTCGCAAAGCCACCTCCTTTGTTGATTTTAATTCCCTGTAAGCCAAACCTGTAAGCCATATTGTCAGTCATCCCTCTCTCTGCCAGAGCAATGGCAAACAATCGTTTCATGCCCTTTTCCCTGGATTGCTCGAGCAGGAGCAGACACAATAGCACAGCAAGCATGGAACCCATTCAGTTCACCACAGCAGTTATGACCATTGTAAACACGTCGTGCATTACATGCAGTGTATGCAGAACCAGCACCTGAAAAACCAGGCGAGGAGGTGACGGCAGCACGGTGCTGAGGACATGAACACACTTTTCTCTAAAACCATGTTCCCCTGCAATTTGGAGATCATGGTGTTAATGGGGCAGGCTCATGCCGTGGAACTCCGATTCTGGGCCCGGGAAACAAGCACAGAGTGCTGGGACCGCCTAGTGTTGCAGGTCTGTGATGATTCCCAGTGGCTCCGAAACTTTCGCATGCGTAAGGGCACTTTCATGGAACTTTGTGACTTGCTTTCCCCTGCCCTGAAGCGCAAGAATACCAAGATGAGAGCAGCCCTCACAGTTCACAAGCGAGTGGCAATAGCCCTGTGGAAGCTTGCAATGCCAGACAGCTACCGGTCAGTCGGTTCAATTTCGAGTGGGCGAATCTACTGTGGGGGTTGCTGTGATGCAAGTAGCCAATGCAATCACTGAGCTGCTGCTATCAAAGGTAGCGACTCTGGGAAATGTGCAGGTCATACTGGATGGCTTTGTTGCAATGGGATTTCCTAACTATGGTGGGGCTATAGACGGAACACATATCCCTATCTTGGGACCGGACCACCAGCGCAGCCAGTACATAAACCACAAGGGGTACTTTTCAATGGTGCTGCAAGCACTGGTGGATCACAAGGGACGTTTCACCAGAATCAACATGGGATGGCCGGAAAAGGTTCATGACGCTCGCATCTTCAGGAACTCTGGCCTGTTTAAACAGCTGCAGGAAGGGATTTACTTCCCAGACCAGAAAATAAGTGTTCCCAGTGTTTCCTCATGCCTCCTCTGGATCTTCCTGCCACCACCTCTCCTCATGTTCATCGGCCACCGTCCTGTACTCTGCTATTGTGTCCCTCCACACAGCTCTGTCAGTGCCGGACGACTGCATGAGCTCAGAGAACATTTCATCGCGCATGCGTTTTTTTCGCTGCCTTATCTGAGATAGCCTCTGGGACGGAGGAAGGAGGCTTAAAACATTTGCAGCTGCTGGAGGAAAAAAAGGGAGTGAAGTATTTAAAAAGATACATTTTACAGAACAATGGCTATACTCTTTCACGGTGAACACTATTCACATTACATAGCATGTGATTTTGGTACAAGGTCGCATTTTGCAGCTTATATTGAGTGCCTGCAGTTTTGGTGTTAGAGATCACACATGCAGGGCCGGGCAACAGAATTCAGCTTGCAGGCGGCCAGGGTAAACCATAGTCTTTTGGCTTCTGCAACCTTCATAACTGCAGCACCCTCCTCTCCCATACCAAGCAAAGCCCGTTGAGTTGGCCATTTACTGCTGCAGTTTTCCTGTTAACGTGCAGCAGCAGAAACCAAACTAACCCCTGTCCCCCATCCAATTCTCTGGGATGATCACTTTTCCCCTTCCCCCCCCCCCACCTGGCTGGTATCAGGGAAGATCCCTGCTAGCCAAACGCGAACAGCTCAGCACCAATGGCCCCTCCTCCCACAGCGTGGCTAACTGCAGGGAGGATTTCTTTTCAGCCACAGGCAAACAGTAGGAATGGCCACCTCTGAATGTCCCCTTAATCAAATTTCCCTATTTCAACCAGGTTACCATGAACAACATCACTCTCCTGAGGATAACACAGAGAGATAAAGAACGGATGTGGCTGGAATGCCAGCAAACACCGGGACCATATGCTGCCAGGCTTTGTCATGCAATGATACCAGATTACTTGCTACTAGCATGGCATGGTAAAGCGTTCTACCATGGAGGACGGAATAAGGCTGCTCTCCCCAGAAACCTTCTGCAAAGGCTTTTAGAGTACCTCCAGGAGAGCTTCATGGAGATGTCCCTGGAGGATTTCCGCTCCATTCCCAGACACATTAACAGACTTTTCCAGTAGCAGTACTGGCCACAAATGCATCCCAAGTCATCAGGGCTACTTAATCATTAAAAAACGCTTGCTTTTATAACATGCATTATATTTAAAAAGATACACTCACCAGAGGCCCCTTCTCCGGCTTTGTTGGGTTGGGAGGGTATTTCAGTCAGGGTGATAAAAAGATCCTGGCTGTTGGGGAGAATGGCGTGCTGTGTGCTATCCTCAAGCTCGTCGTCCTCCTTCTCATCTGCAAAATCCACAGCCATGGTGGAGAGTATCCCATCCTCAGAGTCCACGGACAGGGTTGTGGTAGTGGTGGCGGTCCCCCCCTAGAATTGAATGTAGCTCAGCGTAGAAGAGGCATGTCTGGGGCTCTGTCCCAGAGCATCCATTTGATTCTTTGATTTTCTGGTACACTTGTCTGAGCTCCTTAAGTTTCACGCAGCACTGTGTTGCGTCCCTGATGTAGCCTCTGTCCCTCATGGCCTCAGAGATTTTTTGAAATGTTTTGGCATTTCATCTTTTGGAACAGAGTTCTGATAGCACAGATTCCTCTCCCCATACAGCGATCAGATCCAGTACCTCCCGTTCAATCCATGCTGGAGCTCTTTTTCAATTCTGGGACTGCATGGTCACCTGTGCTGATGTGCTTGCCTGGCCAAACAGGAAATGAGATTCAAAGGTTCCCGGGGCTTTTCCTGTACACCTGACCAGTGCATCTAAGTTCAGAGTGTTGTCCAGAGCGGTCACAATGGTGCACTGTGGGATAGCTCCCAGAGGCTAATACCTTTGAATTGCATCTACACTAACCCTAATTCGAAACGACGATGTCGTTGGGGAGGAGTACAGAAATCGGTTTTATGAGCCCTTTATGTCGAAAAAATGGCTTCATTGTGTGGACAGATGCAGGGTTAATTTGGATTTAACGCTGCTAAATCCGACATAAACTCATAGTGTAGACCAGGCCTTAGAGAATTAATTTCTACACTTCAAGCTGGAGGTGTAATTCTCAGGTTGAAGAGACATACCCATGCTAGCTCTGATTAAGGTAGCAGTGCCTAGCATACTAAAAATTGAGTGAAGCCACAGCAGCACGAGCAATGGGAGTGGCTTCACCCCAAGTATGTGCCGTCAGAAATGCAGCTAGGTACATACTCAGGGCAGCTAGCTCTGCTGCAGCTACATTCTATTTTTAGTGCACTAGCTCAATGAGAACTAGGGTGAGTATCTCTCCTTGCGCTGGGAATCACACCCCCAGCTCCAGGTGTAAATATGCCCAAAGTCCTTGAGCTTCGGAGCTTGGATCTTCTGGGGCTATAATGTTTAGTGAGTCAATTTAATAATATTGTTTTAAAATATATTGGTGATTTAACACTTTTATTAACAACTAAATGAATAATTATAAAATTATTTCAGAGTAGCAGCCGTGTTAGTCTGTATTCACAAAAAGAAAAGGAGTACTTATGGCACCTTAGAGACTAACAAATGCATCTGATGAAGTGAGAAAGCTTATGCTCAAATAAATTTGTTAGTCTCTAAGGTGCCACAAGTACTCCTTTTCTTTTTATAAAATTATTTGAAACAATTCTTATTTTTCTATTCATCCCTGGTAGGGGAGGCACAATGGAGTTATAAAGTCTGCACTCTATCCTGGGAGACTCAGCAGGTAATTTAGCAATCCCCAAGCCTCTTTAAGTGTGAGATAGGAGATTATTGATCCTGAAGCTCCTTGCAGCTTTATTTGGGGTGGAGAGGGAGCCATAGTTGGCAGAGAAATCTCGGCAGAACTTGCCAGGCATAGACTCATGCTACTGCAATATGTTAACCCATCAGAGTTAACTATCTAACTATAAAGATATAGATAGATATATGCTGTGCAGGGTGTTATTTATTTTGGAATGCCTTTATTAAGGTTTTCAGTGTAAAGCTACAAGGCCTAATTCACCATTGCCCTGCAGCTTGTGTAGTGATTTGAACTAGTGCAAAGTGAATCCAAATCAGAATGGTAGTGTTTTACACCAACTTTGCACAGATGTAAATGGCAATGCAAGGTGCAGAGAACTATGGGCCTGATTCACTAGTAAGCATTTTTTAAAAGAGCAATGTCATACATCTCTCTGAACGACATGAATCTTTTATTGATCTTGGCCCAGATTTTCGTGATTGCAGGCATAATTATTGTCACTATACCTGCAATCATGGTGCTTGTGTTTGCAAACTAAATAGACCTACAGTTATAAAAAGTCTTGGCCCTTATCTAGCCTTGCAAAATTTCTGTGACAATTTACCATACAAAGTTTACTCACTTGTAATTTACCAAGATAATGAAACATCTAATGATATTTTACCCATTGGAGGATAATTATTGTACATTTCACAAAAGTCCAGGTACTAACCATTTGAGCTGCTTGCTTGTGGTTATGGTAGTAAGTACGTGAATACTTCCCAGATTAAACATTTGTACATTTTGGTACACACTTGGGGGCAGCAGTTATTCCACAGTTCAGTTTGCAACAATTTCTGCTATAGTCTCCAAGTCAGCAGAGCACTTATGCACATGCTTAACCTTAAGCATGTAGGTAGTTACATCTCCATTCAGCAAAGCACTCAATCATACATTTAATTAAAAGTTTTAATTGGGGACTTCAGCACATGCTTACGGTTAAGCACTTGCTTCAGTGCTTTGCTGAATAGGGATAGGATTACTACATGCTAAAGGACAGATTTCAGAGTAGCAGCCGTGTTAGTCTGTATTTGCAAAAAGAAAAGGAGTACTTGTGGCACCTTAGAGACTAACAAATTTATTAGAGCATAAGCTTTCTTGAGCTACAGCTCACTTCATCGGATGCGTTTGGTGGAAATTTTTTTTCCACCAAATGCATCCGATGAAGTGAGCTGTAGCTCACGAAAGCTTATGCTCTAATAAATTTGTTAGTCTCTAAGGTGCCACAAGTACTCCTTTTCTTTTTACATGCTAAAGGTTTCAACAAAATTTAAGTGAATCAAGCAAGGGCTTCAAGATCCTTCATAAAGACTCTGATTTGACTATAATTTGGAGCTTCCCCCCACCACCACCACCACGCACACCTATATAAAAACCAAACAACCTGATCCTAATAAATTAGGTCTCATTATTATCCCCATTTTACAGATGGAGAAATTGTGACACAAAAATAAGTGGCTTAGCCAGCTTCCTACACAACCTGCTGTAGCGCTCAGAACAGAACCCTATGATAGCTCTGTGTCTTAACCACAAGCCTGTCCTTCCTTCAGCTAGCTAGTTTCTGATATGGCACCCACAACCATGGTATGTGAGCATCTGATTCTTAACAAATTATAAAGTGGATACACAAGATACAGTTATCTGTCATCTTCCTTCCCCTCCTGTCCCCAGTCTGCAAGTACAAGAATGTGGGTGTTTAATTTTTTGGTTGTTTGGAGGAATGTTAGGTCAAATAAGTTGGTTTTGCAATTTGTTCTGAAGGAGCTGAATTTCTTGAATATGTTGATCTGTCTCAAACATGTATGCCAGACTTTTGGATCAGGCACTAAGAAAGTTCTGTCTCATGCACACATGAGCCTCATCCTTAAAGCTGACAGTTCTGCTGTTCCAATAGAATGTATCTCTTCAGGAAGGTCACAGTCACACAGACTGAAGTGGTCCCTTTGGTGACTTGGGCAAGCATGAGGAATTTGATCATGTCTGGGTAGCCAGTAAAGGGAGCAGAGCTCTAGGGCAGTGTCCCTTTGGTGAGCTGGGTTGCTGAATAGATGGACTGCTCTGTTCTGAAACAATTGTAGCTTTGTTTTAAAATCAATCCTTTTCTGTATTCAGAGAATTGCAACAATCAAACTTGGAAATCACCAGTGTTGGATCACCCTGGCCAAGGCCTAACCTCACAGCAGGGGTGCAGTCTTCTCACCAGCCATAGCTAGAAAAGGATATTTGTCATCCCTAGGACCTTCTTACCGATACGGGAGATGGATGTCTATGGGATTTGCACAGGTCTGGGCACTGGAGATGGAAGAGCAACAGCCCATTATGTCAGCACAGTGTCACTAACCGCGACACATGTCCTGGCTGGAAGCCTGATTTGGAGGGATCCAGGATATGAGCAGTATCTAGCTGGAGTTGAAGATGGCAGTAGGTAATGGCTCAAGACTGGGAAGCTAGATGCCGGGAAGTAGTTGGTTTCATAAGTATTGGTCATATTATACTGTGCTTTTGAGAGGGAGAAGCAGATTTTCTTTTTCAAAGGTGTTGTTGATGTTCTTGGTAGGAGTCTTCATATGTTCTTAAAAAGAAAAGGTGTACTTGTGGCACCTTAGAAACTATCAAATTTATTAGAGCATAAGCTTTCATGAGCTCATCCAATGAAGTGAGCTGTAGCTCACGAAAGCTTATGCTCTAATAAATTTGTTAGTCTCTAAGGTGCCACAAGTACTCCTTTTCTTTTTGCGAATACAGACTAACACGGCTGCTACTCTGAAACCTGTCATATGTTCTTGATGTTCACAAGCCAAAAAGGGCTTGGATCAGTCTCAGGTGGTGCTTTGGCTTTCCTGCTAGGCTTCTAATACTTCAGTGTTGTATGAATGGGCTAAATTCAGAGAGGGAATTTGTGAACTAGAATTTAGTGAAATAGCTCATGCAGCTGTTTTAGTAATCTGTATCCCACTACAGACTTGCTTGGAAAGACAAAAGGCTGAGTCACAGAGCTGAAGCCATGGGTCATCACTGATGTTTCTTAAGCCTGGATAACATTCATACCCAAATCTTATCGTGCACAGTAGGGACTACACTATACAAACACAATGAGCTTTACCTGATTTTATTTCTAGTTTTTAAAATTTGAGCCTACTCAAAATGTAATGGGGAGATTCATAGAAATGTAGGGCTGCTAGGAATCGCAGGGTCATCTAGTCCCTCCCCCTGCACTGAAGCAAAATTAAGTCTATCTAGACAGACGATTGTCTAACCTATTCTTAAAATCCACCAATGACAGATTGATCAACACCTGGAGTAGAGCATTCACCAAAATGTTCCAGGAGACTATTCAGCCCCCCCCCCCCATTATGCTTTGTTCATATAGGCCATAAAAAGAGATAATCCAAGACAGTTACAATGATAGCTTGTTCTAATTTTGATCAATATGTCCTGATCATGAAAGAGGTGAAACAACCATCTCTGGATTTTCACTTCTAAATTCATGATCTATTTTTAACATGCAGTATAGGAGGTGCTGCATTTGTTTTCATCTGTCATTGCTCCTTTTTCTCTTTGCTTTGTCAGCAAGATTAATTCACAGCCCTTCCTGATTTTTCCCCATGCAAGATTGTGAAATTTTGGGATCCCGTCCTCTCATTTGTTCCATGGAAAATAATACTTGTACAATGTTAATTCAGAACCAGACGGCAAACCCACTTGCACAAGTGAAAAAAGCTTAAGGGGTATGTTCCCTGGAGCACTAGACACGTTGTAGTAAGATTGCAATGCAAAGCATTCACAAGAATCCCTCTTGCATGACGGTGAAATGTAAACACTTGTATTGTGAAAAATAAGAAGCACAGACCCAGACCAAGTTAATGCACATGCTATTCCCAACCTTGGTGCCATCTGAAAACTCATCACAAGTTACTGCCGCAATAACTTGTGCAAATTGTGTTTTTGTTTTTTGGGTTTTTTTGCTTATCAAAGCATCACCACCATACAGGGGCAATGGAATGCTATTGTACATATGTTCATATGACAATATACAGAAAATGGTTTTGGGTGACGTCTTACAAACACAACTCTGCCTGGGCCTCCGGCCGTAGCAGGGGTACCATGTGTTGGAACTTTGGCCCAGACAGCTTCTCCATGGCATCACTGAAAGTTTCTACCCTTGTGCAATGGATTTTTTTTAAGAGGTGAGCATTGGCAGCATATGCATGAGATGTCATGTGCTGCAATACCTTGTGTATCTTTTTGCACTTTCAACACTCTGTTTTCCTGACAGAGGAACCATTTGGCCTTTAAAAACTGGGGCTGTAAAAAATCTCTTCAGATCTGGTATACCAAATCTGTGGCCACCGGGGCACTTCATGGCTTGCACTTTGCTATATGGTGTGGCCACGTGGAAATACGTGGGCATCCTCTTGTTCCAAAAGCACTCACACCTGAACTAAAGGAAAAATCTCTGTTGCATCTCAGCTTTACAAAGAACATGACACATACATGAGCAGTTCTAATTTCATCCAGTAGAGAGCACTGGTGCATATGCAAACCTGCCAGTACGTTTTATAGTACTCTTTGCTTTGTCAACATTTCAATATAAAATGCTTAGTCTTTTCAGCCCTTGACACATTATGTAATCTTTTCTTTTCGTTAATATATTTGGAACACCTAGTAAACAAGATGTAGCCACAGTTTTTCTCTGAGGACAATAGCAGGGTTTAATGTTAAACTAAAGGAAGGAATAGAAATTAGCAGCTCTGTTTGTGCTGCACTGAGATGCCTAAAGATTCAATAATCTGGTATTTATCAATTTGAAATGCAGAAATGTCTGATGATTATATGAGGAAAAATAAAGACATTGAATGCAAACTGCCGATTTACAGATAAGAGCGTATTTTTTGTAGCAGGCTACTGCTGAAACAATGCAGTGCTGAGTCAGGTGTGAGAAACAAGCACCACTGAAGACTACACAGATGTAGGTCTCTGTAGAGTACTTCAATTAATCTGCGCCTGCATACTCTGTGTGGTCATAAACAGGAACAGAACTAAGCCCAAAATACAGGCTTCTACCATTTCAATCAAGGGAAAATCTCCATGAATAATACTTACACACTGTGCCTACAGGGTGACTAGGCAAGTGACCAGGCAAGTGACCAGCCAGTAGAGGGTAGTGGTGCACACATAGTAACCTCATGCAAAGAAGACTATGCAAAGAAACAACCCTGTTGAGACAATCTTAGCATAACTCTGATCGGATGAGCCAGGAAAATTTCCTTTTGACTCATCCATTAAACCTGCTGTCTTCAGCTCATAAGGGTTCTGCTTTAGGTCTTGGCTGCAGTTATCACTAGGGTGAAATGGTACATGTCAGGACATGCAGAGGAGGAGAGTCTGCATAAACCAGGACTGTTTAACCCCAAGAAGACGACGAGGACTTAGGGACACTTGAACCGTTTATTTTAAAACAGGAAGGATATTCATGAAGCTGATCAGTCCCTCTTTTGTACTCTGTTACATAATGAGTTACTTGATGGAATTCTAGACCAGGGTGTTTAGACTAGTTAAAATATGTTTTTTCTCACAGAATGTAGTAAGTCTGTGGAATTCATGGCTGCAGGGGGTCAGCCAGCCAACTACTAGGGGTGGATTGTAAAAGTGGCTGGATAATTGTTATCGAGCATTTGTAGACATGCAAATTAAAGGTATGCAATTATATTTCATGCTTCGAGGCATAAACTGATCATCTATGAGGATCAAGAAGGGAATGCCTCCTTCTTCCACCTCCAATATACAGAATTTCACAGTTGGCTAGTTGCATTATATCCACCTTCCTTAGAAGGTGGCATACAGGACATGATGGACCATTGGCCTGATCAGGAATGGCAAATCTTATGTTCCTAATTATGATAATATTTCATGATTATACAGCAGTTTTCATCCATTGATCTTGAAGCACTTTACAAAAGATGGGGTTGCAAGTATCATTATCCTCCCTTTACAGTTGGGAAAACTAAGAGATGAAGTCTTCTGTCACCCAGTGTGGGGGTGCCCTTTCCACTGGATGATGTTCTTGAGAGTTCTGAGTTCTTTCTACATAACCTATGTCCATGTTTAATTTCCAGAGTGATTTCCCTTTTACGCCTGTGTTTTAGCCTTGGGTATTGTATGGAAATTCACCATTCTCTTGGGGCTGAATTCAGACTTGATGTTAGCTAGCATAGCTCCCAGTCAGTTCAGATGAAATCCTGGCCGCGCTGAAGTCAATAGCAAAACACCCATTGACTTTAATAGGGTCAGGACTACACCCTTTGTGGAGAGTTATGTCCACTTACAGCTCAGAGCAGGGCTAGCTGAGTGACAAAGCATCATTCCTATGTAAAATGTCAAACCTTCTGCACATTTGATTCTATTCTCTGCAACCCAAAAAGACACACACAAGAAAATGCATCCGATGAAGTGAGCTGTAGCTCACGAAAGCTTATGCTCAAATAAATACGTTAGTCTCTAAGGTGCAACAAGTCCTCCTTTTCTTTTTTACAAGAAAATCTGCCACTGATTCACATCCCAGTGACTGGGATTTCCTCACGGATGATCCTAGGAAAAAGAATTTCTGCCCCGTTAGAGAATGCGATGGGTCAGCAGACATTTAATAATAGAAGCCTCTACAAACTGTGATAGGATTATGCCTGGGCAATCGTGATTGTCTCTCCCTGACACAATTAAAATTCATTGAAGGTTAAATAGGGAGAAGAGGGAGAGCAAGTGAAATTGGAAGCAGTTTCATTATTTATTTATTTTTGCATGGGTGGGGGTTGGGGGACAGGGTTGGTAATTCAATACAGTGTATAAGGAAAACACAATTTAAAAAAAAGAAAGGGAGACCAGCCTGGAATGTATATTTCCATTGCCAACTTGGCTGAATGTAGTGGGACTGTTATGATTCTGATTGGACCATTCCACAGCTTATGAGGCTAAACTTAGACCTACAGAACCCCTGTGATATAAGGAAATATTGTTAACTCCGTTTTAGAGAGGGAAATTGAGACACAGCAGTCAAGTGATTTGCCCAAGGTCACATAGGCTCCCTTTTGTGTTCCCATCATGAGAAGCCAGGATACAGGCCCTCAATGGCAGAAAATCAGCCCAGAAGGATGTTGCAACTGCACCAGGAACCCACAATCTCCGTTTTGCTAGGGAGCTAGAATTGGCTAGCACCTTCTTAAAATTATCTGGGGACCAGGCATGGCCAGCTAGCTCAGGACACAAGTGGCTTCAGTACATCTCCCAGGCAGCATCTCCATGCATAGCTCCAAATTAAAGATGATCTTGCCTGGCAGAATGCCCACCCCTGCTTTGAGTAAACACTGAACTACCACAAAGAGAATCAAGGTTATAGTATGCCAGACGCAGGACAGAACCCAGGTCTGCCGATCCTAAGTCCTGTGCCTCCAACACAAGGTCATCCTTCCAGGAAAACTATTCTAGACTGAATCCAGGGCAAGAAAATGTCCTCCAGGTTGCTGAAAGCCTTCGAGACGTTGTGTATTGCTACATAACAAAAGAGCTTCAAAATCTAGGTACAACAGCACTAGTCTAGGATGAGGCATGGAAGGCTAAATTTATCATTTGCTTGACCATGGAATGGAAACATACAAATGTTAAGTTGGGTAAATGTAGCATTCTACTGCACCTCCCTCCATTGCAAGGGAATCAGTAAGTCTGTACTCTCAGTGGACACATTGCTTTACTTACACACACACACACACACACAAAACTAGGTGAAAAGAACATTATTAAGATTGCAAAGTTAAGCACCCAAAAGGTAGGAAATGCCAGAATTAAGGTTCCCTATGTTACCTTAATTTGATTCCCTTATGTGGTTGTATTATAATGTGTTAATGTAATCCTGTTTACAGAGGCCTGTGTTAATACAAATTAGGAACCTTTTAGTTTTCCCTCTCAGTATCCACATGGGGATGTTACAGCGCAGAACTCTGGTGTACATTGCTAGTCACACCCCTATAGACCAAACTGTAGGGCACCACAGACAAGCCGTAAGCAAGGAACAGGGAACCAGGATCTCCTGAAGTCTAAATCCCCTTCTGACAGTGAATACTTCTGAGGTTTTAGGCAAGTCATTTAACTCTTCTTCCTCATTTTCGCCATGTGTAAAATGGGGATCATAATACCTATTATTACTATACTAAAAGGGGTGCTTGGAGGCTTAATTAATTATTTACTCTACCTACACATTTCTATTATGCCATTCCTAGTAGTATCTAGGCTCCAAATTAGAGTTTTAATTTTCAGGTGGCTCCTGGTTTGGCCTATGTTCTGTCTGTGTGTGTGTTGCAAGGGAGGGAAAGACTAACGCAGCCTTGTGAATGTTGCACTGCACTCTCACAGGGGTAAGTCATGAGTGTCTGTGGCTAAAAGTTCCAGAGCTGGATGCCTTTCACTGGGAATGCCCTGGCTGCAGCTCAGCTGAGCTTTGTTTTGAGTACGAACAGCTGCATCTACCTGCTGATCACAGGTATTATGTTGGACCCAGGGGTTTCTATTCTCTAGTTGGCTGTAAAAGCTTAATGCACACCTGTGATGCTATAGAAATAATTAATAATAAAGTACTTTGAAGCCAAAAGCATATTATATTAAGCCTGGGTATTACTATTATTAGAATACCCCAAATCCTTATGAAAAATGGTAGCTCCAGCAGGGAAGGCCTGGATTTACAGCATATTTAGCACAGGAAAAACTCTTAGGATTGCAGTTTATTAACCCTAATAACAGTTTTCTGCTTCAGATAAAATAATGGGCTAATATAGCTGGCTGCATAAGGCATTTTCTGCATTCAGGGTTGACTTAGAACAGAAATTTGACCCTTACACTGTACTCTTGCAGGCAGCAGTAAGCAGATGGTCCTGTTTGCTTTGTCTATTGGTGATTAAATAGTTCTGGAAATGTTGGAGACACACTTGCAGCAGTATACTCATAGCCGGCGCTAGGCATAAGCAGACTAAGCAATTGCTTAGGGCCCTGAGCAGCTCAAGGGAGCCCTCTGTTAATTATTAGTATGTGTTGTGGGGGGGAGGGCCCCCCGCAGAATAATCCTGTTTAGGGCCCTCAATGGGCTAGCACTGGCACTGAGTATAGGAGGACTAAAAATGTATTGTTCATGGAAGTACTGTCGTTTTCAAGTTAGGAAAATATTTAAGGCCAGCTCTTCTGGACACCACACACACAAATATTTTTTCAAAGAGATATAGCCAAGATTAAAAAATCACATATTTAAAATCCTTGCTTGCCACTTGAGGCCCCAATCCTGCCAACATTTAAGCACATGTCTGATTTTACTCTCATGAATACTCAGTTTAGATAATGGAACTAAAAGGGTCGATTTCACCTCTTTGTTTCTAGTTAGTTTCACTTTCTGGTTCTCATGCTGTTGTGTCTAGGATCACACCACTGAAGAAAAAGGTTTAATTAGAGAGAGAGAGAGATGTGTTGCGCGCACACACACACACACAAACACACACAGAGAAACCTGAAAATGATGCCACAAGGTATGACGCTGTAAACTGATGGCAAGAGTCAGAAGAAGTATCAAATATAATGATAGCTAAGTTTTTTTCCGTAAGGAATTACACTTATAATAAGCACTAAAAATAAGGCAACATAGCAGAAAAAATGTAAACAGAAAACTCTGCCACACTTTGGGCTCAACTTATTCCTTTGAAGCTTGTGTACCCTATCAAAGACACTCAGGGCCTGATTCTTCACTGCCTTGTATAGTCATTTATTCCTGTGCAAAGAGGATTTGAAACACTTCCATTCTGATTTGATAACATTTTACACTCACTGCATGGGTGACAATGACCACACAAGGTTCAAGAAAGTGGAAAAATCAAACCCCATCTCCTGAGTAACCTTTGCACACACACACTCCCCGCACACACACACACACACACACACACACACACACATTCCCAAAGCCAAGTGGAAGTTAACCCCTTGTTCACTGGAGACCAGGTAGTGCCTCTATTACAAGGGCATACAACTATGGGGCCAGATTTACTGATATTCTTCTGCTTCTTTATGGTGCTCCTGCTCTAGTTAAACTGAAGTTTACATCTGCTTTGCATTACTCTGGAGTGGTGCAGAGAGTCCGGCATAAACCAGTGACTCTGGACCATGAAATTTAGTTTACAGCCCATGGCTGGCGCTGCGGATACCAGTGCTCCCGAACATGTAGCAGCTTTGCTGAAGGATTTTGTTCCTCACTAAACTTTCCATTTCGGTAGCCAAAGCCTGCAAGGCTCCAATTGGAGCATTTCCTCTGTCATAGCTTCTCTTACATACGAGCCTGTGTTTTAGCATATTTTAAATCCTTTCCCTTGTGTTTTCCCTGAAGCAAACCATGTATTACATTAAGAAAAAATATGAGCAAGACTATGTGGAATGAACGCTTCGGTTGCACACCTAAATTTGGCACTTCTTGGAAGTGTTAAAAAGCAGTGTGTAATGATATGGTGGATCATGTCTATTATAACATCACAATATAGGGTGAAAGCAGTCTGGGAGTCAGTTATTTATTGTTATTAATTATACATAATTTATAGTGTCTTTAACAACCATAAGCTTTACAGAATTGCAGGAAGGATGGTCCAGTGGTTTGGCCACTAGCTGAGGGCTTGGAAAACTCAGCTTCAATTCTTTGCTCCACCCCAGACTTCATGTGGGACCGTGACAAGTCACTTAGCCTTTTGGTGCCTCTTTTGTCCATGAGTGTAATAGCATTTTCCTTCCTCTTAGGGGTGCTGTGAGGATAAATACATTAAAAACTGCGAGGTGCTCAGATAATGCAGTACTGGGGACCTGATCTTAAATAGTCAGTCTATAGTGCCTTACTCTTCAATTTATTAAGGATCTTCTGTTACTTTGCGCAACGGACTGGGTCAGCTTCCTTAAGTACTGTAATGGTTTGTTATGGCAACGTGGGCCGCAGCTGCTTCTCAATATATGTTAGCTCAGCAGGTTTGGGGACCAAATTATGCCCTCAGTTACGGGGCTATAACTCCCTGTAAAGTCAATGGGATTTTTGCATGCTTGTCTGAAGATAGAATTTGGCTTTTCATGTTTTGAGGGAGTGAGGTAAAGTAACTTATGGCTAGGGCAGAGGTTTGGGAATGAAGACTGGAGTCCTGGCTTCTATGTCTGGTTCTGCAACTGACTCACCATGTGACCTTGGCCAAATAGCTTTCAAGAATCGCATTCACAACTGTGGTTGTAAAAGCATGTGTATAATTGTATGCCTAAATTGACCAGTTCGGTTATGGGATGCAAATGGACAAGTGCAATTATCAGACTGCAATAACTGCATGTACAAATTAGGCACATTTTTGTATGCACAACTGCATATCATTTTCAAAATCAGCCCTTTAACTCTGTGCCGAGTTTATCCAGCTGGATATAGTAGTAGAGATAGATAATATTTACAGGGCCTATCTCACAGGAATGTTAAGAAACCTAAATGAGGTTTCTAAAGCACTTAGATAGTCTCAGATGAATAGCACTATGCATGCATGATATTATTAGATAAAATAGTAATCATCACAGTCTAAACTAAAAGTCCTGTTGAGATATATAGACTGCAAAAAACCAAAACAACATTTTAAACAGACCTGGTACACTTTTAGTATTTCTCCCCTCTGATCAACTGAAAACAATCAAATCAAAGTTGGTTTAAATAAAAACAGAAGCTCTCCACTTCCCAAGTGAGAACTCAGCTGTTGAGCTGCCACATGATACAGAGTTTAACAGCTAAGGTACAAATCCTCCATAGAAGGCTTTAAAGTGGAAGTGTTGACAGACCCTTTAGCCACAGGAGTGCTTTGCAGGTACTGCTTTGATAAAATCAAGACAGAGCCTGAGGGATTTACATATAGGATAATGAATGTGGATGAGGAAGACAGACAGACTAGCAGGGTGTAAATCAGTTGAGGGGACCTGATGCTGTTATCAAAAACACAAGGAGAAACTCAAGATGTCTTGTTTAAAAACCTGTGTGATTCTGATGACTTTCATGATTCTCCTAATTAAACATGAGGATACTCTGGTGCCTGTGACCAAATTTATACAATAAATTCTTACACCTACTGACTGTTCATCTTCTTCATTTTTCTTGGACTTCCAACAGTAGCCTTGGAATATTTCTCTCCTGGTTAGAGATCTGGTGAGGAGAGCAGGGAAAGAAGATTGAACACATCCCATTTGCTAAGCATTTTGTAGAATATCAGGGTTGGAAGGGACCTCAGGAGATCATCTAGTCCAACCCCCTGCTCAATGCAGGACCAATCCCCAATTTTTGCCCCAGATCCCTAAATGGTCCCCTCAAGGATTGAACTCACAACCCTGGGTTTAGCAGGCCAATGCTCAAACCACTGAGCTATCCGTCCCCCCAGTTAAATAACTGAATTCTCTTTGTAAGGCAGTGCATGGCAGGAAACCATTTTTCATGTCACAGCAGCTAGGATAATTATAATGGGTATTAAGGTAGCTTTGAGTCAAGGTACAGTAGAGTAGCCTCTAAGCAGAGGTAATCTCATAATAGAAAATGGTATAGGAAATTAGATTTTTAAATCTAATTCTTTCAAGAATATGTGCAGCAGTTTGGTGAGAAATGTTTGCTGCCTCTTGAACCGTGAACTAACCTGGGACTATTGCTTAGTCGATTGACGTAGAGAAAACCACACTAAATATTGACGATACATTGCAAACTGATAGTACAAAATCAATTCTGCTACCACAAGATGTTCCTAGTGAGTGTTAGTGAAAGGTGCTAGACAGACAACACCAAAGACTAAAGTCCTCTCTTTAATCCACAGAACTGGTGCAGCATAGGCAGTGGCAGTGTAAGCTTTCCCCTCACAGACCTGCCAATGTGCCCCTGGAGGGATATCCTCTAGAAGTAAGAAAGTAGATTAGTTTCCATTGCCCATTCTAGCTCTGCTCTCTCTCCTGGCACTGCACTGAAAGAGCTCAACTGGTGTCAGCTGTGGTGGTGGTTTTTCTGATGTGGACATCCTTTCACTAGGAAATGGGCTGAGACCCCAAACTCATTTCACATAGACTTCTGTACAGCCACTGGATAATAACTATCAGTCACTACTGAACTGTGCTGCAAACCTGATTTAAAAAAAAACTGCTCTGTAATCCCTTCAGATAAGTGGTGATCCTACTGAGATGCATTTATATAGGGCAAACTGACAACCATTATATATTATACTTTCATTTATGGAAACTCTTTTAGAATTTAACAGAAAATTAACTGTTGTCTAGATTTTTTTAAGCATTTTGTAGAATTGAACAGAGAATTATATTCCTGCTACAGAATTCTGTAGAGTGGTAGAAAAAAAATCCTTGCAGAGTAATTTCTACAGAAACCTATTACATTCCATAGGATTTTCCCATACAGTTACCATCATCAACCAGATGTACCTGCTCTAATTAGCAAGATTCAAAATCCCGTGATACTAAGTTACATTCCCACAAGATTTGATTCTGCCTTTGCTCACAAGCAGAAATCACTGGGCCTTGAGTTCAGACAGATGATGTCTGAGTCAGAAATTATGGAAGTTTTAATTACAGCACTGTGAGTTCAGCAGAAATATGTTTGTGACAGAGTGCTGGAAGCTTACAGTGAGCCAGCACTCTGATCATTTAGACATCCATCAGTTCCCTGGGAGAAGACTGATGGGGGATATACAAGCTAGTTAGCTGATCAGGCTGGGAGGGCTGATGAACCAATTAGCCCCTCAGCTGAGGTACATAAGAAAGAGACAGGAAGAAAGTGCAGGGAGATGAACTGAGTAAATGTTGAAAACACAAAAAGAGTTCTTAGCTGGAATTTTCAGAAAGCTGATTGGGCCTTTTCAAGATTAAATGTGATGAATATTTACATAGTAACTGTATGAGTGACAACCGAGGAGAATTCTATAGCAATGTCATAAAAGGAATTACTGATCTGGCCACCTACAAATCGTGAAATGGCCCCTGACTTAGAAATCCATTGTCCTGAGGAATGAGGGTTGCAAATTAGCAAAGAAAGAAAGAAATAAGGCATACAGGCAAGAAAAACACACCATGAATAGAAAAGACAATGAATTATAAACGATGCAAGGTGATGTCACAAAGGAGTATCAAAAAGACAAAAAAAGAAAGAAAATTGGAGAAATTTCTGTGGGAAACTGAACAAAGAGTCAAAGCTTTCAGAAATATATAAGCAAATTCAAAGAATGAATGGAATTTGAAGAAAAAGTAAATGTATACCTGGCCTTATTGTAAACAATGAAACTGAGGTTTCCAACTTAGGAAAGGCAGCCATTTTAGCAAAAGAATTCCAAAGGGTCAGTCGGGATATGAGTCAAAGCAATGAGTTTCATGAGAAAAAAAAAGGAGGATTATTGAGGAAAATGTGAACTATTAAATGGCTGGAGAATACATACTGATAATGTGTTAAACAAAAATTTTAGTATGCAGGAGCATATTGCAGCCGCTGGAGAAAGGAAAACTACAGCTCTGGGTAAAGATAATATAAGTAATGAAATGCTTCAACACTTGTCAGAAGGGAGTCTAAAGGTTCTATTGTGGTTTAGAATGATATATGGGGGAAAGGACTGCTGCCAGTAGAATGGAAACAAACGTTGGTGGTACCAATTAGGAAACCAGGCAAAGCACATAAAAGATCTGATGCTTATAGGTAAGGCTATGTTTTAGTCATGGGTATTTTTAATAAAAGTCATGGACTGGTCACGTGTAGTAAACAAAAATTGAAAGCCAGTGATCTTTCTATGACTTTTACTATATACCCCTGACTAAAACGTGTGGGGGGAGTCTCAAGGGATGGCCCGGGGGGGCACGGTGGGTGCTTGGGGGGGTGCGATGGGTGCTTATGGGGGGGCATGGCCCAGGGGGGCGCAGCGGGTGCTGGGGGGGGTGGTTGTGCCAAAGGTGCTGGGGAGGAGGGGTTGGCCAGGCTGGGGCAGGCTCCCTACCCAACTCCTGAGCTCCACATCCTGCCTCCGCTCTGCCCAAAGCCCCAGTTCTGCAGCTCCCATTGGTTGGGAACTGCAGCCAATGGGAGCTGGGGGGCAGTGCCTGCCAGCAGAGGCAGCACATGGAGCTAGGAGCTGAGGGAAGGGAGCCCCCCCTCCAAGTAAGCCCCCCAGGGCCAGTCAAACCAGCTGCTGCAGAAGTCATGGAGGTCACGGAAAGTCATGGAATCCGTGACTTCCATGACCTCTGTGACAAACACGGAGCCTTACTTACAGGCGTATTGCCTGCACATTGTTTAAGGGAAAAAATGATAAATGTAAGACTAACGGAATACTTGGAGAAAAATTATATTATAACTGAGGTACAAAGTGGTTTCAGAAAAGGAAGATGTAGTGCTGACCATATAGTGAGACTAGAAACAGAGGTACAAAAAAAGTATAAGGACTCAGAGCTTTATGATAAGTCTTCCTGGACATTGAAAAAGCATATGACATGCTATGGATGACAGGCCTCCTGTATAAACTAGCCAAATTGGAATGAAGGGGAGAATGTTATAGTGGATAAGGGACTTTTTAAGAGACAAACTATACAATTCAAAGTGGGAACAGCTTTATCAAAAACCTACAAGCTTACAAATGGAACTCCACAAGGGAGTATTATCAGCCCTACTTTGTTTTCCATTATGATAAATGACCTCTCAGAAAGAGTGCAGACGGGAATAGGTATTTCCCCTTTCACAGATGACTGTGTTATATGTACGAAGCCTAAAAGACTTAAAGTAACCATGGAAAAGACAAATGAAACACTCCAGAGAATTTCCAAGTGGGGTAATGAGTGAGGATTTAAATTCTTACTTGCAAAAAATAAAAGGAATGCTTTTAACTAGGAAGAAAATTAGGGAAGCTTTGGACTTACTGCTTTATGGTGAAAAAATTCAGATAGTTGAAAAGTTTATGTTCCTAGGAACAGTGTTTGATAATAAATTAACTTGGAAAGGTTACATCGATCTCATTATACAAAAGTGTAAAAGTAGGATGAGCTTATTTAAAAGTATAGCAGGAAACAAATGGAGTGCTGATAAAAAGGTATTGACCATTATATCTAGAGTATTGATAAGACCAGTTTTAGATTATGTCTGCCAAGCTTTTGGTTCAGTTTCAAAAACAACTCTTAGAAACTAGGAATTGCTGTCGACCCAAGTTCTGTGTTGGCATGTGGCTCAATGATAATACCACCAGTGTGAGAGCAACAAACAGCCCTGGAGAGGCACCTATAAATCGGAGGATAAAACTACTAGATTTAACCTTTTGGGTGAAGGTAAAAGCCAGTCATGAAAACAGAAGTACACAACAGATTTATGAAGAGTGCTGGGAGCTTAATAGGCAAAATTATATGGATTGTCACAGACTTCCTCATGCTATCAGGGGCAAAAAATAGGTAAAGGAGAGAACTAAAAATGTTTAGTCATGGAAATTAAATTACAACTGGGACAGATATTCCTCTATTTATGGATTTGGAATTGTATGAAAAAAAACCTTAGGAGGGGAAAAAACACACTAGTGACATTTCTAAATGTATTTATGAAAAATGGGACCAGCTTTGCCAAGTCTGTACAAACAGATCAAAAGATGACAGCATGGGTAGAGTGGGAACAGCCTTCTAAGTTCCTAGTCTTGGAATATAGAAATCTAAAAGGCTAGTGAATTATGACTGTTCTGACAGCTGAACTAAGGGGGATAATGTTGGCATTAACCTGGGTAAGAGACGTGCAACTGGCTGCAGCTATAATTTTATCTGATTCCTTGTCAAGCATTATGACAGGGACTTTGGAATGCAGAAATGTAATAATAAGTGAAATAATGTTCTTAACTATGGAAACAATGCAATCATCTGTGTAACAATATAGTAGAACCTCAGGGTTAAACACCTGGGGTTTGGAAGCTGTTAGTAACTCTAAAATGCTCGTAATTGAACAAACCATTATGGTTGTTCTTTCAAAAATTTACAACTGAACTTTGACTTAATACAGCTTTGAAACTTTACTCTGCAGAAGAAAAATGCTGCTTTTAACCATCTTAATTTAAATGAAACAATTTCCTTATCAAAACTTTCCCTTTTTTTAGTAGTTATGTTTAACACAGTACTGTACTGCATTTGTGGTTTGGGGGGGCATTTTTTGGTCTCTGCTGCTGACTGATTGAGTACTTCCAGTTGCAAATAAGGTGGGTGGTTGACTGGTCAGTTATAACTCTGTGGTTTGTAACTCTGGGGTTCTACTGTAGCATGGATTCTGGTGCATATCAGAATACCTGGAAATGAGATGGGTGACAAAGCAACAAAACAAGCTCTAAAAAATGAGGAGGTGGATATTAAGATACCTTTAAGCAAACCCAAATATAAACATGTGGTCACGAAGGAGCTCAGGAAGGAATGGCAAGAAAACGAAAGGACAAAGGTTTATGAAGTATTCTCAAAAACCAAAGATAATATACTCCACGGTCATGACAGAAAAAGTGAAGGAGTCATTTTTAAAGTGTGAGTAGGTCATTGTGCCTTATATGATAAGTTAAACTTATTAAAAAGACATAAAGCTGGGCTCTGCGATGTGTGCAAAACCAAAGAAACTGGTGAGCATGTTCTATGGCATTAGGGGCAATATTCTATGGTAAGAAAATTTCTTTATGGAAGATTAAGTTGGCTTGGAATCAAAGTAGGGAGTAGTGAGAATATCAGGGAAATGGAATAGTGCAGGGAGGGAAAAAAAGGCTTGCTGCATTTCTTTAAGGATACTAGGCTGAGTGAAAGGACACTGAAAAAAATCTTGGCTAAAAATAAATGAAGAAAGTGGTGTTCATAGCCTTTTGTGATGAGGCTGCTTGCCAAAAACAAAGAATGACAAAGTGTGTGGGGGAGGGAAAGGACTTGGGCCAGCTGAGCTCAGTGTAGTCATAGATCTCAAGGAAGGGAGTCTTCTGTTCCTCTCTTGGCCTGTGGGAATGGGCTAGGTAGCGAGTCACTGTAATAATTTGCTGTACAAGACTGTTGGTGTTGGGAATGTAAATAAATCACACAAAGTTGCCACTTACTGGACAGAGTCTAAGAGGTTTCTGGGGCATCAGAGGATGGGGATGGAGTATTCCCATTACAACTGGGGGCTCGGATGGGATCAGACTTCCCCAGCTGTGGTGATAGAGAAACCAGACGTGGGAAGCAACTATGAGGATTCGGCATCTGGGCGATGGAGCAGTCTCTGGAGTGGTTGGTGGAGCAGCTGAAGGAGATTCAATAGACTATGCAGGTCTTTCAACAATCACACCATCCAGAGAGAGATAGAGTCCCTGCTGGCATGGCAGTTGGAGCAGCAGAAGGAATTTATCAGGGAGCAAGTACAGTTGTTTCAGAAACTGGTGAGTCCCAGTACGGGGAACAGCAATCAGACATGGGGTCAGCCTGTGTAAAATGAGACCTGCATTTCCAGTTACGTTTGCAAGAATAGCAATGGGAGCTGTGTGGGAGAGCAGAATGTGGGCCCGCTGGTTAGCACCCTATTTGGCAGTGGGCTACATGGCCCTAAGTGACAAACTGGCCAGTGACTATGATATTGTGAAGGTGGCTATATTAGAGTGTCTACAGATAAGTACAGGCAGAAGTTTCAAGCTGCTAGGTGGGTGGGAGATGTATGGCCTAAGGCATTCACCCAAAGATTAATGGATTGGGCTACCTGCTGGTTAAATCCAGGTATGCAGAGTGTGGGTGAAATTATGGACTCCATAATTCTGGATCAATTTGTACCTGAGAACCCTCATATCTGGGTTAGGTGGCATCAACCCATAACACTGGAAGTGGTGGTCAAACTCACAGAGGAGTTTGAGGAAGGAGATTTCCCCTGAAAGTGGGTGTGTTTATTTAACAAGCCAGAGCTGGGAAAGAAGGTTGGAGAATTGGCAGGGGTAAAGCCTGCAGAGAAGAAAAGGGAAGAGACCCAGAGGAATTTTTTCAGGGAGTCAGGAAATTACCTGCTACCCATATGGGAGATTGGACCATATAAAAAGAGACTGCCCCTAAATGGATTGTAGGGTGACTGAATTTTATGATTGGACTTGGACATAGGGAGAGCGGTGGAGAAAAATGCCAACAGTCTCTGTGAGGGTGGGGAGGAGATGGGAGAAGGGCACTGCCTCAGGGTGTTTGCTGGCTAGGAAAGATGTGATAAAGCCAAACTGGATCCTGCCAGGGGAAAAGCTGACTATGGAGTATATCCAGGGGGAGAGAAAACTCTGACCAATGGCTGAGATGCCCTGGGAGGTCCAGGGAAAATTCAAATTGAAACAGGTTGGGATCGTGGAGAGGTTGCCCCATCTGGTGGTGTTAGGGATGGAGTGGAGCCCCTTCCCCTTTAGGAAGAAAGCAGGCATCTGGGGTCCACAGTGGAAGGGAACTAAGCTTCCAGAGAAGATAGAGAAAGGGTTTAAGTTGGGGTGGGCAAACTTTTTGGCCTGAGGGCCACATTGGGGTGCGAAATTGTATGGAGGGCCAGGTAGGGAAGGCTGTGCACATGTCCCCAAACAGCCTTGCCGCTGCCCCCATCCGGCCCCTTCCACTTCCCGCTCCCTGACTGCCCCCCTCAGAGCCCCCCACCCATCCAACTCCCCCTGCTCCTTGTCCCCTGTCCGCCCCATCCCGGGACCCCCGCCCCTAACCGTCCTCTGGGACCCCACCCCCATCTAACCTCCCCTGCTCCCCATCCCCTGCCCCCCACCAGAACCTCTGCCCTATCCAACCGCCCCGTTCTCCATCCCCTGACCACCCCCAGGGACCCCTTATCCAACCCTCTCCGCTCCCCGACCCCCTTACCATGCTGCTCAGAGCAGCATGTCTGGTAGCTGTGCCGCCCAGCCAGAGCTAGACAAGCTGCCGCTCTGCCCTGCAGGAGCATGCAGCCCCGCTGCCCACAGCAGGGGAGGGACCTGGTGCTAGCCTCCCTGGTGGGGCGCTCAGGGGCTGGGCAGGCCGGTACCACCGGCCAGATGTGGCCTGCGGGCCATAGTTTGCCTACCTCTGGTTTAAGTAGAAGAGATCGAGAACCCCCCAAATTTTTAAATCAAAATGAGGGTCCTTGGGTTGCTAAAGTTTGAGAACTGCTGCCCTAGACAAGAAGATACAAGCTGGGGGTAAAAGAGGGAAATGGAGATTCCCAAGGAGAAAATGGGGAAAAGAAGTAAGTGGCTGAGCAGGCACTATGAGGAAAAGGAAGCCTGAGTGGGATAGGCTGTCCCCAGGATGTTCACTACCAGGGCCTTGAGAGGAGGAACCCTGAGATACATTGGTAGGAGAGAACGAGAGGCCATAGAAGAAAAAAAGAGGATGAAGGCTTAGGACACAGCCTGCCCCAAAATAAAGAGGTGTGCGGGAAGAGAAGGAGAGAAACAGAGACAGGGGACTCCCTTTGCCAAGCTCTCCTAGCCTTCTGAGTAGATACACCTTCCCCACCACTCATCTCATTCAGTTTTACATCCTGTTTCTGGTCAGCTTCCCTCTCACTTTCTGGCTCGCTTGGAATTTTCCCACTCAAAAAATACGTTTCCATAATGTTGAAATCGAATCACAAAAACGTTTATATTCATATTCTATCCCACAAAACTTAAATCTTGGGCCTAAATTACTTGAGTGTCTCTTAAACAACATTTAATCTGTCTTTTCCAAGGGTGGAAAACAACATTCATAACATACATAAGGTCAGAAAAAAAAAAGTTTATTGAAAACTAGTCAATACCATTTATGAAATGTTATGTTAGAATTCAGTTGCTTTTGCTCATTGAGCCATAACTTGTGTTTGGAAAATTCAGATCAAAGAGTTGTTAATAGCTATTTTTAGATGACAAGGCTTTGTTGTTATTGGTGTGTTTTAACATGATACCCATTTAACCTACCTTATTAGTACTGAAAATAACCAGCAACTTTTAGCTAAAGAAAATAAATATTGAGGGTTGGGTTTTTTTTTTTCATCTTCTCATAATGTAAGATCTTTAAACATGTTGACCAAACTCTGGCTGATCATTCCATTGCATGCCAAAAAGGAGAGCAATTCTACCTATATGTCACTCCAAATTACTCAGAAAGCCAACACTGTAGGTCTAGGTCAACATGAGCTTCTGTAGGGTGGGGTAGGACTTAACCTGCCAGTGGACATGATCTTTTCTAAAAAAAATAATATGTATTCATGGGTTTCTGCAGGTGAGAACAGGCGTCCATGCTGGCTCCATTTTAGCAGGATCAATGAGTGTCTGTTTTGGGGGCCATATTGTGCATTTTCAAAATGGAATTGCTTTGAAATGGAATTGCTTGGTTTCAGAATATTGATCTCAGAACTGTGATTCTGCGGACAAACTGAGGTGGTTTCATACTGAGTGATACCTAAATTAACAAATAACTACCTCATTTTGGGCCAGGTCAATAGGGATCTGACTATGCTGCCGCTGGAAGTGAGACAGCTTGTGGGGCTTGCGCGGTCACACTAAACATAGCAATGTGGATGTTACTGCACTGACAGAGGCTCGGACTAACCACCCGTTAGACCCAAGCTCAGGTGGCTAGCGTGAGCCACTGCCAGTGCTGTTAGTTTTAACATACTAGCTTGAACCCCGCTAGCATGAGTCTGTCAACCTGGGCTGAGAGGCTCGCTTCCAGCAGCAGGGTAGACATATTCTAGGAGCCTTGACTTTAATTGGTTTTGAATCAGGTCCTGTAACAAACAAGAAATCTGGAGAACCATTGGAAGAGAAGGATTTCCCATTGGATTGTAGATCCAGTCATTTAAAGTGTGCTGCTCTTGGGAGAAATTGTGCTAATGAATCTCTCGCTCTAATTATCATAAAACAAGGCAAATGGCCAGACTAAAAATAGTCATAATTCCTGGGGTTTTACCCACGAAAGCTTATGCCCAAATAAATCTGTTAGTTTTTAAGGTGCCATCGGACTCCTCGTTGTTTTTGTGGTTACAGACTAACACAGCTACCCCTCTGATAACTATGAAAAGGAGTTTTGGCCAAGTAATGGAGAATGATCTGATGTGGATCACAGAGACATTTTAAAACAAGATTAAAACATTTTATTAGCTAGCTTTCTACCGATAACTGATTTTCAATTTGCCAGTTTGACTCCTGGGAAATGGGACAACACCAAGGAGATTCTTAATCTCTTGACATGGGCTTTGAATATTGAGTGACTCAAGGTTGAATCTTAAATCTGTACTTGCTAAGCAGCTCCTTAATTCTGTCAGAATTGGTTAATTGGAATAGATGTGATAGCTTGGAACGACAATTTCCTTAGGTAACTGCTGTAACTGTTATCAAATCAGTGTCTGTGATAGAGTCAATAATTCTTTGCTTCATGTTGTATATTTGTTCATAAACACTTGTGTGATTCAGTTGAACAAGTATGGATTATTAGTATCATTATTAATTCTAAATAATTAGCTCAACAGAAGTTTACAGTAACTTGACCAGAAGCTAAACTACTTAAAGTTCCGGGAGGCAGTGTTGTCAAGTACAGTGGCTCTCAACCAGGGGTCTGGGGCCCCCTATGGTGCCGCGAGCAGGTTTCAGGGGGTCCACCAAGCAGGGCAGTCATTACACTTGCTGGGGCCCAGGGCAGAAAGCCAAAGCCCCACCAATGGGGCTGAAGCCTGGGGCCCCAAGCCACGACACCAGGCTGAAGCTGAAGCCTAAGTAACTTACCTCTCCTTTTAGATTCAGAAAACAGTTGCTATGGCACATGTGGGCCATGGAGATTTTATAGGGGAGGGGCTCGGAAAGTGAAAGTTTGAGAACCACTTGTCCGTTAGTTACAGCAGGTAGGACCTTTATGTACTATCTCCAGCTCTGCCATGAACTTGCTCTCCCGCTTCCACTACAGCAGATAGAAGCGTCTTGTCCTCACTTGAAGGTCCTTCACAACTCTGCCCTTTCCTACTAATCTACTGTTGTATCTTATCTCATTGCCCCTTCACACCCTCCAGTTTGACAAAAATGCCATCCTCGGTCACCTATTTTTCTACTTCTCCACTAACTGCCTTGGTGCTTTCTTCTGTCCTGCCTCTTACAAATGGTACACTCTGCCAAATTAGCTCAGAAAGCTGCTACTCTGTCCTCCAAAACCCTCCTCAAGAGCCAGTCCTACCATGATGCCTATCATACATGCCAGCTGATAATAGCTAGTGAGGAGATCGATCGGGATTCCTGCTATCGGTACTTTTTTTTGTTTGCTTATTCATGTCCTAAAGCTAAAAAAAAAAAAATCAAACTTTGATTGGATTTAAACAAGCTAATTGTGCACATAACTACTCTGTGTAACCATGGTGTTCTTATCACATTACCCTCATCCTCTCCCCCCAGGACCTGCATTTGTTTGTTATACCCTCTTGTTAAATTAGATTGACAGCCCTTGTCCCAAAGAGCATGTAAGTACCGTACAGCACTCAGCACAATGATGACCCAGTTCTAATTAGAGCTTCTGGGTGCTACCATAGAACGAAGAATAATCACTAATAGGACAGTAGTGACCATTACATCCAGAAACAAGGGTTTGCAGCACCTAGCCCATAGTTTCAAAGCCTTGCCCAAGTGACTGGCAACTGAGTGATTAAAAGTTTAATTGAATCCTTCCTGGCTCAAGTAAATAGCTTTTGACATTTGGACATACTGTTAGACTTTTTATTCCCCTCTCAGCATCAGGTTGGCTAATCATGCCTAGAGCATCTCTTTATGTGTCATCACAGAGCAAGGAAAGATTGTTTGGTAAAATCTACATTGAATCTGGGAAAAAATGACTTGCCACTCAGATGTTATGTGGTTTGGTTTTGTTTAATCAGTGTCTTCTTACTTTGATGGGCTAATAGACAACTAGACATTCAGATAAAGTAACTCTGCTAGAGTGCTAAACCCTGGTCCTAACAAAGTCAAAAGCAAAGCTCCAATGAAACTAAAATTTTGGACAAAAATAGCTTAATATTTTTGTCAAGTTTAAAAATAAGGAAAACCACCAGGCAGCTGTGATGCTTTATTGGGGTTTTGTTGTTTCTTTTTGTGTTTGTTTAAACTCATTTTAAAACCTGGGTAAACTAATTCAATGTAGCAATTTCATTGCTGCGGTCTGAAAGACCAAACCTATGTAAAGCAATGTGGGTATCTCCAATGGGTGTTCTATCCCATCAAGGATGAGGACACAACAAAAGAAGAGGCTTCCCTGTCTTCATGAAGTACCAAAGTGGTGAGAAGCTGCAGAGTTTGATGACCACACTAGGGAAATGGCCTCTTTACCAGAACAGTGTGCAGAGGAGGAGGGTGTGGGATTCAGGGGGTGGACTCCCCAGATCAGAGCTTTACATTCAGGGACAGTGTAGGTGTTAGCATCTTTTACCCTAAAATAGTGGGCCAAATCTAATATAAGTCCAGAGTAACGCTCTTGAAGTCAGAGGGCCCCTCCTCAACGCAGATGGGAGGAAATTCCACCAATTGAAACCCACTAAGTTCCCTACTTGTTCCTCTGTTGCAGGGATTGAGTTTTTCTCACCTCAGTCTGCCAGAAGAAGCCAGGGAGTTCCATTACCTTCATCAGCAGATCTTGTGGGATCCGCAGGGTCATCGTGTATATACTTTTGCCTCCACTTTGCTACCTAGCCTCGTTGGTCCCCACAGGAGCTAAGCTTCCAGCTGTTTTCTTGACCATGTCTGCCTAAAGTGGAATTCTGCAGCTCAGAGAGCAAAGCAGTACAAGATAACACAGCCCAAGGCTATATTGACTTACATTGGGTTTTGTCATAATCCGGAGGGGTGAAAATGGAGAAGCCTAGCCAGCTTCCCTACTCCATCCTCTCCAAGGTCCAACCTTTCTTTTCCAGCTCATTGGAGGCTGAACACCATGGAGTGCTGGGAGGAGCATACTACTGGGAGCACATGCCTAAAGGACTCCTCCATATACCCAGAAAAATCACGAGATCACTGAAATCAGTCAACTCCTATGCAGTGTACAAAACCCATTGAGCTAACCATATCATCTTATCAATAGACCCCTAGTCTTCCCAATCCCTTGTCCCCTCTTGTCTGTCACCTCCTATCTGTTTTTAGAAGGTTGGCTATTTGGGGACAGGGCACATCTTTCATTTGCTCTCTAAGCCACTGGCACACTGCCAGGGGCTAAAGAAGCAATAAAAAATTAAATATTATTAACAAACATCACCACATGCTTCTGGAGGAAACAGCAGCCATGTAAGTGGAAGGAAGAATTGTCTTCAGGAGAAATTGTCTTCATGGATGTAGAGAAGGCAATGTGCCCACAGAAAGGTATTTCATATGTAGGGGCAGCATGGAAGAAAGCATGAGGATAAGGAGCCTACATGAGTATGATGGACTATCAAGAACAAGTAAGGCAGCTGTTACATCACTACTGTGCTAAAGAATGGGTTGGACTTGGGACACTGAGAACTGAGTGAGACCATTCATAATTATGCTTTAGGATGCATGCTGATTTGAGGCAAGCATGGCTTGGGAGTCTTATGAGGGCAGAGGTCCAAGAGCTCATAGCAGGAATGAGTCTCAAGGCATAGCTGGCATTTAGTGAAGCAGCAATACTCACATTGTTTGGTGCATTACTGCAGCAGAAACAAACTGGTGTTATCATAGAAAAGGCCTGCGATGGCTTGCACATTCTTCATCCCTCTGTGGGCATGAGGCTTCCATCCTCCCCTTCCATCACAACTGGAAACAATTATCTGTTGACAATGGCTATTTGTTCTGCCTTTGCATATCTGTTGAATAGCCTGAACAAAGGGTGACATAAAATGGATATGGATGTCCATGCAGAGGTTATATTTGCGGTCAGGAAAGAGGGCGGGGTAGTACAGTGTGTTAACACACACTAACACACTAACTTTCACTTCTGTTGGCCTTGCTTCAAATTTGGATGCACTCACATATGAAAAGGAATGAGGACTACTTGTGGCACCTTAGAGACTAACAAATTTATTTGAGCATAAGCTTTCGTGGGTTAAAACCCACTTCATCAGATGGATGCAGTGGAAAATACAGTAGGAAGATATATATATATATACACACACACAGAGAGAATATGAACATGAAAAAATGGGTGTTGCCATACCCGCTATAATGAGAGTGATCAGTTAAGGTGAGCTATTATCAGCAGAGGAAAAAAAACCTTCTGTAGTGATAATCAGGATGGCCCATTTCCAACAGTTTATAAGAAGGTATGAGTAACGGTAGGGGGGAAAATAAGCATAGGGAAATAGGTTTACTTTGTGTAGTGACCCATCCACTCCCAGTCTTTATTCAAGCCTAATTTAATAGTGTCCAGTTTGCAAATTAATTGCAATTCAGCAGTTTCTCGTTGGAGTCTGTTTTTGAAGTTTTTGTTGTTGTAGTAGTACAACTTTTAGGTCTGTAATTGAGTGATCAGGGAGATTGAAGTGTTCTCCGACTGCTTATTTTCCCCCCTACTGTTACTCACACCACCTTGTCAACTGTTGGAAATGGGCCATCCTGATTATCACTACAAAAGGTTTTTTTTCTCTGCTGCTAATAGCTCACCTTAACTGATCACTCTCTTTATAGTGAGTATTGCAACACCCATTTTTTCATGTTCATGTTCTCTGTGTGTATATATCTCTATATATAGATATAGATATATGTATCTTCCTACTGTATTTTCCACTGCATGCATCCGATGAAGTGGGTTTTAGCCCACGAAAGCTTATGCCCAAATAAATTTGTTAGTCTCTAAGGTGCCACAAGGACTCCTCGTTCTTTTTGCTGATACAGACTAACATGGCTACCACTCTGAAACCTGTCACATATGAAATGAAGCTAATGGGGTCAAGATGCTCTACCAGTACACGATTTTGCACACACCACGAAAACTTCGAACAATAAACAAAAAAACAGCATTTTTCCTCTTGGCAGCCTAGAACATGCCAGTAGGCTAAGGGTTAATAAGCAACAGAAAGGCCAGCTACTGCAATCACAGTGTGATGCTGGAGTAAAGCAAAACGTTTGTATTTCCAGAGAGGGCACTGCTAAAAGCTGGGGAGGTGAAACTCAAGCCCACATTTCATAGAATCATAGAATCATAGAATATCAGGGTTGGAAGGGACCCCAGAAGGTCATCTAGTCCAACCCCCTGCTCAAAGCAGGACCAAGTCCCAGTTAAATCATCCCAGCCAGGGCTTTGTCAAGCCTGACCTTAAAAACCTCTAAGGAAGGAGATTCTACCACCTCCCTAGGTAACGCATTCCAGTGTTTCACCACCCTCTTAGTGAAAAAGTTTTTCCTAATATCCAGTCTAAACCTCCCCCATTGCAACTTGAGACCATTACTCCTCGTTCTGTCATCTGCTACCATTGAGAACAGTCTAGAGCCATCCTCTTTGAAACCCCCTTTCAGGTAGTTGAAAGCAGCTATCAAATCCCCCCTCATTCTTCTCTTCTGCAGACTAAACAATCCCAGCTCCCTCAGCCTCTCCTCATAAGTCATGTGCTCTAGACCCCTAATCATTTTCGTTGCCCTTCGTTGTACTCTTTCCAATTTATCCACATCCTTCCTGTAGTGTGGGGCCCAAAACTGGACACAGTACTCCAGATGAGGCCTCACCAGTGTCGAATAGAGGGGAACGATCACGTCCCTCGATCTGCTCGCTATGCCCCTACTTATACATCCCAAAATGCCATTGGCCTTCTTGGCAACAAGGGCACACTGCTGACTCATATCCATATTTCTGAGTTGGAAGGGTGCTAGAAGTTGGGGAATCTGCTTAGCTGATAGTGCCTTCTGCAAACCAATTTATACGCTAGCTGTGACAGTGGTTGCATGATGCTTGGAAGTAGGATATTCCCAGGAAAGAGAATAAGAAACTAAAGTGTCCTTGCACATCTTCTGCTCAGTCACGCGTGTCTCTGTGTTCACATTCATTCAAAACTCTCTTATGTGTAGTTTAGAAGATGGCTGAGATGTGCCATATGTACATAAATGGGAACGTTTAGAGTCTGGTTTAAGGGTCCAGTCTGCTGCTGACAGCCCTAATGAATTCAGTGGGGGTTAAAGGTGCAGGCCCACAGCCTGAGTGAGCAACTTCCATACTCAGAGTTAGAGCAAGTAGTAGAAGAAAATGTCTGAATAATCATCTGAATTCTAAGGTGAATTTTGATTTAATTCTGTTTATGACCCTTTTGTGTTTATTTGCTGCAGCCACTTGAGCACAGATTCATGCTGTATTGGTTAGTTACATAAACTATCCAATCAGGGCATACAAACAATACAACATGATATATGTAATTACCACACGCAGCTTGAATTGTGACTATTCAGATCTTGCAAATGCTCTGCAGATGAAAAATTATTCTCCGAGAGTGAAATTCCCCACTGGGGTTCAGGGACAGCACAAGACCTCTGTATGACTTAAGTTCTACATTGGAGCTGCACAGGGCTCTGCTGGTACAGCAACTGTATATGGGTGCTTAACCACACTCTATGCACACGGTCAGATTAAGGCATAGGCACCATAGGGCTAAGCCTACAACCTTAGCTCCTGGAATCATGGGATTATGTCAGAATCTCAGTTTTCGTGTATTTTAAAAAAGTAAAGTTTCTTGCCTTCATGGTTGCAGAGAAAAATCTCAAAAAATATGACCTGAGAGTAACTGATGCAGCAATGTGTGCTTCAGTCTGCAGACAATCTGAAATAATAGCTTTCAGGAGAGAACTGTCCATTATGTGGCTCCAGTCTCCTCCAAAACAGGCATGAAGGGGCTGTACCCTCTATCCCAAGTGATAGGCTGGAAATGACAATCAGAAAAGGGAGAGGAGCCCCACATCCTGGCAGGTCCTATGTTCAGGGGATGGATTTAATCAACTTTAAAGTGGTGGGGGCTCACAATTCTGAAATGCGATTCCCTCAGAGCCACAGTGCAGGTACTTTCAGCCACCTCTCGGATTCAGTCCTTCTCTGCACAGAGTTCCCAGGGAAAGTTCTCTTGAAGCCATGGATGTTCTTTGCTCATAACATACTTTTCCAATCCAAATAAAGTTCTTACGAGTCATTCTTCAGAAGAGATCCAAGATTCCTGGCTCCTAGGTGGGATTTTAAAGGCCCCATGGGAAATTCTTGAAACCCTGTACTCTCTAGCACATGCTCAGAACAATTTTTAAGAGGCAGCATTCTGTACCAAAAATCCTTCAAAAACTATGTCAGTGCAAGGACTTTTTATGCAAAAGCAATAGTTATTAAGAGTCTAGCTTTTAGCTCTCCGAAGATTTGGACATTCATCCTCCCCCCACAACACAGCAGAGGATGAACATGTACCAGAGAAACTTGGTGTTATTGCTGAATGTCTCACCCATGTCCCTCTTGTTGCTCACACATCCAGGTGGAAAGATCTAATTTGCTAACACGTGTTTTCCAAATTATTGCAATCAAAATTAAATATTTATAAAAAAAATTAAATGTGATTTTAAAAGAGAAGCCGTTTGCACAAGTGACCAAGACATCAGTTATTCCCCATCATCTTTTCACACAGTGCTACAGGATCTTAAACTTTTGCTCCCTCCACCCCCATTAGATGGCCAGAATATACCGTGTGTAACATTCCTTCAGCACCTCTAATAGCACAACACTTCTTCATACTGCGCTGCAGCTAGTAGGGGATACAAATCCCCCGTCTTCTGACTTACAAGTAAAGGGGCTCCCAACTGAATCACACCAACTCAACATTGAGGCCCTCATCTAGCAAAGCACTTAGGCATGTGCTTAAGTTTACGTAAATGAGTTGTCCCAATGAGTCTACACACATCCTTAAAGTTAATCACGTGCTCAATTGCTTTGCTGGAATAGGTCATAGGTGAGGAAAAGGGAAGTAGTGGCAGAGTCACAGCAGCCATCCCAGCACCCCCTCAATCCTACTCCGGCTGCCTTCCCTCCCTGAGCATGGGGGGGAGCATGGCTGGGAACACTGAACTGCTCAGATAGGGAAGTGCACCCGGTGCAGCAGATAGCACCTGAAATACTGTCTTGGGGGAGCACATGCTAATGCTTTGTTTGCCCAACTCCCCTGCAAGTCTGATGCCTGCTCTCAGCCACAATGCTCTGTGGGTGCTGCATCTCTAGAGCTTGGCCAAAGAAAAGCGGGCAGGGGGGACTTCAATCTTGAAAATGTATCCCCATTTTTAGACCAACTACCAACCTTTTCCAATTTTGATGAACTTTCAAATTTCAAAGAAAAAAAATTCGGGCTCTGTATGAACGCCCCCCCTCCCCACCCAACCAGCTCTATGCAGTTTGGCCCTACCCTCCCACCACACCTCTAGGAGCCTTATGGCCCATAGACTTTAACATGAGCCCAGTTAAACTGACCATCAAAAGATTATAATCAGGAGTGTGCAAGAGACTCCATTACTCATTTCTTTCTAACAATAATGATTTCTAATATTACAATTTCTAATGTTCAATAAATGAGTTTAATTTCTTTTTTCATACATGATCTTAAAATGAGATTTTTAATTTTTTTATTTATTCCATAAACAATATAACAAAACTCAGCAAGTTAACAATATGACGTTTTCACCATACAGAGTCAGTCACAAATATTTAAAACCTTTGCAACAAGAACAACAAAACCAAAAATATTACAAGAATAATTTACAAGAGGATCTATAAAACAGCGAAGCGCTCACAAATTTCCAGTTTCCTTTACACAATATCACTACACTCTTTCACAACATTTCTTTTTATTACAAAATTCCCAACAAAAGTTTAATTTTTTTCTTTGTATTTTGGTTTTTAAAACCAGAAACTTTTAAGTATACATCCTTTTATTAACACCCGGAGGTGCAAAAAAAAGGAAACCTCACACATACAAACACTTCACAGCACTTTTCTAAGAAAAATATACACTTACAAAATATTTTACAAATTGGCACACTTAAAAATATACAAGATTTTGTAGGCGTCTTAGAGTGATCCTTAAGAATTATACTTCAATTGACTCTACAGAATATTTATAAAGCTTATTCTAAAAGAAAAAAGGCAAATAATTTCCAAACATGTTAAAACTGTAGTGTAAAATGTTAAACAGAAATGGATATGTTACATTCATAAAAAGGGCCATTTACTATTTCTGAAATGCTCAAGCGGGATAAAAGTTATTTTAGCACCATAAAACAGTAGCAACTTACTAAAAAGAGGTGCCTCTAGTTCTATGGAAGTTAACTTAAGGAGCAGTACATTCAAATCTCTGTAGGCAGCAGTCAAAATGTCTACAGCCAGTGCTGCAGGCAGTGAAACAGAGCATCTCCTTAGATTTTTACCCTGCTTCCCACTGGGAGTAAAAGACAAAAGGAATTTAACTGGTATCTTTCTTTTTTTATTTTATTTTTAAAAAATCTTCCCTTTGTGCTTTTGAAATGTACATTTTTCTATCGAAGGGCAGCAGTGAATACAAATTTTATTTCTTGTTTCCTTTTTTCACCAAGTCTTCAAAGGCTCAGCAAATGTGTCTAGCAATCCAACTATCATGTGAGATTGAGAGCACCCTCCTTTTTATAGATCCAAATTCTCTTAGATGGCTGTTACTCCATTGTCATTAGTGTCACTTGTTTACCTGAGAAACAGATTTTAAAAGCCTTGCTTCTACCACAGACATTGTACGTTATTTATTTTTTGCATTATTTTACACACAAAGATAAGGAGGCACATTCTCAAATAAGATGTCAGTGGCTTGAGCCATGCAACTTCCACAAGACTTTCTGGAAGTTGCACAGGAAAAGTCCAGTGCACTGACTTGAGAAAGTACAGCCCAAGGGCCTGATCCTGCACTAACTGAAGTCTATGGACCTGGTTCTCTTTTCATTTACACCCACTTCAATGGAGTTCTGACTTACACCATTGTAAGGCTTTGATCCAGCAAATCAGATAAGAATGCTTTAAGCATGTGACTAGTCTCATGGGACCTGTCATGTTTGGTCAAGTACTTAAAGTTAAGCACGTGCTTAAGTGCTTCACTAGACTGGGGCCTAAGTGAAAGACGACTCTAATCCAATGGGTGCCAATGCTGAAACTGCTGAAAATGTCTTTATTTGATTAATGGTAGATTGAGCTATAATACCAGAAAATAGCTTTTTAAAAACCATGACTTTTTAAACAAAAAAGTTACGCCCATGGCAACTGTTTCACAAAGCAAGTATCAGCCACCTGATCCCAACACTATTTTTTCCTTCCCAAGGGTTTAGGCCTTGATCAAGCAAGATATAAAAGCACATGCCAAAGTTTAAGCACCGGAGTAGCCATATTGGCTGTAATTTGAACTATTCACATGGTTAAGTCTGTTGCTGAATCGGGTTCTAATTCAAGATTTTGGTTCCTTATTCAAGAAACACTATGCTAAAAGGGGGGAGGGGGCGCAAGTGATGGAGAATACATAATTTTATGCTTTATGACTCAAGTTCCCCATTATTAATCTTTTTGTCTTTACAAAACCTCTATATGCAAGTACCACTAACAAAACTAGGGACATTGGGGGTCGTAATTTAAAATCAGGTTGTTGTGGGCATTTATTTTGAAAAGAAATATTCCTCAGTGTATTTACAAAAAGAAAATGGAGAATTTCCCTATGAATGCAGGAGGCACCAATCCTGCTAGAACCAGGATTAGCAAGCAAATGCACCATTTTCCTCACCTTGACTCTGTCCAGCACAGGGATTTTTCTCACTTCAATTCTTGGAATTGGAATGAGAGCAAATGAAATTGGGCCACATTAAACTGACCCAGTTTATGCCAATCTAAGCCAGGCTAATAATGGGAATGGGTCCTTTTAAATTGGGTTGTTTATCCCTTTATGTATTCTAATTTATCTGATGATTATAACTCACCAAAACTGAAATCTGCCAGAGTTGCAGTACAGCGCATCGTAAGAGAACAAGGATACTATACAATTTATATAGCATCCTTCATACAAAGGATCATAAAATGCATTGATAGTAAGAGTCAAACAAGATACACTGAAAACAGGGACTTCACGACAAGCTGTAAAAGGGAATGGCTTGGTGGCTTGTAGTGAACATCCCACATTGATGAGCCAAAACAAATAAAATCGTGGAACTGTAGAGGATCCTGAGGAGGCAGACTAAAATGATGCAATGTGGAGATGGGAGGGAATATAAGGAGAGGGAAGGGTGGAGTGAATCCTTGGAGATTCCTTTAAGGGAGATTTTAAAATGGCAAGAGGCCAGTTAGTGACAGGATCCTGGAGAGGGGATTCTAGCTGCAATATTTTGGACCTTCCAGAATTTTTGAGTGTAGGAGTATGCAAGAGGGAAGTGCGCTAATCAGGATAATAGAATAATAAGTGGTGAAGGCAGGAATGAGCTTTTTGACAAGGAATAAGATAAAGAGATTATGAAAATGTTCTCGAGGTAGCTTTAGGCAGGTGCACAGAAAAGGTAAACAAGGGTAGAGGACAAAAATTTGGTTCAGGGATAATTCCAAGATTTCTGGCTTTGGAAGCCAAGTGAAGGGGTGAGTTAGCAGAGGGATAGTAGAGTCACAGGCAAAGCAGGGTCAATATTTTACCCCAAGGACTTTTGTTTTTCAGGCATTCAGTGGCACAGTCTAAGGATGACAGAGTCAAGGAGGCCAGAGAGATGGGAGACAGAAGGCTGAGAGAGTGAGTCAAGGGAGATGGAATCTGCAATTAATACTGTACTGAAATGTAGGGTAACTGAGTATTAATGGAATTTGCAAGATACAAAACAATAATTGATATGTGTTATGTACTGTATTATTGTCCTATTGCACATTTCTCAAATGCCATAAATATTGCTGTATGTTTCAGTACAGTGTATCTTATTATGAGTCACATAATTGTATGTTAAATACATACAACACAATGAAGACCAACAGAAATGTGCTTTCAAATGGCAGGTCTGAGTCAATGGGCAGGGAACTGATATTTCCTAGAACTGGGTCTGACCCTGCTCCATAGGAGCAGCAGCCTAAACATCCAAAATAGCAGTGATCACAGGTTCCTACCCCTCCCACCCACCATGTGCAGAATGGGAAACAGCTCTAGAAAACCTTAGTTAGCAACCCTTTATTTTATAGAGCAGTTAATCTCTGATTACCACATAAATACAAAATACAACAGTGACTTTGTAATTACATATGGCTGGACTATCTCTTCGGGATCCAGATGTGGACGGGATCCTTTGTATGTGAATGTCTCCAGCTGTGACATTGATTGAGAGAAAGAGTGCTGCCTCTTCCCACACAGCTCCAGGGCACCAAGGATATGGAGAAGGGCAGGGGACTGGTTGTACTCTGTGACTCTATTCTCTGCCACAGTAGACATCCAAGTAGGAATTAATACTGTTTAGCAGGGCTCTGAGTTCCCTTCCAGGTTGCTACTATGTAGCCACAAGGGGAGCCAAGTAATGGAAACATGGCTTAAGCAAAGCCATGCACCTAAGGGTGGGGGCCAGCAGAGCTATCCCTGTAGAGAGCTTTTGCTTTAGCAGTTCTGGGGTCCCTTAGACCTCACTCCCCACTTGCTGGATTTTCTGTGGGATGCTGCACTCTAGCTTGGGTCCCATAAATCAACAGTTACTATGAGATTGCAGAGCTACCATAATCTGATCCAGAGTCACTCACTCCAGGCAGAACTATAATGTTATTTTTCAGGACAAATCAACCAATATGATACTTTCAGAGTAATTACAAAGCAGATTAGTTGTTAAGTAAAATAATGTTATTAAAGAGATTAGGCTAAACTAAAACCCCAGGATCTGAACAACCCCAATGCTAAGAGATTTTGGATCCAGGTCAGAAGTTTGCAACTCAGTCCCATCTCTAATTCTCAATACTAATAAAGTGGGGAATAATTTAATATAAAAATGTATAGCCACCTCCAACTCTGCCATTAATATTACAGAAAAAAACCTGACTATATCAAAACACTTCCATGTACTGCAAACACAAAGTCTATCCCTATCTACTTTGAAATGCCACCTCAATACTCATGAATAGGTTGAGGAAGTGATCTCCTATTAGATTGCTACTAAGGCCCCTCTCCTTGTACCCATAATTTTCTATTGCATAAATATGTGACCTTACTTTCCTCTGCTCTCATTAGCTCCCCAGTTAGCAGGTCTCTTGCATATCAAGGTTTCATAATAAATCAGCAGCAAAATGCACAGGCTCTTAGTTGCACAAGGAAAATAAGTGAATTTTTGTTTTGTTTTTGTTTTCTCTTGAGGTGAGGGCATGGTGGGCTACAAATAAGGCCTTCTGAAAATACTTTTAGCATTCAATACTTATCACTGTCTTCATATAGTCCAGTCATGTATGATCTGGCCTCGATTTGGTGAGATCACAAATATTTCTGTTTTCTCTTTTATTATGTACCGAGTCAAAGAAAAAAATTGTTGCTTGAAAATTGTTTTCAAACAATATTGGCATTGCAAAGTTAAACCCTTAGAAAACACCAAAGCTGTGAAATGAGAGCACTTCTGACAGGATCAGCATAAAAATGTTTAAGAAACTTCTCAAAGAAAAGTAAATAGCAATAAATGTATGAAATGTAGTAGTTCTAATTTTATAATTATTTTAGAATTTATCCCAGGTTATTATAAAATATATAAAACTGAGATACAAAGTATCAGCAATATAACTTTGCACTTTAAATGATCTTCAGCTACAGGTTTTGCTTTAAGAAAACAGACACTTGAAAAGCAGCTGTTCTGTAGTCTCTACATGCAGACATTTGAGTCCCTGTCAAACTTACCTTGAGTGATTTTCTGAATTCCTCCAACATTTCAACTTTCTCCTATAATGAAACTCAAAATTTCATCATTATGGTTTTTTTGCTCATGTTTCTAAAGAAAGGACATTAAAATTTCCCAGCTTCCGTTTTAAAGTTTTTTTTTTTTGTTTGTTTGTTTTTTTTTTTTTGGTGAGCTTTAAACCACAGGGCAAATCCATGAAATGAGGTAAGTAAATTTGGCACACTTTTAGTTATGTCCATAAAACTTTTGGTAAGTTGTATAAGTGAACAACATCATTTTCACTGTGAGTTACAGGTGCTTTCAAAGGGGGGTGGTTAATACATAATCACTGGAATGTTTATAGTAAATCAAAAGGCATAGTTCCAGAAAACACTCACAACCCAATGTTGATAGAGAAGTAAAAATATGTACAATACAGTCACTTGTTCATAGTTTGGCACAATTTTTGTTGTTGTTGTGGGTAATAGTGCATAAACTACTGTACAACAGTATGACTTTTAAAAGTCTTTCACAGAGAATACCAGATTAGGTTTGCTTTCAAAGAATAGATTCCCACAATTTCAAACTCTTCATTTTAGCACTTACATTTCAACATACCACAAGGCATATTTTGAAAGAAACAAACAAAAACCAAAAAAACCAAACATCAAACGTCTTTCTAGAAAAAGGAGTCTCTTCTTCAAACACAGGTAAAACCAAAAATGTTGTTTCTGCTTTAAGAAGAATGTAGTCTGATTCCCTGCAGAAAAATCAAACATTTTATGCCATCTTAGTTAGCTTGTGTGGAGCCACCACAATAGGATCATATGCTCTAAACTCTGATACAGTAGATGACGCTTTATGATATAGGTTATGATATAAACAGCAGAGGGGGCTAGAAAGCACTCAAAATTGCCACATGAAGCTCAATTATGAATGAGTTTTCATTTTCAAACTAAAGAGCCTTTAGTTAGATATCTTGGCTTTTGGATGCATAACCTCTTTTTAGTGTTTTGTTTTATACAAAATGTTCAAAAAAGTCTTTCCTTTTCAAAATAATTAAAAAGAGCATGTAATTGTTTTGTTTTTTTCAATAAATAAGTAATTAAAAACTGAAGAAGCCAAACAGCAGAAAAGAGTAGCCTTGTTAGTTTTTTAACCCCAGCCAAGCCAGAAAATGGGTCATTCTTTTAGGTAGCTTGCAAGTAATAAGTATTTTCATGCACTTAAAAAAAAACTGTAAAAGGGTAATGTCTCTTTCATGCAACTCTTGCTTTCAGGAAGGAAAAAATGAGGAACAGCGGGCTTAGCAGGTAGTAGGAAAGTTAAGGGTGCATTCCAGCCAGTTTGGTGCAGCATTACCTCAGTTTTTCAAAAGAAGCTGTCACAGATGGGTCCTTATGGGTCTGTTCACGGTCTGTTCGCTTTACTTTACAGTTCTCATCCCTCAGTGATTTAGAACTTGATTTATGACGGTACAGCTTTTTATGGGTAGGTCCATTATTGCCTAAAGTGCTCAGGTTACTATAGCTTTTATCAAAAAAGGGAGAGTGAATGTCTATATTGTACCCAGTTGAACAGTTGGGGCGACTGGGATCACAAGTTGTGGCTTTGCCATTATTTTTGCTTGAGCCCTTGTTGCTTGACTTGTGATTCTTCGCAGTTCCCGGGGAACTACCATTTCCCTTTTTCTTGGACTCTTGTGATGTCCCTGCCAAAATTTTAAGAGTTTTCAATTTCAGGCTGTTAGATTCAGGCGACCGAAATATATCTGGGACGCTGTTATGGCCTACAGGCCCCCACAAGGGTTCAATTGAGGCCATCATAAATCTCTGAACATCTGCCATTCCAGATGCAATGTTAGATAAAATATTGGAAGGTTCCTCAAATTCCCTTTGATCATCATCAAGGAGGTTGTTAGTGTTTGCTATGCTAGTTTCGGACCAGCCTATACTATTGTCTTTTCTTAGTGACCATTCACCGGATAGTCCATTATGCTTCGCTATCTTTACAGAGGTTGGGCTGCGGTGCTGAATGCATTCAGCTAGTGCCTTTGTTGTAGAGGCTGTATTATTTAACTGATTGACTGTCCTGCTGCCAGCTGCTTGAGCCTTTTCACCATTGACTCCAACTGCATTTTTCCCTTTCCTTGTTGACTTGGGAGTCTGCCTGGAATTCTTACTTTGTGGTTTATCAGTTCCTTTGTTAGTTTTAGGAGATTTTTTCCTAGTGTTTTTCTGGGGAGAACTTTGGTTTGTACCTACATTCTTGCTGGATGAACTTTTCCTCTTAGATTTTGACACTTTGCTATTGGTGCTAATTTGACCAGATGGCTCATTAAATGTTGACAAGCATGGACTTTTTTCAAGGAGGCTAACAGAATCTTCATCATTGAACATATGGAACTGAAACTGATGATTATTTAAAGTAAACCCACTATCTGCCTGATCTTGGGTCTGGAGAACCCCACAGTTCCACTTGACCTTATCAGTATTGCTTAGCACAGTCTGAGTGGTCTCCTGAAAACCTTTCAGATTACTTAGCGATTTGGTATCTGACACGGTTATCTGAGGGGAAAGGTTGGGGGTGTCTGGAGGAGACATTTCCGAAAGCGATGACTGACGGAACTTATCAGGTGTGAAGTTGGAGATGTCTAAAAGGTCCGTAGACTCTTTCAAAGGGGTTATTTCATCTATACTTTGTTGGATCACTAGCTTGGGACTGCAGTGGGCCAAGAAATCATCATTAATATCATCTTCACCATCCTTTTCACAAGACTTTAGACTTAAAGAACTGTAATTGCTCGAACTAACTGACAATGAGCCCACTGAATCAAAACTAATGAGTCTGCCATCATCTGTACTTAGTGTACCTCGTTGGAAATGAAAGCGCGCTTCTCCATTATTAAAATGACATGACTGATAAGAATCATCAGACTGCACTTGTTGGTTATCCGGCACATATTTTTTTTGGTATAGCAATTTGCTGCTATTCAGATTTACTTGACTGTATCCAGAGGCTGGGAGGTTGTCTGCTCCTGCTGAGCCACCAAACTCATTTGATAATGCAGAAGCCTCTCTCATGTCACTTGTAAATTCCTGACGGTTGCTGCTAGCAGCCTTGTTTGCTGGCCACATGCTACTGAAGTTGCTGTGCTCAATTTCTAAGTGGCCAGGTGACTGCTGCAGTTCAGATTCAGAAGGCGGGGACAGCACACAACTCTGGGCTGTCTGCAGAGCAGAGAACTGCTTTTCTGCCTGAACAATGCTAGGGAGGGAACGCTGCTGTTCATCAGGATGCTGGGTGAAGTATGAGATACCAGTGTTACTTGACAAATCAGAAGCATCTAACAATGTCTGCAGATACCCGCCAGGGATCAGGGGTACATTGGTGGTGATATTAGCAGGTGGTAGAGGCTTGTCTGGAGAGCAGGTGGCTGGCAGGAAAGTAGAATTTTTAGCAGCCTTATCCTCCTGGCACTCAGAAATATGGGAGGTTTTTGAAGCACAAGGAATATTTTCATCCTTCAAACTAGCTGCTGTGTCCTGATTTTCCAAAGCAGGGGAGATTTCTCCCGTATTTGTGGCAGCTTTGATTTTCTTGCATTTCAATCGGGCTTCACTTTTGAATTTGATTCGGCGTAGCACTTTCCTCTCTGTCCCCTTATATTCCCTTTCCTGTGATTTGTACTTCACTGAGGCAATGCCTGTGATGTCATTTAAATGTAATCCATTTGCACAGCTGGGGGTAGTGATGGCTAATGTCTGCATCCCTTTCAGGCCTGCATCCTCTTTACTGCTGCAAGGCTGCTTCTGATCAGAGGAGCAGGAGCCAAGTTTGTTCACCGATTGCTCAATGGCTTTAATTCTTTGAATCCTGTGCCTGTTTGCTAATTTGCATTTTCGCTTTCTTGGGTGAGGGAGGAATGAGACATCCGAGCCATTAAGATAGAAATTCTGTTTGTGGTAAAGAGACGATCTAAGATAATCCATCCGGCTCTGCTGCCTCTCTTGCCAGAAGCCCTTCAGTGGGGCCAGTTTTTCATACTTGCTGAGCAGTTCCTCACTTAGGGTAACAGTTGTCTCATTGGCATTGACTTTACTGAGCTTCACCAGCATATGCTTCTCCCCTTTAAATCTGTTAATGATGATGTACTTGATGATAACGGGGGGCTCCTTGCGAGAGACTTTTCGCCTTTTCTTTGGGCACCATTCATCGTCATCTTCCTCTTTGGGTCCATCCGGGAGCCATTCTTTCTTATCCAGAATCTTCTCACTCTCAATGGAATCCACATCGTACAAGTAATCATCGCTGTATCGTACTTTTCTCTTTGCCCGCAGCCCATAGTTCTGCTGAATGAAGGAATTGGAATGTTCCCTGGACAGATACCTGCTACAATCCTTTATATCCCGCAGCACATCATCCGAGGACTCTGTGCAGGTGCTGTCATCACTGAACTCCCCGGAGTCCTCTGTGGAATTCACAGAGTCCAAGAAGTGGCTCCTTTTAGAGCCTATATACTGCACCACCTCTGTACTGTTGCAAGTTTTATTTAAGGCAGCTTTCTCCTTCTCCTCCTCCCCGTCCTCCTCCTCTCCATCCTCCTCTTCCTCCCCCCAAATGATGCCCTCTTCAGATTTGAATTGGGAAGGATCAGCCCCACCACCAGCCCCCCTCTTGAAGGTGCTCTTGTTGTCCCTTTTAGTGCAGTTGCCAAACACGCTGGGAAAGAAGTTGAATTGGGCATCCTCTTGCAGGGCATTGGTCTTCTCCCTCACATTGTCTTGGAAAGATTCATATCTAATCTTTAAGGAGCAGACGTCACTTCCCAAGGTTGAATCATCATCATCAAACATATAATTATCCACATCTTCCTCAGAAAACAAGTTTACAGAAAGCTCATTTTTGGAGCAAAGGTCCAGCAGCTCAATTTTACTTTCACTAATGAAAGATTCGAAATAGCCCCACTCCTGGTTGGGATTTGTTAGCAAAGGTTCCTCACCATTGCATTTGTCTGATAGTAATCCCTCGTAATAATTTTTCTGAGTGGGGTCCTCTGAATCACTGTCAGATTTCTCTGCATCTCTTTTGTCTGCTGCCCTCGATTTATGCATAGGGAAGCTTAAAAGCTGGTCTGAAAGCAGCTGATCCCCATATCTCATGGTTTCTCCTGTGCTCATGCAGTGAATCCCTATATCAGAGACTGAACAGGTGTCATAATCCCTATTTATATCACCCACTTTCAAGCTTATTCCCGGCTCTGCATCAATGCCGTCCTTTGATTCAATAAAGCAGCCTAGACAAGTCCGGCTTGGCTGCATCAAGCAGTCACCAGTCAGAGCTGACATGCCTCCGGGCTCCATAATTGTGAATGGAGCCTTCTCACAGTCGCCTGGCAGAGACCAGGAGCTCATGCTCTTTGTAACACAAGATGTAAGAGAAATAGCGTGTGCGGACGAGTCATCTGAAGTGTTCTCAGGTACATCAGTGAGTCTCAGAGGAGAAGGAGGGCTCAACAAATAGGGCTTCTTTGAAGTCAGAGGAGGCAGCACTCGGTGGCACACTTGATTTTCCTTCTGAGCTATTGTCAAGGCTGAAAATGTAACCGCAGTATCTGCAGCAGTGCAAGGCTTCTCATCACTGTCTGGGTCATGTGATTCTGGAGGAATTGAAAGAAAAAGGGAGAGTGGAAGAGAAGGAATAAGAGAAAGAGAATTAGTTTAACAACCTTGGGATTCTGATCTGATTATTTTCCCCTCCTCTTGCTATGTTTTGGGAGATGACTTTTGCAAACAAACAAATTCTTTGAAAAACAGCAGTGTCTTGCTTACAAGACTGCAATGTTTAATTTGTGTAACTAATTGATTTTGTGATGTACAAAAAATGCAAACATACTACCCCTTGTAGCCTCCTTGCGCATGAACAGGGTTATATTTAAAATACACTGATACTTGTTTATTTAAAAAAAATACATGTTGCTAAGTGGATACTGTTATGTCAAATCTGGGTAAAATGTAGGTTGTAAAAAAATCAATGTTCAACAGAAATGTTCCTATTAACATTTAAAAAAATGTAATTGCAATGGAAATAGGTACTTAAATAAATATCTTGCAGATGTGGATTGCAAACACATCTGCAAATTGTCAGTGCTCAAGAGTTAGAAAGTTACCCTGATTTAAAACTGGCATTGTTCAAGCTGAGAGAAATGCAAAAAGTAAAACAAACATCATAAAGAGATAGAAGTAAATTTGATTTTTAAAATTCTTTTCATTTTTGTAATCAATAAGATTCTTTTATAGTGACATAGGTAAGGAATTATTTTAAATAAGATTTTTAACCTGATAGTGTCCCTTTAAAGAAAAAAATTATAAATATAGACCTTTGATATCGAGAGAGAATTTAATTTGTTGTATCCTTGAACATGCATTGATATCTGAGCAAGAAGAAAAATGATAAATATATATATACACACACACACAAAATGAATGGTCTCTTCTATTAATGTGGAGACAGATTCTGATACCCTTACTTATGTTCAGTCATCACTTACATCTTAGGTAGGTCTACTGTAATCAACTGGACTACTCAAGGCATAGGGGTCTACTTAATACTAATGAGGGTGGCAAGAATCTGACCCATACTGAAGTACCAAATACAAAAAGATGTAACCGACAATGCGTCTATAAAAAAAATTTGTGAGTCTAGTGGAAATAGTTCAAAGTGCCAAGAAAAGGACAAACACTGTAAAAGGACTTGTGCATATGGAGAGATTTGGCATCCAAGCAATCTACTATAGTCACCTTTATCAAGAATATTTATTTTACACTGAAACTGATGAGAAAACTAATTTAATGTATTTATGCCAATTTGCACTAGCTGAGGATCTAGCCCATAATGTGTTTATGTAAACACCCAGAGTTATAAAATACAATATAAAGTAAAGAACAAATGTGTTACTGCACTGTTAATGAGGAGAAAACTAGGACACAAAAGTCAAGAAACTCAGAAGATGAAGGTTTTCAAGGCAGCACTAACTCAGGCACATCACACACTTGTGAATCTGTTTAGTAACTTGTGCATCTGTTTAGTAACTTGTAGGCAAAATTCTGGGGCTGTTGGGAGGTCCCACTGCAGGGGTCAAGATAGAAATCTCCTTATCCCTCTGCACTCTCTGCAGACTAGCTCTGCAGTGACGCAGGGTATGTCTACACTTAAAAAGCGGCAGCGGCACAACTGCACCTGTGTAGCACTTCAGTATAGACACTACCTACGCGGATGGGAGGGGTTCTCCCGTCGGTACAGGTAATCCACCTTCCCAAGAGGCAATAGCCTGGTCAGAAGAATTCTTCCATCAACCTAGAGCCAGTCTACACCAGGGGCTAGGTTGGTACAGCTACATCTCTCAGACCAGGCCTCCGTCTGCAGGTGCCTTGAAGAAGTAGTATGGCCAGGGGATCTCCCATTCTATGGATCTATTGATATACAAAAATCTCTAGGGAGAACAGTGGCCTGTGGCTAATATTTCTGACAACATCCAGCAGTAGTGGCCTTAGGAGCACTGCTGAGCCAACAACTGCAGGATGGGGTTGAGGGTTCTGGACCTCAAGGCAGGTCTACACTGAAAACTTACATCAGCAAGTCTCTGATAGAGTCTATGTCTATCATAGAGTCTATCATAGAGTCTATGTCTCTGACCTAACCCACCGGGGTAGACAGCACAATGCCAACAGAAGAATTCTTCCATCAAAATAGCTACCGCTTCTTGGGGAGATGGATTAACTACAGCGACGGGAGAACCCCTCCCCCTTTGCCATTGTAGGGGTCTACATTAATGTGCTACAGCGGCAGCTGTGAAACTCAGTGTGAAATTGGAATGGGATCAGAATCAGGCTCGAAGAGCTTAAGGCAGCTCCACACAATTGGCAGTCTTAAGGGCTGAGCCACCTTTAGCTTTAAAGCCTTAAGCAGGTAAAGGCAACCTAAACCTAAAGCGATTTGGCATGCACCCCACCTTCCAAGTAACGCTACCTTCGGGGCCCTGTGAAAATGGAAATGGAAATGTTTTACACACACACAGGCACATTACATTCCACCTTTAAACATATATAGCTTTAAAGCTACTGAACTGATTTCCCTGAAATGTGGTTTACTTTTCCTTTTTTAGAGAGAACTAAAAACAATTTTGAGTTCCTCACTTGAGCCATTTCTGAGTTTGAGGCTGCAAATATTTCAATTGGATTATATAGGAATGCAACTTTTGGGCCAGCTCCCATAACTTCAAAACAAATGAACAAATTCAGCTCCAACTTAAAAAAAAAATCAACTTTGAGCTGACAGTAAGCATGGGAAATTGAAGCCAAAAGGAATATGTCTGTGAAAGTTACAAGGACATGAACAAGGGAAGTTAAAATGACAACGGGAACTCGGTTTTAAAACATTCACTACCACCTATATCATCTCCATTTTTTAGATCTACATCTGTAAAAATGAGCTTGACCCCTGTGAGGTGCAAATCCTGAAAAATGGATTTTCCAGGGACTGTATGGTACTAAAGTCAAGATCATATTCAATTAAAAGGTGTATTTACTCAATGGACTATAGGGACTTCAATGTACAGAGTGGCTGAGAGCCAAGAAGAGCATTTCTGGCTTTTGTCACAGTTTTTCGTCACAATTTTAATATTATTTCAGTATTTTATGGTAACATGTTAACTCAAAAGCTGAGTAAAAATACATTAGCCCAAATACTCATCTATAGCCAAAGAGAGTACAGTATTGCTGCGGAGAGGGAGGGGTGCAAAAGGGGCCTCCTTTGCACTCCCCAAGTTCTCAGCCTGTTTCATGCCAAGTCAATCACTAGCTGTAAGTTAGAGCTACCTAAAGGCTACTCTAAATTACACTGGATGTCAGTGTCCCCAGTGGGTCAATAAAGCAGTGAGGGATTGGCAGGATATAGAGAAGCCCTGGCTACCATCATAATGAACATGCAAACATAAGAACGGCAATACTGGGTCAGATCAATGGTCCATCTAGACCAATATCCTATCTTCTGACAGTGGCCAGTGCCAGATGCTTCAAAGCGAATGAACAGAACACGGCAATCATTGAATGATCCGTCCCCTGTCATCCACTCCCAGCTTCTGGCAGTCAGAGACTAGTGATACCCAGAGCATGGGATTGCATCCCTAACCATCTCAGCTAATAGCCATTGATGGACCTCTCCTCCATGAACTTCTTTACTTCTTTTTTGAACTGTGTTATAGTTTTGGCCTTCACAACATCCCCTGGCAATGAGTTCCACAGGTTGACTATGTGTTGTGTGAAGAAGTACTTCCTTTTGTTTGTTTTAAACCTGCTGCCTATCATTTTCATTGAGTGACCCGTGGTTCTTGTGAAGGAGTAAATATCACTTCCTTATTCACTTTCTCCACGCCATGCATGATTTTATAGACGTCTATCATATCCCCCCTTAGTCGTCTCTTTTCCAAGCTGAAAAGTCCCAGTCTTTTTAATCGCTCCTCATATGGAAGCTGTTCCATACCCTTCTTCCAGATCATTTATGAATATATTGAACAGTCCTGGTCCCAATACAGATCCTTGGGGGACCCAGCTATTTACTTCTCTCAACTGTGAGACCTGACCATTTATTCCTACCCTATATTTTCTACCTTCTAAACAGTTACTGATCCATGACAGGACCTTCCTTCTTATCCCAAGTCTGCTTACATTGCTTAAGAGCCTTTGGTGAGGAATATTGTCAAAGACTTTTTGAAAGTCCAATCACCTGGTACAGAAACTGATTTAAGTGGTGATAAGTTACATACAACACTTAGTAGTTCTGCAATTTCATATCTGAGTTCCTTCAGAAGGGAGGTGATGATGGCATAAGAACTGCCATGTTGACTCTAAATCACAATCCCTTACACTATAGTGATCCTCACATGGGCAAAGACACTGCCATCAGCACATAACCTGCTTTTGGTTCAGCATCAAGTAACTACACAGCACTGGAAGATCTGGGCCAAAACCTTTAGAAAATTCACTATTATACTCCAGTATTTAATTAAAACATTTTCCTATTTCTGTTTGTTTAACTGCATTTCATGGAAGTTGTATCAGATTCTACAATTCAAATCAGTTTCTATTGACAAGGTAACCATTGATTCTGCTTGGTAGGAGTAGATTAGGCACACGCATAATGGTCAGGAAATCTCTTTGTAGCTCTAGCAACTGTCACCCACTATTATTTTACAGACTGTTTGCATGTATCTGATAAAGAATAAGACTGGCTGAAACTGACATATATTCTGAATTCTTTCATGCTGGAAATCACAAACGTGTGTTTCATTTCTCACTACTCTATCAGCTAACAACAGTGCTGTTCACGTATACGTCTGGAGTTACTCTGGATTTATAGCTGTATGGAAGAGAATAGAATTTGCACCTATAGACTTATGCTATCAAAATTCATTTTGATAGGGTACAAGAATCCGAGCCTATATCACCTCACAGGATTGGGCTCTCAAAGATCCAATATGGTCAAATATCAACATTCAAAAGAATTAAAAGGCTAAACAGAAACACGCACTTAACCATTTATGTTTAAATAAATTTTAGAGATACTACAAAGAATGAAAATGCCAGTTTTTGTCGCAATGCTAGGAGCTTGAAAGCTAAATGACATCAGCAAATGCTCAGAGGAATTTTTATTTGAATCATAGAATCATAGAACTGGAAGGGTCCTTGAGAGGTCACCTAGTCCAGTACCCTGCACTCATGGCAGACTAATTATCTAGACGATTCCTGACAGGTGTTTGTTTAACCTCCTCTTAAAAATCTCCAATGATGGAGATTCCACCGCCTCCCTAGGCAATTTATTCCAGTACTTCACCACCCTGACAGGACGTTTTTCCTCATGTCCAACCTAAACCTCCCTTGCTGTAATTTAAGCCCATTGCTTCTTGTTCTATCCTCAGAGGTTAAGAAAAACAATTTTTCTTCCTCCTCCTTGTAACCATCTTTTAAATACTTGAAAATTGTTATCATGTCCCCTCTCAGTCTTCTCTATTCCAGACTAAACAAACTCAATTTTTTCAATCTTCCCTCGTAGGTCATGTTTTCTAGACCTTTAATAATTTTTGTTGCTCTTCTCTGGACTCTCCAATTTGTCCACATCCTTCCTGAAATGCGGTGCCCAGAACTGGACACAATACTCCAGTTGAGGCCTAATCAGTGTGGAGTAGAGCGGAAGAATTATTTCTCGTGTCTTGCTTACAACATTCCTGCTAATACATCCCAGAATTATGTTAGCTTTTTTTTGCAACAGTGTTACACTGTTGACTCATATTTAACTTGTGGTCCACTATGACCCCAGATCCCTTTCTGCAGTACTCCTTCCTAGGCAGTCATTTCCCATTTTGTACGTGTGCAAAATGTTCCTTCCTAAATGGAGTACTTTGCATTTATCCTTATTGAATTTCATCCTATTTACTTCAGACCATTTCTCCTGTTTGCCCAGATCATTTTGAATTATAATCCTACCCCTCCCAGCTTGGTATCATCCGCAAACTTTATAAGTGTACTCTCTATGCCATTATCCTAAATCAATGATGAAGATATTGAACAGAACCAGAACCAGAACCAATCCCTGTGGGACCCCACTCATTATGTGCCCTTCCAGCCTGATTATGAACCACTGATAACTCCTCTCTGGGAACAGTTTTCCAACCAGTTATGCACCCAGCTTATAGAAGTTCCATCAGGTTTGCAAGCAAGCATAGCACTGAAGAATACTTTTGATTAGTTATTGCTTTTGAAAGGAACTATGGAGCAGTTGAAAATGACCAAAGACAAAGCTAGATACAGGAAATTTTGGGCATGTTCCTGAAAGATGCCAACCATTTCCCACTGATTTCAATGGGAGTTGAAATTACTCAACAGTTCTCAGGAGCATGACTTTACCAGTAGCATGTGTTTATGCACAGAAGAGGTGCCTAAAATTCTAATATGATCTTGGGACAGCAAGTTGGAGGGGCCATGCTGCCAAAATGGTCACAACAGTATGTGCAGTAACAAAAACCAATACACTCAAAAAAAAATCACAATTCAGATCTATGTGTGTGTGTGTGTGTGTGTGTGTGTGTGTGTGGGCATGCACATATGTGTGGGGAAAAAGCAGCAGTTGTTGCTTAAGGTTTAAAAACTGAAGATTCATAGCTGCAGCAACATATTTGCACAAAATATCCATCTGCCCCACTGCTCTACATTTTGAAGATGTCTGCAATACTCAGAAATTAAATACATGAACTAGGAAAATAGGTTGGCTTGCTGTTATCACTGCTGCTTCATGCGCTGTAATTAGGTTTCCTTACCATTTTCTTTCACCCCATTAATCAGGATAGTTTCATGGTCTTCTGAGGCACAATCCTTATCTTGTTGGTCATCCATCAATTTAACCTCTTATTGTTCATTCCATACTCCACTGCATCTAGCCAACCTGTACATTTCCAAAAACATAATTACAGTCATTAAAATTCCTGAAATAAGCTCACAGAACTGTGAATAAAAGAAAAAACATTACACACAGCTACTAACCCTGTTTAGGAGGACAAACACTATTTATTATAACAAAGTAGCTATCATATTTTCACTCTTCTAATCCAAAACCTCCCCCAGTCCAATGTATTTCAATGGAGTTAAAAAGAGATGTCTCCATTTTCTTCCCAAAAAAATAACAAGCATCAGTAACACAATTTCTTTGCAGTTGTTGAGGAATTTTTCACTACCACCAAGAATTTTACTTCAGTGCAAATCCAAATTTCAGTGGTTCCCCAGAGAGGATGACTTGGTTAAAATGAGTCCATTGCTGTGACTGCCAAAATGTTTCATTCAGCGGGTCACGGAGCCCAGTAAAAGATCTACTGACATATTTTCATCAAAGAGACTCCCCATATATTTAGTAAAATTTCTCTGTCATAAATTATGCATCATTTAAAGCAGTGGTTCCCAAACTTTAACAGCCCGCGAACCCCTTTCACTAAATTGTGAAATCTCGTGAATCCCCTCCTAAAAATGAAAATTTCCAGGGATTTAAGTTTAAATTTCCTCCGCACGACTCCTGCTGCTGGACCCCATTGACTGCCCCAGTCAACTGAGCTCCACTGAGCTCGGGCTGCAGGTCCTGCTGACCGCCGGGGCTCGGGCTGCCAGCCCCAACTGCCCGGCCCCGCTCTCTCTGGGGCTTGGGTTGCCAGCCCCGCGCACAGCGCTGAAGTCTGGGTGGCCAGCTCCACCCTGACGGGGGCAGGGCTCGGGCTGCCAGCCCCAACTGCCCGGCCCCACTCTCCCTGGGGCTTGGGCTGCCAGCCCCGTGCGGAGTGCTGGGGTTCAGGCAGCCGGCTGGTTCATGGGGGCAGGGTTCAGGCTGCCAGCCCCAACTGCCCGGCCCCGCTCTCCCTAGGGCTTGGGCTGTTTGCCCTGCAACTGGGTCCCACCTGCTGCCTCTAATGCCCATGTTCCTCTGGCCATCATTAGTGAAATTTTTCTGGCGAACCCCCTGTAATGTTCTGTGAACCCCAGTTTGGGAACCACCAATTTAGAGTATTTGCATGTAACTTTAGAAAGATTAACTTTTAAGTATGACAGATGCTCTACATTTTCCAGATACAGGCTGCTTAATAATGTCTCCTGCCTGTTAAACATGCATTCAGGAGATACACAGCCTCAAGTAGTAAGGGAGAAAGCTTGACTTCTTTGGAATGGGCCGCTTGCTGCGTGAGGAATCTTTGGTGGGAGGAGTACTGCAATTTGGTAAGGAGCTTAAACACATCATGGATTGACATTAAAAAAATCCATTCTGTCCCTCTCTTACGGTTTTCCGGGTGGAAGACAAATGTGCAATGATAATTCATTTCAAATAACCACAGGTTAGGGTTGCCAACTTTCTAATCGCATAAAACTGAACACCCCTGCCCCACCCCTTCTCTGAGGCTCCACCTCCTGCCCTGTCCCTTCCTCGAAGCCTCGCCCACCAGTCACTACATTTCCCCTCCCTTGGTGGCTTACTTTCCCAGTCCCTCACTCACTTTCACTGGGCTGGGGCAGGGGTTTGGGGTGCAGGAGGAGTATAGGCTCTGGGTTGGGGATGAGGCATTTGGGGTGCAGGAGGGGGCTCTCGGTTTGGGGCAGGGGCTCAGGGATGGGGAAGGGCATTGGGGTGTGGGCTTACTTTGGACGGTAGGGCTAAGGCAGGCTCCCTACCTGTCCTGGCTCTGCACTGCACCCTGGAAGTGGCCCAAAAGCTCCTAGGTGGAGGTGCATAAGTGCCTCCGCATGGCTCTTGCCCGCAGGCACACTCCCTCCCCAGCCTCCCATTGGCCATGGTTCCCGGCTAATGGGAGTGCCGAGCAGGTGCTTGGGGCGGGGGCAGCGTGCAGAGCCCTATGACCTCCCCCACCTAGGAGCCAGACGTGCTGGCCACTTCTGGGGTGCAGCGCGGTGCCAGGACACATAGGCACTAGCCTTCCTTAGACCTGCAGCACCGCCAACTGGACTTTTAACGGCCTGGTCAGAGGTGCTGACCAGAGCCGCCAGGATCCCTTTTCAACTGGGCATTCCCGTCCAAAACTGGACACCAGGCAACCCTACCACACATGAGTATAGTCGGATGACTGCACATTCAGCTATCCACACCTCACATATTTGAACTGCTTGCTTACTCATTTCAAAGCACCACAAATATGTATATGCATCTGGATGATCTCACATTCTGATCAGGTATTTGGAATGCTGCATGCTGTAATAAATGCCCCTATTTATTTGAATCTGCCATCATCTCTGGAGTGTAGTGGTGAGTCTCTAACTTGCACAGGGGCCAGTCAGCACAGGATGGAGAAGCTGAAGCCAGCTCCCTGACAGCTAACCTCCACCCCTGAGTAAATTTGTCATTCACATTGCATACCACATTTCTCCAGAAAGAAAACACTGATACAGACACAAAACACTGGCAAGCTTGGACACCATGATTCCAGGCCTTTTTAAAAAGGCACCACTAGGATTTAATTTAGGTGAGTACACGAACGACTATAAGAATGTTTTCTTAAGACATTCCGACACCAAAATTGGGAAAATTTCCCCACACGTTTGTTTCCTGAAGTTCTGTTCTACATCTTCCCCTTGGCCCTACTAATGAGCTGTATGAAAGCTGCAGACCATTGAATTGAGGGATAAGTTAACAATGGAACATCTGAAACTGATTCTCTTATTTCAACTTTCCATCAGTTGTTCTCCAAATCAGATCATCAAAAAATCCAAAATGTGCTTTTTTTCTGTTTTGTAAACCAAGGGGATGCTCCACAAGTCTTATGCGGCTTGGTATTCCTGGAGTGGAGGAAGCTGACTCCAAAGACAGAATGTGGACAGACATGAAAGCAATATTCCTCAGGTCAAATTCTGTTTGACAGGCTCAGTGTTACTGTCTCACAAAGAATGTTCTCTAAATAGTATTCATCTCACACAGCCTCTCTCTGTCCTATAGGCAATAATGATATTGCAATGTATACAGAATCTTATTGTGTAGAAAAATCCTTTGATCAGTTTCCTTCAAGGAAGCACTTGTTCCTTTTCCTATAAACTTAACCGAAAGGATAGTTAAAAATCTATGTTTAATTATTTTGCAGGGGCTGAAATAAAACGTAGGGTAGAGGAAGAAACACCCCCAAATTACAAGATTAAAATATCTGGACTACTTTCTACACTTGTCTCCTGCCAGGTAATCTGAAGGCCTAAAGCGCTAGCTGTGTTATCAGTTACTATATGTGTAGAGCCTGATTCTGCTCCCACTAGTATTAGTTTTACACTGGTGAAACTCCATTGACTTCAACTGAAATGCTACTGAGTTATGCATGTGTGAGAGCAGAATTTGTTTAATTACTCGTGAAGATGCCACCGTTTATTTTGCTTCTCCTCTAGTAGACTCGTGAGACACTTGTTTTCCCAAGTGCAGCGCATGAGTGTCCTTGACAGATATACATATGGAGTGAACCACTACCCTCTCGGCCTAGGAGGGTCCGCCACTTCTTTGCTCCAAGGCTCCAGTGTTCCCAGTGGGGGAAGTGGGCAGGCTAGTGGCAGGAGCAGGCATGCCAGGGTGAGGCAAAGGAAGCACCTCTTTCCCAGCCAGCTCTTGGTCCCACAGTGATTCACCAGAAACATATCAGATCACCGGGGATTGTGGGATCTTGTCTGTGGAAACCTCAGTTCTGCTGGGAGTCCTAAGCTGATGATTGGGCAGGAGGCTGCCCAGTGCTACAGCTGGTTCAGGGGCACAGGGCCTCTGCACAGATGGCCCTGATCTCTTGTAGATCTTTGGGGATTCTCCAGGTTCACTGCTGAGCCCTGTGGCCTGTTCCACAAGGGGCAAAACCTGCTCCCTCAAATAACTGATTGGGGATAAATTATGCAATGGGATCTTTGGAGAGATTTCCCTTTCCTCCCCCGATGCCCCTCCAGCAGGTTTTACAATACACAGTATTTTCAGGCACAGCAGTGCTGGTCTTGGGGATGTCTTGCAAGTGCGTACAGTGGATGAAGATAAAGAAAACCAATAAGCAGTGATAACCATGTCATCTAGTATCTGGCTGCTGATATATATGTCCACTGCTCGATGTGGATCTCCTGACTCAACTTTCCCACGTGCTAGCATTATCCTCTGAGGCCAAATACACCTGCAAGCATGGAAAAATCCATGCTGTAAAATAAATATTCTACTGTGGGTATGAACTGCCTGGAAAATGGAAACTGATCTATAGCTATCAAGTTAGCTTTATAAATAGAGATAAGATACACATACCTATATACATACAGAGGCCAATATTAGCTAGGTAGGTAGATGATGCGGTGGTGATAGCTGCTCCATAGTTAAGGCTGCAACAGGGTTTTAGTTTAAAGCTGAATATATGGAGGGTCAGTAGCCCTCAGATGAGACCCAGCATAGCAATTCCAATATTCAAATATCTATTGAAGTGTCCATTGCTTGTTTTTGTTGTGGATGGCAAGAGTTGCAAGAGACACAGTAGCCAGAATTGAGGGAAATCTTTTTTATGGAGAGGAGGATTAAAAACCACCACCATGGGAGATCTGATTTTCTGCAACAGAGTTGTAAATAAGTAAAAGTGTTGGAGTGAGGTCTGTATGTGCAGTTAGGTATTAGAGAAAACCTCCAGAGAAATTAATTAGGTGTCAAAGCTTCTGATGCCTCTGACAGGTCTTATAAGAATTAGGATACTTTTAATGAAACCATATACTTTAAAAAACACACCAAGTAAATGTCTCTAAGATATTTATGCACTGTAAAGTAACACAGCAAGAGAGCCCAGGTTTCCCCATAGTAAAAACAGACACTGCACACTCTGTGTTCTCATTAATACAAAGTCTTCCCTCTTCTTGGAGTGCTGTATTCATTAGGCCTTTCACAGAATAAAAAAACATGAATTGCAAAGCCCTCTCTAGCTAGGCCTCTAGGGCAGGTGCTTCTTCCCCAGGCATCAAACTGTAGCAAGTGAAAAAAGAATCAGAGCAGTCCAAAATATAGATATATTTCCTTCCCAGCTATGAGGGCTGGAGTCCTTCTTGTAGACTTTCTGACCTCCCATTTCCCTTTCTAAGCAAAGTCAGCATATTTTATACCTCCTGCTAGGTCAGCAGAAAGGGTAGCAAGGGCCATCTGCCAAGCAAATCCAACTTCAAAACCCTTTGCTGGATCTGGAGATGTTCCCATGGAAGATACAGGGATACTGAATTCTCTTCAGAGAGCAATCAGCTACCAACCTACTTGGGGCAATCAGCTACCAACCCTAAACTCCAGAGTACCCTTGTATTCAAAGAACTAGTATACCCAGTCCCAGACACAGAAACTGAATGACTTTAGTTTCCTTCTAATTTCTAAGGTTGTCATAATCATCTTTCAGCTATTTCAAGTATTCTACTTGATCCTTGATATTATAATAAATTGATATCTTGTGTGTGACTACATTTAATATTTTCATTTGCCAATAGACAGAGGATCTCAGTCTGTCACTTGTTCCATTGCAGTGTACCTTAAAATGCCTAGTATAAAAGAATTCACTTCTAATAGAGGTGGAAGAAATAAAAATCAGTGCCTTGGAACTGGAACATCTGCTTGTTTTATTTTACCAATGGCGTTGGCTTTATTTAGAACAGAGGTACCCAAATTTTCACCAGCCAGGACCCAATAAAATCGAACAGATTGCACCCACCCTCATCTTTCATCAGATGATCCAGACTGCAGAAAATACAGGTTGCAACATCCAGTTTAGCCAAGCCATTCAGATCAAGATGAACATGGTGTACTAGGAACAGTAATCTCTGTAGCCTGTATATCTGTGTTTAACCGTTGTCCAGCCATAGGCTGCATTGTAGAGCACCGTAAGCCACCTTTTGGCTACCTGATACACAACTTTGAGTTGTAGTGATTCTGGAGCATGAAGATAACCTTATAAAGCAGAAGAGCTGTTTGTGTGTAAAGTTGATATACTTGTGACTCATAATTTGATATAATTTTTGTTACATGATCATGTAGCATTTCTCAAATAATACAATATCCTACTTGTTCCCTATAATCTTAGGCACGCAAGGAGCATCTTGCAGCAGTGTGCATGCCAGACAAACAGAATCGACAAGACTCTTGTATAGGAAATGCATACAATATTCATCACATTATGCATACTTTCAACATAGAGAAATAGTTTCATTTAGATGACATAGTTGGGCCAGCAGAATTTACAAGTAAGGTAGCCTCACAGTCTTATCCCCTGAACTAAATCTGAAGAAGGCTATGCAGCTGATTAAAAATTTTGCAATCAAGTATGTAAGGTAAACTCATGGGTGCTAATAAAATGATTAAAATTCATACCTTAGAGAGAAGAGAATTTATCATATCTTATAAAAACTAAGTCAATAAAGATCAGATGCCACACATTTTTATGTAATGATGCAGAAAAATGTTGCTTTATTTAAGGAAATAGTATGTGATTGTGTAATTAAAAACATAGAGCTTGTCTACGTGAACATATAGTTCACGGCAAACTGGGGTGTGGATCTACCTCGAACTAGCTTAAAACTAGACTAGATCAAAGCAAACTAATGAACTGTTAATTTGCATCAGCAGGATCCACATGGACAGTTAGTCCATGCCAAGCTAGTGAGTGCTAGATTCACAACACAGCTTGCCACAAACTGTATGTTTGGGTAGCCAAGCCCTTGTAATACAGACACATGAGGGAGCAGAGTTAAAGTTGTGCGTGCACTTTAACTTTAGCTTTTCCTGACTTTTGAGTGCTTAACCATACAACTTTCATGATACCTTAACATAGTTTTTGGAGGGAATTTTAATTCTCTTTAAAATACAGGTGCAGGCAGATTTGTTTAGTCGGTTCCCTGCATTTGTAAAACAACAAGTGTTCTTAAGGGCTCTCTCTTCCATTATTCCATTCACGTTTAATAAAGCAGTGGACATTTGCTTTTGAGAACTGGTTCATTTTTTAAAATTTCCAAACAGCTCTATTCACAAATTTACACGCCGCAGCAATTCACCCAACTAGATGAAAGAGTCATAATGAGGTATAAAGACGCGTCATTTAATTTTATCTTTGAAATAATTTTGGTTCAGCCAGATTTTAAAGTCTGTTTTTTAAGGCAAAATACTGTGTTAGGGCAGATTGTAGCCTGTAAGAGATCAGTCCAGCTCTCCATCTGTATCCAGGTAACAATGTGGAACGCAAATATTTAAGGGGGAGGGAGGAGAGAATCTGGACAGCTGCCACAACTGCCTGGGAAGCAATGTTTAGTTAAGTCTCGGATATCACTGAAAGATGATGTGGAGATTCATAGATTCATAGATACTAAGGTCAGAAGGGACCACTCTGATCATCTAGTCCGACCTCCTGCACAGCGCAGGCCACAGAATGTCACCCACCACTCCTATGAAAAACCTCACCCATGTCTGAGCTATTGAAGTCCTCAAATCATGGTTCAAAACTTCAAGGAGCAGAGAAGCCTCCCTCCAGTCAACCATGCCCCATGCTACAGAGGAAGGCGAAAAACCTCCAGGGCCTCTCCAATCTGCCCTGAAGGAAAATTCCTTCCCGACCCCAAATATGGCAATCAGCTAAACCCTGAGCATATGGGCAAGATTCACCAGCCAGATATCCAGGAAAGAATTTTCTATAGTAACTCAGATCCCATCCATCTAATATCCCATCTCAGGGGATTAGTCCTATTTACCCTGAATATTTAAAGATCAGTTACTTACCAAAATCTCATTATCCCATCATACCATCTCCTCCATAAACTTATCGAGTAGAATCTTAAAACCAGATAGATCTTTTGCCCCCACTGCTTCCCTTGGAAGGTTATTCCAAAACTTCACTCCTCTGATGGTTAAAAACCTTCGTCTGATTTCAAGTCTAAACTTCCTGGTGGCCAGTTTATACCCATTTGTTCTTGTGTCCACATTGGTGCTGAGCTGAAATAATTCCTCTCCCTCTCCTATATTTATCCCTCTGATATATTTATAGAGAGCAATCATATCTCCCCTCAACCTTCTTTTAGTTAGGCTAAACAAGCCAAGCTCCTTAAGTCTCCTTTCATAAGACAAGTTTTCCATTCCTCGGATCATCCTAGTAGCCCTTCTCTGTACCTGCTCCAGTTTGAATTCATCCTTTTTAAACATGGGAGACCAGAACTGCACACAGTATTCTAGGTGAGGTCTCACCAGTGCCTTGTATAACGGTACTAAAACCTCCTTATCCCTACTGGAAATGCCTCTCCTGATGCATCCCAAAACCGCATTAGCTTTTTTCACAGCCATATCACATTGGCAGCTCATAGTCATCCTATGATCAACCAATACTCCAAGGTCCTTCTCCTCTTCCGTTACTTCTAATTGATGCGTCCCCAGCTTATAACTAAAATTCTTGTTATTAATCCCTAAATGCATAACCTTACACTTCTCACTATTAAATTTCATCCTATTACTATTACTCCAGTTTACAAGGTCATCCAGATCCTCCTGTATAATATCCCGATCCTTCTCCGAATTGGCAATACCTCCCAGCTTTGTATCATCTGCAAACTTTATTAGCACACTCCCACTTTTTGTGCCAAGGTCAGTAACAAAAAGATTAAATAAGATTGGTCCCAAAACCGATCCCTGAGGAACTCCACTGGTAACCTCCCTCCAACCTGACAGTTCGCCTTTCAGTAGGACCCGTTGCAGTCTCCCCTTTAACCAATTCCTTATCCACCTTCTGATGTTCATATTGATCCCCATCTTCTCCAATTTAACTAATAATTCCCCATGTGGCACGGTATCAAATGCCTTACTGAAATCTAGGTAAATTAGATCCACTGCATTTCCTTTATCTAAAAAATCTGTTACTTTTTCAAAAAAGGAGATTAGGTTGGTTTGGCACGATCTACCTTTTGTAAAACCATGTTGTATTTTGTCCCATTTACCATTGACTTCAATGTCCTTAACTAATTTCTCCTTCAAAATTTTTTCCAGGACCTTGCATACTACAGATGTCAAACTAACTGGCCTGTAGTTACCTGGATCACTTTTTTTTCCTTTCTTAAAAATAGGAACTATATTAGCAATTCTCCAATCATTCGGTACTATTCCTGAGTTTACAGATTCATTAAAAATTCTTGCTAATGGGCTTGCAATTTCAGGTGCCAATTCCTTTAATATTCTTGGATGAAGATTATCTGGGCCCCCCGATTTAGTCCCATTAAGCTGTTTCAGTTTCGCTTCTACCTCTGATATGGTAATATCTACCTCTATATCCTCCTTCCCATTTGTCATGCTACCATTGTCCCCAAGATCCTCTTTAGCCTTATTAAAGACTGAGGCAAAGTATTTGTTTAGATATTGGGCCATGCCTAGATTATCTTTAACCTCCGCTCCATCCTCAGTGTTAAGCGGCCCCACTTCTTCCTTCTTAGTTTTCTTCTTATTTATATGGCTATAGAACCTTTTACTATTGGTTTTAATTCCCTTTGCAAGGTCCAACTCTACTCGACTTTTAGCCTCTCTGACTTTATCCCTACATCTTCTGATCTCAATTAGGTAGGTTTCCTTGCTGATCCCTCCCATCTTCCACTCCCTGTATGCTTTCTGCTTCTTCATAATCACCTCTCTAAGATGCTTGCTCATCCAGCTTGGTCTACAACTCCTTCCTATGAATTTTTTCCCCTTTCTTGGGATACAGGCTTCCGATAGCTTCTGCAGTTTTGATTTAAAGTAATCCCAGGCCTCAACTGCCTTTAGATCCATAAGTTCTTCAGTCCAATCCACTTCCCTAACTAATTGCCTTAATTTTTGAAAGTCAGCCCTTTTGAAATCAAAAACCCTAGTTGCAGATTTATTTTTGTTAATCCTTCCATTTAGTTTGAACTGAATTAGCTCATGATCACTTGAGCCAAGATTGTCCCCTACAACCATTTCTTCTATGAGGTCCTCGCTACTCACCAAAATTAAATCTAAAATGGCATCCCCTCTAGTCGGTTCAGCAACTACTTGTTGAAGGAATCCATCAGCTATCGCATCTAGGAAAATCTGAGCCCTATTATTATTACTAGCACTGGTCCTCCAGTCTATATCTGGGAAGTTAAAGTCTCCCATGATCACGCAGTTTCCATTAGTATTTACTTTATTAAAGACATCAAAAAGGGCTCTATCCATAACCAAATTAGATCCCGGAGGTCTATAGCACACCCCAAGCACTATCATAGGAGAGGCTTTACTAGTTTTCTTCCCCAATGTAATTTTTGCCCAGACAGACTCTGTCTTATCCATTGCATCGCTTCTTATTTCTTTACATTCTAACTCATCGTTGATATACAATGCTACTCCACCCCCTTTACCTTTGTTTCTGTCTTTCCTAAACAGCACATACCCTTCAATACCTGTAGTCCAGTCATGACTACTATTCCACCATGTTTCTGTTATCCCTATAATATCTGGTTTCACTTCCTGCACCAGTAGCTCTAGTTCCTCCATTTTGTTACCTAGACTCCTCGCATTGGTGTATAAACATCTTAATTTTTGCTGTTTGGCCTCGCTCACATTTTGTACCCTATTAGGCACAATCATTCTACAGCCATTATAACCTATGTTATGTCAACCTGTGGGTGAAACATTTTTTTGCATGTTAAATATTCACCCCTGGGTCCTAGATGTGGAATCCAAATGCTCTGGTCCTGCTCTAGCTTTAGACAATGGATTGGTTTCTGTGAATCTGAGTGCCTCCTCATCAGCCTTCTTTCATTCATAATCACAGGAATGTCACTGCAAATTGGTCATATCCACTGCTGAGTCCCCAAACGATAATACTATGACCTGAGAATCTCAAAAAGTGTCCCCTGCATTAATGAACTGAGCCATAAAACAACCCCATGGAGCTGGAAAACAGTATCATCCCCATTTTACAGATGGGGGAAACTGACGTACAAACCAGTGACATGACTTGCCAAAGAACACACAACAGAAGAGCAGCAGATCTGGGAGTAGATCCCAGAAACCACTAGACCACACTGATTTCCAGACCACCTTTTCCAGTCTCACTGAAGGGCTAATTCCCAGTATCACTATGTATGCTACAGTTTGTGTGAAAACATATACATTTCTATGTCCATCCTAACCATCTGCAGCCCAGCCAGTCAAAAAACATTCATCTCTTCACAGCAAGATAACTAGTGACCATCATGGCTATGTTTTCCGTGGGCAGTGCCCTTTTCTGGGGTCTAGATTCCTTCAATTTAGGTAACAAAAGAGATGTCTAATGCACTAAACTCAGTATCTTTTGTGAGCCACAGGTACACAGTTCACTGTCAAGCCCTGAGCCTAAGAGAGAGCTATTAGTTGTCTAAAATGCATGCCTGGCTAGCACAGCACCTTCCTTTTTGTGTTGGCGGTGAGTAGGCGGTTCCTTAATGATCTGGCAAACATCCTTAGCATAGTTCCCTTGTAATTATATCATCAGTACCTTGTGTGGATTCACACACACAGCTAGTTCACACTGACACTTTGCTGGTCCTATAACCATTTTCTCCCCCAATGACTGTCATTCAGCATCAATTTTTTTTTGTTTGATTAAACTTTTTCAAACTAAGAGGAAGTCAGTAAATTTCACCACTCTGCCTATATAAAGCAACAAGGGGAGGTGATCATAAACAAAGGCATTTATCAGCTTTTGCTGGAGGTGTTAGTCTTTGCATATTGAGTAGCAGTGCTGTAATTGTTTCATTAGAAGGACTCTGGTTTTGCCTGCAGCACTAACAATGTTTAGAGTACAGAGGAAAAAATACTACAGGCACCACCACAGCAAAGATAAATTGATAAATGCTCCTTGCCTGACATTAGTTAATACATTGCAGCTTTATTCACTTAAGGCAGCCAAAGAATCATTCCTCAGTAAAAATAAAAAATAAACATCTGGATCCATGGACACAGCATTGGTGCAGAGCAAGAAATGATGGAATAGAAAGATGAAGCATGTACTGTATATGCCTTGTATCGCCACTCCTACACTTGCAAGTCATTTCCCACTTCTAAGTATTTGGCTTTACTCAAAGCAAGCTTTTGCATGTTGGCTGAAAACTAACTAATTTGTCTCTGCTGAGCTTTCTCTAAGGGTGGCAAAGAAGTAATCTCAAGGAGACTTTGCATTGGATTTATAACAATATTCTAAGTAAACCAGCAGCACTGATGCAAACATAGGAATTGTAAATACATAAATAAATTGAAAAACAAAGTGAAAGATGCTTTTAAAAATGGTTTTAATCCCCTCTTACTGTTGGAGGAAGTTCTGAGCCCCAGATCACAAAGAATTCTGTAGAGAGAGCATCAAACACAAAGTGAAAGCAACCTAGTAAATGTTAAACTAATTGTGAATTCAAGGTTACACGCTGGAAAAACAAAATAAGATCGTGGTTAACTCATCATCTGCAATAAAACTGAATCTGCTAGAATAGCTTGTAGATTCTGACCAGGCAGACTGAACGTTTGCGAAGAAAATGTGCCTGTCCTTGAAAGACAGAGTAGTCATGGCACGCAGACCAGTAAGGCTGATTCTACCTGGTGACTAAGCATTAGTAATCCTCCAACAAAGAGCACACTGGAGCCTCAGTCAAACCACTGCTTCCCCACCCTCAGTAATAGTATGCTGTGACACTTTTGTATTTTTATGTCTGATTTTGTAAGCAAGTATCATAGAATATCAGGGTTGGAAGGGACCTCAGGAGGTCATCTAGTCCAACCCCCTGCTCAAAGCAAGACCAAACACCAATTTTTGCCCCACATCCTTAAATGGCTCCCTCAAGGATTGAACTCACCCTCCTCTTCCCAAACTTGCATTGCTCTGTATAAACGGGCATTATGGAAGAAGGAATGTGACTCCTAGACGAAGGCTCTGAATGGAGGGTAGCCAGGATAACTCCATGTGTCCAGGGACCTCAGACAACTGCTACTAATATGCAGCAAACATTTTATAACAGCAGTCTTCCACATGACACTACCTAACAGTTTTCATTTCCAACGCACTGCACCAACCTTAATTAATGTATTCTCACAATAGTTTCATATGTAGCTCAAGCCATTATGTAAACAGAATTTTATCACAGGAACATTTTTGTGGGACCCTTTGTTAAATTAATGGGAAATTGGCTGCATGACACTAGTTTCAAGACGAGGAAACCTTTGATGGCTGGAGGAAAGCATTGGGGGCCTCTATCATCCTGCACTTAATTTTGTCCTTTGTAAATGTGCCACCAAATGAGAATTCTCCATTCACTCAGGTAACAAGGTAACTGTGGATGTGTGTAATGTGTCAGCACAAAGTGCAAGATAGGGATAAATCAGGCCTTTAGCCTCTAGTCTCATGCTGAAATCTCACCTGAGAAGTGGCTGTGATGCAGCTGTACCGTGGTGCATTACTCTCTCTATGAGAGTAGCTCAGAGAGAGAGAAATTACCACTAATGCAAACGGCCAAACCTGGACAAAAAAATCCAGCTTCTAAACTAGATGTTTTTATATGGCTTGTGCACATATTTAAGACCTAACAAAAGAATATGAGCTTCCATTGCAGTAGCCAAAAGGGTGATCATTGGATATGTAAATGGGAATCTCAAGTAAGAGTAGACAGGTTATTTTAACTCTGCACATTGCCCTGAGGAGCCTGCTGCTGGAAGACTGTGTCCAGTTGTGGTGTCCACAGATTCAAGAAGGATGTTGATAAATTGTAGGAGGGCTTAGAGAAGAGTCATGAGAAGCCCTATAAAGTCTACACTTAAAATTTAGGTCAACATAGGTATGGTGCTGACAGGTGTGAAAAATCCACATCCCTGAGTGCTGTAGCTATGCTACCAAACCCATCGGGCAGACACAGCTAGATCGTTGGAAGAATGCTTCCATCAACCTATCTACCATCACTTGGGGAAGTGATATTCCTACAGTGACAGGGAAAAAAAGTCGATGTAGGTTAAGTTTACCCTACAGAATTATGCCGGCATAGCTACAGTACCATATCTATGCTGTTATAGTCCCTGTTAGGGTAGTCATGGCCCAAGAAGCTCCCCTTTAATATCTACTGCTGCTGCTGGGAAAAGAGAGGTGTGAAAGAAACTACCTCTAGTACTATGGCAGCCGAAAGAGGACCCTGCCAGCAAAAAATCTGTGAAGGGGCAGGGATAGAAAGCTCAGAAAGCTGTATTTTTAATTAAGCTCTCCCACCAGGTGAGTTTTTGCAAGCTTTTTTCAGAGGCAGCATTCACCCAGTCACTCACCCAGAATCAAGGTACTTCAAAGGGTTTAACAAAATCCATACAAGACCTCGATCTTTTCATACTACCTTTTAGGCTTACCTTTTTATTCACCTATCCTCAATTAAAAGGCCTGTGAGGCAGAGGCCTTGAGGATATTATGGTAGCCACTGCACGTTGTACAAAATACCATACAAACAACTCAAGTCCTCATTCAGATTTTCAGAACTGTTTTTTTGGATGGTAGCAGCCGATTATGTGGGGCTTTCATCTATTTTGAGCTCAAATTGATTGGCAATTTTGAAGAATATGTTGCAAATTGCTATGCTAATCATGGTAAATCAAGCCATGTAACTATATTAAAATAACATTAGCACTGAGACAGAAACTGAGAAAACCAGGGGAATGCTGAGTTAAGATTTCTTGCCCTGGAATCTTCATCTTGCCCACTTGTGCCTCAATATTTTCTGCCATTATGTGTTGTGAGATTCTAGAACAGTCATTATAATGCTTAGGGCACATAAAGAATGTTTTACATTTTACATTTTCAAAGCAGTGGGGGGAATATTTTCAGAAAAGTGAGTTTTTGTGGCACCCACATTGAATAGCGGGCACCAATCTTGGTACTTTTGCTTCAACCTATCTGATCACAGGCAGAAATCAGAGAGTCAGGGGTGCAGATCTGTGGCCACCATATATTTAAAATGAAGATGTAAAATGCACACAGAAAAGATCTTTTGCCTGGCTGTAAAAGACTGTATACCCCACAAGGTAAACCCATAGCTGGAGAGTCTGGGGAAGGAAAAGTATTTGAGGTTCCCCTCACACTGAGGTTCCTCAAATTCTTCTGTTGGGGGTATTCAGGGTTGCAAACTTACCAAAGAAGCTGGGGATCTGCCAGAGGAATGTTGCAATCTGCATGGAGGCCCTGTACGTCTGCATCCCCTCTCCTGCACCTTGACAGTGTGCTCCAATGCTGCCAGGAAACCGCAGAGAAATGGCCTCCTCTACAAACTCCCCTTTAAGGAGGTTTCCCCAGCATGGAGGGACTCCAGATAAATAGCGGTACAGCCTCAGAGCTTGTTACCTTTTGCAGATTCTCAATGGTTTGTAGGGAAAAGTGTGGATCTGCCCTGCCCTCCTATGTGCATTCCAAACCCCCCAGAGAGTACTCTGCAGGGCCCCAGAAAGAAATGGAATGTGCCATGAGATAGCTGGCCTCTGCCCTTTCTCATGGGCCAAAGGAGATCAGAGTGTCCCTTCCTCATGCAGAACTCAGGAACAAACTGGGCTCTAACTAATTAATCTCCATAAATTGCCTTTTAGAGGGATGTTATCTCCATTTTGCTGGGGAGGATACAGAGGCACAGAGTTGCCAAGAATCACAATACTTCTATGACATGGTTTGGGACAAGGCTATTCTTCTGTATCTGTTTACTGGCATCAAAGAAATACTGGCTACAATGGATCAAATCTTAGGTCAAACACTACACGTGTGCTGGTATAGCTTAATTTGGTATAATTTAAAACTAACCCTGTCAAGGTTCCTTCCCCACTCTGAACTCTAGGATACAGATGTGGGGTCCTGCATGAAAAACCCCCTAAACTTATTCTTACCAGCTTAAGTTAAAAACTTCCCCAAGGTACAAACTTTGCCTTATCCTTGAACCCTGTGCTGCCACCACCAAGTGTGTTAAACAAAGAACAGGGAAAGAGCCCACTTGGAGATGTCTTCCCCCAAAATATCCTCCCCAAGCCCTACACCCCCTTTCCTGGGGAAGGCTTGATAAAAATCCTCACCAATTTGTACAGATGAACACAGACCCAAACCCTCGGATCTTAAGAACAATGAAAAATCAATCAGGTTCTTAAAAGAAGAATTTTAATGAAAGAAAAGGTAAAAGAATCACCTCTGTAAAATCAGGATGGTAAATACCTTACAGGGTAATCAGATTCAAAACATAGAGAATCCCTCTAGGCAAAACCTTAAATTACAAAAAGACACAAAAACAGGAATATACATTCCATTCAGTACAGCTTATTTTGCCAGCCATTAAACAAAAGGAAATCTAACGCATTTCTAGCTAGATTACTTACTAACTGAGTTTCTGTGACTGCATTCCTGATCTGTTCCCGGCAAAAGCATCACACAGATAGACAGACCCTTTGTTTCCCCCCTCCCTCCAGCTTTGAAAGTATCTTGTCTCCCCATTGGTCATTTTGGTCAGGTGCCAGCGAGGTTTCTTAACCCTTTACACGTGAAAGGGTTTTGCCTCTGGTCAGGAGGGATTTTATAGCAGAAAGGTGGTTACCCTTCCCTTTATTTTTATGACACGCCCCCCCCCCCAGATCACAGATAGGGTGAAAACACTGGCTGTGATTTCTTCCTGGAGCTCTAGGAGAAAACAGAATTAATAAGACACATGCACCTCTAAATAGACTACCAACTGTATAAAGACTAACAATATTTGCCACATCTCAAGGACGATTTTAACCAGTTGATTCTGGGAAACTTTCATGGGAGAGTGCATCAGCCACTTTGTTAGAAGCTCCTGAGATGTGTTGTATGTCGAAATCAAAATCTTGGAGAGCTAAACTCCACTGAATAAGTTTTTTGTTATTTCCCTTGGCAGGATGAAGCCACTGTAGTGCAGCATGGTCAGGTTGCAGGTGGAAACGCCATCCCCAAACGTATGGGCGTAGCTTTTTCAGAACGTAGACAATGGCATACCATTCCTTTTCACTGATTGACCAGTGGCTTTCCCTCTCAGACAGCTTCTTGCTGAGAAACACGATAGGATGGAACTCTAGATTCGGTCCTTCCTGCACTAAGACTGCTTCCACACCACGCTCAGACGCATCTGAGGTTACTAAGAACGATTTGTCAAAGTCTGGGGCCCTTAGCACAGGGTCAGACATGAGTGTCGCTTTAAGCGGGTTAAAGGCCTTCTGACATCTTCAGTCCACTGAACTGCATTTGGCTGTTTCTTTTTGGTTAGGTCTGTCAGTGAGGCAGCGACTTGGCTGTATTGCGGTACAAATCGCCTGTAATATCCAGCCAAGCCTAAGAAGGATTGGACCTGTTTCTTTGACTTTGGGACAGGCCACTTTTGGATAGCATCTACTTTGGCCTGCAGGGGGTTGATAGTTCCTTGACCCACCTGGTGTCCAAGGTAAGTCACTCTGTTGAGGCCTATTTGACACTTCTTGGCCTTAACAGTTAGTCCTGCCTCCCTTATGCGCTCAAAGACTTTTTGTAGATGTTCCAGGTGTTCTGCCCAGGAATCCGAAAATATGGCCACATCGTCAAGGTAGGCGACTGCATGTTCTCCTAATCCCACTAGGAGACCATCTACAGGTCTTTGGAAGGTGGAAGGTGCATTCTGCATCCTGAAAGGGAGCACATTAAATTCATACAGCCCAACATATGTGGTGAAGTCTGACCTTTCCTTGGTGGATTCATCTAGCGGTACCTGCCAGTACCCCTTGGTTAAGTCCAAGGTAGAGATGAACTGGGCCCGTCCCAGTTTCTCCAATAGTTCATCTGTGCATGGCACTGAATAATTGTCTGGGCGAGTTACAGAATTTAGCTTATGGCAGTCCACGCAAAAACATATCTCCCCATCTGGTTTGGGAACTAGAAGCACTGGAGATGCCCATGCATTGCCAGAGGGGCAGATTACACCCATCTGTAGCATATCCTGGATCTCCATTCTATAGCAATTTTAGCTTGAGGAGACACCCGGTAAGGCTGGGCTCTAATTGGGTGAGCATTACCTGTGTCAATGGAGTGGTATGCCCATTCAGTCAGTCCTGGGGTGGCTGACAATGTCGGCGCAAAGCTAGTGCACAGCTCCTTGATCTGCTATTGCAGCATATGCTCAAGGGTCATGGAGAGGTTCACCTCTTCCACGCCACCATCACTTTTCGCTTTGTAGTAGACACCTTCAGGCCACTCAAAATCATCTCCTCCCTGGGCGTAAACTGACAAACCTTTAATTCTCTGGAATTCTCTCTATTAGTTCCTGCATCTGTGAGGATGTCGGAGGGCCAACCTACCCTGGCAAAAATGTCCGTTAGTGCCTGACACACACACTTTTAGCCTTAGTGTTGCTTAGAGCTACTGCTTCCGGCCATCAGGTGGCAAAATCCATGAAAATCAGTATGTACAGCTTTCGTCTCGGTGTCTTTTTTGGAAAAGGACCCAGAATATCCACAGCTACTCGCTGAAATGGAACCTCAATGATGGGGAGTGGCTGTGGAGAGGCTCTGACCTGGTCTTGGGGTTTTCCCACTCTTTGGCACACCTCACAAGACCGGATATAGGTAGAAACATCCTTGCCCATCTCCTCCCAGTGGAATGACTTTCTCAAATGGTCTTTGGTTCTGTTCACCCCAGCATGACTACTAGGATGATCATGGGCTAAGCTTAATAGCTTTACCTGGTACTTAGTTGGAACTACCAACTGTCTCTGAGGATGCCAGTCTTCCTGGTGTCCACTAGAAAGAGTTTCCCTGTATAAAAGTCCTTTTTCTACAACAAACCTGGATCGATTAGAACAGTTGAGAGGCGGTGGGTTGCTCCATGCTGCCGTCCAAGCTTTCTGGAGGCTTTCATCTGCTTCCTGTTCGGTCTGGAACTGTTCCCTTGATCCTGGAGACATCAGTTCCTCATTGGATTGTGGACCTAGGCTTGGTCTCTCTGGAAGAGAAGCAGGTGATGAGGCTGTTTCCGTTGATGGTGAACCGCGTTCCGCTGGTGCACTATGGGGTATTTCAGGCTCTGGCTGGGCCTCTTGTGTAGGGTCATCTGCTGCTGCTGCTAGTGCAGGCTCGGTGGTGCCCTGGGATGTTGGAGCAGTACATGGGTTGCAATGCTGGACTCAGTGCTGGCAATGGTTCTGGTGCTGGTTGCTTTGCCAGTTTCGGTTCAGGGACTGGCTTGGGCTGGGTCTCTGGGACTGGATCCACTACTGCCATTGCACTTGTTGGCAGGGGATCCGGTTCCACCACCTCCATCTGGGTCTCTGGTAACACAGATGGGGCCCTGGTGGAAGGCTCAGGAACAGGGATAGGGTGGAAGCTTGCTTAGTCTGGCTGCGGGTGACCATTCCCACCCTCTTGGCCAGCTTTACCAGGTTGGCCAAGTCTTCCCCCAGCAGCATGGGAATGGGGTAATCATCATAGACTGCAAAAGTCCACATTCCTGAACGGCCCTTGTACTGGACAGGTAACTTGGCTGTAGGCAAATCGAAAGAGTTGGACTTGAAGGGCTGAATCGTCACTTGGGTCTCTGGGTTGATTAAGTTGGGGTATGAGCCTGCAATGGCTGGGGGGGAGATACCAGCGAAAGGAGGACACTCAGGTCTAAGAATAGTAAACTATGCTTTATTGAAGGAAGGAAGAACTTATGCTCCAAACTGTGCGGGGAGCCCCTAGGATGCATTGAGGAGCTGCAGGGGACTCTGGCTGTTCGAGACAGCTGACCAGGCAGGACTCCGCCGGAGGGGGTGGGAGGGAGTCCTCTGCGGCGCTATATTCTCTGCGCTTATCTCAGGGTTACATGGGATCAACAGCCGGTTACATTCTTACATGTACAATTTATGCTTATTACATAAATTGACTTGTTTACAGGCAAAAATATGCTGAGCTATGCTACAATATCTTTTGGCAGGGTCTATCGGACAAAACTGTCTGCATCCTCCGCTTACATCCAGTTACATACTCAGTCCACCACTTAGCTCTTCGCCAATCTTCTGCAACCTTGCCCCTACAGGGTCCACTAAGGATTGATGGATAGCTGACACCTGCGCTCCAGTGTCCCTCCACGATGTAACCTTTTTCCCGCCCACACTCACAGTTTCCCTTTGCTCCAAGGGTATCTGGGAGGCATCTGGGCCTAAGGACCTTTGGTGTGACCCCGGTGCAATGAACTATAATCTGTTGGGGTTCTTGGGGCAGTTGGCCTTCACATGCCCCAGCTCGTTACATTTAAAACATCGCCCAGTTGACTGGTCACTGGGGCGAGGTGGGTTGCTGGAGAATGGTGTGTGGGACGATAAGGTCTCTGGGGTTTTCCTTGGGATGTAGGTGAGGCCTTGGATTGCCCCCGGTCATAGGGTTTTGTTTCGGGTTGCCCCTTCTGATATTCGCCCCAACTGCTAGTAGTTTTTTTCTTTTCTGCCACCTCCACCCATTTGGCTCCAATCTCCCCCGCCTCAATTACAGTTTTGGGCTTCCCATCTCGGATGTATCTTTCTATTTCCTCAGGTACGCCCTCTAAGAACTGCTCCATTTGCATTAGGAAGGGCAACTTTTCTGGAGATTTAACACTTGCTCCTGATATCCAGGCATCCCAATGTTTCACAATGCGGTAGGCATGTCGGGTAAATGACACGTCTGGTTTCCACCTTAGGGCTCTGAACCGCCGATGGGAATGCTTGGGTGTTAGCCCCATTCTGACTCTCGCCTGGGTTTTAAACAGTTCATACTTGTTCATGTGTTCCTTAGGCATTTCAGCCGCCACCTCTGCTTAGGGTCCACTTAGCTGCGGCCTCAGCTCTACCATGTATTGGTCTGTAGAGATGCTGTACCCAAGGCAAGCCCTTTCCGAAGTTTTCTAAGAAGGCCTTGGTATCATGGCCTGCCTTGTAGGTGGGGAATTTTCTGGGATGGGAAGTGGTACCTGGAGAAGGATTGCTAGGGTTTGTTGGTATATTCTGCTGAGCCTTTGCCTTCTCCATCTCCAGTGCATGCTTCCTCTCTTTTTCCTTCTCCTCCTCCACATGCTTCCTCTCTTTTTCCTTCTCCTCCAGTTCTTTGGTCCTTGCCTCGATAGCTCTCCTGTGGGCAGCCTCTTGGTTCTTTTCTACCTCCATAGCTCTCCTGTGGGCAGCCTCTTGGTTCTTTTCTACCTCCATAGCTCTCCTGTGGGCAGTCTGTTGGGTTTTTTTCTGCCTTTTTTGCTGCCTCCATTTCTCTCCTGTGGGCAGCTTCTAGGGCTTTTTCTGCCTCTTTCGCTGCCTCCAATCTGGCTAACTCCAATTTGTATTGTGTCTTGGTTTCTGTCTTCTTTGCCTCTCTGTTTTTAACTAACTTTACACCCGAGAGTTAGAAATAACAAACAAATAAAAAACTTGGCTTGTAAAATTTTGCTGTGCTGTAAGAGCATTAGCCTGCTAAACAAAGGGTTGTGGGTTCAATCCTTGAGGGTGCCATTTAGGGATCCAGGTCAAAAATTGGGGATTGGTCCTGCTTTGAGCAGGGGGTTGGACTAGATGACCTCCTGAGGTCCCTTCCAACCCTGATATTCTATGAATATCTATGAATATGATACCTATATTCTCTGATAGTGATTGTCAGCCTACAGAAAAATCCTAAAATTTTCATGTTAACATCTAGAGGCTTTCTATTCAAATCAAAAGTAAAATTAAATCAAATCTAGAACAGATTAAAAATCTACCCTTTAAAAAAATTCAACTCCAAAATATCTCAATGGATTGAAACCATTTTTGTATGAATTTTTTTAAAAAATTGCATCTGGGCTGACAGCTTGAACACCGAGTTGCAGCCCAATGAAATAGAAATGCCAACTCAATCTTAACCATAGTGTTGCTACCAGTTGCTATAATGATCTTAATCAAAGAGTATTGTGATAAAAAAGAACTCTGGTTTGACTGCCTTTGGCACGTCCTAGTTATCACAGTGTCCAGATTTCACATTATGCATTCAGAGAAGTAAAACTCCTTCCCAGAAAACTCCATATTTCTTTTTTCTTTTTAATAAAACATAAGCGTATAGCACTTCTACCTTTCTTGAAATCTTTGTGATCAGTCAAAATGTTCAGAAAAGTAAATGAATAGTAGAAGCCATTGTCAATCTATGCTAAATTCCAGAGGAAATGCTTTGAGCAATGACTTTATGTTCATTGTTTGTGCTGAAAATAAAGTTCCATTTTATCCCCTTATACTGAACAGGCAACTGGAGAAATGCCAAAAATATGTTGAATTTTGATGTCTATCACTTAATCCCATTCCAGAACCAGAATTAATTTTGATAACAGAAAGGAGGATTTAGTGACTGATGTGCTAAAAAGTATTTTAAACATCTATTAATGTGTGTTAAACTTGCATTTTTCAAAATCAGATGACTGATGATAATGGATAAGAGAACCAGATTTGCATGGTGAAGAATATCATACAGAAGCACACACTAAGGCCCCAATACAGCAAAGTATTCAAGAACATATATAGCTAAGTATGCGAATAGTCCTACTGAAGTCACTGAGACAGGTGATGCCATGGCTAAAACAGGGTCCCGTGTTCTAACAGTTTTCCATGTTCTCCTCACTCATCAATATTCCAGTAAAATCCTTAGGGAATCTATCTGAGGCAGTTGCTCAATTAGCTACTTTTCAAAATTAATAATATCTGGCATTTCAAACTACCGTACAGGTTTAAAATAACAGATCCCCACAACATTCCTCTAAGGTATATAGGTAAATATGATTAACCCATCCTACAAACAGGGAAACTGAGTCGGAGGCTGACTTGCCTAAAGACACACAGCAAGTCAGTGTCAAAACTGGGATTAAAATCCTAGCTCCCTACCCTGTATTCCCAGTTAAATACCTTCAGCCATTTAATTTCTTGCCCAACCCTTCTTCACTCCCTCTTATGATTGTGATGTAGGAGCACCCAGACACATGAAACAGGATCAGGACCCTGTTGTACTAGTGCTGTATAAACACACAGTAAGAGACAATCCCTGCTGGGCAGATTCTACAATTTAATTTATGACAAGATGCAACAGATGCTGTAACACATAATCTGAAGAAATGTGGGAAAGAGGGGGAGGGTAACATTGATAGGAACATGTGGTTACATAGACTGGATATGTGCAAAGTTAGATTGGCGTGGGTCCCTTAAATATATTAATTAAAATATATAAATAAGCAAATAAAAACAAAATAAATAAATATACATAATCTCTACCTACTATCTAACTAGATATTATCAATAGGCAATTATCTATAGAAGGCAGACTTGTGGGTTTAACATAATGGAGACACATAATGGAATACTGCTTGTGGAACACAAATGTTCTGAGGTTACAGGAATATAATAAATAAAGAAATAAAACTAGCCAATTTCCATGGAGTCTTGGAGGTTGCTTTTTTGGTATTACTTAAAACAGATACATGCTATTTCAAGCTGGGAAGATGAAGAGAAGCCTTTGGAAAGTTGAATGTGGCATGAAAAGGAAGCACCCTCTCTGCTTAAAAGAAGAAAATTTTTGACATCTGAACATCTATAACATATAAAGCAGATACTGTGGAAACTCAGCAAGCAGTTGGAGCAGTAACTAAAAGGCTGGACTGCAAACGCGTCTACGTGGGGAGTTGTTTCCAGTGTATCTGCTGCATACATGGTGTGTGTGTGTATGTCTGCATGCATGCATGTGTGCGATGCACACATTAGCTACATTACACTACATATATTCAGCAGATACTCCAACTACTTGGTGAGTTTCCAGTGTATGTATGTAAGTTTAACTTGCAAACACATGGGGAAAACAGCACAACAAACCTAGATAAACAGGTCAAAGAGCAAAACAAAATCTAGGAACATCTTGAAGAGATTGAAGAAACTGAAGTGCCTATAGTCTGGGTCCATATTTTAAAGAACAACATTGTCAGCAAAGAAGCTGAAGAAGTGATCTGAGGCCCGTGGTCAGCCTTAGACAGATAACACCATAGGTTAGAGAGAGACTTTTGTCCTCAAAAGACCTGATCAAGGCGATTAATAATAAACTTGAGTCTGAATTTATTTATATTTTATAAAATTGAACAGTGAGCCAGCATCTTTTCTCAGGCAGAGTCCCTGCCTGCCAAGATTCAGCATAGAAAGTACTTTTTATAGTCTAGTTGGAGATGTTGCATATTACTATAATGGGCTCTGCACTTTTATAACCATCTCTTAATTAATGCAACATTTTAGGCATGTCAGCATTTCCCTCTTTAAATGATGCTATTCAACTTGTTCTCCTCTATCACTATTTGGGTTTGCAGAGGTACTGCCAAGATCTAACACGAACTTAATAGTTGGACAGGATTATTTTTTTTAAATCCTTCCATATTTTCTGATGATAATACCATGCTAAGCAAATGGCCACACACCAAGTCAACCCTTGCTGCCTTTATTCAAAGAGTACCACTGGCCACAGCATCTCCTCCATTGGATTTGCTGGGATTAATCACAGGACTTGGCCCAATGTATTTAAACTCCCACAATCACCACCATACTTTACCACCTCCCTACACCCACAGACTGAGACCTTATTCACTGCTGAGTATAACATCCCATTTTATAATCTCCTGTGTAAGTGTGTGTCATGCATGCACACTTGGAGAGTTCATTGCAATATAATCTCCAATTACCTGGTTCAAGTTCTGATGACATTTCTGCAGCTTTGGTGCTTTCCTTAGACAAAGATGGGAAGAAGGACTGATGAAGACACGAGACTGGGAGATCAGGGTTCTATTCCTGCTTAGTACTTTCTCTCTGACCTTAGTCAAGTCACTACCTCTGTTTACTCTAGTTTCCTAATGTGTAAAATGTGGCTAATACTAATTCCCTTCCTCATATTGTGGATCAATTAATTAATGTTTATCAAAAAATTTAGCTGAAGATGGGAATATATAAAAGGCACCATATTAATTCAAAATATTATTGGTAAACCAGATTCAGAGGTCACATGTAAATAGCTGCAGTGATATTTCAAACATATCAATAACATTGTAATTTTACACTAAGGAGAACATCTTTGCTTCACACAAACATTCTTACGATTGCACCATGTATATTTATTAAGAGAAGCAAGTCGTACATGTATTAGTGGGCATAATATGTTTAAGAGACACTCTTGAATAGATTTCAATCCAAAATTTAGGCTTAATAGATACCAGGTTTTTACAAAGCCTAATATCAAGAGAACACTTTATTTTTTATTTATTAGTTTCAATTAAAACTGTTTTTTAATTTAAATTTCCCCCCAGTGTTTTCAACCTGAAAAATGCATCATTGTGCTAGTGCATGAGAGCCAGAAAGTAACACTGATTAGAAACTGATGAGAATCAAAAGTTGAACTGATCTATATTCATTGTCCAAGATCAGTGAAGTGCAAAACGTAATCAATCAGCCTCAATAGTGAAAAGAAAATTAGATTATTAAAACTGAAAGAATTTTAAAATCTATCTAAGGGGTTCAGATTTTTAACCAGAGAGTGCCCCTTCTAATCTGATTTATTAGAGTAGGCTATGGATATAGTAACTAATGAAGAGGAGTTATTCGCATACAAAGAAACAAACCTTTTTAGTGACATTTCTTGGTGTCCAAAAATAAGATGAAAAATAAATTATGCTATTTTTCCAGACACCATTAAATTATGCCAAGCTGCAGTGTCAAAAACTGACACCATCCTATACAGACCCTTATTGTTCACCCTCATTTTCACCTTTTTAACTTTTGTGTATAAATTACAAATCAAGACTCTCTTCCATGCTTCCACTAAAGGGAACCGCTTCAGTGAGGATGCATGACTTGGACTAAAGCCTAGCGGTGAACAGTTGTCACCAGTCAAACTATATGTTACAGTTCCTCAGTTTATCCACTGACCCCCACACACGGCTGGCCTGCTATTTATCACTCCAAGCTGTAACACTATAGACATACAAAGTTCAGACAGAGAGAGAAAAATAAAATGTTGCATCAATTTAAAACCCCCTCCAACCTACTACAACCTTTCCTGCTTCCAATAAGCCTATTGCAAATTATGGTCCAAATTCTCCTCTCGTTTACAATGGTGTAACACTGGAGTAATTCCACTGACACCAACGTAACTGAGAGCAGAATATGTCCCTCTCTGTTTAAAAGGTATTTTACATGTTATCATCTGGATCATTTAACTTTCTTGCATAAAGACTGCTGTAGTCTGTATTAAAAAAAAATCAAGCAATTATGCTACTTCACTGAGAGCTTTGATTTTTGCAGTTTTGGAAAAATCCTATGATTTATTGTTAGATTTATGAGACTAACAGAGACTTGCAAAGGTTTGGAGGTGGGGTAGTCTAGCTTTCAGTCCTGTATGTAAAAAGCAGAGTTCCTTAGAAATTCACAGCCTCACAGACATTACTATAGAGGAGCCCGAGACATTTTTGCCCTTTCCTAGCAGCTTATATATCATTCCTTAAAAAAAATGTTCAGAGAAATGTGGTGCCTTTATTCCCTTGTGTTGCTGAAATCTTTTTTCAGGACACCCCACAATGAGCTTTCCTAGGGAAGTAGAACACTATCTTCTCCTAAGACCACAGTGAAGCAGTTACAGCTTCAGTGTGGGGAGAGGAAGGCGTGGGGGAGGGGGGGGAGAGAGAGAGAGAGACTGTGAATGAGTGAGGGTACAATAGGAAACATGAATTACTGAGGAAAAAATGAAATCAAGTGTGAGTATAATTGCAAAGCACCAGCTCACTTCCAGACTGGGGAAAAGAGAGGAATTATATACGATTCAGGAGTATGACAAAGAATCCCTTCAACGAGTTGTCTTTTATAATAACTTCACTGGTATACAGCACAGGGAGAAATTGCATCATGTCAGTAGCAAGTTTATAAAGATAAACTGGCTCTGCAGAGGGTTGAAAGATGCTGGAAGTTACCTTTTGTTTTGTTTATCACATTGCAATAAATCCTCCAAGAACAACATAAAGAGGATATTAGAGATAAAAGGTACAGATGCACTTAAAAGGTCAGTTCCCATAATTCTGAGGCTCAAACCGAAGAGTATGGCCCACAGCATGCAATAAATCTAGAGCATTCCTAAGCAAAGGTCCAAAGCTCTTTGGTTTGTTGGGTGGTTGTTCTAGAGACAATGAGGGTGCATAACCTAAGCATTACACACTCACATATGCTGAGCACAAACATCAAACAAGGACACTTCATTTAGACAGCCTAGCTCTCCATCTGGGCTCTCAGCCTGAAATTTAGGCACCCAAATATCCATTTTTAAGTATGAATTTGAGCTTTCATGTGCTAAAATGAAAAAAAAAATAGTTTAGGCTATGGATTTAAAACTGGGGTCACCATTCCAAGTATCATGAAAACTGTGGACATTTTCCTACGCAATAAAACCTGGAATTTCACAAGATAGCAGTTTAATTTCTAAATTATTACACATCTAAGATGCTGACTGTGTACGACTGAGTGAGTGTGACACTGCCTTCTGGGACTGGCCTAAGGAAAAGAACAATGACCCCCAGCTATTTCTGTCAAAGTTAGAGCCATGTGTTTTTAGAGCAGAAGGCACAGGGTTCCAATCTCAACTCTGCCAGGAACTGATAAATTTTTACCAAGTCCCTACTCAGGCAGAACTCCTAGTGAAGGAAAATGGGAGTTTTGAGCAAGGACTAGATAACAAACGAGTTAGAGCTCAGAGTTAGTGCTCCTGGTAATAGAATAAGAATGCAATATTTTTTCAATGCTACCTTCAGAACTTGTTGAGTACAGTGGTGGTGTTATTTTATTTAAGGGCTTTTCCTGCTTGCCTTTGTACTTTCCCCACAATGGATGGCTTCTGGTTTAAATGCAAATAGTGAAGATGTAGTCAAAGGATCTGTTTTTAAATTCCAAAAGAGGAGACTTCTAAGTTTATCTCAGAAGGACACTGGAAAAATGAATAGAGAAAAATTATGCAGAGAAAGAGAAAATATTCAAAGAGTAGAATTATGTATGCATAATTGCATGGCTCCCTAGGGTGCATGGACAAGCACATGCAGTCACTTTGTGAAATAATTTCCCACAACTACTGTATCCTAATTATACTGCCCTAAGTGGAGAAAAGCTAATTTTTAAACAGTCCTGATGGTGCAACTGTGAGAGCCATGAGGAGATTTTAACCCCTTATCTACTGCTGCAGGTCTCCAGGCAAAGAAGCAAAACCAAAAGTAGTATGAAATGCAAGCATGATGATGCATCTTTATTTGTCAATTTAAAAGTGTCCTGTAACATACGAGAGAGACCCCAACCAAGTATCAAGAGCTTCTGGTTTCTGAACTAGCTGAGACAAGGAACAGATAAAAAGAAATGGGCCTGAATCAGAACACTGGGCTTGAACTCCTCTTAGACTGTGGAGATGATTGGATTCAGACCCTCAATCTGCTCTTGAAAGACATGCTAACTTCCGTTTTGCTAATGTTATGTGAAGCCCTGCATGAAATGGATTGAAAATTAATGTGATGTAGGGGGATGTATTGTCATCTCCTAAGAAGTGAAATGGAAGGAGGGTGAAATTCTGGTCCCATTGATGTCAATGGCAAAATGCCCATTGACTTCAGTGGGGTTAGGATTTCATCAGGTAGATTAAAAGGGAGAAGTTACGGAGCACTGGAAGAAGAAAAGACACGCCCTGTAAAAGCCTCTTGTAGTTTCTACTGAATATAGTATTCTTCACCTAAGGCCTAACTCCACTCAAGTTTTTATAGCATCTTTTCACCCAAAAGGACCCCAAAACACATTACCCATTCTATATACCTTTAGTGGTTCACTTCATCCACCACTGAAACGTAGCCACCCCTGGGAGGTACAAACCAACCGTTTAATGGCACATCTCAGTGCTAGACAATGATTTAGGACAGTAAGGACCTATTTCAATGCCAGCTGAACTCAAGGGTATTTTTCATGCTTACACATGAAGCAAGTGGTTCCAGGTACAGACATGCTAAGATACTTCTTGTTTTAAAATAGTTATTACATCTTACAGTTTGTACAAATAGGTATCACTACACACAAGCATACAGAATTGATAAAAACACACTATAACCATACTGAGCAAAGGGGCATGTTTTCCTGTATGTGCTGGTATACCTCCCAGTAAAATGACAGGAAATATGTGTCTGAATTGAAAGCAAGATACTCCGTATTCCATATAATATAAAGCTTGCTAACATCTTCCTCCCAATGACCTACTGAGACCCCAACTGTTTATTATAGCTATGAAGTCAACATAGTTCACTTGGTTCATTTTATTAAAAAGCACTAAAATTATATTAAATTAATTACTTGTTCTATGTTTAAACTCCACATAAAGTTCAAAGAGAAAATAACAAGAAATAGTGAGACAACTCCATCTTAAAATATGAAAAAGTAAGACAAGATGTGCTTCCCGTGTTGCCTTTTGATTTCCTCTGAGTCAAAAGTCCGCCATAAACTGCGTTCTATTATTGCCAACTTCTACAAATCTAAATTAACTAAAAATATTGCCTGAAATTTTTCAACTCCCATAATTTTACTAGACTTTTCTCTGTTAATCTAACCCATATGCCTGTTCTTTTGTGATTTTTTTCAGCTGCAAATAGATACTGCAAAAATACCATGAAGTCACTAAAGTGTTCCAGTTATTTTTCTTTATTGACACAGATGTTGATTTTTTTTAAAAAACAAAATTATAATCTGATGCTGCTAAAGAAACCTTCTCCTCAATTCTCCCCAATACAATACTGCCAAAGTGTGTAAATGTTCATTATTTCTCTAAAGAGCCCCCCCCCCAACCAGATCATTAACAAGTTCTGAAGAATATGACTTCAAACTATTCTTTATATTAACTTGTTTCCCAGATTCATTGCTCTGGGTGAGAAAAGAGAAATCTTCTCATTCCCAATTTCATTATTTTGAGTCCTTTGGGTATTCTGTTCTTTGCATTTCTCCAATTCCTCATTTGGGGAGCTTTTTCCATCTTTTTCTCCCCAGTTGCAAAATCCTCCATGCAGTCTGCTCTTTTGAAGCAAGAATTAGGGCTATTAGTCTTGGCAATATAAGCCAAATACTTCAGTTCTAGCAAATGCACCTTTCTATTCATAAATTCATTCTTTCTTCTAAAAGATCATCTCCAAAATGTCACCTTTATTCATAGATTCATGGAGGTTAAGGCTAGAAGGGACCATTTCATCTAGCCTGACCTCTTGTATAGCACAGGCCATTAAATTCCATCCAGTTACCCCTGTATTGAGCCCAATAACTTATGTTTGACTAAAGCATATCTTCCAGAAAGACAGCCAGTCTTGATCTGAAGACATTAAGAGATGCACCATTTCCCATGGCAGTTTGTTTCAATGGTTAATTATCTTCACTGTTAAAAAATTGTACCCAATTTCTCACCTGAATTTTTCTAGCTTCAGTTTCTCGTCATTGTTTTTTGTTGGGCCTTTCTCTGCTAGGTTAGAGATCTGTTTAGTACCCAATATTTTCTTCCCAGGAAGGAACTTATACACTATAGTCAAGTCATCTCTCAAATCTTTGAGATAAACCATTTGAGCTCTTTAAATCTCTCCCTGTAAGGCATTTTCCCCAGTTCCCAAATCATTTTTGTGGCTCTTTTCTGCACCCTCTCCATTATTTCAACATCCTTTTTAAAATGTGGAGCCCAGAACTGGTCTCCCCAATGCTATATTCAGAGGTAAAATCATCTCTGTACTCCCACTCCCATTTACACCCCCAGGATCACATTAGCCTGTTTTGCCATGACCTTGCACTTAGAGCTCATGTTGACTTGCTTGTCCACTCTGACCCCTAAATCATTTTCAGAGTCACTGTTTTGCAGGATACAGTCTCCCTTCCTTGTAGGTAGGGCCTACATTCCTTGTTCTAGAGCTATAACTGTGCATTTGCCTGTATTAAAAAGCATTTTGTTTGAATGGGCTAAGGTTATCAAGCGATCCAGATCACTTAGTATGACTCCCCATTCTCTCCATTATTTACCACTCTCCCAATCTTTGTCTCGCCCCCACTTTTTATCAACAGTGATTTTATATGTACATCCACGCTGTTGAGGAAAATGTTGAATAGTGTTGGGCCTAGTGCTGAACCCTGTAGAACCCCACTAGGAACACCCTCATTCATTGATGATCCTCCTTTTACAACTAGTTTTTGATATCTGTCAGTTAGCCAGTTCTTAATCCATTTACTGTGCACTCTGTTGATACTGGAGACTGCCAGACTTAACTCAGAATGTTGTGCGGTACCAAGTCAAATGCCTTATGAAAGTCTAGGAATATTACTCCTACACAGGTTTCAGAATAGCAGCCGTGTTATTCTGTATTCGCAAAAAAGAAAAGGAGTACTTGTGGCACCTTAGAGACTAACAAATTTATTTGAGCATAAGCTTTCGTGAGCTACAGCTCACTTCATTGGATGTGAAGCTTATGCTCAAATAAATTTGTTAGTCTCTAAGGTGCCCAAATACTCCTTTTCTTTTTTACTCCTACACAGTTATCTTTATCCATCAAACTTCTAATCTCATGAAAGAATGAAATCAGTTTTTCTTTTAACAAGGCCTATTTTTCATAAAACCATATTAATCTGTGTTTAAATACATTTGACATCTTTTTAGCCCAGATACCCAAAGCATCTACATCCCAGTCCTTTTCACTGATGAACATGCTTAAGTTTAAAGTCATGGTCGTTTAGGTGGGCCTGAAATTTGCTTGTTTAATGCTCTAGGTGCAGAAATATCATCAGCAGTATCTGAAAGCAAATGCACGAGCCCCTAATCATTTATATCAAGGAGCAATTTTATTAACTGTCAATAAGTAGCAGTCTCTGAGGCCAGCCACTAGATGGAGACATGACTGCATGCGCTAAGTCAGTGTATTATACATGCACATATTTAGGGATCTGGCATCTTCACGATGAATTTAACTCCTGGGGGAATTCTGCACCAAAAAATTAAAAATTCTGCACATAATATTTTAAAATTCTGCAAATTTTATTTGTCAAAATAACACTACATAATCACATAAATTTTGTTAATTTATGTCAAAATACCTATCAACAAGTATGTCTGTAACAATACAGAGTCACAAAAACATTCCCCCAGGAGTAAAGAGTTAAAGAAACTCCTATGAGAACCCAGTTCCTGTTTCTCTACTCCCTTCCCTTCACAGAGCCCAGCCGGGGGGCCAGACACCAACAATTCCTCCTCCCCCCAGCCAATACACCCAAACCTCCTATCCTCCAGAGCCCAGCTGTGGGACTTCCCCTTGCCCAGATACCCAGTACCCCTTCTGTCCCAAAGCCCAGCTGCAGGGCCCCCCTTGCCCACATACCAGCACCCTTGCCCCTCCAGAGTCCAGCCATGGAGGCCCCTCATGCACAGATACCTGCACTCTTACTCTTTAGACCACATAGATCCAGAGGGAGAAACAGCCTGATGCTGGGTCCCAGGCTTGCGCATTGAGTTTTCTGTGTGTAACCGTCTCCTTCACGCAGGGCGTGTGGGGAACTGTAGCTGCTGGGAACCTCTAGCTCCCTCCCCATCACCCTGGCAAGGTCTTCTATGTGCGAGCTGAGCTCTGACAGGTCCAGAAGCCCCTAGGGGTGGCCAGTAGCATTACAGCCCATTTCTATGGGGGAAAGGAAATTCTGCATGCTCAACATTAATTTCTGCAAAAGTCTGTATTGTGTAGTGGTGCATAGTTCCCCCAGGAGCAGAATTTTAAGTCAGAAGCTCAGCAAACCAACTGTAGTTACTGCATTTTTTCCAAGTTGTAAATTATTTCCCAAGTTTATATTTACTTCTAATTTTTTTGTCACTAAAGTAAACACTGAATTTTAAAAAGAAAAGGAGTACTTGTGGCACCTTAGAGACTAACAAATTTATTAGAGCATAAGCTTTCGTGAGCTACAGCTCACTTCTCACGAAAGCTTATGCTCTAATAAATTTGTTAGTCTCTAAGGTGCCACAAGCACTCCTTTTCTTTTTGCAAATACAGACTAACACGGCTGCTACTCTGAAAACTGAATTTTAAATATTCAAGCCAAACAACACAGTTATATTTTGGCTAAAACAGGAGCAGTAGCTGTAGCCCCTTAACTGTTTCTTGTTGCATAGGGCCATTCAAACTACAACCATTTGCACAAACACAAACCCCAGACCGCCACGACCAAAGTAGACCTATTACCCAGGTGAATTACATTTCCTTCTACATTTAAATCTTTCCATGTTTGTCACCACAACTCCGTGTTGTGGCAGTATTCGCTGAATACCAGCATTTAAATCAGACACACCAGCTATGGGACATAGCATTGCGTATCTGTTTTATGTCATATACCTGGCATGTGATGCAGTCCTAGTGATGACCTGTGGAAAACATTCATGCTTGTGAGTAGTATTTGGGTTATGTCCTCTGCAGCCATGACCACATACACTTGAGCAGGTCTGATATTACATCTAAAGACTTGTCTAAATGAACGTTTAGTTTGCAGCATGCCGGGGTGTGAATCTATCCCACACTAGCATGCCACATATTAACTATCCATGTGGATCCTGCTGCCACACACTAACAGGTCCATAGTGCACTTTGGTCTATGTCGCTTTGAAATGAGACTAGATCAAAGTATGCTAAGGCAGTGGTTCTCAACCAGGGGTTCTGGGACCCCTGGGGAGCTGTGAGCAGGTTTCAGGGGGTCCTCATGCATGGCCAGCATTAGACTCGCTGGGGCCCAGGGAAGAAAGTCAAAGCCCTACCGCATGGAGCTGAAGCCTGGGGCCCTGAGCCCTGCCACTTGGGGCTGAAGCCAAAGCCTGAGTGACTTAGGTTGGTAGTGATCAAAAGCTGTCCCTATTGATATTGGGAATCAGTCCAGTTCCTGGTATCCAGTTAACAAACGTTTACCATTATGGTTTGTTGGAAGTTTCAGTAGAAATCCCAAGGACACAGTGGGCTCATGGAGACTGAACCACCCTCTCTCACTTAAAGGTGGAACTGCCACAAGAGAATACCATGGGGAAGCTTGCCTTGCCAGTACCCATCCTGTACCCTATGCTCTGTGGATGGTCTCCGGAGCTGTCAATAAAGTACCCATTAACAACACTAAATTCACATGATTATTTCTCAAGTGCCTAAGGGAGTGCTAGGAACCTCAGAAAAACAAGTAAAGATTCCATGAGTGTATAATCTAAATTCAAAATGGCACAGTGAAGGTCATTAAACACACAATGGGATTGGGTGGCCAGGCTTGACAGGAAAGACTAGGCTGACAATAGTAAGATCATGCAGTTAGTAAGATGTGTGCACAGCTGGATGGTTCAGTTTGTTACTCTTCTGCTTCCTTCTTCTTATAGGTGTGATGGCAGAAGAGAGTTTTTAGGCGTGATCTGAATGTGAAGAAGGTGGCTTGATGAACAGGTTAATGTAGAACATTTCAAGTGTAATAGGAAGCTGTGGAAGGAGGCATGGAAATGTCACAGAGAAAGAGACAAAGGAATGTGCATCACTGGCAGAACAGTGGAGGGGGGACAGGGGGAATCAAAAGAATATTGGATTCAAGTTGACAAAAGAGAAAACAAAGTAAGACTATGTCTACACTACAATTTATGTTGGGAGAATTTGTGTTGCTCAGGGGTGTGAATCAACCACGCCCTTGAGCGATACAAGTTACACGAACATAAGCACCAGTATGGACAGCACTATACTGGCGGGAGAGCTTCTCCCATCAACATAGCTTCTGTCACTTGTGGAAGTGCTTTTATTATGCTGATGGGAGCGCTCTCCCGTCAGCATAGAGCGTTTTCCCCAAACACGCTGCATCGATGCAGCTGCACTGCTTCAGCACTGTACATATAGACATGCCCTAAGATCAGACTCAGGCAGCTTTAGAGCTTTCCATACTGATTTATAAACTGGCTGAAAGGAACTTGGAGGAATGAGGACAAATCCCATCTATTTGTTTAGCTCAGTCCTGAGGGTCTCCTGGACACAAACGACCATCTCAAATTGTACTACATCAGAGCATGGAGGTTCTGTGATGAGAAATCTTGCCAATTAAGAACTGAACCAGGCACCATCATATTGAAAATATCATATTGAAATATTAGCCTAGAGGTGAAGAGTGGGTGTTCCACTGTTCCACCATTTGCAGTTTCAATTCAGTGAATACGACATTGTGGAAAGATAGAAGGATCCTGATAAAGCAGCACTCAAGATAAATGTTGCTTCTGAATGTAAATACATAAGTATGAAGGGAAGGGTGAAGGAAAGAGAATGGGAAACAAAGAAACATTACAGTCTACAGGCAATATTGTACTGACTTTTGTAAAGTAGAATCTAAGCAATCACATATTGATACATAAAGACACACAGCATTATTGGTTATTTACTAACTCTTCCTTTTTTTTTCTGCCCACAGCAAGTGCCAAGCCATATATCCATGTTCATACAGAAAAGAGGTAGAAGGTGATTGTATGAAAGAATTCCTCTCTAACCTTTCCATTTTATGTAGTGTAATGAAACAACTGTTGCAGGGATTCCCATCCCATGACCCCGACATCTGTTCATGACACTCAGGTTGAGAACTCATTAGCTAGTAGGTAACCTCTGCCCTCTGTTGGCTTGAACCACAACTCCTCAGTGGTGTGCTGTAGGCTGTATACTGCAAACCTCAACTAATGGAGATTCTCCTTAGTTCAAGTGATGGGGTCTGTGTTTTTGGAACTCTACTATCTGCCTTGACGTTCCAGGTGATTATGGTGTGCACCATAGTGATGACTTAGAAGTTGTGAGTTGCTCTGAATTTGGCACAACACTCTTTGTCAAATCCAGTAGCCAATAGACCATTTTTTAAATGATCTTTTCTGTTAACAGCCCCAACCCAGCTAAATCTCGGAAAAGCTGCTAGTTAAACCAAAGTCACCAAAACATAAAAACAATCACTCCAGCACCTCTTGAGACAAACCCACTGTGGACATGGAATTGTCACATGGTGCTCTACACAGTCTCATCTGCACACAGAGCTGCAACCTGCATCTATGACTAGCCAGCAATATACACGTGGCTGCACAGACAGTAAAGAGAAAATTAAAATCCCATAAAAGGAGAAAAGTTAACAAGCTGCAACTCAGAGGTTCATCATCCGCAAAAGTGATGAGCAATATATAAAAAAGGACCATACTAGAAACCAGATTCACATTCTTGCTAGGCTTTTAATTTCCTCATTGACTTTAATTAAACTAACAAATTGAAGATACTGTCTATTTTTCCTCCCCCCTTCACCAGGTAGGATTATCTAAGAGCTCACAGCTAAAGCAAAGAGATACAAGAAACTGCAAAATTAAGAAGCACAACAGACAGCATCATTAAGGGGAAGGAATGTTTATCAAATATTTTAAAACAATTCAGTTTTAAGGCAATTTGTGTGCAGTGGTACTGAGCATTCCTGATTGGAGAAAGCTGGGGGGTGGAAGTGGGTGCAGGGAGACAGGAGCAGTAGAGTGTGGCATGGAGCCTAATAGCATTGTAGCAATTTATTCACTGAGAAATACTGCAGAGTGATGCAGGGGTCTGTGTAGAAGATAGCAGTACGTTCAGCAATGCCACAATGACAGAGAGAGAGACAGAGCGAGCGACTGAGACTGACTCAAGAGTGATGGAGAAGAGAGAGTGGAAACTAAACACTTTAAGGAATATGGGAACCCCCCCCCAAATAAATAAAATTGATAAGGCCCCCCTATGGAAACTTCATCAGAGGAGTGAAGTTTTGGAATAGCCTTCCAAGGGAAGCAGTGGGGGAAAAGATCTATCTGGTTTTAAGATTCTACTCGATAAGTTTATGGAGGAGATGGTATGATGGGATAATGTGATTTTGGTAAGTAATTGATCTTTAAATATTCAAGGTAAATAGGACTAATCCCCTGAGATGGGATATTAGATGGATGGGATCTGAGTTACCCAGGAAAGAATTTTCTGTAGTATCTGGCTGGTGAATCTTGCCCATATGTTCAGGGTTTAGCTGATCGCTATATTTGGGGTCGGGAAGGAATTTTCCTCCAGGGCAGATTGGAGAGGCCCTGGAGGTTTTTCGCCTTCCTCTGTAGCATGGGGCATGGGTGACTTGAGGGAGGCTTCTCTGCTCCTTGAAGTCTTTAAACCATGATTTGAGGACTTCAATAGCTCAGACATAGGTGAGGTTTTTCGTAGGAGTGGGTGGGTGAGATTCTGTGGCCTGCGCTGTGCAGGAGGTCAGACTAGATGATCAGAATGGTCCCTTCTGACCTTAGTATCTATGAATCTATGAAAAATCTATGGTAGAACAAAGGATATACCAAAAATGCTGTTTGATAATACCTGCTGAGCTACCAAGAAATTATGTTGGTTGGGGATGTGGATTTCTTCCCCATGGAATGAGCAGGGGTCATGGCTCTCCAGCCTCACCAAGATACATGATCTGTACGCAACTACAAAGGGCAGGAGGATTCGTACACAGAGGGACTGCTGTTCCATGCTATAAGTCCCTTTTCCTTTTGGGACACTTCATGGAATAGTCCTCATTTTTTCAGCCACTGCCTGGCCCTGTATTTTCCCCTTGGCAACAAAACTCCGTCTGGAACCATGTCACAAATATCTCTCCTCTCAGATCTGCCCCTGCCTCCACATTTGCTAGTACATTGCTGAGACCCCCAGAAATTATTCACCCAGGTGTTTCCAAGGTGGAGGAGATGCCATGTAGAGCTTCTCTCTCTCTCCTTATTGCACCACTCCCCAGCCCACCCATATTCACCCTAAATAGGTAGGGAATCCCAACATGCTGAGTTTACACAGCTGGGCTTATGATGAAGCTGGAGAGAGGTGAGTAGCTGACAATGCTAAAACTCAGTTCTTCTGCATGTTCCAGACTCTGCAACTTTCTTCACCTCCCTGGCAAAATCTTGAAGGTGACTGATCTTGTCCCTAGTTCCTTCCCTTCCCAGGCAATAGTTTCTCCTTTCCCATCTCTGCAAACGTCTCTGACTTGTTATTAGTTGCTAATGAAACATAATAAATTGTTATTACTGCCACAGGTGCATTAGGAACCTTAAAGATAAGACCAAGTCCCTGTTCCCAAGAAAAGACAGTCAAAACGCAGCCAACACAGATAAAGGAAGGAGGCTGGAATGGTACAATAAGCAAAGGGACTGAGCAGGGAAGTTTGGGACACATCTCGTTACGCCAACAATTTTTATTTTTTTATTTATTTACGATAAATAAAAGTAACAAGATTAGCTGTATATGGAGGATGTCTTTGGCCCTGATCCTTTGTTGATCACACAGAGGACTGCTGCACCTGCATGGAACCACATGACCTGGTCCTGTGTGGCGAGCAGCTCCAGAGGACTGTTGTATCCTTCCAGAGATCTACTGAAGTCAGTGGAGCTCCCTGCAGGTGCAGCAGTTGCAGTGCAGAATCAGTCCTTTGCTGTCCTGCCATTTCACCAAATCGCCCTTCCCTTCCCTTCCCTTCCCTTCCCTTCCCTTCCCTTCCCTTCCCCTTTTCCCCGTTATTCGCCTTCATGGTGTAACTGAAAGACTCCGTCTATTTATATTATTTCTAAGGTCCCTATTGCCATGATATTTACCCACCAGATTATTCTCCCTGTATGGCATCTATATGACAACAAATGCAGTTTTTCACTGCATTGCTACAGTGGCTGGCTATGCGTTATGTCTGAAGATACGTGTTTTATTTTCACCTAAGAAAACCTCCCCCTGGTTCTAAAAGCAATGGAACAGTCCACTATTTAAACTTCCATCCCTTAGAGAATTCTGCAGTTGCAAAAACGGGTTGAATTTGATTAAACCTTTGGAATCCCTCCAATATTTCCACTTATTCCATCTGTAGAAACACTCTACTGGCACTTGGCACATTTATAGCATTAACAGCCTTCTAAATCAGCAGCAGTTCTGCCTAATAATTTGGCATTTGCACATGCCTTGTAAATTATAAATGTTGCATCCTTGGGTATGAGGAGTTTTCCCCCCAAAAAACCATTAGCTGTCTGCAGAAATTCTGGAGGAAGAAAATGTCTCTTTGTTTTGGCAAAGGACAATCTCACAAACAAACAAAAAAGGCACAAAATGGGTATGAAATTAACTCTACATCTCATGTCGGAGAAATAGAGAGCAACCCAATGAGACCAGCTGGCTACTAACAGCATATTGCCAGGAGGCCCTCTTTTTCGTTTTGAAGCTTGTTAGCTTGCATTATTCAATTCAAAATCAAGGGCTAGCATTTAAGCTGTAACTTGCATGTTTCAGGGCTGCAAGAGGTGCTGTGTGGCAGGGAAGCAGTCTCTCCACTGGCCATGCTCCTGGAATTAAATAAAATTCAGAAAACGAAAGATCTATATGCTTTGATACTATTGCCTCCCCAAACCAGAGAGTCCGGGTTTGGAATGACCAGCAGGTCCACATCAAGTCACAGAACAGTAAGAAGCTGATCAGCAATATCAACAGTGGTTTGTTTTGTCCTCAAGCATGAATAAGGAGCTAGAGCAGGTCTATAGCTGTAGCCTCCCTATCTCTCCTCTCTCATATGCCAAAACTGTTGGGGCAAAAATCACCTTCTTCCCACAGCTCTCTGAGAATGTCATCCCATCTCTAGTTGTGTCCAGTTCCAGCTCCTTCTGTGACTGATGGATTCTGTCACGACAGAAACTACATGTTCTAGAAAACATGTGCCTCACCATCAACAAATGCAAGGACATTCAACAAATTAAGTGCCAGCTCATGCCCCTCTGCAGAGCTTCTCCCCTGTCAGCATATCAGATCTTATTTATTCTTGGCATCCTATGCTCTGGCCCTTTCTCCCTGATGCTGCTGTTGTCTCAGTACTTTTTTATTTTCAATCATTTTAAGGAACTCTGCTTCTGCACCCCACCCCAACAATATGCCCTATCGATTTTGATATACACTATGATTCTGAGGAAAACATATTGTTACAAATCTAGGGTCACCTAAGGACTCCACGGCTGTCACTATGCTGCACATCATGAGCAGCTGGAATCTGACAGCAGCACTGGGGACAGAACTCGGATCTTTGTGCTTCAGAAGCACAGGTCATTATTGCCTCAGCTGAAAAAAACCTCTGTTAGCTTACCTCTTTGCAGTATAAAGCCTATGACACACAGCTGAACCACGGTGATTCCATCCAGAAGGAAGTAGTGACACACACTAGCAAGTTCCTTATTACTCTTTAAATTAGTGACAAACACTTAGATTAGGTCTCCTATTCTATCATTTATAAAATTACCTTAAATTTTTCTATTTCTCTTTTATCTTGTTTTTTTCCTTTTATTATTTTTTGCTTATTTTTAAAAAAATATCAACAGGTAAACAGTTACATAGGGTTGTGATTTACTTCCAGCCAAACTCTAACTATCATCTCACTGCAAAAATTAGCCACCAGCATTTTAATAAATAAGAATCCATAATCTCACTCATGGCCATGTGATCCCTTTTTGTATTTGTAGTAAGGTCTATGAACTGTACATGTCCCAAACTCCACATCGTACAAATACAGTATGTGCCTACAAGGATACGTCTACATTGCAAACACAGGGTGCGCCTGAGGCTCTGGTAGACATGCCTGCGCTAGTTTTAATTTAGCTAGCTTGAGTAGCGGAGCAGTGAAGCCACAGAAAAATGGGCTTCAACGCAGACTATACAAGCCTGCCCGGAACTCTGGGTAATTAGTCGGGCTTCACTGCTCCAGTACCCGAACTAGCTCAGGTATGTCTACATAAGCTTCAATCACACCTGTAATTGCAGTGTAGACATACCCCGCAGAACTCACAGCCCGGGGGAGGAAGGGCTAATATGCCTTTAAATCACCTTTGCACCCTTCCAACCCCATGGCTACTCCAGGGGACTGGAGAGGCCCTGACATACCTTAAACAGCCCTGGGGCGCTAAGTCATAGCAGCCTCCATCAATTGCCCTGTGGGCCACAACGCCTCCCAGAACGTTTGCAGCACTGCATGGAGAGGCCCTGCCCCTCCTCCCCCTAGCCCTGCTCCCTACACCAGGGCTTGCATGGATGTCCCTAGAGGGCAGTCTTATAGCTTTCTTCCATAGTTCCTATGCCAGCAGAACTCCCTCTCCCCTCACAGAGAAGCCAGGACTTTTAAGACTCCTTGCACCGCTCCAGTCTTTTTATCTGGCATAAAGGGGGCCAAAAGGAGGATGAGGATTTCACCTTATGTGCCTTATGGAATACACAGTGTACTGAAACTGTTGTGAGAGTGTAACGTGACCTGAACTCTATATTTTTATAAACAGGGCTCCTGGAATATAATAAGCAACAGCCTTTTTGTTGTCCATAGGGATCACCTTCTTCCATATCTTATATGGGAAATAGACATGTCTCACAACCACATAGCTATACTGCACTTGATGAAAATGTCTGCTCTCTCACAAAAAACGCTATCTGCAGCCAGCAGTCAGTGATGCATACTAGATGGCTGCCTTCTCAACATGGGAGCAAAAGGGCAAACGAATCACATTACACTCCATGAATAAAGACTGATTCTTAATGCAACAGCTACTTAATGTTTTCATTTTCAATACACTAGACAGTTTGGCCTCATTTTCAAAAATGCCAAGCACCCACAACTCCCACTGAAGCCAACTGGAAGTGCAGGTTCTCAGCACCTCTTGGACCCAGAAAGCTTGTGAAAGTTCTCTAACCTGAAAGAAAAAAGAAACACCCTTTCCTCCTCCCCCCCGCCAAAAAAATTGAGAGCATGTATTAGAGATGAGTCTGAAGTTCAGATCCAGATCTCCATTTGAGCTATCTGGGGCACTCTAACCTGGGATTCTGGTTCAGGTCCATATCCAGTAATGCAGAAATTGCACTTTGCAGAATCCCTTGAATCATTCTTCTACTTCATCTGGAAGGAAAGGAGATGCTGTGCCAAATTCTGCCCTCAGTTATATCTGTGCAAACCAACTGACTTGTGACTGAGAGCAGAATTTGTCCCCCTGTTTTCCTAGCCATGGTCACAAATAAAAAAGGAGAGTGGTTTCAGCTTGCTCTGAGGTGATTTTATCAGGCTTGGTTTTGGACACACTGTATGCACAAGTTAAATAAGATAATGTGCAAACCATTAGAAACAAAGAAAATAGTATTTTTAACTACTTTGTGTGGTATTATTGACAAGGTTTTGTTCACAGAGTTCTTAAAAAAAAAGAAAAGAAAAAAAGCAGTGTGTGAAGGAGGAATGGGAGAACAAATCTATACCAGTCAGGTAGGATCTAGTTAATACCTAAACACCACGGTGATGGGTTGCTTTGGAGAGACCAGGGTTAGACCATGTAATGGTTTGCTTTCCAAACCAAACCCAGCGACTTTGGAAAGAACGCCTCTTAAGATTTAAATACCCTAACAATTTATTTGCTTTTTAAAATGTCCCCCATTCTAAGGCAGACTGACAACCTCTCCCACACAAAAGCTACACTCCATGTCCTGTGCTGGGCAACCATTCAAACCAAGCAATCCATTATTATTTATTATTGGCCGTGCCATAGTGCTTAGGAGCCTTAGTGATAGACCAGGACCTCAGTGCACTAGGTGCTGAACAAACAGAACAAGAGGACAGTCCCTGACCCAAAGAGTTTACAGTATAAGTACAAGACTAGCAACAACAGATGGATACAGGCAGATGGAATAGTACAAGGCAACAATGTGAAAAATATTGGTCAACATGATAGGCAGTGGTCTCGGTAGATCAGCAGCCTAACCATTGTCAAGGTTTTTGTAGGCATTGTGGCAAAGAAGGGTTTTAAGGAGAGATTTGAAGGATGAGGCAGCGTTGCAGACATTTATGGGGAGCAAGGGAGAAAGCACAAAGGTGAATGTTTGAAAACTGAACAGGTGGGTGATGGAGGCAGGCATCATGGGCTGATCACAGTTTGGAGCAAACACCTCAGCAGGGAATGAGAGATGATGAATAGAAGGGTGATAGGCTGTGGAGAGTCCTAAAAGCGAAGACAAGCATCTTATGTCTGATGTGAGGGACAACAAGGAGGGGTAGTGAGGGGATACACAGAGATGGGTGCTGTGGTCAAAGTGATGGGACAGGAAAATGAGTTTTGCGGCAGCATTCTGAATGGATAAAAGTGGGGCAAGATTGCATTGATCAAAGCCAGAAAACAGGATGTTGCAATAATGGAGATGTGAGATGATGTGATCCTGGATGAGAGTTTTAGCTGTGTGGATAGATAGGAAAAGCCTCATCTTAGAGATGTTATGTAAAAAGAATCTGCAAGATTTAGACACAGTCTGGATGGGAGGATCTAGAGAGAAGTCTGAGTCAAAGATGACACCCCAGTTAGGGGCCAGAGTGACAGGCAGGGTGGTGGTGTTGTGATCATGTGATCGTATTGTGGTCATTGTGATTGAGAAAGGCAGCAGCGGAAAGGGCTTGAGGGGAAGACTAAGAGCTCTGTTTTGGCAGTGTTGAGCTCTAGCTTCTTTATAAGTGTGGACAAGGAGGATGACTTAGCACCATTCTTCTCAGTCAGCAGGAAACTCATCTTGTTAATATTCCCATTTTTATTTGAAAAATTCTTAATGGGATAAGCCCTCAAAACAAAACCAGCCTCTTGCATGTCAAAAGAAGTCATATGCAAAGTATTTATTGCCAACACTTCTCCCCTCACCCTAAATGGCTGATTAATTTTATCCCTTGGGACATCTATCATTTCATATCCTACATAATTTTTTTTCCGGCTGGCACTGCCTTATTTTCACGCATCAAGAGAAGATGTGCAGACACAAACCAATTCACAACTTGGAGTAATTGTTTGAGAAACAAACAGCAGTTTCACTGGGGTCCTAGCAAGAATATCATAAATTGGTGCTTCTCATCTCTTCATTATCTTTCTGCAAGAGTTGGCTGGCATCACGTGTTCTCTGCCTCTGTGCAGTGACATTGGAACTTGTCATCCCTCCCATCTGTAACAGACTGTTTGGGAGGCAGCAACCACTTACAATGTAACAATTGGAGGCCCTTGCTAAGCTGGAGAGACTTTCAAAAGACACAGAACATAAGCCAGAGAGGAGTATTCCGCTGGTATGTGCATCATGGCCCCCTCACTTATATATGTATGCTGCTGTGAAAATAAAGCCGTAAGCTGAGGTTTTCACTGTCTAAACATCTCTTCTGTTTAAAACAGCTGCTGAATTTTAATAAGAACTTAAAAATCAAAATCACAACCTGGCTAATGCAATACATCCCATCAAAATATTTTAAGTGCTTCCATGTCTCCATTTTTGTGGAGACTTTTTAAATTTTTACTGTTTGGTTGGGTTTTTAAATTAGACCTTTTGTGCTGCCTTTAAAGTATTTGCATTCAGAGTCACGCTGCAAGATTTTAGCCCTGTGTGTAAGTGAGAGACCTTCTCCAGGTTGAGAGTCAGTGATCTTCATTTTAAGGAAAAACTTGAAATGTACTTGCCTACGAAATGGCTAATGACTGAAACCACCCCCATCTGAAAGAGAAATAATGTATCCATCACAAGGCTGGAAATTTACAAAGAATATCAAAAACTGATTCAGGAGTTTGCAGTTCTCAAACCTTACTGAACAACATACAAATAATGCAGGAATCTAGAGACTGGAATCGAAAATAACTGAAACAATTAGGGGCTGATTTTTAAGACAGTTACAAAGGGTAATAAAGTTATCAACTAGCCAGTGTTACTAAGAAAGGCTGTGAAAGCAAAAGAGTGTGTGTGTGTGTGAGAGAGAGAGAGAGAGAGAGAGAGAGAGACAGAGACAGAAAATTAATAGGTAGGTTATTGATTTTGATCCACATTCCTGTAACTACACACAACAAACAGGTGTGTAATTTAGTTTTTAATTTTTGTCTTGAACATACAGCTGTTAATTGTAGCTATTTGGTCTTTCAGTGGGGTTAGGCTCTATGCTGGTGGGCTGGGCTCTCAATTCTTCCTGTCAGAAAAGATGCGCCTCCACCATTAGTCAAACTGGCAAATTTGTTCTTGGATCCAATGATTCCACAACAAGTGGCCATGACACAACTTGCTCCTTTCAGTGCCAGGGGTTCTCAACCTCTCTCTTTCCAAGTCCCCCCTCTCCCCCAAGAACATGCTATAAAAACTCCACGGCCCACCTGTGCCACAATAACATTTTTCTGCATATAAAAGGCAGGGCCAGCATTTGGGGGTACCAAGCAGGGCAACTGCCCAGGGCCCCATGCCACAGGGGCCCCTGCAAAGCCATATTGCTAGGCTTCAGCTTCAGCCCTGGGTGGCAGGGCTCAGGGCCTCGGGCTTCAGCCCCACGCTGTGCGACTTCGGTTTTCTGCATTGAGCCCTAGAGAGTCTAATGCTGGCGCTGCTTGGCAGACCCCCTGAAACCTGCTTGCAGCCCCACAGGGGCCCCTGGTTGAGAACCACTGCTGTAGAAGAGAGGAAAAACAGTTCTTAAGCAGAAACTAAGAGACTAAAATGGCCTGGGACCAGGTTATGCACCTGACCAGTTTTCATCATTTCCCCATCAAGGTCGTTAACATCAATCTGGAGATTCTTGCTGCCAGAGCCTATGTTTTGACTCTGTCCTCACTGTAGGGCTCTCTCAGAAGTGAGAACTCTCACAAGCTCCTAAATCTGGCAGCTGTCAGGGCTGCAGAAATGCAACATTCATTTCTTCTGTTTAGGGTTCATGTTAGTATTTTGTTCCTACTTTATGCTTTGGCAAATGTCATGTCTAACATTTGACTCTGGGTAACTGCAGTGTTTTACTATCACAGCCCCAGGATTTAGCGAGAAGAAAAATGCCAAAGGACCTGGTTGCAGGCATCAGTGGTTTGCAAGCGCCCTTGTCTTGTCCAGTGGGCGTTACTGCAGCAAATAGAAATTACAAGCAGAGGCCGAATGGCAATGAGTCAGCCAGGCAGAAAGGCACGAAAACAAAATGAATGTAAAGGCAATAAACCTGTAATATTTCACCATCCGTACTGAATTCCTGGATAACCTCAATCTATGAGTGTTATAGGAGATGAGCGTCTATGAGTGTCCCTGGAGATGTAGTTACAGTACATTAATGACATCACCAATGAAGAGAAACAGCAAAGTGAATGCACTTTCTCTCCACTGTGGTGAAACCATCATGAGGGAGGGATTGTGCAGCTGGCACCCCAGCCTCTTTGTGGATTCTTAAACCCCTCAGATTCTCCTGCAGTTATCAGATAACTTCCCAGCGAGCAAAGAAAAGGCTCCCAGGGTTTACTGGCTTCACTGAAGGAAACAGGAGTAAGGAAGTCACAAGGCAATGCCAAGTAGTGATAGAGGCCTTGATTCAGAAAAGCATCCCTCTTTAGGAAGGGCATTTAAGCAAAGGCTTAAATGCTTCCTGCACAGGTGCCATATTTGTGAAATACTTGGGGATGAGGGAACAGAACAACACAGAGGTCTCAGAGCTTAGGAGAGAAGTAAATACCATGTGGTACAATGAATGAAATGTAAAAAATTACACTCACACACATACACACAGAGATGCATTCTCTAGAAATAGCCAGGAAGCAACCCAAAGTTTAGAATCAGAGAAGAGAAAGTTTAAAAGCGGGAAAAGGAGATTTCCCTGCTTCTCTTTGACACAAACAGAGTGCAATAATTCATCTCAGGGAGATAACAGGGGAGACCCTATTACTCAGGATATTTAAAACTAGACTGGACAAAGTTCTAGAAAATGTACAATAGGGAACAACCCTGCGCTTGATTTCCCAGGGGATGGATTCACCAAGGACCCAAATGGGCCATCTTTTTTTAAACTTTCTCTAAGTTTGCACTCACAAATTAAATTATTTAGATGTCTAACTAGCTGACCGTACCCCAAAAATCAGGCAGAAAATCCACAGTCAATCTTTTGCACCATCAGTGCAGCAGCTGCAGGAGGTGCCAAGCATACATTTGTATGAAATATAATCACTTACTGGCTTTGTCTGGAAGTTAGTCACATAGGACTACGTTGGCACATGCTAATCACCTGACCAAATGGAGTCCTGCTTTCTTTCGTATTTTCTAGGCACTCTTGCATTTGTCCCTATAGCTTACTTAGTGCAGAAATAACAATCACCAAAAAAAGCTGATTCCCTATTAGCAACACAGAAATCTCAGGCAGCCAATTAGAACAGAGCTAAAGAGATATAAACCCAAGATTTTTGTATTGAGATAGGTGCCACAGATGGCATACCAGATGAGGATTAATTTAGGAATCATGTTTCTTAAAATGATATGGTCTACCTTTCCAGTTCCATATTTTCTTTTTTTTGACTTGAAGCAGGGATTTAAGTTCCCCTCCCAGCTATGAATTTTTCATGAACAAGCATTACAAAAATAGTAGTAATGAAGCACAAAACCCAATCACATATTGCAAAATTTTCAATGTGAACAACTGTACAACCTAGCTACTATAAATGGATATGTGAGGAAATATAGATATTTTCATGCTCATACCTCATTCCACGTTTGAAAATTTGTTTTCCAACATTTAGAAACCACTAATCCTAAATAATGCTTTCTAGCAACTTTATTTCAGACAGGATCCTGATTTACAAAGGCAGGGGTAATGGATCATTATTATACCTTGATTTTTTTCCTTTTATGCGGAAAGGAAAATTCAGTATAAATAAGTCTCCTAAGATGTATATTTCCAGTTAGATTGCACCCTGATCTGATGCATATTGCAAGCTGATTCATTTGCTATCCTTTATCCCTTTGAAAGCATTTTTGGAAGACCCAATGACATCTGATAATTAAAAGATACTAATCTCTCACTGATGAAGTGAGAAAGACATTCATTTTTAGATTCCGCCATTAAAAAATTTACCAAAAACCACAACAGTGGAAGATACCAGAATAGGGTGTCACAACATTCCACAAAATGTAAATAAAATGCTAATGATAAATTACCCCGTCTCACATCCGAGTTGTAATGTAAATGAAAAACACACAACAAAACTGTGTAACAAAGAGAAAGTTCAAAGCTCTGAAGTACTCCCTCTTGTTTCCTCAAGATTATGACAAGATTATGCCATCCACGTAAACCACATCACCATGTTTCTTGTGAGAACGGTTGTTTTCAGTCACGCCATCACCTTAGCAATACATACAAGTTAAGTTGTTTCATGGCTCATCTCTATATTACTCTCTACTCAACACCAATGATTGAGCCTGTCTTCTAGACCTCATGTTAAAATGAGGGGAGAGAAGGAAAAGAGGATAAAAAGCGTCACTTACCCTTAAATTATTTCAACACCATTCCGCTTTCCCTGTTTTGTTTAAGATGTGGGCCTCCCTTTTGTTTACTCTTTCCAAATTTGGTCTTTGGGTAGGTGAAGAGGACAGTGGAAGGGTTTATACTTGCTGATGAAGGAGACTGTAAAACAAAGAAAAGTGATTTAGTGCAAAATAGTCCCTATGCACATACGTATCAGATTAAATTCAATTAATGACACCTACATCAATGCAATGCTTTCTACGGTTTTTATGCACACATACAAATATCACGTGGATCAAGGAGAATGCAGTTGTCAGTTATTTGGAGGGGAGGGAGAAGAGCGATTTGTAAAAAAATACAACAAAACAAAAAAAACCCCAGCTTTTAAAAGGCCAGCAAAGGAAGCTTCTGCTGCTCTTTAGCAAAATGCCAGCCAGTGCGCTGGGCAACTGTGCAGAAGTAGATCTGCCCTCAGAACTTGCCCTCTCTAGGCAGGTATAGAGATGTACTCCACCATCTGGAGATGAAATAGCAGGATGAGATGCATTGGTCTTCAGCACCTCATGCTGGACAATTTATTAAGCAGCATGGGTGGCAGAAGAAACCATCTACACATTTTTTGCTGAACAAATATAGTGGCATAGTAGGGGCCATACTGAGAGAGCAAAAGGAAAATTAAGAGCTGAAGAGACAAAAAAAAAAGATGAACAGAAAGGAACTGCTGGACACTGAGCTAATGCTTAGAGCCCAGGGCAAGATCAAACCCATCTGTGTCAAAAGGCTTTCATAAACTCTATTCATTGAGCAAAGGTAGGTATGGGAAACTGCTCAAGTCAGGCCAAAGGGCAGAAAATTCTGGAACCTTTATTTCAGCTCTTCCCCCACCCCCCAGCAAATGGACAAAAGGTTCTTCCACACTACATTCAAATGTCAACAGGCATCAAATGCAAGCATTCATCCAAATCTTGTTGCAACAAAAGGCTGCATATCGTGGAGTGAAATTAACTATGGACAACATTTAGGGCTCCACAAGTACCCCCAAAGCTACAGTTTTTGTCACACCATCTGCTTTAACTGCAGAATTTCTTACAAGTGATTATTTCCCCCAAATACCTACAGACCCATGCATCTATTTAAACGCACAGACAGACAATCAGGCTATAAAAAGTCACAGGGTAAACAGCTGCTGCACAAATATACGTGAGGGTTTTTTTTGGGGGGGCGAGGGGGGGTCTGAAACAATAACACATTTTTGATGTATGATAGAAGATTCATTTTTACATCTCCAGACCTCTCTCCACGCTTGGCTCATACCTGGACTCTTAAGGCAACATGGTGACCGGGAGACATGTCTTGGGCTTGACATTGACCTCCAGCAATCATGATTTATTTTTCTACTGCACAGTTTTAGGTCCTTAAAATGTAACTTTATTTTTAGATGGTTGAAAGAAGAATGGAGATGAGAAAGGACTGATTTCAGTGTTATCTGATGTCATTAAAACTGTCCAACCTTTTGTATCCCATTAAAATCTCTGAGACATGCACAGAGTCATTCCCCCCTGCAACCCCATGATTAATATACACAGCTCCAAAGACAACAACAAATTACATATGTCCTTGGCTAAGTTAGGTTGTAAGATACTAGAGGGAGGGATTGATTTGCACTGTATGGCACCATATTTACTGATGACACCATTAGAAAATGTACAAATCAGAAATATTAAACAGTGCTCACAATAAACAGCTAATGGTTACATAACATAACACTTTTCAATAGATCTCAAAGCACTTTCAAAGCTGGGAAGCTTTCCATTCCCATTTGACAGAACGGGGAAGCTCAAGCACAGCTGAAGAACTGCGGTTAAGTGCCTCACCCAAGGTCAGGGGCAGAGCTGGGAACCCAGGCCTCCTGACTTCTTACCCAGCGCCCTATCTGCGGGAACACACTACCACCTTACTGCTTTTAAACAGAAGTGTTACTATGAGCAAAAGTAACATAGACTCCCTGCACATTTTAATTTTTAGTACAAAGAATAAATTATTTAAACACCTTAAAAAAGACACCCTCAGCCTAATAATTGCTGAAAGAGGTGACAAAGCTGGGGCATCTTACTGAACCTATTAAGGGGAATGCTTGCATGGCTGCAGTCTCACTAAATTTTCCTAAAAGAAAATTTTCCTAGTGAGATTTTTAGCTCCCCTGTTACAATACAGAATAACTCGTAGGGGCAATTGGGTTGAGGGTGTGGAACCACCTACAAACAATTCAGGAAACCTGTACACCCATCAGAATCATTTCCAGATTTGCTGTCATTACTCCTGCTCCCAAGCTAAAAGGTAAAGCTAAAAAAAGTAGGTAATTTGAATTACTCATGGACAGCAGAAAATTGAAGCTATAACTTCCCATATGTTTTTAATGGGCGTAGGTGTTTATATGTGAATACACTTGGAAAACAGACAAACCTGATGCCCAGAGAGAGGTCTTCTTAAAAAGAATTCAGGGAGAAAACAGCACACTTAGCCCTAGTCTACACTACGGGGTTAGCTTGAATTTAGCCAAGTTAGGGTGATTTAAAAATGACTGCGTCCACACAACCAACCCCGTTCCAATCCCTAAAGAGCTCTTAAAATAGACTTCTGTTCTCCTCCCCGATGAGGGGAGTAGCATTAAAATCGATCTTGCTGGGTCGAACTTGGGGTAGCGCGGACACAAATCAATGGTATTGGCCTCCGGGAACTATCCCAGAGTGCTCCATTGTGACAGCACTTTGAACTACGATGCACCAGCCAGATACACAGGAAAAGCCCCAGGAACTTTTGAATTTCATTTCCTGTTTGGTCAGCGTGGTGAACTCAGCAGCATCGGTGACCATGCAGTCCACCCAAAATTGCAAACGAGCTCCAGCATGGACCGAAAGGGAGACACTGGATCTGATTGCTATATGGGGAGAAGCATCTGTGCAGGCCAAACTCTGATCAAAAAGAAGAAATGCAAATATATATGCCAAAATCGCACACAGTATGGTGGAGAGAGGCTACAACAGGGACACACAGCAGTGCCGCATGAAAGTTAAGGAGCTCAGACAAGCCTACCAAAAGACAAAGGAGGCAAATGGTCGCTCGGAGTCAGAGCCCCATACATGCCACTTCTATGATCAGCTGCATGGCATTCTGGGGGGGGACCCTACCCCTACCCCACCACTGTCCGGGGACATCTGCAAGGGGAGAGTCTCACGAAACTGGGAGGAGGATTTTGTGGATGAGGACAAGGAGGAGGATGAAGAGAAGGAGAATGCGCAGCAGGCAAGTGGTGAATCCGTTCTCCCCCGCAGCCAGGACCTTTTCATCACCCTGCAGCCAAATACCCTCCCAAGGCGGGATCTCTGACCCTGAAACATGCACGTTTGTAACTACAGTACAGGGTTTAAAAGCAATAGTGTTTAATGTTTGCTTTGCCTGAATAATTGGGATGCATTTGCGGCCTGTACAGCTACTGGAAAAATCTGTTCACATGTCTGGGGATGGAGGGGAAATCCTCCAGGAACACCTCCATGAAGCTCTCCTGAAGGTACTCTAAAAACCTTTGCAGAGGGTTTCTGGGGAGGGCTGCCTTATTTCGTTCTCCACGGTAGGACACTTTACCACACCAAGCCAGTAGCAAGTATTCTGGAATCATTGCAGCACAAAGCGAATGGTCCTGGGTTTTGGTCGCATTCAAGCAACATTCGGTCTAGATCTTTCTGTGTTAGCCTCAGGAAAGTGATATCATTCATTGTCACCTGGTTGAAATAGGGGAAATTTTGTAAGAGAACAGTAAAAGGACCCTGTTCATGCTGGGCTGTTTGCGCTTGGCTACAAGGGAACATCCCATGGCCACGTGGCGGGAAGGAGGGGTGAAGGGATCATCCCAGAGAACAGACAAGCGGCAGAGGGAGGGGAGAAGGGATCATCCCAGAGTGGGGGAAAGTGTGTGCTGCACATCCACCCGAAAACCGCAGCCCCTCCTTTTAAATGCGAAACCCAACCCATTGATTGCTCTAGAAAGGAGGGTGCTGCAGTTTGAAAACATTGCCACATGTTATGAAGGTGTAAGAAGCCAACCCCGCGTACCAAAAGGCTTACCATGGCTGCCTGGAAACTGAATTCTGTTGCCCAGCCATGTGTGTGTGATTTGTCACTATACCAGCAAGCGCTCAATATAAAAGGGAAAATGCGACCTTGTACCTAAAGCACATGTGCTGTTTGCTGTGAATTGCTTGATTCACTGTGAAAGAGTCTCCCTTTTGTTCTCAGAAATGTATCAGCTTAAATTTTACTCTCCCTTTTTATCTCCCCCCAGGTGCAAATGTTTCTACGCTCCCCCTATCATCTCCGTTCCTGAGGTTATCGCAGATTAGAAAGCGAAAAAAACGGACTCGCGATGACATGTTTTCCGAGCTCATGCAGTCCTCCGGCACTGATAGGGCCCAGCTTAATGCAGGGAGGCATTCAGTGGCAGAGGCCAGGAAAGAATTAAATGAGCGCGAAGAGCGGAGGCAGGACACGATGCTAAGGGTAATGGGGGAAGCAAACGGACATGATGGAGCATCTGTTGGTGGAGCAAACGGGCATGATGAAGCATCTGCTGGAGCTGCAGGAAAGCCAACAAGAGCACAGACCCCTGCTGCATCCACTGTATAACCGCCTGCCCACCTCGCCAAATTCCATATCCGCCTCACCCAGACTCCCAAGAATGCGTGGGGGGAGGCTCCGGGCACCCAGCCACTCCACTCCAGTGGATGGCCCAAGAAACAGAAGGCTGTCATTCAGATAGTTTGATTGTTAGTGTGACTACAATAAACAATGTGGTCTTGTCCTTCCCTCCTCCCCCCACCCCATCTGGACTATCTTGTCCATTATCTCATTTTTTTTAAAATTAAGAAAGAAAGAATGCATGGTTTCAAAACAATAGTTACTTTATTTCAAAGTGGGGAGGGTGGTTGGCTTACAGGGAATTAAAATCAACAAAGGGGGCAGGTTTGCATCAAAGAGAAACACACACAACTGTCATACTATAGCCTGGACAGTCATGAAACTGGTTTTCAAAGCCTCTCTGATGCGCAGCGCACCTAGCTGTGCTCTTCTAATCGTCCTGGTGTCTGGCTGCTCAAAATCGGATGCCAGGTGATTTGCCTAAACTTCCCACCCCATCATAAATGTCTCCCCCTTACTCTCACAGATATTATGGAGCACACAGCAAGCAGCAATAACAATGGGAATGTTGGTTGCGCTGAGGTCTGACCTAGTCAGCAAACAGCACCAGCGAGCTTTTAAACGGCCAAAGGCACGTTCTACCACCATTCTGCACTTGCTCAGCTTATAGTTGAACTGCTCCTTACTACTGTCCAGGCTACCTGTGCAAGGCTTCATGAGCCATAGGAGCAAGGGGTAGGCTGGGTCCCCAAGGATAACTATTGGCATTTCAACATCCCCAATGGTAATTTTCTGGTCTGGAAAGTAAGTCCTTTCTTGCAGCTGCTTGAACAGCCCGGAGTTCCTAAATATGCGAGTGTCATGCACCTTTCCTGGCCATCCCACGCTGATGTCGGTAAAACGTCCCTTGTGATCCACCAGTGCTTGCAGCACCATTGAGAAGCACCCCTTGCAGTTTATGTACTGCTTGGCAAGGTGGTCCGGTGCCAAGATGGGGATATGCATTCCGTCTATCACCCCACCACAGTTAGGGAACCCCACTGAAGCAAAGCCATTCAGTATGACCTGCACATTTCCCAGAGTCACTACCCTTGATAACAGAACGTCAATGATTGCATTGGCTACTTGGATCACAGCAACCCTCACAGTAGACTTGCCCACTCCAAATTGATTCCTAGCTGACCGGTAGCAATCAAGCGTTGCAAGCTTTCACAGGGCTATCGCCACTCACTTCTCAACTGCCAGGGCAACTCTCATCTTGGTATTCTTGTGCTTCAGGGTGGGGGAAAGCAACTCACAGAGTTCCAGGAAAGTGCCCTTACACATGTGAAAGTTTTGCAGCCGCTGTGAATCATCCCATACTTGCAACAGTATGTGGTCCCACCAGTCTGTGCTTGTTTGCCTGGCCCAGAAACGGCGTTCCACTGTATCAACCAGCCCCACTGCCACCATGATGTCCCAATTGCCACAGCCTATGCTTTCAGGAATGTCTGTGTCCATGTCCTCTTCAAAATCCTCCTTGTGCTGGTGTCTCTTAGCCCGGTTCTGCATATAGTCCAGGATAATGCGTGAGGTGTTTACAATGCTCACAACAGCAGCAGTGACGGTGAGTTGAGTAGGCTCCATTCTTGCCGTGGTATGGTGTCTGCATGGGTAACTCAGGAAAAAAGACGCAAAACGATTGTCTGCCGTTGCTTTCACAGAGGGAAGGGCGACAGACGACATGTACCCAAAACTACCCACGACAATATTTTGCCCCATCAGGCATTGGGTGCTTAACCCAAAATTCCAATGGGCAGCGGAGACTATGGGAACTGTGGGCTAGCTACCCACAGTGCACTGCTCTGTAAGCTGATGCTAGCCATGGTAACGAGGACACACTCCGCCGACTTAATGCGCTTAGTGGGGACATACACAATCGATTTATAAAATAGATTTCTAAAAATCAACTTTTATAAAGTTGACCTAATTTCGTAGCGTAGATCTACCCTTAGTCTCTGCTCTAACCCTAGGAATTTCTCAATAGAGGCCATTGTTAGCATGTGACTCATGTTACTGATTGCAGATCATCACAAGGGTCACTTGAGATGGGTCATGTTTGTGGCTTTAGATTAACCCAAAGGAGCAATGGGATGAATGAGCCAGTGGAGCAGCTGAACTAAGCAGAAAAGCTCCGACGGGGACTAAATATATTTTTGGTATCTGCTATTTTAAATGAAAGGTCAGAGTCCAGAGTCCTAAGTGAGGGTTGATTTGTGGGAAAGAGAATTAAGAAAACAGTTATGATGATTGGAGTTGGTGTGCAATAGGCCAGATGGAAAGATAGATCTGATACATCTGAAACCCAAGGCACAAATGGCCCTAGTAAAAAGAACATCAGAAGATTAAATACTATAACTTGAACCCAGACACTTAATTAACCACATTCCTGTGGCCTGGGGTTACGCATGCTCCCCCAAAGATTCATCTAGCTTTCATAATATTAGCTGTAATGTTTGGAAACTGGTTATCCCAGGGAATTGGTAACAGGATACAGAGTCTTTCACCATGAGGTTGTTAGTCTGAGTCCAGCCCCGGTCCACAGTGATATGACCTAATGGCTATTCACTGATGTATCTGAAGGTTAGTGGTCTCAATCCTCTTCCAGTGAATAGGTTTCGAAGTAACAACACACAGTAGAGATGCTAAGAACTGAATGGGCCATGGAGATGCAAATCTCCTCCTACTCTTAGTAAAAAAAAACCAATATGAGCACACAGGCAGGTCAGACTGGATGGTTTATTTGTTCTGTGTCTGTACATCACTAGCACAATGGGGTGCCGGTCCATGACTAGGGCTCTGACGTGCTATGATAATACAAATAAATAAATAACGTGAGGGACATTTCCACTGTTGTTGTCTGTGCGAAACCTAGTTTGCTGCTGAATAAAGAATTTCAGGTCTCCTGCCAGTTCAGTACCTTTCACCAACACTAAATTAGTTGTGAAAATGTTTAGACTGTGATTCTCAAAGTAGTCTAAAGGAGTAGCAGATGCCCAAATATAACTGGATGTAATGGGCTTGTGCACAAAAATCTCCTAAGATTTGTCTACACTGCAACCAGAGGTGTGATCGCAATACCTGTAGACACTAGCTTTAATCTAGCTAGCATTGGTACCAAAAGCAATGAAGCCACAGCAGCATAGGCTTCCTAGCAGGCTGGGACACTCGGTGCTTACTGAGGTGGCTAGCCCACCCTGACGTCTGTGCTGCCACAGCTCCACTACCATTGGTACTGGTGCTTAGCTTCGGGCCCTCCACGTCTCCTCTGTCTAGATTAAAACTGGTTCAGGTATGTCGACATGTGCTACACTCACACACACACACACACACACACCCCGATTGCAGTGTAGCCATACCCTGAGACTCCTTTGAAACTCACAATTTTCAAATCTCAAGTTGAAGTTTAACTTCCAGTGCACATCAAAACTACATCTGAAAGAGTTCCCCCAACTTGCTTATTACAACAGCCACAAGTAGGAAAACATTCATTACAAACAAGCACTTTGGCTGTTTTTTTTATTGCCTTAGCTGCCTTCCAACATATAGGTCCCATTATGAAAGCGTTATTTTATCGCAGTGCCGCTCTATAGAGAAAAGATACAAATAAAATCCTTCAAGGGAAATTAGGAGAGGTTATTTTTGTTGTTGCTGCCTTTGTTAATTTGAGAAGAATAGCAGGTGCTGTTGGCCTTTTTAGCAGGCTGACAGGCCTCAAGGCAGGGATAGCTTCACAGGTTTGGCCATGTGCACTCCAGTTTGAAAATAAATCTAACCTTCCAATGTCTGGTTTCAGAGTAGCAGCCGTGTTCGTCTGTATTCACAAAAAGAAAAGGAGTACTTGTGGCACCTTAGAGTCTAACAAGTTTATTTGAGCATAAGCTTTCGTGAGCTACAGCTCATTTCATCGGCTGCATTCCAATGTCTGTTTCTGTTTCCTCCCTGGAAATATCTGTGTGCCTGGAAGAGTTTCCCAGAGGTCTGTCGTACCTTCCCCTGTCAGAAGCTCATTACAGCATGTTTATGAAGGGTAGGGGCAGAAAGGATCTTGGGAATTGCAATCCCAACAATCATCCATGCCAAACCCCAGCAGCTAATTACAAATCATGATAAAATTACAGAAAAAGAATCTAACTTTATCAGTGTATCTTTCTATCTATATACGGACAGAGACTGACCTTCAGACAGATGGGTGATAGGTACAATATAGATTAGAGGATGGGTGTGATAGGCATGCAGACACAAAGAATGTGTTTTCATGTGTAGTACCATATTTTTGACACCAAGGTATGCCAAGAACGTGGAACATACTTTATTCTGTATACTCATCTTCCCGTTAGGACATCCACGGGTTTCTAATACTATAAATCCAGCTGACCTTGGACTCCAATGGGCTTGGTAAGACCACAGGGAGAAAGGTGCTTGGCAATTTTTTTCTGCCCTGGAGCTTCACTGAGCTTAAAGTTAGTCTTGTATAGGATCTCCAGTCATATTTCAGCTAAGGGCAAGTTATTTGAGAGGAGGGGGACGGATGGGATAGAGGGAAAAACAGCAAAGAAAACCTTTGAGTTTTCAGAGTGAGTTCAAAGATGTTGCATGGGAATTTGGTTTCCTGAACTCAGAAGTTCCATTTCTGCTTAGCCTGACCTGACACCAAGAAACCTCACCTAATTTTACAGTGCAACTGGTTTCAGCACTTTATAGATGAAGCAGGAGGAGCTGGTGCAGGTTTCTTGGCAACATCTGAAATTGCACATCTTTCTCCCAGTCCTCTGCTCCCAACCTCAGAGGTACAGGGACTTGTCCTGGGGCTCAGCCATGGTGATCTCTGGCAGGATTCCAACACTGCACAGATGGCCATGATTTGGTTACCCTGTGCTAAATCCAATCTGCACTGATTATGCACATACCAAGTTCCAAAGCAAAATGAACATTTGTTCTACAACAAAAAACACTGCAAGTGGCCCTTAACCAATTTTAACTGTTGCTACAGACAGGTAAGACCATGGTAGCACATATCACACCGTGTTGTTAGGGCAAGCTCCGCGCTGCTAAACATATGAGTGGCAATGCAGACAGATCTATATTTTCTATTTCAGTATAAATTATAGAGCAGCATAATAGAACTGAAGAGGCAGCTTTGCTCTTCCCTGCATCAGTTCTTTCACATTTTGAAGCCCATTAAATTTCTTCCCATTTAGTTGCTTTATTTTGTTTTTTTGCTGCATAAAATTGTTCCACATTCAAGAAGCAATGAAGCTGAATAAATAATCACCAACTTCCATGCAAAGCCTCCAAGAGCTGTTATGTAAAGCAAAGGGGTATCAGCAGATAGAGATGACTCTAGAACAACCTAAGGTTTAGTATTCTATGTCAGCTTAACACACAGGGGAAATAACCCTTTAATCCAGTGCAGTGTATTTCATTTGCTGTAGTGTTATGCAGTTCGAAGATGTTATGAAAGGCATCCCCAGAGAGATTTAAGACTTCAAAAACATCCCGAGTTTGAACTTAATTCCACTATTCCAAAATGCTGTAGCAATGGAAGATGACCTTTTATGTACCTCACATGCCAGGAACTGTTCTGTCTCATAATGTCATGCCAAATTAGAATGGTCTCCTCTTGGGCTTTTTTTTTTTTTTAATTAAAACCATCTGTCACTACTAATGACACAGCATAAAAAAATCAATAACAAACGGAGGTTAAAAATGGTGACGTCAGGAAAGATTGGTAGGCCCAGGGCAGTGGTAATCAGGAATACAGTCTTTCACACCTTTGACTTTACCAGGTCATATCCAAATCCAGGCCAGGTCACTAGTGAATGAATTTTGTTACCATCTGACCAATGTTAGTGAAATGGACCCATGCTCTCCATCCAATTCTTAATGGAGAGGTATCACAAAAATCATCACCACACTTGGTAGCTCTGCTGAGAGTCTCCACAGAAAAGAATCCAAAGACTGAATGGAACATGGAGACTGAGGTACCATCTCAGACTTAGGGGTGATCCTTCCAAGAGTTGAGGTACAGTGTAGGAAAAGCTGATGCTACCACAGCATGTGCTGTACCTATTCAGTGCATAAGGATAATGACCTCAGGCTCAAGGACTGTTAATTTAGCTACTTTCTTCAACACTAAAGACAACCCCCTGCCACACATTGTAGCAAAAGGTTGGACAGATAGATTGGACAGTGCCTCGTCATCTAAGGCTATGTCTACACTACAATCGGATTGACGCTCTGGTGACTGATGCACTGGGGGTCAATTTAGCAGGTCTAGTGAAGACCCACCAAATCAACTGCAGATCGCTCTCCAGTTGACTGCGGAACTCCACCCCAAACAAGAAGAGTAAGGTAAGTCGACGGGAGAGTGTCTCCCATTGACCCGAGCTACATCAACTCAAGCTACGTTATTCATGTAGCTGGAATAGCATAACTTAGGTCGACTTCCTCCGGTAGTGTAGACATAGCCTTGGTCACTGTATTGTAGGGAAAAATATAACATAGATCTCAAAAAGCTCAAACCCAATGCTAGTCTTGAATATATAGTTACTTTGATTTTAAAATGATAGCGATTGTATAGTAATAAAATAGAAATTGACAATTAAAACATTAACTGAGGTGACAGAATTATATGATAATACCTGCTGAATGGTGCTTAATCAACAGTAAATGCTTTACTGAGCATCTGGTATTATTTAATAGTAGCCATCTTATTAAAACAAGCTTTTGGGAACCTACTTTAAAGTGGTTCTTTAATATTAAATGTGTCCACTAATTATATTATTTTGAGTTGAACTGTAATATTTTAGTTTTGATTAATTCAAAGACCATTTCATGGAAAAAAAACAGTTACTAACCTTTTGTAACTGTTGCTCATGTCCATTTCATTTCTGTTTTTAATTAAATGTAAATTTGTATTTTTAAAAAATGTTACTCCTACACAAAATATACTAGCTTCTTTGCAAAATTCTTTGTAATATTAAATTATTTTGCCTGTTAAATGTTGTACAAATAGCTTTATTATATCATCAATATTAAAAAAATGTTCAGTCAGCACTGCTGAAAAAATATAAACTAAATATGTCAAAGATACATCACTTTCTAGTCTTACTATTTTTAAATGCCTTATTTCACAGTAGATAAGTAAAAAATCTTTACCACCTGACTCAGTGAGAGGTTCATTTACTCATGCAAATTTGAAACCAAGTGTCATAATACAATGAAATTATAAAAACATATCAAAAAGAAGTTAGCAAATCACTAAATTTAGCTCCTAATGGAGTTCAATCTGCCTTACACTGCTTTATGTTAATGTGAATAGCTACAGCACTCTGTAAACATCAGAGTGCAGTTTAGAAATCATTATATGTGCATTGTATTTTGGAAAGAAGTCTTTCAGGCTTACAGGATCCTACATCTTGATCTAAGTGAGAGTTGAATTTTGATCCTAGCAGAGATCAGAAATATGCTTAGTACAAATAAATTAAAATGCATTTTAATTATCTCACTACAAGTGCTCAGTTGTGCATATTCCATCATCCGGACATGATTTTAGTTAACCTCTTTGCAATTGCTGATACAAGTGCAGAATCTGGAATTATTACAGGCTAGATATTTTGCATTGTATGCATTGCATTGCATAGTATGACTCTTCTAACTCAGTACAAAATATCAGGGCCTGATCTTCTAAAGTGCTGAGTACCTCCTGCCTGGTGCTGAATGCCCTCAACCCCCTCAGAAGTCAATGAGAGTTAAGGACACTCAGCACCTTACAAGCTAAAACTCTAAATGTGACCACTAATGTCAGATGATAAATTTGTACTCCCTGAATGAATTACAGCAACCCCCATTTTAAGACATGTTCTAGATCCCTAGTTATAATATTCTTCTCCACTTGCTAACGCTTTTTCTACACTACCACTTTTGTCGGGAAGACTTTTGTCAGTCAGGGGTGTGAAAAAAAAACAAACACACCTCTGACCAACGTAAGTTTCACCTGCAAAAGTGCTGGTGTGGACAGCACTATGTCGACAGGAGAGGCTCTCCTGCCAACACAGCTAATGCCGCTCGTTGGGAGTGATTTAATTATGCTGGCAAAAGAGCTCTCTCCTGCCAGCAAAGAGCGGCTACACAGGAGACCTTACGGGGCACAGCTGTAGTGGTAGAGCTATGCTGCTGTAAGGTCCATAGTGTAGACATAGCCTAAGAATCCTACACCAGCACTGGCACTGCCTCTGAAAAAAGAAGCAGCCCAACTATCTTCTAGGACAGGATCAAGAGCAAAGGAGATAAAGGATCAGAGAAGACTGAAATTAAAATGGCCATGTGATCAGGCCCACATGTAATGCTCATTTAATATCTCTCACTGATATAGCATCAATATTCTGCTAGGCAGTTCAGGAATGCTAAAGGCAAAGGATCTCTTTTCTGCAGAGTTTTCCTGTAATTTAAGTAGGCAGTTTACAGGAGTTTATGATTTAAGTATCCCCCTGTTGGAGACCCAGGTTTGGCTCCTGGCCTCTAAGACCCCAGACTGGTAAGTGTCCTGGAAGTTCTGCAGAGACAGCATGTCCTTACCACATATGACTTTTAAAAAGAAGAGAGAGACCTGCTGTCTATATGTGTAGTCCTTCTTGGCTTGAAGGATGATGGCTGGAGCATTAAGTCTTGGCCACATGGGTAGGGAAAAATTAGGATCCTCAATACTCCTCCCAACCTCCTGGAGAAAGATGAAAATCAGGCAATGTGGAGGGTAGAGGACCGGGATCCATGCAAATGTACTGAATTCCAGTCAGGACTGGGCCAACAATTCACTACATAGTCCTTAGGTAAGTCAGTTAATCTTCCTGAACTTCTATCAACCCATAAGTAAAACCGGAGACATCAATAAAATATATAACCTAGCTGTGATTTCTTCTGTGTGCTGTAAATATATATATCTTTATGTATATATAAATATACAATCTGTATGACCCGGATGACTGTGGTAGACCTGTACTTTAACCATAATATCATCCATTTCTCCTAAAAGATATGACAAGGTGTGGGGAATGAGAGGGAGGAGGAGAGATGTTCTATATAAATGTATTAATTTTTTTTGATATTTCACATACTATTTGGAGTGTGACATTGCACTACATTTCACTCTACAGTCTGAATTTTATTTTTATCCTGAGTTAGATTTGAATCAGGTTTTGCAAAAGACAAAACAACACACTGTAATCATCCAGTGTGCCAATTAAGCTAAAACATACCCTGGAAATTAAAATTAAATGCCAAAGCTATGAAAAGAAAGAGTTTTCTCAGGAAAAAAATTAAAGAGAACATGTTCTTGGCAGTCCAAAAATGTATCCAAAGCAATTATATAACTTACGATCATCCCTCACATCTGCATACTGTGTATCTTCATCAAATTCTGTATGTTTGTGCACATTTATAATCAAGAATTATTGAAGTTGATTCCATAAATTTAATTTAGTTGTTCACTGCTGCTGTTTGTTTCCAAGGCAACAAATGCACTTTGCCCAAGCTGCACAGTAAATCATGATTGTTCTGAATTTAGGGGTCCTGGCCCCTTGTGCTGTGGAGTGAATGCACTTGTACTGGCAAATAACGTGCCAGCACTTACGCTGCAATAATTAGCCACATATTTGGTTGAATTTTTTTTAAATGAACTATGCTATAAAAGAAAAACGCAAAATGCAAAAGCAAATACGGACTGTGGGCTGCCATGTTTGGACGTCCAGCTACTCTTTGCTGACAGGAAAGAGACTCATGCAAAGCTTCCATCATACCTAATTTGCACCTAAGGTTGCTAGTGGTTCAGAAATCCATTTTCAAATTCAGGAGTCAAGGCTAGTTCTGTCATTTTTGTCCTTTCCATCACAGAGGATGCAAAAGGATAAAATAAAACAGAAAACCAATGAACAACACTTGAAATGCAAACATTGTATACAACATAGCATCTACCTCCTTATTTTTATTTGCTGTAATGCCCATCCCTCGCTCCTTACCTCACCTTTCTTTGTCTGTTAACTTCATTTCTTGTGGTTGGCTAATTAAACACCTAGTGCAGGGGTAGGCAACCTATGGCATGCATGCTGAAGGTGGAATGCGAGCTGATTTTCAGTGGCACTCACACTGCCCGTGTCCTGGCCACCGGTCCGGGGGGCTCTGCATTTTAATTTAATTTTAAATGAAGTTTCTTAAACATTTTAAAAATCTTATTTACTTTACATACAATAATTTAGTTATATATTACAGACTTATAGAAAGAGACCTTCTAAAAACGTTGAAATGTATTACTGACACACGAAACCTTAAATTTAAGTGAATAAATGAAGACTCGGCACAACACTTCTGAAAGGTTGCCGACCCCTGACCTAGTGCATGGTGCCCAGTATTTTCAGCTCTCATTAAAGTTAAACAGGCACTCAGCTCTTTGCAAGATTTTCATCTTCAGGCAGCAAGATTTTGGGAAGCAGGGTCTTTTATTTCTGAAAAACACCTCGCAAATTGATGATGATTATAATAGAATGGCAGTGTCTTCTGTTGACACACTCTGTTAGCAGGTGTTGGAACCCTACACGGACATGCTAATTTAGGCCTTGTTTACACAGAAATTTGCACCAAGATCTTACTAATTTGCTATAGCAGGTGCAGCTTGTAGTGCTTGGGGGGATATTTTGGGGGAAGACGTCTCCAAGTGGGCTCTTCCCCAGTTCTTTAACACGCTTGGTGGTGGCAGCATAAGGTTCAAGGACAAGGCAAAGTTTGTACATGGAAACTCTTTCTGGTGGACACCAGGAAGACTGGCATCCTCAGAGACAGTTGGTAGTTCCAACTAAGTACCGGGTAAAGCTATTAAGCTTAGTCCACTATCATCCTAGTGGCTATGCTGGGGTGAACAGGACCAAAGACCGTTTGGGGAGGTCATTCCACTGGGAGAGAATGGGCAAGAATGTTTCTGCCTATGTCCAATCTTGTGAGGTATGCCAAAGGGTGGGAAAACCCCAAGACCAGGTCAAAGGCCCTCTCCAGCCACTCCCCATCATTGAGGTTCCATTTCAGCAAGCAGCTGTGGATATTCTGGGTCCTTTTCCAAAAAAGACGCCCAGATGAAAGCAGTACATACTGACTTTCATGGATTTTGCCACCCGATGGCCGGAAGCAGTAGCTCTAAGCAACACTAGGGCTAAAAGTGTGCGTCAGGCACTAATGGTCATTTTTGTCAAGGTAGGTTGGCCCTCTGACATCCTCACAGATGCAGGAACTAATTTCCCGGCAGGAACTATGGAAAGCCTTTGGGAAGCTCCTGGGGTGAATCACTTTGTTGCCACCTCTTACCATCATCCAACAAATGGCCTGGTGGAGAAGTTTAATGGAACTTTGGGGGCCATGATACGTAAATTCGTAAATGAGCACTCCAATGATTGGGACCTAGTGTTGCAGCAGTTGCTCTTTGCCTACAGAGCTGTACCACATCCCAGTTTAGGGTTTTCATCATTTGAACATGTATACGGCCGTGAGGTTAAGAGGCCATTACAGTGGGTGAAGCAGCAATGGGAGGAGTTTACATCTTCTCCAGGAACTAACATTCTGGACTTTGTAACCAACCTACAAAACACCCTCTGAACCTCTTTAGCCCTTTCTAAAGAAAACCTAAAGGATGCTCAAAAAGAGCAAAAAGCCTGGTATGATAAACATGCCAGAGAGCGGTCCTTCAAAGTAGGGGACCAGGTCATGGTCTTAAAGGCGCTTCAGGCCCATAAAATGGAAGCGTCGTTGGAAGGGCCATTCACGGTCCAAGAGCGCCTGGGAGCTGTTAATTATCTCATAGCATTCCCCACCTCCAACCGAAAACCTAAGGTGTACCATATTAATTCTCTAAAGCCCTTTTATTCCAGAGAATTAAAGGTTTGTCAGTTTACAGCCCAGGGAGGAGATGATGCTGAGTGGCCTGAAGGTGTCTACTACAAAGCGAAAAGTGATGATGGCATGGAAGCGGTGAACCTCTCCATGATCCTTGAGTGTATGCAACGACAGCAGATCAAGGAGCTGTGCACTAGCTATGCGCCGACGTTCTCAGCCACCACAGGACTGACTGAATGGGCATACCATTCCATTGACACAGATAATGCTCACCCAATTAGAGCCCAACCTTACCGGGTGTCTCCTCAAGCTAAAACTGCTATAGAACAGGAGACCCAGGATATGCTACAGATGGGTGTAATCCGCCCCGCTGGACATCTCCAGTGGTTCTAGTTCCCAAACCAGATGGGGAGATATGTTTTTGCGTGAACTACAATAAGCTAAATGCTGTAACTCGCCCAGACAACTATTCAATGCCACGCACAGATGAACTATTGGAGAAACTGGTATAGGCCCAGTTTATCTCTACCCTGGACTTAACCAGTGGCAGGTACCGCTAGATGAATCCATCAAGGAAAGATCAGCCTTCACCACACATGTCAGGCTGTATGAATTTAATGTGCTCCCTTTCGGGATGCAGAATGCACCTTCCACCTTCCAAAGACCTGTAGATGGTCTCCTAGTGGATTAGGAGAACATGCAGTCGCCTACCTTGACAATGTGGCCATATTTTCGGATTCCTGGGCAGAACACCTGGAACATCTACAAAAAGTCTTTGAGTGCATAAGGGAGGCAGGACTAACTGTTAAGGCCAAGAAGTGTCAAATAGGCCTCACCAGAGTGACTTACCTTGGACACCAGGTGGGTCAAGGAACTATTAACCCCCTGCAGGCCAAAGTGGATGCTATCCAAAAGTGGCCTGTCCCAAAGTCAAAGAAACAGGTCCAATCCTTTTTAGGCTTGGCCGGATATTACAGGCGAATTGTACCACAATACAGCCAAGTCGCCGCCCCACTGAAAGACCTAACCAAAAAGAAACAGCCAAATGCAGTTCAGTGGACTGAAGAGTGTCAGAAGGCCTTTAACCCACTTAAAGTGACACTCATGTCTGACCCTGTGCTAAGGGCCCCAGACTTTGACAAATCGTTCTTAGTAACCTCAGATGCGTCTGAGCATGGTGTGGAAGCAGTCTTAGTGCAGGAAGGACCGAATCTAGAGTTCCATCCTGTCGTGTTTCTCAGCAAGAAGCTGTCAGAGGGAAAGCCACTGGTCAATCAGTGAAAAGGAATGGTATGCCATCGTCTACGTTCTGAAAAAGCTATGCCCATATGTTTGGGGATGGCGTTTCCACCTGCAACCTGACCATGCTGCGCTACAGTGCCTTCATACCGCCAAGGGAAATAACAAAAAACTTATTCGGTGGAGTTTAGCTCTCCAAGATTTTGATTTCAACATACAACACATCTCAGGAGCTTCTAACAAAGTGGCTAATGCAGTCTCCAGTGAAAGTTTCCCAGAATCAACTGGTTAAAATCATCCTTGAGATGTGGCAAATATTGTTAGTCTTTATACAGTTGGTAGTCTATTTAGAAGTGCATGTGTCTTATTAATTCTGTTTTCTCCTAGAGCTCCAGGAAGAAATCACAGCCAGTGTTTTCACCCTATCTGTGATCTGGGGGGCGTGTCATAAATATAAAGGGAAGGGTAACCACCTTTCTGTATACAGTTCTATAAAATCCCTCCTGGCCAGAGGCAAAACCCTTTCACCTGTATAGGGTTAAGAAGCTAAGATAACTTCGCTGGCACCTGACCAAAATGACCAATGAGGAGACAAGATACTTTCAAAGCTGGAGGGGGGAAAACAAAGGGTCGGTTTGTCTGTGTGATGCTTTTGCTGGGAACAGATCAGGAATGCAGTCTCAGAAACTCTGTTAAGTTAGTAAGTAATCTAGCTAGAAATGCATTAGATTTCCTTTTGTTTAATGGCTGGTAAAATAAGCTGTGCTGAATGAAATGTATATTCCTGTTTTTGTGTCTTTTTGTAACTTAAGGTTTTGCCTAGAGGGATTCTCTATGTTTTGAATCCAATTACCTTGTAAGGTATTTACCACCCTGATTTTACAGAGGTGATTCTTTTATCTTTTCTTTCATTAAAATTCTTCTTTTAAGAACCTGATTGATTTTTCATTGTTCTTACGATCCAAGGGTTTGGGTCTGTGTTCACCTGTATAAATTGTGAGGATTTTTATCAAGCCTTCCCCAGGAAAGGGGGTGTAGGTCTTGGGGGGATATTTTGGGGGAAGACGTCTCCAAGTGGGCTCTTTCCCTGTTCTTTGTTTAACACGCTTGGTGGCGGCAGCATAGGGTTCAAGGACAAGACAAAGTTTGTACCTTGGAGAAGTTTTTAACCTAAGCTTGTAAGAATAAGCTTAGAGGGTCTTTCATGCAGGTCCCCACATCTGTACCCTAGAGTTCAGAGTGGGGAAGGAACCTTGACACAGCTCCTTAACTCCACCCTGGCTATACAGGTGGGAGTGACTCTCTGAGCAGAGGGATTAAAGCCTCTGAGGCAGAGAGGCCCTTTTGGGAAATTTAGGAACAGCCTAGTTGAAGGCAGAAACTGACCTTTATTTGGTATTATTGTTATTTCGACTGCCAATATAAAAGAACTCCAAGAATATGGGTGAGTTTGGGCACTAATTCTGATTATTGTTGTTCCATGATATATAGCAGCATAAAGACTGTGCCCATTCACAGTGTGATGTAAATATTAAAAATAATCAATAACTAGAATGCCATACACACACATCCCCCCTTTGTACTGCAAAACTGTGGTACAAATCATAGATGATGCATCCTGTTCTGGATATCATAGGTAAAACACATTTTAAATAAATGGTTGCAGAGAAAAGAAAAGCTCAGAATTTCAGAAAGACAAGTGGGACAACATAAATCCAGAAACCAAACACTGGGATTAAATGGAGTTAAAATGTTTAATATTCCTGCAAACTTCTCAAGAGAAAAGCTTGCATGAAAAGCCATTAGCTCAGCATTTTTGAAAACTGAAACAGCCTTGTACCAATGCCTACATATCATAGCTATTGGACTTTTTAGAGAGGCAAAATAGTTATTCTTGTCCACTTTGTAGTAAGCAACATCTCACTGACTGCATAAATACTGTGCAAGAGATAGTGGGGACTCACCCTTACCTAGCAAGGGTATTGATGTTGTTTGGCATACTCTGCAACTACTAAAACTGAAATGTATCAATGCACTTTAGTCTACTTCAGAGAACATAGGACCCTGATTTACTCTAGTGTAAATGGAGATCAGTATCTATGGATCTACTTAAGATTTACCCTGGTGGAAATGAGATCAAGATTTACCACATTGTCTTTAATCACTTGCAAAAACTCTTTGCTGCCTAGTATAGTCCCTCTACCATGGATATTATTCCCAAAGTGATTAACAGAGACAATATTCCTGATGACAATACCCACTTATTATTTTCAAATGCTGACAAGTCTTAAGCTTTCTGCTTTGATTATAAGTGTGATTCTATATTTAAATGATAAGACACAAATAATTTGCCATACCAGACTGGTTCAATGATCCATCTAGTCAAGCATGCGGCCTCTAGCAGTGTAGCTATGCCTTCTGAAGAAAGTAATATAATCCCTATACTGCTCCTGGCCAACTGTACAATGTGGGCAACTGTGAGGACATTTCTTTTCTGATCTCTGCAGCAATCAGCTACTACTCCGAAGCATGTGAATTGATTGCTCTTATTAACATTGTTATTATTGTCCATGAAATTATCCAGCCCCTTCTTAAATCCACTGAGATCATCTGACTCTATTACATACTTCTAACATTGGATTCTGGCCTGTCACATGTCATGTTATTGATTATACTGCAGCGATAAGGCTAGAAAATGATCAACAGAAATGGAAACAATATCATTTCAATTTAACAGGAAAAAATAGCCCTTTCATTGTCATCCTATCTCAAGAATAGAACTCATGTCTACGAAAAGGTGTAGAATCAAAATAACTAGAAATCTTCAAGTTGCGCTAGAAAATACTTGAGCCAGAAATTATTAACATGTTTATTATGGTAGTGCCTATGGCCTAACCAGAAGTGGGGCCCCCATTGTGCTAGGTGCTGTACAAACAGTGTATTAGATGGTCCCTGTCCCAAAAATTCAACTACTGCAAAAAAAACCAAAAAACAAAACAAAAAAAACAGGGATGTATTGGAGGATTGACTACACACCTGAAACAGTTCTACTGATAGCATCACTGTTACTAAACGTAATGTAAATGGGAATTACCTTGTGTTAACAGTCATTAAGTATAACCAATATAACCTCTAATAGCAACAAATGAAATCCATTCTATGAACAGTCATCTTTTTGAACATGAAACAAAAATATCATTGTACTCTTCAGACACCAAAGTGACAAACTGTATTAAATATTCCAATTAAAGGATCTCTTCAGCTTTTCAGTTGTACAATCTAACCCCTTTATTCATGACTGCATTTCCTGATATTATATGTGCAGGAAAAATATTATGTACCAATAGCACCATCTTCATTTCATACTACAATAAATGAAAAGCAGCTCAGAGGACCCACTCCATGTGCAAGACAAAACGTTCTCTTTCAAGAGCAGCATTAGAAATGCACGCTCCAGCACTTGGACAAAGGTTGTATAATATTTTTATATTTAATGATTTTTGCTGTTCAGGAAATGTTCTCTAGCCATTACTACAAAAGCAGGAGTTCTCTTTGAGCAGCTTATTAATAGCCATAGGTAACACTTGTGCACTGGTGGGGGGAAAGCATCAATTTTTTACCAGCCTTTGCAAGAGCTACATTCTTTTCCACAGTCTTTCGCTTGCACTGTCAAAATTGGCTTCCCCCCTGCATTCTTAGTCCAGGCATCTGGGGGAGGGGAGTTTTTCAATCAGCTCTTACACACTCTGCGAAGAATGGCAGAAAAGTAAATTTCCCTTGCCAGCTGTTTAAAAGAGATTAACAAGGTTGAAGGGTCCAAAATTAAACCTATCGGGGCAAATTCTTTTTGGGTTACCCACATGGTCCCTCGTTATCTGCAATGAATTGGAATACAAGCAACAGAGAGTGATTTTGTTTTAATATGCCCTCCTGGATGTAAAAACTGCATGTGCGTGCCCATGTGCGCACACACACACACAAAAATAAATACTATCTGCCCTCTCAAAGAGATCTGAGCTTGGCGGGAAAAAAAATCTACAATGCAGCCATGCATGTGCATGTGACACAAGCACCTGTATATCACATTCCCCCACTGCCCTCCTGTTGGGTCCATTCTTAGGAGGCAACAGAGATTTGAAACACTCTCCATAGGCTCTATTTGTCAATGAAGGCTGTGTGAGCTACCTCGGCTGCAGAGATTACTTCTTGTTCACAGGAGGTACTTTGCCTTCAGAAACAATAACATAATGGCAGTTTCAGCTTTCTGAGGTCACCCAACCTGCCCTCTGCCCAAGTATTGGTGTCATCAAATCTGCCTCGCTCCAACTGCACCAGTTTGGAAATTTTCCCCCCCACCACCACAAAATGGCTATCAGAGGGGAAGGTAGGAGAGATCTGTTTCAGTTGGAAGATTTCCCCTGCCAACTCAAATGCTTTTCCAGCAATCAGTCCAAGCAGGAGGATTTTTCCCCAGTTGCCTCCAAAACTCAGACAACTAAACACTGAGGCAAGCGGAGGGAAGACAGAGAGGCAGAAAACCAAGCTCAGGGCCTATTCTCCTGGAGTTACTTCCCTGGAAAGTTGGGGTTGGGGATGAAGAACCAGGCTCAGCAATGAGTGCTGGCACAGCTTGCTTTCATGAGCCCCCAACCTATGAGCAACTCCCTGCTGCATGCACGTGGCTTCTCTGATTATTTGTTATGCTTAGTTTTTAGCTTAGGCCAACTCTCCCACTGAGCAACTCAGCCCATCGAACAGCCAACATATACAGCATCTCAGGGCCTAGGCACCTCAGAAGAACACATACAACTAAGGCTGCTTGAAAAGAATGTCACTGTGCTGCAATCACTGTAGCATATTGAACTGGAATCTCCACTGGCTCCAGGGTGTGGCATATATCCAAAGCATGCCAAAGTAAAACTATAGGCAGCAATGCCAGTGCGGGGAGCTGGAACTTTAAGAGGGCTGCAGTCCTCGTTTCGGAAAGGGTTTTTTTAAATAACACTCCAGTAATCAAGTGAACTGTAAAAACATTTCTTTTTGTTCTCTTTGTACAGGCCCTAGCACAATGGTGTCCTGGTCCATGCTTAGGGATCCAAGGTACGGTGGTGATACAAATAATAGTTATTTTAAGGGTAGGGCAATTTTCAGACTTGTTAATTACCGTTGGGTCCCTTTAAGGTAGGATATTCAAAGCTGTAAGTAAATACGGTTGTCTAGTACTGATCTTACTAGAATTCATTTGCACCATCCATCAAAGACGCAAAACAAGGCATTCCAAAGTGACAGTTTATTATGCAGGAACATATGCAAGGCAAAACATTTTTCTTATTTAAAATTTGCAATGCCCTTTATCCAGCTTCCACAGAGGTTCTACAAATATGTAAAGGACAATGGCACAACAAGGAACTGGTGTACATATGGGCACTTGTGAATGGATTTCCTTGATATACAATTATTTTAACAAGCCCAAAAGTAATAGTTGCAATGTCCTGGGATGTCATATAATCTGCTGTGGTTTTTAGTCTTTGAGAATAAAAGGCTTTTGTAAGTTTTTAAGCACGAGAAATCTTATAATTATGGCTACTTGCTGCATGCAATTTGTTTGTATACAGAACAGAAAATAAAGAATTAATTTCCTCAATGGAGTCAGGAGGAAAGAACAGGGCCTACATGTCAGAAATTCACTATTAATCCTGGCTCTGCCACCAACTCATTATGCAGACGTGGTTCACTTTTCTTGATGTCAGTTTCTGCATAGACAAAATGGGGGTAACGGTTCTCACCTCCCCCGCAGGGTGTTTACAACAACTACTAATAATTAATATTTGTAATGCACTCTGAAGAAGCGATAAGAAGCATCACCTAGCTATCCCAGGCATTTCTAATTCACTCCTCACCTTGGCTTGTAGGCACCAGTTAATGTTAGAGAATGAAGGAAGGGTGCTGTGGTAACTTGGAAGCCATCCAGGCTGTTTGTGTAAGGGAGGTATGCAGGATACAAGGCACAACAGGGAACACGGGGGAGGAGTGTGGCTCCTATGGCCAGTAGGGGAAGCGAGACTGAGTATCCCACTAACACAAAAAGTGTAAAAAGCAAGGCGATGGGTAATTAAATCATTCAGCACCCCATCTACACACTACTTATGTTTTCCACTGCAGCACTTTATGTATAAACATGGCTTTAGTCTCACCAATACATTTCCATCACCCCCATCTCTCATTATGTCCCCACTCATGCTAACTAACGTAGAGCCTTAGTTCCAACCATAAGTATAATAAACAAAGGACCACATATGTGCACCAATTTGAACAGTGTAATTTCTACATAAAAAAATCATACCAACTCTAGAGCAATCATAAGCATGGATCACCTGTTCACACATGCTTCCCTAAGCATTACAGAAAACAGTCAGAACTGGCATGTGCTACCTAACATCACCCCTCACTTACTGTTCATACATACACCAATACAAAACCACATACAGAACTGCATGGAAAGGCAATTTATGAAGCCACATTAACCCGATATTAATCATCAAAACACAGGAAACTAGGTTAGGGTTCAAGGGTGCCTGTAGGTGTCCAAGATGAGGGTGGAGCCACCTGGACACCTGGTGATGAAAAATAGGTAGTTGGGGCTGAGAAGGAGAACAGATGAGTGCAGGGTAGATGTTTATTTCCTCTTTTTATGGTCAGGGTTCATGGAACATGAAGTCTAGCAACCTAAACTCAATGTAAGCTAAGATTTTTTCAGGGATATTGTTACTAAATGTAATTTTCAATGAACAGCTGCCCCTTCCACTGAAGAAACCATACACCCCCTCTGGCCTATATGGGAACAATAGCCATGCTGAAGTATCCAGGGCTCTGAAAAGAAACCATTTGGGCAAAAGGAGAACTTGCCTGCTTTGTAGTAATTTGTCTCTCTTTTGTGGGCCTGCCTACTTGAGAGCAACAACACTCACTCACATAAACAAAGCTAGGACATTACATTAGTATAACTGGGAACCTCAGCATCATCCAATTTACCATATAGCCAAGCTGACTAGTTAGGACCCGTCACTGTACACAAGCTCTGCAAAAATTCCCTCAATATTTCAGGCATTTGTGATTCTGACTCTAGGTTTGGCCCTTCTGCTGAGATTGTGTGTACGCATGCCTGCCTGCCTGCCTGCCTATATGCAACTGGGCCTATCCTATCCATATTTGTGGAAGAATGAAGGAACTCGTGCAGGGTTTTGGCAAGATGAAAGGGAAAACCTTCATTAAAATGAGTTTTTAAAAACCATCACAAAATATTTGTTAGTTATTCAGATTAGCACCGATCCTAAAATTACACTCAATCTAAAATGTGCTGCCTCTCTTCAGACATGGTTAGCTTTGCATATAAAGCCTTGAAGATGTCAAAACCCACGCCAACCTAACAAAATTAAAATAAGTAAATTCAATACAGTGACTAAAATGAGACAAACCTTTGGAAAACAGCCTCTTCATAACTTTATTTTGTGCAAACTTCCCTCTATTTAATCCATCATCATCATTCCCTGAGGCAAGTTGTAGCTAACCGAGGGCCTCTTATTCGAGAATAGGCCTATGGATATCTCACTTCCCGGATGATTTTCAGGTTCAAGCCTTTACATTGCAAGCTCCTTGGAGCATAGACTGTGTAGAGCAGGTTCTCTAGTACATTGTGGCCATTATGTGCCACCTCACAGGCAGAATCCAGACCAAGAGCTATGTCCCCAGCCCAGAGAAACTTCCCCCAATGCAAGAGTGATCCTCTGGTGGGAAACAAAAGAAAAATTTCTATGGCAGGTTGATTTAAAAAGCCAATAAATGGGACTCTTTGAAGCTGTTCATATGTTTGGAATGTTAGAGTAAATTCCAGCAGAGATGGATTAATGAAGATATCAATGGTGCATGATAAATGCAATTTATCACATGGCTCTGCAATTTATTACATAGCTATCGCCATTATATATAAGAAAATCACACACATACACAAACACTAAACACACATATACCTCCTGCTAAGCATTTATTTGGCCAGAATCCTAAGGCTTAGAAGCCAGTCCTACAACAACAGTGAGAGCAACAGAAATGAGTCGCTTTATTAGCATTTCATTATGCTAATAATGTTATGTTAATAAAATGTTCTATTACAACATCCCCACTACCTTTCTCCTTTCATTACACACAGATTTTATGATGTTATACACAGGAAAAATACTACTTTCTCTGACCTTTCTTCAATAGCTTGTTCTTTATTTCTATTCAACCAGGATCCCTTATGAGTTCTAAACAGCAAGGAGAGGATATCTGATCGTTCTCCTGCAAATCCAAGTCTTCCTATACAACTGCAGTTCTGTACTCATGCTATTTCTCATACCCAAACTTTAGTTTCTGAACAATCACATTCATGCGTCATGACTTGATGTATCAATAGCATGACAGGGAAAAGATGCAGCATCATTGAAAAAAGCATGCTGTTTGACTTATTCTTACTCTCAATCACCACCACTAGCATTTAGACCTAGTGTATTATCTATACTACCTACTATGTACCATTAGTTTCATACTGAGTTTTCTTTAGGAAAAAGAAGAACAATCAATTTTTTGGGATGATAAACTTGCAGCTAAAGAGAAAAACTACAATTACACTTTTCAGCCATGAAAAGTAAATCACATGGTGCTGAAATCCCAGCAGAAAACACAGATTAATTAAAATCTGTACTTTCTAAATCTGTTATTCAACTAAACACAGCTGTTAAAAAACGATGTCTTTGCTATAATGTTTATGTACATTCCTACCACTGAAATACAGTGTGAAAAAATTAGGGGGATTTGGTTAGCTATTAAAATTGTATATGAAAAGGAAGCATGTATATACATATATATATACATATATATACATATACATATATATATACATATATATATATATATATATATATATATATACACACATGCTTCCTTTTCTTATACAATACTTATATGTATGTACAATTATAACACAGAATATTTTTTATGCCAAGCATAACAGGGTGGCAAATAAACTACCTTTGAGCAATAAAAAGTGTTACACAAAGGGACAGATTTTGAAATCAAAGCATTAGGATGTAAGGCAAAGTCCATGATGTGGAAGACATAATCCAGGAAGTGCAACTTTGCTGGTTTGTGTACATACACAGAATGAATGAAGAGGATCTGCAAAGAGAGCATCATGGCAGGAAAGGATGGTAGGAAGAAGACCTTGAGGAAAGTTAAAGAGGCGATGAATGGATTGCATCAAAGACGACAGTAAGCAGGTGGACCTTAATGCTACCTTAGACAGACAAAAATGATGGATGCGTATCCAATGACAGAACCCCAGGGGATGGGAGGAAGAGGACGAGAAGTCATTATAGTAGTAACAGGGTGGGAGGCTCTTTTTTGTGTGCACTCTGTTTGCAGGTTTTGGAACCCAGCATGGAGACGTTGATTGACTCCTGCTGAATCATTATGGCAGGTTCAGCTTGTTAAATCCACTAGGGACATAGGATGGCTCTCTGGGAAAGAGATCACTAGTGCCTAGGGCAGAGAGAACTCCACCGGGAAATCCTAGGAAGAGCCAAGAAAGTTGAGGTGGAGGTTTTCACTGGAAACTCAGATAACAAGAATGAAGTGAACTCGCAAGGAGGGGTTAAGCTTACACTAAATATAGTGGGACAGCTCTTCATCTGGTGTCAAATGACAGTTTCATTGAATTCAATGAAACCACGCTGGTTTACACCAGCTGCGGATCTAGCCCTCTGTCCACAGATTCTGTTGAAAGCAGGTTGGAACTCCACGTACTTCCATCATGGGACCAATGTTACAGTCTAGAGCAGGGGTTGGCAACCTTTCAGAAGTGGTGTGCCGAGTCTTCATTTATTCACTCTAATTTAAGGTTTTGCGTGCCAGTAATACATTTTAACGTTTTTAGAAGGTCTCTTTCTACAAGTCTATAATATATAACTAAACTATTGTTGTATGTAAAGTAAATAAAGTTTTTAAAATGTTTAAGAAACTTCATTTAGAATTAAATTAAAATGCAGAGCCCCCCGGACCGGTGCCAGGACCCGGGCAGTGTGAGTGCCACTGAAAATCAGCTCACGTGCCACCTTTGGCATTCATGCCATAGGTTGCCTACCCCGGTCTAGAGCAAGGAATACTGGGTCAAGGAGCATGTTTACACAATGCATAAATAGTAATATTTATCCAGTCGTAACTCCAGTTCCTGCTGTTCCCAAGTAATGGCCACCTGTAAATTGGAGATGAGGCTTAACTACTTCACAGGGGTGATAAGGGAATTAATTCATTAACACATAACATGCTTTGAGATCCTAACACTAAATGTACTACAATTGCTCCCTAGGGGCTTGATCCAAAGCCCATTAAAGTCAATGGAAGGACTTTCACTGACCTCAGTGGGCTTTGGGTCAGGCTCTATCTGTGTCGAGAGTCACTTTATTAACCAGTGTATAATGCAGATCCCTTGGGGAACCACATTGAGCCTGAATGATGGTATATTAAACAGACCTCAGTGCTTGCTATGAAAACGCCCCAAAGCCCCTCTCTAACTACTCTCATCCTCTGATTCAATGGAAGGTTTTGCACACAGTATGCAAAACTGGCAGAGTACAGCTCCCAGTGACACATTGTCATGTGTGAAAAAAACATGACATGCCTGAAACAAAAGCTCTCTTTTCTTTTTTTTTAATCCCCAAGTCTACATCAACGATCAAAGTAGAGAGCTGCTTGCTCTGTCACTGAGGGAGGTGAAATTGCCATGATTTGAACACAACCTAAAATGCACTCTGCAATTCAACTCAGTCATTATAAACATACTTCACAGCTCTGACACAGCTGTTCCTCCCCTATGGAACAGAAAATAATATTCAAACCTCTCTTCTTTTTAGAGAGGGAGAAAGCATGGAAGAGCCCATCCCTCCCCCGAATCTTTCAGAAATAATTTCAGCTTAATATATAATTAGTATTATATAATATAGCAATATATTAATATTAGCAATAATTCTTTGCCTTTATATTAGCATACAAAGCCCCTAATAATCTAGGCTCACTTCATCTCAAAACCGTTCCATACCATGAGCATTGGATAGGCGCTCAAGTGTTAAGGCCCAACCTCGGTTCTATGATAATGGGGCGAGATTGCACTGACATGATGAATTCTACATTTGTACCCACTCTCACTAGGGAAGAATTTGGTCCATGGCCTTATATTGTGGGAAAGCTGCGAAGTGAACCCCACTGTCAGATTGTAAATTCTAAATCACAGACTGTTCATGTCTTTATGCAAATCCTTAAATGCAGATTTATGGTGGTCTTCTCATGCCCACTAATATAACATGTGGCCATAAATTAGCATATATGAAACTGGAGAGAAGTTTTTAAATGTGTTTAGTATTTATGAGCTTTTAATCAGCAATAAGAACATCTGTTTTGAAATCAAAAACCCTGTTTTGAGAAAAGCAAAATTTGGAAGAAAAACATGATGATACATTTTATGAAGTTTTTCCCATAAAAGCTCTCAAAAGGTTGACCTGACAAAATCCCTTTAAAAACTCAGTCCTAAGGAATCATAGGAACTTCTAGTCTATTTTATGGCAATGTATAATCAGCTATGTGTAAAAGGTGAACAGGTGTGGTGAGCTATTGTTTCAGAAACTGGATGGAACATGACAGAGCACTGCTTGACAAATTTTGTTGCTGCTGGCTTTTGAACTGAACACCTTGATCATTACATAAGGTTGCTGTTATCTAACCATCTCCCTACTCACATTTAGCATACAATCCTTTTACAAATTCCTGAAAAAAAAAAGAGGACCCAAGGGAAGAAACACAATTAAAACCAAATGTGCACCATTAAAGAATAGGAGTTATATTATTGTCAGGATAAGCAAAGTACCGCCTATAATCTCCTATTACAGGGTGAAGGTTTTAATAAAAAGAAATATGAAGCGCTCACATTTTTATCTTTTCTCAGAGCCAGAGTTGGTTTAATTAGTTTGATCTCTAATAAACCGGGGAAAAAAAACACCATTAGAGCAGTACCCCACTGGTGAATGATACAACCGTGACATCTACTAAAAAAAGGTTTTCTTAGAGAAAGAGACCTAGGCTTTTCCACCTCCTCTCCAAATACAATTTCTTCATAATTCCATCCTGAGCAATTCCCTTCAGCTGCCTAGTTTAAATCAGCAGCATTCCTAGTTTTCCCCTCCCTTCCAACTGCTCAAATAAAATAAAATAAATAAACAATAATAAAAGATGTGAAAGAACAGTTACTCATTTTACAGTAACTGGTTCTTTGAGATGTGTTGTGCACACAGATTCCACCTTGGTGTACATGCACCCCATGTGCGTTGAGATCAAGTTCTTTTGAATAGCAGTGTCCCCTGGGGCCAGGTGTACACCCCAAGTACCCTCTCAGTCCTCTTAGCCCAGGGCATAAAGGGGAGGGCAGCCACAACCTGCACTCAGTTCCTTCGCCAATCAGAATTCCACAAGAGCAGGACTCTGACCAGCAGAGAAGGGGGGCAGGTTGTGGAATCTGAGTGGACAACACATCTTGAAGAATCCCAGTTACAATAGGGTAAATAACTACTTTCTGCTTTGAGTGACAGTCCACGCAGATTCCACTCTTGGTGACTAACACACACAGTGCTCAGAGGTGGGTGAGCAGAGGCCTACTTCAACAGAGAATGCAGGAGAGCCTTACCAAAATTAGCATCTGACCTAGAAGTTTGCACTAGGGAATAATGAATGGGAAAGGTGTGGAATGAACTTTGCACTGCTGCTAGGCATATCTCCAGTGTGGCATGAATGCTAACTTATCCAGGTGGGTCTTTCTTAGTCAAAACGTAACAAGTCTGATTCCTGACACAGGCCGAGACCCATTTACATAGCCTCTGGTATGATAAGCATTACCCCTTTCAGCACAGGTCACAAAGAGTCTAGGTGCACACCTGAATGGCTTGGTTCTATGCAAATAAAATGACAATGGTCTCATGACATCCAAGGAGTGCAGTCTCATTTCACATGGGGTACAATGTGGTTTAGGGAAGAAATATGGGAGATGAGTAGACTGATTCATGTGGGAGCTGAAAACCAATGCATTGGCCAGATAGAAAATCAATTCTGTTTGGCTTAGTATGGCAGTCTGGTTGAAGGTTTCCCACCTTGGAGCATGATATCATTCTGTAGCAGAATAGCTTTTTTCAGTAAGCATCAGCCACCTTCCAGATTGTCAGGGGCAGTGATGTCAAATCCAAGTGAAGGATCCAGCCATTGTTCTGTGAGATCAGATCCAGTAAGACCAGTAAGGTGATGAGTTGCCATACTGACAGATTCACAAGGCCAGAGTATCAAAACTGCTTGGCCCGTGCTGGGGCTATCATGATAACCTGACACATGTTGCCTCAGTTTCCTCAAGATCTTAAGCATCATGGGTATCAGTAGAAAAGTGTACAGGAGTCCAGAATCCCACTGGATGAGAAAGACATCTGAGAGGAAGCCCAAACTCACGCCTCCCCTAGAGCCCAACCTCGGTCACTGGCTGTGGTGACATATTACAAACAGGTCTACCTGTGGGAATTCCATCTGCAAAAGACATTTAGGAGGACTGTGGTCTTGAGGAATCACTCACGGTTCTTGGATACGTTTCTGCTGAGATGGTCCACCAGTGTGTTCTGGAGGCTGGGGAGGTGTAGAGCTACTGATGTAACATGACAATTAATGCACCTAATCATAGATGTGTGTGGCTTCCTGGTGAAAGTGAGAGGATCTAGCTCCCCCACACCTGTTGATGCAGTGTATGGTCAGTTGACCCACAGAAGGTTGCAGAAGCATGTGTAACTTCTCATGTATTATCACCAGCTGTATAGCCAATATCTCTGCCATTCTTCTTAGCATGTCCTATAAAACGTGGAGCTCATCCATGAAAGCAGTAGATGGGATGTTATATGCTTTGTCTGGGGAGGAAGATGAGATGGTCAGAGGCTGATGAATGTCTGAAGAGTGGCCATCTCCACTGTGTTCCTCCTCACCCTACACAAGTTGAGAGAGAAGAGCCTGAGATCACTGGATCTGCTCCTTTGGTGAGGAGGATCTAGCTCGAGACTGAATGAAGCCAGCATTCTAGCAGAGGTTCACGCCCCAGGGAATCCGTAGGGCCATGGTCAATATGTATAGTGAAAGCGTGCATCAGTGGGATGCTCTCTACGTGTCCCTGATGATCTTCTGGTGCCCCTCAGAGATTCTTCCCAGTCTCTGTGCCAGACTCCCACTGTGCTGCCCGTGGAGGACAGGAGTGACCTCTCAGGAGGAAGTGCTGCTGTATTCCTCCAAGGATAAGGAGAAAGTGTAAACCTCCTGAACGGTAGAGTAGATCTGTCTGGTCTACTCTGTGTCTCAGAAGGTACCTTGGGTGGTTTAGTAATGACCTCTGTAGCTTCTCATTGAGAGGTGAGTCTGGTGCTGCTGCCACTAAAAGATCTCTTGTATGGTACCAGCATAGAGAGTGTGTGAGCTGCCGGAACAGACGAATCCAGTGGTACTGAGGAAAGGGGTCCCTGTACGGGATCGCTCAGTGCAGTGATTCCCAGTGCCAATGTGGATGGTGCCAAGATGCTCAGTACTGGCATATCTGATGCTAGTGTCTTCCTATGGGTACTGAAGGCAGGCAGCATGGTCCTTGGAATAGGAAGAGACCATCAGCACCAACTTTGATTTCAGTGCTCGGGCATGGGAACAGGACTTCATGTTAAGGCTTCTGGAGGAATGAGCGTTATGAGAGGCTTTCTGTCCCCTTGTTCTGAGAGGGTATTCGGTGCCAGCCCGAGTCCAAAGAATGGGGCTCCTTACAGTTCCTTTCTGAACGCATCACCAGTACAGCTGATGAGAAAGGCTTAAGCAAAATGGCTTGGGAGCCTGGAGTGGAATCTCGGTTCAAGAGGATACTGGCTGCATGGGTTTCTCTCTGAGGCTTTACCAATGAATCTTCCACAAGAGCTTCAGCTTCAGCCCTCTCACCTTCTGGGTCCTCTTAGAGAAGGCTTTCCACATCAAGCAGTACACCGGAGCATGGCCCCTCCAAGGCACTACAGCCGTTGAACATTCCCATCATTCACAGACCTAGCAGTGTTGCAGGATAGGCACATCTTAAAGCCAAGTGATTTAGGGGCAGATGTTTTAGGCTATTGTACAGTGGTGGGAGGGAGGTGCTTGTACCAGGAGGGGGTCAATTACAGGGGAGAGATCCCTTATACAACAGAAAGCCTATCACTACTCTGTTCTAAAATGAAGTCTCTAACGCCAGCTATCAAAGAAAACCTATCAGCACTAAACTAATATTAACAATAAACTTTTCCTATGAGTAGAACTGTTAGCTACTGTGATGTTCCAGTTCTTGAACCCAGGCATCTCCTGACAGCTGCCACATCCTGGGCTCCACCTAATGGCTACTAAATCCAGGTAGGCTGGAAAGCTACTAGGGCTGTAACTCCACCCAAGGCACCAGCCATGGGACCTCTAACTGGAGGATTGCCTGGCTCCACCGATTGGTCCAATTACGCTATTTAGGCCAGGAAGAGGAACAGGAAATTTGGCCAAGTAACAAGATGGTTTCCTGTTATGGCTGCATTGAACCCTGCTTGTGCCTGCCTCTTGCACGCAACGCTGTTCCTGGTTCCTACTCTGCTGTTGGTTCCTGCCTTTGCTCCTGTTCCCACTCTGTTCCAGCTCCATGCTTGATCCTTGCTACTCTCCTGCCCTTACGCCTTGCTTCCAGTCCTCAATGACCAGTCCTGGCTCTGACCCTGACCTAACTTCTGACCTTGACTCCAGTTGGTATCTGACCTCAGCTCTGATCTTCAGCTTGGATTCCTGGTTCTGACTCTGGCTTGACCACAAGCTCTGGTAAGTGGCAGTTGACCTTGGTGCTGACCCTTGGCTTCGTTCCCCAATGTGGACGCCCACTAGACCTGACTCCAGCTCTGACTACTAGGCCAGACTGCCTACACCCCACTCCATAAAAGCTAAATACCAAAAGCAAGGAACGCAGACACTATAGAGTTCTGTCTGACACCACAGGCGGTAGGAAGGAAATTAATCCAGGCTGCAGTCACCCCACCCATTATATCCTCAGCTGTGGGGAGTGAGAGGGTATGCAGGGCACTGGCGCAACCCCAGCGGAAACAGCTCTTCAAAAGAATCCAATTTCACGCACATAAAGTACATGCCAACCCTGAATACACTGTGCGTGGACAACACATCTTAAAGAACATATGTTTAGTTAGCCCATGATCATTCATTACATTCCTTGAAAAAAATCAATTTGGACTAAATATTGTCACAACATAATCCATCTGTTAAAATATATAATTTTTTGTAACACATTTGGAATTCAACAACAAAAGTGAGAATTACAAACAAGGAGTCCATAATAAGCCTTGATATAATTATTAAGTAAGATAAACTGGCCTTGGTATTCAGTGCAAGAAAGTTATTTGTGGCTTAATGAGAATGAAATGTAAAACACATCTGTAATTTCCACTGAAATATATCACAGAAAATCAATTCAGTCCACATCACTTCGCCAACACTGCTTACAGACTAACACGGCTGCTACTCTGAAACCTGTCATTATTAAGTGTGTTTGCAATGACAGCAAAATGCTTCTTAGTTCCAACCCTCAGGATACATGAGGGAAACATGGCTCAACAGCTATACTAGTACAATAGATTAATTTTCCCAATCATTATATTTTGGTATCTTACGTATTTTCATGGTTTATTTTACCAATTGAAAGGTGGTTGTTTTTGGAACTTGGTTCATTGCAATGAGGTTTAGTACATTAATTCCCATCCATTTGTATATTCCAGTACCATTACATCAGGCTTTTTTGACTCTAAATTCTCTCTATCTGCCGTAATGATGAGCTTTGTGCTGGTTTCATGGGCTAGCCCATGTTTTAGCTTGGACTGCTCCACAGCCAGAGTCAATATATTAATAAGGGAAGCTCAAGCTTCACCCTGGGTAAGAGCTTGCACAACTGAATGTGAGGTGGAGGGTGCTGGCTGGCACAGCAAAGTTTTTCATCTGGTAATATGGATTACCTGAAAAGATGAGAACCCACTGCTTTTCTGTTCCTTAACACATAAGATTACTAATCTGAATGAAGTGGAGTATAGCAAAATAATCAGTGTCAAAACGGTGTAATTATTAACACAGACCAAAAGGTGCTGAGAAATCAGGTATTGGGGTGGAAGAAATAATGGGAAATAGTTAATATTTCTTCTATGGAATCTCATTGGAATGGTAGCTCCTCAGATAACCAGAAGTTATTTGTATTGTGACAGGGTTGGGCCAGACAGCTACAGGAGAGTAATAGATATATTAGCCCCAGGTTAAGTAGGTCCCTTTTCCCTGGGTAAGGTAACAGGGAAGTTTCCAGGACAATCAGGAACCTTTTGGAGATAATTAAGACAGACAGGCTGATTAGAACACCTGCAGCCAATCAAGAAGCTGCTAGAATCAATTAAGGCAGGCTAATCAGGGCACCTGGGTTTAAAAAGGGTTTCACTGGGTTTCACTTCAGTTTGTGGTGTGTGTGTGTAAGGAACTGGGAGCAAAAGGCACTAGGAGCAAGAATGCATACTGTTGGAGGACTGAGGAGTACAAGCATTATCAGACACCAGGAGGAAGGTCCTATGGTGAGGATAAAGAAGGTGTTGGGAGGAGGCCATGGAGAAGAAGCCCAGGGAGTTGTAGCTGTCACACAGCTGTTCCAGGAGGCACTCTAGACAGTGGCATTCCACAGGGCCCTGGGCTGGAACCCAGAGTAGAGGGCGGGCCCGAGTTCCCCCCAAACCTCCCAACTCCTGGTCAGACACACGAGGAGTTGACCTGGAGTGTGGGTTCACGAAAACAGCCAAAGTAAGGGCTGCCGTGAAGCTCCAAGGTGAGCAAATCCACCAATAAGTGCAAGACCAACCAAGGTAGAGGAGGAACTTTGTCACAGTATATTCACAGTTAAAGCTATCATGTTAAACTGGCTGAGTTTGTAAGGGGGAAGGGAGATGCCAGGATGTTTTAAATAGAGAGTTGCTAAACTTCCCTATGAACTCAATCAAAATGAACATGCCAAGCACCTGATTGAGCGAATTGGGCTTTTGTGACATGAAGAAACAGCCTATAGGATCTCAAAAGTGTTGTCACATTGTTTGGGAGGGAGGTAGGTTTTAGGTAGGGGGAACGTAGGAATAGTCCAAGCATCAGAAACACGTATTAAACTAGAAATGCCTGAGAGTCATGACCTACAAGTAGGATAATTGAAAGGAATTGCATGTAGGTTTTCTTCTTCCCATAAGTGCCACCACAATCAGTGGAATCATTATCCAGAGCAGTAGAACTCCAATATGATTTGTACAAGTACATTTGCTACAAGATCTGTACTTGGTTTCAAGGCAAGATCCCTTTGCTCTATGCCTGCCCCAATCCTATCCGCTCTGCCAGTGACCGTCTCCTTTCACTTTGCTCCCCTTCTATTTTCTTCAAAGTGTGTGCTTCTGATTCTCCTGCTGGACCAGGAGCCCTAAGAATGCATATTTGGAGACAGCATCTCCCCTTCACTTCTCTGCAGTTGTTATTACACCCTGGCACCACCAGCAAAAAAACCCACAAACACTGATTCTACTGAGATAAGCATAGTATAAGAACCTATATAGAATTGTACAGAATAGTTCCTCTTGCGCTAAAGGAATAACATTCCTTTAGCTGTAAGAAGCACTGTTGTTGCAGCCATGTCAGTCCTGGGATATTAGAGAGACAAGTTGGGTGAGGTAATAGCTTTTATTGGACCAATTACTCTTGATGAGAGAGACAGGTTTGTTTCCCTTACCAATAGAAGCTGGTCCAATTAAAGATATTACTTCACCCACCTTGTCACACATACACTAAGCCAATATGTTTTACACATTCTTTCTGAGTCAGTCCTGGAATGTTGTATGATGGAAACATGACCATTTATATAATTAATATTGCCATTGTTAGACTATTGCAACAAATTTTATACAAAGTATGTCACGTAAGGTGTCACTAGAAAAGTTACGATTTGCACAGTAAGATTATCCTGCTTGTATGCATGTATCACCTTTGTATCTAAAGTTATAAATACTGACTATATACCTTTATTTCAAATGCGTTTGCTCCTGCGTTAACACCAACAAGGTAATTTACATCCAGTCTGGCCAGCACATTGAGAATGAACTATTAAGAAACACTTAGCTCTCCCAAGGAACCATAGAAGAAGCTCACCGCCCAGTGAGTCTTCCTGTGGACTCTTTAGCAGAAGATGGGTAATGGGCACTCCAATGAGTCATGGAAGCATGCAAGGGCATGTGACTAGCTCATGGGAACCTGGATTCCATCTTGTGCCTGTAATTTTCCACAAACTAAGACTGACAGCAGTCCCTCCACATGGGAGAAGGTATAAAAACCCCTGGAAGCATCGCCATTTTGCCTCTTTCCTGCTCTGATCTCTGGACTATGGACTTACACTAACAGGAGCATTACAACCACTGGACTGAGGACATTCCAATCTTTCGGAAGTTACCAGAGACTTTACAAGCCAGCAGTCTGTAACATCAGTGCTACAAATCTAATCCAGGAACTTTGCAATTATTGTATGTATGTGATTTCTTTGACCATTTTAACTCTCTACTTATTCTTTTCTCTTACAATTAAACCTTTAGATATAAGAGCAGGGGTTCCCAAACATGTACATGTACCCCTGGGGGTACGTGAGATATCTCTTGGGGATAATCAGGAGAAACTGTGTAATGGAAGGTTTTATTTATTTATTTATTTATTATTTTATTTATCGTATTTTCACAATAGGCTATTCAGACGAAGATTTAAAACTCTGTAGGAATGTGTTACATAAAATACAGTCGTTAATTTACTTAAAGATGTACCAGTGAGAACACAGAGACACTGATGTACAGAGCTCTCACCTCCAATCACCGTACAGAGCGGGTTCGGTAGCACAGCAATTGTCCAGTCTAAGTGAGCTCAGGACTGAGTCAGGATTGTTGGGTTTTTTTGTTACATACATCGCACTGTAACTATAGCTGTACGTAACTGTGAAATATGGGCAGATGGCTAAAGACAGGTAGCGTTAAGAAGAAGACACAAAGTATCAATGATGAGAGGGGGAGGGGTATGCGGGCAGCTGGTAGAGCTGGAAAGGGGTACGCAATAAGAAAAGTTTGGGAACCTCTCTATTAGAGGATTGGCAACAGCGTGATTACTGGGTAAGATCTGAGTTATATATTGATCTGGGTATGTGGCTGGTGCTTTGGGATCAGAAGAATCCTTTGTTTGATGAAATTGGTTTTAAATAACCACTCAACGTGTAGCGTCTAGGTGATGAAACAGGTGCTGGGATGCCTAAGAAGACTGCAGTTTGGACTTCTTGTTAACCAGTATGGTGAGACAGAAGTCTACTTTTGTTGCTGTTTTAGTATTTCTTATGGAAGAATAGCCACCAGTTTTGGGGTGAGTCTGCCCTATTTCTCAGCAGTTTGTCCTGAATCTGATATCCTCAGCTGGGACCCACTGAGGCACAGTGACAACTCCCCCATTCATTGATACAGAGGACAGACAGACCAGGAAGAGCAGTGAGAAAGAACATCTTAAGGGAAGTATCAGTCTTCCAGACCCAATTCTTTGGAAGCACCAATTAAGATTTCTGAATGGTTTTATGCCTCATATGTTAAATTGGGAGCCATTCAATAAGGATTAGAGGAGCCTACTCCAGCTTGTCAAGGATAAAGGGAAGGAAAAGAAGGGAAGAGGAATGCAAAAAGTGTGGGAGAGATGGGTCTTAATTAAAAATACTAGGATTGAACACTCCTAAACTATGGGGAACTTTGAACTCAGTTTTGAACTTTGCAGCTTGGACCTATTTTACAAAACCCTAATGTGGTCCTTATGTTTCCTCTAGCAGCACAGTGAGTACAGAGAGGTACCATGGGTTGAGATGGGAAAGAAGAGGATAAAAAAACAAGCACCCACAGAGCATCTCCTTATCAGAGTCTCCTTACAAATCCAAAACCTGTTCTCTTCCCACTTTCCACATGAAAGCCGATGAACTTCTCATTCATTTCTGTTGTGGCCTTTTGCTGGACTTGAATAATTGCCAATTGCTACTTCGGCCACAAGTCCAAATGGTCAGAGGGGTGATTCGCCTCATGCATTGACAGCTCTGGAGTTGGGTTAAAAAAAAGTTCTCTCTAATCAGTCTTCTCATGCCCTTTCTTTCATTGTAGTACATGCCTCTTGCTAGTCTAAGACCTTGGGCTCTCAGTGCATTCACAACTCTATACTTGTGTTCTTGGATTCTTTTTTTAAAAATTGGTCTTTTCACTAACGTAAGGAGTTAGCAACTAGAGAACAAGAGGGGCTTTGCATCTCCATGCTCTGCTGTGTTAAAAATTGATTTAGCATAATGGTTTCAGAGAGATTAAAATCCAATTTTGTAAATCAAAGAGGGAACCATGCTGACTCACCACTACAGAAGGAAAAAAATAACCTGCTGGATTCTTAGACCCACAGTAGTAGTTCTGATTTATTGACACTATTAATGCAGACACTAATTGAGAAATCAAAAGTATATTTTTAATAAGCTGTACTTTACTAAAAATATCTGTTCTTTATCCTCATACCAATACTGAGACAAGATTATTTTTATTTTAGGTGTGGAAGAACCTAAAAGACAACAAATAGCAGTTTTAGGGCTCAACCAGTGCTTGCATTTGTAGTTATGTTTCAAGTGGCTTTTTCAATGGCTCAGGGAGCCATTCACGGGGCAAAAACAACATGAGGTCCCATTTCCTTGAAGTATTGCTCCCATGTGGAAAAGGACAAGTCTGTGTATTATTTCAGCCCCCTAAATTGGTTCCTAGGCATAAAAAAAATAGCTCACGAAAAACACAAACACAAATGAACAGAAATACAAATCCCAAGCCCTGAATAGACCCTAACAGAAACCCAGAAGATTATATAGTTTAATGACAACATACAAACTCTGAGAATCACACATTTGTCTTCTTATATTGAACATTTGGCTCTAGCTGTAAAGATAAAATTCACAAATTTGGAATCATTTACACTAAGTGCCTTGCAAGGTTATAGCTTGCTTGCTTTTTTTTTTTTTTTTTTTTTTTTTTTTTTTTTTTTTTTTTTTTTAAGATTAATGCAGACATACTCAGCGTCTCCTGGTGTGTATAACACAGCAAAGAGATGTTAGGTGAGGAAGACAACCCACTGAATGCATCCAGTGAAGTGAATTGTAGCTCACGAAAGCTTATGCTCAAATAAATTTGTTAGTCTCTAAGGTGCCACAAGTACTCCTTTTCTTTTTGTGAATACAGACTAACACGGCTGCTACTCTAAACCAGTATTCACTAGCTCCATTATACAAAATTCATATAATTTCTTGATCAACATCAAGTATAGAGACCTTATCAGTAGCTCCTCACACAAAAAAGCAATATGAACTTTAAACAGTTCCTGGTGTTTCCTAGAGGAGAAACATACATATGAAACAATTCAGCACACGTGTACATCAGACTTGCTGGCTGTTCTGTCTTTCCTCGCTCCCTGCCCTATTTTTTATTAAGAACCTTTAAATGCAAAACCATCCCTGTACCTTAAGAATTCTTTTGCTGATGTTTGGCACCAAAGGTCTGATTCAATGGAAGTTTGAAGATGCTCTACAGAACATGGCCCCGTGGAAAGGGGTGGTCTTGTTACAGGGTAAAATCCAGGAGGTTTTGGTAACTGGGAAAATAGAGACTGTCAGCTGATCATCTTGGGGTGATCTGGAAGGGTTTCTCCACCTGGGAAGCTGTAAAGAACAAGTAGTCATAGGCTTCTCATTGAGGGAGGGAGGTTTAGGAGGAATTTAATGGCTGGAGTGGTGGGTTTTGGCATTAGCAAGGTGGTTGTGCACTCATTAGACAATACATTCCAATCAAACTCTGTGTCCTCTATGACCACCATGCAGTGCACCTTTCGGAGCATGTGAAATTTGAAAGGGGGCTAGTAAGAAGGCCACCAGATCAGCAGGAGTTATTCCAATGATATCTGAAAGGTAGCAGAGGTGGGGAGAATTTCCACACCCATTAAGATGCATATCTTACTAGGTGGGCACTTAAATAGGTACCTAAGCCAAATTCTGCCATTGGAGCCTCCCTGCATGTCTTCTCCTTCTCACCAACATTAAAGATGGCATCAGCAAGCTCCTTGCATTGCAGAATGCCCCAGTATCAGTCATATTTTCTATTTGCTCATGCACCTTAGAAAGGTGATGCAATTAGGCTCTGCAGCCACATGTCTCCTGCCAGCTGACACAACAAAAAAGCTTTGCCATCCCTTTGTAAAGCAAGAGTGCAAACAAGAATTTATCCCTGGGGGAAGGAGGGAGTGGACTGAATCAGGATGAAGCCATGGACTGAGGGGAATGGTGGACTAAACAAATGCTCCTCCTTTCCTTCAGGTAGTGCCACTTTACAAGGAAAGACAATCTAGGTGGCTGTCTTCTACGGCACGGGTCCTCAATCTGGAGTTGTGTCAAGGTTTTGGGATCATGACCACTCTGACTTACCGATAAGATTAAATGGGAAGGGTGGCCTGGCCAGACCTAAACTACATAAGGGATTCCCCAGTAGGGAAAAGATTGTGAACCACTGTTCTAAGGGAAAATTGCCAGGGTCATTTGGTATCTTCTTTACTGGGAAAGGACCTGGATATAATGAGACAAGACACAGGCCTGGTCTGATCCCTGATGACAATGGGGATCATCTACAGCCAAGAGCCCGCCACTGAAAATTTGATGGCCCTGCAAGTGCACACCCCAATCAGTCAATTACAGCAGTCATCGTGGAGTGCCAAGAGATGAAGTATCTTTATCCTGGCTCACTGAAAGGCCAGAACCTTGGAAAGGACCCAGTACTGGATTGGGAACCAATCTAGAGCATGGAGAGCAAACATGATGTAATCAGGAAAAGTGGATATTTAATTAAAATATTCATTAAGAAAAACTAGTGCTGTCAGTCAATATTCACTTTTGTTTTATGGGGGGGCAGGAAGGGATGTACAATAATCAATTCTGTTCTGTTTTAGGATATATTTAGTACAGTATTTATAAAGTACAACTCCTTCAAAGATTTTTTTTAAATGAAATGCATTTCCTTGTGCAAAGGAGAACAAATTGCTACTTAAACTTTCTTCTATTGTCTATTTGCCTGCAATTTCCACCTCATTTAAAGCCTTTTTGTGTCTGCCCTTTTGTTTAGTTTTACCTTTGACATTCTCTTAATTTCTCTTCAGAGATACCTGACACCTTTACATTAAACCCACAATACATCTAATGCATGCATTTTTGGTAGAATGGCTTCTAACACTAATAGCTTTGAAGCGAAGTTGAGAAATATGACGTTCTCTGCCAGTATGTACATTCCTGAAAATAATTTCTCAATTACATACCCAGGATCTTTAACAGCAGGTAGTATTGGCAAGTGGTTAAAGCCTAGTGATTAGGGCTGGATGAATTTTTTCAGTAAACAGTTTATTTGTCAAAAAATGCATGTTTTGGCTGAAAATTAAACTATTAGTGAACTTGGGTCAAATTCAGTAAAGAGCTTCAGCCAAATAAAAAATTTAAACAATTTTTTGAAAAAGTTGGGACAGTTTGTTTCATTTTTAAGTGAATTATTTCAACTTTTTGTTTTGAAATGACCATTTGTTTGTTTTTAAATTAAGGGTAAAACAACTGAAAATGTTCCACAACAAAACACTACCAAAAATTCATTGGAGTCAACAAAAACATGCTCTTTGACTCAACCCTCCCCCCCCCCCCTTTTTTTTTTTCCTTTTCCATGTTTTGTTTTCTCAAGAAAAATTTTAAAATGTCAGTTTTGATTCAATCCAAAACTAATTTGGTCACCTAACTGAAAAATCACTCAGCTCTGCTAGCAGTCTTTGACCTTTGCAACTCTGTCACTGACTCAGGCCTGGTCTACACTACAGAGTTGGGTTGACATAAGGCAGCTTACAGCGACTTAATTCTGTAAGCATTTTGATAGACCCAGGCCAGTTGGGTACAGCAGAGTAGTAGAAGGCAAATATACTGGCCATTGGATAACCAGTTTTCTGTTCCCTGAGTGACCAGAGCAGGAGCTGCGCTAGAGCAATCAGGAACCTGCTAGAACCAATTAAGACAGGCAAGCTAATTAAGACACCTGGAGCCAATTAAGAACATACTAGAATCAATTATGGCAGGCAGACTAATCAGGACACCTGGTTTAAAAAGGACCTCCCATCAGTTAGTGGAGTGCATGCAAGGAGAAGGTGTGCTGTTGGTGGACTGAGGAATACAAGCGCGATCAGGCTTCAGGAGGAAGATCCTGCTATGAGGATAAAGAAGGTGTTGGGAGGAGGCCATGGTGAAGTAGCCGAGGGAGTTGTAGCTGTCACACAACTGTTACAGGAGACACTGTAGGCAGCTGCTATCCACAAGACCCTGGGCTGGAACCCGGTGTAGAGGGTGGGCCCGGGTTCCCCCCCACTCCTCCAACTACCTATTTGAGATAAGAGGAGTTGACCTGGACTGTGGGTCCCACCAGAGGGGAAGGTCTCTGGCCTGTCCCCCAACCCACTAGGTGGGCCAGAAGAGACTGCGGGGATTGTTCTCCGCCTTTTCCCCATGCTGGCCAGTGATGAGTTTAGCTGAGCGAATGGCAGGTTTGAGCCACTGGCAAAAGTGGCCAAACTGAGGGCTGCCGTGAATCTCTGCGGTGAGCAAATCTGCCATTAAGCGCATGATATACCAAGGCAGAGGAGGAACTTTGTCACAGCATCTATACTAAAATGTAGCTCCCACCGATGTAAGTCACCCACTACGCTGACTTAATAACTCCACCTCTGTGAGAGGCGTAGCATGTAGGTCGATGTAGTTAGGGTGATACAGTGTCTGTGTAGACACTGCATCACTTACATCACCTGTTGGCTGAGAGCAGGCGCTGTCCAGGTCTAACAGCTCAGTCTGTCAGCCCTGGTGGGGGGCTCCAGGTATCTGCCCCTAGCGGTGGGTTTCCAGCTGTGAGCCCTGTGTGGGGCTCCCACACAGTTAAGTCAGTGAAAGTGCTCCTGGTGAGGATGCGCAACACCGACAGAAGGAGCACAGATAGTGTGGACGTGAAACACCACTTTAATTACTATGGTGGCTGTATGTCAATTTAAATCAACTTAATTTTGTAGTGTAGACATGCCCTCAACTCTTTGATCTTCCCCAACTGCAAAATGGAGATAAAACACTCACTTATCTCAAAAGAATCTTGGGAGCAGACATGCCAAATCCGCAAAAAAAACCTAGAAATTGGGCTTGTTTTTGGCTTAATTGGCTTGTGAGTTGCTTGTTGGCTAGTTTTTGGCTTGTAGCTTGTTGTAACTTGTTGCTTCTTTTTTTTGATTGGCTCCCAGCAAGCAGGGGCAAGGGGCAAGCAAGGAAGAGAGTCGGGGGTGCACAGCAGTCCCAGACTACAGGCCGGGGGGATCTAGTTACAGAGTGGTGGGGTTCTTAGGGATTGACTTGTTTTGGCCTTGTTTTGAAATGGGATTAGCTTGATTTTTGGCTTTTTGTGAAAGTCAGGGTGCTTATTTACCGCATGGAAGTTGGCAACTGTGGTTGGGAGGCTTCATTACTTAATTTGGGGAAGCTTTGAGATTCTTCAACAGAAAAAAATCATGCATAATAAAAGTAATCAATAATATAATAATGAGCTGTGAGGTGAAGGACCTGTTTTAAAGTGATCCATCATCAGAGGTTAGTGGACCCTAGCAATTTCCAGAGGACTCCGAGGAGAAGCATTGTTCCACAGACACACCACACTGTCACCAGTTTGGTCGGATTTTATAACCGTCTTTTGTCCTCAATCATCAATTTAGTTGCCCCGAGGCATCCTCTTCCCTGGCTTAGTTCTCATCATTGACCCTGATTTAGGAATGCCCTATGACACCTGCAGGAGGAAGGTAAGGCAGCTTACAAGCTGATGGTGGAAATCTCATTCTCATTCAACTGGCTGTATTCACATTTATATTTAAACCTTATGCCGTGGCTTTGCAAGAGGCAAAGCAGAATTTTTTTTGTCTCTACAACCGGGCCGATGAATTCAGAGTCAGCCGATTGTTTCAACTAGCAGACAGCCTAGTTAATTTGAGATGTTTCCATGCCATAGCTCACATGAATCACTCTGGTCATGAGAAAACGTCACATTACTCTGTGGGTAAAACCGTGCTATCAAAGCTTGAGCATTGAATATTTGTAGAAGTCCCCAGTCAAATACTAATTTGTTTCTGAATTTGAAATTTGGGAATAATTTCTTCTACTATTTGCTCATCTCATACTGGAAGCACCTCTCTGACCCAGTCAGATATGCCAGCTTCATTTCAGCTCCTCCTTCCAGAACTTGTTTCCCTCTTCAGAACTCAGACAGCTGCAGCGGCACAGGAGCTAGCAAACAGAGCTCTAAACAGGGGAGTTTGAGTGGGAGTTCTCTTGGAGGAGAAGGTAGTTGTACTTGGTTTTGTATTTTTAGTATTTGTATTTGTGTGTGTGTGTAGGGGTTTTGTGCTGGGAGAGCAGCTGAGCCTGATTAGGGGGTGGGGCTTTGTGCTGAGAGAGCAGCTGAGCCCTGCCTAGGGGGTGGGGCTTCTGACTAGGGGCCCTATAAAGGTAGCCAGCCAGTCAGGCAGCGGCCCAGACAGCTGCAGCGGCACAGGAGCTAGCAAACAGAGCTCTAAACAGGGGAGTTTGAGTGGGAGTTCATAAGAGGAGTTTGGATTGTGGTGCTTGTTCGGGGTTTGCTTTTGCTGGGGGGTTGTGGTCTTTTTGGTGTGGCTTGTTTCCCAGATTAACAGGATTTAGGGGGAAGGAGATGACACATACAGAGGCAGCTGTGGGAGTGACTCCTGCAGTGAAAGACACATTGAGGATGACTGGATGTGAAAGCTGTGGTATGTACATGATCCTGGAGGGGGGAACCGGTAAGAGTTTTGTCTGCATGAAATGCCGTCTGATAGAGCTGATGGAGGAAAAGATCCGAGGTTTGGAGATGCAGGTGGAAAGTCTGGTTGAGTTTAGGAAGGGGTTTGAGGAGATGATGGAGCAAAGATATGAGGTATCTGAAGGGAAAAGCTCAGACTCACGGATGGAAGCAGGGCTGGGGAATTTTGAGGAGAGACTGGATGAGGAAAGTGGTCAGTGGAAACATGTGACTCAAAGAACCAGGCAGAGAAAAAGACGGACTAGTGAAGGAGAAATAGAGCTTAGGAACAGGTTTGCAGAGTTGGAAAATGAAGGGGCTCAGCAGGTAGTCGCTGAAGGTGGAAGGGTAAGGAAGAAGAGAAGAGAGGCTAGCCCTATAGAAAAAGGGGAAGAGTCAAGGGAGACTACACCAAATATGAGCCCCAGGAGGATACAGGATGGGTTGAAGAGAATTGTAAGGGAAAATAGGAATGGAAAGAACTTGCAGCCAGAGGGAACAGGGGAGAGACTGGAGAATAGCACTGTCACCAGGAAAAGGCAGGTCTATGTGATCGGGGACTCTTTATTGAGAAGAATAGACAGGCCTGTAACTAGAGCTGATCCTGAGAATAGAAGGGTGTGCTGTCTTCCGGGTGCTAAGATACGGGATGTAGACCTGAGGTTGAAAAGGATCCTCAAGGGAGCGGGAAAGAATCCCCTAATTATCCTTCATGTGGGAACAAATGATACAGCCAGATTCTCGCTGGAAAGTATCAAGGGAGACTATGCTAGGCTGGGGAAGACGCTTAAGGAAATTGAGGCTCAGGTGATCTTTAGCGGGATCCTTCCTGTTCCTAGAGAAGGGCAACAAAGGTGTGACAAGATTATGACTGTCAACAGATGGCTTAGGCAGTGGTGCTATAAGGAGGGCTTTGGGATGTATGGCCACTGGGAGGCATTCACGGACAGAGGTCAGTTCTCTCGGGATGGACTTCATCTGAGTAGGGAAGGAAATAGACTTCTAGGATCAAGGCTGGCACAACTGATAAAGAGAGCTTTAAACTAGGAATTGGGGGGAGATGGATGGGAGATGTCCAGAAAATCTCCACGCCAGATTTTAGCATTGAGAGGGAAGAAGATGAAGTAAGAAAGGATACAGCCATGGGTAGGAGAATGTATATAAGGAGCGAGGGCGGTGTGGATACTAGTCTAATAGGTTATACTGGCTGTAGAATGACTGTGCCTTATAGGGTACAAAATGTGAGCGAGGCCAAACAGCAAAAATTAAGATGTTTATACACCAATGCGAGGAGTCTAGGTAACAAAATGGAGGAACTAGAGCTACTGGTGCAGGAAGTGAAACCAGATATTATAGGGATAACAGAAACATGGTGGAATAGTAGTCATGACTGGACTACAGGTATTGAAGGGTATGTGCTCTTTAGGAAAGACAGAAACAAAGGTAAAGGGGGTGGAGTAGCATTGTATATCAACGATGAGTTAGAATGTAAAGAAATAAGAAGCGATGCAATGGATAAGACAGAGTCTGTCTGGGCAAAAATTACATTGGGGAAGAAAACTAGTAAAGCCTCTCCTGCGATAGTGCTTGGGGTGTGCTATAGACCTCCGGGATCTAATTTGGTTATGGATAGAGCCCTTTTTAATGTCTTTAATAAAGTAAATACTAATGGAAACTGCGTGATCATGGGAGACTTTAACTTCCCAGATATAGACTGGAGGACCAGTGCTAGTAATAATAATAGGGCTCAGATTTTCCTAGATGCGATAGCTGATGGATTCCTTCATCAAGTAGTTGCTGAACCGACTAGAGGGGATGCCATTTTAGATTTAATTTTGGTGAGTAGCGAGGACCTCATAGAAGAAATGGTTGTAGGGGACAATCTTGGCTCAAGTGATCATGAGCTAATTCAGTTCAAACTAAATGGAAGGATTAACAAAAATAAATCTGCAACTAGGGTTTTTGATTTCAAAAGGGCTGACTTTCAAAAATTAAGGCAATTAGTTAGGGAAGTGGATTGGACTGAAGAACTTATGGGTCTAAAGGCAGTTGAGGCCCGGGATTACTTTAAATCAAAACTGCAGAAGCTATCGGAAGCCTGTATCCCAAGAAAGGGGAAAAAATTCATAGGAAGGAGTTGTAGACCAAGATGGATGAGCAAGCATCTTAGAGAGGTGATTATGAAGAAGCAGAAAGCATACAGGGAGTGGAAGATGGGAGGGATCAGCAAGGAAAGCTACCTAATTGAGGTCAGAAGATGTAGGGATAAAGTCAGAGAGGCTAAAAGTCGAGTAGAGTTGGACCTTGCAAAGGGAATTAAAACCAATAGTAAAAGGTTCTATAGCCATATAAATAAGAAGAAAACTAAGAAGGAAGAAGTGGGGCCGCTTAACACTGAGGATGGAGCGGAGGTTAAAGATAATCTAGGCATGGCCCAATATCTAAACAAATACTTTGCCTCAGTCTTTAATAAGGCTAAAGAGGATCTTGGGGATAATGGTAGCATGACAAATGGGAAGGAGGATATAGAGGTAGATATTACCATATCAGAGATAGAAGCGAAACTGAAACAGCTTAATGGGACTAAATCGGGGGGCCCAGATAATCTTCATCCAAGAATATTAAAGGAATTGGCACCTGAAATTGCAAGCCCATTAGCAAGAATTTTTAATGAATCTGTAAACTCAGGAATAGTACCGAATGATTGGAGAATTGCTAATATAGTTCCTATTTTTAAGAAAGGAAAAAAAAGTGATCCAGGTAACTACAGGCCAGTTAGTTTGACATCTGTAGTATGCAAGGTCCTGGAAAAAATTTTGAAGGAGAAATTAGTTAAGGACATTGAAGTCAATGGTAAATGGGACAAAATACAACATGGTTTTACAAAAGGTAGATCGTGCCAAACCAACCTAATCTCCTTTTTTGAAAAAGTAACAGATTTTTTAGATAAAGGAAATGCAGTGGATCTAATTTACCTAGATTTCAGTAAGGCATTTGATACCGTGCCACATGGGGAATTATTAGTTAAATTGGAGAAGATGGGGATCAATATGAACATCAGAAGGTGGATAAGGAATTGGTTAAAGGGGAGACTTCAACGGGTCCTACTGAAAGGCGAACTGTCAGGTTGGAGGGAGGTTACCAGTGGAGTTCCTCAGGGATCGGTTTTGGGACCAATCTTATTTAATCTTTTTGTTACTGACCTTGGCACAAAAAGTGGGAGTGTGCTAATAAAGTTTGCAGATGATACAAAGCTGGGAGGTATTGCCAATTCGGAGAAGGATCGGGATATTATACAGGAGGATCTGGATGACCTTGTAAACTGGAGTAATAGTAATAGGATGAAATTTAATAGTGGGAAGTGTAAGGTTATGCATTTAGGGATTAATAACAAGAATTTTAGTTATAAGTTGGGGACGCATCAATTAGAAGTAACGGAAGAGGAGAAGGACCTTGGAGTATTGGTTGATCATAGGATGACTATGAGCTGCCAATGTGATATGGCTGTGAAAAAAGCTAATGCGGTTTTGGGATGCAACAGGAGAGGCATTTCCAGTAGGGATAAGGAGGTTTTAGTACCGTTATACAAGGCACTGGTGAGACCTCACCTAGAATACTGTGTGCAGTTCTGGTCTCCCATGTTTAAAAAGGATGAATTCAAACTGGAGCAGGTACAGAGAAGGGCTACTAGGATGATCCGAGGAATGGAAAACTTGTCTTATGAAAGGAGACTTAAAGAGCTTGGCTTGTTTAGCCTAACTAAAAGAAGGTTGAGGGGAGATATGATTGCTCTCTATAAATATATCAGAGGGATAAATATAGGAGAGGGAGAGGAATTATTTCAGCTCAGCACCAATGTGGACACAAGAACAAATGGGTATAAACTGGCCACCAGGAAGTTTAGACTTGAAATCAGACGAAGGTTTTTAACCATCAGAGGAGTGAAGTTTTGGAATAACCTTCCAAGGGAAGCAGTGGGGGCAAAAGATCTATCTGGTTTTAAGATTCTACTCGATAAGTTTATGGAGGAGATGGTATGATGGGATAATGGGATTTTGGTAAGTAATTGATCTTTAAATATTCAGGGTAAATAGGCCAAATCCCCTGAGATGGGATATTAGATGGATGGGATCTGATTTACTATAGAAAATTCTTTCCTGGGTATCTGGCTGGTGAATCTTGCCCATGTGCTCAGGGTTTGGCTGATTGCCATGTTTGGGGTCGGGAGGGAGTTTTCCTCCAGGGCAGATTGGAAAGGCCCTGGAGGTTTTTTTGCCTTCCTCTGTAGCATGGGGCATGGTTGACTGGAGGGAGGCTTCTCTGCTCCTTGAAGTTTTGAACCATGATTTGAGGACTTCAATAGCTCAGACATGGGTGAGGTTTTTCATAGGAGTGGTGGGTGACATTCTGTGGCCTGCGCTGTGCAGGAGGTCGGACTAGATGATCAGAGTGGTCCCTTCTGACCTTAGTATCTATGAATCTATAACTCAATTATTCCTTTTTATTGGCTTTCATTCCCCACTCCTCTGCATTGTCTGTCTGCATTTACATTGTCTGTCTAGAACGAGAACTCTGCAGGGCAGGGACTTTGTCGTCTTAGCTCTCTGCAAAAAAACAAAACAAAAAAAACTCGCAGGTCATGTCTATATTGCAGCTGAGAGGTGTGATTCCCAGCACAGGTAGAGATCTCATGCTAGCTGTACTTGAACTAGTGTTTTAAAAATAGCAGTGTAGCTGTAGCAGCATGAGTGGCAGCTCTGGCGAGTCACCCAAGCTTGGGCTCCGGCAGCGAGCCTGAGCCATTGCCACAATATCCACACTGTTATTTTTTAGTGCAGTAGGTCAAACAGAGTTAGCGAAAGTCTGTCTACCCACCCTGGCAAACATCTCCCAGCTGCAGTGTAGGCATCCCCCTAGAGTTCTTGTTCAATCCCTGACGACGACCCATAGCAGGGGGTGATCATATTGGTGCTATACAAACAACAGCAATAATAAGAATCTTCCCCCAACTACTAAGCTTTCACACAGTGCAGAGGCTGGGAATATTCTGCAGTCACAGATCAAGAAAAGGGCAATTTTAAAAATGTTATTCTGAAAAGTATTACGCCCATTACCCCAAATCTCAGTGGGTCACACACATTCTACGTTAGCGAACACTCCACTTTGTTTGCAGAATAAAGTGAAAGGTTTTTTTTTTTTCTTTTAAATGTTTGTTTACTCTCTCCAACACTCATTCACTCTCACTTTCTCCCATCCTGATCTCCTAAAACCAGGCCAGCTGTTCAGTTTTGCTCCCTAGGCAGGACAATCTGCCCATTTTGCTTTGCTTTTAATAAGAAAAAAAGGAAGGAAAGGAGGGAGGGAGGGAAAAAACCAAAGACAGCCAGAACTTGGCATCCCCATCAAACGTACTCTCATGTCATTAAAATAAAATTAGACTCTTGGCTGAGATAATGGCCAATCCCTGGGAATTTCCAACTGTTTCTTTGGGCTGCAGATTGGCGGCACGGCCTGGCTAGCATTAGAAACAGCAGCACCTGGACCAAACATGCATTCCTTAGGAATGGATTCCTCGGCTTGTGGCACTAACATCACTTCCATGCTAAATGCTTCCTGCTGGGAATACAGAACATGGATGACACAGTATATAGCTTGAAACTCTAAGGTAGTGTAGATTTGATTTTCACCTACTATGTTAAATTTTTGCTATAATTGTTTTTAACATACTTTCTCCAGAAGTCTTCATAGCTTGATTCCTTATGGGTGTTCTTTTTGGAGTTTTACTGAAGTACAGAAGGAAAATTATATCTAACTACACACCAGTGTCGTAATTGTTATTGGCATATATAACAAATGGATTTATATAACAAGTGGATTTTCCACTTCTTGTTGTTTTTTCTTTTCTCCCACATACTGCTTTAATCCAAGTTTTTAAATTAATGAAAGCCAGGAGAAATAGGCTGCAGTTCTATAAATACTCTGAAACATAGAAACTGGATGTGGTGTAATGCTGTCCAGTCTTTTATAATTAGTGCCTTCGAAAGTGCAGTGAAAACTGACCCACTTGCCCTCAAGTTTAAACACAATAAACAGCTATTATCTATTGTTTTAAACCAAGATATGTTGCAGTCACAGACCAAGAAACTGAAACTCATTTTTAAAACCCTCAATGAGCTATAACCATCAGAATTTAACATATTTCTACTCATCTAACATGAGGGATTAAGAGACAGATCTATATCTCTACGCTACATTATATTCACCATGTATATGTTTTCATCATTATCTATTAATATGAGAGAATGAAAGGTGGAGCAGTGGCATAGTATGTCAAAATTAATTATAATGCCAGCGAGCTACAATTTAACAATGAAGAGAAGGCTGATGAAATTATTTGAGTTCGATTATAAAAGATTAAACTAAACTGAAAGAGACAGTGGCTGTCTGCTACAGATTTGGAGTTGGATTGGAGGAGAGAAAGAATGAAAAATTCCTGAACCAATTTGCAGGGCACTAAAATTCATGGGATGCCGTACTCAAGTGAGATTTTAACTAGCCAGATATATATTGGGTACAGCCAAACCTGCATCAAATATACTCCTTATTTATACAGAAGATAATTTTGAGCTCCAAAAAGTAGAGACCAATTAGAATAGAAAATATCCTGGTTCTACTTCTTACCAAGAACTCACTCAGATAACAGAGAAGTTTAGAACCAGAGACCACAAGCTGTGTCCATACATAATAGTAAAGAATGAGTCCCCAGAGTGCAGCTGTATAGGTTATTATATTTCAACGGAAGCAAATAATTTTGAAGTAATTTAGGATCCAGTTGTGCGAGGTATCCTCACTATCTATCACAATCAAGCACCTCTAGGGTAAACCACTGGGGAAAAAATATTAAATGTCATCTGTGTGGAAGATATTGAGGAATCATAAAGAAACCATAATTAATGCAACACACTCTAAAAAGGAAGAGTGGAGGAAATGAGAGGTAGTCAATGTAGCTTCCCAAGTCAGAAGCCAATGTGGCACAAAGATCTGGAGTTTAAGGAAAAAAACAAAAAAAAAAAAAAACCAAACCCTTGCACCACAGATAAAGGGGAAAGAAACCAAACAAGAGAACATACAAAAAGAAAAGGAGTACTTGTGGCACCTTAGAGACTAACAAATTTATTAGAGCATAAGCTTTCGTGAGCTACAGCTCACAGTCATTTACATCTCGCAGAAAAAAAGATAACGTGAACAACAAAATACAGTATGAGTAAATGCTAGCCAAAAGAACTAAAGGACTAAGAAAGGTTTTTATAAATATATCAAGGGAAAGGGAGAAAATAGACCCATTAATAAATGAGGAAAGCAATGAAATTAATGACTGAGATGACATGGCTGAATTCCTTTAGTAAATTTGTCTTCAACTAGAAAAATAAATAGAAGTTGTCTGCAAAATTAGGAAGTGAAAAAGACTATAAAAATGGCTATCGTTAAAAGAGGAGGTAGGGGAAATATTTTGAAAATGTAAGCATATATAAAATCAGCCAGTCTGTGCAATCAGCAAAGGAAATTTACCATATAACTATTCTTGAACAAATACCAGAAAATTGGAGAAAAGCAAATTTAGCACACATTCTCAAAACATGAAATCAGAGTGATTCCTGGGAACTACTGGCCCATATATCTAACTTCTATCCCTAATAAAATAACAGCTAATATTAAGAAAAATATTTCTAAAGGGTTATAGAACCATAAGTTGTAAACAGCATTGGTTTATAGAGAATAGAGCTTGTCGTGCAAACATAATTGCTGTTTGTTCTGCTAGAGCTAGAGAATTAATGGATGAAGACAAAGCACTGGCTATTATATACTTGGATTATAGCATAGCTTCTGAGACCCAATCCTGCAAGGTGCAGAGCACATCCTGCAAGATTCTGAGCCCCCTTAACTCCCACTGCCTTTAGTGGGAGTTAAGTTGCTTAATACCTTAAAGGACCAGACCTAATCAACAAAATATTGTTCTTAAAGGGCCTGAACCAAAACCCACTGAAGTCAGTGGAACCCTTTCCATTGACTTTAGTGGGCTCTGGATCAAACCCGAAATAGTCGGCTTGAATCTCATCACTTTCAGATTACTCCAAACAAAGCGTTAAAAAAACCCAAGTACTGACTTGGAGAAAGCTGTATATGTATCACAGGGATCTGAGTTAGGTTCAGTGTTAATATCTTTACTAATAATACAGAAGAGTAAACAGCATGGTTAATTAAAATTCACTGATTATAGTAAAGAAGACAGAGCTGTGAATACTGCCGAGGACCAATGAAGGGACACTGAGAGGATGATAGGTACACTTTATAAATCTTTAAAAAAATAATAATAATAAAAATAAAAATGGCATCTGGTCAATGTGCCAACTTATCAATGTCATTCAAAGGAGCAATATCCCTGCCTGTTTAAAGAAAGTTCCCAACTCTCCCAGATTAAAAATACAGACAGAAAATAACAGTGAGATTTCACTTGGAAAAATGCAAACGAATATATCATCCAAAACACAGATATTCTGCAAGAGACAGATTCCTGGAAAGCAGTAATCCAGAGAGGGACTTTGGAGAAATAGTAGGCAGGAAATTAGACATGAATTTGCAATATGATATGATTGTAAAAAAGTGTAATTTTAGGCTGAATAAGCACAGACTGCATATCACATAACAGGAAGCTATAGTTCCTCTCTCTAGATGTAATTAGACCATTCATGGAATAATGTGTTGACAAACTGAAAGGAGTTCAGACAACAACAAAAATGATTGGAGGTTTGAAAGGAAGGAGTCATAAGGAAAGATCAAAAGGATGAAATATGTCTGAGTTGTAAAAGCAACAGCATAGGGTGGGGGAACATGAAAGCAATCGACATATATTTGAAAGGTGTAAACATCAAGAAAGAAAGAAAAAAAGTTTATTTAGAATAGTAGAAGGGGATACAATGAGTAGAAGCAGGATGAAATTAAGTAAGAAAAAATTTAAGAGAAATATCAAGGAAATCATCTTGATTTATTAGAAGGCATGACAGACTCAAGGGAAGTGGTGGATGGTCCATTGCTTGAGAGAGTTAAAACCAGACTTGACAAAACACTAGTAAATGAACAATAAGGAACAATCCTGCATGGGCTAGGAAATGGAACTAATAAGTAGTTCTTTTCCTGTTCCAGCTTCTGATTCTGTGGGCCTGATTCTCTTCTCACACCAGTTGTATACTGGTGTAACCCCACTGATTTCAATTGAAATATTCCAGCTTTGTACCAGAGGAGAATCAGACCCACTGATTTTAAAACAGTAATGCTATGTATGGAAGGCACCCACACTACTGCTAAAGAACTTGAAAGCCAAAAGACCAAATTCTGCCCTCATTTCCACCACAAACTCGAGCCAGTCTCTAATGTTAAGAAGTATTTAAGACCTTTCATCTTCAGTTTTTACTGATTTTCACCCAAATTTTGGAAGTGCCAAAACTCCCAGGTCCCCACTCTAGAAAGAGAGATGGTGGCTCAAAACCTGGGCTGCTCAGGTCACTGATTCGCCATCTCTCCTTCTTGTGCGGGCCTAGGAGTGGAAGAGGTGGAAAAGGCAGTGTGAGGAGATGGTGCCTTCATCTCCCCCCACCCCCTTTTCTGCTTCCGGGCCTGCTCCAGGAGGAGAGATGGCAGCCCAGGTTACGGAACCACCATTTCTCCTTCCAGAGAGGGAAGCTGGGTCAGAAGCTACCCAAGCCTCTGGAATAACTCAAACACTGATGTATGTATTGTTGTCAATCACAGGCCTGCTACATACACATTACCAGCTTTACAGCTAGCATGGATAGTTATCAGCATTCAAAGCAAACAAAAATTAGTGAACCACTTTTCTTGCTAAAATGGATTGAAAATGAAAAACTGTATCTGACTACATTTCAGATCATAAGGGGTTTGTGAACATTAAAAAAAAACAAAACCAGAGAGTAATATTTACCCTAATGTTTACCCAGAAAACAGTGGAGTTAATTTTTTTGCACAGATTTCCACCCATTTTTTAATTTTTGTAACAAACACTGATAAATTCCTAGGAAATTTTAAACAAAATAAAAACTGAAAGCAAAGGGCCTTAGAAGTGTTGCAAAGACAGTCTAAAGTGCAGGGCCAACTACTGAGAGCATGAGTATGATCATTTAAAGGAGGCTGCTACTCCCAGAATATCTATCACTAAGCATGGGAGATGCTTCTTCTAATCAACTAAACCATAGAAGCACTTCTCAGAAGTTAAAGCATTTGGGAATAATCCTGCAGTCCTTACCAAGAGAACATTTTCCCTGAAGTCAATGGGGAGTTTTGCCTGAGCAAGGCCTGTATGGGTCAGGCTCAGGCTCCCTGTTTGGGAGAAAATAAGTTTGTTGCCAGATACATCATGACCATGGTAGCTAACACAGTGACTGCTACTACCTTAAATCAACACTATATTAAAGGAACACAATTACAAATTATATTAAACCCAAGACAAACCCAGAGCATCTTTCAAGGGATGCTGTCATAAAAACCTGACCTACCTTTTGCCAGCTGTCTTGTGTTATAGGTCTTATAGGATTGAAAAATGCAATTTCCTTCTTCAGTGCATCTCTAAGGTGGCAAACACAAAAATATACTTGCCAAGAGATTCACTGCAACAAACCACTGTACCCTGTACCATGACAGGCAATCTCATTTCGGCACCAGTTTGTCTTCAGGAAGTGGCACAGCAAGTCTGCCTTAATTGTGCGCTCTTCTAATTCCCGCTCCAATAAAGATCGGTGGATAAAACATGATACAGATTTGTTCTTCTTAAAGAAGGACTTTTCAGATTAAAGCAATGTCAAGGGAGAGCAAGGTGTAAAGAGAGATCCATGGTCTAGTGGTCTGAATACAAACCTAGGAGTACTAATCCAGGCCCTTGCCAGGGATAGAGTCCATGTTTCTGGACTCAGTCCTTTGCAAGGTCCATAGCTAAATAGCTTCCCTATATGACATTTCCCAATGCATTATGACCTGAAAACTACAATAAAAGAAATTGCAAGAGAGGTCAGTTAATACTAAAGAGAATGTATGCCAAATGGCTATATACCCAAAGCAATACTGTCATGCTTACATACCATAATATAGCTGACTGATGAGGTTTAGACTGGGTCAGCTGTACATTCAGTGGTCCCTTTCTCTTTCAAAACAGTCTGAATTAGACCAAGAAAAAACACTGCAGTTAGCTGGCAGCTTATGTGCTGCCCAGGCACTGACTCATTATCATGACAAAGGAAGGTTTGAACATCTTTCAGCAAACATGATGGCTCCCTTCTAGCATCTGTTTGAAAATTTGGCAATAAATGTCTCTCAGGCGCCTGATAACCTGTTTACTCAGAGTCAGTGGAATAGCATTGAATGGACTAGGAGCTCTTTCACCAATTTTTGTGGAACTGCCTTTTGTTACTTATCGGAATCCTCCCTGCCTCCCACCAACCACACACCCCCCACCTCGATGTTTAAAGTGGTCTGAAAAAAAAGCGTGCATGTATTTGGGGGGTGGGGAGGTCTATCATACTCTGGGAGCAGCATCTTTGTTAAGACAGTGCTTAAAGTACACCCCTCATTGACCCAGCTCAGATAATTTCTCCCACACCCGTCAACTTTTTGAGCCCCTTGCAAACTCCCAAGCACTGCACCCTATCCATCTCCAGTAGATGGACTGCAGCTGTCCCTTTGCAGACTTTGCTAACGATGGCAACTTTTAGTTTTGTTCTCTCCCCAAAATGCCACTGGAAAGGAGAGAAATATTCTACAGCACAAAGATGCCAATGATTAGTGCCTCCAGAAGACACATTTTCAGTTTGCCTCGACCCAGCATCTAGTTTTGAACCTGAAGGTTTGAGGGATGAAGTTTTAGAAGCTGCTTTTGGAAAATGTGGCCACAGAAATTTCAATAAAGTAGACACAGAGATGTCAATCGCTGCTGATCTGATGCCATGAAAGGGTAATATTTACTACCTTATACTGAGCACTTCTCTGTAGACACCTGTCAGAAGGATGCCCTTGTCTCTAGAAGTTACCCCTTCATGCAATCAATGAAAAACATCATTGGCAAGTCAATAACTTTAGAAAGAACAATACAAGAAATAAGCATTATGGAAAGAAGAACAGGAACACTGGAAGAATCTTAAGTTATTTAACCCATTTGTAAGATCCCTATCTCCAAGCAGCTAAGACTAGAAACCAACATACAGAACATTGCAATTCAACTAAAGAATTGCCCAGATCAAAGACATGGCCAGCAAGAATCAAGGAATGTGGCAGAGAGGGAAACCCAGTGAAACACCTCCTCTAAAATTCATTCAAAAGACATGGGGAAAGAGATGAAGGGGATGGAAGGTTTAGAAACACATGAGAGGAGGAAGATCCAGCACAGTCAAGGATAGGGAGCCAAAATAGAATGGCCTTTCAGTATGCCCTAAAGGCAAACAGCAAGAGAATTCAGCATACCTCCTTTGAGTGTGTGTTCCACAGTCAAGGGCCCTTGAATGAGAAATCCCTGGCCTGGCGATTATTAAACACAAATATTATCAGCTAGGATAGGTCTGCTCTCATGCTCTGGCAGGCAGGAACATAATACAAGAGATGATCACACTTGTGAAAACCATAGTTGTTATTTTGCCCAGCCTAGTCTCTCTGATTTCTTTTCTCAGGGGTATTCTGTGCACTCGTGCTTTCTGCTATAGGTTAAAGATTAGACAAATTGATCTCTCCCATCAAGCTCTAAATTCCTCTTGTGCTGTACTAAGAACTAAAGGCATTGGCTTTGTCTGATGCATTCCTCTACTTGTCCAGGCAGCCAGGAGGGGCTGCTGGTAGCATTCTGCCTCCAAAAGAGAAGGGTTGTGGTTTCAGTCTCACAGCAGACCCTGGCAGCACACCCACTGATGACATTACAGTGCAGTACTGAGAGGGGGTTGCTACATTCTTAGAAGTGCTGCTTCTTTAATCCAAAAACACTTCTTCCCCTCTAGAGTGGATGTCCAGGTGGATCTCATGGCACTTTTGGATAGATTCAGTTCCTCAGCCAGCAGCTCCCCCCCCCATAAAACAATTTCAAATGACCATGGTTCTGCCCATGTCATTATTGAGATAACAACAGATGCTATATCTGTTCACAGTCACCCTAAAGAACTATCACTGACCATGTGCAGTTGTCCTCAAATAGTTTTCCCTTTACAGCATTATTTCAGGTTTGGGATTTTACAAGAAGTCTATCTGTTGTGGAAAAAATCCAGTAGGCCTAAACTTCCCAAGTAGGCCTAAAACTTTGGTCAAGCTACCTGTGTGGGTAAAAGCATAAGTAGAGGCTGAGGAAAATTCTATTGTGGGGCGGTTGCAACAGAACATCTTAGGAAATGTAACCCTAACAGTTAGAAATTAGGAAAGACTCGCTAATCGCAAAGAACAACCTGTCAATACCAGGAAAAGCTTGTTTTGCTATATCCCAAATAAGGAAAACTACTGTTAGAGCCTATACTATATGCCAAATAAGGAAAATGCTGTTAAAGGAAGTGTGCTTAATTTGTGGTTTTCAGCTTATAAACTCTTGTATTTTATGCTTATGCAGAGCAGCTATGGCTGACTCTTCCTGTATACATACACTTGAATAAAGCTCCTCAGGCATTTCTGATTTCAAAACACAATGTGTGGTTAATTTTCCAACACACTGTAAAAAAGGAAATTTTAGTTTTAGCTTGTAAATTGCCTCTCTGCAAGCAGCCCACTAGTCTGGAATCTGAGCTGTGCTTAATAGTACTCAGGTGACGTCTGAAGGAGTTATTAAGTTGAGAGAGACAAGGAAACTTGCATTGGAACACATTCCCCAGAACACAGCATCCCACAAGCCAAATCCGTTGGCATACTGAAATTGATTCTGTATTGTCAACTTAAGGAGTGGGCTGACCACTAGGTTACTGTCTGGCAATTCTCCTCCTTAGAAGCAGACTCCTTTTGCCCATAAAGTGGCCATGCCTTTAAAAAAATGAGCCTGACACCCTTCTGCTATGTACCTTGCTAAGACTCAATGAGATCATTTTCCCACCTTTCTTGCACTATGAACAGCACATAGATGAAAACAAATTTGTTGGGGGAAGAGTCAGCATAGCTTTTGTAAATGGAAATCATGCCTCAACAACCTATTAGAATTCTTTACGGGGAGTCAATAAACACGTGGACATGGGTGATCCAGTGCAGATGGTGTACTTGGACTCTCAGATTGCCTGTGACAAGGTCCCTCACCAAATGCTCTTAAGCAAAGTGAACTGTTATGGGATAAAAAGGAAGGGCCTCTCATGGATTGGTAACTGGTGAAAAGATATGAAACAAAGAGTAGGAATAAATGGTCACAGTTGAGAGAGGTAAATAGCAGGATCTCCAAAACATCTGTATTGGGACCAGGTCTGTTCAACACATTCGTAAATGATCTGGAAAAAGGAGTAAACAATGAAGTGGCAAAGTTTGCAAATGATACAAAATAACTCAAGATAGTTAAGTCCAAAGATGACTGTGAAGAGTTCCGAAGGGATCTCACTAAACTGAACGACTGGCCAAGACAATGGCAGACGAAATTAAATATTCATAAACACAAAATATTGAAAAATATAATCCCAACTATATATACAAAATGATGAGGGTCTAAATTAGCTCTTACCATTCAAGAAAGAGCTATTGTGGATAGTTCTCTGAAAACATCGTTCAATGTGCAGCAGCATTCAAATAAGCTAACAGAATGTTAGGAACCATTTGGAAAGAGAGAGATAAAACAGAAAAAATCAAAATGCCACGATTTAAAAATCCATGATACGCCCACACCTTGAATACTGTGTGAAGTTCTGGTCATCCCATCTCATAAAAGATATAATAGAATTGGAAAAGGTACAGAGAAGGGCAACAAAAATGATTAAGGGTATGGACCAGCTTCCGTATTAGGAGAGATTAAAAAGACTGGAACTGTTCCGTTTAGAAGAGAGACAAGTAAGAGGGAATATGTTAGAGATCTATAAGAATTATGAATGGTTTGGAGAAAGTGAATAAGGAAGTGTTATTTACCCCTTACCACATAACACAGGAACACATAACAGCCAAGATGGTCAGGGGCGCAACCCCATGCTGAGTGTCCCTAAGCCTCTGACCGCCAGAAGCTGGGACGGTTCTGTTCATTCCCTCTGAAGCATCTCGCACCAGACACTGCTGGAAGCCAGGATGCTGGGCTAACGGACTACAGATCTGAGTTCTGACAAAGCCTGGCCTTATGTTCTTAAAAACAGGGATTTTGAGTTGTGAAAATCCTGGGTTCTAAGCAATTAGACATTTCAATGGCGCAGATTATATTTAAAGAATACCATAAACTTCGGGAAAAGAGACATTAATGGATTGATCCCTATGAAAGCTACTACTGGACCTTGGCCACGAATATTTGGACTGTGTGTCATATCAAGACGAGGGTACCTACAGCTAAAATGCTAGTATAAGTTGTCCCACCCTCCTAGTCAAGGAGATGGTCTCCATTAAAGCCAAAAAATGGAGGCCAATCCTCTCCATGAGTGAGAAATGGAAGTAAAACCTGTGCAAAACTACCATAATGTTGCTGTGAAGTTTTGAGCGTCTGTGGCATGCAGCAAAGGCATCACAAAGCTGATAGATTATTATTATGAGAACTGATCAAATTCTGTTCATCCAAACAATTTTTTCTCCAAATGAAATATAGCTTTTTGACAAAATGAAAATTTTTGCAGTTTTTGTTTGTTTGTTTTCATCAACATTTTCTGTATTTTCAACTAAATGAAAAATGAAAAGGTGACTGTTTTTGGACACCCCCCGGGGTAAATTAAATTTTTTGCATTCTTTTAAAGGGGGGAAATGGGAGAGAAAAGGGTGAAGAATGAAAAACCCCAAACTGAAAAAAAAAAAACCTGTTTTTGTTTAGTCAAAAGAAATGATTCTGTGAAATTTTTTATAAAAACAATTCTTAATTTTATTCTAATTTTTCATGAAAAAAATATATAGCTTTTCCATCAGCTCTAGTTACAACCAATCATCTCACCATTTGGGAAGGGTCAGCAGAGAGAAATTATTTTTTAAGGAAAGCTGTTTTCATGAAGACACTTCCCAAAATGCAGTCTCTATGAGAGAAATGGCTTCTGAACTGGATTTCTTTCGCTGTTGGGTACCAAGAGGCACCAGTACTTAACTACTTATTTGCACACGTTTTCACTTTTAAAGGCCATTTGTGCATTTATTTCACACTTCTTTTATCTCAGAACAGAGGGGTGCTGGACATTCAGCATAACCATTTTCCAGAACGCATTGCAGATAGTTTGCAATCTAAACTGCATTTTTACACCCACAGAAAAATAAAATGTTTCTTGTAGGAATACAGAGATTTTCTTGCAGTGATTGTGATTCTAAGACTTAATTATCTCAGCATAGAACTGCAGATATCAATGCTTCAGAGATATAGAATAAACAAGGTAATTATTCCCAGAACTCCTCCTTTTCTCTCTAATTGCAGGGGTTACAAACGTGCCAAGGTCAAAAAATGTGTAATAAAGAGATTTATTTTCAATTGGAATGCATAGGTAACTTTGCACTGTAATAGCGGAAGAGCAATGGTGTGAAATGTAGCAGAGCCAAGATTAACGCATAGCTAAAGATCATGTCTGATATTACAAGGAATAAAATTAACATGCATCTTTCCCAACTTACTCGCATCACCTCTTTATGCCTGTTGTATCCTGCTGAGCTGCATCGCATGCACCCTGCACGGAGATTTTAACCTATTTAAATACATCCTGTCTATATTAGAGATAGCCCCAAGCTGCAAAGTTTAGCTATGGATCTATAATCTTCCAGGGTTTGTTCAGACCTAGAGTTTTGGTCCAGGCCCATCTCTAATATGAATGGATTAGGTTAGATGTGGGGTGGGGAGGGAACACACCACCAATGTTAAGGGAGTATTTGAGGATTCTGGATCCAATTTAGGACAGCACTTACGTACATGCTCAAGTCCAATGGACTTTACCTTAATCAGGGCTTTTGTGAGGTACTGAGATGTCTCCACACAGCACCTGGAAGGACCAGGCTCTGAAACCGTATACTTAAAACACACAGCGTATTAAGGAAATGCAAGCATAAAGGTTCTCAGAGCAATGCTGTATCATCCCCATGGTATACACTTATTATTTAAAAGCCTAACTGATTATCTGAAATACTATATAGGAGCAATCTTGAGGAGTCAGCGTTGCTTTGAGAACCTTAAATTTGCAGCCCTTATTCCATTAAAGTAAACTTTTCATTTAAATGTTCTTGGTTTGTTTGTTTTTTCAATCAAAAACGTCTGAACAATAAGTTACTGTGATAAATTGTATTTTACACAACTTGGTAAACTGTTACTAGATATACCCTTGCCTCCAGTACAATAGGTCTGCATCACACCTGCAACTCCATTAGTTTTAAATTATGCTGGAGTAAAAAAGACAGGAAAAGTGTCATTGAAGCACTAAGGAACTGTGCCATTCCTTAATACCACAGGCAATGCTCTGGCTAAAGATCTAATAGAACATTTTCCCCTGTGCATGTGCTAAAGCAATTTTTAATTGCTTACATAACATGGGCTTCGATCCTGCAATGAGCACATGCAGGTGACCCTATGCATCCACACGGTGCTTACTACAGGATTAAAGCATAAATTACTTTTAAAATATTCCTCAGTGAGGACTAACTATATGTACAGTTTGAAGTTTTACATTTTAGCCATTTTCAAGATATGTGCAAAATGTCATGATCTTTGTAACGAGAAAAATATATTGTTCCCTCACCCAACTCAGCTTATGTAGAACAGCTATATAGATTTTACTCAAGATTCTTCTAGAAAAGTCTATCTTATGAAAGGTGCATGGCATGGCAATCTTGCCTATAACTTTTGATATCACAGTTAACTTTAGATTATATGCAGGATGTATGTGTGATACATGTATACTCACACATACTGAAATGTATTTGTTAGATAACAACACTGTATGTCTCTGGCATTTTTCAAACTGAGCATCTCAAAATTCACTGCAAACGTGTTAATTAAACCTTCCATTCCCAAGTGAATTAAGTATTACTTGCTTTGTTTTGCAAATGGCGGTACCAAGCAACAGAAGTTGAGTGATTTGCCTCCAGACACACAGTGAGTCAGTGGCAGAATCAGGAGTCCTGATTTCTGATATCCTTTTCTAACGGCTAGACAACATCCTGTGCAATTTAACCCCCCCAAAAATGGACAAATCCACAACAGCATTTTTCGCTGCTGCCTCCTCCCCTTTCCCTTCCCTCCCCATCTAATGAACTCCTCTATGGAATTTTCAGTCAGACTCCACCTCAATCTACAAGGAAATCTGACCAAAAAGATGTAAGTTTAAAATACTTGGGAAGACAGAAGATTTTGTGATCAATCTCTAACTCATAAGCAAAGCCAGCATTCCTAAAATAAGGAATAGGAGCCATCTGGTATTCAGTACACACAAGGTGCACCTCTCTTGTTCTCTCTGATTTATAATATGTTGTATATTATAATTCAACAACACGGGTGAACAAATCAGCAGTGAGAAGGGGCATATCTTGACCAGTAGACAAGATTCCCTTTTTCCAGCTTAATTATCATCTACCTTACAACCAGCTCTGGCAGCAAAAATTGAATTATCGCTATGTTCAGGAACAGAGGCACATTAATAGCAGAGGTGCCAGCTGCAGACGGAAACCTAGCTGGATCACACAATTCCCTTTCGGCAGCCAGTTCCAAGGAAAGTATTGCAGTACAAGAGCACAGCAGTGCTCGATCGTTTCAATAGCTCCTGGAGTCTGACTCCAGCTACATGGAGATTCAGCTGTTTTATCTGACTAAAACAGTTTGCCTGGCCAGCAGTGTAGTGTACAGCCATTCTAAAATAGTGTTCTAGGTTAGGGACCCAATTCTGCATATTCTCCATGCTCAGAACTCCCAATGTAGTCAACGGGTGTTCAGAATGTGGAAGGCTTCCAGTATCAGGCCCCAGAGGTACAACAACTAGTCTACAACAAGATTTTTAAATTATGAAGTGTCAAGCAGACTGTGTTAGTGCAAAGCAGTTTCAAATCAGATAATTGGCTAATATGGTATAATCCCCAGGGTAAATATGAGAGAAGAAAACAGACAAAAGAATAGGTGCATGGGGCGGGAGGGGGGAAATGCAGGAGGAAAGACAGAAGAATGAGAATGGGTGAGAAACAACAGTGACAGTCCCAAGATCTCTGCACAAATCTCACTACACAGGTCACCAGAATTTGCATTTTGCTAACCCCTGGACCACTAACCAACCAACAAATAAATTGGTTCACCCTGAGTAATTAGTATGTCAAGTATGGTGTCACTGCTGCAGCTGTTACAGACCTAATGGTATTAGGCTCTGACTCAGAGTGGCTTTCTTTACACCAGGATATTTTGTCAGTGACTGCAATCCTAGCAATAACACCAACATTACCAAGGAAATGAAGCAGTAACAATCAGGTTGAAGCAAAGCTTACCTCGGAAATTAAAAGATGTGAACAGTGCTTCTTTATATTGCTATGCTACCTACCCAACCCCTGGTCCACAGTTTCCTAGGGATAGAAACCTATTCCTAACTGAGGCGCCTATATTTCAATGATAGTTCTCCAGTTCCCCTCAGGGATTGAGTGCACAGAGTGAGATTTCTGTTATCATTGTGGTTGGTGGTGGCACCTGGTGGTATTAAACCATGCTCATTTATTGATTTATGTCTGAAAAAACATCAACAGGTGCATACTCCTGTTTCTGGAGCGAAATCTTTCACACTCTTCCTAAGGGGAGAATTATTTTGAAACATTCTATATGAAGTACTCCCAGGACAGAATCAGATTATGCACCTTGTGTGCCAAGAAGGCATGACAAAAACAGTAAAAAAAATTAAGGTTCCCTCCTTCTCTAAAAATATTGCTCCTGAATCAAGGAGGATTGTGGACAATCAGCACAGGAGATGAAAGGCCAAGTCAGGCACTCTTGAGAGCTGAATAATGAGGCAATACAAGTTTTATTTCTTCTCTTGTTTGATACTACTTTTGTTTGCACTGTGACAGGGTCAGGCCAGATGGCTACAGGAAAGTGATTTTTTTTCCTTTAGATGAAAATTTTTATTGACATCCTTAACAGAGTAACAACAGTTTATGATCTTGGTCTCTGAAAGGCAGATATATTAGCCCCAGGTTGAGTAGGTCCTTTTTCCCTAGGTAAGGCAACAGGGAAGGTTCCAGAACAACAGGAACTTTCTGGAAACAATTAAGACAGACTGGCTGATTACAACACCTGCAGCCAATCAAGAAGCTGCTAGAATCAATTAAGGCAGGCTAATCAAGGCACCTAAATTTGAAAAGGACCTCACTTCAGTTTGTGGCGTGCGTGTGAGGAGCTGGGAGCAAGAGGCTCTAGGAGCTGAGAGTGAGAACACATACTGTTGGAGAACTGAGGAGTACAAGCATTAGCAGACACCAGGAGGAAGGTCCTATGGTGAGGATAAAGAAGGTGTTGGGAGGAAGCCATGGGGAAGTAGCGCAGGGAGCTGTAGTTGTCACACAGCTGTTCCAGGAGGCACTCTAGACAGCTGCATTCCACAGGGCCCTGGGCTGGAACCTGGAATAGAGGGCAGGTCCGGGTTCCCCCCAAACCTCCCAACTCCTGGTCAGACACAGGAGGAGTTGATCTGGACTGTGGGTTCACGAAAACGGCCAAACTGCAGGCTACCGTGAATCTCCAAGGTGACCAAATCCGCCAATAAATGCAAGACCCACCAAGGTAGAGGAGCAACTTTGTCACAATATGGAGAAAAGAAGAATGTCATCAATACAGAACATTAGTTCTCAGATACTGGGGTTGCTGGGTGCATTTGAAATGTCACAAACATTAAAATGAATTGGTTTCTATATTACGATCATGACCTTTAATATAGACTGAGTCATTCCCAAACCATTTTACTAACATCACTGAATGGAAAGTATACAGTATAACCACAAGTAACCCTCATTCTTTTAGTAGAACCTTGCGAACTCACTCAATGATTAGGAGACCATTGGATTTCCTTTGAGGCAAGAGTAATGTCCAGATCACCAAATGTTGATGATAATATTTTATGTTCCCATTAAACTACATCTTCATCCAGAGAAAATGAAACGTAGGCACCCTGGGGTGGAAGTAGCACAGGCAATATACTGCTACGCTGGTCACTGCACAGCTCCATGGGAAGGAAAAATTATGGCCAATCATTACCTTCATCAAAAATAACATAGGATCTATGTGATGAACCTTGAGGGGCAGCTCTGTGTAGCTCGAAAGCTTGGTCTTTTCACCAACAAATGTTGATCCAGTAACTCACCCGCCTTGTCACTCTTGTATCCTAGGACCAACAAGGCTAAAACACCACCGCAAACAGAGGATTTATAATGTCTATCCAGAGCAGAAAGGATCTTGTGAACGATTTTCAGAGATACTGAGTACATGCTATTAAAAACTTTTCCAAAAGACCTACACAAAGTAAAATGCAGGATACTAAGGCTGGGTCTACACAATAGAGTTAGATCGATGTAAGGGAGCTTACGTCAACCTAACTGTGAAAGCATATGCACTACAGTGTTTCTCCCGCCACTGTAACTCGCCTGCTACACCAACCAAATAAATCCACCTCAGAGAGAGGCGTAAGGCTTAATTTTATGTAGTTCAGGTAACGCAGTGTCTATATAGACACTGCCTTACTTGCATCGCCTGCTGACAGCCTGAGACATGAAATTGACAAGAATAGTCAATTTCCTGCTGGTAGGTTCCCTGTTTAGAAATTGAGCCCCCAGGGCAGGGGGAGTGTTCCAGCTGAGAACCCAGGCTGTGGGCTCTGGGTGGAGCTCACAGCTGAGAGCCTCACTGCCCAGTGCTAAGAGCTCCGTGGGGAGCTGGGAGCCCGGGGCTCTCAGGTGTTGGGCAGCTGGACTCCCAGCACCCCACACTGCCCTCTTAAGTCAGTGGAAGCTACACTCCTGGTGAGAACACGTACCACCAGCAGAAGGAGGGTAATGTGGACGTGAAAAAGCCCAGTAATTACCTAACATAGATCAACTTAATTATGTATTGTAGACAAGGCCTTAGATTATCTCGTTTGGAAGAACAAAGGAATGTGTCAATCTTGCCAGGATTTGAACCTGGCATTCTTGGGTCTACATATTTGAAACCTGCTGCTTTGGACACTAAGCCATTCCCTTTAGGGATGTACAGACACATCAATAATGATTTACAAGTATTCTCCTGTACACACATACAAACATACACAGAGGCTGGGAAAAGCACAACAACCAATAGGCAAGTCCTCATTTAGACTGAGGAGAGAAAGTGAGGAGGGAAAGTAAATTTAGGGGAAAGGCAGTGGATTTACCATAGACAACTACACAAAATGGAACATTTTCTTTGCAGTTAGAAAATATAAAAGTTTTACCTCTCATCTAATTTTTTTTAAAATGAAATACTATAAAGAAAAAAAGTAGTTGTTCTAGGTTGCAACCCATAGTAGTTTCAGTCCAGAGTAAAATGTCACGGTGAGTTACAGCCTGCTCCAAACTTGCTGAAAATAGGCAGACCGTTAATACATCAATGCTAGGAAGCGGACCCTTGTATAATAAATAATACAGTTTCAGGAAGGCCCTTTAAGATCATAATTCCAGCAGCATGAAGCTCTCTCCACCTGCTACATGACACAGCATCATTTTCACCAGTTCATATTGCCTTTAATACAGACAGGAGCAAATACCTGTCTGGTGTAAGTCCCTCTCTTAACACTAGGGATAGACTTGGCCTGATGTTTCTAAAAGCGACTGAGTAAATGTATATATTTTTAATGAGCAGTTCTGTGATAAGATGGCCAAATACCCACAAAACCACACAAAGAGGAGGAATAAAAAAACCACTCCAAAGAGAGCATGTGGCTATAGAATCACAGATTCCAAGACCAGAAAGGACCATTGTGATCACTCTGGATAACACAGGCCATAGAAGTTCTCCAAAATAATTCCTAGAGTGTACTTTTTAGAAAAATATCCAGCCTTGATTTTAAAATTGCCAGTGATGAAGAATCGAACATGACTGTTGGTAAATTGTTCCAATAGTTAATTACTCTCGCTGGTAAAAATGTACTCCTTTTTTTCCATCCGAATATTTCTAGCTTCAACTGCCAGCCATTGGATCCTCAGGTCTGAAACAGTTTAGCCCAAAGGAAATAGAGATACTACTGCATTGTGTGAGCAGAAGAGAACAGTTATGGGTCAAAATAAAATTGGGATATAAACGCATTTGCTAATTCATTTCTATTCTGTATGAAAATGTAAATTGGGTGCAAAATATAAAACAAACAGAAGAGGCCTAATTATTTATACAGGCATTTTAATCAAACAATGAATAGCACACAGCAACATTCTACATCAATTAATAAAGCTGGCTTCTGCAAAAGAAAAGAGTTACACCATGTGCCCTAATTATAAAATCCAGCCTGGAGATGTTTCCCTTCCCCCCACCCACCCAGTACACCTGGCTTAATACCCACTGCATTCCTGAGCTGAGGACACTCGTTAGCCCCACACTCTATTTACAAATTCATTATTGCACTGCATATTTACTAATGTCTCCGACAGTAGGAGTGGTCCTAATGCAGCACTCTGAAGCGAAACGGCAGCTAATTGAATGCAGGGAAGGGAAGGGAGGGGGATTCTGCCTCTTTCTCTCTGTATGGGAGGCAGCTGCTTCCACTTAAGCTCAGCACATTTCACTAGATGAGGATAAAAAACAGGAGCTATTAGATGTTTGCATTAGATTCCAGGGAGCCACCTCTATGTTTTGTACTAACAAAGCATGCTTGACAATATATTTCTTTATGTCTTACCTTGGGCTTCAGTTGATCAAACATCATTCACCAACATAACATATGTGACCAAACTGGCTAATGATGAGCTGTCACTTTTTTGACAAATCAGTGCACATGCCTTCTGAAAGCAGATATATCGAGAGAAGCCCTGATGCCTTAAACACACAAATACAATGCAGGGTTTTTATGTGAGCCTCAGAAGGACTGGTGCAGAATAGTGCGTTCAGTAGTTTCTTGAGGCAGATAAACAATGAGCTAAACAACCTATAATGTGTTAAATGCTATTTTCTCCTAATCTGTGGTGGTGGGTTTTGTTGTTTTAGCAGCAAAAGGCAACATGTAGATTGTCACAGCTGTCACAGAGTAACAAATACAACACGGGTTATGATGATCAGTTGCTTGCTAATATACGATGAAAAAGCTATTATGGGGGTTTCTTTATGATCCAGAAATATGCATTTTGAGCTGGAGGGGAGATAAGGGCACGCAGCACTGTGTTGGATCTCCTCTGCAGTCGGGAGCAGACTCGCTATGGAGTAACAGCTCCCTCCACAATCATAGGCCCCATTCCTTTATAAAAGAAGAATAGAGCATGGCTTCAAGCATACACACCAGTGGTGGGCAACCTGCAGCCCATCAGGGTAAGCTGATTGCGGGCTGTGAGACATTTTGCAGACGTTGACCATCCACAGGCACGGCCCCCCGCAGCTCCCAGTGGCCGCAGTTCCTGTTCCCAGCCAATGGGCGCTGCGGGAGGCAGCGGGCCACAGAGACTGTAAAAAAGGGCTAATGATGCTTATCTGTGGAAAGCACTTTGAGATCTATAGATGCAAAGCACCATTAAGTATCACACTATATAAACACTACGAATGAAGTAAAAGTAAGATGACAAATTAATTCACTCACACAAATGGAGAATTTTCTTCTATAACTGGGACCAACCCTACACAGGAGGACCCTTGTATGTGGATTCTTTAGCAGAATTGGACACTTAATCAAGAGCTAAAGATTAATAAATCAAGGAGAAATAAACCCCAAACCTCAACGCCTCAAGGATGTTGCTCATTTACTAAAACCTTAATACAAATGAGTAGTTCTGGTTTAGGAGAGTTGTCGCATGCTTTAGGAGTCTGCATATGAATAATTTTATATCCTGACACCCACAGTACATGATCTACAAACATACTCACTCTCTTTCTCTCTAGGCTGGTAAGTAGTGACAAGAAAGAACAACAATATTTAGCTCTCAGCTTCCAAAAATTGTCCTTATTTTTTCTGGATGTTTACAAGTATTTCATCCCTAATGAATGAATTCATCCCTAAGCCAAACTTTGAGGTTAAAAGGAGCATGATGTGCCCTTAAGACTTTTAAAAATGTGGTGAGCAACTTTGTAAGTTGAAGGTGCAAAGCTTCTTGGCTTAATGTTGCTTGCAAGTGGGTCCAGATATAAACAGTCATAGGAATTACATTTTAGTACTCAAATATACCGAATGTAATCAGGTATTGTTCACGGCCATTTATTCAGTTGTATGGTTAAAAAAAAAAAAAAGAACTTATTAATGCCGGTCTGATTTTCCTGGAGAGAACCCCTCAACGAAGAAAGCCCTCCAAATATGCAGAACTGATGTTTAAACCAAACAAAGAAAATATTCAAAAATGTACCTGCCAGTTTCTGTTGTATTATAAACTGTGCTTCAAAGAGAAATCATGTTGTACACTTAGTATCTGTAATTAGAAATTACCAACATGAATCATGTTTTGGGGTTTTGATTGTGTGTAGGTACTTTAATACCCTAAAAGTGAGAAGCCAAAGTTTCAACAATTACACTTTTTATCAATGGCTTAAAAAACCCCCACCAACAAAGCACCAAAAGAATATACGATAAAAACTGGAGGACAGAAAACCTGGGCTTCTCCCTATATCTTGACAGTGGAATTCCAAGAGCTAATGGAAAACAATAAAAGCCAATGAGCTGCTTACTTCTAACTCCAAAAGATGGGGTGTGTGATACAGATTTCTGTAGTGCACCTCGCTCTCTCCTGACAGTAGCTTTTCTTGATACTAATGTTCCAGAGAAGTAACCCAGTTAAGCATTATTAAATAATAAATAATAGATATTTTTAAAAGGCTAGCAGATTCCTTATACCACCCATCACCGTCCTTACTGTACTACCCATCATGGATACCTTCATTGAAGTGGTTGAAAGCAGAGATAAAACACATTCCCTTCTGGTCTAAAAGAGCACAACAGCTCAATTGGAACTAAAGGAGAATCTCTATTTGTTGTAGGAATATTAGGCTTTTACGGTCCCTTACTGCACACTGTGAAGCAGGTCTGATCCCCTCCAATTTCTCCTTCTCTTCTATATCTTGCTAAAAAGTTCTTATTAATTATTTAATAATATACTTTAAAAATATCAATATCAATTCTCTAATAAAAATCATTTTGACTTGTAATTCTTTGGCTATTTAGGAAGATATCAGATAATTACAAATGAAATCTACCTTTGAACAGTAGACCATGAATGGGTGTGTTGCAAGCAGTGAAATAACACAGAGAATAGATGTATTCCATCACCAAATGTCCTGAAGGACCTTTCCACTAAATTGTTCAATTTCAGATGTACATGTTTAAAATCTCCTTCTGGGTTACGCTGCACATTTTACAGGTAAGAGAGTAACTGCTAACCTGAAATGTGATTCAGAGGAGAGAGATGCTACAAACAGGGTTCCTTTTTCAGTTACCAGCATGACTTCTCTTCTTTGTGATTTAGAGATACTTAAAAACAAGTAGGTTAATGAAGCAACAATACACTGACTGTGGAGTGCTGATTAACACAAACTTCAGGAGCGCCATGAGGCTATTCAGCACAAAGACAACATCCAAAAGATTTGATTGGGATTATAAAATTGGCCTTAAAAAGTAACAATCATGTTTGTTTATTTAATATTCCACATAAAATAATTCCTAGGGATAACTGTGTGTCACCATTCAGGATACTTTTTAAAACATACCTATTAATCTATATAGTATACTTTTTATTCCTTTTACCTTATTGTGTTAGATTTTTGGCATTTCCCCACCCTCTCTTTCCTCCAAAATGCTTGGTTAGCAGTTCAGTTAAAGAGAGGCTTGGTCTAATGATTGGATCACATGATTGGAGCATTAAGATTTTCAGAGTTCTAAACTTGCTTCTGACGCTTCACCCCTCTGCCTCAGTTTCCTTATCTGTAAAGCAGGGATAATAAAAAGTACCTAACCCCTCAGTGCACATCATTCAAACTTTCTAAGAAAACATACATAACAGCAAACTGACTAAGCCATTTGAGGTTACTACGGGCATCAGACAGGGATGTCTTGTTTCGCTCATGATCTTTATACTAGTAATGAGAAAGACCACAGAACAACCAAGGGGCATACAATGGACTAACACAAAAGTCATAGGACCTTGACTTTGCAGATGACATCAACTTGCTATCCCATACCGATAGAGACATTCCCAACCCAAAACAAAGGACCTCCAGGCCTATGCACAATTAGTAAGACTGAAAATCAACACAGAGAAAACTAAAACCATGAGAACAAACACAACAAAAAACACCAACAACACTTTCTGGGTCTGACACAGAAGAGGTCTGATATTTCAAATATCCTGGCAGCACTGTAAGTACACCAGGTGGAACAGATGAAGACATTAATGCCAAAATAGTGAAAATCAGACATGTCTTTGTAACTCTAAAGCCAGTCTGGAGAAACAGAAATTTTGCCCTTCAGACTAAACTTTGAATATTTGACACAACTGTAATAGTCAGTCGTACTGTATGGCACTGAAATTGGAGACTTATTAAGACCTTACTATCTAAACTCCGTTGTCATAAGCAGCTGCCTTAGACAAATCCTCAGTATCAGATGTCCAGAATAAAAACTAAAATGAAGAATTCTGGAAGAGGACAAAATAGAAACTGATAGGACAGGAAATTATGGAACAAAAATGGAGATGGCTAATGCATACATGGAGGAAAGACCCAAATAACATGAAACAGGTGTTGGACTGGACGCCCCCCCACCCCAGGCCAAGAGGCAATGAGGCAGACCAAGTATAACATGGAAATTCACAGCAAAAATGAATTGAAAGCTATCAAAATGACACTGAAAGAAGCTAAGACTGCAAGAGAAGACCAGCAAAGATAGAAGGCAGTGGTGAAGGCCCTATGTTTCACATGGAATAAAGAGGCGTAAGAGAGAGAGAGAGAACCCCACAGAGGAATTGTGAGGATTAATCATGACAATGTTTGTAAAGTGCTTTGAACGTGAAAATATAAAGTGCTAAGCATTAATATAGTTACATTTTCATTTAGAAAACACAAGGAACCATTTGTTACTCAATAGAAAAGGGAATTAAGCAGACAATAGGGCCCTACACCTGAGAGAAAAAAATGCTAGTTAGAAATGGAAGTGTGTACATGACCTTCCTCAGCACTGATCTCCCACAGCTCTGCATATCACCCTGATAATTTTTCAGAATATTTGCTGAGGCCTGCGGATCAGTCAAGCCTACCACAGGACTGAAATATTAAGCTGTCATTTTGTCTGTGATTGTGATGGAATCACAACTTGAAAAGACTTTGTGAACTACATCAGCAATGGTAGAGCCCAAAACAACCCAGTATGTTTTAAGCTAATTTCTTTTAATGTATTTATTTGTATTAACTTAAAATTGTATCTAATTGTATGCCTGCTGTGTGTGCACGTGCATGTGTGTACAGAAGTTAGACACTGTTCATTTCTGCGGCCTCATTTGAACACTTGAAGCGGTGCCTACCCATATGAAACCTCCCTGCTGCCCCGCCATTTAATCTACAAGAAACTAAAATCTGTTAGTGAAAGCATATGGCTCACTTTTGGGTTAGCATTATTAAAATAGGTATTAGATTTACAAAAATGTGTTTCATGATAATGAAATGCTTGTAGGGCCTTGCATGTATTAATCTCACTTATAACATCTGTATCCCTTGCTATACTTATAGTTATATTAAGGCTTTGTCTACTCAACGCAGCTCTTAGTGACACAGCTGCACCGCTACAGCTATGCCGCTAAAAGGTACGCAGTGTAGCCGTTGTTTGTCAGCAGGAGAGAGCTCTCCCGCCGACAAAAAACATCCACTCCCAACGAGTGGCGGTATCCTTGCCGGCGGGAGAGCTCTCCTGCCGACAAAGCGCTGTTCACACTGGTGCTTTTCCTCGGGAAAACTTTTGTCTTTTGGGGTGTGTTTTTTTTAACACCTCTGAATGGCAAAAAATATTGTCATTCACTTGCCAGTGTAAACAAAGCTAAGTGTTTTCATTGCAAACCTCTGTAACTGTGTAGCTCACCAAACAGGAAAGAAGCATTAAGAATGTGGTAGGTCCTGCACACAAGAAGGCCTATTGAAACCAAATGAGCCATTATGAACCATCAAAGAACAGGGACTTTGTTAATTGCTCCTCCTCACACACCCCTGAAGAGCAGACATGCATGAGGACTCCCCTCATCAACTTGAACTCTGGGGGAAGGAATAAAAATCCCTGTCAGGAAAAAAAAACTGGACCTCTATGCTCCTTGGACTTTGAGAGGGCAAGATTTCTAAGGGTATGTCTACACTAGCAAGTTTCTGCACCACAAGTTTTACCACTTTTATTAAAACGCTGGAATTAAACCGCTGTTGCGTGTCCACACTATGCTTCTTGTGACACCAGAGCACATCCACATTAGCAGCTCTTGCAATGGCAAAGACAGCAGTGCATTGTAGTAGCAATCCCACTGTGTGCCTGGCCGCAGGGTGCTTTGGGAAGGGCTTGCCAATGCCTCATGGGACAGGCACAGCATCACATGATACAAGTTTCCCAATCCTATTGTTCTAGGGACTTCTTACTACATTGCCAGCCGCTTTTCAATTGAAGTGGGCAGGGGAGAGAGAGAGAGAGTGTGTGTGTGTGTGTGTGTTTAGGGGGGAGAGAGACAGTGTGTTTTGAGAGACAGAGTGTGTGTCAGCATGCTGTCTTGTAAATTCAGACAGCAGCAGGAAGCAACCAGTCCTGAGGCAGGGGGAAGGGGAAACCCCGACATCAGCCCCTGCCTCTCTCTCTCTCTCTCTCTCTCACACACGCACACACACACACACACACACACACACGTGCCTCTGTGTTCAACAACATGAGCATTTCACATTAATGGTTTGCTTTGGAGCAGATCAGCACAGCACACAAGGGCTGTCAGAAAGGATACTTTAAAAGAGGAGGGGCGCATGTCTCCAGGACAGCAGAGTTCAAAACAATGAGCAGAGCAGTCACTTGAGGCATTATGGGACAGCTCCGAAGGCCAATTACAGCGCAGAAAGCTATCGAGTATCTACATTGGCAATAGAGCACTGGATCCTCTGTGCAAATAACCTTATAACTCTCGTCAAGGTGAGTTTTTTGCAGCGCTGCAACTGAGGAGTTTCTGCGGACAAAGTGGGTTGGCAGTGTGTACACACATCTGCAGTTTGATCACAAAAAGCTGCTTTACTGTGCAGAAACTTGCCAGTGTAGACAAGCCCTAGGCAAAGCTAGGGATCCTCAGCTACTTGTCCTGGGTTAGACCTAAAGGACCTATAGAGTTTGATTATTATAGAAGCTTCTACCACACTCTGGGACCTAAGTTTGTAACTCATTTTTGTATCTCTACCTACTTTAAGCTTGTAAATTATGCTCTTATTTATTTTGGGGGGTTAATAAATCTTTAGTTAGTTGATTACAGGATTGGCTACAAGCGTTGTCTTTGGTATAGAATCTAAGATGCAACAGACCTGGGGTAAGTCACTGGTCCTTTGGAACTGGCAGTAACCTGAATATTGTGATTTTTGGTGTAAGGGACAACCTATCACAAAGGCAAGCTCATCTGGGTGGCAAGATAGACTGGAGTACTCAAGGGGACTGTCTGTGACTCCATGTTAAGGCTATTATAGTACTTGAGGAGTTCACACTTGACACTTGATTGGTGAAATCAGAGTATAGAACTCACAACTAGTTTGGAATTTGTTCCCCGCTTCTTAACCATCTGTCCTGAGGTTGCTCCTGAGCCACTACAGACAGCTTGACAACCTTCCCTAATGCAAACACATGGCAACATGTATATTTAAAAAAACCCTCAAACCCCAACCCAAAGAGGACACTTAACTACACACGTCTCCTTCTGGAGAGCTGATGAGAGAACACACACATGATAGGCACTGGTGAGACCTCATCTGGACTACTATGTGCAATTCTGGTCTCCCATGTTTAAGAAAAATGAATTAAAATTGGAACAGGTGCAGAGAAGGGCTACTAGAATGACTCAAGGAATGGAAAACCTTATAAGATTATACTCAAAGAGCTTGGATTGTTTAGCCCAGCCAAACGAAGGCTGAGGGGAGATATAACTGCTCTCTAGAAATACATCGGAGGAATAAACACTAAGGAGGGAATGGAGTTATTTAAGTTAAGCACCAATGTTGACACAAGAATAAATGGACATAAACTGGCCATCAACAAGTTTAGGCTTGAAATTAGACGAAGGTTACTAACTATCAGAGGAATGAAGTTCTGGAACAGCCTTCCAAGGGGAGCAGTGGAGGCCAAAATCATAACTGGCTTCAAGACTGAGCTAGATAAGTTTATGGAGGGGCTGGGATGATGAGACTGCTTACAATGGTATATAGCCGATCTGCAACTGCCAGTAGCAAATATCCCCAATGGACAGAGATGGGGCACTAGATCGGGAGGGTGCTGAGTTACTACCAAGAATTCTTTCCCAGGTGTCTGGCTGGAGGGTCTTGCTGAAATGCTCAGAGTCCACCTGACTGGCATATTTGGGGTCAGGAAGAATTTTCCCCTAGGTCAGATTGGCAGAGACCCTGGGGGGTGGGCTTTGCCTTCCTCTGCAGCATGGAATATGAGTCACTTACAGATTTAAACTAGCGTAAATAGTGGATTCTCTGTAACTTGAAGTCTTTAAACCATGATTTGAGGATTTCAATAACTCATCCAGAGTTCATGGGTCTATTACTGGAGTGGGTGGGCAAGGTTCCATGGCCTGTAATGTGCAGGAGGTCAGACCAAATGATCATGATGGTCCCTTCTGATCTTAAAATCTATGAGACAGACGTGTAGTCACATTGCTTAGTGCACTACTGGAAGGTGCTCAGACATACTATGCTGATAAGCATGGGGGGCGGATATTGTAGGCTTTGCCTCCCCACACAGCCTACCATGGCCCCACCCCTAGCCTAGCCTGCCTCCTGCAGTGACTCAGGGCCACTGGGGCGGTTGGTGCTGGGCTGTGCTGCCTGCCTGGCAGTGGCTGGCCGAGCACTGGGAGTGGGGGCCGTTCAGAGTCCCAGGACTGTGGGCATGGCAACCGCGCTGCCCGGCCGCCTGAGCCCCAGGGCTGGCAGCGCAGCAACCATGCTGCCTGGCAGTCCAGAGCTGGGGGTGTGGCAATGGCACTGCCTGGACGCCTGGAAACCTGGGGCTGGGGGTGCTGTGGCCGTGCCGCCCAGGGGCTGTAGGTGCTAAGGCTGCGGTGCACCAGGGATGGGGCCTCACCCTCACACCTCCAGCCATCCGGCACTGGGACTCATGGTGGGGGTGCTTTGGGCTCCTGCAGGGGAGGGAGAGGTAGAAGTGGGGGGGGGCAGAAGAGGAGGTGCAGGGCCTTGGGCACAAGGGGAGAGGCTGGGGGTTAGCCTCACTGTGCGGCCGGGTCACCGGGCACAAGGGGAGAAAGTAAAAGACTTACCAGTACGGGGGCCCAGATCCGGGCCCCTAGAAGGGTCAGGGCCTCGGGCGGAACGGGCGGGGTTGGGGAAGGGGGTCAGCCCCCCCCAGCCAGCCCTTCCATGCTGCCCAGTCCACGCCACCCAGGGCTCCAGTGGCGATTTAAAGGGCCTGGGGCTCCAGCCACTGCTGCCGCAGCAGCGGCCAAGAGCCCTGGTCCCTTTTAAATTGCCGGGCCCCAGGGCAGCTGCCCCTTCCTCCCTCCCCCCTATCAAAAGGCAGTGCTTTAATGTTGGCAGTGAATGGGCCGGTACTGGCCACTTTTTACCAGTACACTGTACAGGCCCACTTTCACCTATGCCAGCTGCCCATGCTGATAAGCACAGTAAAATATCCAATATAGAAAGAAACACATAGCAAGGTGCACCCTCTATTGACTTGATATAGGACACTGAACATTAGATACCAAATAATGGGTGAGTGCTTGTCCTACTATTGCCACAATTGGCTCCTTTGTTGGCAGGCTCAGCAGAGGACTGAAAAAGCCATGGAGACTGAACTCCTCTCTCACTCCCAAGAGTGGGTCCCTCCAAGTCAGGATTGAGCCATATTGATGGAATGGGAGGAAGCTTATTCCTTTGTGGGCCCTGCTGTGCTTGGTTTATGAACAGAGGGCTTTGTCTTCTTCCTGGCTGCCAGACTGATACCTTTTGCCAGCACTGATTTCACCAAAAATAATTTTAAAAGTTAAGTAGAATGTGATAGGTATTGAGCACACTGAATTCATTACTGTGAACCTCAGGCTGGTTAAGAAGCAAAAAAGAGAAAGGCTACACAATTTGGCTTTGGCTCCCAGCCTCCCCACAGTCTGGAGATGTCCCATCAGAGGTTTTGTTTCAGGCTCATCCTCAGTCAACAAAGAAGCACATGAGGAGGGAGGTATCACTCTGCAAAGGAGAGATGCCATGTGTTCTTTTCTACCTAATCTGTTCAGCTTTTTCATGCTTTATACTATAATCCACCAAATTTACAATAGCGAAAAACCTTTCCCCTCCCACAACTTTTAATGGGTATGCATTAGGGGTGGAGAAAAATGGGGAAAAGCCACAAATAAATATAAAGAAAAGATAAAAATGTGAAGGGGGAGATTTATAAGATCAAATATTTTCTCAGCTCTTGCTTTATTATTATTGTTATCACAAACAATAGATCAGCACAATGTTATTATCAAAGGCACCAGCTCATTTATAGTGACTAACCAGGGCAAATAGGGACAACAGTTTTAATGAAGCAAGGTTGCCTGCAACTTCAACTGAATTCTCAGAAAGAACACAAAGAATGCAGCTGTAGCAGAAAGAGTAAACTATGATCATAAAGACAGAGTCAGTTGCTTTATCATGGCTGCTACACAGAATCTAATGAAACATGCTCCCGAGGGTAGCTGACATCAAGGTCTCTCTTCCCAGCATTCAGTTTCACTGCAACTCCTTGCATCTCACTTGCTACTTACATACAATGCTCTCTCTTACAATCCCACCCTTTCCCAGTCCCACCAAGCTATGAATCAGATTTTCACCAACCATACAAAAAAGAAAAAAAAATCAATAATGAACCAACTTTTCAGGGTTCACAGACAACTGTGAACTGTGAGCATGTGGAAGATAAATGGGCCACAGGTCAAGGTCACACCACACATGTCAATTAGTAAGAGGTGTCTACATATTGCTGTCTATTGTATTGTCGGAAAAGCTGAATTTTGTTAAAGGCAATGGATAACACTTAACAGGATGGAAGGAAGGCTTGAAACAGGCAGCCTCTCCTATTCCCTATATAATGCTACATATTTAGGGGAAGTAGTGGCAAAGGTTATCTTAAAAGTTTGCTTCTGAATGTGTGCTGATGAACATGAAAAATAAGCAGCTGCTGGATGACCCACTGTAATCTACTTGGGATATCACATCCCCGTTTTTGAACAGGGCTTTGGAATAGTCAAAGAAGAGGCTGCCACCAGAGACTACATTATAGGTTTTAAGCCCAATATTGTGCATACTAATCAGGGTGATGTGTATACTTGCGATCAATAAAGCTTGTCATTATGACCTGCCTTGATTTAAAGAGTTCCAATAACCTTGGACTCTACTACAGTGTAATATTATTTGCAGTTACTGGGGAGGAATGATGGTCTAGCATTTTTATACTATACTCAACAATATGGTACTTGAATGCCTGGTCTTGTGCCCAACATATAAGACAAGGAGTCAAGGGGACTTCAGTTCTATTTATGGCTCTGCCACTGATTTTCTGTGCAACTCTGGGAAAGCTGCTCGGGTAATTTTCCACCTAGCCTCTATCTGCACACTCACACAGATGTGACCCACCCTTTTCAGGTAAAACATTTATGTCAATTCCTTCAGCTTTGCAGATACAAATTGTTATGCCTGTTCTCACACAGACACTAAACTTTTAAAAAATTAAAATGTTTATACATACAAAGGTTGGTATATGTATGTGAGAACACAATTGGTGCTGAAAAATGTCCCTTTCAGCCCCTCTGCATCTTAGTTTCCCTATCTATAAAATGGGTACTAATACTTCCCTGCCCTAAAGGGGGGTTGAGAAGCTAAATTCAATACTGTCAGTAAAGCAATTTTAATTTCAGTTAGAAATTCTAAAGTCAGACTTGTTACCATAGAGCCATTGAGAGCTGCCACTGAAATGGGTAGACCCAGGCAGACTGTCTATAACTGTGGAGAAAAACACAGTTAGGGGACTGGTGAGAGAGAAAACAATCTTGAACAACAGGTTCACAGTCTTGCCAAGCCACACTGGCAGGTGAGAACTGAGGTTCCAAACAAGCCCTATGCTGGTTGGACATAGTAGTGACCAAGGCTTATACACATGTATTTACAATATGGCTGATACAAGGGGGACAGGCATAACTTAGATGGACCCACTGTGCTGCATAAATGTGTGCTTCCTACAATGAGATCTTCTCAAGTGAAAGTTATAATTGTGTACATATTGTAAATGACAGCGGTACATACTTGCAACACAAATGTAAAATATCTTAGGACGCCAGTGCTAAAACACAATAAAGTACTCTGATTGCCTCTGACTTAAGTACCTACCGGTCCTGATTACAGCTAGGAGACTTATCTTATTAGGGGGTTCAGCAGGGTCATTGGTATTATCCTTACTGGATTTTTCATAGTCGGTATCATACAATTTCACCATACAAGTGACAAATAACATTTTAACATCATTTCTAAGTACACACTTTTCCTCCCTCCCTGTAAACGTTTTCTGACCCCTCAGGAGCTTTTGTTGAGTAGTGGAATGCATTTAGCCCCTCAACAAAGCTTCATGAAAGAGCACATTTAATCAGCACAGCCTTGATTTATATGTCTGCTTCTTACAAGGCCCAATTTCCGATGCTGAAATTCTGATTTCCCATCACAACCTTTAGACCTACAGCCAAAGAATGTCATTTTTAATGCCGGTCATTTGGCAAACCACAAAGAGAGCTCACAAATCCAATGAAGGAGATAAAAAAACCACAACAACTCTGGCCTGATGCATAGCAATGGGAAAAAACACATAGTAAATCATCCATTTGACCACTGAGCAAGTGCCAGCATTCACTGGGAACCTGGCTAGAGGCGACACTTTTTCAAATTATTCACAAAGCGTTGCTTCAATTTGCTTTTTAACCAAACAGAGCTTTGACGTCAGCGCTTGCTGGCAAAATATTCACTGAGAATATCTGAGTACCTGGAGTGTTGCAGCTGCACACATATCTGGAGAGATTTAAATTCAGTGGAATGCTGAGGATTCAAACTTTGACTGGGAGAGCCATTGTGAGTGACTGAATTATATGAATTAGCTACTAAGAGAACAAGCCCTGGATTTATTTAAAAATAAAAAAGCAAGTATCCACATCAGAGCATTGACTAAGAATTGTGCATGACCAATTATTTTTCTTACTCCATCTCCTCTGACCCTCTTGTTTCATCTGCCTGTTACATCCTGTCATTTATACACCAAGCTCTTTGGAGCAGGGACTGTGATTTACTGTATGCTTATACAGCACCTAGCATAAGAACATAAGAATGCCCATGTCATAAACATACATCTAAGGGTAGCATAAAATCCCTCCTTTACCTGTAAAGGGTTAATCAGTTTCATTAACCTAGCTGGCACCTGACCAGAAGGACCAATGGGGAAAGAAGATACTTTCAAATCGGGGAGGGGGGCGGGTTGTTTGGGTTTTTGTGGTTCTCTCTGGAGACAAAGAGAGAGACCAAGCAAGTAATCTAGCTCCTACTGAATGATGCATCTAAAAATTACAGAAATAGTAAGTAATAGCAAGGCAATGCATTAGAGTATCTTTTGTTTTAGCTTGTGAATTTTCCCTATGCTAAGAGGAAGGTTTATTCCTGTTTTATAGTAACTTTAAAGTTTTGCCTAGAGGGGAATCCTCTGTATTTTAAATCTTATTACCCTGTAAAATTATCTGCCATCCTGATTTTACAGAGGTGTTTCTTTTACTTTTTTTCTTTATAATAAAAGTTCTGTTTTTAAGAATTTGATTGGGGTTTTTAGTGTCCTAAAAACCCAAGGGTCTGGTCTGTGCTCACCTTGTTTACTCTCAAGCCTCCCCAGGAAAGGGGGTGAAGGGGCTTGGGGGGATATTTTGGGAAACAGGAACTCCAAGTGGTCCTTTTCCTAAATCTTTGTCTAAGTAACTTGGTGGTGGCAGCAATATCGTTCCAAGGACAAGGAAGAATTTGTGCTTTGGGGAAGTTTTTAACCTACGCTGGTAGAAATAAGCTTAGGGAGTCTTTCATGCAGGTCCTCACATCTGCACCCTAGAGTTCAGAGTGGGGAGGGAATCCTGACAGGCCATACTGGGTCAGACCAAATGTCCATCAAGCCCAGCATCCCTTCTTCCTACAGTGGCCAAGGCCAGGTGCTTCAGAGGGAATGAACAGAACAGGTAATCATCAATCATCACCCATTCCCAGCTTCTGGCAAACGTAGGCTAGGGGTATCATCCTGCCTAATAGCCATTGATGGACCTATCCTCCAGGAATTTATTTAGTTCTTTTTGAACCCTGTTATAGTCTTGGCCTTCACAACATCCTCTGGCAAGGAGTTCCACAGGTTGATGGTATGTTGTGTGAAGAAATACTTCCTTTTGTTTGTTTTAAACCTGCTGCCTATTAAATATGCCTATTAAATATGCTGCGAGCATAACTGGGTCCAATCTAGTTGCTAATACAATTTAAATGTTAAAAACCAATAATTTACCCTGATCATTGTTTAACGATGCAAGCATTATTATTTGAGGTTGGTGCTTCCTTAGCGGCTAGGCAGGTTCTTCTGAGCCCACTTGGAGTTAGCTCCTTCTGATTAGGGACAATGCAGGAGAAGAAAAGCATGGAGAGCTATGTTTCAATTAGAGGAGCAAACATTGTGCTAAGCAAATGTATGTAAAAAGTATCTATATGCTGCAGTAATTGGCTCTTTAGAACTGTTTATAATAACAATAGTTTCATTTTAATAATTTATGCTAAAATTTCATGATGTGCCAGCAAATGCACGGCAGTTTGATTAACAAATCAATGACAGTTAGAAACAGCATGGCTCTCATTATGCTACATGTCAAGGCTCTCCAGTTCAGAGTTACATCTGGGCTAGAACTCAGATCCTCCCATTCTACAAGTATGTCTGAGCTAAAGGAGTCTCTCTCAGTGGTAAAGTCTCTGTGGCACACAATTGAGAAGTTCTGATTCCATCTGCTAGGGGGCAGCGATGCACATACCTGCAAGCTAGCTCATTATATACCTCTATCTATATATCATATTTGAATAATATGAGAGCTCATTTCTACCTCTCTTACTAAATATTTGTTGAGATGTAGGAAGGCACCATCCGTTTTTCTGCAAATAAAGTGTTGGGGGTGGGAAAATTAGCAAGGTTCGACTAACAGTCTGTTCCAATTATTGGAGATCTGATTTATTTTTTAAGACATTCATACCAGTCTTCGGGGCGGGATCTGTGTTTTATTTTTTTGAATGTGCAAAGTACAAGATTTTTTTTAAGTCATGCCCATGCTTTTGCAATGTATTTCTTTCTTCTGCCCCCATGCTTGGAAGACATCTCCTTCATTTCATCCCAAATTATAATTATCTAAATGTAGGAGGTATGAGGAGGAGAGGAAACCAAAGTAGCCATATTATACAGTCATACACACACTAAAACAAGTATAAATTAGAGCTGTCCTTATTCTGCCATAACCACAATATACATATAGAAATTACATTTCTATAGCACCAAGTCTAAGCATTATTTCCCTCATTTTCACTAGGGTAAATTGGGACATCAAGTGATTAAGTGATCTGCCCAAGGTCACACAATGAGAATGTGGCAAAGCCATGGTAACTCAATCCTATGCCTTGACTTCAAACCCTTCCTCTCCTTCGCTTCTCTAAGAGAGTTCTATTTTTCTTCCACTGTACTGTAGTTTCTGCCTGGACATGGCTTTTTTTCCTCAATTCCCCTATGGCTCGCTTGAAGGTAGACATGGGGGAAGGGGCTGTTTACAAATAAGCTGTAAAACCAACATAAAGGAGCAAGAGAAGACCATGTGATACTGTCCATGAGTGGCAAGGTGGTGCTGCAACAGTGACCCCTACTATTTACACTGGTTAAGTTCTTCTTCCATCTTTAATGTAATGGAACATAAGGCATAGAGCAGGTTGCATCTGACTGCTGGGCAGAGAGCCTTGCTACACCTCTGAAGCAGGGCTCTTTCATTCACATAAATCCCTGCCATATGCAAATGGTCTTCAATGTCGGAGGGGAATGGAACCGTTCACAAAATGAAATCTGTGGACTTCTTTGAAAATGTTCCACCAATCTTTGCATAAGGACTATCTTGGTGGTAGTTCTCCATCTATGACCAAACGCAGTCAAAGCCCCCCGTTGCAAATTATGAGGTGGAAGAGAAGCACTCAGCCTAATTCTTTCCTTGTTTTCCCCGCTTATGCCCCAAAATTTACTGTGCATCAAACCAAAAATATATTAATGTGCGGAGAAAGCACCAATCAGTCACATCACTAAGACACATACAGACTTATGTTTTGAACTGAAATTTCCTTTGCACCAAATGTGTATGTTTTATAGATTTCTACCATAGCATGACTTTCATCCCTTCCTCCTCACAGCTCCTACTTGTCTCATGGTGTGAGATTGAAATAGACAAGTGTGAAAGAATCATATAGGGCTCAACATCATTAGGCTCATTTTGAAAGCATAAGAGCTGACAGGTCTGAGGAAGCAACTTCCTGTTTCCCTCTGGGGCTCAGATTTGGGGCAGGGAGGGTTGGGGAGAGGAAGAAAGATCTTTCAGAAAATAAAACCAGAGGAATGGTTTGGGGTTTTTTCTGCAGTCTTGGGGCAGTTGTAAGGATAGCAGGCTACGGAATTACAAAGGATTAAATAACTATTAAACCCTCAAGTTAAACATAAAGCCAAATGACAAAAACACAGTGAAAGTTCATCCTATCAGAACTACTGTGCTGAGTGAAATATTAACACATTCACACTTGAAAGTTGCAAAAGGTCAGAATTATCCCCTGTTTAAAATGTATCCTTGTTACACAATATCTGATTTCAAGGCAGAATGTATGCTGCAGACACGCAAAAGAAAATAGCTGGTAGGTGTCATAACACAAACATCCATTTATTTCCTGCCAAAGAAGATCAATGTCCTCTCTCCACAAAATAATGCTCCCTGCAAAGTGTTCAAGTTCAACTTGTATACAGCAGAACAGGTCACCATACCACACAAACAGTGTTTCTTTTGTAAAATTGGCTCAGTTGCATATCTCAGAACAATTGCATTTAATTCAAATCTCCTATATTTGTAAGAAAGAAAGAAAGAAAGAAAGAAAATCCCCAATTCAAACTAACACAAATCCCACCCCCAGGTGAAAGTCGAACAAACTGACCTTGCACCATACCCTAAAGGTCAACTTACCTGATCTGGCAGTCAATTCCAAAGTCAAGGGCCCCCCAATGAGAACGCCTTGCTCCTAGCACCCAGATGATTAAACTAGTGACTGTTATCTTGAGCAGTCTTGCTAATCTCATCTGCTACAATGGCTCAGGGAGGGAAGGGTGGTGTTTTAGGGCCAGGATGCAAACTTCAGCTCAAAGTCAACACCTTGAACTGCACCCAGAAATGAAAAGTAAGCTGTTGAAGAATAAGTCTAATTTTTATTCCCTGCAGCTAACACCATCAAACAAGCAGGCAGCTACATTCTCTACCAGCCGTAGCTTCGAACTGGCCATACTGAATTGCCCTACGTAGAACATACGGCAATTAGAACAAATCCCCAAAATTGTGAATCTTTTGGACACAAACACACCCCTCTACAGTAATTTTGGTGGGCATTCTAAGGATCAGTTCATATTGTTAATTCCAGTATCCTGGCCAAATTCCCAAGCGGGTTACATTATGCTTCTGAAGTTCCCACATCCTTGTCCTCCTTCACTTCCTGTCCTAAATAGTAGCATAGTGCTAAAGCATTTGGTTAAACAGTTCTCACACTCAACCCTGTTTTAAAGGATTGCTCTTTGAGGGCCTGGAGTGCCCCCCATGTAGAGTTTGCACTTCTGCTCAATTCAGCATTAGAGTTTTTCAGAACAGAAAGCTCTATATAAACATAAAATAATCAGCATTATTCATAGCATTACCATTATAACAACAAATCCAAGATGATGACACTGAGTGAGTAAAGATAGTTGCAATTGCTGTTCTGTTTAGTACTACACAGTATCAACAGTTCTCATGTTTCTATTGGGAGTCTCATAATATTTGTTGTTTTTCTTGAAGCCTCATTTCCCAGATGTGTGAATAAGTGGGAAACAGAGTTTTTTCTTTTTCTTTTTTTTTTAAATAGTAACTTTCTAAGCCTCCTGGTTGCAGAGAAAATCTTGAAAATGAGACCCAAATTCACCCTAAATAAAAAGCAACTTTTATTAATTTTGTAAAAATCTCATGAGTTTGAGGGTCTGACTCATGATTTTTGAAAGCATGTCAATATTGGTTACACTGGGAAAAAATTTCAGTTTGTAGCCCAGTATCAAATTTCTGGATAACCAATCAGTGGTAAGATACAGACATTCCACATCATTCTTACACCTTAGAAATTTAGTAGCATTAAAGGGATAAGAGGCAGGACAAAAGAGCTTCCAGGTAGAATGTTTAGTGGTCTGAACATGCCATGAATTCCTGGATACTAATCCCAGCTCAGAGTGGCACAGTATGCATGGTCCTTGGCAAATCACTTTGACCTAATTTTTTCAGAAGTGATGAGTGATTCTGAATGCCTCAATTTTTAGGTACCCAACATGAGACCTCAACACCCAATTTCTCGAGAATGGACGTTCAGCATTTTATGAAATCAAGCCACTCCTATCTCAAGCTGGATTCTCAAAAACTGAGATAGCCAGAATCACTAATTACTTTTGAAAATCTGGGCCTACACCTTTCTGTGCCATGGTTCCCCTTCTGTAAAATAGGGATGTTTCCTTAACTACAGTTCTGTAGTGCACAGATGGTTGGTTAGCTAATGTTTGCTAAGTCCTTTGAAGTGGAAAAGTTCTGTATATAAAACCTTCCAAGCTATTTAAAAATCTGTCAGTCGTCGGCCCTTCCTGCACCCCAATGTCATTTTAAGAAGTCCCGACTATCAAGGTAAAATCCTGACAGGAAGCAACCTTGCTATTAGGGTGCTTGCCAGAAAACTCAACCGTTAATTGATCTGTGTAGCAAAGGAAGCCTCTGCAGGAACTGTCATGTGTCTCGCTACATGTCAGGCTCTCTCTCTTTTTCCTTTTATCTTCAGATTTAGATAATTCTCATTAAAAGCAAGGTGGTCGTTTTGGCAAAATTACCATAATGTCTCTTGATGGACTTTTAAGTTATCTCCTGTTTGTTGTACAGTGCTTTGAATCGTGTGTTTTGCCAAGAAATGAAACATTGTTTATTCTTGTATTAGGAAGACAAAGTGTTTCCCGCTTAAAGATTTAGTCTCTCTTTAAATGTGCAATGTAGCAGAAGCTGAGTGGCACAAGTGAAAGGAAGAGACTCCTAACTGCAACTGAATTTCAATTTCATTGATTAGTAGTATCACCGGTGTAAAGAGATTTAATGCCCAGGCTAGTGTAAATTGGATTCAAATTGCTATCTCTGTGTAAAAAGGGGTCTCGCATAAAGGATTAAATGAAGGCCAAGGTTTCACAATGAGCCCACTGGCTCATACACAATCAGCTTTGTGTATTCATTAGAAAAGGGAGCTAATCACCCCAGTTTGTGCTGGTTTCAAAGCTGCAAACAAAGAAGACTCTGACCTCCCACTGAGAGTCAAAGACAAAATATCCCTTTTTCTCACATTTACAACTACCATACATTTTGTGTCCCCAAAATTTAATGATCTGACTGAACCACAATAAAAATTACTGCAAGGAACGGGAGTTCAGCTACCTACCATTTCATGACTTGATGCAGTTTAATGGAGAGAGAGAAAAAAAATAAGAAAGGTAGGCTAGGAAAATTAAACATCTGTCCAGGAAAGTGTCTGAACAGTGACCTAGTTTTGTCACAGTGAGTGGCTTGTTTGTAAATGTACTGCAAGCATGTACAACACAACAATCATATAGAATTCCAAAGCAGTCTCACTGGTAATCAAAGAGACCTTCTCCATTTTAAAAGGCAAGTATAAACATATTTACACACTGGCTGGCACACCACACAAAATCAAGAGAGTTCACTGAAAGTCACATACAGCAGGAAAAACAAAGGGTTCGATGCTTCCCTCTGCTTTTTGCTGGTGGAGGAGAGATAAAGCTGGCTGAACCACATGGTGAGGCACAGAGAGGGAGAACAGTAGCTACACTGCATGCTCCCCTCTCGCCCTGAGCCCACAGGAGCTACTCTGCTGCCATACTGCCGTAGTTGGGGCTCTGCAAGTTAGAAGGAGGCATGCTGCAGATGGACCGTGGAGCCAGGTGAGCAGCTTCTGTACACAGCATGTTCCTCTTCTAATCTGTCAGGCTCTAATCAGAAATCTATCCAGGAGTTAAATGGCATCCCACTGATCTTGGGCTGACGTACAACATTTTTTATAGTCTTTTCATTTTGAGGTTGCAAGTGCTATAAAAATGTTTATGCTGTATCCACCACTGAAAGGTAGCCACCTCTAGCACAGAAGGTGGCAACCGTTCAGCAGAGCACAGTAACTGTATGACAGATTAGGGCAGGAACTGAGTACCACAATAGGCCTGGATTTCTCAAACCACATCTATGGACCACATCCTAAAACAGCACAGGCACCTCCCTTCCCGTTCAGTCTTGTAATAACCCTGTAGCATCACTCACAGGAACCAAACTATGAGGAAAGCTTTTATGTATTTTCAGGGTGATAAGCGTTTTCTCTGTTTTGGAAAAAAGTCCATCATGCTGTCTCCTTTTGTTCCTCATTTCATCTCCCCCTCCCATCTGTTCTGTTTCTCTCCACTGTGAGTGAGGAGGAGAGCTAGCACCATGTGACAAGTCAGCATCCTGCACACACCTGTGCCACATGCAACTGAAATCGCAGGGGACATTTAAGTCAGAAAAAAGGATTCAATCACATTAGAATGTAGACAGCACACTGGGAGCCAAGATCCCACTCAGTAATTTATGAAAAATGCCATGGAGTCTTTAATGACCATAAAGTAGTCCCATGACCTCTGTTTTACATCTCTCTCAAAACATGGCACCTCCAATGTTAGCATTAGTATCTTACAGTGTCCGAAAGTGTGTGAGACGCCTTACAGCACAAGTGACACACATAGGCATTGCACCAAAGAGCTTACAATCTAATTTCAGTTCAGACCCTGTTTAACTTGCAAAGTCTAATGAGATCAGTACAGCAAGGTACAGCTAAAAGTAAGTTGCCTCTCTTCCTCTCTTGCACCATCTTTTTCACTTTGTGTTTGTACAGTGGCTAGCAAAATGGGTCCAGATCCTGGTATGAGCCTCTACCTGTAATCTTAAAACAAATAGTAAACAATAATACTGTGACACTGGCAATCATTTCTAGTAGCACAAGTAAAAAGAGGAGCATTACCCTATGTCACAGATAGTCACATAAAACTTTCTACCAAGAGAAATTAATTATTATAAGCATTACAGTGATTATACTGTTGACCCCATATAAACTCCATTCATTTAACTTACTGTAACTTTTAGGTAAATTTTAAAAAATAAATATAATTAATGTAAGATGGAATCTCTTCAATGTGCAAACTCTGTGTTAAGTTATTCTTCTGCTTGAGTACAATGCAGTCAGTCATATACTCTGCCAATGCAGGTAGCAGCAGACTAAAGAAAAATAAAGGCCCAACCGCTAACAACTGGCCCTCACCCTACTATGAAAAAATAAGGCTCAAAGACCCTAGACAATCGCAGAAGATGGGACAGAAAAATACAATCTGCTTACAATGCATTATTGCCATTGTATGAGACCTATATCAGCTGAACAGCAAAGGGAAACAAAATCAAACAATTCACCCCTTTCCTTTCCAAACTCCAGGGCTACAATTTGGATGTTTCATAACTCTACAGTATCAATACACAAAAAACTCTGTTGTGAGACAGTCAAGACTGTTCAACACATAACATACTTGGCACAAAAAGCACAAATACAAGAAAATGAAAAATTAAGCCACTTGCAGCATATACCCCATCTACTCCTCCACCACAGACAAACAAATTACTATTCATACAGACCACTCAGTACAACCTTAACTCTGCCCTCTCAACCTTTGGGATACTCCTTCCTAGACTGCTAGCTCTGGATGTTTGCTATAATTGGGTGTGTGGGGAGGAAGAAGTTTGGTAAAGGGGGCAATGGAAATTATGGCATCCCTAGGTCTGGGAGGAGGACAGAAATTTCCCAAGGGTGGTTTCACTATTTAAGTATCAGGAGGAGTTGGGAAAGATTGGTGGATCCATATGGGGGAGTGGTTCTGGAGCTCTTCCATAGAAGTGCAGCTGTTGATTAGAAAAGAATAGAAAAGATCCATCAGCTGCTGCTTTTGTCAGGCAAATAAAATCTTTTGTCAATAGCTGCACATAAACATTTATTGCTGTAGTACAAAATATGACCTAAATGTGCAGCTACCTGTTGGCACATAAAACTTTCAGTTGCAACAAGTAGGCTAAAAGTAAACAAATCAATTTTCCTTCCTTTTTTAAAAAAAACTACCCATTAAAAACTAGATCTACACAAGACTCATCTCTTTGCCAAATTTTTCCATAAACAGTAAATGATTAAATAAAAGATATCAATCAGCAACAAAAACAAAAAACAAAAAAAAAACACCTCAGACTGCTGGAGACAAATTTAATTCATGGCCCAATTTCAGGGTTTCCTTATGTAATTTTATTAACAGAAATCAAACCAAAACTACAGAGAAAATTCAAAGGGCATGAAAACTATCTGAGGTTCCATACTGAGAGTCCACATACATTTAGAGAAAAACCAGAAATGTATTCCCCTTTTTAAGCCCATTTCAGAACACAACCTTAACTACTATGGAGCACCAACCAGTACCTCAATAACATGGACCTGTTTCAAAAAAATATCCAATATACCAAGATATGAACAATGTATAGGTACCATGAAGGCATAACTTGATAGGATAACAGAGGAACACGATGCAATGTGAGACACTGAAGTTGTCTCTCTCGTTAAGTCTTTATCCCAGAGTTTATCCAGCCACACCAGCACTTCACAACTGGTGAGTGAATCTCTCTAGTTTTCCTAACTCTAAAGTCCCAAAGTCCCCCACTAACATGATAAATCTCAGTCTGAATTTATATCCCAGATCATCATTTGAATTTCTGCATGGTTTACATCCCAGGTTTTTGGCATTCGGAGCAAGAATAGCATTGGGCCCACTGATGGTTATCTCTGTGACTTCAATTTTCCTCTGAGCCTCTTGCAATCTTAAACCAAAGCTTTCAAACCTTTTATCCACTGCAGCATGAATGGCATCTTGCTTTTCTGTAATGTCTGCCAAGTTCTTAGCAAGTCCAGCACTGCTTGATAAGTCAAATTCATGCCTCCTGATGGTCTGAAACTGAAATCAGGCCTGATCCTCCCAATGAGGGGAAGCTTGAAAGTGAAATATCAAATCTACAGTGCCTCCAGTTTTACTCTGTTTTTTTCCTCCAGCAGCTGCTATTATTATAACTGAAAACAAGCAGTAACTAAAACTTCAAATTACCAGGATAAGAGTGAGCACATCACCAAAAGTTGTCCACCATCATGATCTATCCAACCAACCTTCTTTAAGATACATAATGTATGTATCTTAAAGTCAAGCCAGACTGAGTTTTTGGGTTTTATAGTTCTGGAGTGCAAGTGCCAAATATTATATTCCCATTCCAGATGTAATGTAGCAAGACAAACTGAGAGAACAATATTATCTCTTTGGCTTCCAGAGCTATCAGAGGTCAGGAAAAAGTCTGATGATACAGGACTGTTTCCTGCCGTGCTTTCAATTGTTTAAAGAACCAAACTATTACCATCACTTCCCTACGTGCCTTCAGTCATGTAGATTCAAAGTATATATATATTTCATACCAGCAGATGTCTTCATAAATCATGTTAAATTAGAAAATAAATGCCTGAATATAAAAACGCACATGCTATTTTCCTCATGGTTATATGTTCACTGGTTTCCTTTTTAATGAAAAGCTCTTTTCCACCACCCTTGGGTGCAGGAATGGTGACATCTCAGTGGAATACATGTTTTCTTTGACATTTCTCTCCACATATTATCCTCAGTCCCAGCAGTAGTGTTGATCTCTTCTTCTTGTTTTAAAGTTACACCGTCATTTGTCAGGTTTCAGAGTAGCAGCCGTGTTAGTCTGTATTCGCAAAAAGAAAAGGAGTACTTGTGGCACCTTAGAGACTAACAAATTTATTAGAGCATAAGCTTTCGTGAGCTACACGAAATTTTTCCACCAAATGCATCCGATGAAGTGAGCTGTAGCTCACGAAAGCTTATGCTCTAATAAATTTGTTAGTCTCTAAGGTGCCACAAGTACTCCTTTTCTTTTTGCGTCATTTGTCAGTGAACTGTCAGAAACCAAACAGTTTTGTCTCTGGAATTAAATGGTATCATCCTTAAAGGAGGTAGGGGGTTTTTTGGCAGGGGGGAGGGTAAAACAGAAAACATGTTGCGTCTTTTAAAAATTAAAATGATTTTTGAGTAAAATGTGTTTCTTCCATTAGCTTCGGAATACAAATCAGACCGAAATCACATATGCTCTGGAAAACCTCAGTGCATATTTAAGGAGAGATAAAAATATCACATCCTATCCATTGTTTGCCAACAGAACTAGGTGGGTTCTCAATCATTGTCCCTACTAACAGCAAAACAAAAGGTTGAGGTGGGAAGAGAACGTGTGGTGGGAAGGGGAAGAAGCTGGAAACTTAACCACCTTGCTTCTCTTAAAGTTTCTTCCTGCTATTCCCAAATGTTCTTGCTCCTCTAAAAATGCCCTGTGGGCGAACAAGACAGTGAACAGACTTAAAAATAAATACTGGGGTTGGGGAAAGTAAAACGGGGGAAGGAACAAGCTCTTTAAGAGCCACTTCTAGAAAATGGAACATTATGCTGAAGTGATCTTCAGCCTTAGGAAGAGGAGTCCCATTGTCTTTCAAAGAGACTTGTGCTCCTGAGACACTTTTGAAAATTCTACTCCACCTTTAATGTTCCAATTAGCTCCTGATAGAAAGAGATTTTTAAAATGATTATTGGGCCTGCAAAACAGAAGAGTTAAAAGGGACTCAGGCCTGGACATTCACCATTCTGAAGGGCACTGTTCATACTGATCAGACCCTTGTTTCTAAAACTGTCCCATAAGGCTCTTGAAGAAATTAATGGCAGACAAAACGTGGACCAAATATAAGGAAATACTACTCCACGAAGTACACACACTGAGCATGAAACACAAGAAGGCAGTCAAAGAACCTGATTTTTTTTTAAAAGGGTTAGGTAAATTACCTGTTACGGCTCCCCTTGCCCTCAATGGGAGTAAAATCAGGCTCAGCATTTGTAGTTGTACACACTAAGGCAGAAGCAAGTAATCAAATCTCATGCATAGAGTCTCAAGGGTTCTATCCTGCAAGGTGCTGGTAATTGTTGCCCTGCTTCAGCAAAGCACTCAAGCACATACTTACTTTTAAAGCATGTAAGTAGTCTCGTTGATTTCAAATGGGATATACTTGGTGCTTAAAGTTAAGCATGTGCTTAAGTCATTGGCTGGTTCTGGGATAGACAGCAAAGCATTCTGTAGGATCGAGCCCAAATAGAGTTCCACAGGAGTCAGGAAAGAAATTTTCCCACACATACAGTATTGCAAAATTGGCCAAGTGCATTAGGTGAGGGGAAAGTTTCTTCTCATGGTCTCTGAAGCATCAGATACTGGAGGCAGCATACAACCTATCAGTGGTCTCATCCAGTGTTATCCTTGGTATTTACTTTGTATTCAGGTAAACATGTGGCACAGTAAGAAATCAGGGTCAGACAGAACCAATTAGGTTCTGAGAGTCCAATCTTCAGTTATACCCTTAAGGACTTGAAAGCATTTGTGCTAGAATTAGTGGACGTCTCATCCTATTTACATAATGTATGACCTAATTTTGTGTTCACTGAGTATTTAATTACAGCAGACTGAATACAAAAATGATTCAAAACACTCTCAGAGCTAATAATTAATGTTTTAATTGTGATTTATTTTTCATGTGTAACATTTTGCCTTTCTGTATTTGACGTATAAATAAAGAAAATGCATTCCTTCTTTTGGATCCAGTTTTGAATGGACTGTACCTGCTCAGCTAAGTGCCCTTCCTTCCATGCGGCAGTCAGGAGTTTTGTATTTCACACTATCATAAAATTAATAATTCCAGTCCATTTTGTGAACCTCTGTCAGTGCATTTATATGGTTCTGTCCCTCTGGGACAGGGCTTTGTCAAGCACTGGAGCATCATCCGTTTGCCTCAGGCAGAACCGAGAAACAACTGTGTTGAAAAGAATTCAAGCAAGCTGCTCAACAATTACTCTTGCAGCACAAGACAAAATGTCTGTCTGAGTAGTATCTAACTATTAATCAGTGTTTATACGATATTAATGGGAACCTCCTTAATAAATGTGCATTTTCCACCCATGGGGTTACATTAACACACTGTTCTAGGGAATTATTACTCAACATTTCTTTGGGAGGTGTGGGAATACTTTTACAAACACTAAACAAAAATGTGTTTTAAAGGGGAAGGAGCATTTGATGTAACCATTTCAAAATATATTAGTAAAAAATGGTTCACTCTTGGAAAATAATTAGAAGGGTGGCAAAAACTTATAATTGTAGTATTGCTTTTACACATTGAAGTAAGGCTTTTCTTAAGGTACCAGTAACACAGTCTGCAATGTGTTACTACTATATTGCAACAGAAGAATATCAGTCTTGCTGCAGCCTTTTTTAATATAAATATTGGGTTAAGAAGTGACTCAGATAATGATTGCAAGTTGCCAATTAAATCCTACCAGCACCACCTAAAAGGCAATCCTTTGTAATTAGGATTTTTTTTGAGACAAAAAAATCACAGATATAGAATGCTTGTCTCACAGACAAGAGCCCTTTTTGGTTTATTTTCATTTTTAAAAATGTCAGATTTGAGGAATTTTAAGAAGTCTTTCACGAAGAGGTTTACTATAAATAAAACCAAGTATTAGTATGTAAACCATTGTTCCAATACAGCCATGTGACACTCAAAACATATTCAATGCGTTAATCCCACCCAACACAACCACCATTTGTTTTCACTTTAAACCTAGGAGTCAGAGCCAATTAACTCTGCTTTCATGGATTATATTCTGTTATACTGAAATGATAACCCCCTTCCTTCCAACTCTTCCGATGACAAAAATAACAATTGACAAAAAGTCCAATATTTCATGTAAGTAAATAGGCAATCTTATGCCAAACAAACAAGAAAAAAATCATAAGAGATTCACAGGCAGTTTTATAAACAGTCTGTCAGCTGGCCTGGCCAATGCTTTTAAGATCAATAGATAACTATACTCAGCACGTATCTCTCTCTAGGCATTTATATTATGTTCTGCATTCTGGTATCTGAGCTCAACATAAGAAAAGAAGAAAGTGGTGCATATATAGAATAATGAATCTTCAAAGTGTTTTACAACCACTAGCTAATATTCACAATACTTCTGTGACATCTTAGACGGAGAAACTTAAGCATATTGCTTAAGTGAGTGACTTCCATCTTGAGTGCTGCTATTAGAAAACAGGTATTTATTAAATCAGATACTTACGTGGCTATATCCAGTACAGTGATGGGGAATATGGGCTCAGAAACAACCTCAGGATAGTTGTTGTTGTGGAACTTCAGTGCCACGGTTAGTTATGTAGACTCCAGAGTAGGGATGAAGAGAGTATGGTTGCCTAATCTTTCTTTACTTGAATGCAAAGTAAGTCACCGGTTAGAAAAAGTTACAACAGCAGACATCTAATGGAAAGGAGGGAGAGCTGTAGGTGAAAATGGCAATAAAATAAGAGATCTGCTTGTGCCATCCTTTGATTAGATGGCGACAGAGCCCCTCCACCTGAATGCCTGGAAGACTTCAGTGAGAGATACCAATCACACTGCCTAGAACAGGGGTTCTCAACCTTTTTCATTCCGAGGCTCTGCCAACATGCTATAAAAACTCCATGGCCCACCTGTGCCACAATAACTGGTTTTCTCCATAAAAAAGCCAGGGCTGGCATTAGGGAGTAGCAAGCAGGGCAACTGCCTGGGGCCCCATGCCACAGGGGCCCCCACAAAGCTACACTGCTCAGGCTTTGGCTTTAGCTTTAGCCACGGGTGGCAGGGCTCAGGGCCCTGGACTTCAGCCCCATGCGCTGGGACTTCAGCTTTCTGCCCTGGGCCCCAGCGAGTCTAATGCTGCCCCTGCTTGGTGCCCCGCCCCAAAACCTGCTTGCGGCCCCCCGGGGGCGCTGGACCCCTGGTTGAGAACCACTTAGGACACAATCTTTAATATAATGTCCTACTGATTTGTTTTTAATTTCTCAGACTGGCTTCATTATTATTTTTTTTAAATGGAAATTAGATCTTCATCAACCTTGAATACTCAGGCTACCTTTATCTGCTATACATAATTATCTACCGAGCCTTGCTGGGCTTTAGAGAGGATTGTTTGAAAAGCACTTGGAAACTAAAAGTGTTCTATTAGTACTAAGCATGATTAATACACACAATCTGCAACCAATTTCTGAATTTACTTTTAATTATAAAACACCTGTATAACATTACACCCAGTGAGGGCCCAAGATAGATAGACCCTTCACAGAAACTGACCATAAGGAGTCTGATTTTCTTGACCTTCCAGAGCCATTAAATTCCCAAACCACCCCATTGTTGAGGGTTTTTTTAAAATGGTAGCTACATAGTGATCTGCCATTGACAAGTTGCCAAGGAGGACAGGTGTTTTACCCATTAATTAACCATTTTAAAACTAATTGCTTCTGACTAGCACTCAAGCACCTTTTCCTCAATACACCAGTTGCAGAGCTCTCCAGCCACTTTTGTTTACGGAGTAGATGCAAGGTCTGTAAGCATTTGTGGGGAGGAAGGGAAGAATAAATCATCTGAACCATTTCACCCATGAGATTGTTTATTAAGGGAAAAGGAGTACTTGTGGCACTTTAGAGACTAGGTTCAGACAATAGTAGTTAATGAACAACGAGGAAGCTCTGCCCTCTGACGTCAGTGATTCTTGAGTGGTTGCACCCTGGTGCATCCACCTCAGCCCATGCCTCTCCTCTTGAAGTTTAAAGCAATCTTTTTGTCTTCAGCAGGGCTAATAGGAGTAACAAGCTGTTTTTGTCAGTAAAATACATGGATATGACTCATTACATTCAGGGAGCACATCTGATGAGTAAGAAGGTGTCATTATTCATAACATAGTACCTAGAGGCCCCAATCTCAGCTGGGGCTCAGTTGTGCTAGGCACTGTATATAGGATATGTCCACATTAAAGAGACTATAACCATGTTGGTGCAGCCCACACCAACAGAAGGGTTTTTTATATCAGTGGAGGAATACCACCTCCCAGAACAAAGCCAGCTATGTTGATGGAAGCGCTCTTCCATGGACATAGCTGTGTCCACACTTGTGATTATGTCATGTTGCGCCATTGGTAAGGGATGTGGTTTTTTTCACACTCCTCACCGATGTAGCTATGCCGATACAACTTTTCACTGTAGACCACGCCATAGTGAGAGATGATCACTGCCCCCAAAGAGTGCATCATCTAAACAGCACGACAGACTAACAAGTGTTTAAACTACAAATTCCTTTGTCTTCACTAAGATTTTATCTCATGTTAGTTCTTATTAATAGTAGAAGCCCCGATCAGGGGCTCAAGCATGCACAGAAAAAAAAATAAGGGGTGCACAGCAGCCACACTGGTTCCTGACCCAGAGCTCGCCACTGCCAATCGGCTGTTCAGCAGGGCCTCAGGGCTCACTGCTGCCGATCAGCTGTTTGGCGCCACCACCAATTAGCTGTTCAGCAGGGCCCTGGGTCTCGACGATGATCAACTTTTTGGCGGCGGGAGGTGCTTGGGGAAGGGTGGGTGGAGAGGAAGAAGTGGCGGGTGGGTGGAGCCTCAATGGAGGGGGCAGAGTGGGTCCAGGAAGAGGCGGAGCGAGGGTGGGGCCTTGGGGGAGGGGCCTCTGGGAAAAGGTGGAGCAAGGGCAGGGCTTTGGGGTAGATCAGGGGTGGAGTCCATGCCTGTGGTTCCTTCCCTTACAATCAAAGTGTAAGACAAGAGACAATAGATGGGGGAGTCCAAGGAAACAATGAGACAATATTAGTCAGCATGACAAGCTGTGGTGTCAGCACACCAGCGGCCTAATCGTTGTCAAATTTTTTGGAGGAATCACTGCAAGCGAGAGTTTTGAGGAGGGATGTGAAAGTGAATAATGAGGTCACTTTGCAGATGTCTACAGGGAGCTGCTCCCAAACATAAGGGACAGCCTGTGAGAAAACACCAAGCTGCTTGTTTGAACATTTAACAAACAGATGAGGGAGTCTAATATCATGGAGTAATCGGAAGCAGGAATAGATGAATGAGAGATGATAGGAAGGGTAGGAATAGGCTGTGAAGAGCCTTGTAAGTGAAGACAAGTAGTTTATATTTGATGCAATAGAGAAGGGGAGGCTGTGGAAAGATGACATGATCAGTGCAACAGAATAGGAAAATGATATTTGCAGCAGCATTCTAAATGAGGGGGACACTATTGCATTAGTCAAGGGAGAAGATTTGCCAGAGAGCAGAATATTGCCATAATTGAGATTCCACATGTTTGCTAGTGAAGACAGACCCTTATAGTCTAAGTGCACATCATGAAAAGAACGGGATGTCAAAGTGACTGAGTGATACTAAGCAAGAGTTCTGATAGTTTCAATTATGTTTAGAGTTCTTTTTGTTCGTCTGCTTTGCTAATAATTCTTTAAAAGACAACTCTTCCCTAAGGCCAGTAAATCCTAATCCTCTACTTACAGAGGGACAGTAGAGAGGGTGGAGGCCTAAAGGAACAGATCAGGGAGCAGGTTCCAGTGGAGTGGAGCAGCAGAAGAGAAGACACAGAAATAAGAGTCAGAGAAGGGCTTGAAGGGAGAGGTTAGTCATGCAAACAAAGAAGAGGCTTCAAATAGAGGTTCCAGGGGCTAAACACATGCAGGGGCAGAACCTTAATTTGGAGCAAGCTGAACTAACTGCACTTTTAATTTGGCCAGATTTCTGCTGAGAAGCTGAATCAGAAGAGACTGGCTGTATGTCACAGATCCAGAGAGGTCACGTTTGTAGCTTTCGGAGGGGGCAGAGGAAAAGGCTACTTCCTCCCTCCCTCCCCCCCTTCCACGCCCCAACCTTTGACTTCTAAATTAAAAGAAAAGCATACACCAGAGGTGGGTGTGGATAGAAAGTGAAGTACATGTGGGAGTGGGGAGGTGGGAAACTTCTAGCCCTAACAAAAGCAATTGTTTGTTTCAAGTAATCCTTTCCCCTGCTGTATGTCTATCTAAATACCTAAATAATCATTTATTGAAAAATATACTGCTATTATTTATTGAACATTAGATATATTGTAAAATTGGGGCCTCTGAGGAATTATGAGGTTCAGTACAATACTACCATTACTATTACAATACTACTACTGAGCCAGTGCTCAGCTTCTGCGGATAATATCTAATGCATATCAGAAGATATTTTGTTCACTATTAGTCACCAGAAATAACTTGCCTGGCATTCAAAGTTTATGAATTAAATCCAAATATATTCAAAACTGATTCAAAATTTAAAAAATTCCAAAGTAACATTTGATCTTGGGCCCTAAACAAACAAACAATCATCATCCTTTATATTTTCAAAATTAAAATGCTGGTGGCTGCTTTAATCTCCCCAAGAAACATTTACAAAAACTGATTTTTAACCATCTTAGCATCTTTAATCTTCATGATGTTTGGTATATCACTTTTCTTTGACAACTAATCCATCAAAGTCATCAGACCTTTTGTAAAGCTGCCAGTTCAGTCTCACTTCCCCTCATTCAACAATGGTTTATTTTCTAAAGAAACTTACCTGTTAATAACATGAAAACGTATAAAAGGAGGACAGGAAAAGAGAAGGGGGGGGGGTTGCACCCAGCACAATATACTGCTACTTAAGAGTATCAACAGAAAATCCCTGGCTTCTAGTCAGTGGAGCATATGGTATGTCAAGGTAACTCAGTATCCAATGAGAAAAAACAGAGAATGAACAGGTCCACAGAATTCTGTTACTAATCAACCCAAGAGGCAACTGTAGCAGCAGCACTATCTGGAATGAATAAAGACAACTGGCTGCCTTTTCTGACAGTGGAAAGGTAGTGAGGAGAGCTGTTTGCAGGACATACAAGCTGTTGGTTAACCCGAGCAGCCTCCAGAAGTGTATCAGCAGAGATAAAGCTGGGAGTACATACTACCTGTCCTTGACCTGGTGCTCACAATCTAGGAAGCCAGCAACACACACTAAGCAGGGAAAGCGTAGCTCATTAAAAACGGCATACAGTGAGAGTAGGAAGAAAAAAAAACATTGAAAGCAAATAGCAGCATCATGGAGCTACTCAAAGAAATTTACTTCTCAAAGCCACCTTAAAAATCTCAGCAAATCTCTCTCCAATACCATACTGAAATCCATGCACTTCAGGGACCCCCCTACTCAGATCCAGGGCCTCCAGTGAAATTCTATACCACAGACAGGTAGTTCCTTCTATCAAGCTCTGCTGCCCTGAAAAGCATGGAGGCATTCAAAGAGAGATTGATTTCCTTAACACGAAGTGCACAGTCTAATTCCACCATTTTCAATGGAGCTGTGTTTGAAATGTCCATTCAAGTGTAATGGTACCTTCTGGGAAAAAAAAGAGAAGAATTAATTTTTTTTTCTTTACACGCTGTGATGATTGACTTAGTTAAAAAAAAACCTACTAAACTCAGTAAAAAAACCCTTGGGGTCTAAAACGTTTCAAAACCACAGCAACAGATATTTTGTGCTAAAGCAAATTTGGTATCACCTTACACCAATACCCAACTTGCCATGTGTCCATGGGTACTCTGAAGCAATGTCTGCTGCTGCCATGCTTCTGCATCACTCCTGGAAGTACAGCTCTCACTGGGCAGCTGTACCACTAGAAATGACATCTCACTGTGCTAGCTAACTGGCCAGTACCAATTCTGCAAGTACAGGTTAGGTGGGCGGGGGTGGGGGGCATGGGGGGGGGTGAGAAGGTACTTTAGGGAGCAAGAAAGATGACATGGCTAGAAGGTGAAGTACTTAAGCAAAAATACAGACCGTTCCTGTACGTAAAAGCTACCCAAGCGAAACTTGTCCCAACCCACCATTTCTATAATCACAAGAAGGGTCTAAGTATTTCAATTCTGAGACTTCGACTGGTCAGTTTCTGATGACCAGATGCTGTTAAGTTGGTTGGCAGAAATGCGTATCGGGAGATGATAAAAATCTCTAACACTGAAGTCAAAGTCAAAGGGCTTTCTGGTTACCTGGGACTCCTAGGAATACAGCATTATTCCTTCCTCAATTTATATAGTTAGATTTTTGCAGAGACCATTCCTAAATTTGGCCATAACTTTCAACCTTCCTTGGTAGTATCTTTTAAGTACTAATTATCATCTATGATTAGATTTGGGTGGGTAAAAGATTCTAAGCAAAAGAAACTCCCTGAAAAAGCACAAGAACAAATCCGCAGACACACACCCCTAGAACCCCGACCTGGGGTATTCTATCTGCTACCCAAGATCCATAAACCTGGACATCCTGGACGCCCCATCATCTCAGGCATTGGCACCCTGACAGCAGGATTGTCTGGCTATGGAGACTCCCTCCTCAGGCCCTACGTTACCAGCACTCCCAGCTATCTTCGAGACACCACTGACTTCCTGAGGACACTACAGTCCATTGGTGATCTTCCTAAAAACACCATCCTAGCCACTATGGATGTAGAAGCCCTCTACACCAACATTCCACACAAAGATGGGCTACAAGCCGTCAGGAACAGTATCCCCGATAATGTCACGGCTAATCTGGTGGCTGAACTTTGTGACTTTGTCCTCACCCATAACTATTTCACATTTGGGGACAATGTATACCTTCAAATCAGCGGCACTGCGATGGGTACCCGCATGGCCCCACAGTAGACCAACATTTTTATGGCTGACTTAGAACAACGCTTCCTCAGCTCTCGTCTCCTAATGCCCGTACTCTGCTTGCGCTACATTGGTGACATCTTCATCATCTGGACCCATGGAAAAGAAGCTCTTGAGGAATTCCACCAGGATTTCAACAATTTCCATCCCACCATCAACCTCAGCCTGGACCAGTCCACACAAGAGATCCACTTCCTGGACACTACGGGGCTAATAAGCGATGGTCACATAAACACCACCCTATATCGGAAACCTACTGACCGCTATTCCTACCTACATGCCTCTAGCTTTCATCCAGATCATACCACACGATCCATTGTCTACAGCCAAGCTCTACGATATAACCGCATTTGCTCCAACCCCTCAGACAGAGACAAACACCTACAAGATCTCTATCATGCATTCCTACAACTACAATACCCACCTGCTGAAGTGAAGAAACAGATTGACAGAGCCAGAAGAGTACCCAGAAGTCACCTACTACAGGACAGGCCCAACAAAGAAAACAACAGAACGCCACTAGCCATCACCTTCAGCCTCCAACTAAAACCTCTCCAACGCATCATCAAGGATCTACAACCTATCCTGAAGGACGACCCATCACTCTCACAGATCTTGGGAGACAGGCCAGTCCTTGCTTACAGATAGCCCCCCAACCAGAAGCAAATACTCACCAGCAACCACACAACAGAACCACCAACCCAGGAACCTATCCTTGCAACAAAGCCCGTTGCCAACTCTGTCCACGTATCTATTCAGGGGACACCATCATAGGGCCTAATCACATCAGCCACACTATCAGAGGCTCGTTCACCTGCGCATCTACCAATGTGATATATGCCATCATGTGCCAGCAATGCCCCTCTGCCATGTACATTGGTCAAACTGGAAAGAATGAATGGACACAAATCAGACGTCAAGAATTATAACATTCAAAAACCAGTTGGAGAACACTTCAATCTCTCTGGTCACTCGATTACAGACCTAAGAGTGGCTATCCTTCAACAAAAAAGCTTCAAAAACACACTCCAATGAGAGACTGCTGACTTGGAATTAATTTGCAAACTGGATACAATTAACTTAGGCTTGAATAGAGACTGGGAATGGATGAGTTATTACACAAAGTAAAACTATTTCCCCATGTCATTTCTCCCTCCCACCCCACCCCACCCCACCCCCCACTGTTCCTCAGATATTCTTGTTAACTGCTGGAAATAGCCTACCTTGCTTGTCACCATGAAAGGTTTTCCTCCTTTCCCCCCCCTGCTGCTGGTATGGCTTATCTTAAGTGATCACTCTCCTTACAGTGTGTATGATAAACCCATTGTTTCATGTTCTCTGTGTGTGTATATCAATCTCCCCTCTGTTTTTTCCACCAAATGCATCCGATGAAGTGAGCTGTAGCTCACGAAAGCTTATGCTCTAATAAATGTTAGTCTCTAAGGTGCCACAAGTACTCCTTTTCTTTCACACAGTGTTAGTGATCATAATTTGTTTAGCTAACATTTCCTGCTGTTGCAATTTGATACAGCAAATTGTTTTTGTGCTGCTGTATAATCTTAAAAGGTTGTTGAAATCCACCCCAGAGGAGGCTGCATTTCAGTGTTCTGGGTAAAACTATCTATACATAGCTTGTGAGGTACTTTGTGAGAATTTCAGATGAACAGCACTATATACAAGTAAGATGTTAATATACTAACACTGAAAAGGAAGAAAGCTGTCGTAAAAGTACCATAAATTCTTCTCTTCTCATTTCTATGGTTTATACCCTGTAGTTCTGCTCCAGAAATTATTCCAGCTCACTTTGTCAAAGTGACACATTTCAGTAAAATGATTGTGTTTTTATGCGCAACTTGAAGTATAAAACTTTAAATGGAAAGCTAGAAAGCAAACGTTTCGCCCTGGAATAAAATGCATCCCTCTCCAGATTTAAATACTCATTTGTTAAAACTGTGTTTTCATTTTGTAAACATCATGTAGAACAACAGAATTCACAGCATAAAATAAGTTGATCAGAGGAGAATGTTAGCAGTGACACATACTATGATTGAGTCACACATACACCTACAGTACCCTGAAAAAAAGGTCTGATACCAACAAGGTTAAATCAAGAATCTCTTTTTGCCATGTAGAGGGAATTTTGATTGGGTTCCTTTGCAGGGCTCAGCAGATAACAGATTAGATTAGAACCTGGACAAAGAAAACATTAGGAGACTCCAAGCCTTTTTTTTAATAATTTAAATAATGCTCATAAACTTACACAAAAAAACCCCTCACAGACTAAAATGGGAGAAACAAGCTTACTGGAACAGAAGTGTCTTCAGTGAGAGGCAATAAAATATCACAGATGATCTTATTTCTGGAGTGCTGCGCCATTGTACCAATGGGTACGTCTTCAGTTATTCCTACTTGCTCTTATTCTAATGAACCTTGTTTACTCCAGTTGTGTGTACCTCCAGACAAAAATGGCCCTTCAGCTACTGTACATCTTATTTGTCCTTAATTCTGTAATAAGCACTCACAGCAATGAGTGTTTAAAACAGTGCACAGTTCAACAGAAACTGCCCCCCAGGTGGTCTATGCATATAAATAAGTATATATTTTGCTTTTTTCATAAAAAGACACCCTGCAGGTTTCAAGCTTTTCTCTCTGAGAGATATTCTCAGGCAACAGTGCTGATTTGGTGTAAACTGATCCGTATCACTGAATTCTGCCTTTGTTTTTGGCGGTCTTCTTTCAAAGTGACTAAATTAAAGTGAAAGTATAATTCCCACAAACCCTACAAGGGGAGAAGGTTGTTTTGCAAAATCTAAAAGGCTAAATAAGAGAAAGCAAAGCTTCAAGCTAAAGAGTTAGTTTAAAAAATAATCATGCCGCAACAGAATGTCACTGGAGATATTGGAGGTGGAAAGACTACACTAGCCATGAGAAGAGGGGGGGTAAGTGGGGGGAGGGAGTGGGGAAGAAAGAAAGAAAGAAAAAAATAGCCACCCGAACCACTTCATTTAAGACAAAATATTTCAAGAGTGAGGTTACAAATAACATTCAAAAAGCTACTTCTTGAGCTCTGTCAATATCATGAAACCATTTCAGTGAAATTTGCCAAAAAGAAAATGTGATGGTGACATTAGCACAATTGTGTGAAGATGCTGCTGCAATACAGTAGGTGAGCACCAATTTTATCAACAGCAGGAAACACAAAGATCAGTCATATCACAGTTCACATTGTTCCCAAAAGCAAGTGTGATATATACATACATACAGGTGTACACAAAACCACATAGATATTAGTCTAAAATGTATGAAACCTAAAAGAGCTAAGGCAAGATATAGCTGCAGCCTACACTTATGTGAAACCTGAAATGGAGAGTGCAAGTGCTCTTACATGCTTTGCATACACAACTATATTAAGCACTGGAGGATGGTCAATGGTCCCATTAAAATGAAAAAGTGCAACTAGAACTTCAACTAAGATGGTTCCAGAGCTCATTTGCTACATCATTCCCTCAAAGATCAGTTTGCCTAACAGCTTTGGCCTTAAAATGAAATTGTCAGCCAAAAGCCCCAAAGCAGTCTCAGTAGCAGTTCGATCCTCACACTACTCCCCAACTCCAGTGGATCTGTTAATGGATGTCTCAAAACATGATCTCCCCCTCTCCTGCAGCAAGACTCTGTGCATTTGGAAGGTCTTAGCAATATCTAGCCCAATTCCTTTATGGAAGTGCTTAAAATTGGCCATGTTGTCCCTTCTGCCTGAAGGAGAGCTGTGCCACAGAAGCTGGAAAATAAAGCCACATACTTTGTGAGTCAGTGGGAATACATGAAACACAGACCACAAAAGCAGGACATTTGTATGAAAAGCTGAGCATCAATTACTAAGCCAGAGAGGACATAGCCTTGGCTACCAATGTTGCATCACGCTAAGGTTCCAGGATCACAGGACAGGAGATATTCCTTCTTTAAAGGGATGCATTACAGACTCAAAGCTAGACTACTGCAAACTAAAATGACTGCTGCATAAAGCACAAAACTCCGCATATCCAAGATTAGCATAGGGATAAATGATGAGATTTGCTGTGCTATATACAAAAGCCAAAATCACCAGTGCATTTACAGTTCAATATTCTCCTAATCTCATCTTTATTTCTAGTGCACAAATAAAGTTCATTATAAATGATTTTCTTTACAAACCTACTAGCAACTGGAAATAATTCATGAACGTGCTGTTCATGTTTATACATCGTTGACACCCAGTATAAACATCAAAACAAGGAATCCAGTCAGTAACATTTGTTGTAATATATAGAATTTATAGAGAGAAGAGAAGTTACCATAAATTCTACCAGTAAATTCCCTCAGTGGAAACTTTCATGTTGTTATATATACACAAATACATACACACACATTTTATATTGACTTCTCGGCTTCTCACTTTCCATTACTAGATTATGCACTACATTGTAATGTGTGCATGTGTGTACATAAATCAGTAAAAAAGTAACCGAAGACTTGATTTAAAAATACATATTTTATTTAAAATTTATTGATAAAAGTTATTTTTAAACATTGTCAAATAGCTATTATATTGTATGGAGCCACCTTCTTCACTGCTGTTCTAATAAGTTATTCAAAACAAATGTTACATCCTCTTTTGGTTCATTTCACACCATCCAATCTGCCCACCAAATGAGGCAAAGGTCTTGCAGAAACAACATATGTGACTGTGTAATTACAAACTGTAGCACAATACACATTTACAAAGGGGCAGAGTTGAGATTGTATTCTAACCTTAACTTCGGCATTTCCTGACTTGAGCCCTTAACTTTATTTAAGATTTCTTGTAAAATTTTTGTATAACGTTTCCTATATTTTTTTAACAAAAAAAAAAAATCCTAAAAAGGACATTTACTATCTGCCTAGACAGCTTTCCTAGACAATTCTACAATTTCAGAAGCAAAATTGGATTGGTTCCTCATTTAAAAAAAAAGAAAGAAAGAAAGGTTACACACCCTGCGCACAAATGTCAGTAGGTAACAGCTACCCACCACTTCACATAAAAAGCTCCCTTCCCTCTTTACAGCACATGAAGTAACTATACAGTGCATTAGACAACCCTATCTTCTTTACTGTTCAGTAACCACTAAGTATAGCGGTTGGGTATCACTTGCTACAACTTTACATTCAGACAGTGACTTTAGCATAGAGTACATGTGAGTATTAAATAGCAAAGTTCTACAAGGTAATACACTGGGGACAATTTTGGTGGATGCTGGGGAAAGCAAGAGTGAGAAGGGTGCACTAGTCCCCTCTCTCCTTCACTGACACATGGTGGGTCACACTCCACCTGAGTAGGAGATGCTAGTTCAAATATCACTGCACCTAAGCAGCCCCATAGAAGGAGTGGAAAGAAGGGCAAGAGACCAACATATGACAAACCTGGTGGTGGAGGGTCTTGAGTCACATACATGTGTCCGCTAGACCTGCTGGCAATTTTACTAGTTCAGCTGGCTGATGGCTCCTTGAGGTAATTACAAAACTGGGCAAGGATTTTTATAAAACCACAAGAGATGCCAACAACATGTCCTGCTGGATTTCAGGGATATCCTAAGTAAGTATAGGTTTCAGAGTAGCAGCCGTGTTAGTCTGTATCCACAAAAAGAAAAGGAGTACTTGTGGTACCTTAGACACTAAACAAATTTATTTGAGCATAAGCTTTCGTGAGAAGTGAGCTGTAGCTCACGAAAGCTTATGATCAAATAAATTTGTTAGTCTCTAAGGTGCCACAAGTACTCCTTTTCTTTTTCCTAAGTAAGTAGCAACTAACCCTGCCTTACTCACTGCACATGTGCATCAGACACCATCTTGGCCAATATACTGAGAATTGTACAGGGGTCCTACAAAGCTAAAAGCATGAGCTGCAACAGTTCGCGCTAGAGGCAGGGTTCTCTAGGTGCAGCTGTAACTCCTCACATCATTTGCAGATCAGGTACATAGGGGGGATTCTAACATATACTCCCTGGTGTTTTACACACATGCACAATTTTCACATGCACAGCATTTTTAAGCACAGTGATAATTTTTATCAACAGGGAAATGTGTATGTCTGCTCTAAACAGTTGCTTGGTAGAATTTCACGATTTAATAGTGGAATGCCAATTATTTAATGCTAAATTCAGTGTTTAAACTGAGAGGTATGGCAGGTTATAAAAAAAATAATAATAATCACAAACCATTCCCAGAGAGTAATTATCAGTGGTTATATCAAGTGGGGTCCTGTAGGAATCGGTTCTAGGTCTGGTTCTGTTCAGTATCTTCATCAATGATTTAGATAATAAGCGAGTACACATATAAAGTCTGCAGACGATACCAAACTGGGAGGGGTTGCAAGTGTTTTGGAGGATAGGATTAAAATTCAAAATGATCTGGACAAACCGGAGAAATAGTCTGAAGTAAACAGGATTAAATTCAATAAGGACAAATGCAAAGTACTCCACTTAGGAAGGAACAACCAGCTGCAGACATACAAAATGGGAAATGACTCCCTAGGAAGGAGTACTGCGGAAAAGCATCTGGGAGTCATAGTGGATCACAAGCTAAATATGAGTCAACAGTGTTACGCTGTTGCAAAGAAAGCAAACATAATTCTGGGATGTATTAGCAGGAATTTTGTAAACATGACACAAGAAGTAATTTTTTCACTCTACTCCGCACTGATTAGGCCTCAGCTGGAGTATTGTGTCCAGTTCTGAGTGCCACATTTCAGGAAAGATAAGGACAAACTGGAGTAAGTCCAGAGAAGAGCAACAAAAATTATTAAACTTCTAGAAATCATGACCTATGATTACATCTACGATTTTTTCACAGAGGTCGTGGAAGCACGGATTCCGTGACTTCCAGCAACCTCAGTGAATTCAACGCTGTCAGCTGGGAGCTGCAGGGTCTCCATGCCGCTCGGTGCAGTGGGGGGGACCCTGCAGCTCCTTGTGACCGCAGGTACCAGGGGCTCCCCCAGAGCTTCCAGCTGCTGTGGGCAGCAGGGCCACAGCTCCCGGCCACCGCGGGCAGCAGGGGTCCCCCACAGCTCCAAGCTACTGTGGGTGGCAGGGCCATACCTCCTGGCCATTGCGGGTGGAGGGGGCGCTGGAGCTTCCAGCCACCATGGGCAGTGTGGGCCCCCCATGCAGCTCCGAGACGACGCAGGCAGTGAAGCCCCCTGGAGCTCCCAGAAGCCGCAGGCGCCAGTGCCGTAGCTCCAGGCTGCCGCAGATGGCGGGAACCACCCCGCATCTCCTGGCCACCATGGGCATCACGCCCCCCCCCCCAGCTACTGGCTGCTGTGGACAGCGGAGCTCCCCAGAGCTCCCAGCAGATGTGGGCAGCGGGGGCCCCCTGGAGCTCAGAGCTGCCAAGGGGATCCTTCAAAGCTCCCAGCCACCATCGGTGGCAGGGGTCCCCCGGAACTCCGAGCCCCAACAGGCGATGGGGGCCTCTAGACCTCAGAGCGGCCCCGCAGCTGCCCAACCTCTGCAGGCAGTGTGGGACCCCAGGGCTGAGCTCCCCATTTTGTCAAGGATATTTTTAGTAAAAGTCAGGAATAGGTCACGGGCTTCTGTGAATTTTTCTTTATTGCCTATGACCTGTCCCTGACTTTTACTAAAAATATCCCTGACAAAAATCTTAGCCTTACCTATGAGAGAAGACTGAAAAAATTGGTTTTGTTTAGACTGCAAAAGGGAAGACTGAGGGGGAACATGATAGCAGTTTTTAAGTACAATGGAACCTCAGAGTTATGAACACCAAAGTTATGGCCGGTCAACCACACACCTCATTTGGAACTGGAAGTATGCAATCAAGCAGCAGCAGAAACCAAAATCAAAAAAAAGCAGCATATTTCTTCTGTGTAGTCATGGTTCAAAGTTGTATTAAGTCAATGTTCAGTTGTAAACTTTTGAAAGAACCATAAAGTTTTGTTCAGAGTTACAATCATTTCAGAGTTACAAACAACCTCCATTCCCATTCCTGAAGTTCTATTGTACATAAAAGATTGTTATAAGGAGGAGGGAGAAAAATTGTTCTCTTTAACCTCTGATTATAGGACAAGAGCAATGTGGGGCTTAAACTGCAGCAAGGGTGGTTTAGGTTGAACATTAGGAAAAACTTCCTAACTGCAATTATACACTGGAATAAATTGCCTAGAAAGCTTGTGGAATCTCTCACTGGAGATTTCTAAACGCAGGTTAGACAAACACCTAACAAACACCTGTCAGAGATAGTCTAGAACAGGCGTAGTCAATAGGTAGACCCGGGCCAAATCCGGATGGCAAGACACTTTTGAATGGACCACCAAATCTTTATATTTATTATCACTGGGTTTTTTAATTATTTTCTCTGGAGTCTGGACCTTGACCATACCTTGACCATGAAATTTGGACCTTGCCAAAAAATAATTGACCACCTCTGGTCTACAAGATAATACTTAGTCCTGCCTTGAGTTCAGGAGACTGGACTAGAAGACTTCTCAAGGTCGCTTCCAGTTCTACAATTCTATGATTTTATTGCCATTTGAAACACAATTCAACATATACAACTTTACAAATGAAATAATTAACTCCTACACCCCCAAAATAAAAACTAGAGTACATATTTAAGCAATTGAGACTGAAGGTTGGAACACTATCACTAATAAAAAAGAAAGCATAAAATGGCTTATAGTAAGTGTTATCTTCACAGCTTTTGATCACATTAATTATTTCCAGTTTGACCTCTCTCTCAGTTAAGCATTTCTAATCTTCCTTGCTAAACTGGCATAGAGTTGAATAAAGCTTTTTGGTGCCCATTTGTTCTACCGCATGACATCACAAGATGCCTGCCAATAACACAGAGATGCCTAAAAGCTTTGAAATTCTTGGCTTTGGAACTCCAGGTTTTCTGAGAACTGTTAATTTATTTTGGCTAAAATCCTAGCTTTTGGCTCCACTTGAAAAAAGTGCGTCTCACACAATAATTAAACTTGTAGCGGACAATACTGCAGCAATGAGAGAGAACTCCAAAAAGAATACATCGTCTAGTCACGTCTTACTGAGGTTTCTGGTTTTGCTGCCATGACAAGAAGCAGCGCAGGAGATGTGCAACAAGAGTGCAATTTAAATTCTAATTAGACAATTAGGGGAAAAGAAATGGTGTTTTTGTCAGACAAAGCTTTATATATTATTATAAAATTAAAGAAAGCTTAGCCACCAGCATAGAATGCTCAGCCATCAATTAACAAAATACAGTTTAAATTCAGTCCACGTAAAATTTCAGTGAGACAAGGTGGATGAGGTAATATCTTTTATTGGACCAACTTCTGTTAGTGAGAGAGACAAGCAAGCTTACACAGAGCTCTTCTTCAGATCCTGGGACCAACCTAGTTAAAACAACACTGCATACATAAAATTCAGTGCAAGTCATTAGATTTTACAGCAGTAACCAAATTTTTTTTTTTTTTTTTTTAGGCAAAGCTTCACGTGATCTCAGATGTATCCCTTTGGTAGTATTAAGCACAAGTCAGGAGAAACCTCACTTCTCACACCTGTGTGTTTGATTCTCTATGGAACAGAGATAAAACTAGAGGACGTCAAAAAGGCAGTTTCCCTGACTCTCCAAAACGTCAAGGATGCAGTCTGGGCCTTCGGCCTGCTCTCTCTCTCCAGGTGTGGCAGTATTTCACTGCACTGCTGTGTCACTTGGGGACCAGGGTGAGCCGAATAAAAATGGCACAAAACTACAGGTTCAAATATGTTACAAAATAATCTGCAAAAATAGCTGGTCCTTTTAAGAAATATAATTCTCCATGGAAACAGATGCTCTCAATTCCAGCAGAATAGAAAAAGCAGATTCATATTACTGAAGGAAATGTTGATATATTTTGGATTTTGTAGTTCTAACCTTCAGAAAAAGAAAGTAGCAGTCACTGGTCAACTACACCTTCTCAAATCCTTACACTTTCTTATCTTTCTCTTCAGTGACTCTGTAAATATTTGAGCAATAAAAAAGTACTGTACAGTGTTTTTTGGAATTTTTTTTATTATTGTGCATCTAAAATTAGAGACACCCATGACTCAAAACACGTGCACATATAAAGAATATACTTCAGAACATTTAGGTGTGGAAGCAAGAATGGAACCAATCAATATGACTGTAAAGAGTACAGTATATTTCAACATCTGTGTATTTCAAAATTACTGTATACTAGCAAATACCAGATGGGCCATTTCTAATCTCTGTTTCATCCAAAACAGTTCTCACTTAGACTATCTGATTGGGAGCTAAATATTAATTAACAAATCCTAACCTGGAAGATCCACTTTTCCATATAACACTATCCACCAATCAGTGAATTGTTATCTACAGAGTCTAGAAGACACAACTCTACAAATGAACTGAATAGCATATTTTACATAAAGAAAAAAAGTGATGCAGCCTCAAAATGTTAAAGGGATTGACTACCAAAAAGCAGCCCTATAGGAAGCAATTTTAGATATCTAATGAGTCTGAAAGTAAGAAGAGGTGGCGAGCATCAAACTATACCAAAAAAAAAAAAAAAAAAAAAAAAAAAAAGATTTTGGTCTCACAAAAAGACAACATTTTGTTTTAAAAGTTAACAAACATAAACCTGATTTTGCTATGTTAACTCACAGTGCTTAATGTCTTTTCAATTTGTTATATGACTTATGGATGAAAAAATATAGGAAATATGTATAGTACCAAAAATAAAATACAATCACTTTTCATAACGAACTGTTAAGTCAATTGGCCCTTCTGCCTCCTGAATCTGTTTTCTGCTTTTACTCCAGACCTTGTATATTTCAATACAAAAGATAAAAATCCACAATATTCATTCTAAGTACCTGCTTCTCCAACACATGTTTTATGATCAAAGATGAGCCCAAACACTAAGTCCAAACATGACTGAATTCCTGCGAAAGTTCAGATTCTACCGGGACCTCCCAATTCAAACTTCATGATTTGAGATAATCTCTGTTAGCACCTGCATACTTGTGCACTAATCCTAGTCCATGTTTCCCTCTATTTCAACCTATTCAGTCACTTCTTCTTGGCTTTTTGACTAAGATCAAACATAGCTCCCATTCCCATCTCTGTAACTTTTTCCATTCTACCCAAAATGCATGGCATTCCTTCCCCATCCAGGTTCACTAAACCAACACCCTCTCTCCTTGTTCTAATGTCTCCCTAAAGACTATGGGGCAGATACTCAGCTGGTGTAAATTGTCATTGAACTCAATGTAGCTATGAAAATTTACATCAGCTGAGCATCTATCACTCAGTTGTCTTCCACTGCCTGCAAAAAGACCATCAAACATTTCAAAATTTAAAACCACCACCATAAATTCCAGCGTATGGACTTTCCAGAGCAATCTGTCATAGCAATGAATGCCTTATAGATTGCGCGCCTTGTGGCAAGGACCATCTTTACAGCACACTGCTGTTCTTTGTTTAAAATAATACTAGGTCATCATCCAAAATGCCCAACATCGGTCTGGTCAGCAAGGGAAATTATATTCTTTCCTTGGAGGTGAATGCACTCTGACTTAATAGGGTAATTTTATCTTTAATTTCTGAGACAGGAAAGGTTATTTTTATTATTCAAACCAAACTTCCAGACAACATAAAAATTGGGTTAAAGCTGAACTTAAACATTAGCCTTTGAAAGTCTGATCCTTTCAGGCAGCACCATTCAGACCTACAGAGTGGGTATCTTAATCAAGACTTCAAAATAAAATCTCAACATTTAATCCTTAATCCTACCAATCATCAAAACTTGAAAAATATGTAGTTTGCAAGAAAGAAAAAAAAGACTTTAGCTTTCCCTCAGTTTGAGAAGGTAAAGGATAATCTACAATGATTAAGAAAGTTTTGATGGCTTAATGTGCTCAAATTGTCATTTTATTTTTATATTAGCCACATTTTATTAAATGACTTGTCTCAAAGATAATACAGATTTATAGAAAAAAGATTACTACTATTCCCTGTTTTAAGAACGGGTGCATTTTCAGCATACATAGCTTACTAACCAATATTCACTGTAGTCGATTTAAAATTTAGAAATGAACAAGTTCTAATTGAGTTTGTCCTGTAAATTAATACAGCTCCAACAAAGATGTCTATTTGTTTAGATATCACCTGGATAAAGATCATTAATAATACAACAGAGGATTGGCCAAATCTAAGGGAAATGTGCAAATACGGGCAAAATAACAAGGGATATCAACTCCTTATGATGCAGAACCAGTTTGTATCTCACCGACCATAAATTCCAAGGGTTAGAGTCTGTGTTGTGTCTCAGCCCAGGAGGAAGAGGCAGCTAAGGTGGCACTAAGCAGTGTCTTAATGTGTTTTCAGCCTCCGAGTCCTTGCTATCTGGGGCCGGGGCAGCACCCATTATGATTTAGACAGCCCTGTAGGGATGTCTACATTGTAACAGCCTCCCTAGCCTGCCCTAAACTCAGAATGTTACAGATTTGTATGCTGTAGCCCCTCACACAACAACAGGCCTATCCCCTCTCCAGGATATTCCTTATGGCAGGGCTTGCCACAGGGACCCAGCTTCAGAAGATAGCCTGTAGTGCACCAGGAGAATTCTCCTCCAGCTGGATCCTTTTACCTGGTACAGCGTACAACTGAGAATGTTGTACATGCTTAAATTCCATACAAAGCATTATGATTTATGAAACATTTAAGATAAAGGGACATCATCAACTTGAAATCTAGTCAAATTTTTTTTAAAGTTAAATATAGTTTCAGATGTTACATTGGCCTCAAGTCATTTTACCAATTTTTGTGCTTTCAGAAATACCTTTTGTATTTTTTTAATGTTTCTCTCTCCCTGTTGTATGTGAACGACCCACAGAAATAAAAAAGGAAAATTATTATATCAGATTGGAAGCTGCGGAACTGACAGTATACAAACGCACAAAATAAATTAGAAAAAAATAATTTTTCCCCTAAGTGCTTTCAGTTACAGTAACTGTAGGTGTTACTTGCAACAACAGTATGTAAACAAAAAAAGTCAAAAAGAAGTTGTGATTTTCAAGTTGACTGATCCCTGTAAAGTAATTGTACAGTTGCATCAGGCAAGGCCCAAATATACAGTACGCATTTATAGCTCAATGGGAAATGGTTTTGTAAATGCTATTCCCAGGTACAGAAACGAGGAAAAGGGAAGAAAATTAGAGGTCAGAATTTTTGTTTTGTGATTTTTTTTGTCTTTTAACTCTAGATAGCGGACTCCTTAAATGGTTTTCTAAGGCTCTCAAACCCACACACAGCCCAGCAAAATGAAAGGTGTTGTTATGCCTGTGAGGTTTACAGCAGGTTGCAAAGGAGCGGAACCTAAGGACATGATAACCATGTTGTCTCTGAATATTTTTTGTTAAGGCGGCCCTGAGCCACAAAGTTTGGATTGTGATCTGCCTTCCCCGGCAAAGTCTGAGCTCTTCAGAGGAAGGTCAAGGATTTGCCAGTTTTTTGTTTTGCTTGTATGCCAGTCTAAAACCTCTTTATTCCTTTATTTGTATTTAGCAAAATATATGAAATCTGAGATTTTCCTTAAACCACATATGAAACTATGCTCCCCTCACCCAATTATTTTCAGAATATAAGAACGGCCATACTGGGTCAGACCAATAGTCCATCTAGCCCAGCATCCTATCTTTGAACAGTAGCTGGTGCGAGATGCTTCAGAGGGAATAAACAGAACAGGCCAATTTATTGAGAGATCAATCCTCTGTCATCCAGCTGTTGCATCCCTGAGCATCTTGACTAATAGCCATTGATGGACCAATCCTCCAAGAACTTATTCTAATTTTTTTTTAAACACAGTTATACTTTTGGCCTTCACAACATCCCCGATCAACAAGTTCCACAGGTTGAATGTGCATTCTGTAAAGAAGTACTTCCTTACATTTGTTGTAAACCTGCTGCCTCTTAATTTTGTTTCATGACCCCTGGTTCTTGTACTGTTTGAAGGGGTAAATAACACTTCCTTGTTCACTTTCTTCGTACCATTCGTGATTTTCTTTTCTATTTCTACCATTGTGTATCTTTTTCTAAGCTGAACAGCCCCAGTCTTTTTAATCTCTTTTGGAAGCTGTTCCTACCCTTCATCATTTTTATTGCCCTTCTCTATACTATTTCCAGTTTTAATATATCTTATTGAGAGGTGGTGACCAGAACTGCACACAGTATACAAGATGTGGGAGTACCATGGATTTATATAGTGGCATTATAATATTTTCTGTCTTATCATCTATCCCTTTCTTAATGGTTCCTAACATTCTATTAGCTTTTTTTTTTTTTTTACTGCTGCTGCTGCACATCAGGTTGAAGTTTTCAGAGAACTATCCACAATGACTCCAAGATCTCTTTCTTGAGTGGCAACAGCTAATCTAGAACTGGTCATTTTGTTCATATAGTTGGGATTACATTTGCCAATGTGCATTATTTTATATTTATCAACATTAAATTTCATCTGCCATTTTCTTGCCCCGTCACCCGTTTTGTGAGATCCCTTCAGAACTCTTCGCAGTCAGCTTTGGACCTCACTTTCTTGAGTAATTTTGTATTGTCTCCAAACTGCCAACTCTCCATTACCCACTTCTCCAGATCATTTATGAATATGTTGAACAGCACTGGACCTAGTACAGATCCTTGGGGGACTCCACTATTTACCTCTCTCCACTGTGAAAACTCTTTCTTTCCTATCTTTTAACCAGGTACTGATCTATGAGAGGACCTTCCCTCTTACCCCATAACTGCTTACTTTGCTTAGGAGCCTTTGGAGAGGGACCTTGTCAAAGGCTATCTGAAAGTCCGAGTACATTCTATCCACTGGGTCAATCTTGTCCACATCTTTGTTGACTCCCTCAAAGAATTCTAATAGGGTGTTGACTCTTCCCCAACATACCATTTTCACCTATGTGCCTGATCATTCTATTCTTTACTTTGGTTTCAACTAATTTGCCTGGTACGGAATTTAAGCTTACTGGCCTATATTTGCCACGATTGCCTCTAGAGCCTTTTTTAATAATTGGTACTACAATAGCTATCCTGCTGTTATCTGATAGAGAGGCTGATTTAAGTGATAGGTTACATACCACAGTTAGCAGTTCTTCAATTTCATATTTGAGTTCCTTCAGAATTCTTGGGTGAATACCATCTGGTCCTTGTCCTGGTCACTTATTACTGTTTAAATTTACCAGTTTGTTCCAAAACCTCCTCTAATGACACCTCAATCTGGGGCAGTTCCTCAGATTTGTCACCTAACAAGAATAGCTCAGGTATGGGAATCTCCCTCAAACCCTCTGCAATAAAGACTGATGCAAAGAATTCAGTTATTGGCTTCTCTGCAACAGCCTCGTCTTCCTTGAGTGCTCCTTTGGCACATCAATTGTCCAAAGGCCCCACAGCTTGTTTGGCAGGCTTCCTGCTTCTGATGTATTTTAAAAAAATTGTTGCTGTTAGTTTTTGTGTCTTTTGACAGTTGCTCTTCAAATTCTTTCTTGACCTGCCTAATTATACTTTTATACCTCACTTGCCAGAGTTTATGTTCCTTTCTATTTTCCTCAGTACGATTTTACTTCCAATTTTAAAAGATGTAATTTTGTCTCTAACCACCTTTCTACTCTGTTTTTAGCCAGGGTGGCATTTTTTTTTTGGTCCTCTTATAGTTACTCTTACCCCAAATTAAAAAGCAAAACAGTAAGAGGACAAAAAAAATGCCACCCTGACTAAACAAGAGTAGAAGAGGTGGTTAGTGACAAAATATATATATAGTTTGAGCCTCTGTTATGGTGTTTTTAAAAAGTTTCCATGCAGCTTGCAGACATTTCACTTGTGACTTTTCCTTTTAATGTCTGTTTAACTAGCCTCCTCATTTTTGTGTAGTTCCCCTTTTTCCCCGCCTACAAGGATGTCAAATCTAATTACATTATGATTGCTGTTACCAAGCAGTTCAGCTATATTCACCTCTTGGACCATACCCTGTGCATCTCTTAGGACTAAATTAAGAATTCTCTCCCCCTGGCGGGTTCCAAGACTACCTGCTCCAAGAAACAGTCATTAACAGTGTCTAGAAATTTTATCTCTACATCCCATCCGGAGGTGACATGTTCCCAGTCAATATGGGGATAGTCGAAATCCCCCATTATTATTGGGTTTTCTGGTTTTGTAGCATCTCTAATCTCCCTGAGCATTTCAAAATCACCCTCACCATCCTGGTCAGGTGGTCAGCAGTATATTCCTACTGCTATATTGTTTTATTCAAGCATGGAATTTCTATCTGTTGAGATTCTGTGGTACTGTTTGATTCATATAATATTTTTACTGTATTTGTCTCTATTATCTCTTTCACATACAGTGTCACTCTCCCTCCAGCATGACCTACTCTTTCTTTCTTATATATTTTGTACCCTGGTATTACCATATCTCTTTGATTATCATTGTTCCACTGAGTTTCTGTGATGCCTATTATATCTTCACTTAATATCAGGCAATCAAGTTCGCCCATTTTCATATTTAGACTTTTTGCATATGTGTAAATCACTTATAAAATCTGTCACTTTTTAGTTGTCTGCCTTCATGTGATGTAATTGAATGGGATGCTTTTTCGTTAGACTGTTTCTCTTCAGCTCCTATCCTCTCCTCTTTACTAGGATATAGAGAGTGTTCCTTTAGTAAATCCTCCCCAAAAGATATGTCTGTGAACCCATGGACTCCACCACACCCGTCGCCTTTTCTCCAGCCCTTACTTTCAAAAGCTGATCCACAACCTTTTCAATTTTACATGCCAGCAATCTGGTTCCATTTCAGTGCAGCAGAAGCCTATCTTTCCTAGCTCCTCCTTTCCTAAAAGGGTCCCCAGTTCCAAATAAACCCAACACTGCATGCATTGAGACATGCATTGAGACAGTTCTACGTGGCTAACTGGCCATCCCCAGCCGGGGGCCCCTGGACAAGTGGCAGACCCTCCACACTGCCTGAGCCCCCTGGCTGTCCCCCATCCTGGGCGCCCCCCCCCAGCTGGAATAAAAGCATTGGCCTCTAAAAAACAAAAACATAAAAACCACAACAACCTGGCCCTGCACGTGGAACTGGAAGCATTTCAGAGAGGTCCTTACATTTGGCCTCCAGGCCTCTCTGCTACCTTTCCCAGTGTTACTGGCACCTACATGTTCCATGACCACTGGCACCTCCCCAGCACGGCACGTAAGTCTGCCTAGATGTCTCAAGAGGTCTGCAGCTTTTGCACCCAGCAGGCAATTCATCATGCAGTTCTCTCAGACATCACAAACCCAACTATCTCTATTTCTAATAATCCAGGGGTTGGCAACCTTTCAGAAGTGGTGTGCCGAGTCTTCATTTATTTACTTAAATTGAAGGTTTTTTAGAAGATCTCTCTCCCTATAAAAGTCTATATATTATATAACTAAACTATTGTTGTATTGTAAAATAAACAAGGTTTTTAAAATGTTTAAGAAGCTTCATTTAAAATTAAATTAAAATGTTGATCTTATGCTGCCAGCCCACTCAGCCCATTGCTGGTCTGGGGTTCTGTTCATGTAGGCCAGCAGAGGGCTGAGCAGGGCCTGTGGCTGGGACACTGGCTGGCAAGGGGCCGACAGCCAGAACTCCAGACCGGCAGCGGGCTCAGCCGCTGACACTCAGGGGTTCCGTCCGCTGGCTTCTGCCAGCCGAGATCCTGGCAGCTGGACCCACTCAGCCCGCTGCTGGTCTGGGGTCCCGGCCCTGCCCACATATAGTAAGTACCTACCTTCTCCCTGGTTCTGGCCCGTTCTCTTCCTCTTTCTGCACTGAGCTGAGGGTGGGAGTGCACTGAGCACAGGGCTAGGGGTGAAGGAGCAGGCTGGGGGATTGGGGTGTAGGGTCTGGCCAGGAGCTAGAATGAGGGAGGGGCTCAGGGTTGGGGCAGGAGGTTTGGGTGTGGAGTGCTTACCTGGGCAGCTCCCATTTGGTGGGAGGGGTGCAGGTGGAAATGTGGGGGGGAGGGTGCAGGAGCTCCCATTTGGTGCTCAGGGTGGGGATGTGGGAGGTGCAAGAGTCAGGATGTGGGGGGTGCATGGGGTGTGGGGGGCTGGGTATGTGGGTGGGGTGCAAGAGTCAGAACAGAGGGCTGGGGGCCTGTGAAGGGGGTGCAGGTGTCAGGGCATGGGGTGTGGGGGGCCTGGGTATGTGCGGGGGTGCCAGAGTCAGGGTTGGGGTCGTGGGGGGGGTGAAGGAGTCAAGCAGAGGGCTGGGTGTGTGTTTGAGGGGGGTACAGGGCTCAGGGCAGGGGCCTGGGGTGTGTGCGGGGCTGCAGGTCTCAGGGCAGAGGGCTGGGGGTGTGGGCTGGAGTCGTGGGGTGCTCACAAGAGGGGGCTGGAGGGGGTATGCCCCACTTTCACACACACCCCTTCTCTAAGGCCCTGCCCCCCGCTTCTTCTCTGCCTCCCCCGGGAGCAGCGAGCACACTGACCCCACTCCTCCCCCACCCCCTCGCAAGAGCCATCAGCTAATCAGTGGGCAGGGAGGGACGGAAAGGAGGAGGAGGGGCAGGAACCAGCACACTGCAGGAAGAGGCAGGGGAGCCGGCAGGACCAAACTTCTGCCCCTTACCCCTGCAGGAGGGGGCGGGGGTGGAGAAGAGCGGGCTGGGGAGGGCAGGACAGGATTTTTAATGGCACGCTGCTGCTTCCCCGTGCCGTCTTTGGCACGCGTGCCATAGGTTGCCAACCCCAGTAATAATCGAATCCTCCATTACTATTACCTGTCTCTTCCTAATAACTGGGATCCCCTTCTCTGGAGGGTTATCCTCAGTGCAAGATGATACCATCTGGAAGAAGGGCCCCAATATGGGATTGTTTCTCTCCACTCCAGCTATGTTCTCCTTCCCCAAGACTTTCATCCTCACCAACAGCACAGAGGCTGTCAGACTGTATCCCAGACACTTTACTGTATCCCAGGAAGTCTCAGCTACATACCTTTCCTCTCTGTCTCCATTAGCTCCTCCAGTTCAGCCCCTCTGGTCTCAAGAGCCCATACTCTGTTTCTGAGGGCCATGTACTCCTTGTATCAAATGTACAAATGGCACCTGCTCACAAGGTAGATAATCATACATACTGCATTCAGTGCAATGAACTGGACAGCCCCAACTCTGTGGCTGGACTTCTACCTGCAGGATTTTTACTCTTGCAGGTGCTCTTGTTTGTTTCTTTGTTCTTTGTGTGTGGTTTTTGTGTTTGGTTGGTTGGTTTGTTTTTTTGTGCGGGGGGTGTTATTGGCCTACATTACAGAATGTTTATAAGGTGAATCTGGCTCTCAATGCTCCCTCGCTAAACTCCCATTTGCTGCACCTATTCACTATCTCCTCTCTTTAACACATTTTTTAAAAAGAGCTAAAAGGGTCCCACTATAGACTTATCGCAAAGGAAAAAAACTGGAAATTGTACACATCCGTGATTTGGGCAGAGAGTTTAGTGAAGAGTACAGAATTCATCGTTGTTCTTCTAAACAAACTGTCTTGTTTCATTAGCTAGGAAGTATATTAGTTTCACATGGCTAGATAATCATATTCTGTTCAAGTGTAGGGAGATTGTGTAAAATCAAAATACAGAACCTTGGATTCCTCTATGTCCCTACAAGAGAAGCCAGTTGCATTGTATTTTGAAGTCGTTTTTCATCCACAAGTCTCCACTAAAAGGAGAGTTTCACTAGAGCAGTGGTAACCAACCACAGATTGCGATTGACTGGTCGATCTTGGAGCCTCTGCCAGTCGATCGCAGTCTCCAGCCGCTAAAAGTCCGACCGCACAGTGCTAAGGCAGGCTCCCAGAAGCAGCCAGCATATCCCCAGGTGGGGCAGGAGGGGGGCAGGGATCTCCACGCACTGCTCCTGCCTGCAAGCACCACCCCTGAAGCTCCCATTGGCCAAGAACAGGGAACTGCAGCCAATGGGAACTGCGGGGGCGATGCTTGCAGGCAGGAGCAGCGCACAGAGCCACATGACACACACACACACAGCCAGGGACCGCAGGGGCATGTTGGCTGCTTCCAGGAGCAGCGTGGGGCCAGGGTAGGCAGGGAGCCTGCCTTTGCCCTGCTGTACAGCCAATCGGGAGTCGCCCGAGGTAAGTGCCACCTGGCTGGAGTCCACACCCCAACCTCCAGCCCTGACCTCCCCCCAGAGCCAGCACCCCATACCCTCTCCTGCACTCCAACACTCTGCCCCAGCCCGGAGCCCCCTCCTGCACCCAAACTCCCTCCCAGAGCTTGCACCCCTCACTCCCTCCTGAACCCCAACCCCTGCCCCAGCCTCCTCCCACACTCCGAGCCTCTCGGTGCCAGCCCAGCCTAGAGCCCCAAACCCTTGCCCCAGCCCAGTGAAAGTGAGGGAAGGTGGGGGAAAGTGAGCGATAGAGGGAGGGAGGCATGCAGTGAGCGGGGGGAGCGGCTTTGGGGAAGGGGCGGGGTAGATCTTGTGCATAAAAAGATTGGATACCCCTGCACAGAGGAATCTGGCAAATTATTTCACTCCTTGTCAATTTGGGGAATGGTAATGGGGCTTCTCTCTCCACTCCATGTAACCACAAGCGGGAACTGAGCTTCAGTTGCAAGTGCACCTCTACGGATATATTTACTCACAATGGGAGACAGCTATAAGATGACTGGCATGTCTCTTCTTCATTCCACCTGGAGAAACTTTCACCCTTTCTCCTCTGCTGAGCAAGGCTCCAGTTTAGCAAAGCATTTTTAAGCACACGTTTAATTCTAAGCACATATTTAACACCCTCCTTCTTCCCTAAGCCTTGAAGCACATGTGTAAATCCATTGAAGGCAATGGGATTTATGCATATGCTCAAAATACTTTACTGAACAGGGATGGAATTACTCAAATGCATGAAGTGCTTCCCTAGAGCAGGAGGAGGAAGGTGATAAATGCTGAATTCCAAGGAGGTTAACACCTAATAAGTAGCTGGCATTCTTCACATTCCCAGGCTGCATCTTCACTGCAAAAAGTGATTGTGAAGCTACAGGTAACTATCTCAATGTAAAATTCTAGTGGAGACAGGTAGCTTTTATCTCAGTGAACTAGTAGGGTTCACCCTGTACTCACACTTGGGGTTTAAAGCTTTTACCTCCTTTTAGCTAGTCAAGATAAAAATCACAACCCAAGGATTTAGCACCAGCGAATTCATTTTCACCATTTCACTAAAGCGATGTTTATCATAAGCAGGCTCTGCTATGTAACACAAGACCAGGTTTGACCACTTTACAAAAATGTTTTGTGTTTGGGCATAATTGTGAACAACTGATGGTCAAACATGTTACATTTTTGCAATGTACACAAGCCCCAGGAAGTTAACCCATAGATAAACAAATATAGTATTCTCTTTTACCAGGAAGGGAAGCACATTTATACAAGTTCTCATATCATCAAAAAAAACCTTGCCATCACGTGATCTTATTGGCGGGGAGGGGAGAAGTATTGATCATGTGGCCTTCGAACAACCCCCAACCCCTCCAAGCTCATTGTCAAAAGCAAGCTCCCCACAGACCAGTACACACCAACTCAAAGTGGCGCCGGAACCTAACATAACAAATGCAAAATCTGCAGTCATATCTCCACTGCTACAATAATCAATACCCCCCACAACACACTTTTCAAGATCCATGGGTTCTACATATGCCTATCACAACATGTGGTGTACCTCATCCTGTGCGTTAAATGCCTCCAATAACAACTATGTGAATGAAAAAAAAAATCACTCTCTCTCAAATGAACTCGCACAGAAAAATGATAAAACACAAAAACTCCATGTCACCCATAGGCAAACACTTTTCACAAAATGATCACTCCATATATGACCTCTCAGTCCTCGTCCTCAAAGGAGACCACCACAACACCTTCAAATGAGCTAGGGAACTTAAATTCATAACTCTGTTAGACACCAAAAATCATGGACTCAATACAGACCTGGATTGATGGCTCATTACAACAATCTGTAACCCACTAACCCTTCTTTGACTGTAGAGGTGTTAACTCTCCACCTCACCTTGAATGATCTTTAGCAACAGGTATTAACTCCTTATCTGTCCCACTTCTTATTGATCTGTGACACTCTGAGTAGCATTCCCAGATCTGAAGAAGAGCCGCGTGTAAGCTCCAAAGCTTCTCTTTCACCACCAGAAGTTGGTCCAATAAAAGATATTATCTCACCCACCTTGTGTCTCTCTCTAACATCTATACAAAAGCAACCAACCATAGATGGCTGAACTGTCCATCAGTTGGGGAGTACTGATTTATTATTTTTAAAAGTGAACTGACTGGGGACCATTGAGTTGTCCAGCAGCTCCTATGCAACTCTGTGATCGTATTTACATTGCTCTTAGAGACAAGGAGGGTAAGGTATCTTTTATTGGACCAACTTCTGCTGATGAAAGAGATAAGCTAATGAGCACCAAAGAGCTCTTCTTCAGTTGTCTCTCATATCCTGGGACCAACAAGACTACAACAACACTTTCACTGCCCTTCTTACACACACTCACTTGTGTCTTATGTCAGAGGAACAGACAAGCTCTTTGGGGAAGGAACCACATCTATCTACACCTTGCATACTGGTACCTCCGATCTTGAATGGGGTTTGTAGGTGCTACTGAAGTACAAATAATACACAACAGTGAAATAATAAATTCTGAAGCATTGTTACATGTAGGGGGACACTATCAATGTGCTGGTTTTTTTTTCTTTTTTAACTGACTAATGTGGGTTGGAATTTTCAGAAGGCAGTTGGCATCCAAATGGTATTTGGGTATGTAGGTTCATTAAGATCCTCTGAAGTCCCAACATTACAAAAATCTAGCTCCTGTTGAGAACTCCTCTAAGCAGTGAATGCTGAATTTTTGTTTAAATCCTTTAAAAATGCATATACGGGATTTTCCGCTCTTCTTTTGATGTTTATAAGAGTCCTTTCAGAAGGGAGAAAATGACTGACTATACAGGAAAACAGTGAAACTGTCCATACACAAAGAACTGTCAAAAGCACAGATTAAAAGTAGACTAAAAAAATTGCTAATTTCTTTCTATCACAATAACTTCAGGTGTTGGAAGTAACTATAGTAGGTAGAAAACTTTCAGGCAAAAAGTGATTTGCATGTTGATGTCTCTTTAACCCCCAGTTACTGGAAATGGAGGAAGATGAACGAGAAGTCTCATGCTGAGAGATAGGGTGCCTTTATGCATGTTTATCATGAGCTAATACCTTTATGAAAGTCCTTGGAAATACTGCTTTGAAGATGGAATGCAAAACAAAAAAAAGAAGAAGTAAGTTTTGACCTTTGCTAGCTCTTTATGTAGCATCAAGACCAACTCAAACTTCTTGTTTCTTCTCTCTCTCTCTCTCTCTCAAAAACAAAACATTTTTTCCTTTTGCTTTTACATTGGAATATCAGGCCCTTGTTTTTCCTCTCTTTGCTAAAAGATCCTGGAGGACTTGAATAAAGATGTCAGCATCAAGCTGTAACCCAAAGTATGTCTACACTTCAGCTGGGAGCATGCCTCCCACCCCAGGTAGACAAACATGCGCTATTGTCTGCTCTAGTTGTGCACTAAAAATAGCAGTGTGGACTTAACAGCACAGGCAGTGGCATGGGCTACCTTTCACAGTTTAGACGCAGGGGGTCAGGCAGGTCTATACTCCAGTGGCTAGCCCATGTCGCAACATCCACACTCTTTTTTAGCTCACTGGCTTAAACAGAGCTAGCATGTGTCTGTCTATCCTGGCTGGGAGGGCACACTCCCAGCTGCAGTGCAGAGACCCTAAGCTGCAGCAATCCCTCCTGCAATGAGAGATTCTGTATGCCCTTCCTCTCATTCTTTAGAAAGCAAAGACCTAAAATCTTACAAAAATAAGACAAAACTCAAAACACTACAGCGGCTCAGTTGGAGGGCTGCAGCTGCCCCACTGTAGCGTTTCAGTGTAGACACTCACTACAGCAACAGGAGGGATTCTCTTGTCGCTGTAGTTTGCCCTAAATCGACTCAGTGCTGTCTACACCAAGAGTTAGGTCGGCTTAACTACGTTGCTCGAGGGTATGGATTTTTCAGACCCACCCCAAGTGACATAGTTGAGTCAACCTAACTTTTCTGTGTAGACCAGGAAGAAACAGGCAGAGGGGAAAAAACTTAAGAAAAGTATGTAGCCATCTAGATGCAGCATGAAGGAGCAGCAAAGGGCAAAAGCAAAATAAAATGTTTACTTTCAGCTTTGCAGTTCACCATTAGGTAGGGACTTGGAACTGAATCAGAGAGAGAAACGCAAGCCAAAGAGAAGAGATTCCAAAAGAAGTGCAAGTATTGAGGCTATATAACAACAAGCTAGGGAGCCCAATAAAGACTTTCAGAAGGTTTGGGGGGAAACCACTTAAGACAATTTTGTGATTATAGAAACTTCAAATACTGAATTATCCTGCAGCAGTTTCCTTGCACTCTTTGCCTCCCCTGCAAAATAAAGTTTAAATCTGAGCACAAGCTAACAGTAACAGTAACCGCAATTAAACTCTCTCTGGCACAAGCTTTGGTTTCCAGAACAAAGGTAAATCAGGCTGGAGAAACAAAAATTGCTACAATTAACATGGTGAAAAGCCTTGATGTGGCAAACAGTTTTTCTGTTGTATGTGCTTCACCAAGTTAAGTTTGGGGTTTTGTTGTTTTTATTTTTTAAAGTTCCCAAGAGAGCAGGATATAATGAAACACAACCTACTTATTCTCAAAGTTCTCTCAGGCATTTCATCCTATTATACCATCCAAATGAAGTTTTAGTGTTTAAACATTTCACACACATCCTCCCTCCCACCTCCCCCACTGTTTCAATGGTGAAAATCTCCAGGAAAAAAACACTGAGAGCAGCACAATGCATATATCCAACATACCTAAGACAAGACTAAGGGTTTTTCTTTTTTCCTTTGGTCACATCCTAAAAAGCCTCAACTCCCAATTATCTACAATTCCTTTTAGCTGTACTGTAGTTCCATTGTTTAGGTCTTTAGCTTTTCATATACCCAATGGAGCATGAAGAGGTCTATCACAGCACAGACCAAACTTCATATACCACACATGTAAAGGGCCTATTAAAACATGAGGATAATTGGCTATTTTACACACCAAAATAAAATATACACCACAGAATCCACACTTCAGTAACAGGAATATTCCGAGACACTTCAGACATACATTTCAATATATTCTGTTTTGGCTCAGCAGGATTAAATAAATTCAATTTTTGACCATATCAAAAGTTTAGTTATGAATCAGGTAAGTTTCATTTTTGCTGACAAATGTTTGTAAACTTATGCGGAGTACTTTTTTTTTTGTTTGTTTGTTACTGACTTAATTAAATGCAAGCACCTGATTTGGTTTGCTGCCAGGCCGCCACTCACCAGAGTGGATGTTTATACACTCCCCTACACCATGGGAGTGCCTCTGTCACTGCTGCTTTCCTGGTCACCTCCAATGGTCTGTCTGTTGATAGCTAGGGACGGGGAGTCAGCTGCCAGGAATGGGGGCCCCAGATGTTCTTCTAGTATCTAGGAGTGGACCCCAACACCTTCCCTAGGAGCGGGGCCCTCCTAGAACAGTCAGAGAGCACTCTGCTGGAGTGACAGCAAAGGGGACACACACACACACACACACACACACACACACACACACACACACACAGTCCTCTGATCAAGGGGGCGGGGAATGAGACCTCTCTCTTTCTGAATGGATCCCAGCCCACATGAAGAGAGGCCTTAGCCTGACCAAAGATTATAGAGCTGCAGTGACAAGCTCCCCCACCATCCCAGCAGAGGGCTTTTATGGGAGCAGCTCATCATCACCTCCCCAAACAATGGCAGAGCCACAATGTAACGGCAGGGCCTCACTGCCTTACCTCAGTCCTGGTGATGACTTCACACTGTTGCCCAGGCAAACAATTCCCTTTCAGGAGCAATTCAAGGCTTTGATGTATTTGTTTACAATTAATAAATTGGGCCTTTGAAACCTCTAGGCACATGCGTGTAACACACACCAAAAAAGGACTAAACCAACAAAGCCACTATAGAGGGCTAAGAGGAAAAAAAATTAAGTGAAAATGACCCAGTTATTCGAGAGATTGCATCTCTCTCCATACCTGATCTTGGGGGTTAAAATCTGTTGGGCTGCTCTTGTTGACAGTCCTTGGGGTGTCATTGTTCAAAACAAAAGGCAGGGCATTCTCAATGGAAAGCTCCTGCCTGTCAAGCACATTGCAGCCACAGTTTGGCAATCTTTAGAGTTCAATACAAGCCATATTTATAGGAATAAGCCATTGGTTATTAATAATACTACATAGCTCTTAGGCAGTGCTTTTCATCAATAGTTTTCAAAGCACTTTACAAAGGAGGCAAGTATCATTATCACCATTTTACAGATTGGGAAACTGAGGTAGAGAGCTAAACTGACTTGCCCAGTCACCCAGCAGACCATTTGCAGAGCCAAGAACAGTGAGGCCCAGTACAGTGCCCTATACTCTAGACCACACTACCAATCTTAGCCTTCAAAAGCAAGTATGGTTCATTAATCTACATAATATTGCCTGTGACAAAGACCATTTTATGTCATGTCAGTTTTAACTGATAAGGTGTACAGATGCCAAAGCAAAAGTCTCTGCCACAAAAAAAAAAAAATATAAATCAAGAACATCAGACAAGATGATCAAAATGGTCCCTTCTAGCCTTGTAATGGATGAATCATAATTCTGTCTTCCATTAATGGGTTTGGTGTTCAGCACCAAACAGATAATCAAGTGCTCAGATGGGTTTAAGAGTTTTAAAGCCAGACATCTGTAATAAAAGCGATCACAGTCAACAAACTATTAAGAAGAGCAGTAATGGGATTATCTGTCAACACAAACAAAAGGAAAAATACAAGCAAAACCATCAGCCCCTGAAATATAATTCTTGTATATTTAAAAAATCAGACTATGGCAAGGAGATTAAAGAGTCTCAGGATCAAATAAAAAGTTATTGATCGTCAAATTCTTGCTTTAAAACAAAATACATGTTTAAGATCACATCTGAAATGTACTCCAGTAGTAGACCAGAGCTGCTGAGAAATTGTACTTTCCCTCTTCACATCAGATGGCCCGGGGAGTGGGGAAGGAGGGAAGAGCATCAGAGGCATGGCTGGGGGGAAGTGACTGAAGGCTAAAGCTCACCTTACTCACTCTCACTACCATTACAACTATTTGTTTTCACTAAGCACATGCATGATATTTGCAGAACCCTCAACAACAGGATTACAGATGCCAACCCCTAACATTGCAAGACAGGTAAACTCCTGCCTGGGTCCAGCTCAGCATGACAATAAGGAATAGTTCAGACTACAGCTGAAGCCATGCTAACAGCAACAATATTTAAAACCAGTTATTGCCAACTTTTACAGTATGGGCAAGGCCAAAATTGGAATGCCCTTTCAGAGAATTTGAGATTTGGGATGCCAATACTTTTTGCAACATATGGGGTGTACTCAAAAGTACTGCAGTATGTAGAGAACTTCTACTGCATTAGAAGAAGGAATGTTAAAATAACGGGTGACTGATTTATCTTTCAATTATCTCGGCTGTTCCTAGGACCCATTTGAAAATAAAGTTCTATATCTTAAATGTAACAATATCAGTGAAAGTTTTATTGTGTCTTTACATTGAAAATGTCCAGCACTTACATTTTTACGGAGAAAGAGATCTGAAATGTTCACACAGATCCCATTTCCCCATTCCAAACACAACGCACCTGGGCGAATGGAGGGAAGGGAAAAGGAATGTATGGTTTTATACTGTTTCACAGCCACACTTGCCAGCACCTCCTTTACCTTTTTGTGTGTTCAATAAGGTTATCAAGACTGAATCCAGATGAATGACTTCAAGCATGATACAATAACATTGACTTCACTTCAGTTTCAATCTAATTGTTGGATTCATTTGAGTGCATGGAGAGAAAGGGGGACCCGGAAGGGTGGAGAAACCATTGCAACTCCCACTTAATTCAATGGGAACCATGCTTCAGGTCTGGTGTAATTGCAGCTCTGTGAACCCAAAGAGATGATTTTCATTGCTGCCCACATTAAACATCCATCCAACCATTGCTAAGAGTCCATAGCTGCATGTCCGATGTCTGTCTTTTAGGGTCTGAACCACTGCCTGCTAAAGTCTGTGAAAAACATTGCATCAGGCCCTCACTGTGCAAAGAACCTAAAGGATGCCTTCAAGACTGGTAGGGTAGCCATGTGAAGGCAGACCTCAGAGGAAGGCACATTTCAGCCTCTCAGATAAAGAAAGAATTTCAGAGAGCTACTTCCTCAAGAATAGTGGGAATTCAAGCACCACCTCCCCACATAAAACATCATTCAAACTGCAACACTCTCCACACTAAGGTTTTCTCCCTTTCAGGCAACTCTCCTAATCTGAGGCTCTAAACTCACCGGTTACAAACTCCCCTGAAGTCCACTGAAATTTCTCTCTCTCTCTGTACAGCACATACAATTATTAGCTCCCAAAGAAGAAGTATATAATAGAACAGACGGCTCCATATTCATTTTCTTATGCAACTGTGCCTTTCTGCACACGACTAAGGAGATTTTCTGCAAACAGTTTAGCTATCCACCTAATGCTTATTTAATGGAAGTGTTTTCAGAAAAACACTACAAGAATTTTCAAATAGAAACAATTAGCATGCACAGTAATTTGCATTTACTTTTCCCCCATAAAAGCTGTGTGCTCTCCTTTAACATTAACCCCTATGTGTTCATCAAAAACTTGCACAGGAGATTCAGCCACACAGCTCCCATTAGAGTTCACAGGAGCAGTTAAAGTCAATGATGAAAAGATTATACAGCAATACTTGAAATTTAGGGGTATCAGTCTTTGTTTTTAAATGCATATTATGTTAGCAAAATGAGCAGCTCCGTCATGCTACAAGAATTCTCACCCGCACTTTGAAATATTGTTTTCCAATTCATTCTCATAAGCATCCACATAGCTATGCAATAGAATAGGGTTCAACTTAACTAGAAAAATAATTTATTGATTCATTCCCCCTTCACTTAAAGTGCTTTGTATACATTAAAGGCTGAGGCCAAATGGCCAAAGATCCTTGGGATGCTGGTAAACAGCCTCCAATAGCCTGTATTTTTGATGGATACCCATTTCAAGGTCTGATACCTCATGAACTGTTATGCCTGGAAACTCATGCAGTATGCGATCGAAAAACTGGGAATTGTGACTTTCCATGTTGTAATACAATAACTTTGAGGGTCTGTTAAAAATCAAGCCACATATACCATAAATTGGATTATACTTTTGCATGTCCATGGAGTCCTGTGCTCATAAACTAGCATGTGACCCAGACCAATCTGCTCCTGAGGATGGGCAATATTCGCCAAGCTATGAACTACAGACAAAGGTGAGTGGTTGCAGGGTAAAGATGGACTCACAAAAGATTCCTGTGAAGCAGGATTGCACAGCGAAGATGCAGAAGGGAGCCCTGTCTCATTCAACACAGCAGTGCCCACTCGATAAGGCAAGGGTACACAAAAGTCCTTAGCAGTAGAGAGAGGAAATAGATTTTTGTGAAAACAGAGTTTAATACTGCAGCCTAGCAAACCATTTCACAGGACGGAATTTATATCCCAATTTTCTTTTTTTTAAGCCCTAAGAAATTCCATACACAAAGAAAATCTAATGTTTAAATAACATTAAGATCGTAAAGCACTCAGAATCTGAAGGTGTCAAAATTAAGGCCATCTGTGTAATCTTAATTCTGACCGCTCGTTTACATACATTACAATACAGTCTTTATGTGATCATATATTACCTTTTCTACAGGATCACTGCCTCCTTCAGCGTGCAGGTCGGATGGCGAGCATAGAGTGAAGCAGGGACACAACGGATGAGAAAGATTTACTCATCTGTGCCTTACTTGGTGCTTAATTCTATTTGCAATGATGATATGGCAAATTCTGAATTTACACAGGTGTTACAAAGACATTGTTTGGGTCCTCAGTGGACAGGATGGATGATGTGTTGTAAATTAGGCAGGGATCCAGGGGATCAATCTCATTCAGTTTGCAGTTTGGATAGTTTGCAATGAATGAGGCTGGAGTCCAGTACCCCTTGAACAGCAAGGATAGAAATAAATTTTAACACTCTCCAAATAGTCTGCTATCAGTCAGTCAAAAACTATATTGTAATGGGAAGCAAACTTAATGGGGTAAGCAACCTAAATGATCTTAACATGTTTTGTTGTTTTGGTCTGGTTTTTGAAAATGGAATGTATCATTCAAACTACAGAAAGCAACCAAATAATATTCTTTGGACAGAGTCACATTTCAACAACTTAAGAACAAAATACACAACATGCTGAACAATCTCAGCCCCATATAGCTATCTCCCAGGCAAGGCACACATATTCCTCTCCATCACCCCTACTTACTTGGGAAAGTCAACAGATTCCGGCCCAGGACAATGAGAAAAATGCAGAAGGCCCTCCACTGAACATCCAGCTTCCCATTCCCAGAACATCAAGTATGATGACTGAGAGCAAGAATAATCCATACAATTTCAAATGACACAACTGTGCATAAGGAGAGAGAGATATTTCATAAGTAGACAGGGCTCAAAAACCACAATAGGGACCTATGCACAAATGATTCCTACTCTTAGCAGGAGTGAGAACGCACGTTTAGAACTATTCTCAGATGGGATATCAGAGCACACCACTTAATGCCACTTTTGCAGCATATTTATATATATGCATGCATGCATGCATGCATGCAAGCATGGTCACATTTTGTACATTTTGGCCCGGTTTATTCTCAAAAAAATATATACACCGGACCCTCGCTAGAACGCGCATCTATATAGCACAAATTTGCGTATAACGCAGCCATGGATCCCAAATTTAATCACTTTAATTGCAATTCATTTTAACGTGGTCCCCGCGTTAATGCAGTACCATGCATGGATCCCAAATCCCACATTCTAGCGAGGGTCCAGTGTATATCTTTAAAAATGTTAAAACCTTGTGAGTCTGTATAGCCATTTGTGGTAGACAGAGATACCATATTTTGTCCACTACTTGATGTAGCTCCTCAATTGGTTCCTACGTAATAACTTTAATACTAGAAAGATTAGGATGGTCACTGTAATTCCATCCAGTACAGAGCAAAGATGCAGGATAATAACCTCTGAAAGATGCAAGCTATACCATTGCCCCATTTCTTCTTACCAGCTCAATTAAAGACATGCTCAACCTGCTGGCAAGCAAAATTCAGTGGTCTGTAGTACACTGAAATTTATTATAATCTGGTTTGGAACTACTTCCGGATCCTCAATATTCTATTTCTTTTTTAATGTAAATGTTTAAAATGCACCAAGGAACTGACGACAAGAACAATCACTGCCATTTTGGTTTAGGACATGGGCCATAAGCTCTTCAAACTGTTTTGCAAGAAGAACCACCAGCATCTACAATACACTGTGGTACATGTGTCTTCCTGCTAACAGTTTCAATGAAGTTTATGCCCAGACAGTGAAACAAACAGGAAAAGGTAGGCATGTAGCCTTTTGTTGAATTAGAAAAACTGCAGGACACAATGTATGCCACAGAGTGAAATTCAGAAGACTAACATTTTTCAAACTTCAGATGATTTAACAAAAAATTTAAAATAAAAACAACATCCTTTTAAGGAACAGGTTTCCTCCATATGACTGTTCCCTTTTAATTTATCTGATTATATTTGTGTGTTTTTTTCTTCATGGTGCAACACTAATGGCTCCTCTTGATTAATTAAGAGCCAACAAGGTGCTCCATACTGTACAAAACACAGAGGAATCCCACAAAAAAGAAAATATAATTAATCTTTTGCTTGTTCCCTTAGGCCCTGGTTCAGCACAGCACTTAAACACATGCCTAAGGGCCTTACTCACTAATTTACAAAATACACACATTCCGAATGTGTCTTCCAGTAATGAGAATGCAAAAGAAAAGTTCTACTGTAATTAATGAAAAGCTCTTACACACATAGCACTTCTCAAAGCACTTCCCAAATGTTAATTTATCCTCACAATACTCCTTTGAGATTGGTAAGGATTATTAGCCCCATTTTACAGAAGGGAAACTAAGAGTTAAGGGCTCAGTGCTGAACTATATCCTCTTCCTGTATCTTAACCAACTAACACAAGTTTGGCAACTGCAACTACCAAATGCATGCCAAACACGGGTATTTCTGAAGCAAAGGCATCTGGTGGTCAATTTCTCTATTTAACATGCCTTCCTCCTCCCTCCTGACTTTACTGCCAGCCGCAGTACAGTGCAGAAATAGCTTTGAATACTGCCTGGAATACTGCTTTTTTCTTTTAAATCCATCTGATTGTGAATTATTAGAACAACTGAATAAAGATCCCATTCCTGTTCTGTTCAGTGCTTTATTTCTGGTCAAGACAGGGACGATTTCAGAGCCTATATACTTATAAGTTTCAGTTTTCAATTTGTAAAGCTGTCTACCTGTCATGGAGCAGCCTGCCTCATCCTGCATGCTAGACACTTGTGATTAATTAACTTTGTGAATCATGAGTTCAAAGCTAGTTTCTTTCTTCATCTCCACCTATAAAGGACTTTGTCAGGTGACTGAAAACCTAAGGAGGTTAATTTTTTTGTTGTTGATGCAGTGGGGTTGGCGGTCTTGCTTTCAAGATCTGAACATGGGAAACAATAAATGGATAAATACCTGCTTTAATTTCAAATGTACTGATTGGAGGACAACAATGTTGCATTTTTTAAAAGGTCACTGGCTGTGCAATCAGACATTTTGCATGGGAGAAAGTGATTCCTGTGACATGGTAAACAGTGGAAGAAGTGACTAGAATGTACAACAATATATGTAGTAAAATTCCAGTACCAAATGTAAAAAGGTAAAATCAGCACACCCTTTAAGTTACAAGTTTTGGTTTGTATCTGAAGCAACTTTTTACGTGATTACAGATTAATAACTAATACATATCTAAAAATGCACCTTTTTCAAAAAACCACCCCTGGCAGATTCAAGTTGTCACATACTGTATCAGTGACAACACAGAATAAAGGCTAAAGCAAAAATATATACTAAAATTGTCACTGTTGTTGATTGGTTGAAGTCAATTACTATAGTAAAGCTGTCATGCTGTGAAAATGATATTTTGTCTGTAAGCAATATAGAACTATCAAACGTACGTAGTGCAAAAGTAGAATATTTAAGGTCTCCCGGTGCACTGCTCTGCTTAGCCAGAAACGCAGGAAGAAATCAGCATTTATGCTTGTATGGGAGGTTCAAATATTATTTCCCTCCCATCCCCACCAAGACACATATAGAAAACAACTGTTAACCATGAGATAGTGTTTACAGTGCAGAGATAGAAGAGAGACAACAAAACATTTAAGCAAAAGCACGAACTGCTACCCCATTATAAAATCTATTAAAATGCCACCTCTAGACTGTCACCACAAAACAAAAGGCACATGTGGGTTCTTCTTTTTCCCGGAAGTTGGAAAAATTATCTGACCAAGAATAAAGTTCAAATGGACACCCTCAGGAATGAGTAGCCTCCAAAACAGGAGAGAAGATTGGGGGGGGAGAGGAAGCAGAAAGATATCTTTCCCTTCACTATTCTAAGGTGTAACAACTTCTCCATCATGACAGATTTTTTTTAAGCTATAACACATTCATAACACTAATTGATTTTCATAGGGAAGAGAGCAGATGAGGTCTCTTTGGGAACTGCCTGCTACATTTCAGCTTGAAAGGAGATTGCTGCTAGTGTGCCTCAGCTCCTTCATAAAAAATTTAATTAACAATATCTCCAAGAACGAAACCACAGTTAAGTCTCCAGCTATCATGTGACTCCCAGCACTCTGATGCAGTGTGACAAATTAAGCAAATGATACCTGTCACATGTTGGATAGCCTGTGTATTATTGTCTGGTTAGATTCTTTGGGGAGAGGGCTGGAATGTAATGAGAATTGCACACACGCGCACACACACACACACACACACACACACACACGGATCAAGAGATGTCTGCATCATAGCCTGGTAGTGACAAGTTGTTTTCCTATGTGCCACGTCTAATGGTTACACATTTTTATCTGTGATCAGATGGCTCTGCCAGAAAGCAAATACTTAACAACCCATGATTCCAGTTGATCTTCATAAAAATTATATTTTAGAAACAGCAGAAATTGCAAATATGAGCCCTTTGCTTTTGAATATACAGGGATGGCTATGTAAATGGGAACTCGTGTGTCCCTCAGGAAAGGCGCTGCACCATCATGACTAAATGATGCCAGAAATAGAGAGCCACAATGTGCAGCTCTGGAAGTTCCATCTGGCATAGCAATGGAGGAGAGAAGACAGGAGTGTGGATTGTTCTGTTCTTTCCACCACCATACCCTCCCCCCGCTTAACCTTTTGAAACTTCCATTCTAAAGGGATTTGTTTCATCAGCAAAAAAAGAAAACCCTGAGAAAGGAACCTGAAAATATCAATGCAACAGCAAAAGATTCAATACTATAAACAGATTGTTAAAATCACTTCTAATGTCTAGGTACAAGATCCATGTTTGCACTGAGATGGTATCCAGAGGCTTACATCAATATCTTTTAAAATTCTCTAAACTGCATAGTAATTAGTGCTGATTTACAAGATATTCCAAGACGGCCACTGGATATCGTCAGTGCTGTATTTTTAGCCCTTATTTTGTTACAATTTAAAAACTCGTACCGTTGCACATAGGATACCAGTAGGCTTGATTTATTATCTATAATGTCAAAATTGAAAAGGTTAATCACCATTATTAGTCAGTGAAAATTAGGAGAGTCAGAGATTATCACTTGAATACCGAAGATGACACAGGGATCAGAATCTAAAAAGAAAAATTAAACACAATTGGGCACCATTCACATTCACCAGATGGCAGTATGTATTCCATCCAAGCATTATGTCCTGAAACAGTGTTCCTCACATTTGTAATTGAATACAGTCTTGCAACCCAATCAGCATTCTGTAGAAAGATTAGAGAATGTCAACTGTCTCCATGAAGTGAAGACTATACTGAAAAGCACAATACATATTTATTTTTAAAAGGTAGTATCCCTGGTCTGCCCTGAACCAATGCCACGGCACGATGCTAAGGGGTCCTATGCTAATTGTGCCATCTTTTAGATGAAACATGAAACACACATCCAGACAACCTGCACTCATTAAACATCCCATGCAACTTTAATTATGTATATGGGTGTAAATCGTCAATTCATAACTGAGCAGTTACATTCCTCATAACTAAAGGTATGTCTACACTTATGGCAGCATGTAAAGTACAGATACTTCACACTCAGCTAGCATGGATATAAATAGCAGTGTAGATGGTGAGGCCTGGCTTAGGCAAGTAGATTGCAGACTAGGGTTGCCAGCTTTCTATTTGCAGAAACATCCTTGCCCAGCCCCTTTTCCAAGACTTTGCTCCCTGCTCACTCCACCCCCTCCCTCCGTCACTTGCTGTCCGCCACCCTCGCTCATTTTCACCAGACTGGAGCCAGGGGTTGGGTTGGGGAGGCGGGGGAGTGGCGGTGAAGGCTCCTGCTGTGGGTATGGGTTCTGGGGTGGGGCCAGAGATGATGGGTATGGGGTGCAGGAGAGGGCTCTGGGCTGGAGCAGGAGGTTTGGGTGTGGGAGGGGGCTCTGGGCTGAGGCAGGGGTTGGGACTCCAGGGTGGGGCCAGAAATGAGGGGTTCAGGGTGCAGGAGGGGGATCCAGGATGGGGTGGGGATTGGGCCTCTGGGGTGGGGCCAGAGATGAGGGCTTGGGGTGCAGGAGGGGGTGCGGCCTCAGGGAGGCACTTACCTCAGGCAGCTCTCAGAAACCTGCTGGCGTCTCCCTCTGGCTCTAAGCAGAGGCACAACCACATGACTCTCTGCGCTGCCTGTGCCTGCAGGCACCGCCCCCTCAGCTCCCATTGGCTGCGCTTCCTGGCCAATGGGAGCAGCTGAGCTGGCGCTGGGGGCAGCGCGCAGAGCCCCCATGGCTGTCCCTCCACCTACGGGCCAGATGGAGATGCTGGCAGCTTCCGCGGAGCCGGGTAGGGATCCTGCCTGCGCCGCTGACCACACTTTTAACGGCCTGGTCAGCAGTGCTGACTGGAGCTGCTAGGGTCTCTTTTCGACCGGGCATTCTGGGTGAAAACCGGACACCTGGCTACCCTAGTACAGACACATCAGAACCACAGGGTATTGTCTACATGACATTCTACATGCCCAAGCAGTGCCTTCCATGTCTACACTAATATTTTTAGCCATGTAATGTCCTGCTGCTGGAGCCTTTCCACACCCCAGTGTAATCCATTGCTAGACTGGAGGCAATGGGGAAAGACTCCAGCAACTCCTCACTGCCAGAGCCTTTCCTTGCTGCCTTCCCCTTGCCAGAACCTTTCACTGCCAAGTGTAGCTATACACTATAGTATGGATGCAGCCTGCCTTTCCCTGTTGCATGTAGCTACATGTACCCTACGTGCAGGCCCGTCCCTAGGGGTATGCGGGACCTGGGGCAGAAGTGATGTCACTTCTGGGACCGACCACACCGAGTAGGTAGGGGAGGCTGGGGGAGGCGGTGCCTTCCCAAACAGCCAAGCATGGCCCTGCCCACACTCCGCCCCCCTGGGACCCTGCTGGGACCACACCGCCTGCCTTCCCAGGACTAGGGAGACCGCAGTGGTGTCGCCGAATGCTCCCCCTCCTGGCACGCTCTCCCTTGCATGGAAGGGGCAGGACTAGGGGTAGCCTCCCGCAGCCAGCAGGTGAACCGCCCATGCAGTGCCGGCATGCAGGGCCCCCCCAGAGCAGTTGCCCCGATTCACCATCTCCTAGGGAAGACTATGCCTACATGCCATTGCAAGAGTAGACAAGGCCTCAGTGCACCCTACAGTTTCCATTGGATACCGTATTCTTCACTTTGTGTCCTGAATTGTTGAGCTGAATTACTATGCACGGTTAAACAGCTGATTTGATTCACCTCAGAGGTGGCTGCATTTCAGTCGTAGATTGATTCCTAGGTATTGTCTGCTTCTCAGTTTAAGTTTGAAAGATTTTTTTGGGCAGAGAAAACATTACAAGTATATCACCTTCTGCTATCATTTTTGACACCCTAGAGTTTGTATAGTAGCACTCTATTTTTTTTAGATAGCAGTTCTCATAGGATCTAAGAATTGTTATACTTTTAGTTAAGGTACCCATTGTAACTTTACTCAAAAAACTCCTGAAAACTAGAATGCCGGCAAATAGTAGTTAGTTCCAGTTCCTGGATGTCTTACTGCATCATTGACCATTTTGTAGTTACAGAAAAGGGGCCAAATTCACTGCTGGCAGATGCAGACACAATTCCATTACAGACAAAAGCATTGTGCCTACTTACTTACACCAGTGGCAGATTTGTATTAATCACCAGTGCTTCAGATGTGAAAATCCTAGACAGGGAAAATCCTAGATAGGGAAAAGGTTTCAAAATTGCAGAGAGAGGAAACTAGTATTTTGGAACAGCAAATGATAATACAAATCAAAAAAAAGGATACAAAAAGGGGAGGCACATTTTATCCATAGGAAGTTAATAAATCAACATTCAGAATCAGATAGCTGAATTTTTTTTTAAAGAGGGGACAGAATTTAAAATAAATCACTGTGTGCTATGTCTAATTTATAACAAATGTTAATGGGCATCCCTATTATAAGTCTGTCATAGCATTTCTCTATAAAACCGTATTTTCACAGGGGTTATAAATCTGCTGTGAACATTTGCTTGGGACTGAAATGTGGCATAGAAATTAAAAGCCCTGGACTATACATTGTCATTACAAAAAATTTCTAAGCACAAATTAAATTGTTTTTACATTAAGCAACTGCAAAAAAAAATCCAGACTATAGCTCCAAGCAGGTTTTTGTGTGTTTATAACCCCTAAATGTGTCTTTGTCTTGCAGTAGTTAGTCAAGAATATGGTATAGGTCAGTGGTTCCCAAAGTTGTTCCGCCGCTTGTGCAAGGAAAGTCCCTGGTGGGCGGCCAGTATGTCCCTCGGCCCGCGCCACTTCCAGCAGATCCCATTAGCCTGGAGCAGCAAACCGCGGCCACTGGGAGCTGCGATTGACTGAACCTGCGGATGCGGCAGGTAAACAAACCAGCCTGGCCCACCAGGGGCTTTCCCGCACAAGTGGCAGAACAAGTTTGGGAAACACTGGTGTAGGTCCTTTGAGTGTATGTTTGTTAGTTTAGGGGATATTGGGTGTGGAAAGAGCTTGAATGAGAGAGAAAATTGTAAAACAAAATCATAATGAATGTGATCAATTTTTAAGTAAAGGAATATTTGAAAAATCATTTGTTGGGTAGATTATATACTTTTATTGTGCCCATAACATATAGTTTAGTTTTACCATTTTTCATTTTATTAAGAATGTGATCTACACATTATTCTGAATTGGTCTCCTTTTCACAGAAGGTAGAGTTGGAAAGTAGCACCCTGCCCAGGACTACTTTTTTAATCCCGCTCCTGTCCCGCCCTGCAATATCCACTCCTACACACTCCCACGTTGTTTCTTGATTTTTATCCTGCTCCCACCAGCAAAAGCCTTAGATCCCATATGAGAGAGATTCTCCCATGCTACCAAAAAAACCCCCAAAAAGTCGTATAATATATTATATAAACAGAATTCAGACACCATTTTTATCACTAAGAGAATAAAACAAATCTTGCTTAAACCATGTAAAAATACTTTAATTCCTGTTATAATAGATATCAAATATCTTTCTATCCCTCACTTAAATTTAAGTATTAAAACCTTTATTTAAAAGAAAAGAAAAACTTGATTTACATTGCTGAAATTCTATTTATGAAACTCAGAGAGATTTAGTGTTTTCCCACAAATTACCAGAGTCTGGCTGGGTTTTTTTGCCCACCCAATCCCACCTGCAATAAAATACATTTTACCCACTCTGCTATTATGGCAGTGGATCCTGTGGGACCTGCAGATCCCAGTCCCACTGCAGGGCTCTATTGGAAAGCCCTTTTTGTTTTTAGATGAGTCATTAATATTTGAGACCAGGCATGCATGTACAGCTAATAATTTTGTTCCCTCTTTCTAGCTTTTAAGTAACTATAAACCAATCTCATGCTAAGGAATACATACAAATAAAGGTAACACCCAAGATCAGCATAACAGCTCCAAAAACACAAAAATCAGACATGTGTTAACAGGTCTCACTTTGGAAAAGCATTGTAAAGACACCTGATAGCCAGCAAGGCTCTTATCTTCAAAAGCTCACTTTTATATATTCCTGTCAAGGGGCCAGGTGACCCTCAATGCATGCTGAAGGTCAGCTTGGCATGCACACAATCCAGTATATGAAGCTTTGGCTCCTCTATCAACCATTTAAAAATGTGTGTAAAAGCTCTAAAAGATGAAACGATATGGCTCCCAAAGAGCCCAAGAAAACAATACACATTTTTAAAGTTCTCTCTTTCTGTATCTCTATCGCTCTCTCTCAAAAAAAAATGCTAATCGGGGGGGGAAGAGAGTAGAACCATATGCGTTCAAGTAATCTTAAAAGATGGAAACTCAGCAATACAACAGTTAATCTCTGAACGTAACTCACCCTGTTATGCTGAGATTTTGCTGGGATCTCACTGAAGAGCGGGTAATTCTTACATACCATATGTTCTGTAATTGCTCATCACAACACAGAGAGGGTGAGCAGAGGATGGAATTCCATCTTCATTGCTCAACTTCCTTCCGTGTCTGTATAGACAGAGTCTGAATTTTAAAAGAAAGTAGCGTCAAGTGGACCGAGCAGGTGTCTGGCTGTTGAGACTCCTGAATTTTACTCCTAGATCTGTCCATTAACTCTTTTAGTCACTTTAATGAAGTCTCCTGGCCTCCTAAGTCTCAATTTCTCTATCTCACAGTGGTGTCATGAAGTAGCAGCAGTGTCTTTTAAGAGTTTTAAGATCCAGGAATGAGAGGTGTTACGTAAGGGCTTGATTCTCCTCCCATTACAGTAGTCAAAATAAAAGCTCCCATCAAATTCAATGGGAAGAAGATTGGACTATAAGGCCTCATGTTCACCGAGAAAAGTGTTTTCACCAAGTTACCTAGCATGTGGTATCTAACAGGAGGTAAAATTCTCGTAAAGACAAGGCAGTCTGTAGTTTTAACACATTAGTAGGTTGAGGTAATCCCAAAACTCCCCCCGCCTTAGTGTTTACCTCTACCTGCTAACATGTGTGATAACTACAAATTGCCTTACCTTCCGCAGGATTTTTCCACACAACTACTAACTCTAGTGAACATATAGTGAGAAAACACCTTTTTTTCTTCTCTGTGGACACACCTTTAGTGAACATTGTTATTGTTACTGTAAAAAGAAAAGGAGTACTTGTGACACCTTAGAGACTAACAAATTTATTTGAGCATAAGCTTTCGTGAGCTACAGCTCACTTCATCGAATTCGATGCCACAAGTACTCCTTTTCTTTTTTGCAAATACAGGCTAACACAGCTGCTACTCTGAAACCTGTCATTGTTACTGTAATTGGTGATTTAACACACGCTTACTGGTTGAGATCATTATACGCATCAGTCAAATGTGACTGGCAATATCCAATAGCCATTTTAAATTTGCAGCCAAAACCTCTTGGTAGAATGCTATAATTTATTTCTTGGCTGCTGTTTTTATTCAAAGTAGAATTCATTCAACATTAAATAAGGCCAATAAACAACAATGAAACAAAAAAGCTCACTACTAGTAAGATTATTGGACTAATAAAGCAATAAAAATATACCGAAATAGCAGAAAGAAAAAAAGCACAGTTTAAAATCAATACACACCAATAAATACCCATGTCCCATTTTACTGTACGTTACTGAGCACCTGAACATTTGAAAGTTTAACATTCTGAGGATTTTTACTACAGAAATTCACTGTTGACTTAAAATACAATAAAGCTCATATACATTTTTAATAGTTGTATTGCATTCATCATGATAACATCTGGGTAAAAAGAAAAGGAGTATTTGTGGCACCTTAGAGACGAACAAATTTATTTGAGCATAAGCTTTCGTGAGCTACAGCTCACTTCATCAGATCATCTGGGTAGGTTTTCAAAATAAAAGGCACATCCCCAACTTGAAATCTAGTCAGTTTAAAAAAGGAGTTTCAGACAGTACATCTGCCCCTAACTCACAGTGAGCTGTAGCTCACGAAAGCTTATGCTCTAATAAATTTGTTAGTCTCTAAGGTGCCACGGGTACTCCTTTTCTTTTTGAGAATTTATATGGTTTTACAAATCACATTTTCCCCAATTTAAAAGTGTTTTTTCTCTACTGTTATGTGAAAAACCTACACAAAACAGGACAAACTGACCATACATAGGAAACATGGAAATTAACTGTACAGGTATTTTTAAATGCACAAAAATATCCTGAAAAGATGGAGATTTTTTCCTCCATTTTAGATGTTACATATTAACACTGGTACAGGTAAGTAAAAGTAATTCACATAGAAGTGCAATTTTGAAGATGATAATACCTTTAAAAACAGTATTTGTTGCTAACAACTGAACATAAAATATTTTCCATCCACTACCACACCCTTGCCTCAGTCTACAATAAATACCCACTCAGATTAGTACAAAATAGATTGAAGTGGAGGGCATAGCACTGTATCCTAAAGGCCACCAGAACTGTGGCTGCATGCAGCTCTTTTGCAGACCACAGGACTGATTCTTTCATTCTAACAGGAAATACCACCATTTTTGCTTGGCATGCAGAGAAGAGGCTAGAGGAGAAAAGTGTGTCAAATGGAGCTATCATTGCAACAGAAATGAGACAGTATGTTACCATCATGTTGCATTACTTCAGGGTGGGTAGGTATGAGTGTGAAAAAGCTAAGGTAACTACATTCCAGCTCCACAAATAATCGCAACTCCCTCATAACCCCAGATGGATGTCTCTGCTAAAATTATCATTAGAGAATTAGTTAACAAAATTGACTTTTAAGACCAAATATTTAAAAAGAAGCTTAAGCATGTATGTATTGCACAACTGTGCACCACATTTCCTCTCAGTTACCATTCACGCATACTGAAATCAGGTGACTGTGAAAACAAATGGCCACTTCAATGTCAAAACATCCATTTAAGAGAGCTGCTAAATTATTGTTAAACCATTGTAACTGGGCATGCAAAAATAGGCAAGTTTCACAAGCAAAACAGAAAATGCATATTGCAAGTGTCTTCTCTTCTCCTGTTTAAAAGTTTGGACCATAATCTGTCATAACTAGGTTTCAGAGTTAACACACAATTGACAAGAACCTCTCAAAGCTACTGTCACAATCTTTCTGCAGCTTCAGTCAACACTGCAAAATGGATTTACAATTTATTTCACGTTTTGAAGGTCATATTCGCAGCCATAAGGGCTATAAATTTAATTCTATTTCAAAATAAATACTAAATCCTGAAGAAACTGACAGGGTCACTAGAAAATTGCTTATATAGAGAACCACAAAATAGCTGCTTCAAATAACCCTTGGTCATTGCAATGAATCAATATATGATGATAGAATGTCCTGCTGATGCAATGCCATGATACAAACATCACAACTCCTAGCAGCAATGCTGCAGGACAAAGTGGCTTCTCAGCTCCGTATAGCCAAATATCATCGCTATAATCATTCTGCTTACACACATGAAAAATGGCAAGGCAAAGTTTAGACACATAAAAGTTTGTAAATTGGGACATTATGAAGCAAACCAGTTGTTATTTGCTAAAATGTGTTAATCCCTGCAGGAATTTTGCCAGCGTAGCCTGAAAATTTCCAATCTTCAAGTCTAACCGCAGTCTTCAGCAGTTTCAGTGTTTCATAAAGACAAAAGATAGTGGACACGAAGGACTGGAACACAGAATGTTACAAAGAGAAGATAATACATGCACACAGCATGCACGCCACACTCCAACACTGTTTATCAGATTGTAGCAGCATTGCGGCATACAGTAGAGTAGATGTGCTGCTGTTCTGTTCACATTTTAATGTGCCATCTTGCAGTAAATGCCTGCACAACAGAGTGAATGCAATCTCTATATATACCCTGCGTAGGCGTCTGGGGTTATTTCTGACTGTCATTATACTTCATTGCCAATTTAAAATGTAAAAAAATAAATAAATAATTCTCAAAATGATTTAATTCCGATTTTATAATTATTTCCAGAACCTTTTCATTATGCAATTTCAACTGTTCATTGAAAGCTTTTCCTTTTACGAAGTTTTCCTTGAAGCAAGTCAAGCAAACCAGACACAGCTAAACCTTCTCCCTCCCCTGCTTTGTTATAAACACAGACATAAATAACATTCAGAACATTTAGCCCCAAGAACAGTTTAATAATAATGCTGCAGCTCACTTTATATGGAGGAAGCTAAAAAAGAAACTAAAAGGCTTAAGAGGTACAAATATTGTGCTTCAATTGCAATAAATAAATCATGCTGAACTGGAGAAATGTAATGATAGCAACAATCTGAATGATGTGGGTTCTGGTAACCCTCAAGCTAGAGCCGATTAGGTTTTGTTACATAGGTCCTTTGTGTATTTTTGTGCTGCTATACCAGTTAAATTGACCTCTGCAGGCATATGTGTTGCTTGTATTGTTTAATGGCTTCACATTTTAGCTTAACTTAAGCCACACACACACAAAAACAACAACAAATCAAAGTCTTTGTATTTACTAAGACTATCTGTGACAAAGGAAAGGTAGCTGAACATAAACACTGTGAACTGAAATCCAGGGAACTCTGAGCAATTGGTGCATAGGCAGAAGAACACTTTGGCTGCTAAATGGGAGGCCTGGGCCCAAGAATGGAGTTAGATTTGTTGGCAGTTGTTTGCATTGGGCAGAAGTGTTATTCGGTAGCCAACAGAGTTGCCATACTGCATCTAACCATTAGTCCCACTGATGCAGTATCCCACACCTCTCAGAGCAACCAATAAGGGATGTTTCAGCAGAAGACGGAAAGCCCCTAGAATGCAACTAGGAAATTGTGCAATGCTGTAAATTGGGGGAAATTCCTTCCTGACCTCTTGTGGTGATCAGCTAACACCCCAAAGCTTAGAGACATAATTATCCATATAGAGCTGGCGTTACTACAAATATGACTGGTTGCAGAAGTATCCAGCCACAGTATTTGACTCATTGACCTCTCTGTGGCAGTGAATTCCAGAGTCTGACCATGCACTGTGGCTTTCCTGTATTTTTATCTATTTAAACCTGCCATTAATGTAGCCAATGGACACTTTGTTTTTGTACTAGAGGACAACATGAAAAGGGGCCTGAGCAGTTTTCACTATGCCCTTCATCCTCAGAGAGACACCAACCATACAATATGTACCAGGCTCATAAAGAATAGCACTACCACATCAAACTGGCCATTTACTCCCTTCCTTGTTTGGAGGGAAGATGTTGTGAGAGACGACAGTGGTGCAGAAGAGAAGATTTGGAAAGCCAAGTGGAAAAAAATCTGGTACAAAATTTGTTCATGCCGAAACACCTTTATTTGCTCAATTAGAATGTCTTGACCTTAGGGAAACCTCATTAAGTAGCTGAAGGGAAGTTTCAGCCAAGTTCTAACTATGTATTTTTCTCTGGAGTTTCTAGGAAGCAGAATAAGTAAACTTGGCTACAGGCCATAAAATATAATTACTTATGTGAAATTGTTTAAGTATGTAACTACAATTACTAATAGAAGAGCCTAGCGCCACAAATACGAAGGGATTCTGTGGACTACCAGCCTAGATGCAGACAGAAAGCTGAAGATAATTCCTGAAGGAATAAGCATCTCTTTAAGGAAAAACTTCAGAAAAGAATTTCTAATTAATTGGGATATAATATTAAAGTGCAATCAGGCTCTGATAAGGAAGGTGGGCAGCAAGGGTACATTTTGGAACATGTGGCAGCTCATCATAAAGACTCAGTTTTTGGAATCATGCAGAATAAAGGGAAGAACAATCTATTTCCACAATAACAGCCAATCTCCTTCTTTCAGAATGCTCAATGGTCAGTGGCAAACTAGTTTTCACTGGAGACATACAAAAGCCTGGAGCTGAAACCATAGAGAAACTTCAGAGACACTGCAGAGCAATAACAAACCTTCAAGATGTTAAAATAAAAGAATGGTGTATTAAGTGATGTGGTAAATGCAATTTGTCATTTAGCGCTGTGAATCTATGGATTTTAATGACAGGGTCTCATTTACATTTAACAATCAGTGTACTAGAACATTTCTTGGAAACTGTGGATATTTTCCTGTCTCAGTAGGAATATACAGAAATTTCTTCTCAACTAACGAATGAAAGAATTCTGCCCTGAAATCTTAGTCCTGTAGGTTCTCTCTAGAGCCGTATAAAGAATATCAACGTACTGAACTACTGTCCAGACAAGTCAGCTTCTCCACAAATCAGAGATGTTTTGGACAATTATGTATTAGCAATATTTTTCCTCCTAAATCATCCCTTAAACCAACCAACATTTTATGGCTTAATGACCATTTATACTATATATATGCTTTAAAAACATTAAAATAAGAATATCTTGTTTTTAATATGACATTTAAGGTGGGGTTTTCCAAAACCACTTGAAGTGACTTAGGAGCACAGGTCCCATTGATCTTTTCTGGGACCTGTGCTCCTAAAACACTTAGGGGCTTTTTAAAATCCCCCCTTAATCTCAAAGCATTATGCATATTCAACAGATCATACATGCACACAGAAATCGCTTCACCAGACTTTGCAGTGCAACCACCTCAGGGTAAAGGGCAGCAAATGTTTCACATTATACAGCAGCACTGTGCAGTTTTAGGTCAAAAAATTAAGAATTCCAAATCCAGCTGAAACTATAAAGGAAAATTTAGGGAGGCAGAACGTAATGACCCAAGTCAAATCTGAAATGACCCTAGGCTGCATCAACACTGGCAAAAGTGGAACCCCTAATTCTCTACCAACACTGCTCTACAAAGGTTGCAACAATGCAGGCTGTAGGATAGACAGACCTTAGGTGGGTTCAGGCATTTTGACATAATGTAGCGCTTGGTTCCAGACAATGCTCTAGCTTCTAAAGTTGCTACCACCAGAGATGATGTGTCCTAGTCTTGCCAGTACACACAACCTTACCCTTGCCAACAGTGACCACATCATTAGATGACACGGGCAAAATTGCTGACATCCACTACAATAGCCACTGCATCATTATCACAGTCAGTGAAGCTGAACTGGACATAAATGCAATGGTGGAAAATTTTAAGACAGTTGCTGGTGTAGATACAGCTATAAGTGTTAGTGTAGACTGGACAAACCTTTTTTGCAATAGCCTTTCAGCCAACACTGGTTCAGGATTTCTCAAGCAGCATGGAGATGGTTTTGTCTGGTCTACACCACTTTCATTTCTGGTTCAAGAATGAACAACTGCTGAACACCATCCTCAGTAATGGATCCGTTTTTAACCAGACTGTCAAAGTAGCAGCTGTGTTAGTCTGTATTCGCAAAAAAGAAAAGGAGTACTTGTGGCACCTTAGAGACTAACAAATTTATTTGAGCATAAGCTTTCGTGAGCTACAGCTCACTTCATTGGATGCATCTGGGTACAACTGGGCTGTAGAGAGATTAGTCTAAGCATATGATTGGGAACTAGGAATTCCTGAGCTTTTCTTCAGACTCATCCTAACTCTCTCTGTGACCACACATGGCCTGATGTCAGTAGGAGATGTGTATACTCAGCACTTTTGAAAAATCAGGCCATTAACTTCCCTACCTCAGTTTTCCCCATCCATAACATGGGAATAAAATACCCATTTGTGGAGATTTGTTAATATCAAAAAAGTGCTATAAGAACTGTTGCTTTTATTATAGCAAATTCAGCTAAAATTGAAAACAAGGCAAAATAGGCACCAAGACCTTTTAAACACTTACATGCAATTGCATAGACATTTGCTGTTTCTCTCTTATGATTCTAAAAGTCACAAAAAAGGATTTTTTTATGAAGGGTAGTAAATGGAATTTGTTCATAGCTGGTTTGAAAGATGGATTATTCTTTGTTAGTTATACAAAACCCAAAAGCGTGTGAGGCTCCTTGTAGATGAGATGAAGAAAAGCTCATGCCCCAAATAGCTCACTATCAGTTTACAATCAGGTTTTTAAACAGACCTACTTTTTGATTCCTTCCTCCTCCTCCATGTAAAACTGTAAAATTATCACTTTTGAATTACGCTGACTTTCTGATTTTTTGTACATTTCTGTGCATTTATGGCTTGGTCCTACTCAAATGTAAAGCAATGGCTAAACTCCCATTGACTTTAATAGTGTAGGATCACAACAAGGAAGCTTGCCCTTTGCCTGCCTGCTGTTTTGTTCCTAGTGCAGGTGCAGAGACTACTAGGCACACAATGCCAGAGCAACAAACACTACAGACAAGCAATGAGCAAGTTTCCCTGTCATGATACTGTGCCAATGTGCTCATCTGTTCTTGAGCTTGGACATCCCTGCTCTTCCAGTAACGGAACATATAACCAGACCGTACTTGCTTTTACCAAATTAGGTAGTGAGCTTTTGATACAGACACCCAAAACTGCTAGCTTCACTTCCACTGAAGAGCAGTATTGGCAGCCTAGAGACAAAAAGCTTATGCACTAAACCATTCTGATGCCTGACTACCCTGTCAAATCATTTCTAACTCTTAATTAAAATAACTATTATTGATAGTGTAAAATGAACGTAGATTCTAGTCTCGTTTGATAAAAGTCCTGTTCTCAGACACATTTATGATCCATTCAAAGATTCCCTCAAGAGAACGCATCTGAGCTAGAAAGACTCAGGACCTCTACCGTTCTCACTGAAAACATGCTGGTCAATCCATTTAATCCTTAAATAGGTTATTTTTTAATGTAAGTCACAAATAATCATTTTAGGAGAAACATGTAATATCAGATGTCACACCACTAAGAGTTAGTTTATATACAAAAGTTATACCACCTTAACTATACCAGTACAACCTCTCTAGTAAAGATTCAGTTATACTGCTTTGATGGTTATTATACAAGTATAGCTTATTCCTGTACAGAAAGGGGAATAAACTGTACCAGAGTAAAGCACTTTTAATACTTACTGCTTTAACTGGGTCCACACTAGAGTTTTTACCAGTGTAACTATTTAGATTTAAAAAAAAAAAAAAATCACATCCCTAACAATTATACCGGTGTGGAGACCAGGCCTAAACATTTGCAGTAGAGAAGAGCAGAACCTGCTTTGAGCCAAATAAAAGTATGGACAAGCCTCATGAAAGGCTTGTCTACATGGCCCACATTTTGGACTACACGGGTGTGAACTGCAGCCCCCACTATCACACTGCGCTGTAAGGCTCTCTCGTGGACGCTGCTGGTGTTGTGTCAAAGAGAGGACTAAGTTAACGTGAAGTAGGTACCTTTTCATTTGTGCCAGCAGCATCCCAATGGTGGTGTTACAGTGCAGAATGCTAGTGTGTGCTGCAATTCACACCCCATTCACTTCCGAACCGCAGGGCTGAGTAGACCTCATTCTCACTTTGCTCATCTACAAAACCTCTTATTTTTATCCAAATAAATCAACCAGCAGTCTCACTCTACTTCTCAGAGTGCTACAGTGGAGGCTGCTAACAGACTGGGAAATGAAAGTGCTCAGCACTTTACAAAATTAGGCCCTTACTAAGCCTTTGCTGCTTCCACTAAATATACTGCAGTATATATTCTTGAGTAGCGTGTGGTACAAACCCCACATAAGGGCTAGTCTACACACACTTCGCTTAAGTAGATTCCTTATCAAGGTGATAAGTGTAAACAGATTTAAGTGCATCCACACAAGGGTTTGCACCAGTTTAACTAATTCCCTTTAAAAACTGATTTCAGTTAAGCCATTGCATCTTTTGCATGCTGACAAGGCCTAAAACAAAAATGACTTTGTCATACTAAATGAACTAGTATATTTTGTGTCACAGCATTCTTGTATCATAATGTTTGTCCATCAAGTAACAAAATGTCCATTGGTGAGAATTAGAGGGTTTTAATGGAATCTGAACTTTAACTACCTGGATGTTTGTGGAAGAAACATCTTCCACAATAAGCAAAATTTTACTTACCAAAAGCCAAACATTCAGATATCATAGATGAAAACCTTTAAAAATTATAGGACCAAGGAGCATTTTTTTTTAAATGATAAAACATTCACTCTGTTCCAGGACTGAACAGTAAAGCTTTTATCTCATTTAATTATACTTATTTAATCACTTGCATATGTGTTTTCCTATCCTGAGGAGATCCTGCATGCAATCCAAAGCACCTCAGACCAAAGTCTGCCACTGAATTCTTCACATCTGCCTTATGCATTCCAATCATCAGAATGTGCAGTTAGTATGCCATTAGGAATTATACAACTAATTGCCCAAGAGGATAGGCTGAATTATTTTAGAAAAGTTGAACTATTTATTTTGTAAAATAATGCAAGTCATAATGAAACACAGCAAAGATCCTTGCAACAAAAAAGTCTTCAGTGTGCTGTGAAGCTCCCCATCCTCTGTCAGAAGAATGGATTTTGGTGTTTTTTTAAGTCATACCCATATTTTATATACAAATGAGATTAGTAATACATGATTCCAGGTACACTTAACTTGTATATTAATCGTGGACTTCTAAATTTCTTTTAGCATTAGAGCTCCATGTTTCTCAAACAGAGATGAAATTTTTAAAAAAAAATCAGAATCGCACATAACAAAGCATATTTCAATAAAATAAAATAAATCATATTTGCATATCACAATAACCCTAATATTGGTACAGTAGATTGAATAATTCACTTTATTGTTTATTGTTCTGTTTTCTACTTTAGGTTCAATAATGTTTGTATTAGCTCTAATATTTCCAACTAGTTGCTCTATTTTTAGAAGAACTAAAAGGGTAGTAATGAGCATTTTGGTTTCATTCCCCTTCTAGGATTTCCCTTTAATGAATAAAACATTTACCTGACAATTTGCTTTTGGGATTAAGTAAAAGGCGTTCACTTGTCTTCTAAATGTGAGAAGTATATTGTTCAAGACATTCTGTTAAAAATGGCCACTCAACCCAGTCAAAGGCCTTCCCTGCATCAATAAACAACAAGGCAAGTTTCTTTTACTTTGTTGAATGGATGCAATTCAATATACGTTACAGATTATGTGAAGAATGTCTTCTTTGCATATGAAGTCTGACTGATATTTATCACTTGTTTGATTATAGTCTCTATTCTAATTATCAAATTTTACCATAAATGTTAATATCTATTGTACATTTGGAAGATAAATGGGTATGTAGGATCCACAATCATTCAGAGGTATATGTTCCCTGTGTATCACTGTGATGGTAACTTGCTGCACACTTTCCAGGAGAATATCCTTTTCTAGATTTCAGCAGGACTCTACTTAATATGGACATATGTTCAGTTCTTGCATAAAAGTTTTAAAGAATTTGGGTGTATAGACATCTGGTCTTGGGTTTAAAATTGTTGATAACTCTTTTGTTGTCTGCTTCCAATACTGCACCTCTAATGCACTAAAATTGCCTCATCATCTTTTTAAAAATAGCAATTTTACTTTAAACTCTGCTATATCTGCTCTGTATTTGCATCCTGTGATATATACAAATTGGCATGGAAATCCAGAAAGGCAGATTTAATAGATCTCTAGAATCTTAGAGAAAAGCTACAAAAATGGTTTACGATCTGGAAAACACACCTTACTCAGAGTCTAAAGAAACTCAATTTATTTAGCTTATTGAAGAGAAGGCTAAAAGAGGAGTTGATCATGGTCTACCATTACCCATACAGGAAAAAGATTTCTGGGAGAAGAAATCTCTTTAATCTAGCAAACAAAGGCATAACAAGACCCAGTAGCTGGAAATTGAAGACAAAAAAGTTCAAACTAGAAATAAGACTTTTCTTTTTAGAAGTGAAGATCGTTAACCATTGGAACAGATTACCAAGCAACGTAGCAAATTCTCCATCACTTGAAGTCTAAAACATATATTCACGTTCAACCAAAAGTTATTAGGCCAGATGCAGCAATCAGCGGTGAAGTTCTATGTTCTGTGTTACACAGGAGATCAGATTAGATTATCATAATGGTCCCTTTCAGCCTTTAAAAAAAAAAATCTATTAACCTAGGATTTCTTACCTTATCTCTTTCAGTTTCTGACAACTATCAGCGTTGCCAACTCTTGCTATTTTACCACTAGTCCCCTGACTTTTAATGTATTTATTAATGCTGCAGCTCCTGGAGGAACATGATTAGGTGAAAATATCAGCTTCTCTCCTCCTCCCACCAAAGTAAATTTCTAGCTATCGTATTTGTGGAGAAAACCTTAGAAATGTGAACCCAGTGGACCTTAAAGACTAAGAAACTAGAAGGCAAATAAAAAGATACCAACCATAGGCAGCAAGTATCATAGGCTGGGGGAGGCTGTGCCTTCCTAAACAGCCTGGCATAGCACCACCCATGCTCCGCCCTAGGAGCATTCCTGCAGTTCTTTCCCGGTTCCCAATCTTCTGTAGCCCAGGCTTGCTAGTGCATGTCACAGGGACTTGGGGCATCTGGCGCTGGGGCCAGAGCCACGTCACCTGCCTAGCACTCAGGGCCTGGGACTGCATCACCCAACCCTCCAGGGCTGGGGTGGGGGCTTGCCTGGAGCTCAGGGGCTGGGGGTGCCATGCTGCCCGGCCACCTGGATCTCCGGGGTAAGGGGCACGCGGACGGCTCATGGCTTGGGTGAGGGAGGGTGCTATGGGCTCCTGTGGGAGAGGGGGCAGAAGAGGCTGGGCCAGGGGCTAGCCTCCCCAACAGACAATTCACTGGCTGCCCATGATCCCAACACAAGGCCAGCCAATGATTTGGAATTCCATTTCATGAAAATTTTTGAGGTTTTGATATTTGGTTACTTTCTCCATTGGGACAAAAATGAGACCTTAAATTTTTTTATTTTTTGCAAAAAAAACAGAGAGCGCCATCCCAAAATACCCAATAGTCCACTGGTTAGGGCACTCACTTGGGATATGGGAGACCCAGGTTAAAGTCCCTGCTCTGCCCGATTCAGACCAGGGACTGGAAGCCAGTTTCCACATCCCAGGTGATATGTCATATTTACTAGACTAGAGGTTCCCAAACTTTTCTTATTGCATACTTTCTTCTTTGCAGATCGACCAAATGCCCGTATACCCCCTTCCAGATCTGCCAGCTGCCTACATACCCCTATCCTTCTCATCACCAATACTTCATGTGTTCTTCTTAACACAACCTATCTTTAGCCATCTGTCCATATTTCACTATTACATACAGGTATAGTTATAATGCAACATATACAACCAAAAAAAACCCTAAATTCTGAGCTTAGTTAAACTGGACAGGTGCTGAGCAACTGAACCCGCGCTGTACAGTGATTAGCGGTGAGGGCTCTGTACGTCAGTGTCTCTGTGAATCTGAATTCTCATTGGTACATCTTGAACTACTGTATTTTATATAACAAATTCCCACAGAGTTTTAAAGCTTCATCTGAGTAGCCTACTATGAAAATGCAATAAATAATAAATAAAATCCATCATTTCTCCCATATACCCCCCCCCCCCGAGATGTTTCATGCAGCCACAGGGGTATACGTACCACAGTTTGGGAACCCCTGCACTGGACTATAGACTCAGCCTCTCTTATTCCAAGTGGAACAACTCCAACAGGAGAGACTTAGAGAGAGAACTGCTTTAGAACAGCCAATAGCTTGATAGTTCCAATGCTCAGCTGGGATATGGGAAAGTCAAGTCCAAGTCCCTGCTTTGCCTGATGTGGTGCCCAAATCACTGGGTTATAGAGTCAAATTGTTTCTCTGGCACAATGAATATGTACTTATTTATGGAAAGTTCCACAGGAGAGACAGAGATCCCCACCGCATGAATTTGGAACCTCCACATCCCAAGTAAGTGCCCTAAACATTACCAACTATTAATTTTTTAAAATCTCTGATTTTTAAATACTTGGGTTTGGCAATACTGTAACTTGCTTTCTGATGAACTCTCCTTCCCAAGGAGATATGCCAGTATTTTATCAGCTTTGTTGCTCTTGACGTTATTTGTCACTCTGCCCTGTCCCGGCATAGTATAGTAACTTCTCCCCTTTCACTTGTATGTGCTATGTATTGATTCTGATTTTCTGTATGTGCCACTCTATACCTTGGGCGAGCACCCTGAAACCCCATATTCCTCATCTATATATAACTGTGATATTGCATATAAAGCATACCTTGCAAGGTATCATGGGAAAGGTTATGATCTTCTGAAATCCACTGTTCCATCTAAATATGTATATCATCAATGCATAAGAAGTTATGAGATTTTATTGTATGGTTGTCACTTAAATATGCTGTTGGTTTGGGAAGCGCCCAGATACTAGCTCCCCAAAGACAATAACCAGGGAGATAATGCCCGGGCGAATGTCGAATAACGATCAACAGCCATTGTCCAGCAAGGGAGCTACAATGCAATGACTCACTTGCACAAGGCCACACCAAGGGAATTGCTCAACCTTGTCTGGTGATTCAGCAATGCCCACCCAGGCATGCCTGGACTTGTGTTCTCCAAGCACATGGACTAAAGGGCATAAAACAGAACACAGGGGCCCCATGCTTTGCCTTTTCTCCTCCCCCCACCTGTGCTGCAAGCAACAAGGACGCTTAGAAGACTAAAGACTCTGACAGAGGAGACTGGCCCAGGTTTCAAGGGTGAAACCTGTGTAGTATAAAGTGCAATATCCAGTGGGGTGAGAAAAACTGTTTAATCTAGATATTTCCCAGTCTAAAAGGGTTGAGAGGTTAGACTACGTGTTCATATATTTTATTTTATTTTGGTAACTAACTGACTTTTTGCCTATCACTTATAATCACTTAAAATCTATCTTTTTTCATCAAACTTATTTTACTGTTCATCTTTACCACGGAGTTTGCATAAAGTGTTCGGTAAATCTACTTAGGTTTACGAATGCTGGAGTATATCCACTTTCTATTGATGAATCAAAAAAGAGTCTTGAGCAATGCAAGACAGCATATTCCTAGGGTACAAGGCTGGAAGCAGGGGGTATTTGCATGGTGCCTTTCTCTGTGTGATTCATGAGTGGCTCTGGGAACATTCGTGCAATCTAGCTAGGTGTGGAGCTCCACGTGCTGAGTGATAACAGCGCCTGGAAGGGTTTGCTGCTTGTCACTAGCAAAGCATTGTGAGAGACAACCCAGGCTGGAGAGATAAGGGGGCATAGTGGTCCCACAGTCCCTGGATGCACTCCGGGGATCCTGTCACACTGTACACTTATGAAGACTTTCAGACTTTGTACCTTGCTTCATTTTTTTCCTTAGGACATTAGACCTTATCAAGCAACCTCCAGTAGCGTTTTCCATATCATATTCAAGGTTAATTTTTGTGACTATTTTACAATCTCCAGTGCTTTCCTCATCTTTCCTCCCCTGCAGTTTGTACAGCTGCCCATACAGAGGGACATAATCTGACAAATACTATTGTTAATATCAATTCTATATACCATATATAGATCTTTACAGCCTACAAGCACCAGATCCATTCAGGAGTAACAATACTGACTCTCTCTGCATATATCTGCTAACAATATTTCAGTAATTTTTCTCCCCTGCTCTATTTTTTTTAAATCACCTTGTCTGTCTTTAGTTCTGGGACCCAATTAAAGTCCCCTATCACAAATACTATACCATGGATGTGAGGAGCAAGATCTAACTAGAAATTATTAATGAAATGATTTTTTTCATTGGGAGCGTACAGATTTATATAAAGGTAGTTTCTTGCCCATTTATCATTCCCAAGGTAAGTATATATCTTATACAGACCTCATTTGACTTTTTAAAAAGTATTACAAGCCTGATTCACTACTGCATTACTGTAGTCTTGCAGTAGTATAACTTTAACTAAGCCAGTGTAAAATTGGTGTAACAGAGGGCAAATCCAGTCCTCCTTGTAATGGGAGATTTATTCTGATTAGGATAGGCTCCCATCTGTTTTCTCTTACCAGTTGCAGAAGATACATTTCCAATAGCTGACTCTTCTTCAGAGATGAGTTTCTCACCTTCAATATCTAGATGCAACTTTAAGGTAAGTTGAGATCTCTTCCCCACCTCCAGCCCCCCTTGATTTGGTTATTAAGTCTATTAACATTCAAGATACTATTATATAAATTCTGCTACTCACGATTATGTGGTAGAATTAGAGAGAAAGCTATTAGAACCAAAGTTTGTCTTGTTTCCTCTAATTCTCTTATGTGAACTCAGATACCAGGGAGAGAGAAGACCTTTATCAAATCATCTGGAGCTTTTGACAATGGAGAAAAACAGAAAAGTAGATAAAGGTTTGCGGGGCAGGGGATTTCAGAGAAGCAAGCACACAAGGAAAATGAAAAAGTATACTTTATATATATTTGTTAGATAAACTCAGTGATGGAGAAGGGATACATCATACTTTTTCCTCTCCTTCAGGGTGAATAAATTATTCTCTCATCCCTAATTTTGTTCTCGTTTTCCCCATCCTTATATTTTTACCCTCACCTCCCCACTTTAGAACTTTACAATCTCAGTAGGATCAATACTTAAATGGGAATCCACCACCCAGCCTGAACTCTACAAAAAGTGCTGTTGGTGACACTCCTCTCTCTTAGCTTAGGCTGAGAACTGGCTCCTCCCCAGATTATTTTCAGGGACAACTGCTAGAGGTGCCATTTTTCGCACATGAAATTGGCCCTGAACAACAGTGGTTATTAAAAAGACCTCTGCACCTTTAACAGGAAGAGAGAGTTTGTGGTTAAAGTACTTCATCAGCATTTTGGAATTAAGCCAGACAACCCCTTGTGAGAGAGGAAACATTTCCATTTTACAAATAGGAAAATAGAAGGTCAGAAAGTTTTACAGGCCAAATTTTTCAAGAAGCCTTTGATTTTTTCAGTATTCAGATGTCCAAGTTGAGATGCCTTGGGTCTGGTTTTCAGAGGTGTAGAGCACTTGGAGCTCTCATTGACTTCACCTGGAGTTGCGTGTTGTGACCACAGATAAAAGTCGTATCCAAAGTGTGTCCAGTTGAGCTCATAAAAATTAGGGCACCCAACATCTCACATTACTTTGGAAAATGATGACCTTTAAGAGATATGCCTAAAGTCACACCAGAAATCTGTGGTAGAGTCAGGGTTAGAATGCAGATCTTCTGGCAAACACTCCTGTGCAATAGCCACAAGGGCCATCACATTTATATGCCTCTTAGCACATTTATTCCTCAACTTTTCCAAAAGGTTCTGCCATCAGTGTAAGATCTGTAAGGCTTCATACAATGTAAAGGCGTTCTTTAAATAGGCTTACTGTAATATCTATCACATATTCACTTAAGTGAATCTCACTGCATAAATGAGCCATGGATAGCACCCAGTTAGGGAATAAGTAACTATAGAAGTAGCAGCAGCACAGGGGTTTTCACATCCCACTCACCTTTCAATTGTGGTTCATAGATTTCTGTAGTAATGACATATTATTGAACGTTTTGATTTTCGAGCACAGACTTATTACAAATTCATACTGCATAATGTACATGGAAAGAGCAAAAGGATGCAACACAGAAGTAACAAGAAAAGGTGAGGAATCAACACTAGCATGAGAAGAAATACTTTTTTCAAAAGGAGAAATTGAAAACTGTGTATTTTAAGGTAATTGATATATTAGTTATAATACTTGGCACTTAGCGTACTTTTCATCTTCAAAGCACTTTACAAACTTTAACCAGTCTTCACAATACCTGTGGGACGTTGATACTTAAGTATTAATAATTTCATTTTACAAATGGGTCACTGGGGCTGAGCAGTTATGATGCTTGCCTAAAGCCACAAAAGTAGTCAATGAAAGAGCTAGGATTGGAATTCAGAGATTTCTGGCTCTTATGCTCAGACCACTGAGTGATGCCTCTAAGTATTAAATTTATACCCCCTCTCACATCCCTCATCAGTTTATCCCCACCCCGCCCGTCCAATATACTATCACAGTGCCAACCCCAGCCTTTGCTCCACCAATTGCCCCAGCCCCGATCACCTACTTCTCCAGCAAACAATTACCGCTTTCTCACTTGTCGCCACTCACAGACGGGAAAAGCTCCCAGTGAGAATCCATAAGCCACCAACTTCTTGCCCACCTCAAAACTCACCTCTTCTGTAACGCATACAGGAAACTGCAATCTGATAACAGCTAGGCAGGTGGAGAGCTGTGATCACTGCCACCGATAGCTAAGAACTGTGCACTTCCTATTACATTATTTATTAATCTGCCTCTCCCACTCAGCCTGCTTGTCCACCTCGTCTACCTGTTATGTCCTGTCTTTTGGATTATAAACTCTTTTCTATTCTATATGGGTTCTTATGTTGTGCACTCATCGCTGTAGTATCTGAGTGCCTTCCAGTAGTGCATTAAGTAATGAGACTAATATCTGTCACGTGTTTATTCTCTCATCCTCTCCCCAGGGGGAGAAGTGTGTGCAATGGCATTTTTGTCTTGGATTTTAGATAGATAGATATAGATAGATAGATAGATAGATAGATAGATAGATAGATAGATAGATATAGATAGATAGATAGATAGCTATGTATTTATTAGAGAAGGCAAGGTCAAAGAGATCACAGAATCATAGACTCATAGAACTGGAAGGGACCTCGAGAAGACATCTAGTCCAGTCCCCTGCATTCATGGCAGGACTAAATATTATCCAGACCATCTCTGACAGGTGTTTGTCTGTGTTTTGCTCTTAGAACAGAAGGTGGTGAGGTTCATTCCACAGTTTTAGGCTAGCCCACAAGAAAACTCTGTCTCGTGCACAGACTAGCTTTACCTTTATTGAAGACAATTCCACTATGCCAGAGGACCACAGTCTTTATCATGGAGCTTCGGTTGATCTTTTACATTCCCTGGGCAAAGGCTACTGAGTGCCTTGAAAGACAGAGACCTTGAACTTGAATCAATGTTCTATGGTAAGCTAGTGTAGAGAGCAGAGAACAGGTCTGATGTACTCATAGTAGACTGTGTTCTTGAAGAGATGCACTGCAACATTCTGTACCAGATGGAGTTTTTTTAACTGCCGATGTCTTCATTCAGGTATATCGCATTGCTGCAGTCCAGAGAGGTGACAAGGGCATGGATAACTGAAGCCAGGTCACTGTTCAACAGGATGGGATGCAGTCTCCCAGCCAATTGGAGATAGTAGGAAGCATTATTTTTTGATGCTGCTACATGAGAGCTTAGCATCAGAGAGGAATCCAGGAGCACTCTTAAGCTATGGACTGAATTGACCAATTGTGGTTGTGTACCTTCAACCAAAGGAGACTGCACCATGGCTTAAAATGCTTCAAAATGTTTTCCTCTGCCCCACAACACAACATCCATCTCGCCTGGGTTCAGCTTCAACCTTAGAGGCAGAGACTGGCATTCATAATATGCCTACCACAATGGGGTTCAACCTAGCTGTGGTCTTTAGGTACTACTGCAATATAAAAGTTAAATGAATAATAAAACAATATTTAAACAAAAGGAGCAAAAACCTGGCCATGCACTTCAAACTAAGATTTCAGTCAATCAAATCTACAGTTATTGTGTTACATCCATCCTTAACGTAACTCCACTGAAGTCAGTGATGCCACACAGGAATGAATTTGGCCCACCTCTTGTGTTTGGCCAAACAACTGATTATATATATGTATTATATACAACAAAAACTGAAATATAATAGAGCTAGTAAATAGATTTGTCAGAAGTGTTACCAGCCCTAATCAGCTGATTATACACTGAGGAATAATGTTATTAAAATGGATAAGATCACCCAACAACTACAATCACAACCTTCCCATGTCCAAAAGCCAAGATCCTCTTCAATTAATTGTTTTAAAAAAACTGTAATTGTTAAATGTAATTTTCAGCTAGCAGGGTTGCCCCTCACCCCTTCTTAATATATTCCATTCAGGTGTATTCCCTACAGTACCTGACTGGCTCAGCAATCTTCTCTCCCTTCCACATGTACCCACACATTAGATTTTACACTTAACCCATCATATAGCTCCCCAGGAGAACCCTGTTAATGGCAACTGCCGTTTAAATGAGTTCTGAGTAGATTGTTCCTCTGCTCTACCTTGCACCAAATCTTGCCTTGCTCATGCATGTAATCCCACTGAAGTCAGTGGAACTGTTTATGAGGATAAACCAGCAGAGTCTGGCCCATAATCTAACACCTCTGGCAAGACGTGGGCGCTCTGTCTTCACATATATAAATTTATTTCATCATACAACACTGAACCATTTTAGATAGATTTAGATAGGAGAGAACGGTTTCCCCACATTTGTAGCACAGTTTCAGCTGTTAAAGAGATTGTGAACTTTCCTTTAATGCACATTTAAACTGATACAACTTTAATTAAAAAAGTAATTTTGAAAATTGCTTGTGCAGTGTGTAAGGTGGTGTTCAGACAGCATCTCTGATCCCTGGAGTTCTGCAGCCTTGAGTTTAATAAACTGAATTTTCAAAAAGTAAACACAGCTTCATATCAGCATGAATCTTCAATTTTAGACAAATGTTTTTCAGCTATTTCTTTTTATCCAGGAGATGGAATTTTTGCTCCACCCCATTCACTTCATACTGTGCAGTGGTTTGCTACTTACTGGGGAGCAGGACATAAGGTTGCAATAGAAAAAGTATTTACTCAGAGTCTTTTTAAGACTCTGAGTAAAAGACTGTCAAACTATAACTTCACCTAGCTACCAAAACAGAAGCCTTGCCTTTATCACAATGATACAAGCAGTCAGGTAGGGCACCCTGTAACACACACAAGATCATAAAGTTGACACCCTGACCAAACCCTGGTTGTATAATAGAAAGTCCATTGGGAACCTAATGCCTACCCAGCCCTCCCATACTCTCCTTTGGCAGCTGCTTCTTTCCAGCCTACTTGTACTGCTATAAATTAAAGTTTACATTGCTTCATTTCTTGTTTTCAGGGGCAATAATTTCGATGGGGAAAACAAATTAAACAAAGGCAGTTTGCTCCAGGTAAAAGCTAGGCAAAAATTATTCCAGCTCAAAGGAGGGCTTTTGTTGTTTTTGTCATTGGTTGTTTTGCTTTGCAAGTATTTTTAAATAAATTCCTTTAATTACCTGTAGTGTACCAAGAGTGCAAAAGGATGTCTACCGAATAAAGGTTTATTTTTGTCATCAATTTATCACAAACAATTTAGGATAGGCAGTATATCCAACAAATAGAGTCCAGGACTGGGGCAAAATCAGGACTTCTGGGTCCAATTCTTGACTGTGCAATTCTGAGTAAATCACTTAATTTTTCTGTGACTCAGTTCTCTCACTAACAAATTAGGTTGGGGGTAGTGGTAAGGCTTACTTAATTTGTGTTTATAATTTGAAAACCTCCACTGAAAGGTACTAAGCTGGAAATACCAAGTATTTAGTTTTAAAAAACAAACAAACAAACATTTACCATTTTCACATATTTTAGATTTTTTTTAATCTTATAATCTTTTAATACTATTGAGAACACCTAAAAGAAGGGGCTTTCTGTTTTCAAATCTGTTCCATCTGGCAATTTCAAAACTGCATGTAATTTTGAACCCACACTGAGTTTCAGTAAATTTTTAAAAGTTGTATTTCTTAAATCATATTATCAATAGGTAAGAGGCCCTTTGAAAACATTTATGTACTTTGTTTTTAATGACAGAACTGTGCATGCTTAAAGTTCACTACTGCACATGGGCAGTAATTTATTCATCCTAATGTAACTTAATTTTAAATATGATTTCAGAATCTGCTATGAAGTTTGCTTTCATAGAATTTGTCTCACAGGAAATAAAATTAAAGAAATGGTTGATTTCATACTATTATGTACATAGGCAAGAATTCCAAGTTATTGGGGGAGTTGTTTTTATTTTTTAAGCTCCCTTCATTTTACAGACTACAAAACAGCTCTTCATTGGGCTTATACTGTGATCTTTACCAGCTCTATTCATATATTGTCAGCCCATCATCATGGGATGCATAGAATTGTGCAAGAAAAAAAAATATGCTGAAATTTTTGTGGGCGAGTGGTAACAGAGTTATCTTCTAGAGGGATACCCAACACAACTATCCTTGGATCCAAAGGAGAGTATTCCTCTTCTTCCAGTACCCTCCAAATGTTTTAAGCAGTACACAATGTTTTAGCTATATGACTTCTCCAGTCTTTAATGCTCAAAATTTAAGAGCTAATAGCCCAGGATGCCATTCTGCCCCTACACATGGCAAAAGGGTCTTTCAAGATACTAATGAAATTACAGATGTATAGCAGTACTTAAGAGATTAAGGGGTTACTTAAGAATTGAGAATTACCACCTCGACTTTTTATTTACTTGTACTTGAGATCTAAGTGTGACTTTACCGGTTGCATTCAGCACATGCACAAGCTTAACGCAATTGAACATACTGCACGCACTGTAATATCTCCTTTCGTTTGAATGTCACGGAGTAGAATATTGGCACCAGAACTCACATGTGGCACACCTCCAGCAGCAAAATTAATTTTGTGGTTTATTACAGGTTGAAATGGGGAAAAGCAACCCAAAGGTTTCATATAAAATTTAAGAATTGCACAATCAGTAAGCATTTGGAATATGATGTGTGTGCTCCCCCATGCACAAGCTTATCGATCAGTGCACAGATAAAGACATTCAGTACTGTATTGTACAGTCAGTTCTGAAGCATAACTTATGCAGTATTTCCTTCTCCTGCCCGGTCAACAACATTGAAATTTCTGACCTGCTACCTCCCTGAAACCTCTCTACCTCTTCCTTTTCAGTAGCTTTCTCCACCCCATTCTTGTGTCTCTCCTCTTCCTATAGTTTCAGAAAATGGATGGCAAAAGGTCAGGGTTGGTCTTGGGTGCCTAGGAAGATAAAAAGCTGATCACAGAAGTTTTGTTCAAAATCTCTAGACTTTGTGTGGCAGTGATAACCTCCAAAATCTAAACTGATTGCTATGATCGAAGGTTTAAATTATGGCCTTCCTAAATCTGTCCTGGACTAGCCTGTGAAATTCTGAGCTATCTGTAACTGAAGAGGAGGAGCTGAAAAACTTACTACAGTAGCACCCCTCAACATCCTGAAAAGACTATGTGGGTCTTTTTGGTTAACAGTAATAAAACATCTGCCAGTCGTTAGTGCAAGGAAGATTGGGATACCACAGAGTTTGCTTAATACATTAATCAGAAGTCAGTAATTCCACAGACCAGTCATCATGTAATGGTCAATATGTCGATCACAAGCTAATGCTATTTGTAACTCTTCATCACTACTAATAGCAATCTACCTGCCAGAGCTCCTAAAGAGCAAATCTCACATCACATTCTAGTGGCTATTCAGCACTATTGTCTAATCCATCTATAAAGCATGAGTAAGACTGTATACAAGTAGAAAATGTATATTAATGTGACATAGTATAAAATACAATCTCTAAATTCATTGCAGACTCGGACCATGGAACTCACTGCTATGTTAGACATCATGGAGCTGAGATGAATTAATCTACCTGATCTAAAAAACTTACCCTTTTACTGATCTTTTCAAAACAGATATTTTCTGCAATACAATGGATTATCTAGAAATTCATTTAAACTCAATAAGGCTAGTGTTTATAATAAACAAAATTGGAAAAGGCCAGGGTTCAAATATAAAAAAAATTAGGCAAGGGTTTAATATAAATTAGAGAGAGATAGAGGCACAATAAAGAATCATCATCTTATTGAAATCTTATTACTATATCTCAGTCAAATGACCTGATCAGATGAATAGGACAATTAAGTAGGTAAAGATTACTGGGATAGGCAAAGTTATTTTTTCTACAGAGCAGCTGATCAAAGAAACTCTTTTAACTCCATTTTATGGATGAAGAAGACTAAGATTTTGTTGCAATTAAAAACTCACTGATTTATATAGCAGATGCAGCTGATGAGTTTTAATGCATTTTGTCATGACTGGTTGGGCTCTTTTTCCTTTACTTCCTTTAACCTTTAGATGTTTTAGGTTATTAGTAGTCACATGTTTCAATATTATACATTAACTATTTTGTTGGTATCACCACAGAGTCTGCAATATTTTTGCCCACATCAGCAGTGTCAACTAGATCTTGCATCCCAACATTATCTAATTATGTTGCAAAAATGTACAACACACTACTACACAATGGATTTCTTTTAAAAAGACAGAAGAACTTTATGTTATACGGGGCCATTTTAAAGTAGAAGTATCCAACTAGACACTATGAAGTCACTGCACATTGCTCCATACAGAAATGCAACAAAAACTGTGTGGTCAACAACAAATATTTTAAAATACATGTAAACAGAGGAATTGGTCGTCAGGACACCAGAAATACCCCTTCATGTTTAAAAACAAAAACAAAAAAGTTAAGTGTCACAGCATCTTTTGACTCAGAAAATTCTGGCACTGCCCTCTCTAAATTACTAAAGGCACCTTAAATACCAACTATAGATATCTGTCCACCCAATATTCAGGTTGAATTAACTAGCTAGCTGTGACTATGCTATCAAATACACCCACAATTATTTGTCAAAAAATTCCACCTCAATCCCTGGAAAAATCATGAAGCAGGTCCTCAAGGAATCAATTCTGAAGCACTTAGAGGAGAGGAAAGTGATCAGGAACAGTCAGAATGGAGTCACCAAGGGCAAGTCATGCCTGACTAACCTAACTGCCTTCTATGATGAGAAAACTGGCTCTGTGGATGAAGGGAAAGCAATGGATGTGATATATCTGGGCTTTAGCAAAGCTTTTGATATGGTCTCCCACAGTATTCTTACCAGCAAGTTAAAGTAGTACGGGCTGGATGAATGGCCTATAAGGTGGACAGAAAGCTGGCTAGATCGTCGGGCTCAACGGGTAGTGATCAATGGCTCCATATCTAGTTGGCAGCCAGTATCAAGTAGAGTGCCCCAAGGGTCAGTCCTGGGACCGGTTTTGTTCAATACTGTAACTTCATTAATGATCCGGAGGATGGTGTGGATTGCACCCTCAGCAAGTTTTCAGATTACACTAAACTGGGAGGAGTGGTAGATACGCTGGAGGGTAGGGATAGGATACACAGGCACTTAGACAAATTAGAAGATTGGGCCAAAAGAAATCTGATGAGGTTCAACAAGGACAAGTGCAGAATCCTGCACTTAGGATGGAAGAATCCCATGCACTACTATAGACTAGGGACCGAATGGCTCGGCAGCAGTTCTGCAGAAAAGGACCTAGGGGTTACAGTGGATGAGAAGCTGGATATGAGTCAAGTGTGCCCTTGTTGCCAAGAAGGCTAACGGCATTTTGGGCTGCATAAGTAGGGGCATTGCCAGCAGATCGAGGGACATGATCAGTCCCCACTATTCAACATTGATGAGGCCTCATCTGGAGTACTGTGTCCAGTTTTGGGTCCCACACTACAAGAAGGATGTGGAAGCATTGGAAAGAGTCCAGCGGAGGGCAACAAAAATTATTAGGGGGCTGGAGCACATGATTTATGAGGACAGCCTGAGGGAACTGGGATTGTTTAGTCTGCAGAAGAGAAGAATGAGGGGAGATTTGATAGCTGCTTTCAACTACAGGAAGGGGGGTTCCAAAGAGGATGGATCTAGACTATTCTCAGAGGTAGCAGATGACAGAACAAGGAGTAATGGTCTCAAGTTGCAGTGGGGGAGGTTTAGATTGGATGTTAGGAAAAATTCTCTCACTAGGAGGGTGGTGAAGCACTGGAATGGGTTACCTAGGGAGGTGGTGGAATCTCCTTCCTTAGAGGTTTTCAAGGTCAGGCTTGACAGAGCCCTGGCTGGGATGATTTAGTTGGGGATTGGTCCTGCTTTGAGGAGGGGGTTGGACTAGATGACCTCCTGAGGTCCCTTTCAACCCTGATATTCTATGATTCTACTCTATTATTTGCATTAACAAATCTGAGACACTTCTTAAAAATCAAACCCTTAATTTTTACTTGCTCAGCTATCAGAGACAGCCAAGAGGGACTTCTGTTTAATATCTCATCTGCAGGACAGCACCAGTCAGCCATCTGTATTGCACCAAAATGTCAGCATGAGCCATAAATCTGGATTTGGGATTTTAAGCCATGACCTTGTGACCTGTAGAAAACCATGCTACCAACTAAGCCATACTGACACTTCATTCCTTTCATCTTTGCTAATTCCCCAAACATACACCCTTGTTTCAGTGAAGCAGTTAAAGAATTTGTTGTAGTTATTCAACAACTATGAAGGTCAGATATCATCCTGACTTGAAAAGTCCCTCCACCCCCAAGGCTGCATGTGTTTCTGCTTGTTTTAAGCACCAACTACAGTGTGAAATATAGATCAGTCACAGAGGGAAATGGCAGCTAAAATAGATATTCGGAAGGAATCTAACTGACCAGACCAGAAGACCTGGCTATTGCAGCAGATGGGAAAGAACCATCTTGATGTGGAAAACTAGTAGTTTCAGTTAAAATGCTAAAAATTAAAAAAAAAAAAAAAAAAAAAAAAAAAAAAAAAAGAGCTTCAATAGCACTTCTGAAGGAAAAAAAAAAAAAGCTTTGGAGACTTTAGATTTGAAGTCACACAAGCTTCTTATGAAAAATGGAAGCTTTGAAAAAACTTCTGAAGATTTAATATTTTTTACTTTGGGTTCTTGTACTGCCAATCAATTATTGATGGCGTAACTAATAAAAAATAATTAATACCAATAAATAGGCTTTTCATAAGGCCTCAGCTCTTGTTCCCCATTACAGACTGTAGTTAGTCACTTGTACGTTGAGCTGTAGCTCACGAAAGCTTATGCTCTAATAAATTTGTTAGTCTCTAAGGTGCCACAAGTACTCCTTTTCTTTTTGCGAATACAGACTAACACGGCTGCTACTCTGAGTACAGGAGACAAAATCTGTGGACTTTCTAGTCTCTACTCTTGGCCGTTTTGCACTGTGACTTTCACGTCTAAGTGCCTCTGGGAGAAAACTTTGAAGGGTGGGAAAGAATTTGGCCTTCTACAAGTTTGTGGCTCCAAATGCAGCTTTGAAACACTGTACAGCATAACAAACAAGAGATTTCTATAATACTTGGGATTTTACGGACCACATTTCCAAAAGAACTCAGGTCTCACTAAGGCAAATAAATATACAGATTTTCAAAAGAACTCAACATTCAGCAGCTCCCAGAGTTCCGCATGGAAGCTTCTGGTTACTGGATTCCTTTGAAAAACTAGTCATTTACAGGGTTGCACAATGTGAGCCAAATTCTATTGAAAAAATCTCTCTCTAAATGTCTGCATGACCTCACAATTGCAGCTCTCGCATGAGAGGTGCAGACCACCTGCTCTCTGTACACTTACAGCACTCCAGAAATAATTGCACCATGATGCTAAGATGCTATGCTGTGTATAGAACTTCTAAAGGAGTAGGGTTGCCAAACCTCCAGGATTGTCCTGAAGTCTCCAGTAATTAAAGATAAATCTTTAATTAAAGATGATATCATATGATGAAGCCTCCAGGAATACGTCCAACCCAAACTAGCAACCCTATAAAGGAGAGAAAGATTGAAACTGTCTCCAAATCCTAATCATATTTCCAAAAACCCCATTGCTCCCTCCTGCACTAGGAACTATAGAATAATTTCAAAGCTTAACCATAAAAAAAAAAAAAACCACAAAACAGTAAAGACCACTTTCATAAAATTAAACAGTAAGGAAAATCCCACATGGGATGAAGAAACATGAAAATGTTCTATATAGAAAGGGTAACAATGTTCGTAATTATAGATAGGGCTGAACCAGAACACCTGATACATAACCTCACCATTCTGCCAATCTTAGGGAAGTCCAGATCCATCTATGCACTAAGCTTTGCAAGTCAGGTCACTCTATAATGAGCCAAACTGGAAACCAAACTCTTCCACCGTCTGAGGAAGTTCATATCTGAATTCAAACTTCACTTAGAGATAATAAAGTGTTATTACCACTGTACAAGGCACTTGTGAGATCTCATCTGGAATACTGTGTGCAGTTCTGGTCTCCCATGTTTAAAAAAGATTAATTCAAACGAACAGGTATAGAGAAGGGCTACTAGGACAATCAGAGGAATGGAAAACCTGCCTTATGAGAGGAAACTTACAGAGCGTGGCTTGTTGAGGCGAACAAAACAAAGGCTGTGGGGAGATACGATTGCCCTCTATAAATACATCAGAGGGATAAACAACAGAGAGGGAGAGGAGTTGTTTAATTTAGGGCCCATTTTTGCACAAGAACAGATGTATATAAACTGGCTGGCAACAAGTTTAGACTTGAAATTAGGCAAAGGTTTCTAACCATCAGAGGAGTGAAGTTCTGGAACAGCCTTCCAAGGGGAGCCGTGGGGGCAAAAAACATAATTTGTTTCAAGACTGAGCTTGGTAAGTTTGTGGAGGAGATGGTATAATGAGGTTGTCTACAATGGCATATGGCCCAAACGCAACTGCTATTAGCAAATATCTTCAACAGTCAGAGTTGGGACACTAGATGAAGAGGGCTGAATTACTCCAAAGAATTCTTTCCCAGGTGGTCTCACTGGTAGATCTCACCCACATGCTCAGGATCATCTTTAGAGACAGGAGGGAATTTTCCCCCAGGTCAGATTAACAAAGAGCAGGGGAATTTTTTGCTTTCCTCTGCAGTGTGGGGTGTGGGTTACTTGCTGCTTTGAACTAGAGTAAATGTTGGATTTTCTGTAACTTAAGTCTTTAAATCAAGATTTGATGACTTCAGTAACAAAACAAGAGCTTAAGTTATAAACTCCCTTGCTTCAGGGCATAAGCCCAACTTCTAACTATTTAGGGTTAGAAGGAAACTTTCTCTGAGGGCAGGTTACCTTATAAATGCCTACTGCATGGTTTCTTGCACCTTCCTATGAGGAAGCTGGTTCTGGACAGGGTCAGTGACAGGACAATGGACTGGACAGATGGACCACAGGCATGGTATGGCAACTGGTTATATCTCTATATAGCTGCAGCAAAATCACAATATAGAAACAGAACAATTTTTCATGTACCTAGAGTTAAGCGATTTTACAACCATCCAGATCTCTACAATCATCTGATATAAAAGACATACAGAAACACCTTCAATATGCAAGCAGGCCTAAAGATTAAATTAAAAATTTTAACATGATCTGACAAATACACTAGATGAAAGATATCCTTTGATACATGTGCTGAATGAAGACATTGCTACAGAAATATTAGAGACTGACTGGCCTAGCCCTTGCTATCTGTCACTCCGGAGACATTAATTTGCAACAGAGTCACACAAATACAGTCTTACCCAGCCTGTATTATTCCCCTGGAATTGCTAACAAAATATAGCTAGCACTACTATCTAATTGTCCAAAATGTTACTCACCAAAAGCAACTATTTTGTTGTTTGTGGGAATACCCCATTATGTATAATTTATGGGTGAAGGTTCAAAACTGTTTTATAGAAATGATGGATACTTCAATAACTTTGATGCCAACTCTGTGTTTGTTAGGTATCAGCAAAGCTAGTAAAGTCACTGGGTGTGAAATTGAGGTTTTCAACACATTTACACTGATAGCAAAACAGCTTGCCCTAAATTTATGAATATCTTATGCAAAATCCATGTATGACATCCGGAAACCAGAACTAATTAATTACCTTAAACTTGTTAAGCTTAGCCACTCGCTACAGGACAACACAACACATTATTTAATACTGTATTGCAGCAGCATCTAGCAGCCATAAGATGAAGGCCCTGTTGTGTAAGGCATACAGTAACTATAATAAATAAGACAAGCTCCTACCCCAAACAGCTTGCAATCTTACTATATGATGAGATAATACCAAGAATGGTAGGAGTGGGAGGTCTGACAAGATGTCAGTGAAACATGGTTCACTTGGTTTTATGCACTATGGCTCATTTATTCACTATTGGATGGTTCCACAAAATCAAGACTCTCTAGCATCTGACTATATGCATGGATACTGATTGTAAAACCAATTCTAAACTGGGATAAACTACTCCAGATCTACAACAGACTAAATATACACTCTTCCTCCAGTTGAGTGTATAAAACCTTGTAATAAGTAAACTATTTCAGAGTTATTAATCCTTTACTCGGGATTCTTAATATAGTCTGTTGTTATTCCCTGAAAATTGTCATTACTAAGCAGCAATGGCAATTTTATTTTGTTTTTCCACACAGACTACCTACCTATCTTGGGGTTTTAAACTTCAACTTATCATGGAAGTATCTGAGTACACTACACATAAAACATTGGGAATAGCAAGGTATTAGCTGACTTCGTGGGATCCCTGGTTCTTTTCCCTTTTCGGAGTGTGGGGATTCCACTTGGGATAGATTTTTGGTTGGTTCATTTGTCTGTTTCAGTTTGGTTGGTTGTTCTTTTTGATGGGTGGGGAGGTAAGAGATGGGTTATTCTTTTCTAGTTTGGGGTTTTGTGTTTGATTGTAGGGGGCGACTGGTGGGGGTGTTGGTGTTGTGACTGTCATTCTCACAAAGGTGGAAAGGCTTTCTCAAGAGTAGAAAGTTTTTCAGCATTTCCTAAAAATGGTTAGATTCTGGATCTGTCTAATCTCGTCTGGAAAATCATGCCATAGGCTGATCCCCTGAACTGAGAATTCTTTGTCCCCATTCTTGCGTGCTTCATCCTCAGCTCTGCATGCGTGCAACACACACTCACTCTTCTATTCCTTTCCAGACATATTTTGGATGGATAAAAACAGAAAGATTACACACACACACACACACACACACACACACACACACACACACACACACAAATATCCATCAGGAGTCATCATCTCAGGAAGAGAGTATTCCATTAAAGTACCATCTGCCTTACATTTCACATATATACCTACTACTACCTGTTTTGCACCAGCTGGAAAAGTTCATGTCTATCCGTCAAGATCTTTTTCACTGAAAAGAGACCTCCCAATCCAGAACAATTAGGAAGGTTAGCTAAGTCACTGTTATAAGCAACTTGGTAAGGTACAGAGATGAAAGCTTCTTAGGTTGGCGGGGGAAACATGAATGGCAAAACTAGTTGGTCTGTTCCCCTTTTTTATCTTCCTTTTACATTTCTGTTGTGTGTAGAAACACTTGAACTAGCACTCTTTATTTTCAGCCGGATACACAATCTGAAAGATACTGTACTGCTGTGTAGACCAACTAGGGTCTGCCATTCTTCCTTAGTTAGCATTTTTGGGGACAATAATTATTCATAGAAACTGCCATCATGAACAGAGAAACCAAAATCAATGTAGCTGTTTATGGGCCATTGCCACTGCAAAGCAAATACTCAATCAAGACATGGATCAGTGAGAATTATATCACTGCGAATCCTTAAGCACATCTTTGTGTATTTTTAATATCTATCTTATTACTTACTGATCTCTCCTCCCCCTACTTTGAAATACACATATATGCACCTTCAAGACTTCTCTTATCAGGGATTTGGGCATAAGATTCATATAAACAGCAGGAGAGATCTTAAATGCACAACTAGGTTTATTGCCTTTTTTAAAAAATAAAGTGTTGGTGCATAGCAGATTTATTCATTGAACAGGTTGATTTATTTAACAGACTTGACATACATTAAGCCCCACCATGTGCTTACATAATTGTTATCCATTTAACAGGTCTGTTCTTTTGTCAAATATTTGTTTAAAAAGTGGTTCACTGAAGATTTCTGCCTTGTGCACAGTTCACATATTTTAACAAATGTATTCTTGTATTAGGTATCAGCTGAAGTAACTTAATTGCATCCTCCCTGCTTGAGTGCTGTCATTTCCCCCCCACTATACCTAAACAAACAAAAAAATTGTGTGCGCGCGCACGTGCGGGTGCACACACACACACACACACACACACACAGACACACACACACACACTTTCTAGCAGAGATATTTTGCTGTTGGCACAGTGGTTACTGCATTACCATACTGTTCCACTGATAACAGCAGGTACCTAAAAACACAGCGAACACAAATCTGAATACCAGGATGTTGATGGATGTGAATAGATTGCAAGCAAGCTGACCAGAGAGGCCAGGAAGGGGCAAAAAGGATGAACAGACCACCAAGTAGAGATGGGGGAAGGCTCAGAACAGATTCCAAGACCAAAGAATTTTTTTTTTTTAAGATTGCCCCCTCACACATTCACGTCTCTCCTCTTCATCCCCCCGATACACACAAAAAATCCTTTCACCTAATGAATGTGTACACTACATATTTTCAGCAGGGGGTAAAATATTGGATGACATTTTAGAGACAAAATGTATAGCCTTTGATTTAGTCACTAGTCCATTAGAACTGATTTGGTTACTATATTGTAAACATTCCATTTTCAAATTGCACAATTAATTTTGAACATTGGGGTTTAATTTTTTTAAAAATCAGATATTAAAACAGACACGTCATATAGTACACTTAGTAAGCAAAATACATTACTGTTATCACTCTTGCACAAATGCACAAGCAGTTCAGAACTGAAGACACTGAAATAAAAATATATGAGCCCAATTTTCAATTGCTCACTAGACAGATGGTTAATTATATTCACAGCCGCATTTTTCACTGGGATAGAGTTTCAGACAATGAGCCAGTTTTATTTGATTAGCCAGTTTTCTAGTTTAATATGTGAAATGACAGTTACTTCAGTGTTTTTTTTGTTCCTTGCTAAAAATAAGGTTTCAATATAAATTCTTCCACCATTCAAAATATCATTGCTGTAAATAAAAACCTGGTCATATGTTACCCAGTATGTAAGTAGTGTAAGGAAGAAACACAGAAAATACAAATGGCCTACAGTAGTTCAGATGATACTGATTTGTAGAATCTTTTTCCTCTCACTGTGGAATATTTTAATTCCCACCAGAAATCTCATCAGTGTTGAAATGCATGAAAATAAAATAGCTTACATCCAATCTCTTTCAAAGTGCTTTAATACCATATTTTTACCAAAATTTAGTTTACCAGAGATTCAGAGACAAATTAAATACTAGAATACCCAACAGCAATATATATTTGTCAAACAGTTCTCTGTGAACACAAACAGGGAATGTACTAAACAAATAATAACAGTTGCCCAAAGACAGAAAGACTTACAACCAGTAGACTCTAGGGTAGTTTTTAAAACAAAAACTTCTAGAAGTATTCAAAAATTCAGAGGGCAAATTTTGGGCTGACAAAACCACACGTCTATTTTAAATTCCGAAACAAGTAGATTCCACAGCAGAAAATCTATTCATTTGTGATATTCACACACTTTCGGTGACCCCACGAGCCTTACAATGTGATCCAAGTCTCTCTTTTCTTTCCCCTCACAACACGTATTAAAGCAACTCATTAATTATTGGAAGCCTTTGCCCTAAATTCCACTTTCAGTATTTTAAGAAAAGAGGCACAAGTCAGGAGCAACAGCATGGAAACTCAATATTCCCCTCTCTGGAGAATTCCCCCTGGATTGATTGGAATGGGGAGGGTTAAACTGAACTCGTGCCCCGCCACCCCCCAAGTCGCCTGGAAACCTTCTCCGCTTTCCCACTGCTCACCAGAGACACCGGAAAGGTTGGAGGAATTTGATTGACACAATTTATGTTTCCCTCCTGGCAAGAGACGGCAACGAGACAGACCTTTTCTCAAACATGCAATTTCTAATCATCCCCACCACACACACACACTATCGGAGCCGTGCAAGCCGCCGGCTCGGGGCTGCGTGTGCGGCCGCTGCGTCTCCCCACAGAGGAAAAGGCCTTCCCAGGCTGGCCGGGGCTGAGTGGGGGGCTCCCGGAGAGCGCAGGATGGGCGCGCACCCCCCGCCCCCGCCCCCGCCCCAAGAGAAACTCCAGCAAGCGCAGCCCGCCCGGCTGCTGGGTGCAGGGACTTACCTTGGCACCGGGCCCGCCAGGGGGGCCGGGGGAGCGTGGGGTGGGGCGGGCCGGGGGTCACCCCCCCCCCTCCTCCAGCAGGCAAGGCTGGGGATTGCGGCGGCGGCTGCGGCAGTCACCGCCGCTCCATGAGCCCGGCTCTCCCGTGCGTGCAGGTGGACGCGCCTGCCTCCCTCCTCCGGGGGCTGATGGAGCCAGCGCTTCCCCGCGCCTCTTAGCGCCCGGCGCGGCTCACGGCAGCCCCCCCGGCCCCGCAGCCATGCCGGGGACCCCGGCCGCCGAGCCCCCCCGGCCCGCTCCCGCTCGCAGTCCCCCGGCGCTTGCCGGCGGCCCCCTGCTTTGCTGCGGGGGGGGCGGGTAGCTCCCTCCTCCCCTCCGCCTCCTCCTCCTCCGCCGCGGCTGTTTCTTCCTCTCCTCCTCCTCCGCCCCCACCCCGGTTGCTTTTTCCCATTCAGAAGGTGCCTACAGCGCTGCTGTCGCCGCTGCCATTGTTTCCTCTGCCGCTGGACCGACTCTCTCTCTCCCCCTCCCCCCCCCCCACCACCTTGCTTTCCCCGGGAGCGCGCCACGCGCGGCCACCTGTCATAAAGGGCGCGCACCCCCGGCAGCGGCGGAGCGCGCCCGAGCGCTGGTGCACGGCCGCTGAGCCGGAGGGAACGCGCGCGCTGCCAGGCTCCCCTGGCTGGTTGCGTGAGCAGGGAGGGTGCAGCCGGGCTGTCCCCGGGGGCGGCGGGCGGGTGGAAGTCAGTGACTCGCAGCCGGGGGAAAAGCCAGTGGATCTAAGCCCCCGGGGAAGGGGAGGCTTTGCCGCACATGGGAGGATGAGGGCATCATGTCCCCCGTGCCCTGGGATTCTCCCTTGCTGCCCTCTCCAAAGCCCCTGGGAAAAGGAAAGGAGGACTTGTGGCACCTGAGAGACTAACAAATTTATGAGAGCATAAGCTTTCGTGAGCTACAGCTCACTTCATCGTGCACGGGACGGGAGTGTGCCCATTGCTGCAGGGGGAGGGACCGTCCCCCAGAAGGCTCCCTCTCCCCCAGGTCCCATAAGGGTAGCTACCATACTTTGAGAAGGGCTAGCCTCCCCTTTGGAAGGTGCAGGACAGAGCAGGGGCCAGAAGAGCGGGACTGGGGCCCTCCTACCCCTCTTGGGAAGTATGGGCACCTGCCAGGCTAGAGAAAGGCATGAGACAGGCAGGTGGAGAGCAAGGCTTTCTCCCCTCAATGGGACTTGGTGCCAAGTTGCATCATCCGCTCCTGTCCCATCTAGAGTTGCCTCACTACTAGGTCAAAGCCCCTCAGTCCGCCCCTGGAGCACCCCTTATTATACCACATCTAGGCCCTTGTATGCTCTGTGACTGCACTCCAAAAGGCTAAAGACAGCTGCTACTCCAGTTCTAGGCGCTAAATCAGCTCTGCTGCCAATGCTTCTCATTCTGATTTGTAGTATCCTATACCACATCTGAGCTCCCACACTGCTTTACCAATATACTTCACCTTCAACCTCCATCCAATTCACACCCACCTTCCTGCCCATTCCATTACTGTCCCTGGTACAGCTCTGTCAATGCATCTCTCAATCCTAATTTGCAGCACCCTCTCCTATTCCAGTCCTGGATTCTCACACACAGCTCTTCCAGCACACCTGAACCCTGATTTGAACATACCTAGTGTTTTTCCAGTTACATTGTTCCCCCATGAACCAAGACTGCTACAGGTGTAAAGTTATGCCAAATTGCAGGGGTACTTAGTGAATTGTTTTTCCACAGGAGAAAGCTGACATGAGTACATTATTGCATCTTAGTACTTTTGATGCAAAACTCAGAAGCAAAGCTGGAAGATTCAGGAATCAAGATTAGCTACATGACATCAAAATAAGAAGGAATTTTTTAAAGAAAACCCTTTAACTGTAAGAAAGTGGATTTTAGGCAAAATAAAATTTCACCCTGAATTTTTAAATGGAGAAGTGAAAGATGCCAACAGAGCAAAAAGCAAATTGTTTGTTTGCAAAGATGAGCGCAGTATATGCTCTCTACCTTTGTTTTGTGTTGCAGATTAACAGTTCTGGCATCACACTTAGTTGAGGAACATGTGCAGACCTTGAGAGTGAAGTCCTATTTATCAGCACCAAAGCTTCTGAATGGCCCCACGAGCCTGCCTCAACTCTGGCCTAGCAGGACCCCCTTTAGGGATGGGAAAGCCTTTCATTCCCCATGAATTGACCTCAGTGTTGAGGTTGGCAAAGGAGCCAACTGTCATGATGGTTTTTGTGATATGGACGCTCTTCACTAGGGTAGGGAGGGGATTTTAGCTCAAGGGTATGATCCACATATACTGCTTCAGATCAGTGCAGGTAAGAACGCTGGAGCTAGAACCTAAGAAAGACCTATTATATCCAACAATATTCCTACAGGAAGGCCCCTAGCTCCTGTTGTTGTTAAAGATACAGAGAAGCCTACCAGAATTGACTTAGCCCCGTCCTTCACATATTAAAGCATCTTGATTCAGTAGAGTTATTGATAATGTCAGCCTCATATTGCATGTGACCTATGCAGAGTATCATTGCATATGGAAAGAAAGGAATCTAGAAAAAAAATGCATAAAGAGGATAAATCAAGGTTTAAATTACAAAAAAAAACAAACAAAAAACCACTCTTTACAGTAACCACACCTGTGGGTCTTCCACTAAGGTAATTTGGATTAAAAGGGTTCTGGAAATGAAAATCCATTAGTTTACCTGCCAAAATCAGGAGGGACAACATGCTCATGAAGATAGATTTGAAACTAAATTAAGGAACTCTTGAAACGCAGGAACAGCAAATTGATGATATAATTATTGTAGTACTTCTAGAAAGGGGTGGGAAGTTGGAGAGAGATAATCACTCACTGCAAAAATGAAAGAATTATTATATAAAAATAGGTAGGGAGGTCAATATTTCATTTGTACAAGTCAACTTTTATTCTGCAGTAGTTCTTTTGCAGGAGGAATTACGTGACATACTGTCAGGTAAAAACAATGAGGAGTACTTGTGGCACCTTAGAGACTAACAAATTTACTAAAACAGCTACCCCTCTGAAAACTGTCAGTTTACATTGAACATTTAAGCACTGCAAATGTTTATATGTGGACAAGGGACAGTTATCCATTAGGAATAGAAGTCTTATGTATTTTTTTAATTATCCAATTATTACTACACAAAAATGTCTAAAGTATTATATTTTACCTTCACATATTGATCACAATTAAGAGGCCGCTTTATTTTTCAATATTGTTTATCACTATTTATTAGTGTTCCGTTATGACACCCTACCCTATATCTCACTTTGTCTGTCGCTAAGGGACAGAGTTCTAAGAAGGTGCTATCCAGCATGAGTAAAGTTATTCTACAAGTGGTCCCATTGACTTCAGTGAGACTCTCTGTGGAGTAAGGTTCAACTCAAAAGGAGTAAGGGCATTGGTTCTCAACCTGAGAGGGGGAGGTCACAGACAAGCGTTTTTGGGAGATCAAGACCACCCCGCCCCTTTTCATATTGCAAAATGAAGGAGGTGTCACAGTATGGAAAAAGCTAAGAACCACTGAGAATCAGAAAGTGGCCCTATATATTTAGTTAATTTAAAATAGATGCATCTTGTCAAGGTCCCTTCCCTACTCTGAACTCTAGGGTACAGATGTGGAGACCTGCATGAAAGACCCTCTAAACTTATTCTTACCAGCTTAAGTTAAAAACTTCCCCAAAGGTACGAACTTTGCCTTGTCCTTGAACAGTATGCTGCCACCACCAAGCGTTTTAAACAAAGAACAGGGAAAGAGACCACTTCCCCCAAAATATCCCCCCAAGCCCTACATCCCCTTTCCTGGGGAAGGCTTGATAATAATCCTCACCAATTGGTGCAGGTGAACACAGACCCAAACCTTTGGATCTTAAGCACAATGAAAAATCAATCAGGTTCTTAAAAGAAGAATTTTAATTAAAAAGGTAAAAATCACCTCTGTAAAATCAGGATGGTAAATACCTTACAGAGTAATCAGATTCAAAACATAGAGAATCCCTCTAGGCAAAAGTTACAAAAAGATACAAAAACAGGAATATACATTCCCTCCAGCACAGCTTATTTTACCAGCCATTAAACAAAAGAAAATCTAACACATTTTCTAGCTAGATTACTTACTAACTTAACAGGAATTGGAAGGCTTGCATTTCTGATCTGTTCCCAGCAAAAGCATCACACAGACCGAGCAAACCCTTTGTCCCCCCCCCCCTCCAGATTTGAAAGTATCTTGTCCCCTCATTGGTCTTTTTGGGTTAGGTGCCAGCGAGGTTACCTTAGCTTCTTAACCCTTTACAGGTGAAAAGGTTTTGCCTCTGTATATATAGCATTGTATACAGAAAGGTGGTTATCCTTACCTTTATATTTATGACACATCTGTTTTCACAGGACCATGTAAATAGCTTCAGCACTATTAGCACTGAGAGTATGTGGCATAGACAGGCATCTGCAGCATTGATAGAGTTATACACACAGCATATCCTGTAACCAATACACTGGGAATTGAAGCATAGATTACTATTACAACTTCTGACCCACTGGGAAGTTTTAATAGGTAGAAAATACGGCTGGAAATAAGCGTTATAAATGTAATTAATAAAATATTAAGATGTTCTCCAAGTTTAATTAAATCTTTTAGTATATTTGAAAGTATGTTATTACCAACCTGTTCCTTACTTACAGAAGATTCTCAATTTCCTTATTTCTACTTTTACTTTTCACAAGATTCTACTGCGATCTTCCCGCAATGGACAATGCAATATATTAAATCAAAACAACTCTATTAAACAACATTATGGTTGTGATTTTAACACACACATCAGGCCACTTGAAACTGTGGTTCTCACGGCATTTGCAGCTGGGGCCCCTTGTGTATCTGTAGAATAAAAAAAACAATACTGTTTAGCCCTTTGTGTAGTGCTCTGTCATCATAACACTTTACAAATCAACCAGCCTTCAACACCTTTATAAAGTAGGCCATTTTCATGATAATTTTGTACTCATTGCTGGAAACATCCAGGATGTGCTAGTTGTGCATCCATAAATGACTCTGTCCCCACCACAACAAACTCACACTCTAAAAATGTGTCAGTATATTTATGACTGCATCTATAATTTTCACTCCATGCATCCGAAGAAATGGGGGTTTTACCCACAAAAGCTTATGCCCAAATCAATCTATTAGTCTTAAAGATGCCACCGGACTCCTTGTTGTTTTTGTGGCTACAGACTTACACAGCTACCTTCTGATACTCTAAAAATGTTATCTCAATTTGTAGAAATGGAGGCAGAGGTGTTAAGTGATTTGACCAAGGCCACAGAGCAAGTCATGATCAGAGTTGGGATTAGGAGCACAGGAAGTCTTAGCTCCCAGTCCTGTGCTCAGCTATATCTCTCTCAAGTATTATTATTGTGCACCAGGATCAAGATACAGTTGCTGTGGAAATTATAACTTTTAGTCCTCTAGCTTTTGCACATTTGAAATCTCACCCATACACTTATTTTCTTCCCATTTAATTTCATTGATAGAAAGATTTAAAGAAATATAAATATGAGTAATAAATTAGGAGCACTGCAGGGTCACAAGAGAAAAAGTGACAGAGCATTTGGTAGCGCTCAGTAAAATAAACACGTTTGAATTTGTTCATTAGATCTCTCACTCATTTCAAAAATGTGTTTGGTGGTTTTTTCACCCTCTATCATTCCCTCACTTGCATAACTCCTTCATTTCCCTCCCCCATCCCCAGCAAAGTCACATACATGCTGCTACCTTCAAAGTGGCATTGGAGAGAGACAAGCAAATCTGGCAGCTTCTCTGCTAGGTCATGCTGCCAGCAATTTCACATACGCTGTAAAGGCACATTGCGTGCTGGGATGGTGCACCTCACCAAGCATGGAACATTTGCAAACAGCAACACTGGGTAACCAATATCAAATTTGGCAGTTGTTGAACAACTTCTGTTGCCTTTAAGAATGAGAGTGATGATGTTATGCAAGGGAAGGCAGGTACCATGGTGATTAGCAGAGTATAACCAGCTAGATGAGGTTAGAGAGCTTTCTTGCATATAAAGAGCTATGTTCCATTAAATAAACATTCTGCCTGGATCCAGTTTAGAAAATGATGACTCGGGTATTATTTAAGTATTCAGGTATTTACCAAGAACACAAATACAATGCTCAGCGATTATCCTCAGGGTGTGGATTCAGTGTAGCATCTTGGGTTTCACTCATCAAGCTAATAATTTAAGATACTACAGTAACGTTGTAAATGAAATATTAGCAAATCAGCAGCATCTAATTCCACACAGCAGTCTGAGCAATCTTAAAAATTAACAATCTGTGGACTATGATCTTTTATGTACTGCCATAAACGGATGTAAAAAGTGCAAGTCTTGCTGGAAGCGCAGCTACATGCCTTAGCTGGATATTAATTTTCCAGACCATCAAATAAGAGACTCAGGTGTGAGAGCAGGATTCTGAGAGCACACTTCTTGGCAGGAAGAGACCAACAAAACTCAGAGCTAGGAAAGGTGTTTCACTCTGCCCTCTTACACATACACACTCACTGCTCTCCTGAGTTATTAATTCCTCCACAATTAGCGCACTGACAGTTGACTTGAGATCAGCAATGGGCCATTTAGATAGCCATGGGTAACCATGGGCATTTAGCTGTCTGGTGGAGCCAGCTTCCATCTGGCAAGAGAAACCTGCTTCTGGGCTGGTATGGCTTCCCTTATTTGTATGTCCTTGGTGGCAGAGGGCTAGAGCATATGGAAGTTCTAGAGCTGCTGCCGAGCACCCCAAATCTGCATGACTATGTGATCCAGCTCGCATCATCTCCCCTCTGAGACCCACTGCTGCCTTCCAAGGGTCAGAAGCTGCTGCTGAAATGCCCCTACTCCCGCTATCTCCCATTCCCTCAATCTGTGACCTTGTGCAGTCAGAAGCAGGAACAGCTCATCCACCTCTACTGAATCCATGGCTTGGCACGGCTAGAACGCACACAAGTGAGGAGCACACAGAGACAAAAGTGCCACAGGTAAATAGGTCAGTGGGCTAAATACACTTCTGCACAGGGGTTTGTGAAAGAAAGATAAGTTCTCCCACAACACAGAACAAAAAAATGCCTAGGATTGGCTTAAGTTACTGAGATGCTAAGAGCCCTAAGATATACCCTGAGAAATCCTAGTCAAACATGGGTAACTCTAGTGCCAGTATCAGAGGGGTAGCCATGTTAGTCTGTATCCACAAAAACAACAAGGACTCCGGTGGCATCTTAAAGACTGACAGATTTATGTGAGCATAAGCTTTCGTGGGTAAAAACCCCACTTCTTCAGATGCATGGAGTGAAAATTACAGGTGCAGACATAAATATACTGACACATGAAGAGAAGGAAGTTACCCAGTGATGAGCTGCCAAAAGCTGAAGAACCGGTTCCTTCAGTGGCTCCAGGTCTTCGGCAGCAGATCTTTCACTCTCTCCAGGTCTTTGGCGGCACTTCGGTGGCGGGTCCTTCAGTTAAAGGGATTAAAAAGAGATTCTCAGGGGAGCCTCCCCAGCAGAGAGTTCAGGCGGGCCGGACAGGACGGTCCTGCAGGCTGGATGTAGCCCATGGGCTGGAGTTTGCCCTCCCCTTTAACAACCGGTTCTAAACTGGCTTCAAAATTTAATAACTGGTTCGCGCAAACCGGTGTGAACCGGCTCCAGCTCACCACTGGAGTTACCTCACAAGTGGAGAATCAGTGTTGACATGGCCAATTCGATCAGGGTACATGTAGTCCACTCCCAATAACAGATGAGGAAGTGTCAATTCCAGGAGAGGCAAAGCTGCTTTTGTAATGAGCCAGCCACTCCCAGTCCCTATTCAAGCCCAAATTAATGGTGTTAAATTTGCAAATGAATTTTAGTTCTGCTGTTTCTCTTTGAAGTTTTTTTGTTCAAGTATAGCTACTTTCAAATCGGTTATAGAATGTCCAGGAAGATTGAAGTGTTCTCCTACTGGCTTTTGTATGTTACCATTCCTGATGTCTGATTTGTGTCCATTTATTCTTTTACATAGGGACTGTCCGGTTTGGCCAATGTACATGGCAGAGGGGCATTGCTGGCATATATAAGATTAGTAGACGTGCAGGTGAATGAGCCTCCAATGGTGTGGTTGATGTGGTTGGGTCCTCTGATGGTGCCGCTAGAGTAGATATGGGGACAGAGTAGGCAACGAGGTTTTCTACAGGGATTGGTTCCTGGGTTAGTGTTTCTGTGGTGTGGTGTGTAGTTGCTGGTGAGTATTTGCTTCAGGTTGGGGGGCTGTCTGTAAGCAAGGACTGGCCTACCTCCCAAAGTCTGGGAGAATGAGGGATCGTTTTCCAGGATAGGTTGTAGATTGTTGATAACATGCTGGAGAGGTTTTAGCTGGGGGCCATACGTGATGGCAGGTGGTGTTCTGTTATTTTCCTTGTTGGGCCTATCCTGTAGTAGGTGATTTCTGCGTACCCATCTCGCTCTGTCAATTTGTTTCCTCACTTCCCCAGGTGGCTAGTGTAGTTTTAAGATGCTTGATAAACGATCTTGTAGATGTTTGTCTCCGTCTGAGGGATTGGAGCAAATTTGGTTGCATCTTAGGGCCTGGCTGTAGACAGTGGATCGTGTGATGTGTTCTGGATGGAAGCTGGAGGCATGCAGGTAAGTACAGTGGTCAGTAGGTTTCCGGTATAAGGTGGTGTTTATGTGACCATCACTTATTTGCACTGTAGTGTCCAGGAAGTGGATCTCTTGTGTGGACTGATGCAGGCTCAGGTTGATGGTGGGATGGAAATTGTTGAAATCCAGGTGGAATTCTTCAAGGGCCTCCTTCCCGTGGGTCCATATGATGAAGATGTCATCAATGTAGTGCAAGTAGAGGAGGGGCGCTAGGGGACGAGAACTGAGGAAGTCAGCCATAAAAATATTGGCATACTGTGGGGCCATGCAGGTACCCATAGCAGTGCCACTGACTTGAAGGTATAAGTTGTCCCCAAATCTGAAATGGTTGTGGATGAGGACAAAATCACAAAGCTCAGCCACCAGGTGTGCCATGGCCTCATCAGGGATACTGTAGTGCCAGTGTTGATATGGCTACATGGGTAAGGCTCACATTCAGTTCTGCAGTGTAGATGCTCGCAGGTAAGTTTGGTAAGCTGAGGAGCACATCCCCAGGTACACCCTACTGTAGACCCAACTATGCCAGAGACCCATTACACTTAACACAGTTACAGTCTTTAATGCTATTGGTTGGCAAAAGCACATCTTGGTTTAAAATGGTTGGAACACAGCTGTTGCTAGCATTGTTTCCTCCACAGCCTGGATAGGGCATTAGGTTAGTATGACCAGATTGGTGGGAGTAGAGATCAGGATGGCAAGGCCTATTTACCAAGATGAGATCAATTTTGTTATCAGAGATTTAGAGAGGTCTATACAGGGTAACATGACTTTTCAATAGCAGAGTTCCCAAATGTGATTGTTTATAGAAAGACTCGTATTTAAATTGTTATCCTGAAACACTGAGATAAAGCTCATTTTGCAAAGTGTTGCTATGAGTGAGTCTGAAACATATCTTTGTAGAATCTGTGGAATTCTTCCCTCTTCCTCCTCCTCATTTAACAACAGCTGCTGCAGCCCCACTGAATCAAACTACTTACCTTCGATAAGCAAGAAGAACAAAGCAAAGCAAGTCACTGTCCTCATCGTTTTAAGCCTTCTTGTGTGTGTTTTAATTTAAAGCCCAGAAGTTCATTCACGAGTTGAATGAGATATAGAAAATGAGAAGTTTCTTACACTGTGCAGTAACTGGAGTTCTAGATGTTTTGTCCCTATGGATGCTCCACATCACGATGTGCGTGCCCCTGTGTACTCTCGATCTGAGATCTTTTTTTGTGAACAGTGCCAGCGGGTGCACACCTGTACCACGTGCCTCTTTATACTCTGGTACAAGAGCATATAATGAGGTGCAGCCCCACACCACTCCAGTCCCTTCTCAGCTTCAGAGCATGGTAGATGTCAAAGCAAAGGGTAAAGGAGGATGGGTTACAGAGCACCAAAAGGAACAAAATGTCTTTAAGAACTCCATTTACTGTATCAGGTAAGTAACCTCTCCTCCTTCTTTCAGTAGTGTCCTATGGGGGCTGTATGTGAGGAGACTCCCAAGTAGTATCTTAATGTGGACTATAGTGCTGAGGAAGAGGATCCAGAACAGAGGGTAGAACATTTTCACCAAATGCTGCATCCACTCTGGAGACATGCATTAAGGTATAATCCTGTGAAAAAGTGTGAACGAAGGACTAGGTAACTGCCTTCCAAATGTCTTTGATGGGTACCTTCCTAAGGAGGGCAATGGAAGTCAATTAGGCCAAGTGGAGTGAGAAGCAATTCAATGAGAAAGGTGCACCCCAGTGGACTCGCAGTGTTCCAAATGCACCCCGACACCCACTGAGATAGTGCTTTAGAGGAGATTGAGTGACACCCTTCCCCGCCTCGGCAAAGGAAACAAAGTCTGGGGGAAATCCTAAAAGGCTCAGTGAAGGTAGAAAGCCAGGGCTCTTCTTATATCCAGCATAGAGAAGACGAGTCTTCCTAGGCGAGTGGGGCTTGGGGTAAAAGATCAGAAGTTCCTGATAGATGTGGAACACTGATGACACTATAGGGAGGAAAAAGAAAAGGAGTACTTGTGGCACCTTAGAGACTAAAATTTATTAGAGCATAAGCTTTCGTGAGCTACAGCTCACTTCATCGGATGCATTTGGTGGAAAAAACAGAGGGGAGATTGATATACACACACAGAGCACATGAAACAATGGGTTTATCATACACACTGTAAGGAGAGTGATCACTTAAGATAAGCCATCACCAGCAGCAGGGGGGGGAAGGAGGAAAACCTTTCATGGTGACAAGCAAGGTAGGCTATTTCCAGCAGTTAACAAGAATATCTGAGGAACAGTGGGGGGGAGAAATAACATGGGGAAATATTTCAGAGTAGCAGCCGTGTTAGTCTGTATTTGCAAAAAGAAAAGGAGTACTTGTGGCACCTTAGAGACTAACAAATTTATTAGAGCATAAGCTTTCGTGAGCTACAGCTCACTTGACTCATCCATTCCCAGTCTCTATTCAAGCCTAAGTTAATTGTATCCAGTTTGCAAATTAATTCCAATTCAGCAGTCTCTCGTTGGAGTCTGTTTTTGAAGCTTTTTTCTTGAAGGATAGCCACTCTTATGTCTGTAATCGAGTGAAGTGTTCTCCAACTGGTTTTTGAATGTTATAATTCTTGACATCTGATTTGTGTCCATTCATTCTTTTACGTAGAGACTGTCCAGTTTGGCCAATGTACATGGCAGGGGGGCATTGCTGGCACATGATGGCATATATCACATTGGTAGATGCGCAGGTGAACGAGCCTCTGATAGCGTGGCTGATGTGATTAGGCCCTATGATGGTGTCCCCTGAATAGATATGTGGGCAGAGTTGGCAACGGGCTTTGTTGCAAGGATAGGTTCCTGGTTGGTGGTTCTGTTGGGTGGTGTGTGGTTGCTGGTGAATATTTGCTTCAGATTGGGGGGCTGTCTGTAAGCAAGGACTGGCCTGTCTCCCAAGATCTGTGAGAGTGATGGGTCGTCCTTCAGGATAGGTTGTAGATCCTTGATGATGCGTTGGAGAAGTTTTAGTTGGGGGCTGAAGGTGATGGCTAGTGGCATTCTGTTATTTTCTTTGTTGGGCCTGTCCTGTAGTAGGTGACTTCTGGGTACTCTTCTGGCTCTGTCAATCTGTTTCTTCACTTCAGCAGGTGAGTATTGTAGTTGTAGGAATGCATGATAGAGATCTTGTAGGTGTTTGTCTCTGTCTGAGGGGTTGGAGCAAAGGCGGTTGTATCGTAGAGCTTGGCTGTAGACAATGGATTGTGTGGTATGATCTGGATGAAAGCTAAAAGGCATGTAGGTAGGAATAGCGGTCAGTAGGTTTCCGATATAGGGTGGTGTTTATATGACAATCACTAATTAGCACCGTAGTGTCCAGGAAGCGGATCTCTTGTGTGGACTGGTCCAGGCTGAGGTTGATGGTGGGATGGAAATTGTTGAAATCCTGGTGGAATTCCTCAAGGGCTTCTTTTCCATGGGTCCAGATGAAGATGTATACCTTCAAATCAGCGGCACTGCGATGGGTACCCGCATGGCCCCACAGTATGACAACATTTTTATGGCTGACTTAGAACAACGCTTCCTCAGCTCTTGTCCCCTAATGCCCCTACTCTACTTGCGCTACATTGATGACATCTTCATCATCTCCCAGGGATGGGGAGGCAGGGCTGATGTGGGGAATGGAATTGAATTTATTGGAGTAAACAGTTGAGATCACTTCCAGTACCCATTTGTCTGAGGTGATTGTGACATACCAGGGTACAATCCAGACTAAGGAGTAGCTGTGTCACCCCTGCTCTGTAACCTGGGGTGCCCTTTACAATGCCCTGCTGCTGTAGCCTCCAGCCTGTAAGTCACTTCCAGCTATGTCTGTGTGTGCTGCAGCCAGCCAGCCTCACTGTGGCTCTTACCAGCCTGGGTTATGCTGCAAGGCGATCCCAACACCCACCCTGTCCTGAATCTTCCCCCAGAAATGTATGTTTTCAAAATACCACCTTATAGGACATACTTTGTACAAAGATTATTACAATAGTATGTAGGGAGTGAATATAGGGGTGTATTCCATCACAGTGATATGTTCCCAAGAATGGAGGAAATGGGTCAGATGGTCTCTATAGGATGGGTGGATGGAAGGTTGTTCCAGCTGAAGAGCCAATGGGGCAGGTTCATGAGCCTCAACCAAGCTGTCAAACTGGTCATTAGATGAGGTAAGCAACTGAAAAGTGACAGTACAAGATGGGCCTTTCTTATGAAGCCTGAAGCTCTTTCTGGGCAGTTCAACAGTTCTTGGGGGCACCTGAGAGTACACTGGACAAGAGCATTGCACTGGCTGAGACTTACTGTATTTCCTCTTTGTAGATGGTCTATTGATGCTGAGTGTGCAATGTCACCCTGGAGTCCTTTGGCATGTGCAGAGCTCTGTCCATGATGTCACTAAAGAGTTTAGGTCCTTTGAAGGGCAAGGCCTACACAGTATTTTGCACCACCCTGGGCAAGCCAGACTATTTGTAGATAGAAGGACTGGCACCAGGGGTGCTGGAACAAATTGTGTACTGGGGGTCCTGAGAGCCATTGAACCAAACTGTAAATCCTGTATATGAAGGAAACTACTTCAAGCCCGGGGAACAGAAGCACCCCCAGCACAACTAGTTCCAGCACCCATGCCTGGCACGTGACTATAGCAGGGGCGATAGAATGGGAGGCCATATCCACTGTGTCAGGGGAGGTCTGTAGGGAGGCTTTGGCTATTTTCTGACACTCTGTAATAAGAGCTTGAAATTGCTCTCTTTTGTGCTGAGGCAAAAACTCAGTAAAAGTGAGACAATTGATTATCGTTGGTGAAGGCATATTTTGCTATCAGGACTTAGTAGTTGGTGACTCTGAACTGATGCATAGCTCTTATGTCATAGGAGGTCCAGATGCTTAAGAATCTTGTCCGTTGGTGTTGACTTGAAGAGATGTTGCCTAATCCTTTCATTGCCGGTATTGATGACCAGGGAGTTAGGGCTGGGATGAGAAAACAAGTACTCTGAGCCCTTGGCCAGGACCTAGTACTTTTTATTGGCCCTCATGCAGGTGTCTGGGATGATGACAAGCATTTGCCACACTGTGCAGGCTGGTGAGAGAAGGGCCTCATTAGTAGGTAAAGCTACCTAGCCCTGGATGGAGGTGTGCAAGATGTCTATGGAGGAGTGCTGCTGTTCCTGGATTTCCTTCAAAGGAATCTGGAAAGCCTCCTTTGTGCATTTCACCAAGTCCTGAAAGGCCTTGAAGTCATCCATGTAGGATGATGGAGGGGGACTAGCTGTCTCACCTAGAGTGGAAGAAGATGGGGCGTCTTCTCAGTTCTCAAGTCTTGTTCCTCTAGTTGCTCCTCTTGAGTAGAGTGAAGAGGATCCCGAGTTGGTGGATGAGTCTCCTGGTAGGACCGCTTCAATCTGTAGATGTGACCCCATAAGAAGCCCAGGAATAACAGAAAGCCCACTACAGAACACAAGAGAAAAAAGCCAGACCACATGGGTGCTCTCGCTAGGGCTTTCAGGTCTGTGTTTGTTAGCTTCTGGGGTCTGCTCCTCAGGGAAGACCTTGTGGAGAGGAGGGTGGAAAGGATTGGTGGTAGAGGACTGAATAGAGACCTCAGAGCCAAAGAAAGTATCAGAGTTTAAGGGCAGAAGGGACCACTAGATCTAGTCTGACCTCCTGTATGTCACTGGCCATCAACCTCACCCTGTGCCCACACACTAAACCCAATAACTGAAATGTGACCAAAGTATTACAGCCCACAGGAGACAGACTATTGTGTGTCACTGGAAGAGAATTGAAGGGACCAGTGCCCCAAGCCCCCACAATAGTAAAGAAATGGTTAGAGAGAACTATATCCAAATAATCCTGGCAAGTGTCGTGTACCCACATGCTGCAGAGGAAGGTGAAAACCCCCAAGGTCATCGCCAAACTGACAATCTCATATAAGGCGATCAGTTAGACCCTGAGCATGTGAGCAAGAACCAGCCAGCCAAGCACCTGAGAGAGAGAGAATATGCTCAGTGCCACCTCAGAGCCCTGGCCCTCCCCACCCAATCTCATTTCAAGCCATGACTATCCATGATGCTTCAGAGGAAGGAGATAAAAACCCACCCAGAATACACCAGGGGAAAAAATCCTTTTCTGACCCCAGCCAGTGACCAGCAGAAGCCCTGAAGCAGGAGCATTATGAATATAAGACAAACTGCAAGCAAGCCCCAAGGATGTAGGCCTTGTCCCTTACCATCACAAGCAGCCTCATCATTTATCCATTTCTCTTTTAAAAGTAATTCAGTTATTTGCCCCCACAACTCCTATTGGGAGGCTGTTCCAGAAACTCACCCTCTCTCATGTCAAGGGTGGAGCTAAATGAGTCAGTGCATTGCATTGGTATCAGATGACAAGGAAGGTCCAGCCATTGTAATGGTACTGATGGGAGGATTTTTACTTGAGGCAGCAGTAATACCCATGCGTTGCTGGGTCAAGGTATGAGACAGGTACTGGCAGGAAGATTCTCCTGGTGCTCCTTCTAGGGGGTGGGGGGAAGGCTCTAACTCCTCCATAACACAAAGGTCCTCATAAGAGGAATCTGCCAGTTGAGAAGGCCCAAGAAAACAATGGGCCTGGTTCTCAAAGAAGGAAGATGAGAAGGGGGACCCCCAAAGCACAAACTGTGCTAGAAAGGCAAACAAAATAACTAAAAGTAAACTAAAAAACAAAAATCAAGTGTAAATATGGGTAGAGGAATAGCTGTGTCAACTAGATAGTGGATGCCACAGAACTCCATCTTGAGCCTAAAGCAGCTGAGGGGCAACTGGAGTGGTGCGGGTCTGCTCCTCTCTACTCCCTCACGCTAGAACATGAGTAGGCGTATGGCACAGGCTGGACCCGGAGTCACTGCTAGCAAAAAAAAAAAAAATCTGACAGCGTATGGGCATGTGCATAGCTTCACATGGAACACCCACAAGGACAAGAACTTGAAGAAGCAGCTCAAAATATCTCCCATACACATTTGAAGATGAAGAACCCAATTACATGCCACGCCAGCACTCCTGTCTAACCGAGAAGAGTGGCACAAGCCTTGCTGGTTCTTCCTACACATTTTTCTCCAGGATCCCAGTTTGTTCACTACCAAAGCTGTGATTCCACAGTGTTAACCAATAACCTTCCCATTATAATTCTAACTATAGTCTATGACTTAGGGATCATTTATTGGAAACAAGGGCAGAGTGAACAACATGGGGGTTTTTTTTGGTTGAGTTAAGATTACAGGCCTGATGCATTACAGTTTATGCCCTCAGCCTTATATTTTTATGTTAAAATATGTGATATTACCACATTTTTCATTATTATTTGTGGCACTAAATACTACAGTGCACAGTGCCAGATGGCTTGTATTCAGCATAAAAATAATGCAAGGCCCATATGAGAAAGGCTCAGCGAGACTATAACAGCATGTATTCATCCTGCTTCCCTAATGCACGTAGTTAAAACATTAGACTTAAAATCTGGTTTTCCACTTTAGAAGTAGAATAGCATATTGTGGAAATTATTTATGAATTCAAATTTATTTCAAACATTATTTGTATGTTTCTAAGGTCTTGGCATTACAGAGGAGCAAATATTCTTTCACTCTTTGGAAGGTTATTTTGCCTTTTAGCCTCAAGTGAAGAAAGCTGAATTGTTTTAAAATGCATTGGGAACAGAAGCAAAAACCTTTTTGCAGAGATTGTTATTGGTAAAAGCTACTTTTTTAAAAAAAAATGTATAAACAGCTTGAGTTCTAAACTTAACCAGATGGAAACGTGCCTACAAAGAGTTGGATGTAATTCAGAAGCGACTGACAGCCAATAGATGAGCCAATTTAGACCAACATATGCCAAAAATGGTCAATCATGTTATCATAAGTGTGACTCTGCTGTGGCAGATGCCAACTCTATCCAAACAATTTTAAGTGTCTTTTTGGAAGACAGGAATATTTTACACACACGTAAAATAAATCATAATGCTTGATTTTTCTGGAAATATTCCACCTAGTTTCAGCATTTTCACAGAGGATTTTTTTTTTAAAAGGATGATAAATCCTCTTACGGCCTTCTAACTAACTAAATGTTGTGCAATCCATCAAAGACTGGTTTAAAAAACCCCCCAACACTTCACTGGACAATCCCCAATTTAGTTTAATATCCAATACAAGAAAAGCTTTGCACTCATACAAATCAATTTAGTGTCTTACTTAAAAAGAAATGTTCACTGTTGAAAGCCTTGAAAACAAAAGAAACACGAGTGAGATAATAGTAGAGTGCAGAGTAAGTGTGCTCCCCGCACCAGCCCCTTAAAAACAAGCTAAAATCAGAATTAAAGAATCTTTGTGGGGAATGATCCAGACTAGAAGAAAGATTCTTCTGCACAATTCATAGTTATTAGGAGACCACCAGATTACAGAGGAGTACATCTGACCTTCTGCAGATGCTAAGGTACCTTGCTACTAACCAGTCTCAGGCTATATCAGAGATGGTCTCTCGGATGCCTCCATTATAACGATTCTACTCCCTCTAATGAATGCAACACTAGCATGATTAATTTTTCTCCGTTGTCATCTAACCTGAATTAAGTTAGTCAGAAAGATGAAAAAGACCTATTTGGTCATAAATCTGTCCTGACAGTGCAGGTTTGTTTCCTTTGGAATATTCTCCAGTGCTTTGCATAGGTTAGGTTTTAGGACCTGAGTGCATTGAAATCACAGTCAAGTCACTGAACCCAGTTACATCTCAGTTGTCCCATAATCTTACAAACCTGGTTCCTATTTAAACTGTCACCTGGACATTAGCTGAGTTTCCCAAGTAGGCTACAGAGCTAACATCTCAGGTGAGCTATGACAGTGCTAGGTTAGATTTGCTTTCTTTATTTTCCCAATACTTTTACTAGGTGACACCTCTTAAGCCATTTCTCTTCATTGTCTCCTTTTTCTTCTGCATTTGGGAGAACCACCGGTAGGGTCAGGGGGTACTTGAGGTCTGCATGTCCTTTCAGCCTTGGGCACCGCTACTTGAGACTACCAACAAATATACCAATTATAGCCCCTGCTGATGGGTTTTGCAAACACCTAATGGGTCACGTGGACACTTATTTACTCAAAGCTGGATTCATTTCAAATAGGCCAACCAACAGCGAATAACTTTTGGTCATTACTGCTCTGGTATGGACTTGAACCATAATCCTTAAAATAATGGCTCATTATCCTGTCATTAGTCTCCTGAGTTGAGCAGTTCTTATATAGCTGTTTTAATTCCCAATTCTCTATTTACCTTTTGTTTTCACAATTGTTACATACATGTGATTTACTGTAAACTATTTTCATGTTGTTTGCATTGATTAACTATGGTGGATGTGTACTATATTTATTGTACACAAACATACTCAAAATACATGATGGTGGGGTAATCAAGTTTTATCCGCATGAGTTTGGGATTGGGTGCATTACTCACAAGATGATCTATACAGTTCACTCACATGAGTTTTGATAAAACCTTGATACCACATCACTCTTTCATGTAGTATTCTATGCAAGTCAGACATTACAGGATGTTGCGAATATAAAACCTGTGAGGTGCTCAAATACTATGGTCATGGGGACCACTAAGTACCTCAAATAGATGGATAGGTGCTTTAATTACCAAAGTCCAACAGTGCAGGGCATAAAAAGAAAGGCTTAAAAATGTATAAAGTGATCTACAATCACATTTTAGTACAAAATATTTAATGGCACTGGAGTCCAATATCTTGGAGAAGTTTTACCATTGATTTCTGCGGGAGCAAAGTTAGGCCAATATTGGGTGCTTTTGAAAATCCCTGCATTAAAGCTATAGCTATAAAACCTGCTACTGACCCAGAACTAAGTCTTGCCTATCCTGAACCTCAAGCTGGTGTAATTTTGGGTTAAAATTCCAGTTTGATGAAGAAAGATTTCTCTGGCAGGTTAAAACAACAGCTGTTTGGTATTGTTCAGGGGTTGGAATGTCAGAATAAATTCCAGAGGGATGGATAGCAATGAGTTGGTCAAAGGTAAATATTTAAATTTACTTATAATGTGACTTTGCACCTTTGCATACAGGTAGAGCTTTCACAAATATATTTGGGTGGGTAGATATTCACAGTATCAACACTAAGCCCATATCTGGTATTTTTATAGAAAACTAGTTTTCAATGGGGCATAACTGCCAAAATGATTCTTTTCATAAGAATTGTTTGGTGCCACTTTTAACAAAGCTATGTTTAGCCAGTCCAGAATTGATACGCGATAACATGATCCCATATGTAGAAAATTAGGAACATATATGGCCCTAGCAATACATAAAATTTAATATACAAAAGACAGCACTGAAAAAGCTGCGGTAATTAGCTGCCTCGAATTTCAGTGTCTGCCTGCCTGAAATGGAGAAAGCTGACCACGTCATAGCTCACTGAGCAGTATTTTATAAAATAAACCTCTCCCCACATGAATGCAGAGTCTGCTACATGAGAAGCACAAACCTAACACAGGGTCCCATTGTCCAGCATCCCTTCCCAGCCAGGTCACCTTATAGAAGGTTACTTTGAAAGACAGCACTCTTCTGTAGCAATAATGCTAGGAAGAATCCGCCCTGGGAGAGAAGCTGGTAACGTTTCTCCAAGTTTGACAGGAAACCTTTTGGGGAGGATTATATTACTGTCTAGCTAGGAAAGAAAAAAGAGGCAGAGCAGGGGTAGATAATATGAGTAAAGAGCAATCATCTCGCCATGGGCAGTAGCTTCAAGGAAAAGACCTGCAAATCATGGTTGGTGTGCACAGAACTATGCCCAGATATGGGAGATTTCTCTTTGTTTGATTTAAAGTTGTAAGTTTCAAGGTTAAAATAACTATAAAAGATTTTGCTACATTCTGAGAGATGAACCTTAAATTAAGCAGCATTACATCTCTGCAGTTAGAGAACAAATTTAGCAAATTGCACGATTTGTTTTTTGGAATATGGATGGGAGGTTTTCAGATCTTTGAATTACTCTTCCTCAGCTATTTATTATTTACACCGTTAACTATGTTATATAGCTTAATTTCAGACTGCTTTTTTGCAGCTATAGTATATCTCTACTGAGGTTTTTGAAATAGCTGTTTGTGTAAGGCATCCTCATCACTTCCCCACACAACACTGTCTGCAGAATTCAGAAGTAGCAAACTAAAGGGGCTTGAATTTTGAAATCTGCTAATTTAAATATTTCCATTTGCTGATAAAACAAACTAAGATAAGTTAGATGTATTCAAGTCAGCAGGGCCTGATGAAATTCACCCAAGGGCACTTAAAGAACTAGCTGAAGCAATCTCAAAACCATTAACAATTATCTTCACAAACTCAAGGATGGGTCAGGTCCCAGGCAACTGGAGAAGGACAAACACCTAATCTTTAAAAAGGGGAACAAAGAGGCCTGAAGGAATTAGAGACCAGTCAACTCAATTTCAATACCTGGAATGGTACTGGAACAAAATTAACCAATCAATTTGAAAGCACCTAGAAGAAAATAGGGTTATAAACAATAGCCAACATGGATGTCAAGAACAAATTGTGCCAAACCAACCTAATTTCCTTTTTTGACGGGATTACTGTTTTAGTGGATGGGGGGAAGCTGTAGACATGTTTTTTTTTTTCCAGTAAGGCTTTTACTGACAGTCCCTCATCCTATCCTCATAAGCAAACTAGGGGAATGTGGTTTAGATTAAATTACTATAAAGGGGATTTTTTTTTCCAATCAGGTATGCATGCTCAAAAAGTACTTATCAATGGTTTCCTCTCAAACTGGGAGGTTGCATCTAATAGGGTTGCACGAGGGTTTGTTTTGGGTCTGGTATTATTCAATATTTTCATTAATGACTTGAATAATGGAGTGGAGAGTATGCTTATAAAATCTGCAGATTATGACAAACAGAGGAATTACCAACACTTTGGAGGATGGGTTTAGAATTCAAAACCACCCTGACAAATTGAAGAATTGGTCTGAAATCAACAAGATGAAATTCAACAAAGACAAGTCCAAAGTACTACACTTAGGACAGTGATCAATTGCCCTCCCTGTCCACTGAAGGTAGGACAAGAATATATGGGCTTAATTTGCAGCAATGGAGATTTAGGTTAGATATTAGGAAAAGCATTCGAGCCATAAGTGTAGTTAAGCACTTAATATGCTTCGAAGGGAGCGCTGCACTCTGGGTAGCTATCCCACAGGCATGGAACTGAGTGGAACGTTGGGTTAGGCTTGTCTCTGTCCCAGCGTGGAGGATGTGCCTACGGACAAGGTTTCAGCTGCAAAGAATACAAAGCACAAGAGTAGAATTGACAGTGCATACATAGTTTCTGGTGCAAGATTAAATCTTTTTATAAAAGAAACACCCTTCAATGCATTTCCCTGCAAGCCACAACTTAAACGGAACAGCTGGCTACTGCAAGAGTTGGTTTGCTGCTCCGGCCATGGTGAGTAAGGCCACAAGGCATGGGTGAGAGGTCTTGGGCTGCAGCTTTTCTTAAGACATGCTTGGGATCAATGGGTGCAACCTCAACACAACCCCCCGTCCCATAGCAACGTGGATGGTGCCTGTAGACAGGCACCAGCGCAAAGACCCACAAGTAGTTTGATTGTTACAAAAGCGACACCGGGTTGGGGTGGGAGACGAACAGGAAGAGTGCCCCCCCCTTTTAAATGCTGGTTGCAATACGTGGTGATCCATTCCAACCACAACCAGGGCACGCACAGGAAAATGTGGTTGTGTGACCCAAAATTCACCAAGCAGGGGCGGATTGGATAATTACTTATCCAATTACTTGTGGTTTAAGGGTTAGCATTTAAAACCTTCCTGTTTCCCCTAGGTGACCATATACAACATCACTCTACTGAGGGTAACAGAGGTGGAAAGGGAGCAGATGCTGCAAGCATCTGGTACAGACCTGGTCGTTATGCTGCAATGCTGTTTGCTGCAATCATGCCAGAAGAGTTAATTTTCTGCGTGGGAAAGTGTCCTACCATGGTGGACAAAATAAGGCAGCCCTTCCCAAAAACCTTCTGCAAAGGTTGCAGAGTACCTCCATTAAAGCTTCCTAGAGATCTCAAGGGAGGATTCCAGGCCATCCCTGGGCACATAAACAGCCTTTTCCGAAGAACACCCTCTGTGTAGCTGGAGTGGCCGCCGATAACTTCTATCCCAATTTTTAAATTCAGATTTAAAAATAATAGCATGTAACCCCTAGACTGATTGGAAATGTATACTCACCAGAGGTGCCTTCCCCTACATCACGCTCCGCCGACAATTGGTCCTATGAGGGGATGGGCTCCAGAGTTAAAAAAAAGTTCTTAGTAACTCAGGTCTGAAATACCTTTGTCCCCCCAAAATCGCAACATTCCTGAAGTACATGGTGTTAATGGTGTCAGTAAACCATGCCATTAGTTACCAGCAAACACTGAAGTTAACAAGACATTACAAAATTTGACTTATGATGAAAACATTCTTTTCTCATTTCTTCTTAGCTCGTGCAGCCTCTGTGAGAAATTATTTCTTCAATTATTTGGAAAGTTAAGGCAGTCTAAGCATTCTTAGACTAAGGCATGTAAGTAGATGAACATACATTTCCTTTTTTAAAAAATAAGCTAGCTCTTTGAATTCATAAATTAACTATGAATGGATTTGCAATGGGGTTTTTCAAATACAATTATAGTTGAGACTGACCTTCATACTCCATTTCCCATAACTATTTGAAAATGAAAGCTTTTCCTTTTTTCACACCATACTTTTCAAAATATGTATTAGTTTTCCAACACGGCCAGTAAAATCACCAAAGTACTTTAGAATATATTCAAATGATGTAACAAGCTGGTGTACAGCCTGCACAAACTTATTTTTCTTTTCATACTGCAAGTAACATCTCTGCTCCCCACTCCCTAGATCACCAAGTTGAAAGCTTTGCAGGACACATTTAGGTTGGTATGACATACAGGGCCAGCTCTAGGTTTTTTGCTGCCCCAAGCAAAAAAATTTTTGGCCCCCCCTCTTTTTTGCGTGTGGCTTTTACACGTTTGCACTTTGCAATGTTTTAGTTTTGTTTTGGGGTTGTTTTTTTTTTTTGACTGTTTAAAATTTAAAAAAATGGAAACAGAGAATTTGTAGTTAGTGAAATAAAACAATTTCCTACTAGTGTACTCATTTAATATTAAAATCACAATTACAAACAATTTGGGTTCAACTATACACTGTAATGAAAAACGTTAGTGTCTTCCGGTGCGCTCAGTTTCTCATAAATTAAAAGAATTTATATGAACTGAATGTTTCTGGTTTTTATACTTGCGTAGTCTTAATAATTCAGTGAAATCTAATTTTTTCGCAATGGTACTTTCAATTGAAATTAATGAGTCCTGAAACGATTTTGAGACATGGTGGACCTCAAATAATTTTTCAGTAATTTCAGTTTTGAGAAACTGTGCTCACCAGAAGCCACTGATACTGGTAATGTTAAAAGAATGCGTAATGCTATAGCAGTGTTTGGAGTGAGGTGCTCAGAGTTGTACATCCCGCCTGTGGGCCCCCAGCCCAATCTCAACCCAGCCCCACAGCCGCAGAGGGGACAGTAATTGACATAGTGGCTGGGGGGTGCAGGTCAGCTGCGGGGAGGGGGGTAGACCAGGGGTGCCCGCGAAGCTGCCCAGGACAGCAGGTCCCTTACTGGCTGCGGGTCCTGCCCCGATCCCAGGCTCCGCTCGGCTCCGGCTCCTCCGCTGCTTGTGACATGTGCAGCAGGGGTGACCAGGGGAGAAGAAGCTGCATCACCCCGCTCCCCTGGCAGCGGGGGGGCAGAGCAGAGACCACCCCTGGGCTGAGACCCCCGTGCTGAGCCTGCTGCCCCACCCCACGCAGGGGCTCACTGGTTGACTGAGTGGGGCCGGGGAAAAAACAAACAAACAAACAATGTCCGGAATGCCACCCCTGGAACTATGCCGCCCCAAGCATGTGCTTGCTTTGCTGGTGCCTAGAGCTGGTCCTGGTGACATACGTGTTTTACTTGACAATTTTATTAATGGCTACAAAACATTGAAAACTAGGAATGAGCAAGGATGGCACATTAGTCTCAACTCTTGGGATCCAAATTTAAATCCTGCCTTAGGTCACAATTGAAGATTTTTGTTTTCCTTCCTCTTCCCTCGCATCATAAAGCCACCATGCAATTTGGTACAATTGGCTGTCACTACTTAAGACAGACCTAGCACTGGAACAATATTGCGGTATCATAGGTCAAGATTAAATTGGAGAACTGTTTCTAGAGAAACTTGTACAGCACCTCTTTGCACTCTCCATGGCTCCAGCAAGTTGTAGGAATCCCTTACTTTTACAAGTTATCGAGTCACTCACAGAAGTGCTTCCCTGGAAGACTACTTGGAAGTTCAACTAGACCAGAATGCAGCCGTCTGCATGACTGGTAGCATAAGTGGCTCAAACTGCACTGGTTCTCTATTTGCTTTTGATAGCAATTCCAGGTGCTGACCTATGCAGTCCTCCATAGCTTGGGTCCTGGCTTTAGAGGAGTCTGTCTCTCTCCCTATGGGCCACCACAGGTGGTGTGGTCTGCTGGAGCTCTCAAGCTATCAGACCCTGGTGTTCAACAGGATGCCGAGGCCTGGGAAGATCCTCATCTCTGGAACAAAAGCTTTCAGATCAGTGTAAGGCTCAGCCCCTTTCTCAGGCTTTTGCCTGAATGTGTAGTAAGTATACAGTTTAGTGGATACTCTTCCCATGTTGACATTGGCCAACAAGTTATGTAAAATGGCTTAATATCTTTCAGGGCTTCAACTATTACAGGGCTTAATCTCAATTTTGCTAGACATCATGGACTGAACACACAGGATGTTGTAATTAGCCATAAATCCAATCTAAAACCCACTAAACTCTGCCGGCTCATCATGACTGGAGAGGTGTTAACAGGGCCACTTCACCTTGAATGATCCCTTGAACTATGTCCTCACTACTTTATGCTAAACAAACAATCTGTTCCACCGTGTATTTAGTTGTGACCCTCCAAGTACATCTTCCAGACCTGAAGAAGAGCTCTGTGTAAATTTGAAAGAGTCTCTCTCTCAGCAACAGAAGTTAGTCCAATAAAAGGTATTACCTCACCCACCTTGTCTCACGGGGTACTTCAGAAATTTAAAAAAAAATAAGTGTACAGTGAATAAAGCCAAGAGCTCTGATGACTCTAATTGTAGTTTATAATACTTTCGCAATTGTAGTATTTTGCCATCACCATCACACTTCGTGGTGCACAATACTACTGCTGAATCCACCAATTTAGGCTTCATTGTCTGGCTTTACTTTCAAAAAATCCCACTGTCCTCAAGAAATCTGACCTCCCTATTAGAAGGCAGTAAAGATACAGACACACTGTCAGGTTTCAGAGTAGCAGCCGTGTTAGTCTGTATTCGCAAAAAGAAAAGGAGTACTTGTGGCACCTTAGAGACTAACAAATTTATTAGAGCATAAGCTTTCGTGAGCTACAGCTCACTTCATCGGATGCATTTGGTGGAAAATACAGAGGGGAGATTGATATACACACACAGAGAACATGAAACAATAGGTTTATCATACACACTGTAAGGAGAGTGATCACTTAAGATAAGCCATCACCAGCAGCAGGGGGGGGAAAAGGAGGAAAACCTTTCATGGTGACAAGAAGGTAGGCTATTTCCAGCAGTTAACAAGAATATCTGAGGAACAGTGGGGGGTGGGGTGGGGGGGGAGAAATAACATGGGGAAATAAAATAGTTTTACTTTGTGTAATGACTCATCCATTCCCAGTCTCTATTCAAGCCTAAATTAATTGTATCCAGTTTGCAAATTAATTCCAATTCAGCAGTCTCTCGTTGGAGTCTGTTTTTGAAGCTTTTTTCTTGAAGGATAGCCACTCTTAGGTCTGTAATCGAGTGACCAGAGAGATTGAAGTGTTCTCCAATTGGTTTTTGAATGTTATAATTCTTGACGTCTGATTTGTGTCCATTCATTCTTTTACATAGAGACTGTCCAGTTTGGCCAATGTACATGGCAGAGGGGCATTGCTGGCACATGATGGCATATATTACATTGGTAGATGCGCAGATGAATGAGCCTCTGATAGTGTGGCTGATGCGATTAGGTCCTATGATGGTGTCCCCTGAATAGATATATGGACAGAGTTGGCAACGGGCTTTGTTGCAATGATAGGTTCCTGGGTTAGTGATTCTGTTGTGTGGTGTGTGGTTGCTAGTGAGTATTTGCTTCAGATTGGGGGGCTGTCTGAAAGCAATGACTGGCCTGTCTCCCAAGATCTGTGAGAGTGATGGGTCGTCCTTCAGGATAGGTTGTAGATCCTTGATGATGCATTGGAGAGGTTTTAGTTGGGGGCTGAAGGTGATGGCTAGTGGCGTTCTGTTATTTTCTTTGTTGGGCCTGTCCTGTAGTAGGTGACTTCTGGGTACTCTTCTGGCTCTGTCAATCTGTTTCTTCACTTCAGCAGGTGGGTATTGTAGTTGTAGGAATGCATGATAGAGATCTTGTAGGTGTTTGTCTCTGTCTGAGGGGTTGGAGCAAATGCGGTTATATTGTAGAGCTTGGCTGTAGACAATGGATCGTGTGGTATGATCTGGATGAAAGCTAGAGGCATGTAGGCAAGAATAGCGGTCAGTAGGTTTCCGATATAGGGTGGTGTTTATGTGACCATCGCTTATTAGCACTGTAGTGTCCAGGAAGTGGATCTCTTGTGTGGACTGGTCCAGGCTGAGGTTGATGGTGGGATGGAAATTGTTGAAATCCTGGTGGAATTCCTCAAGGGCTTCTTTTCCATGGGTCCAGATGAGGAAGATATCATCAATGTAGCGCAAGTAGAGCAGGGGCATTAGGAGACGAGAGCTGAGGAAGCGTTGTTCTAAGTCAGCCATAAAAATGTTGGCATACTGTGGGGCCATGCGGGTACCCATCGCAGTGCCGCTGATTTGAAGGTATACATTGTCTCCAAATGTGAAATAGTTATGGGTGAGGACAAAGTCACGAAGTTCAGCCACCAGGTTAGCCGTGACATTATCGGGGATACTGTTCCTGACGGCTTGTAGTGCATCTTTGTGTGGAATGTTGGTCTAGAGGGCTTCTACAGCCATAGTGGCTAGGATGGTGTTTTTAGGAAGATCACCAATGGACTGTAGTTTCCTCAGGAAGTCAGTGGTGTCTCGAAGATAGCTGGGAGTGCTGGTAACGTAGGGCCTGAGGAGGGAGTCTACATAGCCAGACAATCCTGCTGTCAGGGTGCCAATGCCTGAGATGATGGGGCATCCAGGATTTCCAGGTTTACGGATCTTGGGTAGCAGATAGAATACCCCAGGTCGGGGTTCTAGGGGTGTGTCTGTGCGGATTTGTTCTTGTGCTTTTTCAGGGAGTTTCTTGAGCAAATGCTGTAATTTCTTTTGGTAACTCTCAGTGGGATCAGAGGGTAATGGCTTGCAACCTGTGTTGGCTTAAGCCATAACCCCTAGCAAAACAGGTTAAAAAAAAAAATCCTTGAACTTTTCAGAGATATTCCAATGGACCAAACTACGATCTGATAAATGTAAGCTAAAAGACACAGGAAATTCTCCACTGCAGAATAGAAGAATCAACAAAACACTGAGCAGCCATCTCTGAGACCATTGTTTAAAACACAAATGAGATTCTAAAATGAGAAGCATGGCAATCTCAAAACAATTCCTAATTTATGTAACAATCCAGCAGTTTATAATCTTAAATTACTGTTTTCTTTGATGAACACATGTAAGTCAAATTAGCATTAATAGAAGTTACGCGGATACACCAAGAGAAAAAAAAAACAACTTATTTTAAAAACTCATCCTCTACAAATTAATGGCTACATTTTTTGTCAGTCAGCATTTATAGAACATTTCTGCATATTATTATTAAAAGATGTGGCAAATGAAACTTTAGAAACAACAGCTGGAGGGTGCTATAATTAGACTCTAATCTGTTCCAGGATCGCTCTCATTCATTCCAGTAATACAGCACTCTCTGCAAGACAATGCAGAGCTCAAACACACTAACTATATAATGAAGTGATACCATGACATGTGGCTAGTGCAGCTCAAGTGTCTGAAACATAATGCATCAACACAACTACATAAGTTGGGTTGCAATAAGTGTATTTCATACTTCCATTTCCAACAGGAAAGCTAGAACTACAGATGCACAGAGAAACAGTGAGTAGAGAACTTTAGTCTCTAGAGTATGGCTCATCAGCTCTTGTAAACAATAAGAAGTCTGTGCTGGAGCTGATGGGGGTGGGATTATTAGCTGTAAACGTATGTAAGAAATATATGAATGATGCATGACTTTAAACTAAAAAAATAAGCTTTTATTAGAGCATGGATATTCTTCAGTATTACCTAGCTAATATGGAAGCTCTTTATGGAGTCAAACAATTGTTTTCGTTTTTCTTCTAACAAGAAATAAGCGTGTACGTTGGGGGTGGCGGAGGAAAATTTGGGTGCACAGTATCAATTTACCTTTTTCAGACTGATCATCCAACATTTCTGATTACCTAATACCCACCCTAAAGCAATATAATTGGTTATCAATGCCACTGACGTCACTGAGCACCGCAAACAATTACTTTTATTAAGAAACAATTTGAAGCTCTCTTCTGAGTGGATGCAGGGCAACACTCCTATAGCTGCTATTAAAATCATTTCTGTTCTTATTTTGAGCATGTTGCTGACAAAATATTGGTTTCTCCTGGGAACTGCTGTAAAGCTGTAAGTGTTGTTTCAACAGGACACACATTTCCATTCACAAGATAAATCATTTAATTAGTAATAATTAAATATGCACATATTAACAATGGAGTTATGGTAAGACGTTTTCCAGCTGAATGTTTACACTAACATGGTTTTAACTGGCTTTTGGTGGACATCGAGTATGTTATCTGTAATGTACAATTTACATTTTATTTTCCCCATACTGAAAAGAAAACTGACAATTTCACATCTGAATTTCAAACATTTAAATGCTGTTATGGATTACAGAATAGCCGGGCATAAAACTGTGAAGCCACCTGCACTGGAGAATTATACATTCACATTTGTAAAAACCCCACATTTACTAACCATTGCAAATTAAACAATAACTAAAGACATTTATATATTTATCTTTATATTCTCTGTTCAGACAGTTTCTCCCTGGGAATAAAAAATAAATCTGAAGTCAAGATGTTTAGAGCTGTTAGGCTGATACTTGCCTTGAGAAGCAGTCATTTTAAACAATTAGGATATGCATCTCAAACAAGTACACATTTATTGAAATAATTAACACAATTGAAGAGGTATAAGTTCTTCTAGAGACAAAAAAAGGGATTTATGTGGCATTATTTAGTCCAGACTCTTTCACTCCAACATGGCAATCTTTGGTTTTATAACTGTCGTGGACTGATTTAATTTTTATCAGTGACCTGCTCCCGGTCCACAAGACTTCCAAACATTATGTAAACGTGCTGTTTTGGAACAGTGATGTATCAGTTCTGCTACCCCCAATGTTAACAGGATCTACAGCTGTTCACAGCAGCCATGAGAAGGTTTCAAAATGAACTGATTTTGCCATCAAAGCCTGTAAATTAGGGATTTTAACAGGACATCCTCTGCCCCAAAACTTGGCACACCTCTCTGTATTTGTTCAAGTCCTCCTAAGCTGTGATTCAAGTCAGCAAGTACTCTAAAATGCCTGTTTAGAATAGCCTATGTAAATGCATGACACATGAACACACAAATCCAATCCTAACAAATTCAGAACCAAAGTTTTACATATCTAATAAACACGAAGATCAATAAGTGAAGTGCTACTACTCCTTTGACATTCCTGCTCACAAAGCAAGACATAATATTCATTTTGATCTCACATCTGCTTGATGGAGTAACGCAGAGCGGTAGCAGTGGAAAAACCAAGTCCATTTGTAACCCTCCAGCTTTCCAACAAGTATCTGTTTTTAAGTAAATTCTCTTCTCTTTTAGGTATAGGAGAATATATAGGACATGGGGAAAAGAAATCTCAATCATCACTAAAATCAGATTAGAAGCCTTCCCAATCTCCTACATTCCCCGCCCTTGCCAAAACCGATGGCGGTAATGTGCAGTTTAGCAATAGCCACACCTCTGCTCCAAACCCTTTACAAAATTAACAAAAATAACTTTCATGGTATTTGTTGGCAAAAAAGATCACCCCTTCCTACAATGGCAACAACACTCAAAGTTCTGGAGTACAATGACGCAAAACTTTTTGCAATTGATTAAGACGCGTCAGCTTCATTACAGCACTTACTTAGCTGCCAAAGCTGGTTTCCTGCATCATATACTCTAGCAAAGGAATTATTGGTTCATTTCAGATACTTTCAACATAATGCTAGTGTTAGATCTGTTTTTAGGTAATGAACAGAGTATATAAGTCCGGTAATATGTGGGCAATTGTCCAGTCAGAAAAACTTGTCACCACAATTGAATTCACATAGCAATCACTAAAACATGTAAACGTCAAGTAATGTGTCAAAGCAACAAAGGGGTTTAAGAAAATATTGAAATGTTATTAAATACAGCTTTTGTCCATAATTCAGTACGTAGAGCAGTAGATACAAGTTATTTAATTTTAAAAAAACTAGTTGCGTTATTTGAAGTCACATCATATATGAAAAGAAAATCGTTTCAAAAGGGACTTATCAACCCTTTGCTAACTATTTCTGGCCGTTGAGATTATTATATTCTTTGTCATCTTTGTATTGCTAAAACAAATTTAAAAAGGAGACATTCCATTAGGGAAAATAAAATGGAGACCCTAAATAGAAATAATTCTCAACTGTCACCACAGATTTCCATGATTTTACCTTTCTTCTGCACTCCAAGGCTGAAGGTCATTCATCTTTGTATTTTGACACTCTTTACAGTAATTTTTAATTGAGCATATGTTATGTATTGGCACACATTATTTTTCTCTTACATAAATTTTAACAGAGAGAATGAGACTAGCCAAAAAGAAAGAAGCCAAAAGTGCAGCCTCCTTTAATTTTACATGTTTTTTGTAGCTAGCTTGATGACAGGTTCAACTAAACTGAATGTTACAACACCAAAAAAAAAAAAAAATTTACATTTGCAGCCACATTTTAATAAGTGTTCAGTAACTTTGGGTTCTTCAATTTCTGAGTGTCGACCTGGAGGCACCTACATGCCCAATTTTCAGAGGTAAAAGGACCTGCAGCTCACATTAACTTAAAAAAAAAAAAAAAAAATCAAGGACAAGTTAGGCACCCAAAATGAGTGAAAACTGAAAATTCTGGCTTTGGTCTTGTCCTTTACCTTATTTTACTCATTTGGAAGAAGTTAATTTCCTGTTTTATTAGGAAGTGAATTCCTTAACAAATCTTTAAGGTGACCTGAAATATTTTGCTGCCAAGACTTGAGTTCGACATCCAAGGTTCTCCTCCAACAAGTAATAAATAACTAACTAAGGGCTTATCTATACAGGGAAATTTACCAGCATAATTATACTATAAACTGGTATAATGCCCCTGTGGGCACATTTATTCTGCTAGGGACAGAAACTAAACCGGAAAAAAAGTACTCCTATTCTGGAATAGCAGTGTCCATGCATGGAGTTATATGAGGATGGAATTAGATTATTAAGGTGGAGTTATGCTGATAAGTTTCCCCATGCAGATAAGCCCTAGGACTGAGTGAAATAAAGCAGGATGCAGTGGTCTTACAACATATTTCAAAGACTCAGAAGCTTGAACTCTCATCTTGGCAAATAAGTAAAGGGTAAACTATATTTTATAATGTTTTGGATTACAACGTTTATGCAATGTCAAATTATATTCTTTAATTAGGGATTTTAAATACTTCTTAAAATACATATTACTTCCTCTTTAAATGGGACAACTATGAAGTTTTCCAGAAAGGAAAATGCAGAGCTATTTTGGAGGAACAACTTAGCAGGGTTGTTCCAAATCTGAGTTTGCTACTAGAGGTTTTTTTGCTTTGTTGTTCTTAAAAAGGAAACACGTTATTTCAAACCAGAGAATCATTTAATAACTAAGTACATCTTATGTTTTAGCATACAAATTCAAGTTAGCTGAATCACATTAAAAATATAAAACACCTTTACCAGCCATCAATGGTGGAAAACAAACAACGAACAAGTCTGCTTACCAATTAATGATACAGTTCAAACAATTCTATCTTTGCCAGCTGAAATGATCTAGGTCACTTGACAAGCGATTGCTAGTAAAATGTATAAATGTCTGAAACTTCCATAAAAATACACCTTGTTAATTAGCAATAAATTGAGAGTTTTTCAAAGCTGTCATGCACCTCATTAAATATTAGAGATTCTGACAGATGTAGAAATAAATCCTTTGGTTAAAGAAGTTATGCTGCGTTGAGATACCATAAAAAAACAAAAAAGTGTCTGAATTGTTTACGTTTTCAAATCACAGCTGGGCTTCAGAGCAGTCCTGTATTACCCTTTAACCGGCAGCAGAAATGTAATCCTGCATCACATACTTAGCACGAACAGTTTCCACAGCCCTTCACACTGTTGATAATTTCCTCTTGTAGTTTCTTCCTTTCCTCTTCTTTGGACATATGGTTATTTCTTTCTTCCCATTTCTGGTTGATATTACTATTTAGTATTCTGCTGCTCTGTGTGTGCCACATCTCATAGTAGAGACTGCTGGGACTGGCAAGAAGATCTAAATGGCTACCACGTTCAGCAACTTTACCCTGTAAAATATATACACAATAAACCAGTTAGTGATTGAACGCTATCAGATCTTTAGATCGGGGTTCTCAAACCTCATTGCACCATGACCCCACTCTGACAACAAAAATTACTACATGACCCCAAGGGGTGGGGGAGGGGTGGCAAAGCCTATTCCTGAGCCCTGCTGCCCCGGGCAGGGGGGCCAGAGCTGAAGCCAAAGGGCTTCAGTCACCATCCAGGGCTAAAGCCAAAGCCTGAGCCCCACCGCCCAGGGCTGAAGCCCTTGGATTTTGGCCCTGGGTGGTGGGGCTCAAGCTTTGGCCCGAACCCCAGCAAGTTAACACCAGCCCTAGTGATCCCATTAAAACAGAGCTGTGACCAACTTTTGGGGTCTTGACCCACAGTTTGAGAACCGCTGCTCTAGAGTATGAAGGTGACAAAAGCATGGGCCCGACAGTTTCACAGCGTAGCTCAGAGAAATCCTCCTCTTTAGTAAGGAAGTGAAACCCACAGAGACAGGCTCATTTAGACGCAGCACTGTATGTATGGACTCAGTCTTCTCAGACCACACTCCATGTTAAAGACAGAGAGCTGTAGTCTTCTCCAGGTTATGAAAATTAGGTGCAGATCTCAGGTATCAGTTGGACAAAGTTCACAGCTTGACTACATGAAAAACTGTACCAGTTTAAACTAAATATACAATTTAAAATAGGTTTAGCACTATACATAAGAGCTAGAGTTTATTATTCAACTAGTGCATACGCCATATGAACGCTCCAAAAACAAAAATATATGTGCCTTATCTTGACTTAGTTTAAACTGACTAGGAATAGATTTATGCTAAACTGAATTAAGCCATTATTAAACCAAAAATAAGAACGTCCACACAAGGATTTGCACAATTAAACCAAATTGATTTAAAACCTGATTTAAGTTAAATTGGTGCAACCTCTGTGTTTTGATAAGGCCTCAGTTGCTCCTACGTTACAAAGTTCAGTCACTCAAATTATATTGGCAACTAAGTGTGTACGTGCTCTCTGTGGGTCCAAAAGCTAAGCTCACTTATTAGACTGCATAATAAAAGCTACAAACGTGTTATTTTGATTATTGATTAATATAAGGAGAAAATACTAAACCCTATGATGTAATATTTACATCATGCAGCAAAACGGTTATACAATTTTCCAGCTCCTTCTCCTTTCCTGATCCTTATTTAATTGGTTGCCATTATTGTACCCCGCACACAAGCGTCAACTATGTTTCATGAACCAGCCTGCCAGCAGGGAGTGATGCATCATGTTGCCTGACTGAGCACATCACTCAGTCTCTACTGAAGCAGGAGCTTGGAAAAGCAAGACAACTGATGAACCTAAGCATCCCAGCTGTTCAGCTAACACTAATGAACTAGTTTAATTGCGTTTCTTTTTAAATCCAACAATTATACTATAATACAAAACACACTCTTACTGTGTTATGCTACATTATATAATTCACGGATTGGCTCATTACATATGGTTATAAACCACACTAAATGTTGCGCTAGGTCTGACTTTTTATAGAAAAGTAAGGGCACGTGAATGTATGCTATTTAAATGTTTAGCAAAAGCAGCAAACAGCAGACAGGTGGGAAGTGAGTTTACTCCATTATCTAATTTTGTCTCTTCCATCTGAAACTCAACGATATTGAGAAATACAATTAACTCACTTCAAAAGTTTCTTGTTTAAGAAATTCCAGCACAATCATTTAACATACCAAAGGAATGTCTGTTTTCTTCTAAATATATACCATTATACTATTTTAGTCACTGAAGATTTCAATGGATTCAAGCACATAAATAGCAAACAAAACAGATGAAGAGCACACACTACTAAATTTAACAAATTTAAGAAGATCCATAATCAGCAGACAAAACCTAAATCACTAATATCTACGGAGATATCGATTTTAAAAAGCTATTAAGTGATTTTTAGGGGCACTTATTTTAACTTTGTTACTCAGATTGTAACAGAGAGGAAGGTGGACATAGAATAGAGTATGAGGTGATGGCTGAACAGTGATATTAATCAAACATTGAAAGAGTCTCTTTTTGGGGGTGGAGAAAAAGACAGAGGGAATAATTACAATTTTCTAGAGCTACCAGCCACAGCTCAGATTTCTACCATAATTAGATGGAACAATCCTGCAACAATTTTATCTGCAGAAACACAGAGCACACTGCTCTCTTTTCTATTGAAAGCGAGAAACCAGGGATGTATCTGAAAAATGGCCACTCTCACTGGGCAATGAAAATGAAATATAAATTGGGGGAACACATTAGGAATCCAACATGAGAGAAATCCATAATAGAGGTAAATTGTACACCACTTAAACCAATACCAGATTGCCCAGTGAATAGGATTTACAGTAATCCACTTAAAACATTAGTAACTACATGTAGTTAAAAGTATTATACAAGTGCACTACAACATATAAAAACACAGGCATATATATGTACAGATACAACTTATCAATGACAGAAATTTAGTGTATTTGCTGCAAGAAAAATGACTATAAGAGAAATTTGGGGTAGATTTTTCAGACATGGTTCATTTCCAACAAAGGCAGTTCAGTTCTGTATACTCAGAAATAATTTGTAGATTTCAAAAGCACACAGTCACTAAAACATTCACATCATGTCAAAGTTGAAGTACACAGGGTGATAGTCTCTCACCTGATCCAGGACAAGGATTTCATCTGCATCAACTACTGTTGACAATCTGTGTGCAATGAAAACAGTTGTTCTGTGCTTCACCAGGTCCCTCATGGCACTGAGAATGTTCTGCAAATTAAAAATGTACATCTATATGTATGCATTTAAGAGGAAATAAAATCAGGTCGTGTAACATGTCAAATGAAGTTTTAATGAATGCTGAAGAATGTCTTCGAAGACCCAAATTGAAAAAATATATGGAACTATTTCTGGAAGAAGCAACACAATGCCTAGAATAAGACATCAGTAGCTCTGTGAAAATCCTCAAAGTGGAGCTTCACAGTGTGAAGGAAAGCCAAGGGAGGTTACACTTCTCTATGAAATTTAAACATCTCAAGAGGGTAGAGGAAAGGAAGTGTTTGCTCACCTTCAGGGGAAAAAAAAGTTTGTAGTATGACTGTACAAGAAACAGTGCTGACAGCTGTGGCATGTGCAGATATCGCGTTTTACTCTCCAAATCAACAAAAATTAAAGCACAGCTAAGACTGTCTAAACAATGGAGATTATACCAGTATAACTATGCCACGGGAGTCTAACCTGCCACATATATGCAGACATATATAGGGGGGGATTTTCCGTTGGTGTAGGAACACCATCTCCCCAAATAATGGTAGTTAGATTGACAGAAGTATTAGGTTGACAGAAATATTCTTAATGGACATAGCTGCGTCTACGGGGGTTAGGTCAACATAGTTACGTCGATCAGGGGGTGTGGATTTTTCACGCCGTGGATAAAGTAGCTACAACGACCTAAATTTTAAATGTAAACCCTGGCCTGTGTCAACAAGGAACACAAATATTCCCAAAACCACAACAGCCCAAGGAAATATTTACAATCTGCAGCCAACCCCATCAAGTCAGAAGCAGTGTTTCCTTTTCCACCTTCATGAGCTGCATACCTCAGATGAAAAAGAATGATTTGAGGCTATGTCTATAATGCAATAAGAGACCTGTAGCATGGCCACAGAGAGCCCAGGTTAGCTGACACAGGGTCCGAGACTACGTGTCATGGGTGTTTTACCACAGCGTAGACATACACAAGCTCTCTTAGCGTAACTACTACACAAGCTGGGATATGCATTTTGTTTTCTTTAAATAAAGCTAGCCTCAGTCAGAAAACATTGCGATTGCAAGATATATATTTCTGGAAATAACTCATTTTTATTTGCTGCCTTTAAAATGCAGCTGTGTTGTGCAAACATTCAGCTTTGTTTGGCAACCTTGCAATAAATATAGCAAAATGAGAGGAAAAAAAGTAGTACTGTTCAGAAATCTTTGTCACAAATGATAAAAACACAAGTCCAGGGAAGTGGTCTACTTCAGACCGGGGATCATTATTTGTATTATACGTCATAAACATGTACCAAGTGTACATTAAATGACTTCCCTATGTCTGTAAAATAAGCAGAGTCTAGTGATCAGCGGTCAAAGCATGCCAAATAATCTACACAAGTGGAAATAATTTGCAAACTGCATTCTTTTATCTCTAGTTTTAGAAAATGAGATTAGTTCATGAAATTACTGTTACTGCTGAGATTTCTGTATTTAGCACAAAGATGTGGTTATGAAGTCTGATGCAGTTGCTGTGGTAGTGTCATGACGTCTGTGTCACAACATCCTGATTATTTCACAGCCCTTTCTATGAAATGAATATAAATTAATACCAGCAGTGAAGGTTATGTGTACCTGACTTGCATCTCAGTATGATGCTCCACAATGAATAAAAGGTTTTCTATTTTGCATTATGTCACAATCATTTCAATGACCTATATTGTAATGAATGTTAAACAGCACCCAAATTCCTCTATTTAAAGTGGACTGTAGGCTTCATACACCCTGAGTACATTAGCAACTGCAACTCTTTCAAATGATGCAGGCTTACTGCTGCAACAGGATGTCACGCTGTAAAACAGGAAGTAGTTCAGATGTGGACCCGACATAGCTGGCTCTGGCTCAATGTAGGTTGGGAATCTCAAGGTACATCTATGCTGCAATAACAGACCTATGGCATGGCTACGGCTGGCTGGGTCAGCTGACTCGGGTTCTGCAGGGCTCAGGCTCATGAGGCTATAAAATTGCAGTGCAGAGTTTGGGCTTGGGGTGGAGCCCAGGCTCTCAGACCCTGCAATGGGGGAGGATCTCAGAACCCAGGCTCTCAGACCCTGCGATGGGGGAGGGTCTCAGAGACCAGGCTTCTGCTCCAGGCCAAATGTCTACATCAAAATTTTACAGTCCTGTGAGCCCAAGCCAGTCAGCCGACCTGGGCTCTGAGTGCAGTGCCAGGGTTTTTTTTTTTTTTTTTTTAATCTCAGTGTAGACATACCCTTAGTGTCTCAACTTTTGGCCTTTGGGGAAAGATTCTTTACTCTTCTCATTGACAATATTAAAGAATGGCATTAGAGAGCTAGACAAAAAGCAAACGTAACAAAATCTCTTCTGGGAAGAGATTGTAGAACGAGCAAAATTGGACAGAATGCAGCTGAAAAGGCTTTAGATTCTTTATCCTAATTTACCTCTTCGGTAATTGAATCTAAAGAGGATGTGGCTTCGTCGTAGAGAATAATAGGAGGATTCTTTAAGATAGCTCTGGCAATAGCAACTCTTTGCTTTTCCCCTCCTGAGCAACAGAGAAAAAAAAAAAGGTTACTTTTGCCTTGATCACCACAACATAGTATTCTAACACCTGTGATAAAGAGAGCGATGTATAAAGAGAACACATCTGAAGCCCTTTTTCATTCATCTTTGCTATGCAAACATTTCATATAAAAAGAGAGGGATTACAGCCACATTACAAGAAACCTCCACCCATTTTGCTCTTCAGAATCTTGAAACTTGCCTGATAATTTTCACATGGGACTAAAGTCCATTTGAGGTTGAAATGACAATTGGAATTACTATGCTTCTGGCTGCCACCAGCAGCCATTTTCTGAATAGTGACACCAGATGTATTAGTCAAATGTAAGACTGATTTCAATTTTGAAATAAGTGTTAAAGCTGGACAGAAAGTAACCTTGCAAACACAATTTAGTGGGGCAACAAAGTGCTCAAGTGTAAAAAGAGTGTCCAGCGGTACTTTGAAATAATACTTTGCTCTTATATAGCTCTTTTTATTTCACGTACAAATCTTAAAGTGTATTAAAAAGGAAGCTAAGAATCATTATTCCCATTTTGCAGATGGGGAAACAGATGCAGAGAGGCAAAGTGACTAGTGCAAAATCAGACAGGTCAGTAACAAAGCCAGGAATAGAACTCCATCTTTTGATTCTGGTTTGTAGGGTATTGAATTGGTTTCATGCTGCTTCTGACTCAGGACTAAACACTCGTACACAATGTTCCATGCCTGAAATAGCCTCCATCATCACATGCTGCCACCAAATCTCTCTCACAACTCACTTCCGCCTAGCCTTCCACTATTTGCCTTTACTCAGGTGCTCCCTAAAAATCCAATACGGTCCATGTAAACATGATTCTTAAACTAACTGCAGCAGCCTGAAGTTCTTGCATACACAACACCTAACACCCCCCCAACGAATGATCCCCTAAGCACCCTTTTTTCTACCTTGTGGTTCTGCTGTTGACTAATCCCTACTTTGACATTCTATACCATGGGGGTGCATCCTGGAACCACCCATATTCCTCATTTTTATATAATCGTGATCTTACATATGAAGCATGCCTTGTAAGATCTCAGGGGAAAGGTTATCATATGCTGAAAGTCAGTTCTCTATACATGTGTGTGTATCATTGGAGCATGAGAAGTAATGAGAACTGTGTTGTATGGTGGTCACTAAAACATGCTGTAAGTTGGGGAATCAGCCAGATATTAGCTCCCCAGAGGCAACAGCAAGGAAAGTAACCAAAACCTGGGTGGGGTGTCAATCAACCCATCAACAACCATTGTCCAGCAAGGGAGCTACAATGCAATGACTCACGTTCATGGGGCCCACATCAGAGGAACTGCTCAACCTTGCCTGGAGACTCAGCAATGTCACCCAGACATGCCTAGACTTGTGTTTTCCAAGCACATGGACTGAAGGTATAAAACCAAACACAGGAGGCTCATGCTGGGCCTTTTCTCCTTCACCCACCTACGCTACAAGCAACAAGGATACTCTGAAGACTCCAACTGAGGGGACTGGCCCAGATTTCAAAGATTAAATCTGTATATTAAAAGGACTGCAATATCCAGCAGGGTGAGAAAAACTGCTTAGTCTAGTTTTTCCCAGTCTAATAAGGTTGAGAGTTTAGACTGTATGCTTATATTTTATTTCTTATGGTAACTAACTCTGACATTTTGCCTATCACTTAAAATCTATTTTTTGTAATCAATACATTTGTTTAACTGTTTATCTTCACCAGTGAGTTTGTATGAAGTGTGTGGCAAATCTGCTCAGGTTTTTGAAAGCCTGGTGTAGATCCACTTTCCACTGATGAAGCGATGAACCAATTAATAAATTTGCACTGCTCATCTTGAGCAGTGCAAGACGGTATACTCCTGAGGTACGGTGCTGAGGGGATTGGGCTCTGGTGTCTTTCTCTGTGTGATTTATGAGTGGCTCTGGGAGCATTCATGAAATCTAGCTGGGTGTGTGGAGCTCCACATGCTGGTGTACTGAGTAATCACAGGTTTCAAAGTAGCAGCCGTGTTAGTCTGTATTCGCAAAAAGAAAAGGAGTACTTGTGGCACCTTAGAGACTAACAAATTTATTTGAGCATAAGCTTTCGTGAGCTACAGCTCAATTCATCGGATGCATTTGGTGGAAAATACAGAGGGGAGATTGATATACACATACAGAGAACATGAAACAATGGGTTTTATCATATATACTGTAAGGAGAGTGATCACTTAAGATGAGCCATCACCAGCAGTGGGGGGGGGGAGAGGGAGGAAAACCTTTCATGGTGACAAGCAAGGTAGGCTATTTCCAGCAGTTAACAAGAACATCTGAGGAACAGTGGGGGGTGGGGGGGGGAGAAATAACATGGGGAAATAGTTTTACTTTGTGTAATGACTCATCCATTCCCAATATCTATTCAAGCATAAATTAATTGTATCCAGTTTGCAAATTAATTCCAATTCAGCAGTCTCTCGTTGGAGTCTGTTTTTGAAGCTTTTTTGTTGAAGGATAGCCACCCTCAGGTCTGTAATCGAGTGACCAGAGAGATTGAAGTGTTCTCCAACTGGTTTTTGAATGTTATAATTCTTGACGTCTGATTTGTGTCCATTCATTCTTTTATGTAGAGACTGTCCAGTTTGGCCAATGTACATGGCAGAGGGGCATTGCTGGCACATGATGGCATATATCACATTGGTAGACGCGCAGGTGAACGAGCCTCTGATAGCGTAGCTGATATGATTACGCCCTATGATGGTGTCCCCTGAATAGATATGTGGACACAGTTGGCAACGGGCTTTGTTGCAAGAATAGGTTCCTGGGTTAGTGGTTCTGTTGTGTGGTGTGTGGTGGCTGGTGAGTATTTGCTTCAGATTGGGGGGCTGTCTGTAAGCAAGGACTGGCCTGTCTCCCAAGATCTGTGAGAGTGATGGGTCGTCCTTCAGGATAGGTTGTAGATCCTTGATGATGCGTTGGAGAGGTTTTAGTTGGGGGCTGAAGGTGATGGCTAGTGGCGTTCTGTTATTTTCTTTGTTGGGCCTGTCCTGTAGTAGGTGACTTCTGGGTACTCTTCTGGCTCTGTCTATCTGTTTCTTCACTTCAGCAGGTGGGTATTGTAGTTGTAGGAATGCATGATAGAGATCTTGTAGGTGTTTGTCTCTGTCTGAGGGGTTGGAGCAAATGCAGTTATATCGTAGCGCTTGGCTGTAGACAATGGATCGAGTGGTATGATCTGGATGAAAGCTAAAGGCATGTAGGTAGGAATAGTGGTCAGTAGGTTTCCGATATAGGGTGGTGTTTATGTGACCATCGCTTATTAGCCCCGTAGTGTCCAGGAAGTGGATCTCTTGTGTGGACTGGTCCAGGCTGAGGTTGATGGTGGGATGGAAATTGTTGAAATCATGGTGGAATTCCTCAAAGGCTTCTTTTCCATGGGTCCAGATGATGAAGAGGTCATCAATGTAGCGCAAATAGAGCAGGGGTATTAGGAGACGAGAGCTGAGGAAGCGTTGTTCTAAGTCAGCCATAAAAATGTTGGCATACTGTGGGGCCATGCGGGTACCCATCACAGTGCCGCTGACTTGAAGGTATACATTGTCCCCAAATGTGAATTAGTTATGGGTGAGGACAAAGTCACAAAGTTCAGCCACCAGGTTAGCCGTGACATTATCGGGGATACTGTTCCTGACGGCTTGTAGTGCATCTTTGTGTGGAATGTTGGTCTAGAGGGCTTCTACATCCATAGTGGCTAGGATGGTGTTTTTAGGAAGATCACCAATGGATTGTAGTTTCCTCAGGAAGTCAGTGGTGTCTTGAAGATAGCTGGGAATGCTGGTAACATAGGGCCTGAGGAGGGAGTCTACATAGCCAGACAATCCTGCTGTCAGGGTGCCAATGCCTGAGATGATGGGGCGTCGAGGATTTCCAGGTTTATGGATCTTGGGTAGCAGATAGAATACCCCAGGTCGGGGTTCTAGGGGTGTGTCTGTGCGGATTTGTTCTTGTGCTTTTTCAGGGAGTTTCTTGTGCAAATGCTGTAGTTTCTTTTGGTAACTCTCAGTGGGATCAGAGGGTAATGGCTTGTAGAAAGTGGTGTTGGAGAGCTGCCTAGTAGCCTCTTGTTCATACTCCGACCTATTCATGACGACGACAGCACCTCCTTTGTCAGCCTTTTTGGTGCCTGGAGGGGTTTGCTGCTGGTCACTAGCAAGGCGTTGTGAGAAACAGCCCAAGCTGGAGAGAGTTAAGGGGGCACAGCGGTCCCACAGTGCCAGGCTGCAACCTGGGAATCCCGTCACACCTACCATTTTAGTAATATAACCCTTACTTACTGTGTAATCTGTGTATATCAGAATGTGGTTAAACTGAGCAATAAACAGAAGTTGCACTATTTGCCCAAGATGTTATTTTTACTTCTCTCTTTTAAGAAATATCTAGTAATAAGATTACTACTGTTAGAGCCGGTGCTTGAAAAGTAAGCAGTGATCCTGTAATTGGTGGCCTGATCTTATGCAGTTGGTTTGCAGCATATACAGCTGCTTCATGTTCTTCTTTATGCACAGTCCAGCAACTCAGTGTTCAGTGAATATTTTAAAATGCTTTTGTATTTGCAATGCTTAATACTGTAGACAAATAAAAACCACGTTTATATCAATATTTAAAATTGTAATTTATATTGCCTGCATAGGCTAAAACTGTTTTGATATCTGTTCACTCTCTATGCAAACAGTTAATTTTACAATGTTTACTGTCCATTAAGCATTTTACTCAGTGCATTTAATGAATATAAAAGTTTCCATTTTAACGAACACTCTTCCCCACTGCACCTTTTATTTCAGCATTACACAAGTGAGGAGTTTCAGAGTAGCAGCCGTGTTAGTCTGTATTCGCAAAAAGAAAAGGAGTACTTGTGGCACCTTAGAGACTAACAAATTTATTTGAGCTTAAGCTTTCATGAGCTACAGCTCACTTCATCGGATGCATGTAGCTCACGAAAGCTTATGCTCAAATAAATGAGTTGAATGCATCCGATGAATTGAGCTGTAGCTCATGAAAGCTTATGCTCAAATAGATTTGTTAGTCTCTAAGGTGCCACAAGTACTCCTTTTCTTTTTACAAGTGAGGAGAATCATCATGCAATATTTGTAATGTTTCCTTCGTCAGATTAAAATCTATACACACAAACATACAATAGATAGATATTTCTTCTTGTTAAAGCTAATTTAGTGGCACTAGAGAGATGTCAATTCACTGACTTGACTGAAAGTTGCTCATATTAAGCACAGGCTACTTAGTTACTCATTGTAAAAAAGTTTTAAACTCTCTAAATGCACCGTTGGCTTGCTACAATTTACATCTCAATTTTACAGTGACTATTATTGGATTACTTGAACAAAAGGATCTTTTACTACAGCAAGTAAGCCATTTGCATACAGAATTCTAACCGTGTGCTCCACTCCACAGGATGAACATCTATGAGAATGAGGGCTCATAATTACATTTCCCCAGATTTCTAATGAAAAGTGCTGCCACACATTTTCCATCTGGAAGTCCATTATTTCTCTCCCTCCTCCAATGAAGCTTATTTTTAGTACCACCAGAAGGGTAGGCTACCTTTTTTTTTTTTTACTGAAACATCCTCTGTTTATGAACATTGGCCCCTCAAACTCAGCTTCTCCCATTGTTAAAATGAAATATGTGAATTTCAATGCAGCCCACTTAAAATACATAACGTACTCATCGTCTTCTCCCTAGTTTTCCCTTGCACCCTCTACTAGAATGCTTTGGTGGAAAAAAACCTCATGAGTAAGGATTGAGTATTTTCCCTCAGGAAATGTGAGGCTGAACTTCTTGTTTTAAGCTCTAATGAACTAAAGCAGATAAGCATTTGGGGAAGAGGGTCTGGTTTCCATTTCACAATTCCAGAAAAATATGAAACTTCAAAGTCATTATCACATTGATGGTACTCAAATGGAGTTGCTTTGTAAAGTCAGGGGTTTATCTATAAAAGGGAACTAGTGGCAAGGCGTATCAAGTCCATTAAACAAACAGGATATAACCGTTTCAGTAATAAGGGGTTTGTAGCAGACGAAGTTTGGCATCACAACTTTCATTAAAACTGTAAATATAGCTCTAACTAGTAAAACATGTTATATCAGAATCCAGATGAAAGAGTTACAAACATTAAAGCCCAAAATTGTCAACTAATTTTCAAATGCCTCTCTTTAAGGATTCCAATTTGAGAGATGTTGGGCCCTGAAAGGTGCTGAACACACACAACTTCAATAGAGTTCAATTCAATGTGCCATTTGAAGCACCCAAAATTAGTGGATATTTCTGAAAGTATTGGCTTAACCCTCTCTGGCACCTTGATCATATGTAGAAGTTATGATACATGTTAACGACTACTGTCCACTTTTTCATAGTCATCTAATTTAGTGTCAGAAGTAAATGAGTAGGGAAACAGAGTAGGGAAATACAACCTAGATGGAGCTACCATAAGGTGCGGTGCATAACTGGTTGGAAAACTATTCCCAGAGAGTAGTTATCAGTGGTTCACTGTCAAGATGGAAAGGGATATTGAGTGGGGTCCCGCAGGGATCAGTTCTGGGTTTGGTTCTGTTCAATATCTTCATCAATGATTTAGATAATGGCATAGAGAGTACACTTATAAAGTCTGCAGATGATACCAAGCTGTGAGGGGTTGCAAGTGCTTTGGAGGATAGAATTAAAATTCAAAATAATCTGGACAAACTGGAGAAATGGTCTGAACTGAAGTAAATAGGATGGAAGTCAATAAGGTCAAATGCAAAGTACTCCACTTAGGAAGGAACCATCAGTTGCACACATATAAAATGGGAAATGACTGCCTAGGAAGGAGTACTGCACAAAGGAACCTGGGGGTCAGTGAATCAGAAGCTAAATATAAAAAGTCAACAGTGTAACACTTCTGGGGGAAAAAAAGAAAAAAAAGGAACATCATTCTGGGCTGTATTAGCAGGAGTGTTGTAAGCAAGACACAAGAAGTAATTCTGCTGCTTTCCTCTGCGCTGATTAGGCTTCAACTGGAGTAGTGTGTCCACTTCTGGGCACCACATTTCAGAGAAGAGCAACAAAATGATTAAAGGTCAAGAAAACATGACCTATAAGGGAAGAGTGAAAAAACTGGGTTTGTTTAGTCTGGAGAAGAAACGACAGAGGGGACACGATAACAGTTTTCAAGTACATAAAAAGCTGTTACAAGGAGGAGGGAGAAAAATTGTTCTGCTTAACCTCTGAGGATAGGATAAGAAGCAATGGGCTTAAATTGCAGCAAGGGCAGTTTAAGTTGGACAGCAGAAAAAACTTCCTAACTGTCAGGGTCGTTAAGCACTGGAATAAATTGCCTAGGGAGGTTGTGGAATCTCCATCACTGGAGATTTTTAAGAGCAGGTTACACAAATACTTGTCAGGGATGGTCAAGATAATACTTAGTCCTGCCATGAGTGTAGGAGACTGGATGAGATGACCTCTCAAGGTCCCTTCCAGTCCTACGATTCTATGATTCGAGATGCTGTTCACTCCAATGTCAAAGGCACATCCCCAACTGCTTCTTTGCCAACTAGAAAATTCAAATCACTCTGATTTTTATTGATACATGATTTTTCAAACACATTTTGCATTTCAACACCAAAGCCTTAAAAAACAAACAAACCCACAACAAAAAAGACCAAATAATTATTTTAAAATTGAATTTTTTCACTGCAATTTAAGTACTTCTTCCATAAAAACGTGTGCTGTGTGTGTAGTCAAGATCACCATGGTGACAAAGTGTAAAATGGTGTAAATGTTTCCTAACTTTCAAAAAGACTTCTGCCCAAGAGTCTCAAGGTCAGAAAGACAAGAACTGCTCCCCATAACTAATGGGAGAAGTGCGTTTCAAGACACAACATTTGATTTTACAACAGCCATTTCTGATGGCGGGGCCATTGTTTGAAGTTGCAAGGTTTGAGACATTAGCAGTATTGGAGAAAACAGTGTAAGAATAAAGCCAGCTTGCATCCTGCAAGTCATACACAATGTTAAAGGCCAAAATGTTTTTATCCCTATCAACTAGGTTCTACATCATTCTGTCTTGCTTATATCTCATCTTTCTCTACTCCTTTGCTCAGCCCTTGGGTTATACAAATTCTGCTTCCCTTCCAATGTCCACAAATGCCTTTTTGCTTTCTCCTGCACCTGGAATGCCCTCCCCAACCCTCTATGCACACAGCCTCTGTGTCATGCAATCACTCTTTTCTGATAACCCACTTCTCTCCACTCTCCAGTAATGCCCCCACTTTTACGTTATTCTAATAAAGTTCTTTTTAAAAAGGGGAACAAAACCCTCCTTCTGAAATAAGGCAAATGCTCAAATATGCCAGTTTTCAGACATTAACTTTTAAACTTCTCATATATTTCATTTAAACTTCATCAAGTGGCTTTCAGTCATGGACAAAAGCACTTCTTTCTTTGGGAACTTTAGATTACTGAGATAACAATATGGCTATGAATAGAGAAGATATTTTCTTTCAACATGCACCTTAAGAACAATGCACACACCACTGCATACACTGGCATATGGATTTGGTCAGAAGCAGATGTTGCCTTCTATCTTTGAAACCTACAACAGAAAATGGATTCAGGCACCTATCAGTTTTGTCATCACCACACCTTGCACTTTCCAGAATATCCACCAACAAGGAAAATCAATTCCATTAGCAGAATAAGTGTGGGAGTACTTCATGAAATGGCTACCACATTCCACTTTCATGCAGCTATATATTATAAAACATTTGTAAGCACCGTAAGAATACAGACTACTAGGTAAAATGTAACATTTATTCTTGTTACGATTGTTTCGTCGCACAAGATAAACAGTGATTTTAGTTTTGCATTATTCAACATGTACAATTCATAGGTTAATAATGTTGACAATGTCTTGAGCACAAATCTAACAGCTTATTTCCAAATAAAACTTTAGGTTTAAAAGATGGCTAAGGTTGAAACACTCAATGAAAAACATGTACGCATGTACACATACACCAATAAAACCACAAAATGCTACATCTTAACCCTCCCACATCCACCCCCCCCCAAAAAGCCCTAAAAACAAACAAGGTAAGGCATCCAGACATTTCCTAACTGCCATGCAATGAGTCATCCATCACTCGTTATCACCCACTTAACTCTGTCCCAGTAAGGATGCCAGCCTTCCACCCCCACTTTCCTCAAACATACATGTGTGTAATTTTACAGAACTGTACAGAAGGGGCAGTGGTGGGAAGAGAGAGGAGATAGTCCAGTCTGACTGTGGTATGGAGGTGGAATTTTGGCAGGGTGATGCTGAAAGGCTGGTATCCTTACTGAGTTAAGACTGTGGTACAATCTCTGTAGTGTATGGTGGTTGTGCTGCTGGGTGAGGTGTGTCTCTCTGGGTGGAGCAGCACAGGGTATGTTAACTTTTTATTTCCTTGCTTTTTTAGACGCGGCAAAGAGTCCTGTGGCACCTTATAGATGTATTGGAGCATAAGCTTTCGTGGGTGAATACCCACTTCGTCAGATGCATGTAGTGGAAATTTCCAGAGGAAGGTATAAATATGCAAGCATTATCAGGGATAATGAGGTTTGTTCAATCCGGGAGGATGAGGCCCTCTTCTAGCAGTTGAGGTGTGAACACCAAGGGAGGAGAAACTGCTTTTGTAGTTGGCTAGCCATTCACAGTCTGTGTTTAATCCTGAGCTGATGGTGTCAAATTTGCAAATGAACTGAAGCTCAGCAGTTTCTCTTTGAAGTCTGGTCCTGAAGTTTTTTTTGCTGCAGGATGGCTACCTTTAAATATGCTATGTGTATCCAGGGAGATTGAAGTATTCTCCTACAGGTTTTTGTATATTGCCATTCCTAATATCTGATTTGTGTTCATTTATCCTTTTACGTAGGGACTGTCCAGTTTGGCCGATGTACATAGCAGAGGGGCATTGCTGGCACATGATGGTGTATATTACATTGATGGACGTGCAGGTGACTGAACTGGTGCTAGTGTGGCTGATCTGGTTAGGTCCTGTGATGGTGTCGTTTGTGTAGATATGTGGGCAGAGTTGGCATCGAGGTTTTTTTGCATGGATCGGTTCCCGAGTTAGAGTTACTATGGTGTGGTGTGTCGTAGCTGGTGAGAATATGCTTCAGGTTGGCGGGTTGTCCGTGGGCGAGCACTGGCCTGCCTCCCAAGGCCTGTGAAAGTAAGAGATCGTTGTCCAGGATGGTTTGTAGATCACTAATGATGCGTTGGAAAGTTTTTAGCTGAGGACTGTATGTGATGGCCAGTGGAGTTCGGTTGGTTTCTTTCCTGGGCTTGGCTTGCAGCAGGAGGCTTCTGGGGCCAGACATGTACCCATAGGCTCCAATACTTCTCTTAGTCTATAAGGTGCCACAGGACTTTTTACCGCTTTTATAGATCCAAACTAACACAGCTACCCCTCAGATACTGGCTTTTTTAGGTTTTGTATTAGGTGTGTTATACAGCCAGTAACCTTAACTGACAGAATGCAATATGTATGTATTAATTTATATCGAATTCAAAATAGCAAGTTACCATAAAATTATAAAATCCCTTTTACTATGAAAAGGATCAATTTCCAATATACTGTACCAAGATACCTCATAATAGAACTCACTAAAAAAAAAAAAAAAAGTAGCAGCTCCACATTTATATTTAAAAATCCAAACTTGGAAGGTCTACAACACTTGTGTAAACCTACAATACAACATAAGCAGCAACACACACCATCAAATCAATCAAACATTCCAATTCTATTCATACATGTTCTTCTACTACCCCACACATCATACTAGAAGGAAAAAAGTCTATGTAATTCTGACATTACTTAATGTCCCCTGAAAATATATTGCTTTAAATATCTTCTAGAATACAGAGGTCTTGAGCCACTGGTTTTAATATTTAACTCTGCATTTATTACATGCCAGCTAAGAACTTCAAATTAATGACATCTCGGGGTGATGTGAACTGTGTACACAGTCTGGAGCTAGTGAAAAGGGTGCAAAGAATGTACATATTTATGGATTTACCTGAGAGCTTGAGTCCTCGTTCACCGACTTGTGTGTTGTACCCATTGGGCATTCGGGTAATAGAATCATGGATTCCTGCCAACTTTGCTACTGCATACACCTCTTCGGCTGATGCACCAATATTGCCATACAAGAGGTTGTAGTAGATGGTGTTATGGAATAGAACGGCATCCTACAATTGTAAAGAGTATTTTAAACATGAAAATATGATTGATACTTCATGGGTGCAGGTTGGAAAAAAAAAACCCAATACAGATTAGTTTATACTCTTCCACTGAGCCCTTAAGGGAAAAATGTTTCTGGGAAAATGTAATTAGATGTTTCAATATCTTGAACAGATATAAAATGTATTTTGAGTGAAATAATTAAGATCTTTATAATACATGCTCTAATTTTACCATCTCACAACAAGTGTTAATGACTATGTAAAACATTGTGCAAGAAACCTCTTCATTTCTAGTAGTAATATCTCCTTGATGTTTCAAATATTAAAGTTAGCCGGGTTCCGGAAATACTGAAGCAAGATAGACTTTCAAATTAAGCCTGACAACACAACTGTGCAAACCTTGTCTTTATTTTGAACCAGAGCTTCTGAATATCAAAAGTTACACTATCAAGGACAACATCTGGGATATTATAAACCACTATACCTGAGGTACAACTCCTATAGCCTTCCTGAGGCTTTCCAAGCTGATGTCTTGTATATTCTGACCAGCAACATAAATGTTTCCTTTCTGGGGTTCAAAGAAGCGGAATAGTAATCTTACTATTGTGCTTTTTCTAAAATTGAGAGAAGGGTTGAAATAAAGGTTAAATTTTACTTTAGCATTTGTAAAGCTCAATCAATATAAAGTGTCACAGAAAAAAAAAATCGCCGAAGCAGAATAAAATCATATTTTCAAACTCCAATCAATGATGCAGAATTTGGCACAGTCCATTTACCCACCCTGACCCACTACCTCCTACAATGGCCACTTTCTTTCCTGCAGGGACTTCAAAAGACACTCCATTAAGGACTTTCTGCCCCTCAAGGTATTCAAAATACACGTTATCAAAGGCGATGGTAGCAGTCTGTGGTGTGATGTGCAGCGGTGGAGCCAGCTTTTTGTCCTATTAAAAAAAGAGCGCCACTTTACACACTGCCCAGAATGTATTTCAAACAGCTCAACAAGCTTAACAATTTCCTAATTCAAAAAGTGAAAGATGGATGCTTTAGCTTTAACTAGTTAAAAATTATTTATTTCAGCCACACGTGAAGATTCCTCTCCTCCCCTGAAGGTCAAAAATTTCCCTTCTGATCATTCAGCTTCTAGGCAGCTTTTTTGCATAATAAATTCTGCATCATTAATTACAACTAAAAGACTTAAGAGCATGGTGCAAACACTAAAATAAAAAAATCTCAATACCAATACAGCTTCTCTGTGAAATAACATTCTCTCTTACTAAAAGGCTCTGCAAGTTAAAAGCAAAAGCTGTTCTACTAACTGCACTTAACACACAGAATGAACAGAGCTTCCTTACACAGCATCTCCTTCTAAAATAGAAATTAGCTCTAAAAGGCAACAGAGGATGAAGTGAGAACATTGCCAGGAAAAAAATACCCTATTAATGCTGAAGTACTTAGTAACTTTTTTTAAAGTACTTTCTAAATTACTTACTTTAATTCTTGTGTCTACGCCAAGAAGCGTAAACAAGGTGTTCATATCTATGAGAGCTTGCCTAGTCTCTCTGTACACTGTTCCCAGAAAGTTAAGCGGTAGAGAAAGCTGGAATAGCAGTCCATTCACCATTACCAGATCCCCAACTGTCAAGTTCCCTTAAAACAAAGATAGGGGAGAGACAGCATTTATGTTAAGTATTTTACCAGGATGGCACAAATATTTTAGGGCTGTTAGTGTAAAATCCAGCATAGTCTGTACTATACCACATTTACAATAGGACACAAGTGTTTAACAACACAAAAGAAAAGTCATTCTTGGAGAAGAACACTTTGTCCAGTGAAGTGTCACAGTCGTCACTTATACTGATTTCATTAAGATATTAAATTATTTGGAAAAAGAAGCAGATAGCATAGTTATAAAATCACAGAAAATTCTAGACTGGGAGATGTTGCGAACGCCATTGTTTCTCTCTTTTCAATGAGCTCTAAAGGACCTTAGAAATATAGATAAGAAACAACCAGTGGAACCTAGATATAGGGGCATCATTTCATGGACCAGAGAGGGAACAGAAATTGTCTATGTGGCTCTTGTGAGACCACACCTAGGATACTGTGCAACACTATGAGGAACTCAGTATCAAATACACTGAGCAGGAAGATATTCAAAGGTCCAGCTGAAATGCATCCTAGAACATTCAAGGAGCTGACTGAGGAGATATCTGAGCCATTAGCAATTATCTTTGAAAAGTCATGGAAGACTGTAGAGACTCCAAAAGACTGGAAAAGGCCAAATATAGTGCCAATCTATAAAAAAGGAAATAAGGACTACCTGGGGAATTACAGACCAGTCATCTTAACTTCTGTACCAGGAAAGATAATGGAGCAAATAATTAAGCAATCAATTTGTCTAGGGAGGTTGTGGAATCATTATCATTGGAGATTTTTAAGAGCAGGTTAGATAAACACCTGTCAGGAATGATCTAGATAATACTTAGTCCTGCTATGAGTGCAAGGGACTGGACTAGATGATCTCTCGAGGTCCCTTCCAGTCCTATGATTCTATGATTTTTCTGTAAACTCAAATTGGAGGTCCAAGAAAAGATCTCTCCCTCCTCCCCTAAGCGTGAACTGTATTAAACAGAGAATTAAGATTTAAATTCATGGTCAAAATTTTCAATGGAGCAATATTCTGACAATTAGATGGAAAGCTTCTGTTGCCCTATAAACAACAAAACAGAACAGAGTTTTCATACAGTTAGTACTCCAGATGATTGGGATTTTTTTTTTTAAATTGCTGAATACTTGTATTTAACTTTAAGAATGTCACAGATGCAAGTGATTATTCACCTTCTAAAGTCAGTGAATTTGCAAGTATAATATGGTCTCCACCTTTAAAGAGGAGAACCAGTTTCTAAAGCACAGGTCTCACTACCACACACATACATGACAGAATGAAGATACAATGGTATCAGATGAGAAGGCAAATGCTCATCCACTATCCCAGCAATAAAACAAATGCTAGATATCATGTCCATGTCCAACAAAAATAATTAAACAAAGTGGGATAAAAAGAATAAAAAAAAACACACACAAACCACTGTCATTGTGACAAAAGTCAAAACCAAAAATGTGATAAAAAAACCTGCATTTAGTTCAAAATGCCAACAGTCCAGTAATACAGGTAAGCATAAGTTATCTTATGTTATCCTGCAGCCAAGTTTTATGTTGTTCTAGAATTTTGTTTTACTACTGGCAAGGATAGCTCAGTTAGAGTGTTCGCTACATGAAAAGGAGAAAAACTAAAAGAAAATGTTACCAAAATATAGAACAAAACATCCATCCCCAAAACAACAAGAATTTAAAATTACAGCATCAGAAGCAATAATATCAGTCTTTCTAAAATACTTTAATCCAGTTCAATTATTAATGCAAAAGGGAACTTGCATTTTACTTAGAGTCAGATCAATTACCTGCAACAATTCCCTGACTAGCAAGCACCATAATGGCTGTTAAACCAATGCTGAATATAGCGCTTTGCCCAAAATTCAGCATAGCTAAGGTAGAGGTAGTCTTCAGTGAGGCATTTTCATAGGTCTTCAAAAATCCATCATATCGCTGGGCTTCATATTTTTCATTATTGAAATACTACAAGATAGATAAAGGTAGAAAGGTATGACATTCTTAAAAATGTACTAGAGTCAGTGTACTTTAGCTAAACATAAAATTCATTGTAACACGTTACATCAGTCAGGGCTTCAAAAATTTATTAGATATCTACTCGGTGTGAGATTAACTCTAATACCCAGAGACAGGTCCAAAAGGTGAGGATACAGAAGCCCAGCCAGCAAGGGCCAGGGCCATGACCTGGTGAGAAGACCAGAGCCCACCTGGCATCTTCACCAGATTGCTGTTCCTGGACCTAGCTCAGGTGCTTCATCTTTTGTGTTGGTTGACCATCTTCTCTATCTGCCAGAACTTCCCTAATGCTGTGAAGATTTTATGATTTTGATTTATGATCTCATGATTTTACTCCTCATCCAATCTCCATTTATGGGTCCTTCTCCACAGCAGTAGAAGCATGAAACTGATACGACTCTGGGCAGTTTCGGGGCTGCCCACAAGAATCTGTGCTGGTCCCTTTTCACTGCTGCTATTTACTTTTCTTCATGAAGATACTGTGGTTGAGGTACAGTGTTAGGAACAGTGCACATGCACTAGAATTGTCCATCTACTGGCTCAGAAAGACACCATCAAATGGTTTACATTCAGAAGATGGTTTTTGCAACCATAAAGGATAGGGGATTTTTGTTGCGTTTTTAATGAAAGTTTAAAATTTTGCAGAAATTGTCATTTTTGGCTCAAGCACTCACTACGGAAAGTTTCCCACTTGTCACTGAGGAATGGATTTGTCAATCCCTGCACACACTTTTCACGCTACCTAGTTTAGACCATTATCCATTTTAAGAGAACTATGTTTTACAACATATTATTGGTCTAAATGTGTGACCATATGGCTTCACTACACTTAGGCTGGAAGCGAACACCAAAAAACAACACATCTTCCCCAGGCCAGCTTTCTGCTTCTACAAATGCCCAAAGAAGCATTTCTTGCACATCAGTTTAGAAATTAGCTTGGTTATCTAGTTCTCAGACTGTGGTCCATGGACTACCAATGATTTTCATGTCCCTTCACGGTAGTCTTCCTGCAGCATAACACATATGAGGTCCATGCATTCGGGGATTATGACAGGAGATAATCCATGTGAGGAACTCTCTTCTACAAAAGTGCTCCCACAGACAGGAAAAATTGGAGAACAGCTGGAATAAGTTATTCACCAGACTATCATTCTTTAGATACTGTTTTAACTTCAACAAAAGGGCAACAAAAATGATTAGGAGGCTGGAGCACATGATTTATAAGGAGAGGCTGAGGGAACTGGGATTATTTAGTCTGCAGAAGAGAAGAATGAGGGGAGATTTGATAGCTGCTTTCAACTACCTGAAGGGGGGTTCCAAAGAGGATGGATCTAGACTGTTCTCAGTGGTAGCAAATGACAGAACAAAGAGTCATGGTCTCAAGTTGCAGTGGGGGAGGTTTAGGTTGGATATTAGGAAAAGCTCTTTCACTAGGAGGGTGGTGAAGCACTGGAGTGGGTTACCTAGGGAGTGATGGAATCTCCTACCTTAGAGGTTAAGGTCAGACTTGACAAAGCTCTGGCTGGGATGATTTAGTTGGGGATTGGTCCTGCTTTGAGCAGGCGGTTGGACTAGATGACCTCCTGAGGTCCCTTCCAACCCTGATATTCTATGATTTTATCAGGAAATGGAGCTGGAGTTCCAAAAAGTGGAAGACATTGTAAACCAAAAAATGAAGGAGAATAGGGAACAGGGGTTGATACTAAAAGTTGCTCTCTCAAACTGAACACTCCTAAACTCACTTTGAATATATAGATGTTAGTGGGTAATTATATCTTATACCACAGTGTTAAAGATCGTAAAAAGAAATTTAATATCTTACCTTTACAGTTTCATAATTTAATAGCGAGTCAATTGCAGCATTACCTGCATCATTATCTGCTTTGTTCATTTCTATTCTAAATTTAGTCCTGTAAAATAAAGGTTTTCACAGTCAAAGAGTATTGGTTGCAGTGAGAAGAATAATCTTTAAATCCTGACCTGTTTTGAGGAATGCCTTACCTCCATTGTGTAACTCCTATCGTGAATGCTGTATATGCACAGAGTGTCCCCAGGGCTACAAATGCAAATGGTGCACCGCATTTATAATACTGGAGGGGAAAAATGCTAATAGTCAGTACGACTTAGGACACCAATATTATTTCAAAAGTATCATAGCATCCAAAAGTTGGGTAGGTCCCTCCCAAAACAGATTAAAAAAAGACATGGCCCTTGCCCTGAACAGCTTATAAATTAATATCAGGCTTGATCTAACCAGGGTTACAGGAAGGGAGTTGGCAAAGGAAGGACAGAGGTAACATCAATAAGATAATGAAACAACTCAGCACGGGCTAGTGCACAAAACGGTAAGGAAGGGCTTTTAAAACTTTTTGTATTAAGAGAATAAAGTAAGTGTCTTAGTTTGCAAATTTCTTGCAGGCTTTGCAAAAAAGGTGAGTCTTGACTGATAGAGTAGTGGCCTTGGAAGGATGTTCCCACTGTAACCCACTCTTACTATGCATAGCTTTTGGAGACAGTGTGAGAGAAAGGCTATAGAAGGCTGCGAGAGAAGCAGATGAATGGGGTATCAAGGCTGGTGTCTCTGGCAGGGTGGATATAATGAAATGATAGCAAGACAAAAATTCACAACTTTCTAGAATGAAACATTTAATCAAATTATTTAAACAAAAATGTTTGTAAGATGTAGAATCAAATATTCATGTAATAATCCAAGATAAGGGACAACACAAACAAATAAAAAAAAACTACTACTGAAGACAAAGGGCTAAAAATTAAATTGAAAACTCAGCTTTTTTCCTATATTCATTCAGTTTGTTTACTTTACGCATTTGACACAAATTTATGTATAGTCGTTTTGCCCGTTTGACTTTGTGGGTTTTTCCATACAACAGGAGAGACAAAAAACATTTTAAAAAAAACCATATAAATGTGACTGTAAAAACTACAAATTAGAAGGGTATTCAGAGGCATGTATTGTTCCTAAAGTTAGCTTAAAACAAACAAGTTTAAAATAACTAAGTTTCAAACTGATAGTGTGCTCTCCTTTAAGTTTTCAGTACAGCTACCTTGCAAATGCTGTGTTTATTTAGTAAGTTTTGTTGCAAAACACTTAAACGTTAGATATTATTTCCAAAAAGTGAGACATGATCCTTCAAATTTACAGGATGCCTCATGAAAAAGTAACACTTACCAGAATTCCACTCACAAGTGCCATTTCAAACACGGTGGGTCCCAGATTAAATACTAAAGCACTCAGCACAAAGCTGATGCCCCTTGTTCCTCTGTCAATTGCTTTTGACAGAGCTCCTGTTTGCCTGTCCAGGTGGAAACCCAAATCCAGGTTATGCAGATGGAGAAAGACATTCTTTGCTATTCTTCTGATAGAATTTTGGGCCACTTTCCCAAATACTGCATTTCTAGCTTCATTAAATAAGGCAGCCCCAGCTCTTGACACACCATCTGAAGGAGGATAATAAAAGAACATTTTTTAAAGTCACTTATTTTCCTCTACTCCAAAACTGCCTTGATAAAGAAATATGACAGAAGATGCTGTTCCTCCCCTATATATATATATATATATATATATATATATATATATATACATATACATATATACACACACACACACACACACACACACACACACACACCAGCTTTTATGCAAAGGGTAAATCATAGCATTTATTGCTCCAAGATTTCCATGTACTTTTGGGGTTTATTCATTTTTAATTTGGCTGTTTTATAAACGTACTGGGGTGGGTCAACTTGTTAAAGGAGGATTCATTATTGGAAATAATTTCTATAAGCACCACTTTTTCAGAACTGGGGTAACAGAATTAAGGCCACAGAAGGCTGGATATCAACAAAAGTAGGAAAATGTAATATTAGAATAACCATCTCCAATGCTTTGCAGCTAAAAAGGTCATGAGCTCTAATATTCCAAAACGTTACTGAAGAAAGTCAACACCTGTCGACAGATTAAGGAATCACACTTACAGCCAATCAGAACAGCTGTTGCCATGGTTGCAACTGTATGTGGTGCATCACTCAGGTTCAGCATGTTTCCAGACATCTGGTTGAGGTTGTCTACTGCATATTTAAACATGAAGGGAACCACTATATTCATGCCCTAAAAGCATAAAAACAGCAATTACCTAGGATGTGCTAAAATGTTTATTTATAAAGTATACATATTTCCCTTGAATTAACTACAACTATTGCATTTGGTTATTAACTACTTAGTGCCAGTAAAATGGCTCTTCTGGTTTCAAAAATAATATTCTCTGCATTAGGAAGTTTGAACTTCCAAGATAGAAGGATTACTTCATGCTTCCCACTGGCTCCTTTTAAATATCAGCTTTCATCCTAACTAAATGGTTTACTGTAAAAACACTTGAATTCATTATGAAGACTCATTCAAACAATGGCAAAACAGAGACTATAAAGTATCAAGATTGCACAGTGTACAATTACAGTGTCATTAAGTTATGGGGGGAGGGATAGCTCAGTGGTTTGAGCATTAGCCTACTAAACCCAGGGTTGTGATTTCAATCCTTGAGGGGGCCAGTTAGGGATCTGGGGCAAAAATAAAATAAAATAAAATAAGGGATGGTACTTATTACTACAAAATACTGCAAGGTAACACAGTGGAAATGGTCAGTGGAGAGAGCTACTAATAAAAAAAATTGTTAACTCTGGACCAGTTTCTGAGAGGTGTTAAACACCTGAAATTCCCACTGACTTCAAACGAAGTTGAGAGGTTGGCCCTTTGTCTTGTCCAACAGTAATATTACTTCTTGTTTATATGGTGCTCTCAATTTTCAAGGTGATTTCAAAGTTTAATCTTTTTACCTAGTTAATCTAATGATTCTCCACAGTAATGCAACATAGTTCCCTTACAATCTACAAATGCATTACGTAACATGTCACTTTGTCGTGAAATATTCAAATCATAGGATATATGGTATGCTACTGAATATTCTGTAAGAGGGGGAAAACAATGGAATTTCCTGTACATATAAGAAAGAAAAAGGCTGGTTAAGTTGATAAAGGATTTATCTTCAGAATTTTCACTTGAATACATTAAGAGCTAAAACATGCGAAGATTCTGTAAGGCTTAAGAAAACAAATATCCCAAATCTTGTTAATGTTCCATTACTATACCATTCATTTATACCAATGATAAAGAAATTTCTGTCAACAGCCTTAATTTTATCTCTGACTGATAAAATTATTCAGGGATTTAAACTGTTTTTAACAATGAAGGTTTCAAACTCAGATATACGAGTTTCTTAGCAACTGAACAGATGCCTTACGATTCAATATCTTTAACACATGCCAGATGTTAAAATACCTTTACAATGAACTGACTTTGCATAGATGCTTTGCAACTAGAAAAAAAAAAAAAGGCAATGAAAAACAAATTAATCTTACAGGTAGATCACCTATCAACTTTCAGTGTGTTATATAGTTTGTATCAGGAGAGGTGTTTTGTAAATTAAGCAGACCAGCCCCTCTTCAGTTACAAAAACTCCAGCTCTCCACCCCAAATGCATAGTACTGTAACAGCATCTAGAGGCCTTAATCCTGATTGGGCTCCATTGTGTTAGGGACTGTACAGACTAACCAGACATCCAAGCAATGAACGCTAAAGTTTTCAGTAAAAAGGGATAAATTCGCACTGCAGCACAAGTTTAAGAATAGGTTTTTACAACACACACTAAAAACATCTGACGTTGCAAAAGTTTACAGTGATAAAAATGGTTAGCAAAAGGGGACGATAGAAGTTTGTTCACTGGAAGAAAAATGGAGTTTTGAAGGTGCCAGTTTTTGATAATTTTCCTTGAATCCTATTTCAAGGGATTTCGTATGGATTATTTTTACTTCTAAAAAAAGAACCATAATTTGCTTAAAATTTAACTGTTAAAAAACTCTCAAAATTCAGCATGATATAGATAATCCAGAAAAGAGAATATCTAGATGCTTTTTATTGGTTAGCTCATAGCAAATTCTGACAGAAGACCCGATCCTTAATTCCTTGCTCATGATAAGCTTCTTACTCCTAGTATTTGTTAGTCTCTAAGGTGCCACAAGTACTCCTTTTCTTTTTGCTTCTTACTCCTAGTAAGGAGTGCAGGACTGGGCACCAAATCAGCAACTCTCACTCCCTTTCCAACGCATCATCAAGGATCTACAACCTATCCTGAAGGACAACCCATCACTCTCACAGATCTTGGGAGACAGGCCAGTCCTTGCTTTCAGACAGCCCCCCAATCTGAAGCAAATACTCACCAGCAACCACACACCACACAACAGAACCACTAACCCAGGAACCTATCCTTGCAACAAAGCCCATCGCCAACTGTGTCCACATATGTATTCAGGGGACATCATTAGAGGGCCTAATCATATCAACCACACTATCAGAGGCTCGTTCACCTGCACATCTACCAATGTGATGTATGCCATCATGTGCCAGCAATGCCCCTCTGCCATGTACATTGGTCAAACTGGACAGTCTCTACGTAAAAGAATGAATGGACACAAATCAGACGTCAAGAATTATAACATTCAAAAACCAGTTGGAGAACACTTCAATCTCTCTGGTCACTCGATCACAGACCTAAAAGTTAATTGCAACAAAAAACTTCAAAAACAGACTCCAATGAGAGACTGCTGAATTGAAATTAATTTGCAACTGGATACAATTAACTTAGGCTTGAATAGAGACTGGGAGTGGATGGGTCATTACACAAAGTAAAACTATTTCCCCATGTTTATTCTCTCCCTCCAACCACTGTTCCTCAGACATTCTTGTCAACTGCTGGAAATGGCCCACATTGATCATCACTACAAAAGGTTTCCCCCTTCCCCCCCCCCGCCGGCTCTCCTGCTGGTAACAGCTCACCTTAAGTGATCACTCTGATAACAGTGTGTATGGTAACACCCATTGTTTCATGTTCTCTATGTATATAAATCTCTCCACTGTATTTTCCACTGAATGCATCTGATGAAGTGAGCTGTAGCTCACGAAAGCTTATGCTCAAATAAATTTGTTAGTCTCTATGGTGCCACAAGTACTCCTTTTCTTTTTGCGAATACAGACTAAAACGGAGGCTACTCTGAAACCTCTCCCTTTCCAATAGTTGGCAATTGTGGAATTTTTCATAATAATAAAGATGCAAATCTCAACTTGTATGCAAAAAGCCAACAATATCTCCCAAATGGCTATCGTGACTGGCCTCTCCAGTAGCTGGCAGAGAAAGAACAAACAAGTCATTGTAGTTAAGATAAACTTCAGATGCACGAAAAAACAAACAAAAACAACAACCCTGAAGAACTGGGATGTGTTAAAGATTTTTGAAGCTTTAAAGTAGAAATATAGTTTTGGAATCCAAATTTCCACATATACCCTTCAGACAAACAAAAAAATATTGTCACTCCCTTCGGCGTTACTTGTCTTGAAACTCAGTTTTCTGTAGTATTTAGTTTTTAATAAGGCACAATATTATACGATCTGTGTAACAGTGATGACCACCACTGTAAAATGCAGGTTTTCCTGGGAGACCCTATTCAGTAAAAATGAAATATATTGTAATGTAGATTACCCTGATTTGCTGCAGATTCTTACAAATCCCTCTGCAAGGATTTTACTTTTCAACGGGCTACACTGTATGATGTTTTAAAGTACACCTAAAACAATTTCTGCAGTTCTATTTCGAACTAAAACAGTTTATTCCTTATACTGCAGTTCTCAACTTGCAATTGTCAACAGATTAGTATACAATTTTGCATTCTTTCACACAATGTACAGTGATTCAACCCAAAAGACTGTTTTAATAAAATGTAAAGGTGTGCCTCAGGTTACCATTGTTCTGACTCCCTGAGGGTGAAACTTGAAGAATAAGGCAGCATGGTATTGCATTTCATTCATAATCAACTCAGTCTATATTCACATCACCTTATTTGGGTTTTTTTGTTTTGTTTTTAGATCAAGACATTTGTTAATTAATCTCACTGGGATTACAGAGAGAGAGAGAGAGAGTTGGTCATTAAAACAGGTCTTTTCTCAGTGTGGTAAGCCAACATGAGATCATGTTCACATAGCGGGAACTAAATTTCAATCTCTTACGTTCTAGACAAACTCATCTACTTCTTTAGTAGCCTAGATTTGCTGGCACAAAATTCAAAAGCTCTAAGTGAATCTGGATATTCTGTACCAAAGAAGCCAGCTATACCAGATAAACAGATGAGTTAATCTTTATATGTTCTCTGAACTTTTGCATTGCTACAAGTGCCAATACCCCCTATGGGATTGATCCCTCAGGAAAAAAACTGAAGCGTCTTCCTACAGAATTCTTTTCTTGCATAACTTTCAAATAGTATACTCTTTAGAAACATCTCTTTTTAAAGATATTGGTTGTTAATTTTTATAATGCAAAATGTACATACTTCAAGCTTTCACACAATGGTAAAACTAGCGAGAAAAATTCTTAAAGGATTCAACCCAAGCATTCATAGAAGTCTGTATATTTTTACCACACAAATTTTGAAATAAAAGCTGTGGTCCAAATTCACTGATAATGTAAGCAGGTATGGCTTCAATAAAGTCACCCCTTTTTATACTGCTGCTTAATTGGAGCCTGTAAGAATTGTACAATTAAGCACAAGTTTCAGGGTAGCAGTTAATACTCAACTACAAAATTATAGGTTTCAGAGTAGCAGCCGTGTTAGTCTGTATTCGCAAAAAGAAAAGGAGTACTTGTGGCACCTTAGAGACTAACAAATTTATTAGAGCATAAGCTTTCGTGAGCTACAGCTCACTTCATCGGATGCATCCGATGAAGTGAGCTGTAGCTCACGAAAGCTTATGCTCTAATAAATTTGTTAGTCTCTAAGGTGCCACAAGTACTCCTTTTCTTTTTACAAAATTATAAATAAGGTTTAAATGTTTTTAAAATAAGATTGTATTACTTTAAAGGCAACACAGCACCATCTACATAACAGAAAAGCATACAAAACCGAAGTTTGAGGTTTTGCGGCACTAACATAAATAAATCCAAGTTACTTCCTCCTATCCAGTCCCCAGTGCATCCTGTCTTCTCTTTTGATCTTTGATTGTAAGCTCTTTAGGGCAGACAGTCACATTTGTGTCTTGTGCATTCCATTGTTCTTTTCTTAAGAGATGATGATGATGATGGGAGAACAACTGAGATCAAGTAATGTGATAAAAACAGTCCAAGGTTAACTCTTCTTTCACATATAAGAGTATGTAACCTAAATAACTGTTTGAACATTGTGTCTAACTTGAAACTTCGATCTAGTTATAAATTAGCTTTAGAGCTGTCTGCAATACCAAAGGGGTCTGTACTATTTGTATATAAAAAAAGCAGAGCATAGGATACACCACGCCAGGTAGGTCTGGTACCCAGGAAATTTAAAACACAGTCAGTGTAGTGGTCAAGTGGCAGCACAAAGTACTATGTGCAGATGAGTGAGATTTAATCCCCTATCTCTCGACCAGCTTGAAGGCCCTCCTTTCCCCCACTTCTGCACTTTAGTGACAACTCCACTGGTGGTCACAAGGAGCAGAAACAGCATCAACCCTTATACAGGAATGGTTGCTGTGATACAGTGCTGCAACATGGATTTAGAAACAGGGGAGGAGAAGAAGAAATTATGGGCTACGTGAAGCTAACAGAGGGCTTTGAAACTTCCTCTTTCCACAGCAGGGGACAGGGAATTAATGTTGAAATATATTTCAGTTCCGACTTCTCAAAAAACAAACAAGATCTCTGAAGAAAGAGGTTAATGAGACCATCTGACTCCAGGTAAAAAAAAGCAGGTGCTCAGATACTACCATTATGGGGACCATATACAAACCTAATTTATGAGGTAGATATAAGTAACATGCATTGTAAGTTCCATCAGCATGCAACACCTGTTTCTTGCCCTTTTAGCCAAACCATTTCCCCCCAAACATAGAAAATTAACAGTCTGTAGAAATACAGATAGTGTGAAAGATTTCTCCAGCTCATGAATAATGCACATTGAGTCCATGAGCAAGAGGCCAAAAAATTGCAGATTTGACAGAGGTGACAGAATTCTTGTCAAATCCATGGGTTTAATCTGGCTCCTAAGGATACTTAATGCATCTGAGATGGAGAGGAAAGGAGGAGGAGGAGGAAAGGGAAAGTGAAGGAGCCAAAACAAACACACAAAGTAACAGAAGACAGAACCGGGAGAGGGAATGTGTAGGAATTAATGCCGGACTACATAAAACCTTGTGCAAGTTATCCAGTGTATCTAAACTATATTAGGGAAATTCCCCCCTCTTCCTGTTGCACCTGACACTCTGAGTTTAGATGTTTTAAAGATTCAGAATTTAAAACATATCAAAGGACTACATAACAATACTTCTGAAAAAAGGCCTTATTAGCTTCAGAGCAGATCTTTGCCTGTCAGCCCCTTTTAGTCCTCCAATCATGAAGAACTGAACAAATAATTCTTTTTATAGTAGCATTTAATATAAGCCTTTAAAACCAAAAAAATGTAAAGAGAGAAAAGAACCAAAAACAAGATCGTTTTTCCAGTGACAAGCAATCCAGTCCTGAAATAGGGACAGAGATAGGCTGTAACTGTAGGCTCTTCAGTAGCCACAATGCAACCTTGTCTACTTAGTTTTGTGGCTGAGTTGCACTGAACTTGAACATTTCAAAAGGAACAAAATTGGGAAAACCCATAACTCTCCCTGACTTCACACTCCCAACAACTGGCCTTTACAAAATACCCATTCTAAGGATACACGTTCTCTGGAAGCAAACAAGTTTATAGTGGACAAAGTGAACCAGGTCTGCACTTAATATAATGGGAATCAGATACTTCAGAGTTCTTACGCTAGTAGAGTTTTGTAACAATATGCACGTTTATCTCGATCAAACAGATTATAAAGTACAAGTAAGCGATCACATGAACAAACAGGACAAAGGGCTCCAAGACAGCCTAATGCAGAGGTTGCACAAATTTTTTTTTCCCCTATACAAGGTTCAGGGAGGTTACAGATTAATTAAATACAAATTGATTTATTTGTTGGAGGAAAAGGTGGAGGGATTTAACAGTGCTGGGGGAAAAGGCAGAAGCTAAGAAAGCCAGTACTACCTGAGACATCACAGTGAGAGTCTATGCAGGAGCTAGTTTTGGTAGAGACAGAATATGGCAACTAGGATGAGTATTAAGAACGAGAGAAACTGTCCATGGAGTCTTAAGATGGTCCACCCACAATAAATATTCTCTTCTCATAAGACAACCTGAACTGGGAACTAGTGAAACTAGATAACTAGCTCCACGGGTGACTAAAAAGCATTGCAAGAGTCTGCATGAAATAAGAAAAAAAAAAACAAATCTCAACTGGTGACTCCACACTAAAAAAACCTGCTAGGAGACTTCTGTGACTGAGAACGAGAACAGGATAGTATTTTGCCCCGTTGGTGCCACAAAGAAAGAATAGCCTTGGAAGCATTTGTTAATTTGAGATTTTTCTTTCTACTCAGAAGCCACTCATTCTGGGAGAAGGTAATTGCTTGTCATTGCCACTGGCTGTTTTATTTGATCTCAGATTGCGAGTAAGACAATATTCATGGAATGATTAAAGAAAAAGAATCCCAACTTACTAGGATCTCCTAGTTGAACTGAGGTAAATACTGGGCACTTTTGTAAACTGTGCATATTGTTGTTTATGCAATACGTGCATAAACGGATGCATACATGAACTTAACAAGAAGGGTGCATAATACTCAACTACTGGTGACATGGCATCCTAGGCATCAATTCATCTCACTGCATACAAGAAACTATCTGGAACACCTCAAGCTGAAAAGCTCCTTCTAGAAGCGGTATACCATGCTATCATATAGGGGATCAGACTTAGGGCTTGTCTACACTATGCATCTATTACCGTGTGTGAACAGGTGTCAGAGTAGCAGCCGTGTTAGTCTGTATTCATAGAATCATAGAATCATAGAATATCAGGGTTGGAAGGGACCCCAGAAGGTCATCTAGTCCAACCCCCTGCTCAAAGCAGGACCAAGTCCCAGTTAAATCATCCCAGCCAGGGCTTTGTCAAGCCTGACCTTAAAAACCTCTAAGGAAGGAGATTCTACCACCTCCCTAGGTAACGCATTCCAGTGTTTCACCACCCTCTTAGTGAAAAAGTTTTTCCTAATATCCAATCTAAACCTCCCCCATTGCAACTTGAGACCATTACTCCTCGTTCTGTCATCTGCTACCATTGAGAACAGTCTAGAGCCATCCTCTTTGAAACCCCCTTTCAGGTAGTTGAAAGCAGCTATCAAATCCCCCCTCATTCTTCTCTTCTGCAGACTAAACAATCCCAGCTCCCTCAGCCTCTCCTCATAAGTCATGTGCTCTAGACCCCTAATCATTTTTGTTGCCCTTCGCTGTACTCTTTCCAATTTATCCACATCCTTCTTGTAGTGTGGGGCCCAAAACTGGACACAGTACTCCAGATGAGGCCTCACCAGTGTCGAATAGAGGGGAACGATCACGTCCCTCGATCTGCTCGCTATGCCCCTACTTATACATCCCAAAATGCCATTGGCCTTCTTGGCAACAAGGGCACACTGCTGACTCATATCCAGCTTCTCGTCCACTGTCACCCCTAGGTCCTTTTCCGCAGAACTGCTGCCGAGCCATTCGGTCCCTAGTCTGTAGCGGTGCATTGGATTCTTCCATCCTAAGTGCAGGACCCTGCATTTATCCTTATTGAACCTCATTAGATTTCTTTTGGCCCAATCCTCCAATTTGTCTAGGTCCTTCTGTATCCTATCCCTCCCCTCCAGCGTATCTACCACTCCTCCCAGTTTAGTATCATCCGCAAATTTGCTGAGAGTGCAATCCACACCATCCTCCAGATCATTTATGAAGATATTGAACAAAACGGGCCCCAGGACCGACCCCTGGGGCACTCCACTTGACACCGGCTGCCAACTAGACATGGAGCCATTGATCACTACCCGTTGAGCCCGACAATCTAGCCAGCTTTCTACCCACCTTATAGTGCATTCATCCAGCCCATACTTCCTTAACTTGCTGACAAGAATGCTGTGGGAGACCGTGTCAAAAGCTTTGCTAAAGTCAAGAAACAATACATCCACTGCTTTCCCTTCATCCACAGAACCAGTAATCTCATCATAAAAGGCGATTAGATTAGTCAGGCATGACCTTCCCTTGGTGAATCCATGCTGACTGTTCCTGATCACTTTCCTCTCCTCTAAGTGCTTCAGGATTGATTCTTTGAGGACCTGCTCCATGATTTTTCCAGGGACTGAGGTGAGGCTGACCGGCCTGTAGTTCCCAGGATCCTCCTTCTTCCCTTTTTTAAAGATGGGCACTACATTAGCCTTTTTCCAGTCATCCGGGACTTCCCCCGTTCGCCACGAGTTTTCAAAGATAATGGCCAAGGGCTCTGCAATCACAGCCGCCAATTCCTTCAGCACTCTCGGATGCAATTCGTCCGGCCCCATGGACTTGTGCACGTCCAGCTTTTCTAAATAGTCCCTAACCACCTCTATCTCTACAGAGGGCTGGCCATCTCTTCCCCATTTTGTGTTGCCCAGCACAGCAGTCTGGGAGCTGACCTTGTTAGTGAAAACAGAGGCAAAAAAAGCATTGAGTACATTAGCTTTTTCCACATCCTCTGTCACTAGCTTGCCTCCCTCATTCAGTAAGGGGCCCACACTTTCCTTGGCTTTCTTCTTGTTGCCAACATACCTGAAGAAACCCTTCTTGTTACTCTTGACATCTCTTGCTAGCTGCAGCTCCAGGTGCGATTTGGCCCTCCTGATATCTTTCCTACATGCCCGAGCAATATTTTTATACTCTTCCCTGGTCATATGTCCAACCTTCCACTTCTTGTAAGCTTCTTTTTTATGTTTAAGATCCGCTAGGATTTCACCATTAAGCCAAGCTGGTCGCCTGCCATATTTACTATTCTTTCGACTCATTTCGATTCGTGGTGTGAACACTCTCTCCTGTTATTTTGTCAGCACTTTTGCTGACAAAATACTTCCAGCCCTGTGAGCAATGTTAGCTTTGTCGGCAAGAGAGTGCTCCTGCCGACAAGCCGTGTTCACACTGCCACTTGCATCAACAAAACTTTTGTCTTTCGTGGGGATGGGGCTTTAAGTGCTCATGAAAGACAAAAGTTTTGTCGACAACGTCGCAGTGTTGACAAGCCCTTAGGAGTGTCACACTGTACTATGCAATGTGTCAGACTAGATGATCCCTTCAGGCTTAAAGTCTATGAGATGTACTGCCCTTGGAGCTGGAAATACTTCAGATTACCTTCAAGCAGCCCACCTCCAGCTTGAATTTGAAGCACTATTAACAGGTTTTAAAAGGAGTCACAGCCAACATTCCTCAGACATAGGGAGAGCCATCATGCCAGATATGTAAGGGGGATTCAGAATAACCCCCTAAACAAAAAAAAAAGAATATGTATGCCAGATAAGTACCACTATGTGGCCTACTCTCTTGTTCCACCTGCAGCATATCATGCCATCTGCTACGAGGATCTGTATTTTGAGCAGGCTGTGAACACAATTTACCAAAGTTCAAAGCAGTTTCAAATACTGTTGCATGTTATGCACTGGCATCCAAAAAAGGGGTCGAGGGGTCTCAGCTATACATGCATGCCATACTCTGCACACAGTCAGCTGTGTTATCAGTAACTTCCTGCACAACAACAACTGGAAAACAGAACATCTATTGTAGAAAATATCATGCTGCCATTTGAGAGAAAGAAAAGGAGTACTTGTGGCACCTTAGAGACTAACAAATGTATTAGAGCATAAGCTTTCGTGAGCTACAGCTCACACGAAAGCTTATGCTCTAATACATTTGTTAGTCTCTAAGGTGCCACAAGTACTCCTTTTCTTTTTGCGAATACAGACTAACACGGCTGCTACTCTGAAACTTGAGAGAAAGAGTAATCGAGAGATCACTGGTAAGACAAAGAGCTGCAGGCCAAGATATTGCCTCTTCACTTTAGCTCAATTAAACAAACATATTTCTCTTCCAATTACTCTCCTTTTATCACCTCTATGCCTCAAGTTTGTTTCTTCCACCCTTCTTTCATGTTGCTAAATGCTGATAAGACGATACTTAATTTAGCCAGTTTTAGCACTGAAGCTCATTTCTTAGTAAGAGCTTGTCTTGATGGGGAAATTGATCAGAATAACTCCTCGCATGGATACACTTATTCTAGAACAGCTGTTGCAGAATAGCTTATTCCGGTCAATTTTCCTTGTAGACTAGCCCTGAAACAGAGACTTTCTGCACAGCAAAACCTTTTCTTTCTTTACTTCCATTTGCTAGAATTTAGCTTATCCCAGCTGCAGCCTAATTTTAGCCTTATGTATGATAAATAATTGTCCACAGACAGTAGGTAGCTAGTTAGAGCCACTAGTTTCACTGAAAAGATTAGAATTTGCTTCCCAACACTTAGCAGTCACAGGAGGTTTATCTTTTTCTATGGCAAGAGAATCTATATATGGAGATAATTAGCATGTGTTCCTCTGCCTTATTCCTACCAAACTACTGCCAATTTAGGACTGTACCCTCCACCAATCTGGTGGATATTTATTGTGAGGATGCTTCAAAGTCTCAAAAAGCCTAGAAGTGAGTAAACACAAATTTACTATGGTCTAGCACTCAAATGATTCTCTCAAAAACAGAAGTAAAATAAAGATGAAATCACTACCTTTGCCTTGTAACAGGCCTGAATGTTTTCTCTTTTACTTTTAAACTAATTTTTATGAGGGACAATACTATGATCAGCAAGAATACAGCATAATAATACACATAGCAATACACATAGTCTAATACAAAGTGAAGCAAATTCAACAGTATCAACTTTCTGGGGGCTACAGCAAAGTCTTATGCCCCACCGACCCCCACAGCGAGACAACAGGGAAGAACTGGGTCTGCAAGTGTCGTTCCTACCAGTTTAGGAGGAGCTGTCTCAGGACACCAGGATGCCACCACTTCTCTCTACTGCATGGCTGAGCTAAGCCAACAACTTTCTAGTGGTGGTGAATAAAAAGTCCCACCTGCAGATACTGCACCATGCAATCATTGCCCAAAGCTTTTCTTTTGTAGCTTTCAGCCACATGACTGAAGAATTGCAATCCTCCTATCATCTGCATTTCCTTGTCATTAGCCCAGGGCCAAACTTGCAAGGATTAAGGGAAAATTCCATGTTCTTTATGAAGCCAGTTCAAAATTACCCAATTGCCATATTCAATTCTACATTTTGTGACCACCAAGTGCTATGCCAGCTCCCTGCCCCTCAAAGGCTTGTACTCTCCCAAAGCTACCAATCTGTTTCAACCCACCAATCATGTACCACACCTTGGTTCTCTTCCTTGCTGCCTCAACTTCCCTGCCTCTCTCTTCATCCTCTGTCTCCCCACACTCCTTCACCTCTTTCACTGAGTGCGATTCCTTTCTCATCACCCCTTCTCGCACTTACAAACACTATCATAATTTAACTGATTAAGCGGTGAGAAAATTATGGAATCAACTAACCTGATCAATCCAAATCATATGTTTAATCTCAACTAGTTCCTCCCAACCTCACATCCAGGCCAGCCCTTGCACCCAGAGTTTTATCATCTGTATATTATAAACACCTCAACAAACAGAATCAGTATACCTGTGCTGTAGGAGATGTACACCTATGTGTTGTATGACAAATACTAAATTGCAGGTCTACTTGCAAAAGTAAGAGCAACATTAATGCTTCCTGACTGCAATGAACTACAGCAACAGCCATCACAATTGAGAGAAGTAACATTTCTTACCTTTGCACCTGCCAAAAATCCTAGAGAGATGGCAACTCTGGCTCGTAGGTCTGGTCTGTCTTTGGGCCATACATAGGATATCATTTCCCTGATAATCTTCCCAGCATCTATCTCTTTCAACTATTGAGAAAAAACACATACATCATATCAGAAGAGATATAGAAATACATTTCAAAATTCATTCTATTTATTAAATATAATGAAAGCAGCAAAATAAAAACCCAGAATAAAAGTTACATTCACTAACCCAGCCGAGTTTTATTCAAATTACCTGAAAAAACTATTCAGGAGTTTCAAGACATTAGGAAATCAAGTATTTTTCTTTTAAAAGTTGTCCTGAAGGTAATAAAATCTACAAAACTATAAAAACAAGATGGCAGACACAGTATTGAGAAAAAGAAGTACAATCTATAGGTTCACAAACCAGTTTTTTCACCTAAAACACCCCAATGTTAACCCCAAAAAGTATTCTCTTCCAGTCATGAATCCTCCACTTGTAGAGTATGCATTTAAAGACCAGTGCTAAAAAACAGCATTATTAAAGGCATGACAGAATTGTGTTTTAACCTAAAAATATTGTCTATATGATACAGGAGAAAAATGATTTCTATACTCAAATATATGAGAGTTAGAAACTGCAGAATGACATAAAAATGTAATGCCATTTAAGAAAACATTTTGACTTTTCCAGAGGAAACAAGAGTTGTTGTCTCAGCAAATGATGGGGTAGAAGTATGTCACTGGAGTTAAAATGCATCTTATTGGTTTGCCATTGTTTTTATAGCTCTCCTTGTCAGAAGCTTCTGTACTATAACAACATAAGGGGCTATTCAATGAAATTGAAAGGAGGCAAATTCAAAACTGACAAAAGGAAACACTTTTTCGTTCAGTGTCTGAACAGACCATGGAACTCAGTGACACATTTGTTGTTGAGGGCAAGACTTTTGCAAGATTCAAAGAGGGACTGGACTCGTATACAGATAAGACTAATCAGAGTTCAGTTAATGCCAAAATTAAAGCTTTGGAAGGGATCTAAACTCTCATTTCAGGGTTTAAAACAATCTATTAGGGTTTAGGATTAAACCAACATGAGGGGTAGACTATACCACATGTTTACCGGGGAGAAGGAATTTTAACTGCCTCTGAAGTATCGATACTGATCACCGTCAGAGGATAATGGGTTAGGCAAACAATGTTTCTGACAGAATATGGCAATTCATATGTTCCTTATTTTGTGAATATTGTCTTATGTAATTGTTATATAATAATTCTGATAAATGTAAGTGAATGCAATATTTGTACTTAGTGACAGAAATGTCCAGTGTGTAACTGTATATTCCCTATTATTTTATTTGTACGAATGGTTTTACTTTTATTCGATAATGGAAAAAAAAAACTACAAAAATTTTAACATAAAGTGTCCGAGCGTGTGACAGCATGTGAAGTATTAAGTATTTCCCATAGTCTAGGGGCTAATTTATATAGTACCAGAAACTTATAAGGGACTAGTACACTAAGTGAACTATGCTGAATTCGCACATGCTCCAAAGAGCTTAAAGTGTAACTACACGAACAGGTACAATACAGGGAGTAGCGACGGTTAATCATCGCTCCAATGCTTCATGGAACAAGTGGCTTTTTCAAGAGTTTTGAATGAAGTGTGGGGGTTTGGCACATATTTCCTGGGAGACGGTTCCAAGTACCCAGGACAGCATGAAAGAGAAAACAAAATCAGGAGTGCAGTGAGACAAAAGGGATCAAGGCAGGGGGGAGGGATAGCTCAGTGGTTTGAGCACTGGCCTGCTAAACCCAGGGTTGTGAGTTCAATCCTTGAGGGGGCCATTTAGGGATCTGGGACAAAAATGGGAGATTGGTCCTGCTTTGATTTGAGCAGGGGGTTGGACTAGATGACCTCCTGAGGTCCCTTCCAACCCTGATAATCTAATCTAAGAGAGAGGTCTACATGGACTACAGAAAACATAAAAGTTAAGTGCATCATTAGATATAAAAAAAATAAATGCAAGTTTCTGAGCATATAGGAACTCAAATGCATCTGAAATTAAATATTTTTGCTAGATGTTCAAAATTTTTAAACATTCATATTTTAAACTAAAATAATGGTAAGCAAATGTAATTTAGGTGCATTACCATAAACTGAAATGTTTCAAGTATTTAATCATCTAACAAGCTTCGTATCACTTATCCCTCTTTACAGAATAGTGACAAGGACTCTTGCTCTGCCTACCTAAAAAAGTGTTTATTTTCTTTTAGGATATTCTACAGTGTACATTGGGATTCTATCAATCAGTGCACATTGAAGTTATGGCTAAGAGCAAAAAACCAACCAAACAAAATCCCAAAACTGTTCTAGCTGGGTTAATTGTGTGTAAAATGTCACCACTTTATTTAACACAGTGGTCTCTGCAGTTGGGTAATCATGCATTATGAGGTCATTTAGCTATACATGACTACAGTTTAGTTTAAACAGTACTGTAAAGTTTTTGCTGATCTTTTATTTTATATCCTCCTCCTCTGACCCTGAAGCCCCTTTTTAAACCAAGGACAAATCCAAAATTCAGATGACAGAACACATCTTTCTGAATATAGCCAAGACGTTTTTATAGCGAGATAGTTTAGTGGATAAAGCAGAAACCTTTTTTCTTGAATTCCAAAGACGTCTACCTGTTGTACAAAATCATATAAAAATGCGTGCCTCAGTTCAGACTCTAATGTAACGTACAGTACTATACTGACAACCAACAACTCCTCCTCCGTCAGCACTGGACACCCAGGGTTAATCTTGAAAGACAGAAAGGTTATATAAAGCTGAAGGGAAGCCAGCCTAGCAAGTAAACTAAATTACCCATCACGTCTATGTGGGTTAATCTTTCCATTTCAGGCTACATTTGTTGGGAAAAGTTTATTTGCCCTTTTCTGGATGAATTTTTATTGAACAGAACATCCAGAAAACAGATGGATTTTACAATATAATTCTATATTTCCCACACTGGAGCATACCTTATGTATTCCCCCTTACATCAATTTCAGGGGAGAAGACATACATTAGATTTAAAATTCACTGTGAAAGCCAAGTTTGAATCAGAGGGAAAGGGTAAGGGGTTTTTTTTGTTAAGAGAAAAAACTGCTGAAGCAACCTGGAGAAATCAGTATCAAATTTAAGCCTATAATTTAACAGAAAAATCCAGCTCTCTTTATGTTTCGAGTCTCAGCTTCAATGGCAATCAGAATAGAAAAGTTAATAAGATACATTGACAACTGCTGACAGTACATACAGTACCTGAGCAATATAAGTACCCTCTACACAGTCTTTAACAAGTGGATATATTGACAATTCATGAATCAGCAGAGGATGCAAAACAACATATTTCTACTTATCTCTTGCTACACAGAAGAGAGGAGAGATTTGCAGCAGCATATGCATGAATCCTACCCTTTGTAGCGAAGCATATGCATAAATAGTCTTGTATTTCAATCTGAAAAGATGATTTTTATTTTTTTTTAGCACCATTAATGGGTTGGAAGGAACAAACTGGTGCCATGTTAATATGAAACCTACTAGAGTGACTGGAGTGGTTCTAATTATATGTTGCTATTGGCTAGTCAGACTTTGTACAGGAAAGCTATTAAAGAGAAAAAATGAGAAGCAAATATAAAGGCTGCAAACAAGGAATTCAATTTGGCTCCTTGAGGGCTTTGAATGGTTACAAAACCAGAAGAGTCTATTCAGAATAGAGTGAGAAGGCAGCAAGTGATTTGCAGTGGCCTTGCAAAGGTTCAAGAAAAAAAAATATCAAAGGATGCACCAAATATGCATTACATCAAAGTTCAACATAAAATGAATGTAGATATAATTATAGATGTATAGAAACATGAATCTGAATGCAGAAGATATACAAGTCACAAGGTTAGGAATATTTTTTTTTTTTAAATTAAGTCTGTTAAAGGTGACCTGTAAAGGAAGAAAGGGATTGTGTATATCATTGATGCCAAAGGCATCTTTCTTTGAGTATTGCCCATGCCATCTTTTTGGAAGGAGAACTTGCTATTGTCTCCAATGGTCTTCCAGTCTCTGCTGTGTCCCCTTGATAGTGTAGACTTCAATCACTAGGCCATTAAGCCAGTGCTAATAGTATAACATGTTTTGGTACATAGATTCATAGATACTAAGCTCAGAAGGGACCATTCTGATCATCTAGTCCGACCTCCTGCACAGCGCAAGCCACAGAATCTCACCCACCCACTCCTACAAAAATCCTCACCTACGTCTGAGCTATTGAAGTCCTTAAATCATGGTTTAAAGACTTCAAGGAGCAGAGAAGCCTCCCTCAAGTCAACCATGCCCCATGCTACAGAGGAAGGCGAAAAACCTCCAGGGCCTCTCCAATCTGCCCTGGAGGAAAATTCCTTCCCGACCCCAAATCAGCTAAACGCTGAGCATATGTGCAAGATTCACCAGCCAGATACTACATAAAAATTCTTTCCTGGGTAACTCAGATCCCATCCATCTAATATCCCATCTCAGGGGATTAGTCCTATTTACCCTGAATATTTAAAGATTACTTATCAAAATCCCATTATCCCATCATACCATCTCCTCCATAAACTTATCAAGTAGAATCTTAAAACCAGATAGATCTTTTGCCCCCACTGCTTCCCTTGGAAGGCTATTCCAAAACTTCACTCCTCTGATGGTTAGAAACCTTCGTCTAATTTCAAGTCTAAACTTCCTGGTGGCCAGTTTATACCCATTTGTTCTTGTGTCCACATTGATGCTGAGCTGAAATAATTCCTCTCCCTCTCCTATATTTATCCCTCTGATATATTTATAGAGAGCAATCATATCTCCCCTCAACCTTCTTTTAGTTAGGCTAAACAAGCCAAGCTCCTTAAGTCTCCTTTCGTAAGACAGGTTTTCCATTCCTCAGATCATCCTAGTAGCCCTTCTCTGTACCTGCTCCAGTTTGAATTCATCCTTTTTAAACATGGGAGACCAGAACTGCACACAGTATTCTAGGTGAGGTCTCACCAGTGCCTTGTATAACGGTACTAAAACCTCCTTATCCCTACTGGAAATGCCTCTCCTGATGCATCCCAAAACCGTATTAGCTTTTTTCACAGCCATATCACATTGGCAGCTCATAGTTATCCTATGATCAACCAGTACTCCAAGGTCCTTCTCCTCTTCAGTTACTTCTAATTGATGCGTCCCCAATTTATAGCTAAAATTCTTGTTATTAATCCCTAAATGCATAACCTTACACTTCCCACTATTAAATTTCATCCTATTACTATTACTCCAGTTTACAAGGTCATCCAGATCCTCCTGTATAATATCCCGATCCTTCTCCGAATTGGCAATACCTCCCAGCTTTGTATCATCTGCAAACTTTATTAGCACACTCCCACTTTTTGTGCCAAGGTCAGTAACAAAAAGATTAAATAAGATTGGTCCCAAAACCGATCCCTGAGGAACTCCACTGGTAACCTCCCTCCAACCTGACAGTTCGCCTTTCAGTAGGACCCGTTGCAGTCTCCCCTTTAACCAATTCCTTATCCACCTTTTGATGTTCATATTGATCCCCATCTTCTCCAATTTAACTAATAATTCCCCATGTGGCACGGTATCAGATGCCTTACTGAAATCTAGGTAAATTAGATCCACTGCATTTCCTTTATCTAAAAAATCTGTTAGCTTTTCAAAAAAGAGATTAGGTTGGTTTGGCACGATCTACCTTTTGTAAAACCATGTTGTATTTGGTCCCATTTACCATTGACTTCAATGTCCTTAACTAATTTCTCCTTCAAAATTTTTTCCAGGACCTTGCATACTACAGATGTCAAACTAACTGGCCTGTAGTTACCCGGATCACTTTTTTTTCCTTTCTTAAAAATAGGAACTATATTAGCAATTCTCCAATCATTCGGTACTACTCCTGAGTTTACAGATTCATTAAAAATTCTTGCTAATGGGCTTGCAATTTCAGGTGCCAATTCCTTTAATATTCTTGGAGGAAGATTATCTGGGCCCCCCGATTTAGTCCCATTAAGCTGTTTGAGTTTCGCTTCTACCTCAGATATGGTAATATCTACCTCCATATCCTCATTCCCATTTGTCATGCTACCATTATCCCCAAGATCCTCTTTAGCCTTATTAAAGACTGAAGCCAAGTATTTGTTTAGATATTGGGCTATGCCTAGATTATCTTTAACCTCCACTCCATCCTCAGTGTTAAGCGGCCCCACTTCTTCTTTCTTAGTTTTCTTCTTATTTATATGGCTATAGAACCTTTTACTATTGGTTTTACTTCCCTTTGCAAGGTCCAACTCTACTCGACTTTTAGCCTGTCTCACTTTATCCCTACGTGTTCTGACCTCAATTAGGTAGCTTTCCGTGCTGATCCTTCCCATCTTCCACTCCCTGTATGCTTTCTGCTTCTTCTTAATCGCCTCTCTAAGATGCTTGCTCATCCAGCTTGGTCTACAACTCCTTCCTATGAATTTATGAATTTTTTCCCCTTTCTTGGGAAATACATAATCTCATAGGATACCCAGCAAAGGGAAAACATATACACCAGACATGTCAACATGCTTATTGTTATAGGAAGGGGCTGATAGTGCCACCTGGTAAGGTTGCTTGACACTTCCTATTATGAGACCCTGTTTTCAGTTCCTTCAACTTTACTGAACTTTAACCATTTGGGCTGAAATTATACATACTGGTGTCTGCCTCTGGCTGAATTTTGGGGTTAATTTCAGTCAAAGCTCTTCAGCAGTTTCTAAGAATGAAGCTAGGGAAAAATATATTGTTTTGTCCATGTTAAAGTACGTATTTTTTAACAACTCTAGTATCCCCATGCTTTGGAGTTGGAACTGGGGGCTGGAATGCCTTTGTGATGTGCCTTGTGCTTGTCCATGGGAAAATCTGCCCAATTTGGTGAGACTATAAACCTCTAAAAATCAAATCAAATCAAATCAAATCACAGTTTGCACATGCTCTGTAGAGACTTCTTAGACTTTAACAGTTACAGTTTCTTAGGCGTCCATCCTGGCTAAGTATGCCTGAGCCTCTCACAACCTCTCGTGCTGATCAGACTGGGCATGAGCCAGGCCCTCACAGTAACTGAGGCTGCTCTAGCCCAGGGCTAAAGGGGTGAAGACAGACTTTCCCTATAATGGCTGCTCCAGGATGGGGTGGGACCGGGCTCTGGAACTAAGAGCAGGGACATGTCTCTTCTGTCAATGACTACTCTTATCCCCTCTGTACCCTGGCAGCATAGAGGAAGAAGCAATCTGACTCAAAGAGCAAACTAAAACTAACAAATTATTCACAAAGAACCAATGTTAAATGAATATTCAAGTTGCAGTGGGAAAAATTAGGAAGTGTCAGAATTAAGGTTGCCTGTGAAACATTTAATTAAAGGGATAATGACTTTATAAACTAACAATTTTTTTTTATTGCTGCAGTGAGTTCAGGTAGAGTGACTGATGCACTGATTTGTACCGACAAGCAAATTCCTTCTACACCAAATGTCAAGTCCTAGAAATGCCACTGACAAGCAGGAATAAGAGAACATATTAAAGTATAATGGAACATATCGGTCATGAAAAGTCTAAAATACCGGAATCTAATTTCAAGTCAACATCTGTGACACTTTGGTGACTATTTATTCATAACAGAGAATTTGTGGGAAAACAAACAGATAAAATCATTACCGGTGTTGGGTAATTTAAAATCTACTAATCCAAGGTTCACAACTAACAGTATTAGACAACAGTCTAAAAACTACACTAAGTAGCCATCTGTGTGAAAAATTAGCTGTTTTCAATTGTTAAATGTTTGAAAAGGCTAAACATGATTTATACAGCATCTTGAACAGAGTTTGAGTAATATTGTTTAACCAAGCTTTTACCCCTTGCTTTGGATCGGTATGGAGTCCTCCACCTGCATGACCATGCCAACATGTTCTCTTATCTATCAGTGGCCTCCTCTGGAGATTCTGTGTAAAAAAATAAATATCAATTATACAGCTACTACAAGAATCATGGACTTAAAAAAAATGATGAACAAAACTTAAATTCTGAATTAAAGTGACAATCAGAATAGAGCTGAAGATCTAGGAGCTCAGGGCCATCACTCAGAGGAATGGAGGTTATGCCTCAAGAACAGTACTTTGCTCCTGAAGCTTGCATGCGAAGGCAATAGACTATTAACAGTTATGTGTCAAAATACCAGAAACTGTCTCTAAGAGTTACAGGAAGATCTCTAAATCCTTCAAGTACACACCTACTCTGAAAAATGACTATGTAAAAATGGCACCTTCTTCTTCAACAGACCTGCTTTCTGTGCACATGGAGCATACTACCAGCTGATCTTAGAGACAAAGGTATGTTTTTAATGCTTTTAGCTCCTGCTGACCTTGCCAAGATCTTGTATACACAAAGCTTGCCAAGTTTAACTAAGGTCTACTTAAAAAAAGGAAGGTTTAACTAAACCTATGCAAAAACCTATGTGACACATTTATAAGGCAGTTGTACACAAATATCAATTTAGTTCAGTAAGCAACTGATTCAAGATAAGCTAAATTAATAAAAGGCAGGCGCAGACCAAACTAAGCAGACTCTTTAATCCAGTGGTGGGCAACTTGCGGCCTGCAAGCAGCCTGTCAGGGTAATCTGCTGGCGGGCCACGAGACAGTTTGTTTACATTGACTGTCCGCAGGCACAGCTGCCCACAGCTCCTAGTGGCCGTGGTCTGGGCAGTGGTCCCCGCCCCACCCAGCTGAAGTGGCCATGGTCTGTGGCCCCTGGCAGCTGGAGCTGCTGTCCCCAGGCACGCCCCCCCCCCAGTGTCCTCCCCATTTAAACAGGTATTTTTAGTATGTCATGGACAGGTCACGGGCCATGAATTTTTGTTTACTGCCTGTTACCTGTCCATGACTTTTACTAAAAATACCCATGATTAAATCATAACTTTAATTATAAACAGGTTATAAGTCTCAATGGTTACTGTTTAATTACATCATAAATTAAATACATGAATTGCAATTTACTTGTGTCCGATTAAGTCATCCAAATGTCATCTCATCTATTTATTTATTTATTTAACTCTACGTACCTTCCCTTGATGGGTAAGAAAATGCATTTTTACAATGCCGCTGTTCAAGCACAACTGCACTTTCAATAATGTGCTTAAAACCACTGCATTAGACTAGAATGCTATGATCAATTTGGCAAGTATCATAATAATGACACTAAGAGCTTTACAAATGCTTCCAAGTACTGTGCAAAGCATTAACCCACACCACCTCTTTGAGGTAGGCAATTACTACTATCCCCACTTTGCAGACAGGAAAACTGAGTAGAGAGGTTAAATAACCTGCATAAGGCCATGAAGAGAGAGAGAGAGAGAGAGACAGAAAGAGAGAGAGAGAGACAGGCGGAACTGGTGATCAGTAACTCCTGAATTCTACTCTACTAGACCTTGCTTATTTAAAAAAAAAAAAAAAAAAAAAAAAAATCTACAGTAAAACAGTTAATTTTGCAATCTAATCAAGCACTTGAAAGTGACTAAATGCCAAATTTAAAGTTGTCAATGAAAGCTTAATTCTGTCCCTTTGTGTGTCCAATCTCTACACTGAATGAGCAGGGTGGAAAAAACCAGTATATGATCATGTAATTAAAAACAATATTATAATCCATATGTACAAGGGGGCATAATTACGATTGCATGGGCAACTCCAAGTGGTATTTCCTAACCTATGAGTGATTGGATTTGCAACCTAAATAATGGTCTTTTAATATATTTCCTAGACGTTTAAAAAAAGATAAACACAATATTACATACTACTGTAATAATCTCCCCATCACGCATCGTCAAGAATCCTGAGACTGCAGCATGGCAGCACAGATGTCTACCACACTGGTTCTCAAACTTTTGTACTGGTGACTCCTTTCACGTAACAAGCCTCTAAGTGCGACACCCCTTATAAATCAAAAACACTTTTTTATATATATTTAAGATCATTATAAATTCTGCAGGCAAAGTGGTGTTTGGGGTGGAGGCTGACAGCTTGCGACCCGCCCGCCGTAATAACCTAACCTGGCCCCCATTTTGAGAATCTCTGTTCTACCACTTCAGTTACATGGCCCATATGATGCTCCCAAAAAGGGGGATAGGAAGCAGGGGCCATGTGCCTGGTCTGAGGAGTGCAGTTTGAGGCAGTCCGGCCTGGTCCAGTCCCTTGCTGCTTCCAGACATTGCCAGTATAGTGTGTTCTGTGCTGCAGTGGCAGTGTGAACCTGTTTTGTTTTTTTTTAAAATCGTGTTCAGTTATTTTAGCATAGTACCAAAGTTTTCCTGATGAATACAAGTGAGAAACAGGAAATGATGATTTAACAGTTTATAATTCAGCTAAACTGAATAGAATTTCATAGGACAAACAAGTCACTTTGCTAACCAAGTGATTTCTCCTTAACTTTGAAGGCCTGCTGAAAACAATAGAGGTAGAGCTTCTAAATAGATAGAAGCAAGAATCTTTTACAATGGAAAAAGTTAGGCAACCTAAATAATAGGGGACCCTACCAGGCAATATTATGAAATCTCATATATAATGTATATGAGAGGTAGCATCATCTAATATATTAGAATTCAGAAGTCCCTGACTCACAATTCCATCTCTGTCACTCACTTCTATAAACTCAAAAGGATAAAATTTTCCAAAAAAAAAAAAACCCTAAGTCAATGAGGTCCTTTTAAATCCCACTGAATAGCAATGGGTTTTAGGCTTCTAAACCACTTATGGGCATTTGAAATGTTAACCCTAAATAATTAAAAAGAGTATTTAAAGAAGAGACATATTGTGGGATATAGCTGTAAAATTAAGAGGTGAGAATTTAGATAAATTTCCTGGTCTTACTCTATCCTACAATTTTACATATTTCTCTATGTCATTATTAGCAGATGAAGAATAAAAAAAAAATTTCCCTTATGTTTACATTAGTGACACAGAAAGCAACCCTCACACAGATGAAAACCTGGCATACTGCTCTCCCCCAGAGGTGCCAACAAATTTTCAAAGTTTATTTATGTTCCACAAGCTAAGCATATTTTTGGCATAATAAAACTTTACATATTTGAGAAAACTCAGATTTCCATACATTGTCAGACATAAAACCGCAGGATAAATTTGAGTGTCAACAAGCTACAAGTACATTTCTAAAAGCTTTCTGAACACATTACTATGTTGGCACTGATTTTTAGAGATTCAGAAAGACATTTCAAAGGGGGAAGACTATCAAGATTTCAGCAGAGATTCTCTCTCCATTTCCAGAGGCAGAAACATAACTTGCCAATTATCTAGTAGTACTTAGAAATCATAAAAAGGGAAAATTATATAAAGGATGTAAAATACGCAGCATAAATTGGAAGATGCCCCAAGGGACAGAATTTTTCCCCCCTGAGAGAGTAGAAGGAGGAAAGACAGCTTAATCCTACCTTTGGAGCATCTAATAATTGTTTTGAATAACCACTCCCCAAACTCTGCCATGTAGCTTGTCTGAATCTCTGTGGAATCTGCAGGAAAGAAGAAAAAAAAGAGAGGAATGAGTGTATACTTCATGTTCAGAGAATATTTCACCTAGTTGATGTAAACATGCATAACATGGGAACTAAACAAAGACAGTGGTTGACAAGTGATCAAAGAAAAAATAAGATGAAAACAACTGGTGGGGAGCAGGTGCAAAATAAATTGCTTCCAACTATTAAAAATGCAAAACAACAAACCTTTCCCCCATCTCCACCCACGCTCTCACTAGGCTTCCTATCCTTTGTTCCTTGAAAGCCCTTAAGTCCTTCTCTTCTCATTCTGTTTTGTCCTCAGATGGCCTTTGCATTCTTTTCAAATATCCCCTTTTGTTCTGTTTTATTCTTATCCTTGTTGCCCTCCCTGTTTTCATTCCCTTTTACCTCAAATACTACGCTTGTACATTAGACCAAGAGGCTACAACTCTGCCTGGGAACTGCTGCCACTGCTATGAATCTGAACTTGACAGGGTTGCAAGTTTTTTCAGACGGGATATAAAAAACACCATATTCACAAATACAGGACTCTGCATGGGCATAATATAGGTTACTAGCAGATGCTGTTACAGAAACTGGAACACTGTATTCTAAATACTGTAGGGCACAGATCTTGTCTGCCTACCCTTCTGAAGTCCCTACAACCCTTTGGATACTACAGAAACAGTAACTAACAGTCTTAAACCTGGATGGCCATTTTCATTACACTCTTCCTTTCAATAAGAATGGTGAGCTATGTCCTCCCAAGCAACAGCAGACAGGGGGCACTCAGTGTGCTTCCATAACGTAACTGGTATATTTCAGCCAGGAAGCACGTTCTCTACCCCCAGTGGTCGTTTCTGAAATCAGTCCTGATACTCCTAAAGCACCTGGCTAATATTCCACCATAAACCCATGTTCCACAGCTCTGTTGCGATACTAGCTGCACAGCTTGCACAATATAAATCAGTACTGTACTTGCAGCAGAACAGCAAAAGGGCAGCTCATTGGCTTAAGGCAAAGAACAAACGTCAAGAAAATGAACTCTTAAGAAAAAGATTTTTAACTAACAAATAGCAGCATGGCCTTGTATATATTTTCTATACATTGCCTTAAACCTTCTTTTTGCACTTGTCCTAAGTCGCACAGAACATTACAAATTGCTGATGAAATACAATCAAGTGAAATTAACTTCTTCACCATATAATACTTGCCCATTTTAACACATCTTATTGTATTATATCCTGCATATAGAATGGGATGAAGTATTTTTGGGATTAAACATTCTGTTAATTACTTTTAAAGATACATCATGCATTTCTGGCACTTAATGTAGCAAATGGCTTTCTAGTTATACAGGCCATTCATATAAGCCAATGTGATCCATTCCAGCACCACACCTCAGCAGAGAAAAGTAAAACATGGCTTTCTTTAAATCTCTATGAGAAGATCCTGTTTGCATCCTAAAGGTTTACTGGAATGTAGGATTGATACACCAAGGAGTTTGTCTCAGATTTATGCTGTAGTGCTTATGAAAGGTGTCAGCATGACATCCATATTTCTACGATCAGAGTCTTGACCCAATGACAAAGACACGCTGGTCTTTAAGCATAACAGTTTTTGCAAACAATTTTCCAACTATTGCTTAGCATGATGGACGGGCAAGGCACTCTCCATATAAAATAATAAGAAATAAGATAAAGGGTAAAATTTTCAAAAACATGCAAGTCCTAATGACTTTCTATAGAACTTAGGGTAAGCTTTGCAAAAGTGCTTCAGTGACTTACAAGCCTACATTCCTGCCCAGAACAGCTTTCAGTCTTAACAGTCAATTTTTCAAGGAGTTCCCTGCAGTATCCACCACACCCTCCAGCCAACCTTTATAAAGCAGTACACAGTTGTGTGCACATCATTTGCAGAGACAAGCTAACAAATCTGATGGGCCAGTGGTCTAATCCTAAGCACCCAGTCATACAGGTCAACATTTTCAAAGATGAGTGCCTAAAGTTAAACTGCTAAATAAGTAGTCTGATTTTCAGAAGCGCTGAAACCCTCCCTCGCAACTGCCCCTATCATCAACATTCACATCACATTCTCCATTTTATGTTTCAAATAGGAAGTAAGATCACAAAAGTTGGCAGGGAGGGGGGCAGCGGTAGCCCTCAGGCCGTAATAGTATCTGTAACTAGTTTTAACTCTTGTTTTAAACTAATGAGATTGCAAGTTGACACAGTCTCTTTAAATAAGCATATAACAAGCCAAATCATGACAAATACTCAAAGCTTTGGTTGTCTATACAATTGTGTTTGAAATCCATGCTCTGATCCAAAAAAACAAAAAAAAAAAAAAACACCCGTCCATGGTGGTCATGGTAACAGCACTAGAAATTTGTTACCAACAACTCTGTTTAATCATGGTCATAGATAGCATAAATCTGATCCCAGTGGGAACAAAGCCTTTGGAAGGTCCGATCTCAGTTACAACACTGTAATGTCCTCATATGATTAAGCAACTGTTTGGTCTTGCCAACGAAGATGGACCTTATCACCGTAGATGTGTTTTTACTGTGCAACTGAAATGTGTTACTGCTATAGCTACAGGAGAAAAAAACCTCAAAACTTGGCAGACATTTGATAATTCTTTAGATTTATAATAAAATCTTTTCAGAGACAGCCATCCTTCACAGAGAACTCCCTCCAAGTAGCTCCCTTCTGTTTATAATCGACAAGAACTCAAGCACTTCCACAGACCAACTGAGGAAGCATGGCATGGGAACAGAAGCCATTTCAATGGTAACGAGATGTCAAACCATTTAGGGCTTTATAAATTGATACCAACATCTTGAATTCCACCAGGTGGTCAACAGAAGCAAGAACAGACCTTATTGCACTGATGTGGTATGCTCCCTGCCTCAAACAGGCCATGGATGGTATTCTGCACTAGCTTCAGTTTCCAAGTGGTTTCTGTGCATAGCCACATGTAGAGAGCATTACAGCAATCTAATCTAACTGTGGCAGAAACTGGAATAAGAGTCCAGATGCCTACATTTAAAAAAAAAAAAAATTGTGGAAACAGCCACTACGCGAGTATCCAGCAGCAGACCAGGATTTAACATCACCCCTCATTTGCATACTTATGCTACAAATGGCAGCTGAACTCCCTAATTCAGGTGCAGTGATTACATTAGGACAGCACTCATGACTGCTTCCCCAAATCTGTTAACACTACCCTCTTGTTTGGATTAAAACAATGTTTCTCAAATGTGACCACCAGGGGCTTTTCGTGCATCCACGACACCCTCCTGGTGATGGGGGGGAGTTGGGGGGCGTGAGCAAAGCATTGGCCCCTTCCCCTCCCTCCTTGTTGCTTCTGGATGCACCACCCTGCCACCGCCTCTGGAGAGAGGTGGGGCACAACGCTGCAGGAGCAAAGTGAGTTCTCGACGCACCTTGGGGGGGAGGGGTTTGGGTGGCAGGCTCCAGCGGCAGGACTTCAGGAACCTGGCCATGCAGCCCAGGGCTCCGACTGCAGGGCAGCAGGTATTGACACCCCCCTGCGTCAGGCCACGCAGCTCTGGCCTCCAGCTGTGAGGCTTCTGCCTCCGGACCCTGGTTCCAGCTTCATAGCAGCAGGCGCTGGGTCCAGGCTCCAGTCCTGGGCTCTGCCTGCACAGTGGCAGGCACTGGCCACAGGAACCGACTCCTAACCCCAGTCACATGGCACAAGGCTCCAAGCTACCCTTGGGGCTGAGGAACAATTGCCCACTGTAAAAAGGAGTACCTGTGGCACCTTAGAGACTAACAAATTTATTTGAGCATAAGCTTTTGTGGGCTACAGGCCACTTCATCGGATGCACAGAATGGAACATATAGTAAGAAGATATAGATACATACATGCAGAGAACATGAAAAGATGGAAGTAGCCATACCAATTGTAAGAGGCTAATTAATTAAGATGAGCTATTATCAGCAGGAGAAAAAGTTTTGTAGTGATAATCAAGATGGCCCATTTAGACAGTTGACAAGAAGGTATGAGGATACTTTACACATATTGAATCTGTTTCCCCATGTTATGACTCAGCCACTCCAGTCTCTATTCAAACCCAAGTTAATGGTATCTAGTTTGCATATTAAGTCAAACTCAGCAGTTTCTTGTTGGAGTCTGTTTTTGAAGCTTTTCTGTTGCAAAATTGCCACCTTAAAGTCTGTTACTGAGTGGCCAGAGAGGTTGAAGTTGTTCTCCTACTGGTTTTTGAATGTTATGATTCCTGATGTCCGATTTGTGTCCATTTATTCTTTTGCTTAGAGACGGCCAATGTACATGGCAGAGGGGCATTGCTGGCACATGATGGCATATATCACATTGGTAGACGTGCAGGTGAACAAGCCCCTGATGGTGTGGCTAATGTGATTAGGTCCTATGATGGTATCACTTGAATAAATATGTGGACAGAGTTGGCATCGGGCTTTGTTGCAAGGATAGGTTCCCGGGTTAGTGTTTTTGTTGTGTGGCGTGTGGTTGCTGGAGAGTATTTGCTTCAGGTTGGGGGGCTGTCTGTAAGCAAGGACTGGTCTCTCTCCCAAGATCTGTGAGAGTGAGGGATCTTTTTTCAGGATAGGTTGTAGATTTTTGATGATACCCTGGAGAGGTTTTAGTTGGGGGCTGAAGGTGACAGCTAGTAGCGTTCTGTTATTTTCTTTGTTAGGCCTATCCTGTAGTAGGCGACTTCTGGGTATTCTTCTGGCTCTGTCAATCTGTTTTTTCACTTCAGCAGGTAGGTATTGTAGTTTTAAGAATGCTTGATAGAGATCTTGTAGGTGTTTGGCTCCGTCTGAGGGAGTGGGCTGTAGCCCACGAAAGCTTATGCTCAAATAAATTTGTTAGTTTCTAAGGTGCCACAAGTACTCCTGTTCTTTTTGCGGATACAGACTAACACGGCTGCTACTCTGAAAATTGCCCACTGAGGGTTCTCTCAAATACTTAAGACTGGAACCTCTCAAAAGCAATGCTATAAACTCCTGTTTAGGTCTGCAAGAAGCATGTAAATTAACGTTTGGAGTGATCAAGCATATGAACACTAAATATTAAATTCACAATATTTTTGCTCAGTTTGTGTTCATGGGAGTAGAGGGTTGGGGAGCTATAATAACTTATGGAGGAAAAAAGAATTCACAACCACCATGCTGAGAAAGAGCTAGATTGTGTATATAGTGCAGTAAATGTGCATGGTATTTTATAGACAAATAAATCTCATTCCTATTCCAAAACAACGGTCACCATCATTTATAATCCAAGCAAGATTATAAACTTTGAATGAGATATATTGGAAAATAAAAGTTTTACTTAGACTAATTTAGACTTACTGGTTTAAGTTATTCTATTTTCTTTACAATATTTTTTAAACTAATGATTTTCTTTCTATTACACAAATTTTATAGGTTTTAGAGTAGCAGCCGTGTTAGTCTGTATTCGCAAAAAGAAAAGGAGTACTTGTGACATCCGATGAAGTGAGCTGTAGCTCACGAAAGCTTATGCTCTAATAAATTTGTTAGTCTCTAAGGTGCCACAAGTACTCCTTTTCTTTTTACAAATTTTATAAACTCGATTGTGAAGTATATTTAAAGAAGTTTTTATTTACAAGCTTTTATTGCAGCTCGCCTAGATTACATTTCCTTAATACAGGAGTGTCTACTCTATTTTTGTTGAAATAACTAATGTGAGGCCTGCTGTCCTGTCCCAGGACAGATCCAACCTTCCTTCAGTTTGGACTGTTGAAAAGGCAGCCCCTATGTGTAAAATGACCCATGGCCAGATGTATTAGAGGCTGCCAAAGAAGCAGGAAGAAAACATTTTTGTTTGCTTTAAACAAGCCACCTGTTGCTTTATCTACAGCTGCAGGAACATACATGCAGGGGGAAAAGAGGTGGCTCTAGAGTTACACCGCTCTCTTTTGCCTCTCAGCCCTGCTCTTCTCTTCTGCTCACTCTCTGTAGATTGGGAAAAACTGCCCTCTTATACGATAGCAGTGTATCATTATAAGAGGGCAGTGTGTCATTATAATGATAAACTGCCCTCTTATAATGATAATTCTTAAAACTTACATAGCACCTTTCAATTAAACATTACTTAAATAAGCCACGCAACACCTCTGCAATTAGGGAAGGATCCCAATGTACAGATAAAGGAATGAAAACTCCCAAGATTTGTCTTGGGTCATACAGAAAAATCTGTGAGGGAGCTGGGAATCCTAGTTCTCTGGAGTCCCAATCCTTCCTCTCATCTTCTCTTTGAAAAATCCGGTATCAGCATGGAGGCCAAAGATTAAATTAGCATGGGAAGCCCGCCCAGCAGTCAGGAAGAGACAGTGGTGAGGCAGCCTAGGGAAGTGGGACATAAATTTGTATTGCTGCTTTCCGAGCTGTACCTGCTCCCTGGATAGCAGACTTCAGTCTCCAGTGCTTTCAGTCTACCATGATTTTCTGTCAACAGAAGTATTTCACGAAGAAAAAATGTTTTTGTGCTTTTTTTATGGTCCTGCATGATGTACAAAGATGTTTCTGAATATTTCTGCTTGTTTTTTACTTCACAGATTGCACAGGCAACCTTAATTCTGGCATTTCCTAACTTCTGAGTATTTGACTTTGAAATATTAATATACTTTTAGTGCCATTTTCGGTTACAATTCTATACAGTTTCAGTGATGAAACATAGGTTTAGTATTGATTGTACTTGAAAACTATCTATTTCTACAGTGTCATGGCTCTTAAATGTTACAAATATCTTAACACCTCAGAGCACTGAGTGCAAAGAACAATCAAGATGAACAAATGCTTCCTGGTAAAGGTCAAAACTATGGTTTACAAACTTTTCTGCTGAGTTTCCAACAAACTATTCCAGACAGCATTATGCTCTGCTGCCACTTTTGACCAGTAGTTACCTGCACAACTAAGATATGTTAAGAATGAATCAAAATACTGCAGAAGTATATGAAAATCTTACTACTGGGAGTTATACTGGGTCCTTAAAAGCAAGAGAGGAAAAAATATAATTGGAAGGAGGAAGCAAGGAAAGAGAGTGTATGTAAATGGATGGGAGGAAGAATGTGAGGGAAAGAGAGTGAAAGGAAAGAGTTAAAAGAAGCATCTGAATGAATGAGAGAGAGAGAGTAAATGTCAAGTGTAAAAGTGAAGGAGAAGATATGTGGAGTAAACAAGAGTGTCAAAGGCACTGAGAAAAGAAGAATGAATGATAGTTGGATTGAATTTAGATTAGAGGGAATGAGGAGAGTGGGAATGGAAGACAGTGCATGACAATGAATGTGGAAAGAGAAAATACAGGAATGGGGAGAGGTCAACTGATCAAACTGGGCTTTTCAGTATATTAAGCTTAGTTAGGCAGTCACTCTGTATGCAGAAAAATAAAGCTGAAGAGAACATTGGTTAAAATTAGTCATTTTGTGTGAGAATAACTTCACTTCCTCATTTGATTAAATTGTATTATTTAGCAATAATTACAAGAATTAACTAGCAACCTCCCCTGTGTATTTATCAGTGTGACCCCTTTGGAAAGGCTCTTCCAAAAAGATGTGCAAAGATGTTGGGAAAGAACACCAGAACCCATTAATGGCTTAAAAATACATGGGTTTCTATATTAGGAAACTCATGAGATTGTTTTTAAATTGACTGATTCTTTAAAATGGCAAAAGTTGGTTCACCATTGTAGAATGGGCCATCAAAATAACCTTTTAAAAAATGAAAGCTATCTGCATTTTACCAAAATATCTTCAGCGAAGCAGCTTACATTACAACAGAAAGATGACAAATTTTCCTTATTTTGCTGTTTTTTATTGACTTAAACAAGAGCTGCAGCTTGTTGGGACCTCTGAAAAAGACTTCTTAAGCTGGACACTGAAAATCCGAGACCAGTTCTGAAAAATGTAGCTGCATGTCTCTTTGTTTCATCTGTAGTTTTTAGAGAAGGCTTACACTGTATATGCTGTATATTTAAGAGAGAAAAGATAAGTGAGGTAATATCTTTTATTGGATCAATTTTTGTTGGTGAAAGAGACAAGCTTTTGAGCTTCACAGAGCTTTTCTTCAGGTTTAGAAAACGTAACCAGAGTTTCACAGCTAAACAACAGGTGGAACAGGTTGTTAAGCATAAGGAGTTAACACACATTACTGAGGAATATCAAGACTCACAAACCATCTCAAACCACTAATCATGCAAAGGGCCAGTTTCCTCCAGGACACAACCAACTTCCTTCAAAAACTCCACAATTATTAACAATTTCTCTCAGAACACATTTCTTCCCACCATGTATGTCCCTTTCAGATATGCACCTCAAAGATGTTGCCAAACTAATCCATTACATTCTCACCCACAACAACTTTACATTTAACACACAGTTTGTCCAAACAGCGGGAACAGTCACGGATACTGGGATGGTTCCTCAATATGCCAACCTCTTCATGGGACACCTCAAGGAAGAATTTCTGGGAAAATGCACCACAAAACCTATGTTATACACTGATGACACTTTCATTCTCTGGACAGATGACCTAACTCCCTCACAGATTTCCACCACAACTTCAACAGCCACCATTTGGTTTCTTTGTTGAAACATGTCTATTGAGAAACTGCCTGAGGCCATCAAAATCACTTCACAGTCCATTAAACCATCCTCAAGTAATAATCCAAGTTCATTAAGTGTGCCCTGGTGCACAGGACTGATCCTGGGCAACATGCAGGCAATTCTGCCCTACCACAAAAACCTTGCTTCAGTACATAAAGAGAAAGGAATATTTTTCCCATGGTTATGCAAGTGTGGGTGGGTCACCAGTCATGTTTCAATGACTAATGCTGGGTGGTCAGGGAAGGTGCATGATACTTGCATCTTTAAGAATACAGGTCTTTTTGAAAAGATGCAAGCACACACTGGCATATTCAAATTGGTGGGGCTAAAATACAAACTGTGTTTCTTAGATGCTAGCCCAGCCTTTGCTTCCCTGACTCATGAAATAATATACCTGGCACCTAGATAGGTGTATATTAAATCTTTCCTTGTTGCTAAATATATGCATGATCACAGTGGAGCATGCGTTTGAGCATGCGTAAAGGATCAATGGAGATATTTTATGAATTGGCTGGACCTCAGAGAGCCAAATATTCTTGTTACTGCTGCATGTTGTGTTTTATAGAAATTTAAAAGGCCATGGGGGAAATAGCATGGGGGCGGGGAAGCAAGGGAGAGAAGAAAGACTGATTTTGAGCAACCTGACATGGGCAATTAGCTTCATCAGCAAGTCAGTTGTGTCAGTAGAAGACAAGTTTTATCAGTAAACTTTGTAGTCTAGACGAGGTCTTAGAACAAGTGACAAAAACAAACAAACAAATTTAACTGAAATAGCACCTTCAGTCATGAATCTTCGTTGTGACTGCTTATTAGAAACCAAAAGCTATAGAAAGCAAGTTAAAAAAACCCACACTCTTGTATGAATAAAAAAATGTAGATCTTATCACATATTACACATTGTACCTGGAACAGCAAGATAAGAAGAAAAATTGAGGAAAACTGAAGTTAGCCTATTTCTGCTTTTTACAGTTCTACTTTCCAGTAATGTCCATAGTTTTACTTTTTACTGTTGACAATGTGGGCTTTGAAGGGAACCCCTAAGCATACTACTTGACTCATCCAGATCAATCATATAACAATTTGCCTTAGTTGCATGACTGCTGCTCTTTCTAATCTATTCTTCTTTATTCCCTTTATGTTTGTTCTAGACTGAATAATCTTTTATTATAGGCTCTGTTTCAGATGCAGGTAAACTGCTTTGGGAATGGTCCTAAACTCCCTAAAGACTGCATTTCCATTTACTTGGGTAACTTTTCAAGATCACTACGTAAGCCACATCCAACATTTTGGTCTTTAGTAATATCCAGCAGACGTCATAAGTCAAACAGGAGCTCTGACAGGAAGGACTTCATGTGTATTCCAATCCCATTGGAAGGGTGAGATGGAGAAGTTACATTTGTGGAAACATAAAATTAATCTCAATGTTAACGTTTGGAGTCTGGACATAGTTCCACACTACACTGTGCACAGAAGAGACTTAAGAAAATTTTTTACTATGTCTGTTTTCCCACTAGAATCCATTCCTCTCTCCAGGATGCAGAAATTAACATCTCTTTGCATTCTGTTTTGAAGCAACAAGCCTCTGAAAAACTACTGAACTAGGTAGGTGAGAGAGTGGAGACAAGAACTGCTATTATTTGTATTGGCATATCACCCAAATGTCTCAATTAAAATAGATCCCCATTGGGCTAGACAATGCACAACATACATACAAATACTCCTCCACCTAAAGAACTTACAACTAAAGAAAAAGAAAAATTCAAGTTGAGGGAAATTGAATACAATATTAATGCAAAATAATGAGGGGTGATGGGCAAACATTTTAATAATATGGAACTAATGATAAGTTATTAATGTTTAAACCTTGCTTTATTATTTTTAGCCTTGCCTTTTTCCCATATATTTAACCCTAGCCTTTTTCTATTTTTTAATAGTTATTTCCCCCATAAAATAAGAAAGAGAACCACCATTCTGTTTGGACTTTTCATTTATTTTGTCCCCACTTCTTTCTGAGATTAGGTGTTCTGTCAATGAAGTTTCATTTCAGCAATTATTGCCTTCTGTTGCACCCAACAAGCTCAAAGGAAACTAATGTTTGCTGACTAGAATAGTTTTTAAAAGTAATGCGAGTGTGGAAGTGACAGCTCTTGCTAAAACATGCATTAAATGTCTTTACTTTCAAGGTTCTTCAAGGCCTACACCCACCTTACCTATCGCCTCTCATTCAGTGTAAAGAGTTTGACTCCTGCCTGATGCCAGCCTCCATTGCCCACTGGTTGTACAGTATTTTAAAACAAGCACCTTTGTGCTTATCTCCTGTGCTGCCCCTCACGCTTGGGAGGAGTTCCCTGTAGACATCCCGAAAGCCACTTCAAATCCCTCCTTAAAACTCACTTTTTCTGCGAGTTGTACAAAAACTTGACAACGGTTAATGTACTGAGATCACTGCCTGTGGTGCTTGCCAATATTGTCTCATTGCTTCTTTACACTCCCCCATCTGTCTGTGACCATCTCTTGTTCTGTGTTTCTACAGCACCTAGACCATGGGGTCCTAGTCCATTAGTACAGATCCTTGGCATTACAATAACAAATTATTATTAATAATAAATAGTTGGAAGAATAAACAAATAGTGCTTTAGATTAATTATTCCTTCCTTTACTAGGTCCCCAAGTGTCAAACCAATAGCCTAAACTCAATCTCACTCAACAATACAAGGGTCAGAATAATAATAGTTTTGGTTTTTTTGAACAGTTGTGGACTGCTTAGAAACTGTAAGGTAACGACAGAAATGAAAGTCTGATGGGGTTACTCTATGCAATATAACCAGGGGTTCTCAAACAGTGGGTCACGAGGTTATTACATTGGGGGGGAGGATTGCAAGCTGTCAGCCTCCACCCTGCTTTGCCTCCTGCATTTATAATGGTGTTAAATATATTTAAAGTTGTTAATTGGGTGTGGGTCGCATTCAGAGGCTTGCTATGTGAAAGGGGTCACCAGTAAAAGTTTGAGAACTAACTAACTAAAAATTTATGTCTACTTCATTCGAAAGCAGACAGCCTAAGACTACATTCCCACTTATGCATCACTCTCTGAAATCTTCCTGTTAAAAATCTTCTAAAGCTGCAACTCTTCAAGATAATTCAAAATAGACCAACAATGAATGTTTCAAGTTGATGAACTCATTTTATTTTTTTGTTTTAAATCCATTGTGCAGGTAAATATTGCACAGGTTTTAGAATAGTGCTGCAGTACCTCATCACAAATGGACAGGATAAGGACCAAGTTTCTGCCTTATCTCTGAATTTCTTGTCTTGCACAAGTTTAAAAACAAGACCCCATCATCATCTGAACAGTCTTTTGTCATTTAATTTATTTCCATCCAACCATTTTATTGATCTAAGCAAATAATAAGAACTTTATTCTGGTCTGTGATAGAATTATGTTTGTCACAGGCATTTAATCAGAACCAATGGTAATGAAAAGCTCGTCAAATAACATACTTCTGCAATAAATACAGGTTTAAGATGATCAAACTGAAATAATAGCTACTCAAGAGTTTTTCAAGGATTGTTCATTCATTTTAATATTTAGATGTAGTAACATTTGAGATGTGTTTACAATACTCTTACTTTATAATTCTTCTTTCCATTTCTACAGTTTTGGTCGTTTCCATTTATGAGCAAGACTACCAAGAATTTTATTTGGGAAACCCGCCCCGCCCCCCCAAAAAAACAACAACAACAAAAGAAGTTATTTTGCAACATCTACTGGAATGTATTACCAAAGATATCGATAGCTGACAGCAAGAATTCTGACTTGTATATTAGTAATATAACTGGTACCTCTCTATGTGAGTAAATGATTGTCACAATTGTCTTTTAAAATTTAAAAATTCCTCCAGGATGGCGATTTAAGAACCAAAAAGTATGACATGTCCGGGAAAATACGGATGTATGTTAACCCTACCTAAAGTTCTTTTTTAAAGAGATGGGCCTGAACTAGAGATGAGCTCTGTTTCACATGCGTGGTTCCCCGCCACTCCCTGGGGGTGGGCTAGCATGACCAGATGTCCTGATTTTATAGGGACAGTCCTGATTTTGGAGTCTTTTTCTTATATAGGCTCCTATTACCCCCCACCCCCTGTCCTGATTTTTCACACTTGCTGTCTGGTCACCCTAGGGTGTACACATGTGTGGGTCCCAGCTGCTCCGCTCACTGCCGCCCTCATTGAAGCAGGTGTGCAGGGTTACTGCCCTGGGAACTCCAGGACACCAGTGGACGTAGGGCCAGCTGCAGACAGGGGCATGGGACAGGGCTAGCTGGAGGCAGGGGGCTGGGCTGCGGGCAGGTCAGGGGTTGCGGAGCTGGCTGGAGGCAAGGGGGTGTGGGGCTGGCTGGGGGAGTGAGGCTGGCTGCAGGCAGGGCAGGGGGGTGCGGGGCTGGCTGGCTTCGGGAAGGGCTGCAGGGAGGTGTGGCAGGGGTTGGCTGGAGACGGGGGGTGTGGGGCTGGCTAGCTTCAGGCAGGGGGGTGCAGCAGGGGTTGGCTGGAGACAGGGCAGGGGGTGCGGCAGGGGCTGGCTGCAGGCAGGGCAGGGGATGAGGGGCTGGTTGTGGGCAGGGTGGTGGGTACTCATGGGGAGAGCGGCTCGGAGCAGCCTGAGCAGCAGGACGCAGCCCAGGCCCAGCAGAGCAGCCGGGGACCCACCAGGCAGCAGCGGGAGTCCCAGGGCCAGGGAGGCAGCAGCAACAGGGCTTGTGCCCAGGGCCAGGCGGCAGCCCACATGGCTCCGGCAGCACAGCGCCCCCGGTGGCCAGAGGAGGAATTACATCACTTCTCGGCCGGAGCCCATCAAAGCCTCAGTGCCCCCTGCAGGGAAGCGGGTTAACAACCGGTTCTAAAACTGCTTCAAAATTTAACAACCAGTTTGGGCAAACCGGCTCCAGGTCACCACTGCACAAGAATATAGCAAAGCATTTTCTGCACCACTCTGGCATTTCAGCAGCGGGGGAAGGGTGCTTCCCTGTTACAATTCATTGTTTCAATGAAACTGAATTTTCATTTAGGACTTTGCCACAAAATTCTAATGGAAGGGAATAAAAATTGTCTGGACTTTAAAGGTGACTTGATGTTTAGATTTCACCTTCTACAGTATGTATATGCAAGTTATAGAATGTTCTTTTAAAAAATATAAATAAATAAGTGAGGGGAAAAGGGAGAGAGAATTACCGAACAAATGTCAGGAAATAGAGATAAAAATGGAAAATGTCAAGATGCAAAAACAAAAACAAAAAAAAACCCCACCAGCAACAGAAGTAGATAAAATGGAGTATACTGCTGACCAATTTAGAAAAAACCAGTAAAAATTATTTGCTTTCTGAAAATACTTTTAAAAACACCCACAGTAAAGTACATTTCCAAAATATACGTATTCTAGCACTTACGAAGCACTTAGAAGTTAACTATGCAGTAGGATTATTAACACAGATCTTTTAAACATGAGATTATTTCAAAATAAGACAGGCACTGAACTGGTATCAAACAATGAAGCCTTCTCTCACTGCTACTGCTTGTCAATGTTATTGACTTCATAATCAGAGAAAGTATAGATAGATACAACACAGGCATCACAAGGTTCAACAGTACCTTAGAAGATCTAGATGTTGCTGATGACATAGGTCTTCTAAGTGACAGCTCAACCAAAATGCAAGTAAAGACCGAAAGACTGTCCAGCGTTATTAAAAAGGCAGGGTTAATAATCAGTTATGAAGAAAAAAATTAAACGAGAACTCCAGCATCTCGCAACTCTAATATTACTTTGGAAGGCAAAGGAATACAGGAAGTGAATCTACTAACAAACCTTGACACTAACGTTAAACCCACAGGGATGTCCAGAAGGAAATAGTGTCATGAATTGGCAAGGCAGCAGCTGCATACGCTACCTTAAACAAGATTTGGTCATCAAAAATCTAGTTTAAAGATGAAATTCTGAAACTTCCACTAAAATGTTATTTCTGTCTGAACATATGGATATGAAAGCTGGAAATCCAAAAATACAGATATCCAAATGCCTTTAAAAGCAAATGCCTTAGAAAAATACTAGGTATTAAATGGAATGAAATGGAATTTATAACAAATACCGAGATTTGTCAAAGTGCAACAGCCCATTATCTCTAAAGATATCAAGAAAAGATGGAAACAGCTGGGACATATGTTAATAACGAAGCCAGAGTTCATGCCACAGTGGGAATACTACTGGGCAGCTGAAGAAGGAATGACAGAGGATCATTCATGCCATAAGTGATATGTTAAGGTATGAGAAGGATTCAGACTTATCCGGAAGTTAACAGACTTTAGGTATTCAGCTCAATTCAACCTATACATTAAATTTGGAACCACTATTTAATAATCTCCAGGACACACTATACCCATATAAATTTAATCAGTTATATAGATTAACATACATTTATTAAGATTCTTTATTTTTACGTATTTATTATATTAGAAAATGGTGAATGATATTTTTATTTATTAGATTATTAATTTTTTACTTGCGATTTGTGTCAAGTTGCATTTGGATGGAAATTGGAATTAAATTAAAACTAAATAAAATGCTGATTTTGTGCAGTTAGTTAAATAAAGCTAGATTAAATGTACTGGATACATGAGAAAAAAATAAGTTTATCAAAACATATTCTGCATTTAAAACTAATTGATTTTTCAAATCAGGAAGTATTATCTGAAGTTGAATTTATTGTTTCTTGTTGCCATGTCCTTCAAGACTTTAGAACTAGAACTCATTACTTGTTTTTATTTACAGACTGAAAGAGGAAAAAAGCTTTCCCAAATCAGTTTCTCAAGTTTGAATGAACTAGTCCTTTTACTAAACTGACTGAATAAATTGAAAAGAATAAAATATTTTCTGCACCCACTAGAAAGGTGACAGCTGTCAAAAGCTGGCTTAGCACTTCAAACTCTGGTCCCAGGGGCTTAGCCTGTGACTTCCAAGAGTTCAGTGGTTTGACTTTCTTTAAAACTTTGGCAGCAAACATGCACTGCTTGATTTTTTTTTTAAAATTCAACTTAAATTATTTTAGTAGATCATAGCAAGCTTAGGCCTTTAGCATAGGCTGCCATAAAAATAAACCTATTTAAAATTGAAATTAACAAGAACTTATTTCAACAATTCTGCAATTAAACTTTTTCAGACTTTTTGTTTCACTAAAAATTTTGATATTTTGATTTTTCTTTTCAATTCGGGGCAAAAACACAACTATTGAAATATCAGAATTTCCTGTGAGGCAGAAATTCTGATTTTCTCTCAGATATAGCTAAATAAGATTGTCCCTTAACCCAGTTAAAAACTATTCCAATTTATAGACTAAATCTTAACTGTGTTTCATAAGCAGGGTTATTCTCATAAGCTAGCATCCGATTGGAATTATTACAGAGTGGTGCTTGTAAAAGAAAATTAGCTACCACAGGGCTCCCTGGTGATTCTCTATACAATATTGTACTGTCAGTCACATACTAGTTGGCCCGTTTTAGCAGAGACTCTTACAGTTGCCTTTCGTTCTTATTAGTTACTCTGGTTGCTACTGAATTTAATCTTTAACATTGCAGGGCAACATTCTGAATTTAATAGAGTTAACAATGACAGGGAATTAGACTGTAAATAGGTTTTCAGCGATTCTAGATTACAGCAGCCTTTATGATGATTTGCTTTAAAAAAATTAAAACTAGATCTGCTATGGTTGGTGTTACAATATTTTATAAATAGCAATAATAAATTTGTAAAAATTATAATAGTCTATGGAAAATACACCATGAACTGTACTAAAAAAAGTCATGTGATGACAACAATGAAGAGAGGTATAAAACATTATTTGGCAAAATTTCAACATTATTTTAATAGATAATACTTAGTCCTGCCATGAGTGCAGGGGACTGGACTAGGTGACCTCTCAAGGTCACTTCCAGTCCTATGATTAAGTGAAAAAAAAATTAAAGTAAATATTTACTCAATCAACCAGTTTTAACAGCAGGTCAAATACTATTCTATCAATTTATACATTCAATAAGTATTTTTCTACTATTCAACAAGCTCCACACATTTTAAAAAAAAAAAGTTGATAGTTATAATTAAATACAACAGCAGACATTATAATACAATAAAAGCTGTGTTATCAGGCCCTGTACCAACCAGAAAACTCTATAAACCAGCATTTCTAATCTTCAAGAAAGTCCAGTTTATAGTCTGGTTGGCACTGGGCCGGCAGGCTCTCTACCTGGTGCCTCATGGCTCCCTGGAAGATGTGACATGACCCTGCTGTTCCTAAGAGGAGGAATGGCCATAAAAGGTTCAGAGTGAGAAAGGGTGAGAGAGAGTGGTTGGGGCACAGGAGGAGGTGTGGAACATGGGCTCTGGGAGGGAGTTTAGGTGCTGGGGGCTCAGGGCAGGTAGTTGGGGCATGGGAGGGGTTGGGGTGCTGGATCCAGGCGGCGCTCACCTCGGGTGGCTCCCCGCAAGCGGCAACCTGTCCCTGCTGCTCCTAGGCAGAGGCATGGCTAGGCAGCTCTGCACGCTGCCTCCGCATGCAGGTGCTAGCCCCACAGCTCCCATTGGCTGTGGTTCCCAGTTAAAGGGAGCTGCAGAGCCAGCATTTGGGGCGGGGTGGGGCGGGGCGGGAACGGAACAGCGCACAGAGCCACGCCTTGGCCTAGGAACAGCAGGGACAGCTCACCACTTACATGGAGTCACGTAAGTGCCCCCCCGGATCTGGCACCCTGAAACCCCTTCCTCATCGCAACCCCGTGCCCCAAGCCCCCCTCCCACACCCAAACTCCCTCCCAGAGCCCGTGTCCCACATCCCCTCCAAAGCCCCAACCCTGCACCGCCTCCTGCACCCAAACTCACTCCCTCTTAGTTAACTGGAATTTTTCCACTTACCAGCACCCCCAATTCCCCCAACATGCTGGATAAAACAGCTTTTACTGTAGACTGTTTTACTCCTTTTAGAGTACAATGAGCATGGTTTGGGTGGTAGCACAGACACTTCCTAACCTGTGGCCTAAACCTACTAGCCAGTGTGAAAGGATTTGATATTTTTTTTTAAATACAGACTCCTAGAACTGGTCACAACTAGTTACATATTTAAAAAAAAAAAAAAAAAGTTTTTTTTTTTTTTTTTTTTTTTTTTTTACTTTGTATGCACTTGTGTTTAAAAGCCTTAGAGAGATAGAATAGGAGTTCATAGTTTAGACAGGGCCATAAGAAGAGAAGCCATCTCTGAGGTTATCAGGGCCCAACTAATTTAAGGATTTATAGTACGGCCGTCAAGGGATTAAAAAAATTAATTGCAACTAATCGCACTGTTAAACAATAACAGAATACCATTTATTTCAATATTTGTGGGTGTTTTCTACATTTTCAAATATATTGATTTCAATTACAACCCAGAATACAAAGCATACAATGCTCACTTTATATTTATCTTTGATTACAAGTATTTGCACTGTAAAAATATAAAAAATAGTATTTTTCAATTCACCTAATATAAGTACTGTAGTGCAATCTCTTTATCATGAAAGTTGAACTTACAAATGTAGACTTATGTACAAAAAAACCTGCACTCAAAAATAAAACAAATGTAAAATTTTAGAGCCAACAAAGCCCACTCAGCCCTACTTCTTGTTCAGCCAATTGCTTGGACAAACTAGTTTGTTTACATTTGCAGGAGATAATACTGCCCGCTTGTTGTTTATGTCACCTGAAAGTGAGAACAGGCATTCACATGGCACTGTTGTAGCCGGCGTTACAAGATATTCACATGCCAGATGTGCTAAAGATTCGTATGTCCCTTCATGCTTAAATCACTATTCCAGGGGACATTCGTCCATGCTGATGACAGGTTCTGCTTGATAACAATACAAAGCAGTGCGGACCGATGCATGTTCATTTTCATTATCTGAGTCAGATGCCACCAGCAGAAGTTCATTTTCTTTTTGGTGGTTCGGGTTTTGTAGTTTCCGCATCGGAGTGTTGCTCTTTTAAGACTTCTGAAAGCATGCTCCACACCTCCTCCCTCTAAGGTTTTGGAAGGCACTTCAGATTCTTAAACCTTGGGTCAAGTGCTGTAGCTATTTTTAGAAATCTCACACTGGTACTGTGACAGGTTGGATCACAGAAACCCCCTTGGGACTGCCCCTGATGTGCCAAGACTACTTCTGCTCCTGCTTTCCTGCACTGTCAGCTTAGGACTTTAGTGCCCTGCCAAGTTTGAGCCAGACCGGCTAGCCTGCTGCAAACCCAGACCTAAGTCTGAACCAGAGAGAATTAAGCCACTGTATCCCTCCATCCCAGACACTCCATGCCATCAATCTTGACAACCTTGATATGTTCCCTGTCCACTTCACTAGGCCCCATGTCCACCAAGCTGGTGTGATAAGATGTAGGAGTGCCTTCTGGGGACTCAGGACTGAGGGCAACTGAGCTAACATGGGACAATGGAGGTTTACTCACCATTAATTTGGGACAGCTGCTTCTCAGGTGCCCTGGGGAACTGCAGTGAAAGCACCTTCTGGGATCCCCTGCTTGTGCAGGAAATTTGGGACGAGTAACTGGGGAATGGGGAGGTGAACGCCCAGCCTCCTTTCTTCCAGGGGCAAAACAGTGGTTTTGCTTTCCACCAACCCTGTACCTCTCTGCCAGTGGTTTATGTTTAATTGCAGCTTGCGCTTGCTCATAAGAGTCTGCATACCCAGCTAATTCTCCCACTGCACCTTTTTGTCCCACAATTACTGTTTTACTGTTTTACATCATCACTGCACATATTCAGGAATTGTTCCTGAGTAACCAAATCACACATTCCTTCACAGCTTGTAATGCCTTTCCCCCTCACCCACTTATCTACCTAATCTCTCATTTCATTTACATAAACCACATTACTCAATCCAGATCCCCTCTTAAGACTCCTGAATTTAATCCTGTAGGTTTCAGGTGTAACCTGAAACTGTTTCAGAACCAGTTCCTTAAATTTACCATAATTTGAAGCATCATCAATAGGCATCTTATTGAATATGTCCAGAGCTCTGCCAGTCAATTTTGTTATCAATGTAGTCATCTTTTGGTCTTCAGGGATCACATGGAGGGTGCACAGTCTCTCAAAGGTGACGAAATATTCCGCAATATCGCTGGATTCATCATACTGGGGGCATAGTCGCTCCCATTTGTGGATTTTTGGGGAAGTGGAGCCAGCAGCTGAAGGGTTTTGTCTCTTCAACTCCATAACAGCCAGTTCATGCTTCTGGGCCTCCATAGCTCTCTCATGGGCAGCCTCTTCTGCCTCCACCCTGGCTGTTTCTGCCTCCACAGCTCTCTTGTGGGCAGCCTCCTCCGCATTAATTTCTAATGGTCTTAATTCTATCTGTCTCTTATGTTCGTTTTCTCTCTCTTTTGCTTCCAGTCTAGCCAGCTATAGTTTATTAGCTTCTTCACTGGTAGTCATTTTCCTGCTTTCTTGTGCTGGGCCACGGCCCCTCTGCAGTTTACTGAAACTGGGATGCACTCAGCTCAGGTGCTTCTTAGTTAACAAAGACTTTCCCAGGGCCCAGTGTTCAGACTTTCTGGGTAATTTGCAACCTGTGAAGTTCTAGCTTGTTCTGATCTTCACTCTTAATTATTCTTCTTCCTTTTCTGTCCCTATTTCCCTTTCCTGAAATAAGCAAACATAAAATAACAAACCAGTAACAACTTTGTCTGTTCTCCAGCCACGACACTTAAAACTCACTTAAAAATCACCATTAGTATCTCAAAGCAATAGCTGTGCACAGATCCTGCTCAACTAGGCCACTATGACCGGCGGTCATCATGAGAAATCCCCTAGCTACCACCTGAACTGGAACAAGGGCTGTACCAGGGGAACGGATTGTGCCCAGACTAGGAAGGCGTCCAGTCTGTGAAAGAAACTTACCGAAACATCTCTGAGGGTGAGATTTTATCTGTATTATTTTATCAGTTTTATTACTGTACTAGACTTAGACTTGCGTGTTTTATTTTATTTTGGTAATTCACTTTGTTCCGTCTGTTACTACTTGAAACCACTTAAATCCTACTTTGTGTCTTTAATAAAATCACTTTTCATTTATTAACCCAGAGCATGTATTAATACCTGGGGGAGGAGGGGAAGAACAGCTGTACATACCTTTCTATCAGTGTTATAGAGGGCAATCAATTTATACAGGGTAAAACAGAATTATTTAGGGTTTGGACCCCACTGGGAGTTAGGCATCTGAGTGTTAAAGGCAGGCACACTTCTGTAAGCTGCTTTCAGTTAAGCCTACTGCTATTAGGGACATGGTTCAGACCCTGGGTCCGTGTTGGAGCAGACTGGCGTTTCTGGCTCAGCAAGACAGGGTGCTGGAGTCCCAAACTGATAGGGAAAGCAGGGGAAGTAGTAGTAGACTTGGCACATCAGTTGGCAGCCCCAAGGGGGTTTCCGTGATCCAACCCGTCACAGGTACCTTCTTTGCATTTTGTCAAATCTGCAGTGAAAGTGTTCTTAAAATGAACAGCATGTGCTGGGTCATCATCCAAGACTGTTATAACAAGAAATATATGGCAGAATGCAGGTAAAACAGAGCAGGAGACATACAATTCTCCCCAAAGGAGTTCAGTCACAAATTTAATTAACACTTTTTTTTTTTTTTTTTTTTTTTTTTTTTTTTTAAACAAGCGTCATCAACATTGAAGCATGTTTTCTGGAATGGTGGCCGAAGCATGAAAGGGCTTACTTTCATTAATTAAATTAATTAAATGTTTAATTCTCAATTACTGAGAGACAATCTCCACTCATTGATATATTTTGCTTTCCACAACCAAATCTCTGTGTAACTTTTCATGCATGAGTGATGTACCTGAGTACTCAGATTCTAATATCTAAATTGTATTGTTAAATCTATTCACCTAAATTTGGGTTATTGCTGATTATGTACTCTATGTATCATATGACTTTTAAAAACAAACTTTGTATTTGTGGATAATCTAAGTACTATACCCAGATGTACAGACATTCTTTTCTCAACCTATGTGTTATATAATTATTTTAACATTAGCTTTAATAAAAAATTTAAATTTGTTCTTATCAGTTTAATATCTGATACAGCCTCTGTCTGAGGACTATATATTACATGGATTTTTGAAACAGGGAGATGGAATAGGAGCCTGCTCCATCCACTCCACGCATCGACCTGGTATTGCAGTACCTCCAGTAATGGTGCACCTCCCCTTGGGGAGATTATTGTGGTTAAAAAATTGAATCAGTTGAACTCTTTCCTGATAGACTGTTTTTTTCTCTAAATGGACAACCTATCCTAAATTCTCAATTACTGAGGGACAATCTTCACACATTGATATATTTTGCTTTCCGCCACCTACTCACTGTATAACATTTTTCATTAGTAATGTACCCAAATGCATGGATGCTAAATATCTAAACCGTATTCTTAAATTCATTCACCTAAAATTGGGTTATTGCTGATTGTGCACTATATGTATCTTATGACTTTAAAAACAAATATTGTATTTGTGGATAATTAAGCACTATACCCAGATGTACAGACGCTCTTTTCTCAACCTGTATATTATAAATTTTAACATTAACTTTAATAAAAAAAATTATATCTGGCACATAAATCCCTTGCAATGCCAGCTACAAAAATGCCATGCAAATGCCTTTTCTCACTTTCCGGTGACATCGTAAATAAGAAGAGGGCAGCATTATCTCTTGCAAATGCAAACAAACTTGTTTGTCTTAGCGATTGGCTGAACAAGAAGTAGGACTGAATGTACTTGTAGTCTCTGAAGTTTTACACTGTTTTGTTTTTGAGTGCAGTTATGTAACACAAAAATAAATCTACTTTTGTAAGTTGCACTTTCAGGACAAAGAGATTGCACTACAGTACTTGCATGAGGTGAATTGAAAAATACTATTTCTTTTGTTTAGCATTTTTACAATGCAAATATTTGTAACCAAAAATAATATACACTTTGATTTCAATTACAACACAGAATACAATATACATGAAAATGTAGAAAAACATCCAAAATATTTAATAAATTTCAGTTGGTATTCTTTTGTTTAACAGTGTGATTAAAATGTGATTAATTATGATTAATTTTGAGTTAATCACGCGAGTTAACTGCAATTAATCGACTGCCCTTATTTATACGTTAAAAACAAGTATTTTAAAACAGCACCCCACGAAAAAGCGTGGCATCATATAACACAGGTGCAACATGCTCTTCAGAAGCTGGAGGCTCAGAGTAGTTATTTTCTTGGCCTCTAAGTCAAGAGGAGAATGCCATTACCACTGAATATGCTGGTGGCTTTTTGATACAGACACGGTGTCTCCATTAGACTGGACCATGACTATAATTACAGGTCCTCTAGCCCACTTAACAGCCTATTGTTATTCTGGATCAAGTTTGATCCAGTATTTTTGATATAAGAAGACTGTCTCATTCTTTACCAGTCCCCCTTTTATGTCACTATCTAATAAACCAACAACATGTAACAAAACTGTGTGTTAAATATTTGCTTACATTATAAACATTTCATAATTAAAAGATCAGTTCTTATTACTTAAGAAAGCTTCCAACATTGTTTTAAAAACATTAGAACCAAAGTGCATCAAAATTAACAGCGACAGATGTAAATATAATAGAGAACATAGTATTTACATGGCCGTCAGAAGCCCAAATCTGTTCAAGCCAGTGCAATTAGTACTAGGTCTCCAGTTACCCACTACAGAATAAGCAACAGCTGTCTACTCAGGTCCCCTTACATTCATGCTATAGCTCCATCAAGTTCCCTACTTTGTCAACATTACTTAGATTTTTTTCACCAGAGGTACAATAACTTGATTACATGATGGTTGGCGGTGGAACATGGGGAAAACAGACTCAGAAATGAGAAGCTGGGAATGGACAACCAGGGGTGGATCACTTGATGATTACCTTTTCTGTTCATTCCCTTTGGGGCACTTGGCATTAGCCATTGTCAGAAGATGGAATATGGGGCTAGACAGACCTTTGGTCTGACCCACTATGGCTGTTCTTATGTTATTATGCTTTGTATATTCATCCACTCACACATCAAATAGGCAGCTACAATATTTTTTTCAGGCAAACTTTCAGGGCAATGGAATGAGGACATCCAAGAAAAAAAAAAGTATATTAAAAAACAAAACAAAACTGTTGAAAGCAGTAACAGAGCAAAGAGGGCTCAGAAGGAAAAGGACAAACGAAACCTTCCCACCAGCCATGCCTTATCAGTAAAAACAGGCAGAAACACAGAGGGCACCAACTCCCCCTAAAAAAGCCCAACCGCAACACTCCTGTACAGAAACTCTCTGTCTGCTTGGCCCTCGCCTCCTCTGGTGTCCTCCGCCCGGCTGGCCCCGATCCCTGCAATCCTGACGCCAGGGCCCCGTCCCCACAGGGCGCCATGCAGCAGTCCCATGCCGACGAGCCCCCTTGCTCCCCAGGAGCTCAGCCCCATCGGCCTTGCCCCTAACACCCCCAGGCCCTTGCTGCTCCCCACTGCCGACTATCCCCCACTGGAGCCCGCGGCTGAGTCCTGCCCGCCCCACAGACCCCTCTCCTCCCTTTGCCCGGCGCTCCCACGGGTCCTCCGCGCTAGCGGCCGGTTCCGGTCGGGACCCCCGTTCCCCGCCGCACCTGAGAGATCCGCGGGGAGGGCTGGCTCCGCTTCAGCCCGCTGCCAGCTGTCCAGCCGTGGACGCAGGCCGCCGGCTGCCGCAGGAGGGAAGCTGCCAGCAGCCTGCGCCGATGGAAGGCGGCGAGAGCCGCCAGGCTCCGCGGAGCCCCCAACAACGCCATCTTGAAAAAGAGAGAGAAGACCGAGAGGATTGTGGGATGCTGGCGGAATAGATCGGGGTGGTGGGAGGGGGGGAGAAGGAGCGAGGGCGAGAGTCCTCATGCCCCCTCACCTGACCCGGCCTGGCCTGCTACCGGAAGTGGAGCCTGCTCTAGAGTAGCGTTGCTCGGAACCTGGCCACGGGTTTCAGTCCATCTCTCCCTCCCTTCAGGGCCACCGCTGTCAGGGCTGCACTATGACTGCGAAACCCCTGTGCCTGCTGCAGAGCCACTGGTAGTGTCCCTACCCCCAACGGGGAGACCTGCCCGAGGCAGCTCCCTGGCCTGCTCCACCTGTCTCCGTGGCAGCCTGGACAGTAAGGGGTTACTCAGGCAGGGAGCCATCTTGGGCTCCTTCGGCAGGGATTGATGCAGCGTGGGGCTGGAGTGGCTGCATGCTCCGTCCCAGAGCTGCCAGCTCCACCGCTGCTGCCCCTGTTCCTCATTTTCACAACACAAGTTTTGTCACCCAGCGGCTGTGGTGGATTCTGGGCACCTGAGCAAGCCCCTGGCCTTCTAAACTAGCGGAACGGACCATAGGTTACGTGAGCATAGTAGCAGTCACACAAAGCTTCTCTTTCTAGGACTAGATGCACCAGGACAATGGAATGTACTAGTTTCTAAAGGCCATATCTCCCTCTCAGAGTGGTAGGGGATGGGGGAAGAGTGTGCTTGTGTCCTGTACTTTAAGGAAATTCCCTAGTGAAGATTCTCCAAGCCTCAGCACGTTCCTCGAGCAGGGGAAGACAGGAGCAGGACGGAAGCTCTTTTCCCCTTCCCTCCAAGGTATTAAAACCTTTCCAGGGTAGTTTCTTGGCTCCTTCCATAAACTGTTCGTCTTGAGTTACAGCACCCCCCATTCCTGCAAGGTACAGTGTAACTGATTTTACTCTAGTCACCCTTTCTGATATTCCTATTTGTGGAGCTGGATCATCTGAACAGTTGGACCCTCAAAACCAAATACACCTGAATGCACATATTAGTGTTATTCACCCATCCCTAACAACTCCATCATTTTGGGATTAATTTTTTGGCAATTTTTAAAGTCTCTCTCTTGTAAAGGAGGTTGTTTGTTTCAAGGTGACATTTAATAATCTAACTCCAAATCTCCTTTATTCAAATAGTCACACAGCTTGATGGCTCCATAAAACCAGGAGGAGTATCTAGACTTGGACACGAGTGTCCATTTTGGGCAACTTCTGGGAGCCCTGCAGGGCCTACGTTATTGACTGTGGTAGCTACCCTCAACTTGATTGCAGAGTGGGCTCTCTCTTACTGCAAGAGGCCTGAAGATGGAAGTATAAAATCTGGACTGAGAAGATATTGCTTGGATTAAGATGGATCATTACATAGAGGGGACCTGTTATCTCTGTATAGAACTGAATCTATAGTCAAGATAGGTTTAGCTGTGAGCCACCTCACAGAACTCTTTGGGCAAGTGAAACTTTGTTTACCCCAGCGCAACTTTGGTTTCTCTGAGATCAAATCAACATGGTAATAATAGGCCCCTAATTCAACACCAGTCTGAAAGTTGAGGACATTAGGGAATTTGCCATAGATTACAACAGTGCATGTACTCTCATCTGATTGGCATGCAGAGCCATGATGAAGCTGTAACTCTGTGTGACATTATTAGTCAAACAAAGATCTCTTCAAAAGCTACCAGAGCTTGACTATTGCTGTTGTTGCCTTCAGGGAGAGTTGTGAGCTCAGTTAGGGAGACAGCCTGACACAAAAAAGAGGCCTGTCTTAAAACTGATTTTAATGAGGTAGGTTTCTTAGGAATTACTAGGCTGCACTATGACATCCAACATTGCTTCGGACCAAGGTTCACTTCAAACTATATAGATGACATTTCTCTGTTACTAATCGGATTCTTCATCATAAATCATATTTGGCAGTATTTGGTCTGAACAGTGCCACCTACTGTAATCCTGCAAGAAAATAAATTATAATTTAGCAGCAGAATAGAATAATGATACTGTATTACAAGATTACTTTGCAGAGCTCTCATACCTTTTAACTGGGGACCTAACTCACTTGACAGACAATTATTCAAGTCTCAACTCCACAGTGAGGCAATGGTATTAATAGAGCCCTTCAATGTAAATTGAAACAGAGAGAGAATAAGAGGTTACTTGAGGTCACAAATTGTGTCAGTGGCCTGTAATATAATTTAGGAAAACCACTGAAGTTAGAGATGGAAAGATGCAGGAGATCATCCAGTTCATATCCCTGCCAGTGCAGAATTTTTCCCTACAGGCACTTTCTAATGTTTTGTCTAATTCTACTCCTAAAATTCCAAAGCAAGTCCTAGTTTTGTAAGGAATATTTGTAGACATTTCATATAAGGAATGTGTGTGAGAATTCGGAGTGGTTTGATTGAACCCCCAAGCTGGAGGTATAGCCATAGCTCTGAGATCAAAAATAATACTAGGAGACTGGAGGGATTCATTTGGGAAAAGAGATTAAAAGAGCTAAATATTAACAGCTTGGTTTACAGAAACTAAGGAGATACATTGAAAAAACAAACATTAAGGAAGGATAGGAATTATTTACAGTGACACGAGTGAATTACAAGGAGTAATGAGATCACAGTAAGTATGGAAAAATTAAGACTCAATAGCAGAAGAAAACTCTTATGGTGAGATGTGATAGGCAATGGAATGGAATGGAATCTCAAGGAAAGTAGTGGAATCCCTATCACTTGGGAACAGGGTGGATTGATTTAAAACCGAGTGGAACACCTCAATTTAAAATCAACTTTTCCATTTTTAGTTCAGTTATTTTCTAAAGAAAGGTGTATTCTCATTGGTTGATATAACCATTGACACATTGCTTTACAACTAAATAGAGCCTTTATGATAGATTTGGTATTTTTTTTCTACCTCGAAGGGTACACTATAACTATATACATTTATTTAAACAGTTATATAGCTTAATATTTTCAGATTCTTAACTCACAATTTTAGTATGTTAGAAAATAGTGAGTAATATTACTTTTTTGCTAGAGAATTAAGTTTTTGCTCATGATTTGTGTCAAGCTGCATTAGGATGGTGACTAGAATTTAATTAAACACACTAAACAGCATATAAAAATTATACAAAACCACCTTAAATGTTTTGGATACATAAACTTCCCTTATCAAAACATGTTTCACATTTGCAACTAAATGATTTATTAAACAGAGGGATTAACTGTAGTCAGTGACTTAAACTGATTATTTCAGGACCTTGAGAAAATTTTCCTCAGAACATAAGAATGGCCATACTATGTTAGACCAATGATCCATCTAGTCCAGTATCCTTGTCTTCCGACAATGGCAGTGGCAGATGCTTCAGAGGGAGATACCACCACAGGGCAATCTATCAAGTAATTCATCCCCGGTCATCTGCTCCCACCTTCTGACAGTCAGAGGTGTGGGCACACCCAGAATGTGGGGTTGCATCCCTCACCATCTTGGCTAATAGCTATTGAGGTACCTTATCCTCCAGGAACTTATCAAATTATTTTTTAGACTCATTTATGCTTTTGGCCTTTACAACATCACCAGCAATTAATTCCACAGGTTGAGTGTGTGTTGTGTGAAGTACTTCTTTATGTTTGTTTTAAACCTAATGCCTATTCATGTCATTGGGTAACCATTGGGTCTTGTTATGTGAAGGGGTAAATGACACTTCCATATTCACTTTTCTACACACCGTTTGTGATTTATAGACCTCTGTCGTATCCCTCTCATCTATGTAGTTTCTAAGATGACCAGTCCCAGTCTTTTTAATCTCTCCTGACATGGAAGTTGTTCCATAACCCTAATCGTTTTTGTTTCCTTTCTCTCTACTTTTTTCAATACTAATATATCCTTTTTGAGATGGGCGTGACCAGAACTGCATGCAGTATTCAAGGTATGGGGATACTATGGATTTACATAGTGGCATTATGGTATTTTCTATTCATTTCCTAATGGTTCCTAACGTTAGCTTTTTTGACTGCCGCTGCACATTGAGTGGATGTTTTCAGAGAACCACCCATAATAACTTCAAGATCTCCTTCTTGAGTGGTAAAAGCTAATTTAGACCCCATCATTTTGTATGTATAATTGGGATTATGTTTTTCAATGTGCATTACTTTGCATTTATCAACATTGAATTTCATCTGCCATTTTGTTGCCCTATCACCCAGTTTTGTGAGATCCCTTTGTAACTCTTCAGTCGGATTTGGATTAAACTGTTTTGAGTAATTTTGCATCATCTGCAAACTTTGCCCAGCTCACTATTTATCCCTTTTTCCAGATAATTTTTGAATATGTTAAACAGGATAGATCACTACAGATCCTTGGGGGACCCCACTATTTACCCCTCTCCACTGTGAAAACTGGTCATTCATTCCTACCTTTGTTTTCCATCTTTGAAAGAGTTAGTAATTGATGAGAGGACATTCCCTCTTATCCCATGAGGGCCTACTTTGCTTAAGAACCTTTTTCTGTGTGTGAGGAACCTTGTCAAAGGCTTTCTGAAAGTCCAAGGAAACTACATCCACTGAATCACCCTGATCCACGTTTGTTACCCCCCCTCTCATGAAAAATTGTTTATTTATGATAATTCTTTTCTTTACTATAGTTTCATCCACTTTGCCTGATACTGAAGTTAGTCTTACCAGCCTGGAATTGCTAGGGTTGCCTCTTTAAAAATCAGCATCCCATTAGCTATCTGCCAATTATCTGGTACAGAGTTTGATTTAATTGAGAGGTTACATGGCACTGTTAGTAGTTCTGCAATTTCATATTTGAGTTCCTTCAGAACTCTTGGGTGAATACCATCTGGTCCTGGTAACTTATTACTTTATCAATTTGTTCAAAATATGCCTTAATCAAAGTGACTGGAGTTTAAATTCCTACTTGCCTAAGTCTCTTGAAATTGACAATCTCCTAAGTTACTTTGTCTGTCCTTCAGACTTCTGTAACTGGTAGATCTCATCCTCAACCTCCTCATTTTTATTCATAGACTGGAAGAGAAAGACAAGTTTTCCTCCTTTGTCAATGCCAATTCAGTTTCTCACTTTTGAATGAATTAGTCCAAATGAAGAAAATATTCTGTGCCTGAAGAGGCGGCTACTGCTGTCAAAAGCTAGCTTAGCACTTAAACACTGGCTCCAGGTGCTTAGCTGCTGACTTCCACCAGTTCAGTAGTGTGACTTATTTAAAATTGTGAAATGAGACAATTAGAGCTCAGGTAGAAAGAAGCTTTAAAACAGGAGTAAGATACCACCAGGTGGGCTTGGTGGATGATCTTGAGGAGATGCATGATCATGTCTCCTGTAGTCAGAGGCCAATTCCCAATGCCTTTGATGATTTGCCAGTCTCTTGCACTCACTTACACAAGCGCTTGATCCTGTGGGGGATCTAGGGGCTAATCCAGTACATGTTGTGACATGTTTAAAGAGCTTGACCTCAAAAGTTAGATATTTTTCTTCTGATTCTTTCTTTATAAAGATCAGCCATTAAATCAAAGTTGTTGATAGAGGGTCATGGATTCAGCACATTATTTTTTAAAATGTTTTACAAGATAAGTTTAGGTCTTAACATATCTGAATTTAGTATAAAGTTTCATTGTAAACAGGTTTATTTTTAATAAGAAAACAACAAAATTTAAAAATCCAAGTGAAATTTTATTAAAAAATAATCTATTTTTATCCATTCTGTTTGGGAACTCCCATCACTTGGAACTTTTAAAATTAAATGGAACGATTCACTAGAAAAATGGCCTCTAGTGAACAGCCTGTACTTGGGACTGTAACTGTGCTCTTTCTTTAGAAAAAATTCTTAGTAAGTTTCATATTGTATCACTATGGACTGAATTACTTTGGAGATTTATAATCTCTGATTCTATGCTATGAGTTAAGATGTGCAACTTTATTTATATATACTTGCAAGGGAGATTGTATTTAATATATTGGGGGGGAAAAAATCTCATTTTCTACAGTTAAGGTCCTTCCAGTTCTGCTGTATTTTTCCTCTTCCTGTGTTCTTTCATCAGTTTCCCCGTTTTGGTTTTTTAATGCTCTTCTTCCTTGCTCCTAGCCTTATGGCCTACTAGCAATTATTATTTGTATTAGCGTAAGACTGTTGTGCTAGGCACCGTAAAACACACATAGTGGAAGACAATCAACCAAAAAGTCAAGACAGGGTGGGAAAATGGAGGCCTAGACAGGTGAAGGGACATACCTAAGGTCACAGTGAGAGTCAGGGACTAGAACCCTGACATCCTGAGTAATAGGCCTCAGAGCCCTGCCTACTAGACCACATTGCCTCCAAATGCGTAGTTAATAGGTAAGGAAATTACTTCGACTCCTTAAATCACTGGGGAACTTGGGACAAGGATTGCTGAAGAGGCCAAGCCCTCAACTTTTAGGGGACCATGTTTCTCCTGGGATTATATCTGGTAGAATCAGGGGTGACATGGATAATATCCAGTCAAGCTGTGATGAAAGAATATGGTGTCTTTGGGGAGAGCTGATACAAGGGGGATAACTGGGTATTTTTGTAGAACCATGTTAAAAAACAAACAACCTCTAACTTATTCTACTGGACTTGGGTATGGTTGCACCTTCCTTTTATACATTTCATTTGATTCTTTTAATCACAGTGGATTGCTATACAAAAATGCTCACCATTTGGAGACACTTGCATTAAAATAGGTACAAGACAATGAGACAGGACTGGGTTTTAGCCTTGTGACTGAATGTCCTCACTTCTGTCACTTTTTCAGATTCTTATTATTAGACTAATAACACACTTCCTGTGCATGTGCAATTGCTCAGCCACTCATTTTCTGTGTAACTTTGTGCAAGTCACTTAAAGTCTCTGTCTCTCCCAACAGTAAAATGGGAATAATAATAATATTATTAATAGTCTGCCACATAGGAAGTTCTGAGGACTAATTAGTTAATGTTTTTACAGCACTTTGAAGATAGTCATAATACATTTTATTATCCATGATGAGTGGGTATTTAGACAATTTCCCCTATTTAAGAGCTGTGAGTCAGTGCCCATTACAGAACCAGCAAAATGTTAGAGGATGTGCATGTTACAAACTCCATGAAAACAAGGTATTTCAGAGACATGCAACTTTATTTCATTTACTTGATCAATTTCAAAATAGGAAAAATGAGGTCAGAAGGGCAAAGAGGTTAGAAGAGTGAAATGTACACGTGAATATGAAGTCAGAAATGTAGACTAGAAGAGTAGACTGCGTGAAACTAACATCAGGGAAAGCTCTTACCAGATTGCTGCTTTCTCAAACAAAGAAGGTGATTGGGGATTTGACCATTGTGAGCAATGTAGCTTTCAGAACCAGATCAAAAAAATTTGACCCAATTTCTTACTTCAATTACATTGGGTTGATCCTATTGAAGGCAAGGGGGTTGCACTGGTGTGACTGTGAGAATACATTCCTTTTTTACTACAAGCGGCTTGATACTTGAAAATAATAAGTGCTTGCATTAACAATGAGTAGAATTGATTACTTTAGATCAAGAATATGCCCTTTGTTGTTCACTTGACAGTCCTCCTTCAGTTTTGCCCTCTTAGTTTAAGCAGGTTGATACCTACTAAACATTTTTGCTCTTTGGCTACAGCTTTTCCTGTGAAGAAATTTCCAACTTCCTCTCTGAATAGGATTCACTTTTAAGTATTTCAATCCTTCAATAAAAATAAGTCCAAACTATATTTCAGCAGGATATAAAAGATGCCTATTATTTTCTCAAAATTTCCATTTTTTCCTGTTTCCTTAGGTTGGCAGATGTGCCTTCATTTAGATGCTCACATTTTTGACATCTCTGCACACAGATACATGAAATGGCTTAGCAGTGCTTAGAATAAAGCCATATCTGTAAAAACTCATCAGGGCTGTGCTCACAGGAGATCGTGCAGTGGCAGGGAAGTACTTGACTTGAAGTGTGTATGGATGTGAAATCCTGAGATTGACATGTAAAATATCAAGAACATGAAAATACACACACTAAAGGCGATTTATGATAAAAGTATAGGAGTCAGACAAATTACATGCATCAGTTATGGATGGGGAACTGTTAACAAAAAGCATTAAGAAGGTACAACATTTATATTGAATTTTAAAAATGTTAAAAGATGTTTAAGGGGATTATGGTATTTCAACAAATTCCGATTATTAATTCTCCAAGCTATAAAAATACAGAATGGAGCTTCAGAAAGAAGCCTGAGCTAGATTTAGAACTATAAAACATTCTTCCAAAATGAGCAGAATCAGTGTTGGAGTTAGGCCAAAAGTAGACTCCTATTGTTCAAGAAATGACCCAGGTAACTCTGATTGCAGTGCTCAGACTGAATGAAAATGCTCCCAATGTTCTGTCAACTGAATTACAGTCAGGAATCAGAACGGGAGGGTAAAAGAAAGTGAGAGTACTCTATTCAACGTCCACTCACTATCCCCAAATATCTGGATTCTTTGGCTAAATAATCAGATTTGATATTACAGCTGTCATCATTAGGTTTACTAGTTAACATCCCACTGAGATTATTGGAGGGATTTCATACCTCACAAATCTTTTGGGCCACCTTCATCCCTAATGTAAACCCATAGAAATGAGTTGAGTTACACCGCATATGAATGTGATTCATTGTAACTATATTTTCCTGCAGACTCCATAAGGTAACAGTGGATCAATTTGCATTTGGAAAAAGTTATTCAGCCACAAGATATAGGCTTGGTGCAAATATTACTGGCTGAACTATGGCCTGTGTTCTGCAGGAGATCAAACTAGAGGAGTGCAATGGTCCCTTACAGTCTTAAAATCCATGAATCTATGAACCAGAATGGAAAAAAGATTAAACCTTAAAAATGTATAAATAGTTGTAGGGTCTGAAATTACTAACGGAAATAACAAGGAATAATGAGATGAAATGAAGAATGGGAAAATTAATTATCAGGAAAAAAGTGAAATGTAATAAGCTATAGAATAGTTCTTCATGAAACGTGGTGGAACTACTTCTCTTGCTTGGGATTTTTAGAACTAGTTTAAACTAGAACTAGAACCAAGCATTACAAAATATAGGGAACAATCCTGCATGGCCATTAATATTTATAAAAAAAAGTGTGTAATCTATTAGTCTTCAGCCTGTATCATTATGCACTGAAGGACTATAAATCAGACAGGCTGTGCGATTACATCTTATGAAGCCACTGGAATTATATTAGCGTAGAAGTGGTGTAATTGAGAGACGAGACAGTCATGTTGTCCGTTTAAAACCAGTACGATTGTCATGGCCAGCCTGCCACTATGCAAGAGCCCTCCATTTTACAAATTTGGCTGTGCCTTTTATGTTTCCGGTATGGTTAAGTTGGGGTTCTTACTGGTTTACAAGAAATACATAGGATTAAATTGTTTAATGCACATTTTATTAAAGTGCAAGTATACCAATATTTGCTTGGCTTTTCCCAGAATTTCCCATGACAGTAATTTGAATATTCAGTGCCATGACTATTCTTTTAACTAAACTGATGACTTTTGCATTTAAGGGATTCCCATTGTAAAATGGGGATAACATCTCCCTCCATCACAGGAGCGTTGCAAGGATAAATATTCATTAACATTTGTGCAAAGCAAAGCTGCTACTACTACTGTAAGTAGAGAGAGATTTTGCCATGACTTTTCCTGTGGTTTGCCATGGAACACAGCCAACCTTACACATAGTTCTAGGTATAGTTAGACAAACCATTTACAAAACTTCATGTCATAAGTCATTTATATTAACATATACCATGGTGATATGCAGCCTTATAGAGTTCTAAGCAGAATGTCGATAGCTTTAAAAGGAAGAACTTCAACCCCCTCCCCTCACTAATAGGTCTAATACATGATTAGTGACCAATGATTATGGGTGCCTTAATGTGTGTGCACACCCAACTGGTGACACCTCAAAGGGAGCCGATTTTCAGAAGTGCAGAGTACCTGTCCTCTGAAAAACAAAATCAGGCACCTTTAAGGGGTCTCAAGATGGCCACCAAAAACTGAGCTATCCAAAAGTCACTAGTAATTTTGAAAATATAATCCTTCATGTCATTCTATTTAGGATTATGAGGGGGAAGTCTTGATTCCACAGGCCGATAGCATATAGAACACCACACGATTAGTAACCTGGTATTTATTTGCTATTGTTTCCCCATTATCGAGCCAAGCAGCTAGTTAAATTTCAGGGCCCTGGAGATGTTCCAGCTGGAACTAGCTAGAGTCTAATGTCTTGTATAAAAACATCCCCCCACCACACCCAAAACACAAGATTGCATAGAGAAAAAACCAAAACAAGAAGTGTACAGCATAGGCTTGACCCCCCTCTGCCCCTGGTCCCACCTCACCTCCTCCCCCATTCCAACCCCTTCCCCAAAGTCCGCACCCCAACTCTGCCACCTCCCTGCCCCTATTCAAACTCCTTCTCCAAATCCCCACCTCTTCCCCTGAGCATGCCACATTCCCGCTCCTCCCTCCCAGAGCTTGCTGCAGCTGTTTGGTGGTGGCAAGCACTGGGAGGTAGGCAGACGAGCAGGGACACAGCGTACTTAGGGGAGGAGGAGGAGGTGAAGTGGGGCAGGGCGGGGAGCTTAGCAGCCAGTGGGTGCAGAGCAACAACTAATTTTTCCCCCATGGGTGCTCTAGCCCTGGAGCACCCATGGAGTCAGCACCTGTGGTGTCCAGAGTCCTGCTTCTCTGAACACAGGAGAAACCAAAAACAAAAAGGAGCCATTTCTTAGCCAACCAGGATGAGGGCAGTCTAGCCTAGTGGCCAGATTAGACAGCAGGCCTAATGGTCAGAGCCATAGCCATAGCCAGTCATCAGGAGCCAAAGCCAAAGGTCAAACCTGAAGGCAGAAACCGGGTACCAGAACCACAGGTCAAACCAGAATCCATAATCAGGAGCCACAGCCAAAGATCAAAACCAGAACCAAGGGTCATACCAGAGTCCCAAAGTCAGGAGCTGGAGCCAAAGGTCAAAACCAGAGATCAGGAACTAGAGCATACAGGATACCAAGCAAGGTAGCAAAACTGAGACAGGCACAGTGATAGACCCGAGCATTGAAAACAGGGAATTAGGGGTGCTGCTGGCTTAAGAGCCAGCCTGCAGGCCTCTGCAGCCAATCAGGTTTCATGGCTAATCAAGCAGACTGCTGAAGGCCAGTTGTGCTGATGAGACTGCTTACAGACTAGCTCTGCTGCAGGCCCTGATCCCTGACGCAACCCCAAGCCTTTTCAGTCAATAAACCCCAAAGCTCTCTCTCATTTTTCCCAAGGTCACATTGTGCTCACAGGCTACTGCTTGGTTTTCTTGCTTTTTGCCTCTGCCTCTCTCTCTGTTCTTGTCCCTTCTGTTTCTCTGTGTTCTGCCTCCAAATAATATTCAGCAAAAGCCCACTGCAATTAGTCCAGAAACCCCTGTGTGTGTTCATATAACCCTTTTGTCTTAGATAGGGGCTTGTGATTAATGTATTCTTATATTTATGTTAATTGAAGGGCGAGTTCACACCCATCAATCTCAGCAAGGTTTCAATTTGACCTATGAGGAGGTTTCACCCAGCTCATAACAATTTTACATGATTATCTGATTGTTTTAGTCTGGCTAAGAGTACAGTGAAGACCATTTTGATGGCTCACTGCTGCTCTCAAGGATTTCTTGAGCTTTAAGTGCCTTTAACATTTACACCTTCACTAAGCAGTTAGTAAAGAGTAAATAACACTATGAGTTTTATTCAGAGAAGAAGGTAGAGTTTGTTTACTTATGCTTTCTTTGTGTTGTTTTTGAACAGAGAATACTGTTGTTTTTCAAAAATAAGATTAAAAACAGCTATTGGTTATTTAAATTAATATGTGGGGTAGTCATTTTCATTTAAACACTGTACAAGATATGAAAGCAGAAACCCATAAATAAAGTTTCCTCTTTGCTGGCAATGAAGGTGGTAACTAGTCCAGATACCATAGTCTATAGCAATAAACTAAAAGCCAGCACATTTACTTTACAATGAGACTGGACTATGTAATTTCCCCCCATAAAACTAAACTCTAATTAGAGGATCATTGAGACCAAAATTACAATTTAGACATTACAATACACTGAAAAAAAATTAGAACATTCACTTCATTTCCTTATAAACCAGAGGTTCCCAAACTTTTTAGTAAGGCAACCTACCAACTGCATTTTGTCTTTTTTTTTTTTTTTTTGCAATTAACCCAGGGTTCAAATCAGTAGGGATCCAAAATCATAGGTCATCTTCTTCCTTGTCCTCCCCTGCTGATGGGCACCAACTATGCAGCAGCATCATGTGTCCTGGCACCACAACCCTAATTCCAGCCAGGTGTGGAGGAGAGGCCCTGGGGGAGAGGGGGGTGGGGTGGAGAGCAAGCTTGCCTCACCCTCTGCCCTCAGTGGCAGCTCCTGTCCTGTGGGGCTGAACCTGGCACTGCAGCGCCACTCAGCCCAGCCAAATCCATCATGATGGGGGTGCAGTCAGACAAAATTTAAGTGAGTGGCATTGTGACCTGGTACACAAAGTCACAGCACCACTCAGATTTGGCCCAGCCACTACTATGACCCCATGCACCAGGTTGCTACACTCAGAGCAGGGAGCAGGGCCCAGAGCCATAGGTCAGGAAATAATACTGTGGGGTGAGTGTGGGTTCACTTTCCAACCTCCCTACCCCCCACGGCATCCCCTCATCAGGCCCACAACCCCTCTACAGCCTTCCCATAACCACCCCACCCCACCCCCAATTTGGGAAACACTGCTATAAAAACTGAATTCATAAGAGACTCAATCTTGGAACACACCCTGACATAGCTGTCTTTAAAAGCAAAATCCACACCTCTATTTTTTATACCAACATGAGGGAGGATTTTTCGGAGTAGATATACAAAGAAAAAAAAAGGCATTTAGTAAGCTTCTTGCATGAATTAGCCTCACCAGCAGGCAGATCCTTTTAATAGGCACGGAGAATTCAATAGGGCTATGGTGTCTATGGAACGCCTGATGGCAGCTGTTAATATAGATCTGGGATTGAATCTATTCCTGCACCAGTCTAGAGTCTAGTGAAGGGATGGGTAGCTAAGGTGCAGTCCTTGGCACCTGTTAAGAGATCCCTTGGGGTGCTATTGGCCTTGGGCAGCTGGAGAATAGCCAAAGTGCAGAGTTTCCCCCGTCATATCCCCAGAATCGTGTGTGTGCATGGGTGAGTTGCTGGGAGGCAGGGGGGTTTACAGAAAGCCCACTATACCAAAGCAGGATGCAACTGATTTGTGATAAAAATTGGCTGCAGGACCACTTTGATCTGGACCCATTGAAATGAGAGATAAGGGACTGCAAAGTGTGGGGTATTATTTCCCTTTATAAATATCAAAAACTAGATAAGAATTGTTAGATGGGGTTTTTTGTTTTTGTTTTTTGTATTTACTTTTGCTTCATTCAGAAGGAATTCAAGGAACTATCTGGATGATAGAAGAACCACTCAGCCAAAGTCATCCCGAGTGTAACTCTACTAGGAGTTGACAGCCACTATAGCAGAATTTTGCATAGCATTAGCCGTCTTCTGGGCCATATTTTCCAAGTCTTTTTGCATGTTCCTTTAAAATATAGGGCCAAATTTTCAAAAATACATTGCCTTCCCAGCCAAAGTAATTTACTTCATCTACCACTGGAATGCAAACACCTCTGGAGTAAAATGGAGCAGCTGATTATAAGCATACAGAAATTAAAATTTTATTAAGATGATGTTTAAAAAAAGTGAAAGGTACAGAGTTTAAGCGTAGAAGTTTCTGGTTATCAGGGAATATTGTACAGATTATCAAGGAGTGTGAAGTTTGGTTTAAGATTGGCGTAAGGAATACATAATCTGCAATCTATGTTCAGGTGTGGAGTATAACGAGTGGATACGATGATGAGGATGGATTGACCCTCATTTGGTGAGATTTAATGTTCAGTGAGTTTATGGTTCCAGTTCATATGGTCCAATGGACAAAGTCTCTCGGTCCCTTTCTTGTGGTCGATGCACGATGTCACTCTGGCTCACGCCTCCTGGTACTGTTGGTGGCTGGTGATGTGTTTGGTGTAGATGTCCCTGGACCATTGGATGGTGTCTGAGACCATGAGGCACCCCATAAGCGACCAATTCCACATGTCCCCAGCACACACTTGTTGCAGGGGTTCCAGGTGCCCAGTGCTCCGATGATCAGGGTGTCCATCTGCACCTCGTAGCCTTTCACTCTCAGGGTGTTGGCTAGAGGAGTGTACTTTTCCATCTTACGAGCTTGGGCTTTGCGAAAGGCCGGGGTCCTGTTTTCAAAGGAGACCGTGATGTCGACGAGGATGACCTATTTCTGGGCTTAGTTGGTGACGACGACGTCAGGTCGCAGCTGGCTGTCAGTACCGGGGATGGCGCAGTTCACAGCAACCTCCCAAAGGCATGGTGCGATGGCTTTCACCAGGCTGTGCTGGATGGCGTTGTGGCACAGCTGCCAAGCTCTGGAGAGGGGCTTGCAGCTGCACAGGACATGGGGCAGGGTCTTGTTGGAGTAGACACATTTCCTGCAACGCTTGTCTCGGTTCCTCTGGTGGACGACTCCGTTAAGCAGGATGCAGTTGAATCGGGCATAATGGATGAACCGCCAGTCGGCGAAATGGGTGAAGCCGCCCCTGGCAAGGAAGTGGTTGCTGGCGTCCCACTTACTGGTCAACTCGAAGGCTTTACCCTGGTGTGGTTTACGCTTCAGGGTTTCCACGTACAGCGAATGGATGGTGGCCTTCAGGGTCCTCTCCAGTATGCCCGTGGTGCTCAGGGAGACGATGGTGTTGTCATTGGATCTGACCTGTGGTGCCAAGATTCCCAGCTCCTGCTGCTCCTCACATCACTTCCAGCAGCAGCCGACATGCTTCCCCAGGCAATGTGTGGCATTGCGAGCATGGGGCCACAGTGAAGCAATGTCACCCCCGTCCTGCCCGAATTTGCCATCCAGGGAGCCGCTCAGGAAGGTGGCGATGTCTTGGTTGGAGGGGGCTCTGCCGATCTGCTTCTTTATCATGTCACATAGGGCGTTTGCCATGATGTTCCTTACCGTGGCGTCAGGCCACGTCAGCAGGCGGAAGGCGTGGGTGATCACCGCGACGTCGCGCAGGTCGCCCATGCAGGGGACTATGGCGCCTCCATGCTTGGGGGCAATGTAGACTAGCTCGTTGCTGGCTCTCTGGGGAAGGAACAGTCACTTCTTCACCAGCTGCCGGACGATCTTCTCTGTCTTGTTGAGGGGCACCTTCGCCACGGCAGATCCCCTTAGGATGAATGAGATGCGGAGGATCAAAAGAAGGCGTTCAGGGTGTTTATCTTCTGCCACTGTGCCAGCAGGGAGATGTTGATCTTGGAGGCATCCTGCAAGATCTCCTGGATGGTGTCCTCGGGTATCTGCCAGACACGGAAACCCGTCAGCGTGCCGAGGTGCTGGTACATCTGCTCCTCTGCCAGGCGAATGACAGGCTTGCCCTGGATCTGGAACCCCGTCGCCTGCACCAAGTCCCTTTTGCTGCCGTCAACGTGGAGAGTTGCGCACTTCTTTGCACTGAAGTGGAGCCCCAGCTGGCAGCTTGACTGGTGGCGTCTAGCATACCTTGGAGGCTCTGGGTTGTCCGCGTAAGCCAGGACATTCACCCTCTCACCGTGGAGGTTGAAGCTATCTGTGCCTTTGGAGAGTGCTCACAGCAATGGCTCCATGGCAAGGTTAAAGATGATGGGACTGAGGGCACAGCCCTGCTTTACTCCGCTCTGGATCTCAGTGGTCTCCCCTTCGCCCAAGCAGATGGTGGTGCTGCATCCCTCATACGGCTCTTGGATCACACGAAGAAAGTTCTCTGGAATTCCGAACTCCTAGAGCATGGCAAAGATGTGGCATTGGGGCATGGACCCAAAGGTATTAGCCAGGTTGAGCCATGCTACCGCGCACTGCCTCTGCACCCTTCTGGCTGTTTGGATGGTGGTTTGGAGGACGAAGTGTTTGTAGCAGCCCTCGCAGGACATGAAGCCTTTCTGGACGGAGCTAATGGCTCTCCCGCTCAACAACCACTCCGTAATCCTCGACGCCAGGTAGCTAGCATATAGCTTGAACATTGTGGAGCAGAGGGAGATGGGCCTCCAGTTGCTGGGGTCATCCCGCTCTACTACACAACAATTGAAGACAGGAATTGGAGAAAAATCCAGTAAACTACAGTGCAGATATAGGGAGGCAGAAAGTAATTAGCTGAACTTCAATTTGGTCAGGACCATCGGGGTCAATGGCTGTGTTTTTACGATTTTTTTTTCATTATGTGAAATGGTTAGGGCTAGAAATGGGCAAATACTACAAAACAGTATTTGCAAACATTTATGCATATCAAATAAGTGAATTTGCCTCAGCAGTATTCATAAGCCCTTTTTTTGCTGTTTGCTAACATTTGGATGTGCAAGGCTTTGTTCATACAGATATTCACGGGAGTCTCATATTCACACAAGTATGTGTTCCCACGGGTAATTATAAAAAAAAATTATGTTAATCCAATCACAGAGAAGGAACAATATAAAGTAACTTTCTTGATGACCAACCATGCAGCTTGAATAATGAGCAGTGAACACCAAATGAATCCTTGCAGAAAACAGTTTACAAACAATGCACAATCTAAAATATGTTTGCATAAAGTGTTAGTTGAGCAATTGTAAATATTGAACAAGTTTATTAAAAATATTGCAGATTGCATGTGACCATTCTGAGCCACAGAGAGGACTAACTTCCTCAACTAAATTGTTCGCTAATAGTTCTTATAAAATCTCAGGCTTTATGTCTCAGCAGAAAATGTTCTTCCCCAATTCTCCTCCCACCTTCAGTGTTCTGCACTTTATTTTCTGTGTACTACACCTTTAAATGACCAAGAACTCAATGCACTTACTCCCAGTTTATACCAATGTAAAACCTGATCCTGCATTAGGTCTTCTAGCAGGGACCATGCAGCAATGTGGCTCCCATCTGTGATTTTTGTCAGGCAGGGCCAAGCAACAACAGTTTCATTGTCACAGCACTCCCTGAGGATGCCTCACCTAATGGGATTGGAACCTACTACTCATGGGCTTCATGCTGAGTTTAACAGCTGATGTGACATACCTTTTAATAGTGGGAGAGGCCACAGAACCTAATTCAGACTACTCTTCTTGAAGGAAAACATGATAAATGTGCCGAACTGTGTATTTTATATTAGCTTGCAACCGACTCTAACTCCTACTGAAGTCAATAACAAATCTCCCACTGACCTCAGCGGGGGTAGGATTGGGCACTTAATTTGGGCCAAAATAGGAGCAATTAAGTTTATTTCATTGACATTAATATAATTATTTGTATTGTGGTAGCATTCAGAGTCCCAAATCAGGGATCAAGGCTAGGTGCTCTAATAAATTCTGTTTAGTCTCTGTTCCAAAGAGCTTATAATTTTAACATACGATGAGAGACAACAGGTGGATGCAAGAAATGGGTAGGGAGAACAAGGCAGGAGTGAAAAGATCACAAGTATAACAAGGAGCAGCACAGGTTGAACTGATTCTAACCCCCCAAAACACAAATACATTAGGGACATGCACAAGCCTTGACTTTTGGGACTCAGATTCAGACTGGTTTGTGAGATGTTTATGGTCACATATTTAAACTTCCTGAGGTCAGACTCCCTTCCCCTTTGAGCCTCCTATAATTCTTTCCTGCAGTAGTCTTCAGTTCCCCATACTCATGCCTCCTATTATGGGATGCAACTTATCTGGCAGCCTTTCTGTTGGGTTCCTGGGCTGCTGTTCGTCCTAAAATTTTAGAGCACACAATTCCAGAGCACTTTACATTCCAGGGAAATTGATCTGGCAGAGAGACCTGTCTGACCTCAGTGATGCTCCATTTCCCATTTCTGAAAATTTGCTGCACAATCTAAACTTCAAGTTTAGGCCACATTTTCAGCAGCCTCCGATTGTGTTCAAAAAAGCATTTATGAGTATAATGTGTAAACATTTTGCAAGCATTCACAGTTGCACATACAATTTTGTAACTGCAAATACCTTTACATGTACTTTGGGAGTATGAAAGATGAAGCCTGATGAGGCCCTCTGAATTTCAACCCTAGACACTGTTTTTATAGATGCACTTTTATAGTGGTCCAGCCTTTCATGGAGTCCTCTCTTGTCTTCTCTCCATTGTATATGTTTAAGCATTACAAAAAAATCATAAGAAGTTCTCATTGAATGCTATTGTGCTCTGCAAACTGCAGTATTATTACATACCTAGTTCTTGGTTAAATGAATTGACAAGATAATTAAGATGTACCAAGGCTTTGCTTTATTTATTTATTTTTTTAAAATTCCTATTTTCTTAACAGGCACATGCCTAGAGTTACTGACATGCATCCCTTAATTATTGCAGAATCAAACACCTCAACTTCAATGAAGGATCTGTGTTTGTGCCTCTACAGTTAAGGCTCTGCCATTATTTCCATTATAAACCCGCTCTCTCCAAGAGTTCACAACTTCTCTGTTGAAAAAATAGTCTGAAATTTTGCACATAAGATGGGCATCTGGAATTTTTTTTCAAATAAATCTGTCAAACTACTGGCTATTTATGGTATAAGTATTACCATCTGTGGGTGCTTATTTTGTGTGCAGATCAGTCCAGAATTCATCCCCTATTTTTTCCTATCCTCCTCAAATATCTTCAAAGATATAACTGACCCAATTAGTTCAGATAAGAAAGGCTGCACTGTAATATTTAGCATAGTCAGCATTCAATGCCTGTTTAGTTCAGGACAATACCTGTATGGGGCATTAGGAAGCCCAGGCTACATTTAGTTAGTATGGGAACTGGAAAGGAATACACACTTATAGCCAACAAAGTATATTCCCTCAAGGGTTAGTACTCATAACAAGTTAAGCTAGTTAACGTAATCAGAAAGGAAATTAAAAAAAGCTCCCTGTCTGTGATTAGATCCATTCCCCTGACCCTGGGGATAGAATGCTATCTGACCAAAAAAAGAAAAGGAGGACTTGTGGCACCTTAGAGACTAACAAATTTATTTGAGCACAAGCTTTCGTGAGCTACAGCTCACTTCATCTTTTTGTGGATATAGACTAACACGGTTGCTACTCTGATACCTGACCAAAGACATTCTCCTAGTCCTTCCTATCTCCCCAGCAGCCATTTTTATTAGCCCCCTGAACACCTAGGGGAATAGCAGAGCTGAAGTTTGTCCAGAGAGACCAGGTAATATCCTTACACAGCTCTACTTGGCACGCCCCTCCCCTCCATCAAGCAGGCGTGTCCTTGCAACAAATTGCGTTGTCAGTGGGTATGTCAGGACCCAGATGAAAATACAGCCATCTCTATATCCCATAGCAAAGCTGGAGGGATGCGTGGGTAGAGGAGTTTACCCAATGCCAGCTAGTCTCCCAAGAGAATCATTAAGGACTATTCAATCAATATGCAAAACCACTTCCTTTGAAGATAAATATATATTTCTATCCTTGGAGTTGGCAAAACCCTTCAGCAACAACTCTGGCCGTTAAACTGATTATCCCTTGTCCCTCGCAATCCCTTTCACTGCTCGAACAATCCGTACACGGGCTGAACAAAGCAGGGTTAAGCAGAGGCTTTGCCCCTTTGCAATCGTTAGAGGTAAATACTGACCCCCGCTCCCCCCGCTGAGCTGAACTCACTCTCAATCCTCATTTACAAATCACCCTGGCGATCCCGCTAGAGCAGCCCCCCCGGCCCCAAGCGCCTGCCCATCCCGGGATCCCCACCAAGGCGCTTCTTCGCTGGGGGGGCTCGAGCGGCACGTGGGTGCCCAGCCCGGCTGCGGGCCTGGGGGAGGAATAACCGGGCGATAAGGGGAGCGGGTTCACGGGGCCAGCAAGGGCAGCGCGAGGGGTCCCGGCATTTAACTTGCCAGGGAGGGGCCTGCCGATGCCTGAGCGACGTGGCTGCGGAGCGCCAGGGCCAGGCCGACGCGGAAGGAAGGCGGCTGAGGGGAGAGGGGCGCGTCCGCAGGCGGCTCACTGGGGGCCCCGGCAGGGCGCAGCGGCCCGTCGCGCTGGGCGCCGCCCGGCGGGGCAAGGAAGGGGGCACGCGAAGGAGGAAGACGACCCAAGAGGGAGAGCCCAGCCCGCTCGCGCCGGGGGAGGGGCCCCCTCTGCTCGCCGCCGGCCGCGTGCCCCGCACAGGAAGCGGGTGTGGCGGGAACGGGGGCCTCATGCTCCCGGCCTGAGTGGTGAGTGGCAGGGCCGGGAGCCAATGGGCGCGGACGGGGCGGGCCGGGAGCGAGGGCCCCGGGCTGCGCGCGGACGGCGGGTGGCGGCGCGCGCCCCGCTGCATGGAGACCATGCCCTGCCACAACCGGCCGTTGGGCGCGGCGGGCGGCCCGCGGCAGCAGGAGGACCAGCCGGTGGCCGGGGCGGGGGGTGGCTGTGGCAGTGGCAGTGGCAGCACCCGGCTGATCCGCTTCGCGGAGCCCGGCCCCGACAGCAGCCCCAGCCCGGACAGCGGCAGCAACGGGGTCCCACCCCAGGAGCCCGGGCCGCCGCCGCTGCAGATCGGAGCCCAGCTCAAGCTGCTGCCCATGAACGACCAGATCCGCGAGCTGCAGACCATCATCAGGGACAAGTGAGAGCAGGGCCCGGCCGGGGCGGTGGGGAGAGCGGTGACCCCCGGGGGACAAGGGGGTGGGGTGGGGAGCGGGCTGTGGAAGAGGATGAACCGGGCTGGGGGTGAGAGGGGAGGAGGGATTGGCCGGGGGGGGGCAGGAGGCTGGGAGCAGAAGGGATCGGTTTGAGGAGGCCCAGGCTGGAAGTGGGGGATCAAGAGGGATCGGGCTGGGGGGCCCGGCAGCAGATGGGATGGGGGGAGGCAGAAGATGGGGGATCAGATGGGGGGGAGCAGGAGGGATTGGGCTGGGAGGGCAGGCAGGAGGCTGGGGGTATACGTGGGGTGCAATTGTATGGAGAGGGAATCAGGCAAGGTTTAAAGTGGCCTAAGTGACAGGACTTGGCTCAGCAAAGTTGGGCTGTGAGGAGGGCCAGTTCTTGGTAACAACTACGGTGCATCTGGCAGCACCGTAGGTGGTTGCACAAGGGCCACCACTGTTCAGGTTTCCCACTCTTTCTGAGACCTAGATGCTGCTCAGGCTTTGTGGGCATTTCAAGGGGCGAGGAAGTACAGTATCTTGGGTTTTATTTTGCTTCTCTGTCTTAGACTCTTGCATTTGTCTGCAGCGCCCCTTTGCTAAGTGGGGAGCAGCATGTCAGACTGTGCTGCTGAAGCACACTCGGTCTGTCTCCAGCTGGTCCTGGGGTAAAACTTGCAGAACTAAGGGTACGTCTACACTACAAAATTAGGTTGAATTTATAGAAGTCGGTTTTTTAGAAATCAATTTTATATAGTCGATTGTGTGTGTCCCCACACAAAATGCTCCAAGTGCATTAACTCGGTGGAGTGCTTCCACAGTACCGAGGGTAGCGTTGACTTCCGTAGTGTTGCACTGTGGGTAGCTATCCCACAGTTCCCCCAGTCTTCGCTGCCCATTGGAATTCTGGGTTGAGATCCCAATGCCTAATGGGGCAAAAACATTGTTGCAGGTAGTTCTGGGTACATGTCATCAGGCCCTCCCTTCCTCCGTGAAAGCAACGGCAGACAATCGTTTTGCGTCTTTTTTTCCTGGGTTACCTGTGCAGACGCCATACCACAGCAAGCATGGAGCCCGCTCAGATCACTTTGGCAATTAGGAGCACATTAAACACCACATGCATTATCCAGCAGTATATGCAGCACCAGAACCTGGCAAAGCGAAACCGGGCGAGTAGGCGACGTCAGCGCAATGACGAGAATGATGAGGACATGGACACAGAGTTCTCTCAAAGCACAGGCCCTGGCAATGTGGATATCATGGTACAAATGGGGCAGGTTCATGCCGTGGAATGCCAATTCTGGGCCTGGGAAACAAGCACAGACTGGTGGGACTGCATAGTGTTGCAGGTGTGGGATGATTCCCAGTGGCTGCGAAACTTTCGCATGCGTTAGGGCACTTTCATGGAACTTTGTGACTTGCTTTCCCCTGCCCTGAAGTGCCAGAATACTAGGATGAAAGCAGCCCTCACAGTTGAGAAGCGAGTGGCAATAGCCCTGTGGAAGCTTGCAACACCAGACAGCTACCGGTCAGTCGGGAATCAATTTGGAGTGGGCAAATCTACTGTGGGGGCTGTTGTGATGCAAAAGTCAACGCAATCAAAGATCTGCTGATATCAAGGGTAGTGAACCTGGGAAATGTGCAGGTCATAGTGGATGGCTTTACTGCAATGGGATTCTCTAACTGTGGTGGGGCCATAGACGGAACCCATATCCCTATCTTAGCACCGGAGCACCAAGCCGGCGAGTACATAAACCGCAAGGGGTACTTTTCAATAGTGCTGCAAGCACTGGTGGATCACAAGGGACATTTCACCAACATCAACGTGGGATGGCCGGGAAAGGTACATGACGCTCGCATCTTCAGGAACTCTGATCTGTTTCAAAAGCTGCAGGAAGGGACTTTCTTCCCAGACCAGAAAATAACCGTTGGGGATGTTGAAATGCCTATAGTTATCCTTGGGGACCCAGCCTACGCCTTAATGTCATGGCTCATGAAGCCATACACTGGCAGCCTGGATACTAGTCAGGAGCTGTTCAACTACAGGCTGAGCAAGTGCAGAATGGTGGTAGAATGTGCATTTGGACGGTTTAAAGCCCACTGGCACAGTTTACTGAGTCACTTAGACCTCAGCAAAACCAATATTCCCATTGTTATTACTGCTTGCTGTGCGCTCCACAATATATGTGAGAGTAAGGAGGAGACATTTATGGCGGGGTGGGAGGTTGAGGCAAATCGCCTGGCCACTGGTTACGCGCAGCCAGATACCAGGGCGACTAGAAAAGCAAAGGAGGGCGCGGTGCACATCAGAGAAGCTTTGAAAACCAGTTTCATGACTGGCAAGGCTACGGTGTGAAAGTTCTGTTTGTTTCTCCATGATGAAATCCCCCGCCCCTTGGTTCACTCTACTTCCCTGTAAGCTAACCACCCTCCCCACCTCTCTTCGATCACCACTTGCAGAGGCAATAAAGTCATTGTTGCTTCACATTCATGCATTCTTTATTAATTCATCACACATAAGGGGATAACTGCCAAGGTAGCCCGGGAGGAGTGGTGGAGGAGAGAAGCACCGGGTGGGGTGGAGGAGGGAAGGACAAGGCCACACTGCACTTTAAAACTTATTGAATGCCAGCCTTCTGTTGCTTGGGCAATCCTGGAGGAGGCTATGGAACTTGGGGAGGAGGGTAGTTGGTTACCCAAGGGTTGTAGCGGTGGTCTGTGCTCCAGCTGCCTTTCCTGCAGCTCAACCATACGCTGGAGCATATTAGTTTGATCCTCCAGCAGCCTCAGCATTGAATCCTGCCTCCTCTCATCACGCTGCTGCCACTTTTCAGCTTCAGCCCTCTCTTCAGCCCGCCACTTACTCTCTTCAGCCTGCCACCTCTCCTCCCGGTCATTTTGTGCTTTCCTGCACTCTGACATTGTCTGCCTCCACGCATTCGTCTGTGCTCTGTCCGTGTGGGAGGATAGCATGAGCTCAGAGAACATTTCATCGTGAGTTTTTTTTCGCCTTCTAATCTTCACTAGCCTCTGGGAAGGAAAAGATCTTGTGATCCTTGAAACACATGCAGCTGGTGGAGGAAAAAAAAAGGGATAGTGGTATTTAAAAAGACCCATTTTATAGAACAGTGGGTACACTCTTTCACGGTAAACCTTGCTGTTAACATTACATATATAGCACATGTGCTTTCGTTCCAAGGTCTCATTTTGCCTCCCCCCACCACATGGCTAACCCCTCCCCCCTCCGCGTGGCTAACAGTAGGGAACAGTTCTGTTCAGCCACAAGCAACTAGCCCAGCAGGAACGGGCACCTCTGAATGTCCCCTTAAGAAAAGCACCCTATTTCAACCAGGTGACCATGAATGATATCACTCTCCTGAGGATAACACAGAGAGATAAAGAACGGATGTTGTTTGAACACCAGCCAACATGTGCTGCAATGCTTTGTTCTGCAATGATTCCCGACTACGTGCTACTGGCTTGGCGTGGTAAAGTGTCCTACCATGGTGGACGGAATAAGGCTGCCCTCCCCAGAAACCTTTTGCAAAGGCTTTGGGAGTACATCCAGGAGAGCTTTATGGAGATGTCCCTGGAGAATTTCCGTTCCATCCCCAGACACGTTAACAGACTTTTCCAGTAGCTATACTGACTGCGAATGCCAGGGCAAATTAATCATTAAACATGCTTGCTTTTAAACCATGTATACTATTTAAAAAGGTACACTCACCAGAGGTCCCTTTTCCGCCTGGCGGGTCCGGGAGGCAGCATTGGGTGGCTTTGGGGGGTACTGGCTCCAGGTCCAGGGTGAGAAACAGTTCCTGGCTGTCGGGAAAACCGGTTTCTCTGCTTGCTTGTTGTGAGCTATCTACAACCTCATCATCATCATCATCTTCCCCATCCCCCAAACCTGCTTCCGTGTTGCCTCCCTCTCTATTGACGGAGTCAAAGCACACAGTTGGGGTAGTGGTGCCTGAACCCCCTAAAATGGCATGCAGCTCATCATAGAAGCGGCATTTTTGGGGCTCTGACCCGGAGCGGCCGTTTGCCTCTCTGGTTTTCTGGTAGGCTTGCCTCAGGTCCTTAAGTTTCACGCGGCGCTGATTCGGGTTCCTGTTATGGCCTCTGTCCTTCATGTCCTGGGAGATTTTGACAAATGTTTTGGCATTTCGAAAACTGGAACGGAGTTCTGATAGCACGGATTCCTCTCCCCATAGAGCGATCAGATCACGTACCTCCCTTTCGTTCCATGCTGGAGCTCTTTTGCGATTCTGGGACTCCATGGTCACCTCTGCTGATGAGCTCTGCACTCACCTGCAGCTTGCCACGCTGTCCAAACAGGAAATGAGATTCAAAAGTTGGCGGGCCTTTTCCTGTCTACCTGGCCAGTGCATCTGAGTTGAGAGTTCTGTCCAGAGCGGTCACAATGGAGCACTCTGGGATAGCTCCCGGAGGCCAATACAATCGAATTGTGTCCACACTACCTCAAATTCGACCCAGCAAGGCCGATTTCAGCGCTAATCCCCTTGTCAGGGGTGGAGTAAAGAAATAGATTTTAAGAGCCCTTTAAGTCGAAAAAAAGGGCTTTGTCGTGTGGACGGGTGCAAGGTTAAATCGATTTAACGCTGCTAAATTCGACCTCAACTCCTAGTGTAGACCAGGGCTAAGTCTAAGAGCCAAGGTCAACTGACTCAGCCTCATGGCATTCAGTCTGGGGCTAAATTGCGGTGTAGATCTTGGAGCTCAGGTTAGAGCTGGGGCTCTGAGAGTCTGACTCCGCACAAAGCCTTAGAGTCTGGGCTCCAGCTCAAGCCCCAGCGCCTACTCTGCAATTTTATAGTCCGCCAGCCTGGGCCTCACAAGCCCAAGTCAGCTGCGGCCATGCCATGTCTTTTATCATACTCTAGACATAACCTAAGGATACGCCTACACTGCAGTTAAGTCTAGGGTTCAAACTCAGGCTAAAGCCTAACCCCCTCCCTTGTGTCTACACACAAATTGCCCTAACCCAGGGCTTGGACCCAATCCCAGGACCCTGTGGGAGTGGAGAGTCCAAGCCTTAGGGCTTGAACCCTGAGTCCCAATTGGACTATCACTTTGCAGTGTAGATGCAGCCTCACTGGACTTATGCTTTGGCAGGCTACCAAAAGTATCTCACAATTCCATGGGCTTGACTTTGTGTCCTCTGGACAGTCAAGTTTGGTGGAGAGTCACATTTTTCCATACTGAATCATGAACAAAAGGCTAGAGTGAGAGGGTATTTGGTCCGGGCTAGGGGCAGTTACATAATGCAGTGCAGATGCTGGAACCCCAGGTTGGAACCTCGGGTTCAACGATTCCTAACTTGGGGTTACAAATGACTGTAGATATTTAAGCCCAGGGTTTGCTCACAAGTTCTACTAACCCTAAGGGTTAGTCCAGTCACATGGGGTTACACTGTTGACAAATTTGAATTGTCTTGCCTTGGTATTTACATTGCTGCTGTCTAGCGTTAGAAGTGTTTTCCTGCCCCCTCTGAGGAAACAAACAGTATTATAAATGTATTTGAACAAGCTGTCCATGTCCTGACATATGAAGAAATTAGATTCCAACATTGGGTGGGGACAGGTGCTTTGAGACCACTCTGGGTCCTGGCTGACGGATGTTATGGAATCCAATCTGTGACTATGTCAATTGAATTTGGCATCAGATTCCGATCTCTCATGCAGACTGTTTCAGTGGAGTATGATCACAGAATAATCACTAAGGCTTCGCATTGATAGGAGGCCTTGACATCATCTTCCCTAAACATATTAGTGCTTACACAAATACTGTAATATTCTGCAGTAATGGTCCAAAGTCTTGTTATAAGTGGCCAGATGTTGCAGCTGTTCCAGGTAATTTGTGAGCGTGGATTACCTCAAGAGCCTTGAGCTGGGCATGAGAAAGGCTGTGGATTGGACAGTTTCCAGTTCACCTAGAGCCTGTTCTCTCTGTAACTGTAAATAATTAATCCCAGAAATGCAGAATTTTGGCTGTGAACTCTGTTTCAATATTATTTATGCTAAAGAAATGAATTCTGTGACTTTAAAGCTTCCTGTAATATTTTTTCACTCCTTAGTTTGAGTCTTTTGCCACCCGCGCTAGGCCTTTGCAGGTTCAGAGCTCATCGGAGCATTTGAGACAAGAGACCTTGTGGTAATAAGTTGCTGCTTCCTTTCTCTAGAGCAGTGTTTCTCACCCTTTTTGATATCAGTGACCGGTTTGCTGCCTTCCTAAACTGTGTCAGTTAGATCTCAGGGACCACTGGTTGAGAAACACTTTTCTAGAGAACATCAAGGTGTGACATGGAAATAGTGATGGTGACTACTCTTTGGATTTTTTATATAGTGCACAGAATAAAAAGTCTGTGTGGAGCCATAAATAGAAGCTGGGGAAGGTAGGGGGCACCAGCGTGTGCCCTGTTGCATTTGTTGGAAATTGGTCACATGGGATACACCCACATGGTCTATTTGTAGTTGCAAGCCAACTGTCTTGATTCTGATGCAGTGTCTTATGTCCAGGCTTGCTTAAATTTTGTGCATGACAAAGATAGAAAATAGTAAAAAACAATGCACGCTTCCTTTCACCCACTTCATCTGTCTTATTCCTGGTCTCCCCACTCCTGGGACACATCTTGATCCAACCAGGTTTTTTCACTGTTTTGGAGTCAGACAACACCACTCCTTAAGTAACAGATGTAGTGCAAGATCCTGCTCATTTCTACCCGGAACAGAATCCTTTTACTTCTTCAGGTCTCCCAACTCAGAACAAGAGGCTGGGACTGGGAACAGAAACATGTTGATCGGAGTCGTGCAGGACATGACCAGTAAGTCACTAGTTTGGCCAAAGAAGTGACTTTAAAATAGATCAGCTGCCAGATCATTCCTATTCATAGTTTGATTGAGACTAGAAGTTACCTCTCACACATTTAAACATGAAATCATGACTAACTACCCAATTTTTATAGTTCTAGTCTCTTGTTATTTTCCTTCTTCTTCTTCTTTTTTAATAGTACCCTAAAAGCAGGAAGGAATCCTCACAGGTAGAAAGACCTAGTGTTTGTAAAAAAAAACAAAAAAACAAAAACCCTCTTTATATTTTTATTTAAAAGAGGCTTACCCTTTCCTTAATTCAGAATCAGTTATTCTTCTTGTCTCACTGCTAAGACTTGTGCTGTAGCTTTCATAGTGTCTGCCTCCTTGCTGTATTATGACTCTGCTTCCTGCTTTTGGATGTATGTGCTAAAATGCATAGTATGTGGTGAGGAGCTATTTACATACAGAGAATAGAAAGCAGTACTACATTGGTCCTGTGCTTTGGAGCAGGAAGAACCATTGCTCACTGGCTATGATGTCGGATTTATTGTAGAAGCATCCATTGATGCCACTGTGCCATTGGATAGGTCAGTAGTTCCATTACAATCCCCACTTCTCTGGCACTTAGCAGATTGCTTTTCAAATTCCTGCTGCTTTGAACCCCCACATTCATTCCTTTGATCAAGGAGAGCCTCCTTTTTTGTAAGGTTGGCTTAAGGTTTAAAAAAAAAATCAAGTTTTTAAGACACTAAATCAGTGTGAGGTATATGTTACAGCCTCACCTGTTAAACAGATATTTAAATAAAGCATGTAAGAATACCAAGAAGAGGCTAAAGCAGCACGTGACTTCCGGTTCCAGTTAGGTTCTGCTACTGACTTGCGATGACTGTGACTGAACAGGAGAAGGGAGCAACACAGATATGATTAACATTTCCTTTTTCCCTATTAGCTAATAGATGTAAACTTACCAGAGCGAGAAAGGGAATAGAGAAAGTCCCTGAGTGCTGGATTTCCCAGAAAGCAATTGTGAAAGAGGAGAAGAATGGAATGAGGCTGTCTCTGGAACAACTTTAAGGGAGAGAGCTGCCTTTGATCGTTTTCTCCGGGTTATAGAAGGTCATGAGCAGCAGCTTGAAGCAAAGATGCTTGCCAGTTTCCTGGGTGTTATTCAGACAGGGTTGGGCAGCCTTGAAACTGTCAACACTTGTGAGATTCTCTTTGTTGCTCACTGGGAAGCAGACTATTGCAGCAGTTGCCACCAGGCACTACCAGTGGCCCTCCCTGGTCTTTTGTATCTGCCTTTGGTTGGGCCATTGACAGTAGGTGTTGTGTAAAATTTTCAAGCAATGGTTTAAATCATCCATATCCATACAATACTTCACCTCTCCAGGACACTGTATGCATTAAGTAACCTTATCTTCCGTAGTTTAAATTATTTTAAATTAGGATTTTTCTGTATTTTTTTTCTCTGTGTGCTGAAGAGTAATCGTATCACAGGCACAGAATGCACGGAGCTGCTGCAATGTCACTGTACAGGCTGTGGAGGGTCCATAGAGAGCGACTCTGCACATCAGACACACTGCCTGGCAGCTGTCTCCACTGCAGAGCAGAAAGGGGGCTTTGAGAGTGGGCTGCGGAGAGAGGGAAGATTTAAGTTCTGCCTCCCCAACCCATGGTGTTGTTGTGTCCACTCAAAACTTGTTGGTGAGAAGGGTTTCCCTTGTAAAGAGTTTTGAGGCTAGTAAAGGAAAACCGTATTGTTTTTGGAACATAGGGAAATATCCCACTTACTGGGTGTCTTTCTTGCTGAAGTAAAAAAGTATTCAGCTTTTCCAAGTATATTCAATAGGTCTTTGGGTTTGGCAAGCCTGCAAGCCACCGGCTGATTCTTCCTTTGAGGAGATTTACACATTAGATTCATTGCAAGGCTACGTTATTTTGTTTAGAGGCGGTGGAGACTCATAAATATGAATCACTAAAACATCTACTGCAATGATGGCAAGTCTCAGAGCTACACTCGATCCTGAACATGACATGATGACAAGGCAGCAGAGCTGTAACTGACACTCTGAGCTTTTCACTAAGCATTTACTAGAAAAAAACATTACTGTGTAAGGGGGGAAGACCCAATGAGGCTGTTCAAAAAGGCAAGTAGGCTTCCAATGTAACATGGGCTTTCGCTTCTCATTTGTTAACACTTTCATAGGAGAAAAAATTGCAGCAATTTTATTGCCACATTCCATCTGAGAAAGACAGCTACATTTCAGTGGAGAAAGAGATTCCAGGGTGCAATAATCTTTCATCCAGGAGGATTCTAAAATGTTCACTGCTAAATCACATAGGGGAGAAGGAACAGTTAGGCACAGGGTGACTAGAACTTGCTGTGATGCTCTTTTCTGGGAACGGCATAATTCATCTTGTCTGGTCTTTTTAAGCAACTGTCTTGCTGGAAATCCTCTTAAGAATGGATGCAGCAGTGATAGGCATGCAGCTTTACAGCTAAGACTAGTTCCCTGCTGCCAAGGGCTTGGTCTACTTGACATGGATCCTGAGGACAGTTACGGCTAGTGCAGAAGAGGGGCACAGTGGGGCTCTGTGTTCATTCCATGGTGGGAGATGCTTGGGGAAGAGAAACCTCATGCAAATAAGTCTTTCTCCCCTCTCTCCAGGAATCAGGGAAGTTAATGCAATCCTGCATTGCAATAACTATCTGGCATCTGCTGCAAAATATGGTGGGGAAAATCAGGCAAAATTTCAAGGCACTTTAAAAAAGCTCTTACCATTGTGGGCTGGGTGGCATTTCATGGGTTCCCCCTTTTAGGATACTTACAAAGCTCGGTATCCGTGGCATCATGCTATGCTGTGGCGCTCTGGTCAATGGCATGTGACAAAGCACAGGAGGGCCAAGATTTGGGCCCGTTTGGCAAGTGACTATTCTTGGACAAACCTTGTGTCTGCAAGATGAAGTCTTAAATATATGTATTTTATCACCACAAATAGCTGGTGGGTATTTCTCTCCTTTCTGTTCTGTTTAGGTTCTTCTGCCATCACCAGGGTGTTGTCCTGGCGTTGTTTTCAGTACAACCCCTGAAGCCTAAGGAAGTTAAAGTAATTGGCATTATTACTAGTCCTTCTAATGCCTCATACTGGATAAGATAGCTATGTTAGTTCACCGAATCGTCATTACTGACTTAGTCCACTTCTCTCTCTAGAGCTGTCCATGTTCCTTTTGCTTCCTTCATGTAGCTGTCATTAATATTAACAGGAGTTGGGCACATGTACAGGAGACTGAGGGATAGGATAGGTTCCATACTACTTCCTCATCTCTACATCCAAGATGTTTTCACAAACTTGCTCACTTTTGCAAGCTTTCCAGTGTTTAGTTAGAGGTGGTTGCCCACAGTTTAAGTCTAATGGATGTGAATTTTGAACCCTCTAATGGAGTGTGTACTTGTGCATTTAAACATTGGTTATGTGGGAGCACACTGCTGTAGTCTCTTGTTTAAAGCTCTGTACTGGTGAGAATATAAAAATCATCTCACAAAAGTTCATTCATTCATGGCAGGGATAAATTAGATTTAGTGATCTGGAGGCTAAAACCTGTAGTATTGCAATTTGCAATAAAATCAAGTTTAGTGCACCCAAGATCTCTGGTTTCCATAGAAGCAACTTCATTAGTTTAGATCAGTAGTGTGTCTGTATTGTTTAAAATCCAGACTTAACACGAGGCAGGATTTAAGTGTAGGTATTTAAAGGTTATTGTGGCTTTTGTTTGTGATCATTTTATTGTATTCTACTTAGGCTTTTTATTCCATGAGGTGTTTAGAGTGAATAATATAGAACTGAAGATAGTAAAGCAGCAGGGTATATGCTCCTGACTGCTGTACAAAGCTGGATGACTCAGCAGTGCATAACACATCAGTGAGATGACTTCTCTGCTGGGGGGCAGCGGAGGGTGGCATCCCCTGCATGTTCCCCTTCTAACAGGGCAGACACTTAAAATACACTCAGTGCCTTAACTCTAGATTTGATAGCAAGAGGAACATGGCAGTATTGCCTCAATATATTTTCTCTTCTTTGTGATATTGTTGCTTTAATACAAAACAGAATTAAAAAAAAATCTTCTATAAATAATGTTTCCATGAGATTTCACTGAAATATTATCTGGATTGAACCTTCCCCTGCACATCAGCAGGGGTCTAAATGGACAGATGCTTAAAAAACAAACCTACCACGCTATTTGAAAACTGCTTACTGTTATTAGGTAACACCTAAGTTATCTATCAGAGATTAGAGGGAAGAGTTCTTCAGTTTGTTTGAATATACACACTGATGTTCATATAGTACTTTTGCCCAGTAGTCAGGGAAAGAAATTTAGGAACTGCCATACTGGATCAGACCAATGGTCTATCTAGTCCAGTATCCTGCCAGCAGTAGTTACCGGTGCCAGATGCTTCAGCAGAAAGTGCAAGAAACTTTGCAGTAGGTATTTATGGGATAACCTCCCTCCAAGGAAGGTTACCTCTGAAACTCCTCTCCCTCATTAGTTAGAGATTGATTTCGGCTCTAAAGCTGGAGAGCTATACCCCTTCAGAAAGTCTCGTTTATGTTTTAAGCTTATAACAAGGATGGATAGTCTTGTTTATCCAGATAAGTGACTAATCCACTTCGAATCCTGCTAAACTTTTGACCAGAATAATATCCTGTGACAATCAGTTTTGAACTTGCCACTTCACAATTTCCTTGAATGTTCCTTGTTCTTTTATTAGGAACATGGGAATGATAGTTCCCAATCTAGCTTTTTGTACCATTTTTTGTTTTATATACCTTCATCATGGTACTACAAGGGAAACAGTCGCAATCTTTTCCTACTTTATTCCAATGACAATTTTTCAGTGCCTCTAATTATTCTCATCACCCATCTCTGACCTCCTCCTGAGTCTACTCTCATTTTTGACATTGGGTGACCAGGCCTGAACACAGTTTTCCAGGTGAGGATGTACCACTGGTCTGCCATATTTTCAGTATTATTCTCTATTCTTATGCAGTCAAACACTGCTTGCTTAATGAGACCCAGGTCTCCCCCCAAGTTGATATAATTAATTTAATAAGCTATGTGCATCATTTTGAATGTCAACACTGAATTTCATCTGTCACTATGTCACTTAACTTAGCTAGATCCTCTTAAATTCCATGGTATGGAAGAACCTAGACGTGCCATCTGCAAGTTTTGCCATCTCACTGCTCACTCCCCTTTTCCCAATAATTAATTAATACCAAAGAACAAAATATCAATCAAAATCTAAAAAAACAAAATATGATTGTAAAATCACAATTATTATCAGAGGAACACTGTGCAGATTTACCTGAAGCCATTTTAAAAAAAGTTTTGGGTTTCATTTTAATGCCAGAGAACCAGAAAGTGATTAGTCTGTGTTCACTGCATAATTGAAAGCCAAAAAATAAATAGCAGCGATGTGATAAACTAAATAAAATTATTAGTATAAGATTGGAAGCATGAGGAAAGAAATTAAGACAAACTGACACTGTCCATTTAAAAACAATGTCTTTAATGTGGCCGAATCACCAGTTGCTCTGGGAATAACCAGGTTTCTTGACTTTCATGCAGGTAAACCCTCAACTAAAATATTGCAAAAATATGGAGTTTGGTGCCAACATTTCTTTATGGAAATTTAGAGAGAGCTGTAACTAATTGCATGTAGTACTAAGATGTGCTTGTACATGATATTCTGATGGCTTGTTTGGGGTTTTTTAGGGCTGTCAGACAGTTGGATTCTTAGTTCAGCGCTGGAGACTCGGTACTGCTCCCATTTGGTGACAATGCTTCTGGCTATTGACTTGATTGGACGCAGGATATTGAGCACAATGTTTGTAAATTCAAAAAGTGAACACATGATAGTTTGGGTGGCCCGCTAGGATGGAGTGGAAGCAAGATCAGATTTTTCCCATGGAAAGCTTACATAGCAATCTTAGGTTTTCATATTCTAATTGCTTTGGGCAAGCACTGCAAAATGTTAGCCTATAGTAAGAGGCAAGCCTGGCTGTAGCTTTATGTTCCCTGAATATTAGTTACCCACTATCAAGAGATTCCAATTAGTTTTATCCAGTAGAAATTAGTTATGCGCAGAACTCCTGGTATGTACAGTGTACTATCCTTGAATTATTTATCAGTGTTATCGAAATAAAAGTTATTCCGCAATTTAATTTAGCACTTTTGCTACCTTTTTCAGAACAGCCAGTAGAGGGGACTTTGTGTTTTCTGCTGATCGTCTGGTAAGTGGAGAATTTCTTCTTGTTGTTGCTGTGCTTTGACACTTGTGTTAAACAGGACTTTCATGCTGGACAGTCATCGGGTGGGAGCGATTTGTGAATGCTGTTTGACAGTAACTTTCTTAATGTCTTTGTATAAGATGCCTTTCATGCCAAAGGATTTCACAAATACCTTCAGCCACCTGTGGAATGCAGCAGCTGTTTTAACAGCACACACTACTATGTTAGGACAGAAGTGAAAATCTTGTAGGTAATTGAGAATCCTAGGGAAATATAGATAAGCAAGATGTGCCTACCCCAGTTTCCCTGAGTAACACCCATACTCTTGTTAAAAGTGCCATGGGATCTTTAATGGCCTGAACATGGGGTCCTGTTCCATGACTACACGATATTACAAATAAATAAAAGTAATAATAATCCAAGAGCCTCTATCTCCACCAGTACATATTAACAAGCCAAAGTAACACTACTGGGGAGCCTACGGTTTTTACTTCAATCTGCTAACATGTTAATACTATGATACAGGCATACAAATTGGATAATCACATTCATTAAATCATAACCTTTCCAATGATATCTTACATGAAGCCATCTTGCATAAAGTATATCTTAGTTATGCCATATTCATATCATAACCATATTTCTATGAAGAATATGGGGTGTAACATCTGTTACAGTCTCCAACAAATGTCATTTGTTTCAAACACACATTTGTGACAGTTAATAAAGCAGATAAGGACAATCATGGAAGATACACACAGGATGTGAAAGACTTATTTCTAGGTCAGTTCCATTTCAGTGTTCCTATTTGTCAGGGTTCCTAGGATTCCCAAAATTTTATTATACGCAGAGTCAAGATTTGCAAACAATAAAGATAAACCACACTGAACATTAACAGAGCTTGGTTCTCTCCGTCAAGGGTGCTTTCTCTACAAGAGTTTCTACCACATTGAGCTCCTTCTGAAAGCACTTTATTTTTTACCCTGCAGAGGGTTCCCATCATGACCTACTCTCAAAGGGGTATTCCTCCCAGTGAATTGGCTATCAAATCACTTCAAAAAAGAAGATAGGTAAAAATATGTTACTAAAGATTTGTTAGAAGGGAAACAATGGCTATTGCAAGACAGGCAGGAGAAAACCTTAATTAACCCTAACTTACCCCAGTCCTCACCCTGGGCCCTCTCATATTTTCCTGGAAGTGTTGTGTCAGTCTTAGGGATGTCCAAACTACTTCCTCACTGCTGCAGGCTGTAACTTTCCAGTCACTGAGCCAAACTCAGGCTGATGCTGCTAGAGTCCAGTGTTGCTTAACCAGCACATTTACAGATCTAGAGCTGCTGCTCACACGATTACCTCTACCTGCTGGTCATACAACAGGCCTGACATTCATTAGACAGACAGCAGGTCCCTCCTCCTCCTAAGAAGAGGGAAGAAATGGAGAACCTGTGCATAGGATTGTGGGATGTCTTGCTTTGTATATTTTATTGTTTGATTTGTACTTTGGTAGTGCCTAGAGCTCCAGGCAGATTGGGGCTCCATTGTGCTAGGTGCTGTACAAACCTAATAAAAAGCCAGTCCCTGCCCAAATGGATGTAACAAATGGATGAAATAAACAGAGAGGTGGGATTGGATGTGAGCACAGTTTAGCTTTTTGCCTGCTTGGCACTGGCTGCTAGCAGTTTCCGGGAGAGTCACAGCAGATGAGTCACAGAGAGAGATTTGAAGGCTGATAAATTTAGCGGTACAGATTTTTTTCATGCAGCTTGTTCCCATATGTAATAGGCAGCATGAGAGTGTGTGCAAAGGTGCTATGGGGAGAAGGGGACTAATAAGTGGAAAGGTTGGCAGAGGGAAGGTGGCTGCCACTGATGTGCTAATGCATCTGTGAAGGGTGTGTTAGGCAGCTAAAACATGATGGTGAGGACAAATCTGGTGTTTGTAGAAGAGAAGGGGAAGCTAGTGGAGGCACATGGTTAAAATAATGGCCTAAGAAGATGATCTGAGCGTTATAAAGACTTGGATTAGAGCTTTGGTGGTGAAATATCAAAATATTGATGTTTGGCCTGAAAAGGTTGAGTAGAGGCTCCTTGAAAAGCCTTGGGAACAGACCAGGAGGTGCTGGAGAACACTGCAGGGCTTTCCAGTCTCTTCCATTGAAGAGCTGGAGACACTGGACTCAAACACAAAGTAGAACTCAGGCTATGTCTACCTTACTGCGGGATCAGCACTGCTGCAATCGATCCACTGGGGGTCGATTTAGCGGGACTCGACCGGGTACTCCATCAGGAATGAGAGGAGTAAGGTAAGTCGGCGAGAAAGTGTCTCCCGTCGACCCAGCACGGTGTAGACACTGCAGTAAGCTGACGTAAGTTACATCGACTCCGATTACGTTATTCACGCTGGAGTAGCATAACTTGGGTCAATTTACCCTAGTAGTGTAGACATAACCTAAGTCTCTGAGTGAGTTGTGCAAGCACTGTAAACATGAAATCAGCATTCAAGTGGGTGCCTTCCATACCTGGTATAGGTAATTTATTTTGCCCCTTTCTGTTTCTGGTCCTAGGCATGTACTTTTAAAGCTTGGGGCATCTTGGTTTAGGAGTACTGGAAGATGCATTTTCCCACAAACAGCACAACCAAATACAAGTGATATTTCCTTCAAGCTGCCAGGGTTAGAATGTGCCAGTAAAGAGCAAGAAAGAAAACTTCACATTAAAAAAGGGAATAAGTTGGCAGTGACAGCTTCCTGTTAGCTGTAACTACCAAACTAGAGATGGACATACTGGGCCAAATTCACAGGGGATGCCAGTGGAGGTGCAGGACTCAGTAGAACCCACTTCCTGATATGCAGTTTGGTGTCATTTATATGCCATGGAGAAAAATGAAAGTATCCATCTTTCCTGACATTTACTTATAGCACCTTACTAATTGCTTTTCTTGGCCCCTGGGTGTGTGAATTACACTAACTCTGACCCACTCACTCACTGACATAACCTGTCCATCACCTCTGAATGTGGCCCACTATAAAACTCTGCTCCAAATTGAAATTCTTGTGGTGGTAAGTTTGAGAACACTCATCAACCTTGTCATGCCAATAAAATAACTGAAATTTCTTCGGCGTGACAATAAATCAAAAGGCCTTTGGCACTGACTGCAATTGAAGAACTTCTCTTAAACAGACAGCCTGTCTGCACTGGGAACTGGGTTGAGAGGGAAGGATGGAAAAGATTCCTCTGGTGGGTTTTGCCCTGTTCCTGGAATGAGAACAATGGAGATGAACCTTATATTTATCTGGTCAATGGATAAGTTATGTGCTCAGTCCTGTGAGAGATTGCCACTTCTATCATTATACAGTGACTTTTGCTTAATAGGTTTTCATCTTTGCTTGGCTGTGGGTTTTTTTGAGCATTCTGGGCTCTGAATCACTGGCTCGCTCTACTTTCTAAATCTTTAATACCTGGAGCTCCTTTCATGGGAAATCATCCTGGGTCAGATTAATACATTTTAAATAACCTTACCTGGGGTACAGCTACAGAGCTATCTTTGGGGGAGGACTAGGGGTTTTCAGATCACCTGAGGCTGTGGAATTTACTGGCTCTGTCTCCCTGCTGAAACTGGGCCATGTTTGTGAACGTGCAATCTTTTTGCAGAGCATCCCATAATAATGACAACTGACAGGTGTCAAAGGGAGGGGTGATGATATTTCTCTATTGACTGATTTGCCTTGGGGAACTTGGCTTTGTGTTTACAGTGCTGTGGGTCAGGCTGTTCTGGGCAGCCCACTGCAGCTCCTGAATGGAGAAAGGGATGTGAAAATAAACTGGCAAGAGTTTAAACCTTATTGACATGTTCACTGTATGTTGGTAAAACTACTAGAATACGGTACCTTACGTTGATGGGTAAGAAACCTCTCTAAGCTGATGCTTTCCTTTGGTTCTACAGATCAGACTTGTGGTTGAAGAGGGATTAAATCAACTGCCATATACAGAATGCACAGTGACCACTCCAACAGGTAATTTACTCCCCAGCTGGTAGGGTTGGCAGTAGAAGCTTCATACTATATGTAAAGTAGAACTTAGAATCCTTGTGAGGCTGACTCAGCTGAACATTCAGATCAGAGTGCAAAATGAAGGCCCCTCTTCCTGACATTTAACAAACCCAAACTTTACTGGCTAATACACTTCAGTAAGACACACAGGAGTTATTTAGTAAGAATTTAAAATCAGTCTAGCAAAATTATCATGAAAATGTACCAGTCCAGGTGCCAGATCTGCTCACTTGCCCTTACTGTGATGATGAAAATAACCCTGATGATGTTTTACTTACCCATTAAGGAGAGTTGGGGGGATTTAGGCAGATTCAAGAGGTCTTGCAAAATTCTCTGTGCCTGGTTGCCTTCAACCAGGGACCAGATGGCAGTGATGACAGACGAGCAGGAAGTTTCTGCATCAGCAGGGAAGCATCTGTGTGTTAACACTAGAGAGAACCCATAGGAATCATTTTGGCTTGTTCCTGTTGAAGCCAAATATGAGGTTACAGGCAAGACAGGTTAAACAGGAAACAATGTAGCATTAGCTAGAATTTGGGAAAACGGCTTTAAAAGTAATACAGATGAACATTGTTTTACTGGTTTAACAGAAGTGTCGCCTTTCTCCTCTGAAACACTGGGTTCAAATCCAGTCCACATCGATCAACAACTGACACCACTTGAAGGCTGTTTAAGTGGCCTCTGTGAAATGAGTTTGCTGTGTTCCAAACTGCAGCTGGTAGCTCCTTTGCAGAAGAACACCCAAGGATTTCTGACTGGGCCATTGTCATGGTTATAGAGCAAACTGTGCCTTAGACCTCTTGAATGTTCCTGTTAGGTGACAGGCCTGGCTTCCTGCAGCTCACTCTGGATGGCACCACATGGACCAACCGCTCTCTGACCCAATCTCTGTGTTCCCAACTGTGTTAATGTGACAGACCCAACAGCACTTGGCACCTATAAGCACTTTAGCTCTCGAACCCTCTCACTAGTTAAAGCAACTAAACAGCAGCTTTTCCAAATCAAAGCATTAAATATTCTTACCCCCAAAGGAACATAGCATTCTGAGCAAAGAGTTAATGCAACAGAGTCCTATACACATTTTCCCTTACTGTACCATAATCTTTCCTTGCCCGCATTTGTGAGTAACCCTCATCTCTGGTTGGGAGAAGGAGACTGTCATGCTTGCAGCATGTCTTCTCTGCATCTGTCCTCCCTTGCCAGAATGGCAGCTGTTGCTGACACTCATTGGGCAGCCTCTGGCCACTCACTCAACCCTTCCTCCTGCCCGAGGCCAGCATCTTTAAGGTTTAGCATCTCCTTTGATCCGAGGCTGAGCCTTGGGAAGAGTAACCTTGCTTACCCACTTCCTGGCTTCATCCAGGCTATTTCCCAATAAACAGCTTACCCAGTGTTTCCTCAAGGACATTATTTCAGTTTTTGTTTGCTTCTCTCTGAACAGCCTCTTTTGATTTATCTCCTGGCAGTCAGGCTGGGTAACGTAACCCAGAGGACCACAGGGGCTTTTGATATTTATAAAAAATATTACACATAATTCCCTCATTCTCCACAGGTGTAGACTGAACTCTGCACCAACCTCAGTATTAAGACTGAAGCACAACGCTTGGGCAGGGGAAGCTTGCCCTGCTGTCCAAGCTATTCTTTGAATAAGTAAAGGACTTTTCTTTCCAGGGCTGTCAGTTGACCCCATCACACACATAGTATTTTCCGGTTATTCCTTGCACAAATCAAATAACACAAGTAGTTTCATATTTCTGGTATCTGTCCACAGCATTGGCATGTATCCATTGGCTTCTTCTGAAGTTACCATTCAGTTTTATTTTGTATTGCATCCTTCATAAGAAGTGTGCCGAAAATGAGTTATTAAACTAAAATCCTACAGCAGGGAAGGCTCTCCTCTAAACCCCATGTTACTAGCCCTTTGCCAACTTACGTTTTTGTTCCTCTGCTAGAATTTGGCAGAGGCCCATCACCTTTTTAGGCCCATAGCATTTGGCACACTGTCATAGTATTGGTCCACGCAGAGTATGGCATACATCCGTAGCTCCTCTTTATACAGTATGTACTTAGAGAGATGTTAGTCCATTTATGGGAATATCATTTAAGACTATAACCTAAAGGGGCACCAAATGGGTTAAAAAGGCACAATGACTGATCATCAGGTCTGTCTTTCCTCCCACAGGGTACAAGTATGAAGGAGTGAAATTTGAGAAGGGAAACTGTGGAGTCAGCATAATGAGAAGTGGTAAGCCATGATTTCTTAATGTGTCTGTGTTTAAAGCTCTTCTTTAAATCTCTTTACCACCTTGCTTTTAAGAACAGCAACAACCCCTTTTACTCTGATGAACAAAATTCACCAAAGTCCTCCAACTGCCATTCTTCTCTCTTTATAAGTGTCCTGTTTCCAACCAAGCTTACACCCAACCACTATCAAGTAATGTGTTTTATTAACCCTTTAGGAAATAGAACAGTTGCTGGGGATTTCCTGTGGCTCCCAGAGAAGGGGATCTAGGTCGAGGACATTCAAATGGAGCAAGGCCTGCCCTTCTTTCCTTGCTTCCAGAAACCCCCATCCTTGTTTCCATTAATTCCCCCTTCCCGACAATTCTCCAAATAAACTGTGGCTACTGGTAGAAATTGTGCACATTCTGGGGAATGCTAGTGAGTTTTTTTGTCTAACTTAATTAGCAGCTTGATAGCAACAGTTCTTAAAGATCTAACAGCAAGAGGCTGAAATCCACTTGATGCAATGTTTTCTGTCTCTCTATAGCATCATGTTGTTGCATGAGTATCTGGAGAGTTGCAGATGAGTTTCCTTCTCAGTACCTCAAAGGGGTTTTTCATACTGATTAGGAATGATCAAAATGTTTTAGGAAACTTTGCTATATTTTAGATTTAGATTTGCTATATCCTTGAAAACCAGCCTTGTGTTAGTGCTTGGGACCAATGAGTAATACTGATCAGGCTAACTTCATTATCTAAGCAGAATGAAAACTTCCAGTTAATAATCTAATGTGATTTTAGTCATTTCGTTTAATAATCTCTTTACCATAGTTAAATATTGAATATCCTTTACTAGTAGTAGCTTGTGGTGCTTTCTTCCTTGATGTATAACAGGGTTTTTGTTGTTGTTCTTGTTACTAAACTGAAGGAGAGGCAATGGAACAAGGCTTACGGGATTGCTGCAGATCCATCCGAATAGGAAAAATCCTAATACAGAGCGACGAAGAGACTCAGAGAGCCAAAGTGTACTATGCCAAGTTTCCACCAGACATTTACAGGAGAAAAGTTCTTCTCATGTACCCAATACTGAGTGAGTGTCTTAGAGAATTGTTAGTGTTAAATATTGTTTGACTAATCGGTGTTCTGTGTAAAATTCCCTGAATTTCAGTGGCTACTAGTAGGATTTTAGCTTGCCTTGAGCAACACAGCAGAGAATTTATCAAGTTCGGCTAGAATAAGCCTTAGGGCATGGCTACACTTGAAAATGTAGAGCGTTTTGAATTAAACCAGCCTTCAGAGAGCGCAGTAGGGAAAGCGCTGCAGTCTGTCCATACTGACAGCTTCAAGCGCACTGGCGTGGCCACATTTGCAGCGGCATTGGGAGTGGTGCATTATGGGCAGCTATCCCAGCATGCAAGTGACTGCAATGTGCTTTTCAAATGGCGGGGTGGGGTGGAGTGTGACAGGGAGTGTGTTGTGTGTATGTGAGGGGAGAGAGAGTGGGTTTTTGGGGGGCTGAGAGCATGTCAGCATGCTATCTTGTAAGTTCAGACAGCAGCAGACTCCCCTAGTCTCTCTCTCTCTCTCACACACAGCATTCCACACTAATGGTTGCTTTGTTTCGGAGCAGATAAGCAGCCGGCTGTCAGAAACGGAGCTTTCAAAGGGCATATCTGCATTCCTGTAGCGATTCAAAAACAATGACAAGAGTGGCCACTTGACTTAAGGGGATTATGGGATGTTTCCAGAGGCTGATCAGAGTGCAGTAACGTAACACCTCGTTCACACTGACGCCCAGTGGACTGGTAGTGAGCTAGGGCGCCCGGGGCTGCTTTAATGTGCTCTAACTCGCAAGTGTAGCCAAGTCCTTAGTCAAACTGCATTACTTGTTGAGGCATTATCTTCAAAATACACACGTTGAGGCGATAGATCTAATGAGGTAAAATAAATGTGGTGCAAATTGCTTGAGTATGACCCACTGTGTATGAGGGGTGGGGGAGAACTGGGGTTTGCTGTAAATTGCTTTTTTAATATATACATTTTAGTATGTAAGTGTAGAAAAGATTCAGAACTATTATTGCATGCGAAACACTTTAAAATTTCAATTTAATTAAATACTAGTTAACGCTAATTTTACATTTAAAAAATAATTCTATTTAAGTTTGTATTAAATTATTTCAATATTAAACTAATTAATGCCACCAAAGAGCCTCAGAAGCTGGTAGAGTTTATGTCAGGCTGAAGCAAATTTTCTAATACTTAATTCTCCTCCTTCACAAGGAACTCTTGATAGTCATTTTCTGTTTCAACTGTGATTTCTTGCTAGAGGGACTGACCAAGAGCCAATTGATGTCAATGGACGTCGGGTCAGGCGCTTAATACAGTATTTTAGTGCATAGATGCAGTAGTGTCATCAAGGCACTAAGCTTCCATAAGTAACAGAGTTAGTGGTCTGTTCTGCTATAGAAAAGGGACATATTCCTTCTGTTTACTTACACGCCAGTATTCGTGGCACACTAATCCCCTCTGAATGTGAATTCTGCTTACTCTAGTTCCAAATGACTTGTGAAGCCTTTCTGATAAGGACAGTGTTGTTTTTCCCCTGCTCCCAGGCACTGGCAATACTGTCATTGAAGCTGTAAAAGTTCTTATAGAACATGGCGTTCAACCAAGTGTCATTATCCTACTAAGCCTATTCTCCACACCTCATGGTAAGTTGAAGGAATAGGTTGGGAGGAGGTTATTCACGCAACACAGAACTGTACACAATGCGTAGATTTTAAAGAGTTCCAGTGAGCTGATTTAATGTAGTCTTATTTGGGGACTGAAGTGGGAGAAAAGTCATAAATCGAGGAAAGGAATGGGTAAAATGTAAACAGGTGGTCGTGGTAATTTATAAAATGTGACGTGAAAGACGTTGGTTCAATTTGATGTTTTCCTCTGTTAAAGGGCATGTCATATGACTCAATAGCGATCCCTTAATAACAGTGGCATTGACTGGTTAAGAAAGGAATTCAGTCCCATTTTACTCTGCTGACTTCTGGGGCTTTGAGAATGACTTTTGGTTTCCGTTTAGTGGGGGGGGAGGATGGAGAAATTCTAATGCTTGTCAGGGCTACTCCTGAAATTCAAACCCAGACATAGCAGAACAGGAAAGCAGGCCTGCTGTCAGGACTGAGGGCAGAACTGCAGCTGTGAACAATTCTTGGTAACAGGAATCAGATGGTAGCCAGTTACGCAGAATGTGTCCGTGTCCTACAGTGCACTGCAAAGCTACCTTTTGTTTGTGGACTATAGTGGGGCTAGCTCTCAACTGGGGATAGCATAGCCATATATTTCTTGCTGTTGACTTCTCAATCAATTTTCATAAACTGGAGGGAGGGATCTTTTATGGTTTCCTGCGTCTATAGATTTAACAGTAACAGAAATTCTTGCCACTAGCATGCAGTAGACCTAGGTAATTCACAGTAGCCTATAACTACTTTGTTAATCAGAATAGGACTATATACAACCCTTAAAGTCTGTTAAGAACTTTCTGATAGCCAGTCAGCTGCACAAGCCCTCTGTAAATGCAAAAAGTGGATCAAACAGCAGAGGTGAGGTAACTACAGGGGACCAACTGATTATAAAATCCTACAGCACAAGACTGAACTACAAAGTGTAGTTTCAACTATTTTCTTCTTTCCTCCTTAAAAGGTGCCAAATCTATCATCCAGGAGTTCCCAGAGATCACAATTTTAACTACAGAAGTTCATCCTGTTGCACCAACACACTTTGGACAGAAGTATTTTGGAACGGACTGAGACACTTAACACAAACTGGTTATGTCAATATGTTGCTGTATATTACAATGGTGTTTTTTCTACGTTTTATTATTTGTAGCAGGGCTGGCTGCAGGCATATTTAAAATCTTTATTGGCCAAAGGGGAAAATATTTGACCTACATTCATTTTGTTTGGTTACTTTCTGAAAATTGAATCAGATACAATAATGAAGAACATTCAATTATTATAAACTAAAGGCTGTTTAATGAGCTTTTGGAAATTGCTACACACTCGGGCTTTAACTTATTTATTCTTTCAGAACCCTATTCTATAACTGTTTGAAATAGCAAAATAAAATCATGCTGTAAAGCATGCAGTGTAGATTTCATTTTATGTTGGTACCGTTTTCATTGTGCTGGTGTAATCATTACTGTTTATTTTACTAATTCAAAAATCATGAAGGCACTAGGAACTCTGCATAGACATGAGCACCAGAGGTAGATTTCTGGCCCCTGGATGGTACCCACAGCCATTGATTTCAACTCTTTTCAGGTCATTGTTCTCTCTGGATTAATTCCACATAGTAAAACATGTTGTAGGTGCCTCATTAAGCTCTGTGGTACTAAAAATAAAGAAACCTTCCACCATAACCCACTTGCCGCTGTAGTGAAAATGCTCAAAGGGCTATTGCTGAAGATGGCAACAGTACGGTTTTCAAAAAAAAATCTCTACACAAAATACTTAGCAATTGTGCCTTATTAAAACCCCTATGTGTTAAGCTACATATGTGTTCTAATTATTAGCCATTTTAAAGATAAGTAAACTGTCAGATGAAGTGATGCCTGGTTTCTAGCCTTGTCTACCAGCCAGCATTCCTAAGAAAGGGGCTTATGTTGGTAGCTGTCTTGCATTTTATGTCCAGTAATTAGGTCTAAATGCTTCTTAAACACAAGCTAAAACTCTGAAACACTTTAAATGTAGTTCTAGCTTCTTGGTATATAATTTTTACTGTAAAATATTTAAGTCTCTTAGCTTCAAGTGCACAACAAAACAGGGTCTTGTCTTACTGTAATTTTTTGGAATACCTAGCATGAACAGTTATTCTGGAAAGAGAAGCAAAAAAAGTTTTTCACACGTAAGTGATAGCAACTGGATTGCTTGTTTGTAAAACTTGTACCTCACCTTAACATGGTACTTAATATCATTCAAAAAATATTCCAACACTTAAATGCTGTAGTGTGGCGAACTGGTAAGCTTCCTGCCTGTAATAGGGTGGAATGGAACTTCTCCTCAAAAAGACAAACTGGTGCAAGTATCCCTTCACTAGGGCAAAGGAGGCAGGAATTGAGCTTTCCACTTGTGCAGCTCCAGCAGCGAGATCTTCTCAAACCTCTCCTAGGTGGGATGAACTATCACTCCCTCCTATCCTCAGACAGCTGTTTCAGGCTTACAAGACCTTGCCTGTGAAATGGTGCTCTGGACTAACATATGGCCAATAATCAACATCAATGTAAAGCTAAAACAATTTTAATACAGTTCTTTACTGCAATACAGTATAAACCATACAATTCTCTAGTAAAAAGACCAAATAGTAGAAAACAATGCATAATATACAGTATTCGAACCATAAAAACTCCTTGAAAGTGCTACTGAAACTTACTAACACATCAAATATAGAGAATGTTTGTTGGCCAATAAAAATGGTGGTTTGTACAGAAAAAGTTTTTTAAAAATCCATTTGACACTGAAAACCAATGCCAGCATCGCTAATAAAAACTCTTGAAACTGCGCAAAAACATTCCCAATGCTGTCAGACTTTTCATAACATTATGGAAAAACAGGGGGCCCAAATGTAACATAAGGAAGTGTGAGAGATAAAACCTCATGCAGTTCCAGTCTATTACAGTCTTAGCTGAACACTCCAGTAGTCATTGAATCTGTAAGATGCATTTCAAAAAAAGCACACAAAACACACTTACTGGTATGAACACAGGGCCATATTATGCCAGCAAGTAAGTTAGTGTGTATATGTAAGGCAGAACTAATTTAAATCAAATGGCAGTCCCGTTTAAAGTTGCTGACATGGTATGGCTCACTATGCTAGTTCACATTAGTGCGAAGGGAAAGTTCTCTGCACTGGTTGTTAATATTGAAGGGGACAAGTGATGGTAGGTTTTCTCCCCAAGCAAAGCTTTCTGAGTAGTTTGGATAAAATGTTTAGTTTGATTCACACCTTCCCCAGCAAATAAAACCCATGCCTGTGCAGCAAGGAGTGAAGTTGACCAGTCAAAATTGATTTTGAAGTAGAGTAAAATATTAAACAAAATAACTACTGAAAAGCGAACTCTAACATGTAGGTTGTTTAAGTATGAATTTTTTTTTAAAAAAAGTTATTTTTGAAATGCTCCCATTTTAAACTTAGGGAAGGGGATCTCCCTTGACTAAATGATGGCTCAAGTCCATCCCTAAATGAAGATACACTGAAAACTTTACAAAAGAACTGGCAGAAGTTAAAATCGAAGCTCCATGCTTAAATGAAGCAACTTAACATTTTTATGGTACTTGGGGTTTGTCTACACACAAGTTATTCTGGAATAGTCATTGCACTTGAAATTCACACCCTACCTTATTCTAGAATAACTTTCATGTGTAGACAAGCGCTTAGTTTCCTTCACCCTTGTAGAAAGGCCCTGTCTGCACCAGAACCAGGGTGGTTTGTTGCACAGTTAGGATGCCTGTGTCATGACTTTGCACCATTTATAGATGCACCACAAAACAGCTTTAGGACTCATTGAGCACCAGTGCCCAGGGGAGAAAGAAAAACCACAGAGATACAGATTATGTGCTTTCCTTCCATGCAGGTGTGTAATAGATAATACACTGCAAAGGCTCTCCAGCTTTGCGAGTGGAGGAAAGATACCTCTTTCTGTCCAGGTTTGGTATAGGATTTGGTCACAAGTAAATGCAAAGTTAGTTACAAGTAGCAAAAAAGTTCTGTTTAGTAAAATCACCTTTGCTTGATGGGCTGCTTGATATTAGCACCCAGTGCAAAAAGAATGCCTCTTCCTAAGCACAACTGGAATAAAAGAGCAAGAATGACCCTTTTGCCTATTTTGTGTATTAGAAAAATGCATGATTGTTAAAATACCAGCTGTACTGCAGACGCTGCTGCAAACCTCAAATCCTGATATAGAATGAATACTTTAAACAGCATCTTTGCAGATTTTTGGTCTTACTTGAAATATAAATGTAAAACCTAATACCATTTTTAAAGATTTCAATGTGTTCATTCCAAATTGCAGACAGAAAACAGTAAAATAGGATTTAAAAAAATATTTAAGCATTCAAAAGAAAATATAGAAAATTGGATCTTGCTGCACTGAACAAAAAAAAAATCAGAATGACAAGGATGATGCAAAGATACCCATCGACAAATAATTGACATCAAACCAAGAAATTACATTGCACAACATTTTTTGAGAGAGCCCATTCCATCCACTCTCTGCATTAGTAACTAAAGGAAAAAATGCAGCTGGCTGAAAAATAATAAATAGTAAGTCATTTACATGTGATCAGAAAGAAAAACTCTTCTCACTTTGTATTCTTCTTTAACAAAATGAAATAAGAATGCCTGTAAAAACTAAAATGAACAAACTGATATCATCTTTGTGGACTGTTAATTATCAAAAAAGTGAAACGAGATGAAATAAGAGGAAATGATCAGGAAAAGTACATATCTAATGCTCCATGTCTGAATTGGTTGCCACCCTCCAAGCTGCTAACAGAACATTAGTTTTAATGAAAAAGCAACTCTGCCATGCAAATGCTTTAATTGATAGTTTGTGGAAAAAAACCTCAGTTTGAAATGTTCTGCATCAGAACACCTGCTGACAACTGAAAAATACCAATAAGAACAAGACATTTTTCAAGTAGAGCAGTTTCAAAACATTGTACCACAGACACAAAAAGAGAACGTGTAACTTTGAGTTGACTCGGGCCTAACAGGCAAGGGTCCAGCAATTTTTTGTTAACCTGCTTACAGCTATTAACGATCAGTTCTCTTAACACTTCTGTGGAACAGTCAGCCATAGGAATGGCAAGTCTGCTGTACTGGCTTAACAACTGTACTGAAAGCAGTTGTTCCCTGAATGCATCTTTAAAATCTTAACTCCCCCATCCACATCGTTAGATACAAAGGAAGTATTTCCTGACAGATTACATTCATATTGTGTTACAGACTTTATGCAGCTAGTTCTGTACTGGTACAAAATTATGCTTTCAGCCTGTGCCAGAATACACACCTCCTACACTTGGAATACACTGTAGAATTTGCTGAACCATAGCTCTGGCCATTTCTGGGAAGTAAACATTCATCACACTATCATGCTAATAGAAAACTTCCTAGTCCTTACTGATTACAGTACACCTATATGCAACAAGTACAGTCTATTAAAAATGTACAGAACTGCTTCCTGTTTAAAGGAATGCAAAAACTTACTCCTCTCCAAAAACATCTTACACTGATTCAGCAAGAGTCCAAATTTACAAAACAAACTGCAGTGCAGAGATGCTTACAAACACTAATTCCTTGGAGAGCAACTCACTGCCCAAGAAGAGGCATTGTCACAAGACACCCTATGCAGACATCAATATGATGCCTTAACTGTTTGTTAGAGCAGGGTATCTGGAATGTAAAGGGGATAATTGTCAGTAGGATATTTTGGACTGTTATTCATAGGAGACGGGCAGCTTGACAGAATGATTCATATTACAGTAAAATCCACCCACAGCATTCTTTGTGAAAGTGGTGACATTCACTGGGGAAAGTATTTATAGTACTCACGGTCATTTTTGGGGGGGGGGGGAGAAGAGGAAGAGGAGGATAGGACAAATAAATGTTTCTTATCCAATATGAACACCACAATCGGTATAAAATGGATCTGGGGAACAGGGGAACATGCTTTGCATGGGGAGGTTTGATACCCAGGTTTTTAGACTTTGAGCTAAATTAATGTTTAGTGTTTAACATTTCCAAAGCGACTTTAGGAACCCCTGTTAAGCTTTTCATCTTTTGGTCTCTGGTTTGAATTCAGTCCAGGTTGGTTGTGACTAAAAATTACTCTCTGATGGCTGTTTGGTGAATTACATAAATTGAATTTAGTGATTTCAATTCAGTTTCCACATCCAAAGCACAAAAAGCCACCACGGAGAGCATTAACTGGCAACTTGCCTCTCTCTGTCCATTCAAGCCTTCATTTCTCAAAGCAGACTGCCAGCTATTTTAGCCCTAGAGGTCCTCCCTTTAGGGAAAGCTTGTATTGCTGCCACCAGTACTGTGCCCAGTTTACATCTCAAGTGGCTAAACAGTACACTGTGCAGGGCTATCAATCTGGCACCTTTCAGGAATATTGCATTCACACAATTTAAAAATAAACATTGGGACCTGCTAGAAGGACTGTGCTCCAAAAGTTTAATAGAGCTTTAACTCCTGTTTTCTGGGATTCAGTTTACAGCTGTGTAGCCCATTCTTTTCCTTGGCAAGAACAGAGACACAACTGGATCCTGATGATATCATAGTACTTAAATATCTCTTTCTGTGATGCAGCATAAAAATATGCCCAGCAAATAGCACCAGTGAAAGAGAAAATGCACCCTTAAATTTAAAGGGCTATCATAATGTTAAAAAAATCACACTCCAGGCTGAATATTTTACCAAACAGTCTGTTTTTTTCAGTGCATTTACTTAGTGCTTTTGATAGTGTTGTGTGCATAGTGCATTTCCCCTGATGTTTGTGCACGACTTTCCTACAGCAACAGGGAAGGAAGGGGGAAAAAAACCCTTTACAAAATAAATAGGAAACTGACTGTAAAACCACAACAAATCACAGGTACCGTCGAAACTATTTAACTCAATTCTTATGGTGACGAGATTTCAAGCTGACAGAATCCTTTTTAATGGTTAAAAATACCGACTGAGTGTTATACTTCTTAGTATGTAATCCTCTGTGACCTTAGGAGTAGATCTGTAGTCACGATACACCATCAAAGCAGGGAAACTTAAGTAGAAATGTTGTATGAGGTGCTAGGCTTCCCCAAAGGACCTGGTTATTCATCTACATGCAGCCTTGAAGAAGGCAGATGCAGAATATCTCTAGGGAAGAAATAAAGGCACACTGTATCTCTCCATTTTTGGGCATAATTATGTTCAATACAGTTTTCTGTACTCAGCTTCTTTCTTGGGATGTAAAGTTTTTGCACAACTCCACTCTGTTGCATTGGACTGCAGCATCCACAAATTCGATCTGCAATCATAGTATGATCATTTCTTCTAAAAGCAAACAGGTTTATTTTGAAAACTGATTTTTTTGTCACTCAGACACTCCTGCTCTGTACTATATTTGTCACGTTTCACTTGGATTGAACTTCAGCATTTATTTTATTTTATTTTCTAAGCACATTTAGTTTTGAGCCTTGGTACTGATTTTTAAAAGTAGATTTTGAAGCGCAAAAAAACAGTTGGTGACTGTCTCCTGTCCAAACAGAAACTAAGTTACCTTAAAAAGGAGACCTGCAGGCTTACCTGGCTACAGAATAGCTTTTTAAATTAGAATATGTAAATTAAGCATGGAAATTTCAAAACAGTATTTCAAAATACCTGGAATTACTTCAGACTGTCCCGTTATGAATTGGACAGTTGTATAAACACTGATGGCCTGCCATTTTAGTGATAATTGCAACAGGAAATGCAGCTTGATGTGGTCTACCCAAAGAAGAAGGTCAGAGCTGCAGTCAGTGAGCAAACAGGAGCAGCTTCTATAGCTCCTTGTAGATACTCTCCTGCTACCACTGTACAGTTAGCTTTGGCAAGAAATGAAAGAATTAGATGGCTATAAACAGAAAAACGAAACAAGAGATACAAGAACCTACCTAAAAAACTCCAGGAGTTCCATGTGGGTCTGGCTACAGCGCTGTTCTTCCTGCCCTGAAGGATACAATCAAGCTAACAGACAATATGCCAGCCTCCTGCAACAATTGTTATCTTCACATTTTTATACATAGGGCATTTTAAAGAGTTAGTAGTGATTTAGGGGAATATTTTTAAAGGTACAAACACCAGTTAGGTACCTAACTCCCATTAATTTTCAGTGGGAGTTAAGACACTTAACTGCATTTCTCCCTTTAAAACACATTTTGCATGAGATTAGGCAATTACTTTGATTTCACGGCTATCTTTCCTTAGTATTTCACAGAAAATAATGTAATGAAAGGAGCAAGCCTTTACAGAAGTTGACTATGAATGTATTAAAAGCAGTAATGGGCTTAAACTAAAAAAAGGCAGATTCAGATTTGATAAAATAATGTCAAGAGTCACCTGATAACAGAACAGCTACCAAAAGAGGTGTGTGAGGGCCCATCTGCCAATGTACAAATTAATTAGCTAACACACTCAAAAAGATGAGAAGAGAACCTACACTAGGATATGGATGTGTTCTGCAGTCCCACTTACCCCAGCTTCTAGGAGTTAAACTGGGTGTTTGTAAAATATGTTGCTGCTGAAAGCAAGAGTTCGATTACCAGCTCCAGGATTTAAATACAGAGATGAAAGACGTCTCTCCCAAAAGCAGTGATTTATATCTGTGACAGAAGGTGGGAGGAGGAGTGTTATGTACACCAGGTTCTTTCCCCTACAATTCCCAGCTGCTGCTACTACGGGTATATCCTCCTCTCATAGCAGCAAGAGAGAAATCTCAGGGGGAAAAAGTCCATTCTGTAGACAAGGCCTTTGTCACTGAACATTTATCAAGCAGTTTCGCATCACATCCATACTTGCTGTTTCAGGAACTGTCAACAGGAAAGTAAAGACATAGTAAATAAAAAGTTGTATCTAAAATGGTATATAGTGAGCATAATGACTGATCTTATGACATATGCTTAAGGACTAATATTAGTATTGTCCATACATTACTATTATGAAACAAGCATCTAATTTCCAGCATGGATGATGATGGAGCTGCCAAGCCTGAATCTTACAGGTGGAAAGAGAAAATTAAGACCTAGACCTAAGAACTACATAACATCTATGACCCAAACTCCAAATTCCATTACCTAGTATAAAATTCTTGATTGCAAAAGTAGTTTAAAAAAATCTGGAACAATGATGTGCAGTCAAAGGAATGCAAAGTAACTGGAAAATATCACCACAGCTTGGTACTGAAAAAATCTTTACAGCACCAGTCAGTACATTTAATCAGGCAGACGTTTGAGCTAATATAATACATCAGCTACTGTGTTCAGCATTATGGGGCTAAAACCATCTTGGTTGAGGCTCCAATCACAGTTGCTGGAGCCATACATTCAATGCACATTTCCAGTTTACCTGCTTCTAGATCAATGCTTATGGAACTGAAAACAATGATTAAAAACCTTTGTAAAATGCGGATCCTGGTGGGAGAGGGAAGAAGAATGTGCTCTATGTGATTGTTAGATTCCCATGCATTAGGCCTAGGAATTAAATGAAGTCATTATATTGTCTAAAATTCCATTTAACATTTGAGTACCTGCTACAGGATTGTGCTTCAAGGCCAGTAAACTTCAAAATCCTACTGAGGATGATGCATTTCTAGACAAAAGCATCAGTGGCCTTGGCATATTCTATAACCTTGCTTCTGCCAGCATGAGCAGGTATTTTATGCACATATACAGTTGCAAATGTATATGTATGTTATCTAAATATACACTGCACATACACACAAAGGGCTCTTCCAATTTAGGCCCTGATTTGGCAAACTTGACTCACATTGAGTAGTACTTACTCAAGAAATTCTGCTGATTTAGGTGTACATTTTACTCACCGTGAGTAAAAGCTGAAGAATCAGGCCCAAGGAATATAAACAGAAATAGAAACAGCCTGCCTGGGAATATAAAGGCTTGAAGTATTTTGATATTTAGAGTGCCGGATGTTTGCAGCAATGGAAAGGACTGTGGAAATGCATTTACACTAACACTTTTCACCTATTATAGACACAATTATATATAGATATATTCAGGCCAGTCTGCCCTGGCCCACTCTCTATGAAACTGCTCCGCTCAGACATTAACTTTAAAACACCCTGAACTTGTAAAGCCCTGAAAGATCCGCCCAGCAGGTATTCTGGACAATCAGTCTAGAACATTAGGATTCCAGTCAGATAATACTTCATGATGTTTTCTTATTCTGAATATCCATTTGCTTCCTGACCTTCAATTCTGAAGTCTGTGCAAAGGGAAGATGCTGGCTCCTGAGAAGGAAGCTGAAATTTAAAGAAACAAGAAAAATAAATTAAGCATTGTTCTGTCAGAGTAATTCACACCTGCCTGCTTCAGCCTTTATACTGGGTTCAACATTATTTTAAATCATACAGACTTCAAGGAAACACTTTGCCTTCTCACTAGCATTTTTGATGGGTGTAGGGCAGCAAGTGGCTTTCAATGTTATCAAGATTCGCAACATTTCCTTCCTGGATTAGTAACATCGTCCTCCACAGAAGAAAGTGGATGCATATTCAAAAGCTATAACAAGTAGTTTATCAAATAGTCTTAGGGCTTGTCTTCACGTACCACACTATAGCGGTGCAGCTGTAGCGCTTTAGTGAAGAAGCTATTACATCGTCACCATAGCAAATCCACCTCCCTAAGAGGCGGTAGCTATGTTGACAGGTGTAGCTCTCCCCCCGACATAGTTCTGTCTACACCAGAGATTAGGCTGGTATAACTACATCGCTCAGCGGCGTGGGTTCTTCACACCCCTTGAGTGACGTAGTTCTACCGATATAATTCTCTAGTTTAGACCAGGCCTTAAATCTTCTTTTTGAAACAAAGAACTAGGTAGTGGATTATGCTGCGTTAGCACAGAATTAACACTTTGAACAAAGTAAGGATTAAATGTCCTCTGTCTACCCACTGCCCTACCTACAGAACAGAAAGAGAAGTAGATCTTTTGAAGTGGTGCTTCATTGCACGGTTCCTTTGCAGAGACTTGAGGAGGACACAGCTCATAACTGAGTGGAGCTGTGAGAGGGCATCCTCCCAATGTCGTGAAGGCCAGAATTTATGGAAGCTAAATTGATGGATCAATGACATTCTGACATGAAGGACCTGACTCCTCTCCCAGCCCATGCCATCTGCTGTTATACCCAGGCCCCTCCATGGTGAGAAAAAAACAGATGGGAGAGTCACTACTGGCTTGAGTATTGTAAGCTACTGTAATTTAGTCCTGACTGCATGGAAGAGGAATTTACTATGTAGCATGGCTATTCCCAACTCCTCCCCTACTCCACAGGCCCTACTCACCACTTTTGGAAGTACATGAAACAGATCTTCATTCCTGTGGTCATGCAGGGGAGAGATGTGATTAAATCTTAGGGAATATACTGCCCAGCCACATTCCACCATCAAATACCTCACAACTCTTTGATCCTTTCCTTCAAGTTAAATGCCTTTTGGTGCTCTTATGGGGTGTGTAAACTGAGGTGGCTTCTCTGGGCTCTCTTAGCTCACACAAATAGGTCAGAGATATGTAAAATTTATTTTCTATATCTTTGAACAAGAAGAGAGAATACTGTATGCAACACTCTGTGCACCACGCTGACAGTTCACCATAGTCCTGGGAGGTTAAAAAACAAAATAAAATAAAAAACCCCCAAACCACAACCTCCATTACCTTATCTCACACTTTTCTATTCAAAGCTCTGTACAAACACGCCATAATTAATCCTCAGTGTGTCCCTATGAGGCATTATTATCCTATTTCACAGAAGGAGATACAGACAAACAGGTTAAATGACAAGGCCTCAGAAGAAGTCCCATGTCAGAGCCAGACTGTCTCAAGTCACCTGAAAACAAAGTGCTGACCTGTCTGAGTGAGTTTTGTACCATCAGATTTGCAAACCGCTATGTCTCCATTTCTATGGCAAGAGATGAACCTTCATGATAACCTATAAAATTGAAAACAAAATGGTTAGAGATAGATAGAATAGTGTTCCTGTCATCCTTATGCTCTGAATACACCTTTAGCCATTAAATGTTATAGATAATTTTTTTACAAGCACCATTTTAAACAAAATCAGACATTCATCCTGGGGTAACCCTGCTCATTTCTAAACGGAGCGTTTGTTTATTGACATTATCTGATTCACAGTCCATGCAGACAGGCTTTAACAGCCACTTTGACAAGTAAAGATTTTCCAATTTTAATGGCATGTTTCAAGTCTGATTAGTTCAGAAAATTATACTGTCTTGCTGCTATTGCTCTGGATGTAATCCAAATACTCAGTTACAGTACTATAGTACTTTAGGTGCTGGTGCATTGATAGGAAGGAAAGAGATGGCTAGAAAATGAGAGACTGCAAAGCAATATCAGTTATGTCTCAAATACATCCATCCCCTTCTATCACATGTATCTGCATGGACTGGAATTTAATCCCTACAATGAAAAAAGAGGTGATTTGCTTTGTTTCAAGGATTTATGCAAATTAACTGATGATTTCTCAGGACAGGGAGGTTTCTCTATAGTTAATTCCTCCTGGTCAGAGCACTGCAGTAACCTCCTCAACTGCAGTCAAGGCAATTCTCATGCATACAGTATTTCCTAAAGAGTAACATTTAAATTGAAATCAGATGCCTTCCGATATTTGAAGCTTTATGTGATAATCTGTGTTTACCGGCTTCCAACTATGACACAGAATATAGTGAAATATGTGATCAATTCAAGGGGAACTCTACTCTCATGATTATGCTCCCAAATTTACTGTACTACATATCCAAGTACTACATATGATTAATTATATCTAGTATTTTGGCTTGCCCTGAAACATACATTTAAATCCACCTGTGCGATTAGTTTTTAACATCATATACTACATAGATATTTAAAAAGTTCTTGTCCACAGCCTTATCTAGTTACTATAAGAGCAAACAGAATCCAAGCACACATAGGACCAACAAATTCAGGATTTGGATATTAAGTGCATTCAAGATTAATTTTTAGAAAAAATGATAAGATTATTTTATAATCTGCCAGCACAGGCCATTTGGGGGAACTTCCTGACTAGATAGATTAGAGAGAGAATATGTCTGTGAATAAAGGACAGCATTAATGAAATCAGAAAAATGCCATAACTTAAGAATTAAAGTGCATTTGGAAGTGAATGTTCTTGGTTTCTGGTTGATCAAGAAGCTCAGAATGTTTTTCATTCTAAGTGAAATGCTACAATCTTTAGCAAATGAATGTACAAAAAAAACAGGGCAAAGGTCAACACCCATTTCAAACCAAGAGGAACACAATCTTACAGTGAAGATAAAAGCAACTGAGAATATCTGTTTTCATACACCTAGTCCAGGTCATGGTGTTCCCCGCCTCCTGAATTTCAGTAACCTATATCTTGTATTCAGAAGTCTCCCAATTTCCCCTAAGATTGATTTTAAAACTATATCCACAGGTGGTTTGCCTTAGCAATTTTTGCTTTTGGCTTTAAGGTTATGCTGGGCGTTTGCTTTGTTTATGTTCAGAAAAATCAAATCACAGCCCAGGCAACGATTGTGGTGTTGTGGTTAAAAAGGAGAACATTATACAGCAAAACTTGATCAAACATTTTTCTTTTCTTTTTTTTTAAATTATCTCTGTGGCATGTCACTTCCTCAAATGCCTAGAGGAGGGACTCAGATGATGAGAACAGCTCTTATTACTTCTGCCAAAGTGCAGGTGCACGAGCAATCATAGTTGTGTGCTGCAGAAGCTCCAAGAGGAGAGAGACACCACTTAAACACATCAGGGGAGGAATCATTCTGCTTTTGGTGTGATTGACCGTGCCATTTTCTAAAACAGCATGATCAAAGCTGCTGGAAGTTCATGTTCCATCAGTTCTAGCTTTAGCATTTGTTAATCAGTGTCTTAAGCAATGAGGGGTAAAGCAAGAACAAAGACTCACTACCTCTTCTCATCTTTTCCCCACAAACATGTTTTAGTATCATGAGAAGCTATAAACACACAGAATTTGCTATCTACACTAACAGGAAGTGGTACAACAATTCAAGATCTGGAGAAAACATGCTTCTCAAGGGATGGAATTACTCCAGGACTGAGCGAGGCTTATCCAATAAGGGCCTTTCACATCATTCATTACAAGGTAAATCCTAATCCTTCTCAGTGATCATGGAGGGCCAGAGACATCATGGATCAATGCAGTTCAGCTGCAGGGAGACTAGATTTGAGCATCCTTGCATGCCGTAGAGCTTTTCTACGAAGGCTCCCTGCAGCACAGTGTACTGGAACCTGGGGAGGGGACAAGACCATCCTGGGAAGTAAGCAGGTATAACCACAACTACAGTACTCCACTGGCCATTCCCTATGCTGCACAGAAAGACAGAGGGAAGATGCCATCCCCCCGGAGGACCTCCATTGTGCTAAACCCAGTTAGTCAGGTTGCAACTGGGACAGAGGATTTGCTCTTATAAGAGAAGGGTAAATGGCATGTACTCCATTCACTTCATAGTTCTAGCAACTGAATTCCAATATTGAGGCACCTGTCCATAAAACAATACTGACTGGGGCCACAGAATGTCTTTACTGGAAAAGGTCTGAGTCACAGACCCAAAACAAACCTTTATTTGGATAAAAACAGAAAGAGCTCCCAACCCACTCCCAAAACGAGTGAGGGGAAAACTAACCTTCCAGCTCTGATGACTGTGGACTGAAGTTCTAATTCCTAGCATGTCTAGCTACACAATGTACCCAACTTTGGTTTTTTCATTTTTATCTTTAACTCTGTGATAATCTTAGTTTGGCTTTTGTGTTCTAGGAAGGAATTAGAGTCCTATTGGGAGGGCCCTACAAATTCACGACCATGAAAAACACATCACAGACCGTGAAATTAGACTTCCCCCGTGAACTCTAGCTATTGGAGGGGAGAGGAAGAGGCAGGACGAGGGGCGCTCCTTTCTGTCACTGAGCTCCAGCTGCTAGACTGCCGGGATGGGGAGGGACAGGACTTTTTCTTCTCCTGCATGGCTGCTCTTGGGGGGAGATCTGACCCACCTCCAATTACCTCTGCTGGCTTCAGGAAGCTCCTTGGCTGCATTGCACCCTCACTGTTTTCAGCTGGGCTCTGAAGGCAATGCCATGGAGCTTCCTACAGCTTGGGGAGGTGCCCAGAGGTGGGTCTGATCTCCCCCCCACTAAACAGCAGTTGTTCAGGGGAAGAGAAAGTCCTTTTCCCCTGAATATCCCACCCCAGTCTGGCCAGGACTAGATGCTAGGAGCCCCCGTGGGGGCTCTCCCAGCTGCATGGGGGAAGATCAGACCCACCTCCACCTCTGGGAACCTCTTCCAGCTGCAGAAAGCACGGTTACAACACCCTGAAATTTCAGATATCAAACATCTGAAAACATGAAACTGACCAATTTAAAAACCCTTTGGCCATGAAATTAACCAAAATGGCCCTACTTATTGGTGCTGAAAAAAACTTCAAGTTTCAGAGCAAGATGATTACACACCATTTTCTTCACTGGGAAAGAGCCTAGTACAGGTCACTGATCATTATATGAGCACTATAATCATAAGACTTCAGTGTAAAGGCTTGAAACTCAGATTTTGAGAGCTTACTTGGCAAAAGCTAATTTCATTCTTATGCATGCTTATGCTCATATTTAGAGAGCTAAGCAGACTTTTTATTCAGAGACCCTAACACTTTGTAAAGGGTAGGAGACTTGGGAACCACTCCTGAAGGGATGGATTGATTTTTTTTTAATTATTACAAATAGCACACAGAAAAACATCAATGTTATTTTAAAAAGTCCATCAGCAATGCATCACCATGTCAGACAGATTAGCTTAACTAAAATATACACGTCTTAGCAGAAGCAGATGTTTTTTCAGTCCAGATGTACAAAGGCCACTTGAAATCACTTATCTGAACCAATGTTGAAATGAGCTTCTTCAGCCCTGTTCATGAAATCCTGGAGTGCTAGTGTCTGAAGTGTGCCTTGGACAAGGTTTCATTTATTTATTTTGCAGTGACACGTCCCCTCTACAATAAAACTTTAACACAAGCTAATATTAAACCGGGGACAGTAAGGCTGCAAGTGCTGTATAGTCAGAAATAAAAAAATAATAATACTGAGGTCTAATATTGCAATTTTCATCATTAGATCTCAAAGTGCTTGAGTCTTTAACATATTTATCCTCCCAACATCCCTGTGAGGTAAGGCAGTTTTACTATCCCTATTTTACAAATGAGGAACTGAGTAACAGAGAGGATAAGTGACTTGCCCAAGGTCACACAGGAAATCTGTGGCAGAGCAGCTAACTGAACCTAGATCCTAGGCTAGTGTCCTAATAACTGGACCATCCTTCCTCTAGCTCCTTTCTGTGTTCTGCAAGTAACAAGACTGCACACACTTAAAAACCTACATAAGCTTTATTTTTAAACAAAGCTATTGCTTCCACACAGGTCCCCAGGCACGCACTGTTGAAAATGACTAAAGGGGGCTTCCTGGAAGTGAACTACAGCACAAATGGTCTTGTTTTAAGCCTGGAAATAGTTAACATGATACCAAAGCTGAGCTCCTAATGAAAGCCTAGTCTCTATAGCACTAAATGTGCATTAGCAAGCTCTTCACCTATACTTGCTTAATTCACAAGTTACGGTTACACAAGAGTTTGTGTTTTCACGATTCCTATAAGAAAAAACCATGATCCAATTCTTTAAATAGAAATCTGCTGAGCTTTCAAGCCAGGATGGAATCTCTATGCCTTTATTATTATACTTTCTACACATATGTATGTGGTTATCCTTGCTCCATATAGAAAGCACCTGCCTCATGACACCAAGTGACAATATTTTAGAACCCTAAAACTTGGAGGGCATGAAGCTTTACAGGACACCAGGATGTGTTAATGCTTGTCATCATGTTTGAAGGCTGGAGTTTGGGGGTTAACAAGTACATGAGAAAAAAAATTGTGATTCAATAGGCAGAAGCACTGAATTATTTTGAAACTGATTGTAGAGGTATCTTAACCAGAGCAAAAGCAAGCAGCGAGTGGACTTATTAGCAGGGGCTATTTCACAGGAGCACCATAGCATAAAAAGGGTGTATATGTTTTTAGAGGTCCATCAAGTCTTATGTCCTTTAATCCAAAAATTAATTTTCAATTAATCTGAAATTATAAACGTTGTACAAACAACCCATTTCACTATAATTGCTGTAGGCACAAGTATTTCTTTAACACCAATTATAGCAGCATGGACAGGTTTGTTTAAGTACCACCTACGCTACAGTCTCACTTTGAGGCAAAGCATAACTGGGCATCCTTGCTGACTGAATCACAGTGCCAAAATGCAGTTACTGTATATATGCATGTGCGCGCACACACACTGACATGTACACTGGGTAAACTTCTCATTGAGCATGCACAGTTTCGTGTCCCAAATAACTGTGGGTGCAAATAGTGAGTAAGGTAATATCTTTTATTGGACCAACTTCTGTTACTGTGAGACAAGCTTTTGAGCCACACAGAGTTTTGAGACAATAAAAAAATATTACCTCACCCACTTTGTCTGCCTAATATCCTGGGGCTGACAGGGCTACAGCCACATTGCATACCTGGTGCAAAGAGTATTTACACATCTACGTATTTAATTTGTGGGAACAATCAAATAGCTTGATGAAGAAAGGTCACCATTTCTGCCTGCAACTTGTGGGTGCAAAACTGCAAGTCCAATTACAGTAACTCCTCATTTAACATTGTAGTTATGTTCCTGAAAAATGCGACTTTAAGCAAAATGATGTTAAGCGAATCCAGTTTCCCCATAAGAATTAATGTAAATGTGGGGGTTAGATTCCAGGGAAAATTTTTTTTTGCCAGACAAAAGACATATTATATATATATATACATACACACACACACATACATATACTCTGTGTGTGTGTGTGTGTGTGTGTGTGTGTGTGTAAGTTTTAAACAAATAATTTAATACTGTACACAGCGATGATGATTGTGAAGCTTGGTTGAGGTGGTGGAGTCAGAGGGTGGGATATTTCCCAGGGAATGCCTTACTGCTAAATGATGAACTAGTAATTGGCTGAGCCCTCAAGGGTTAACTCATTGTTGTTAATGTAGCCTCACACTCTACAAGGCAGCATGAATAGAGGGACAGAGACAGAGGCACACACTCTGTGTGCGGGAGAGAGAGATGCGCATTTCCCCTTTAAGTATGCAGACACCACTCTTAAGTACACCACCTTGGTAAGTTAATCAGCAAGCTGAGACCACAGCAGCTGCTGCCAGGAAGCTCCCTCCCTCCTGAGTCCTGTTGTGTGTCCCCCCTGCTCTATGGAGATAGGGTAAGTGGGGTGCAGGAGCAGGGGCGAGGGGGACACCCTGACATTAGCTCCCCTCTCCACCTCCTTTCCTCCCGCCCACAGCAAGCAGGAGGCTCTGGAGAGCAGCTCCAAGGCAGAGGGCAGGAGCAGCACATGGCAGTGCGGGGAGGGACAGCTGAACTGCCAGCAATTGATAGCCTGCTGGGTGGCTGCTGCACAGGGAACTTAGGGGAGCTGATGGGGGGGCTGCCGGTCCACCCTGGTTCCAAGCCCCCACCAGCTAGTTGCAACGGGCTGCTCTCCCTGCAAGCAGTGGACAAAGCAGGCGGCTGCCAAACGACATTATAAGGGAACATTGCACAACTTTAAACGAGCATGTTCCCTAATTGATCAGCGACGTAACAACTAAACAACATTAACCGGGACGACTTTAAGTGAGGACAGGTTTCAGAGTGGAAGCCGTGTTAGTCTATATCAGCAAAAAGAATGAGGAGTCTTTGTGGCACCTTAGAGACTAATAAATGTATTTGGGCATAAGCTTTTGTGGGCTAAAACCCACTTCATTCGAGTTTTAGCCCACGAAAGCTTATGCCCAAATAAATTTTTTAGTCTCTAAGGTGCCACAAGTACTCCTCATTCTTTTTAAGTAAGGAGTTACTGTATTTGTAGGAGCAGAGCTCCTCCTGCAAAACGAGAGACTCATTCCAAACTTGGGCCTTATCTTTGTTCTATTTCATTAACCAAGTCATTAGCCAACATGCTCTTTCATAAGAACAACTCTCATAGTGGGTTCTCAGTGACTATTTTTGAATCCACCCAACAGTTACTTTAGTTCAAAACACAGCTAAATTTCCTTTTGTGTTACCTTACCATGGTTTTCTTCATCCAGTCCGTCATCTCCCCACTGCTCTTCATTTGCTAGCAGTGGATTCTGAGCTTCACACAATGTTCTCATTGGGAAGGAATGTCCATCACCCTGGCTGGGGAGACAAAGGCAGAAAATAAGCTACTTCCGACTTGCTTCATTTGAAGGTTGAACTACAACTTTACTCCTTGCTTTGGGCTTGAGTCAAACCTAAAACAAGTCTTTGAATGTCCAGAGATTACTTTTAAAGGACTAAATTCTGGAAAATACTGGGTTCAGTTTTGGAACCTTGTTTTGATGGAAGCTCATAGACCATGTTTTAAAGTGACTTTGATCTTGAATTCTTGCAAAAGATCAGTGGGATAAAGATTATAGTTCGAATTCATTACTGATGTAACTCAAATGGAGTTGAATTTAGCCCAATCGTTTAAATATAATTGAGAGATCACTAATTGTAATTGTTCTTGTGTGTGTATGTATGTGAGAGAGAGAGAGACAGACAGAGACGCACACACGCCAATACAGAAGGTGCAGACCAACTGTACACTATGAAGCTGTGCTCCGTGGCAGTTTCATTCAGCCATGTTAACAGGAAGCCTGGGGGGATAAGGCAAAGATGTTTGCTGATGGGTCTAGGACTGCCTAACCACCTTCCAGTCAGCAGTACAGGTGGAGGTGTAGCAATGAGGCTGCAGCAGCTGTTGCTTAGGAGTGACTCCCTAGCTACTTCTCAATCTACATGCGAGGACACCAGCTCCTCTTGATTCTTGCAGAACTTCGCAATAGATAACTGGTCGACACTCAGGCTGAGCCCAGGGACCAGGATTTGGCCCTCAGCTTCATTGTATTGGCCTCTTTTCCACTGTTTTGATTACCACTTACCTGGATACAATAGGTAGTAACCACAGCTTCTTTTCCTCTCCAAATACTTGCTGAAGATTCTTTATGAAGCCCAGATTGAATCCATTTTTATCTGCACCATTTTGAAACACTGGAGCTGAGAACGCCTCTATGGACAGTTGCCATCATAGGGGAAAAAATAAAAGAAGCAAATGTTAAATAAAATATTTTATGCTGAGGCTCCAACATAAGGCATCTAAGATTTTTCAAAACCTTGCTTTGTTACACATTAAAGTGATGGCACTGTATCCTCATGGGAATTTACAATGGACAAATCCTGAGGTCCCTTCCTCACTCATAAACTTCATCAAAATCAAAGGAAGCCCATTTAGACGTTAAGAAAATAATACATATTTTAATCAATGCAAAGTAAATTACCGTATTTATGCTATACAATAGCCATCTTTGAGTACACTAAGCCAGTGGTTCTTAACCACTGGTACATGTACCCCTGGGCATACTCAGAGGTCTTCCAGGGGGTACATCAACTCATCTATATATTTGTCTAGTTTTACAACAGGCTATATAAAAAGCATGAGAGAAATCAGTATAAACTAAAATTTCATACGGACAGTAATTGGTTTATACCGCTCTGTATACGATACACTGAAATGTAAGTAAAATATTTATATTCCAGTTGATTTATTTTATAATTATATGGTAAAAAATGAGAATGTAAGCATTTTTCAGTAACAGTGTGCTGTGACACTTTTGTATTTTTATGTCTGGTTTTGTAAGCAAGTAGTTTTTTAAGTGAGGTGAAAATTGGGGGTACACAAGACAAATCAGACTCCCGAAAGGGGTACAGTAGTCTGGAAAGGTTGAGAGCCACTGCATTCAGCAATTAAACATACCACACCATGGACCAAAATGGAAATGTTACAAGAATGAATGTGAAGATCACAGCCATTTCTTTTTGCATGCCTGTAAATCTTTACATTATTATTTCTCTTATCTTAAAATTGATGGCATGGATTTGGTTTTGCAGATGAAACCCATAGAATAATCATAAAACCAATTAACAATGTTTTCATTTAATCCCCAAACCAAAAATTATAAAATGAAGTTTATTATTTAATGTGTTTAAACATTCTTTCATGAGATTTGCTCTGAATTTCACTGGAAAGACACACAAATTGGAGAATTTCTTATCCGAAGACTGGAAGCATAAAATGGAAACAAATTCCCTTCTATGAACCATATCTCAAGTGTGGAAATTCAGAGTCACTTATCTATTAAGAGTTAGGGTAGGATACACAGACCCTGTGTTGAGAGATCAAAGCGGTACAGGGAGAAAATGATAAAATAGAGGGCATCAGAAACAGTATTTTTAAAATTACCTTCTACACTGTTGTGTAGAGACCTGATGCTTCAGGCCAGCACAAAGGCCTATGGATGAGTTCTAGTGCCCTTTGAAAACAAGTTTTCAAGGCAAACCTATACTAGGTCTGTGCAAGAAAGAGATTAATTTGTGTGTGGAACTTTGCTAAAAAAGTTTCAATTTTGTTTCAAGCCACTTTGTCATTTAAAAAATGGTAGTATCTGCATTGAAACACGTGATATTTGTGCTCTGATGTGAAACCTGATCTTCATCCAAATGCAGTTTCAAATTTTGAAACTTGGAAGTTTTTTGGCTCAAAAATCATGGAATTTCAGAAGTTTTTCACAAAACTGATTCAATTCCACATACCCCTACCCTCACTCACAATCAGAAAAGATGGATGTATTTTTGCTCAAATCTACTTGCTGTTTTACGGCCTACTCCAACAAACACAGGTGTAAGTAAATGTACTTACAGGTAGTCCCATTGATTTCAGTGAGTAAAGTAATGCATAAGTATTTGCAGGATCAGGCCCTTCTATTTTACAGCCTCCACGTCGCCAATTTAGCTTTTGTCAGCTGAAGAGGAAAACCTCCAGCAGCGTAAATTAGAAATCTTTTTATTTCAATGCTTTTTCAAATATTTGCTGGTATACCTAGAGGTGAACAGCACACGTTTTTTTAGAACATTGCTTTATGGTGTACACATGGAATCTTACCCAAAGTAGACCTGTTTCTACTGACGAGCCAGCAGTGGTAGCCAAAGAGAAACATCAGGCTTAGAAAGAACATAACTGCCACAAAAAGAAGGAAAAGGACATGGAACTTGGAATGTCCATTGGTCAATTCGTCCTAGAAATAAAGGCAAAAAAGGATAAAAGATATGAAAAAGAGGGAGAGAGAAATCTTGGTGCCTAAAGGAATCAGATGTTACACTGGATCTATTAAGGATGTATAGGATGTGTGGGGTTTTCAGACTTGCAGGAAAAAAAATCACCTCTCCCTACAATGAATAGACAAGACAAAGAAGAAATAAGCTGGCTCTTTCCCTCATCACTTCCAAAGCAGATATACAGTGGGGCTTTGCTATTAATTTTTTGTATGGAACTGGGCCATTATGTTCACAGTCCCCCATATGGGTCTGAGAAGTGTCTCCTATGCCCACAGTGAATTTGGCAGGCAATAACAAGTGCTTTCAAAGCATGTTCACATTCTGCTGAGTTTCCTTTAATCTTCACATTTTCCTGGATGCATATTAATACGCTGTCATCTTTTCCAATGGCTACATTCCAATTTAAGAGATCAGAAATTTGAACTCCCTCTCTCTCAGCTATAACAGCAATAAGCAGGTAAATCAAATGCTTGTGACAGATGTCTATAGTTAGTAAAAGCCCAGAAAATCTTACAGGTGGCTGAAATGCTTCATTTCACATGTTGGAGCATGAGGACCTCTCTGGCACTTAATTCCTGCAGTTTAGAGACAGACTGTACCTACCCCTTGCAAGTGAGCAAATGTGCAAGAGCCTTCCTCCACCTTACAAGTCCTACATAACGTAAGGGAGAGTTACAAAACCTTTGCCCTCCTGAGTACGTGGACTAATCCCATTAGTGCCCCACAGGGGTGACTGGGTTGGAGGTATGGTTTACAGCACCATCTGTTATAAAATTGAGGTCCAGAGAGATTAAGGGTACATCTACAATACAATAAAAACACCCACAGCTGGACCCAGAGCCCAGGCTCCAGCCTAAGCCCCAATGTCTACACTAAAATTTGATAGCCTTGTAGCCTGAGTCAGCTGACACAGGTCAGCTGCGGGTGTTTTATTGCAGTGTAGCCATACTCTAAGTGACTTGGCCAAAGTCACAAAGTGAACCAGCAGCACCAGTAGGCATTAGAAATCAAGAGTCTTGAGGTCCATCTCCTGTTCGGTCAGCGGACACTGTCTCCATATAAACCAACTGTAATATTAAGTAGTGCTCAGTATTTCAGTCCGACTTTTAAGCCAAAAAAGAAAAACTATAAGGAAACAATGAAGGTCAAAGCAGTTTCTTTGAATGCCATATCCTAAAATGAATGCGTGTAGATCAATGGCAGGACAAAGCTCTTTATATTAGTTCTAACTCAAAGAGAAGAGAAGAGGAGGGCAGGTGTACTGCAGGAACTAAGCTTATGGAGACAAGCAGGCAAGTAACACCATGAAAACTAACACCAAAGTAGGTTTCATTTACTTTTCCTCTCACTTGCTCCCTTAACACCCTAAACTTGATCCACAGGAGCAAGGATTCAGAGAAGGTTGGGAAAGTGGGTCTGGGAATTACAGGAAACAATGCATAAGTCACAGAAAAGAATATACTCCAAGTAATAGTTTCCTGAAATGCTAACGAAAATGCATATGTGGTGATCATGCAGCCACTTAATACATTTCAAATGTTGGTATCTTGCCAATTTTTACCCAGGAGACAACTATCCCCCCAGGCAATACAAGCACATAAAGAGTCGAGATGACATAATTTTTCAGTATTTCCCAAATAATAGTTGTACTTGGATTTAGGAAGATTCACTGTGTTCTGTTGCAAGATCACCACAACGAGGTACTGATTCTGACTTGCTTTATAATTCTACCTCTCTAGTCACAAAGGTCATTCCAGACATGACTGATATTCAATTGTAAATCTCATATCTGATCTCTCTCTCTGCGAGTCTTTACATTCCCCTTACACAATACATAGGACAGTTAAAAAAATGAATACACTAAAACTGCAACTGGCAACAATGATCCCTGTGCTATGTCGCTCAAGTCAGTTCTGGGACAGTATGTGTTACTCTTACCTTCATTCTCCCTCCATCACCCACTCCTCCTTATAGTTTAAACACACTCACTTGTATTTTGTTTAAAATTAGGCTGCAAGTTCTGGGCCCTAAAGACTGGCTGAAAAGATGCTCTTTTATGCACAAATTTGGTAGCATTTGCAGAAGAAATTTAAAAACAGGTTAAGCATTTTTCAGCCAAAACCTTTCTACAACTGGAGCCTATTTTCCCTTCAGTTTGTGCATATTTGCAACTCACAATGTGAGTTAAACGGACATAAAGAATTTAAGAAAAAGCCCCCTACTACTGAAATGCAATATAATTTTCTATGGAATGACAGTAAGAGTAACACAGCAGAGTTTAAAGCCACAATAAGAGTAATAAAATACATAAAAGTAACATGATTTCATACACTTACTGTCCAATACTTGATGACATACTTGAAGACTGTTGCAGCAATATACATGCAATACAACAGAGAATACATTAAAAACAGTAGAAAGAATTTGTAGTTAGAAAACCCAACGCAGTTATTCACCCTAAAGAATTAAAACAAAGTTGAAATCAGGATACTTACAGCACATGTGGTCCAAAGACAAGGAATACGAAAGTAATTTTTAAAATTTTAATGTAGGTGCTTGATTATACAAAACAATCTGTTCAATAATAGCTCCCCTTAGTGGTAACAATGACATGTAACTGAGTTCTTGGTTACTTTTGTATTTTACTTGCAAGCAAAAGTCACACCAAGCAAAACATGATACATGTATTTGATGACATCAAAAGACCAGACCTCCATCAGTTTGTCCTCGTTGCTAGTTTGTCACAGAGATGGGCTCAAGCTGCAAAATTCATATCTAGATTTCAAATATCCCAAACTCTGAAGGTACTCAGATTTGGGATTTTGATTTGGCTTGTATGGGCCATTTGGGCCTGATTCACCCCTGATGTCCACCTCGTGGAGTAATTTACACATGTGCAAAATGAGTGCAAAATGGTAGTAAATCAGAATTGTCCATTCACATTGGTGGTAGCGTCTTATACCCTCTTTATATATGGGGTGGGATCTGAGTTACTACAGAGATTTCTTTCCTGGGTATCTGGCTGGTTAATCTTGCCCACATGCTCAGGGTTCAGCTGGTCGCCATATTTGGGGTTGGGAAGGAATTTTCCTCCAGGGCAGATTGGAAGAGGCCCTGGGGGGTTTTCCCCTTCCTCTGCAGCATGGGGCACAGGTCACTTGAGAGAGGATTCTCTGCTCCTTGAAGTCTTTAAACCATGATTTGAGGACTTCAATAGCTCAGACATAGGTGAAAGGTTTATTGCAGGAGTGGGTGGGTGAGATTCAGTGGCCTCCATTGTGCAGGAGGTCAGACTAGATGATCATAATGGTCTCTTCTGACCTTAACATCTATGAATCTATGTGTAAATCTTTCCACTAGGTAGTAATCAGTGGTGCATCAGACTCGCATCTGGACCTGGGTTCAAATCTGGAACCCTCTACATTTGGGAATAAAATACGGGGGTACGTTTCAGACCCATGTCTGTGTTGCCTCTGGTTCCTGAAGCCTCCCTTCTAGTAAAGGGTAGGGAGTAGCAGAGCTGGGAAAACCCAATGACAGTAATTCAAAAATCTCAACACAGGTAGTTCTGGGAAATAAGTATATGGGGGCAAACTCTCAAAGTGTGACCTTTAATTTTTCAAGCACCATTCAGCAGACACTATCACATATGCCCAAATGACACCATTTCATACGCATACTGCATGCAAATATTGTTGGTGGGTGCAACTACTAACTGCTTGCCCAAATGATTATGTACCCAAAGGGAAAGGTAGGGCTGAGGCCCCTTTACAATTCTGGGTAATAATCTAAGAGTAGATTAGTTTATAACAGCTTCTAAAAATGCAGTTAATAAAACAAGAATATTCCTTATCTGTCCCTCAAAAGAAATCAAATGCTTCAAGCAAGTCTTCCCAGTATGTTCATTTCATACAGTGCTAAACACAAAAAGAGATGCATCCTCCATGATAAAAGAAAGAGGCATGCAGACACAATACCAACAAAAGCATTTAAATAGCCTTTACTTTCAGAAAGATACAGACCAATATCCTGGACATACCATGGGCAATGATGATCCATTTTTAACACACACCTGCAAAAGGAAACAAAAATAATACAACAAAGAGGATCCTTATGTTTCGAACTTAAACGGACTCATAAACAAAGACTCCACCAACTGTAGGTCAGCAACAAAGTCTTCTGTTTTGTGTTGGATTTCTACAAAGAGATAGATTTAAGATGGCTGCTATCATTCCATCATTCTTAAGGTAGGCACCATTTTTAAGGCTGACTGTTGTTGTTGTTGCTGTTGTTGTAAGAGCTACCGACATCCTTAGGGCTGTACAAGACAAAAAAATGAAGCTGGTTCCTGCTCTGGGGTGCTTACAATCTTTGCATTACCAATACATAGCGAAGGCCTGACATATTTAAAAAAAAAAAAAAAAAAGACTTTTTTGAGTGCACTGACAGTGGCTAGTGCCTTTCGTAAGTTGGCAAACCTTCCACCAGATTCACACCCATGCAGGCACAAGTGTAGGAAACTATAACCACAAAACATATTAGGACACAGTGTTTTAGGAGTGCAAATGCTAACACTTTCGTGCATGTAGGTGCTGGCACACATGCGCACAAGACCTAGCAGAAGTCCTTTTGATTGTTTCGTCCTTACTGTTTAGCTATTCTTGAACACAGGAAAACATTTGGGTACCTCTATGTATTTAAGTACATGTTCAAGACATTGTCATTTTTGTTGCTTAGCAGTGGCTCAATTCACTGGTGTCAAAACATTTCAACAACTTACATAGCACAAACAGAACAGTGGTGACAACGGTCAGGCTTGATTAGCTGGCATCTATCACAGAATCGAATAGCTAAAATTAAACACAGAAGTATTAGCGTTAGTAGTTAGTGTTAAATAATGAGCAAGAAGAGAACACACACTTAATATTCGGTTCATGTTCTCATCCTTTCCCTCATAACTGGCTTCCTAAACAACTTTACAGTTGATTCAGGCTGCCAGGCAAAAAACAGATAAATGGTGGTCCTAATACTCCTAGGGGCTGGCTTTGCAGTGAATGTACATCCAGCTTGAAGGTAGTCAAAAGAAACATAGAAACAGAATGTGTGTGTACATGTACATTTGTGTTGTGGCTTTGAAAAAGCTCCATTTAAACAATGGCCCAGTACAAAAGTTGTTTACTTCAGATCCTAAGTTTGCTGACTAAAGAATACACAGGCCTAAACGCTGCAGCGATTCCAACCAGAGAACTCCTTTAGGCTTCAACAAGAGTTCCATGTGTTACTCCTGAGGGCATTCTGTGCCAAAAAATTAAAAATTCTGCACACAATATTTTAAAATTCTGCAAATTGTATTTGTCAAATAAATGTAGAGGCTCCAGCATGACATTGGGGAGCACAGGCCACGGCTGCACAGAGGTGGGAAATCACTGTGCAGCTTTCCCCCGGGACACGGACTCAGCAGTGATGCTGCAACCAACTCTGACATAGTGCAAGGATTGGGCCTGCCCCAGAAACACCCCAGGGCCCTGCCCCTCTGTGCTAAGTGCACCATGTGTGGGCAGGCAGGCTCAGCAAGGCAAGATCCAAGTGTGGAGGGGCTTAGTGTGAGGGGATCCATGTGTGGGGTGAGAAGGTTCTGTGTCAGGCAACCTGCATGCGGGTGGCTCAGTGGGGGATCCGGTGCGGGGGGATCTGGATGCACAGGGGCTTGTTGGGGGGTTCTGTGTGCAACATTAATGGGACTCTGCGGGGGGGGTCCAGATGAAGGTGGTTGGGGCTCAGTGGGGTCTGTGTGTCTGGCTGTGGGGGGACAGAGCTTGGCAGGGGAGTCTGGGTGCAGGGGGGGTGCCTCAGTGGTGGGGTCCAGATGCAGGGCGAGTGGGGCTTGGTACGGTGGGGATCCGAGTGCAGGTGGCTTGTCAGGGTGGTCCAGGTGCAAGGGGAGTGGGGCTCATGGGGGGTGGGTTGTTTGCGGGGGGGGGGGTGAGGCTTGGTGGGAGGGTCTGGGTATGAGGGAGTTGGACGGATGGGGGAGCCGCTCCTCGTACAGTGATCCCTCCCTTTGCAGCTGAGGAGCAATAGGTGCAGGAAGCACATGGGGGGGTGGAGTTTGCAAAGCTTCCTACAGCTGGGGGAGAAATCTGAGGGTGGGTCTGACACAGCCCTGGATGCTGTGCTGGGGAAGAGGAAGTCCCATGTCCTCCCAGCTCAGCCGGGACTAGTAGCTGAGCCCAGCACAAGGTAGGAGCTACCAGCCGGGTCTTCCCCAGTCCTGCTCCTTGCCCCACAGTGATTTACCTCTCTGCAGGCTGCACTGGGCATCCAAAACATACTACTGGGGAGGGTCACATGACCGCTTTTGTGGCTTCCCTGTCAGAAAGTCATTTTTCTGCAGGGAAGCAAAGAATTCTGCTGGGGGAAAATGCGCAGTGGCACAGAATTCCCCCAGGAGTAACAATGTGTATCTGGCTGCAGAACTAGGTCCATAAGGGACAATAACTGTTGACCCATGGTCATTTATGGGACCATGTCCTGCAGTCTTTACTCAGGCCAAACCCTCTTTGAAATGGGGAAAAAAGAAAAAGGCTACAAGATTTGTTTCTACACATAGGTTTAGTTTGGCTTTCATATTTGAGGGGGCAGCTGCAATCAGGCCAAAGGGGCCATATGGTGGGAGTTGAGGGGAACATACAAATTCCATGCCTGCCCGAGCTTTCTGTTTTTGAGGGTGGGAGGGTGGCAGTACCCTCCTATTCCCCCCAAGCTATGCCCATGGTTCTACATTAAAAAGTATGGTCTGGGAACCCAACTACGGTCTCCAAACTATAAATACAGAAAGGAAGACAACATAAGGCTACTAAGCCCCCAGCACTCTACTTGAAAATGTAATAAATATTCAAGGATTTCTCGTTTTCCCCAATCAGGAAGGTTGGAAGAGGAAGCCAGGAAGGAAATCCTTTTAAACTAATAGTATTTCCTCAGCATTAAAGTTCTGAGCACTGAAATCCTTTAGCAGTATGTCTTGGCATGAGGGATTTGCTGTTACTGTTAGTATAAGATGGATTGCCAGCATACAATGCTTAGCATGATTGAATAGATTTACATCAACAGAGCCCTCTGCTTAGCTGACCTCCATTCCCTGTTCTTGTGTACACCGGCAACTTCCTTGCAATTTCGACAAGAATCTGCCTCTGCACCTCCGGTCTCTCTTCATTTTCATAGCGCTCTTTGTCAGCATAGGACATATGGAACTAGAAGCAGAAATGATGAGAGGACCAGTTATCCATGTGTAGTACAGTAATATTTCAAATGCAGGCCAGGTTGGAAAAGCCATTATCCTCCCACCACTTCCAAAGCACAAACATTAATCACACTTAGAAGAGCTTTCATTTAGGAGATAAACAGAGAGGTAATCACTGTTGGACAGACCAACTGCTGCGGAACTAACTGATTCACTCATAAGAGATACAAACTGAAATTGAGGTAAGAGCATAATAGATTAGCTTCACTACTACATGTTGCCTTAGATGTTTTCTCTTCATTAAATAACTAAAATAATAATGATGATGATGATAATAGCAGCAGCATTTACATTGCACTTTATGAGGCAGATTCTGTTCTCAGTTACGTTAGTTCAAATCTGGAGTATTCCACTGACATAAATGTACATCTTTGTAACTAAGCTCAGACTCTGGAGCTGTATTTTTAAACTGCTGCACAAACATTCATTAATTCAATCTCATAACAGCCTTCTGAGGTTGGTATTTTGCCAAATATTTTACCAAGGGGTAAAACAAAGCATAAAGAAGTGAAGTGACTTGAGTATAGTCAGACAGTAAATCAATGGCAGAGCAAAGATTAGAATCCAGGAACTCCTGGCTCCCAGTCCTGTACTCCAGTAAGTCATGCTCTCTGTCTTAAAAATATCTTAAAATTAAGAATACGATTTGTCAAGTAAATGAATCACAATCTACATTTTGGTGAAGTGATTCTTTCAAATGCCTCTTCTCCCTCATTGTTGTGCTCTTGGACAGTGATTTTTCCATTTCTATTATCACCATAGAAGGATATTTTGCTACTGGGATAGGTGTCTCCTATGTGTATATAGGCAGGGATTGGTAAATTAAACAATAGACACATCCCACAGTCATGTAATGTCAGAATTTCACCTTTCATTTAAAACAAAAAATATGTTTCAAGCCTTCAAGCTTGCCAACTCCCCCTCCATCCCCTGAAAATATGAAGCGAGTGTAATCAATGCAGTGACATTTGTCTGAGTCTGCAGATAGCCTCCAACAGAGGGCAGACCAGCCAACATTAGAACCAGGGAGAAAAATCACCTGGCCCCACACACACTCTAGGAGGCCACTCACATGCCTCCAAGGGTGCAAACACTGCTGCTGCTCAAGAAGCCCTGTCAGTGCACCCTTTGCACTACCAGTGCACCCTTTGGGGACCTCCTGGCAGACATGCCTAGGGCTCCATATTGTTTTAATCCAGCTCTGTATACAGGAGCCAAATCTCAAGGTCCTTACTCAGGAAAAATTCTCATGGAATTGGTGTGAAGTTAGACTGAGTAAGAACCTCAGGATTGGTTAAATCAGAGGTGGGCAAACTACGGCCATGCGTGCCACAACCGGCCTGCGGGACCGTCCTGCCCCGACCCTGAGCTCCCAGCTGGGGAGGCTAGCCCCCAGCCCCACCTCTGCTGTCCCCCTCCCCTGCAGCCTCAGTTTGCCGCACCGCCAGCGCTCTGGCCTGCCACTGCTGCCGGGCAGCACGGCAGTGTGGCTGGCTCCAGCCAGGCGGCAGGGCTGTGAGCTCCTGCTGCTCTGAGCGGCATGGTAAGGGAGCAGGGGGTTGGATGGGGGGCAGTCAGGGGACAGGGAGCGATTGGATGGGCAGAGGTTCGGGGGTGGTCAGGGGATTGGGAACGGGGGGTGGGGGTTGGATAGGCGTGGGAGTCCCGGGGGGCCTGTCAGGGGGCAGGCGTGTGGATAGGGGTCAGGGCAGTCAGAGGACAGGGGTCCTGGGGGCAAGTTGGATATGGGGTGGGGTCTCAGGGGGGACAGTTAGAGGTGGGGGGTTGGATGGGTCGGAGGTTCTGAGGGGGGCAGTCAGGGGGCAGGAAGTGGGAGGGGGCGGATAGTGGCCGGGGCCCAGGCTGTTTGGGGAGGCACAGCCTTCCCTACCCGGCCCTCCATACAGTTTCGCAACCCTGATGTAGCCCTTGGGCCAAAAAGTTTGCCCATCCCTTGGTTAAATGCTTGGGGATCGAAGACATTAAAATATGTAAATTAATAATAATAAATCCCGTTATCCTCAACCATTTAAAATCCTGTTAGCTCCTAAACCACTTGAAAGTAAAGCAAAGCAACATCAGGCCTGCTTTAAGCTCCCTAGACAACTTAATTTAAACAATTCTCAGAACCGTTCAACGGCACTCTTTTTTTATGTACAGCCACAGACATGTTTCCATCTAACCAGGAAGACTCATCAGTTGTCCTTGGCCACAGTAGCATAGGTGGATTTCTTGAATTCTCCTTTTGTCTCCACTTTCGTCTTAGGCTTGCCATGGATGAAAAGTACTTAGGCCTGGGCTACACTAGGGTGTGGGGGTGGTATTTCGAACTAAGATACACAGCTTCAGTTACACTATTCGCGTAGCTGAAGTCAAAGTATCTTAGTTCGACTTATCTGGCCGTCTTCACGGCGGCGAGTTGACCGTGGTGGCTCCCCCGTCGATCCAGTGGGTAGTGAAGACGTAGGCCCTTACCTTTTTATCTGGCTGCAGCGGGAGAGTATAAACGGACTTCCAGTATGTCCAAACAAAGAGCACAAAGATGACATGGAATATGCTGAGGTAGGCCACTAAGAGAAGAAAAGAATAATGAATCATAAGCAGAAGTCACTCTATACTCTTCACCATTCAGGGTGTTTCATTTTAAAAATATTATGCTCCAATGGAATTTTGTATCATGGGGAAAATCAAATATCTTATGAACTGTCAGCAACAGCTGTCAGAGCTCATGTGACAAAGCAAAATGGGAAAACATTTCTTTAAAGCAAGTAGGCAAAACAGGAAATGATCACAGCTGTGAGGCAGGGTTATAATTCATCAGCGATATCATTATCATATGAAAAACAAGGTACCTGGAGGAATCTTATTTCAATATACAAACTTCTTTACTTGAAACAATTTGGGAGGACATGAGATATTGAAATGAGGCATATGAGGAGATTCAGAAGGGCAAAGGGCAGTTCTGTATCAGCTTTGCAAAGCGCTTGGATATCTTTTTAAATGCTCAAACACACTACAATATTAACTACAGTTATATCCATGGGCAGTGGGTAGCATAGGAAGGGGAAGGCTGTGCCTCCCCAAACAGCCTGGCGTGGCCCTGCCCATGCTCCGCCCCCAGGACCCCTCCTGCCTGCTTCCAGTTCCTTTTCTGCTCTTCTGTGGTGGAGGCGCTGGGACAGGCAGGTTGGGGCTGGGGCACACTGCACTGCCCATCTGTCCAGCCAGTGCTCCGGGGCTGGAGGTGCTCCAGCTGTACCACCCACCCACCCGCCCAGTGCTAGGGTTGAGGGTGTGCGGGGGGGGGGGGGAGGGCTGCGGAGGGAGTGGTGCACTGGGCTCCAGCAGGCAGAAGTGGAGGGGCAGGGCCTCGGGTAGAGGGGGAAGGACTGCGGGTTAGCCTCCCCCAACGGCACGTTCACCCGCCACTCTTGGTTATATTTGCAATCAGGAGACAGCCTTATTTATAAGTGTGTCACTTAAATAGATGCAATATGTGCTTTTCCTGATCATGTTGATCTCAGAATTAATATGACCACCACAAGAAGAGTCAGAAGGCTATAGTCCAAGACAAATCCTGTTTCCTTACTCAGATTTTATGGACATTTAGCTAGTGTAAAGGCTGAGTACAGACTTGAAAATTTGGCCCTTTCAATGTGAACAACAACTTATCCACTTGGGGAGGGTATGTTATTGTTATCTTAAGTTTATTTATTTGAAGTGTGCTCATCACACTGCCTTTAGGCATGCACACAATTAAAAAAACCTCAAAAAAAAATCTATTGCAGAGCTGGGAATAGAACTCAGGTCCCCTGACTTCTGGTCTTGTTTCTTATCCACAAAATCATCCTTCTTCAGATAGCTTTTTTGCACAATTCTGTGCAATACGAGATTACACCTTCCTCTGAAGCATCCATGTTTCCCACTGTTGTTGACAGAATGCCTATTTAGATGCATTATTGGTCTTTCCACTGTGACATTCACTATATATATATACACATACACACATACACATAGAACTGGAGTATAGTAATTTAGGAAGTAATGTAGGATTCTCTGTGCATACCAATAATATACATGGTATGTACACATGTGCTGGACTGAAAAAATTCTGCGAGGTTGAGATGTCCTAAAAGCTCTATTTCACAGAGAAAGGAAAAAATAGTAGCTTACTTCACAACCCTTCCAAGACATTTTCCCTGCTCTTTCCCAGGATTTACTGAGTGACATCAGTAAAGAATTTCTACTCTGGATAGTGCAAAGTAGCCTTAAGCAATAAGAAACTCATCTCAGGAGTAATGGAATTCAGACTGGAAATGGCTCCCACTGGGGCAGATCCAAATACTCCACTGACTTCAGATAAAACAGTGTACTGCAGAACAGCAATGCACTGCTTTTGGGGGCACATATTTTTAAACAACATTGGCAGAATGAAAGAGACATAACTAAGGGATGCTAGTTATTTGGGAGTGGCAAGCCACTAACTCAGTCTGCAGTATCCCAGCAGGATAGGGCAAGCACTCAGTCATTCTTAAACCGGCATTTAAGGAGATAACTCTTTCTGAAGGTTTAGTTATGCTGGTTAGGTGGCACAAAAGGGCTTCTCTGAGAAAAAAGGATCAGGGTGAGCAAACTTTTCTCCAGAGAACTTACATGCACAGTGATTTAAGTTCACTGGAAAACTTTACAAATAAGATACATTTTGCTGGATCATCATTAACCTATTGCCATGTTTTCTACATTTCCTTTGTGACCACTTAAGATACTGGGGCAGTACTTTGCTGCAAAGAGAACCTGCTTGGTGCAGCACTGAAAGAGGGGGCCATCAGGGAGTGAGTTACAGCTCTCCCGTTCTCTGCCTTGGAAGCTTTTCTTGTCTGTTCTGTCTGACAGGGTCCTCAAGGGCCAGTCTGCCAAATGAGGATCAGTAAACCTGCTACTCCTCCCCATCCCCTGGGATGGGTTATATGGGAGCTATGTATGCCAGCTATACACCTGCTAGGGACTCTCCCATGCTGTGGAACTCTCCAGCAGGGGAGACAGTGCCAGAATACAACTCCTTTGTACCATTAAAGTAGCACAAAAGCGATGGAGCAGGACAGAGAATCTGGCTCAAAGGGCCAAATGACAAAACTCCCATTGACCCTGTAGCACAGGGCTGGAATTTAACCCACTGACAGTATGTGCCAATGGTAGCTCTGTCTAATCCTGCCTGCTCCTCCTGACTGATTTATTCAGTGACCTTGCAGTTGTTTCTGCTTCCGTGAGAATAAACTTTCACATTACTGAACGAATTTTGGAGTGGGAGTGTGCTAATAAAGTTTGCAAATGATACAAAGCTGGGAGGTATTGCCAATTCAGAGAAGTATCGGGATACTATACAGGAGGATCTGGATGACCTTGTAAACTGGAGTAATAGTAATAGGATGAAATTTAATAGTGAGAAGTGTAAGGTTATGCATTTAGGGATTAATAACAAGAATTTTAGTTATAAGTTGGGGACGCATCAATTAGAAGTAACTGAAGAGGAGAAGGACCTTGGAGTATTGGTTGATCATAGGATGACTATGAGCTGCCAATGTGATACGGCTGTGAAAAAAGCTAATGCGGTTTTGGGATGCATCAGGAGAGGCATTTCCAGTAGGGATAAGGAGGTTTTAGTACCATTATACAAGGCACTGGTGAGACCTCACCTAGAATACTGTGTGCAGTTCTGGTCTCTCATGTTTAAAAAGGATGAATTCAAACTGGAGCAGGTGCAGAGAAGGGCTACTAGGATGATCCAAGGAATGGAAAACTTGTCTTACGAAAGGAGACTTAAGGAGCTTGGCTAGTTTAGCCTAACTAAAAGAAGGTTGAAGGGAGATATGATTGCTCTCTATAAATATATCAGAGGGATAAATACAGGAGAGGGAGAGGAATTATTTCAGCTCAGCACCAATGTGGATAAAAGAACAAATGGGTATAAACTGGCCACCAGAAAGTTTAGACTTGAAATCAGATGAAGGTTTTTAACCATCAGAGGAGTGAAGTTTTGGAATAGCCTTCCAAGGGAAGCAGTGGGGGCAAAAGATCTATCTGGTTTTAAGATTCTACTCGATAAGTTTATGGAGGAGATGGTATGATGGGATTTTGGTAAGTAATTGATCTTTAAATATTCAGGGTAAATAGGCCTAATCCCCTGAGATGGAATATTAGATGGATGGGATCTGAGTTACCCAGGAAAGAATTTTCTGTGGTATCTGGCTGATGAATCTTGCCCATGTGCTCGGGGTTTGGCTGATGGCCTTGTTTGGGGTCGGGAAGGAATTTTCCTCCAGGGCAGATTGGAGAGGCCCTGGAGGTTTTTCGCCTCCCTCTGTAGCATGGGGCACGGGTCACTTCAGGGAGGCTTCTCTGCTCCTTGAAGTCTTTAAACCACGATTTGAGGACTTAAATAGCTCAGACATAGGTAAGGTTTTTTGTAGGAGTGGGTGGGTGAGATTCTGTGGCCTGCGCTGTGCAGGAGGTCGGACTAGATGATCAGAATGGTCCCTTCTGACCTTAGTATCTATGAATCTATGAATTTGAAGAAGGTGCACGCGAACAAGGAGAGTGCAGTGGTGAACTAGTAATGGGACATAAAACCTTTCACCCCTATGCCACTAGTTGTAATTCATATAGAGACTGTAGTCTGAAAGTCATTATCATTCAATGGCTGCCCAGGAGCCTATGGAAAATGAGTTTAGTGGTCTTGGTCAAGAGATGTCTATTTTACAAAACCATAACAAGTGGCATTAAATGATACAGCAATGAAGAACATTAATTGGGGCCACAGGGACTGAACTACTGTTTAGAGATAGTATTTTTACAGAAAAAGTAGGATAATGTATGTGAAGATGGTTTGGGAGCATGCCTCTTGCCCGTGTTGTACTTGTTCTGGGAATAAACAGAGGGTTTCCACTTCCAATTGGCACCTTTCACTAGCACGGAGAGAGGTTAGAACACTTCTCTTGATACATGCTGTACATATCCTGGTAATCTGCAATCGGGGGAAGGAAATATTGAAAGAGTATGATGGTTTAATGGAATTCTACAGGAAGTTATTGTTTGTAGTCTGCTGGAGCGTGGAAGTGTTTGCTTTTAAATTTTCTTGTTACTGAACTGAAAGATCCTACTATTTGGAGATTCAGCGCGAATACCATTTCCCTTCCTTCCCTTGAGAGCTGTATGTACATAAATATACAAAAAATGATTTTCAACTGCTTTCTTTTAAGTAGATGTTTATGCACTTTTGGAACTATGGACAAATGCCAAGGTATTTAATAAAATTCACCTACCTTGTTCTACAGGATTGGTTAGAGTCACTAAAAAAGAAAAAACAAGTATATGTTTATGCAACAGACCAAAGCAGTCTATAATCTTTTCTAAAACAAAATAAAAATAATAAAAAAAGAATTTCAATATGCTAGAAGACCAAAAAGAAATGGATTCCCAATTTTGATCATTAAACCATGATCAGACATAACACTACACCTGGGAAAGCATCTCTTTTCATTTATTCACTTGAATGGTCTCCATAATAAAATGTTCAATCATCTTAGTTACACTATTTTCCATTTCTACAAAACATAATTTTTCTCAGGAGTCCCAATGGTATTGATGCCTGCAGATAATCAGGGCTCCTCTAACAGCCAGTTCAAATAACATCTTCACTTATTTACTGATATGCCTGCTTGGAGCTAGTTTACAGCTGCTTTCATTTCTGCATTCTACAGGGATGTACAGTTAATTTTGTATCAATGTAAAATTAAAGTAGACTGTCATGGCCTAGCCAGGTAGCCAATCAGTGGTACTCTGCAATGACACACAGTGTCTTACTTGGACCCATCTAGCTGCAATCTGGATTAACAGGGCACCAAAAGCACTATGGAGCTCACTGCTTGCTTCAACCTGCAGGGAGGAGGGGTACATTGCTCAACAACTACTCTGAGTAAAGAGCAGTTGCCCCTAAGGAGGGAAGGGGAGAGCTGTGAGAGCTTTGTGTTGCTCAGCAGTTACCCCTGTAGGTTGATTTAAGGAGTGGCAAAATTGGCAAGCTGCAATAGGAGATCTGCCCAGTTCTCAGCTGGTGGTTAGTGGCTATGAAGCTGACCCTTGTTGGTGGATAAAAAGAACAAATTCTCAGGAAATGCACAAGTGTCATTAGCCACAATACATTTTTAGTAAAGAATCTAAGGTCCTAAAAGATCCTGTCATTTTAGTTGATACTTCTTCTTCCCCCATTTCCAAGTTTCTCTCTCTCTCTCTCTCTCTCTCTCTGGGGAGGGAACAAGATTAAAAAACCTCTGTTTCAGAAATTTGGGTGTTTTTGAACTCTGTTACAAGTAAGGCAAATATTTCTAAAACTGACAGTTGAATAAAAACACAGTTATTCTGTCTAGGAAACTGAAGTTACGCAGGTACTTTATACATATGATCAGACACTGAGATACAGCTTAGCTTGTGTAATTACACCTCTGATTTTTTTCAAAAAGTTTCAACACCTTTTGGCAAACACTCATAAACAAACAAGCTTTTGGGTTGTGACTTCATTTTCTCCAACAAGCTAAACCTATTGGGATCAAGACAGTATTTAAAAGGGAGACTTCTCCAAGGAAAACACAGGGTTCTACAGGAAGAGATACTGATGAATTAAGAGAAGTTGTTGGTACATATTGTGGTATTAAGGAGCTCCTACTACTCTCGACTGTCTTGGGGTCATATGATTTAGATGAAGAGTGATAAATGCTTACGTTAGAATGACAACACACAATCTCTTATGTCAGTAGCAGGCACCATACAAGTTTAGAAGACAGGGTAAAACCACCTTGAAAACTGAGCAGATCTGATCCACATTTATCTAGAAACAATGGCTGGCCCCTCCATGCCATTTTTAGAGTAATTATTCAGCTTCTGGGAAAACATTAATGCTCTAGCCTTTTGGAACTCCCAATGTTTCCAAAACAGCTGCGGTTTCTACCTGGGTAAATAAGACTTAACTACATCAAATTTAATCTCATCAGTTTATCTCATACCCATGACATAACTCAGAACATAACTCAGGTCCAACCCCCTATGCTGAGGGCAGGGCTGAGTAAACCTGGACCATCCCTGACAGTTGTATGTTTAACCTGCTCTTAAAAACCTCCAATAATGGGGATTCCACAATCTCTCTTGGAAGTCTATTCCAGATCTTAACTACCCTTATAGTTAGAACATTTTCTAATATCTAATCTAAATCTCCCTTGCCGCAGATTAAGCCTATTACTTCCTGTCCTACCTGAAAGTCCTCTTTATAACAACCTTTAACACACAGGAAGACTGTTATCAGGTCCCCGACTCAGGCTTCTTTTCTTAAGACTAAACACACCCAGTTTTTTTAGCCTTTCGTCACAGGTCAGGTTTTCTAAATCTTTTATCTTTTTTGTTGTTTTCCTCTGGACGCTCTCAATTTAACAAGATCTTTTCTAAAGTGTGGCCCCCAGAATTGGACACACTACTGTAGCTGAGGCATGAGCAGTTCTGAGTGTATCAGGACAATTACCTCCCATTTAACATTCCTGTTCGTACACCTCAAAATGACGTCATTTTTTTGTAACAGCATCACATTGTTGACTCACATTCAATTTGTGATCCACTATAACCACCAAATCCTTTTCAGCAGTACTTCCATCTAGCCAGTTGCTCCCCATTTTGTAGTTGTGCATTTGATTTTTCCTTCTTAAGTGTAGTGCTTTGCACTTGGTTTTACTGAATTTTGTCTTGTTGATTCCAGACCACTTCTCCAATTTGTCAAGGCCATTTTGAATGCTAATCCTGTCTTCCAAAGCACTTGCAATCCCTCCCAGCTTGGTATCGTCCACAAATTTAATAAGCATACTCCCCATTCCATTTTCATTAGTGAAAATACTGAACAGTACCTGACCCAGAATTGACTGCTGCAGGACCGCACTAGAAACACCCTCCCAGTTTGACAGCGATACATTGATAATTACTCTTTGAATATGGTCTTTCAACCAGTTCACATGGAAAATACAAATTAGAATAGGAACTGAGATGTATTGCGTATGTTGATGAAGATGGCTTTTGTTAATGCCATGCTATCTGGTACTTTTGAGCCGTAGGCTATTTGAAATTAGCTAAGTAATCAGGTTTTTATAGATGAAAAATACAGCAAAATTTATCATTTGTCTATGCATGGTCGCTTATTCACATTTGAATATGCAATATCCTCTTCCCTTTTCTTTGATTCTTTGAAAATCAGCACTACAAGGCCTCACTAGCATTACACAACTGCTGCCCGGCTCTCTCCGAAGGCTCATTTTGATGCCCACAATAGGACCCCCCCATGCATCATAAGCCCAAGGTTCTGCTTTAGTGGGAGTGGAAGCTTTAACCCAGGGATTGGCAACCTTTGGCACGCAACCCACCAGGGTAAGCCACCTGGTGGGCCAGGCCGGTTTGTTTACCTGCCGCGTCCGCAGGTTCGGCCGATTGCATCTCCCACTGGCCGCGGTTCGCTGTTTCAAGCCAATGGGGGCTGTGGGAAGCAGCGGCCAGCACATCCCTCGGTCCGCACCGCTTCCCACAATCCCCATTAGCCTGAAGTGGCAAACTGCGGCCAGTGGGAGCTGCGATCGGCCGAACCTGCGGATGCAGAAGGTAAACAAACTGGTCCAGCCCATCGGGGGGCTTACCCTGGTGGGCCGCATGCCAAACGTTGCCAATCCCTGCTTTAACTCTATGGTTTTGCAACAGTTTGTTCTTTTTCCTCTTCCTTGACGTGGCATAATATTCACAACTCCAGCACACTCATTCCCTATCATTCTCATGCTGTGGTAGCATCCACCACACAGTCACTGGAACCAGACCCCCTCTGAAGCATGGCTTTAAATCCAAATTAGGCAGCAATAGCTGCAGTGATAATAGCATGAGATATTCCCTCTGGAATAGGGTACATCAGCTCTATACTGTTTCAAACTCACAGTGGTACTATGTTACAGAATCTGTTTAAAAGAAAAATTGTATTATGCCAAGAGTTTGGAAGGGCCAACTTTGTGCTCTAAGCATCAGTTTTCAGATATGTGCATTCCCTAGAAAAGCAGATTCAAATCCTAAGAGCATCAATTCAGCCATTCATTCTTCCAATACAGATAAACTAAGTTTCATACAGTTATTGTGTTTGGGGGGGGGTGTTTGCACACATCTCTTTTAGGTGAAGTTTTAGACATTGAGGTCCTGTCTGCTCTGCATGGGCTTTGAAGAGACCAATGGTTTGACCAAGAACACAGGAAACAAACTTCTTCTTCTTCCGTCACTGTCACCCTGTTTGAAACACTTCACCCAGCTTGTGGCTGCAGAACAATCTACAGTTGAAAAGCGTGATATGGGCCTGTGAAAGTAGATAAAAGGAATTTGGATGCTGACTTTAATGGGAGTTGGATTTGATCTTATAAGAACTAAATATTATTATTACTAAATTTATATAGCCCTTCTATCTAAACACTTTCCAAAACTCCAATGGTACTTTAGGTATATATTTTGTTAACCTCTTTATATAATTGGGATAATAAACCACTGACCATACCTGCGCAGCTGGGGGTTACAGTCCCTTTAAATTAATTCCTAAAAGGAATAAAGTAGTTCTAATCTCAGTAAAAGGAAAATAAAAAAAAGTCCTGGGGTGGCTTCTCTTGACTACATGTTGAAATGAAACACAACAAATGCAGGGCAACTTCCTTGTACCTTGTCCAACTGTAGAAAAACAAAACTAGATCTTAGCATGGTTACTACCTTGGCTACCACCAGTACTGTCCTTCTGAGCACAAGACAAGCAAATGTTTCTGCAGTTTAGCCACTCCCCTCATTGGGGTCTGGTTCAAGAGCCTTCTAGATTAGGAGGAGACCAGAAAGCAGCTCTTTTCTCATCTCAGAAACATCCCTCACTCCTCTCTCGTGACCTCTGCTTCCTTTATTTGGCTTTACACCAATAAAGAGACACAGCCATCAGTTCCACCTCTCAGTTGCTTAACAAACACAGCTGTCAGCTCTTCTTTCCAGGACTGACAGCTCTACCCATCTCTTTTAGGTGCAGTGTCTTCCTTTCTGCCTAGTGAGAAGTTTTAACTCCTTCTTGGGCACATAAGTGGTGACCCATGAAGGGACTCAGGCTTTGTGATGCCTTTTAGGTGCCTAGACACGAATGCTGCTGAGATCCAGAAAGACTGAGTTAGGCACCTAGGTTCCTTATAAAATGAATGAGGAAGGATAGGCTCCTGAGATTGTAATCCACAAAGCCAGCATGCTAGGTGGAGAGCCACCTAAGCTAGCCAATGAGAGATGCTGACCAGAGGGGTGTATGTTAAGCCCGGCCCTTCTCACAGACATAAGCACTTAACTATGGGCTGCAAGGAGGCATTTATCTTTACTAGTGACCCAGGACCCAGAGGAAGATAGGCAATTGGTCACCAAAGCTGCACATGGGGCCCAAACCAAATGACAGGAGGACCAGGAAGACTTCCCATATAACCTGTAGTCTAATGCAGAGGGTAATCCTCCAGGATGCTGGAGACACTCCTGATTCAAGTCCCCCTTCCTACTGAGGGGTAGAAGGGATTTGAGCAGGGATCTGCCACCTGACAGGAGAGTGCTCTAATCACTAGGCTACAGAGTCATTTTAACTCTTTCTCTGGCCCAATTACTATTTATTATTCCATTGTTTAAATCAGTGGTTCCCAAACTTGTTCCACTGCAGGTGCGGGGAAAGCCCCTGGCGGGCCGGACTGGTTTGTTTACCTGGCGCATCCGCAGGTTTGGCCGATCACGGCTCCCAGCGGCTGCGGTTCGCTGCTCCAGGCCAATGGGAGCAGCGAACTGTGGCCACTGGGAGCCGCGATTGGCCAAACCTGCGGACATGGCAGGTAAACAAACTGGCCCGGCCCACAAGGGGCTTTCCCTGCACAAGCGGCGGAACAAGTTTGGGAACCACTGGTTTAAATTAAAGTGGAATGCTTTCAATAGGAGAGACTGAGGAAGACCTACATCAGGATATTCCATAGTTTGGTGGCTAGGGCACTCACCTGATCTATCTCTAGCACCTAGAGAAAGGCTGCAGTGCACATACCCAGAGGTGCTGAGTGAGTTTAGGCACCTGTTGGATTAGGTGGCAGCCAAGTAGGAGTTTTAAGGACTGCAATGGTGCTTAAAAACAGGATTCAGGTGCTTATAAATGGGATGTAGGTGCCTAAATACCTTCAATGATTGCACCCAGACATCCTACCACAAAGTGCTATAGAAATGTTAAATACTATTACACGCATCATATTATTTTAAACTTGCCTGCAAACTTACTAATAATCACTTTACTCTCTTAGGTAATACTGCGACAAAGCAATTTATTGTAGACAGCACTGATTGTTCTTATAAGTTGGTCATTCAAGTAGCAAAAGCCTAGGTTAGATAAAGAGATAAAAGAAATTGGTCTGCACTGCACAGCACCACTCACTATTCTTTATTTAATTTAAATGGAAACCACCTTTAAATACGGTTCAGGGCCATTAACATGAAATTTTATTGCAGGTCTGTGTCTCCCCCAACCCCCTCAATTTCATATTTATTTTTATGAACCCATCGCCTTAGCATCTGAGAATATGAGATTCAGATTCAACTCCACATTCAACAGCCAACAATACCAGTTCAATATTAGCTAAGAAAAGAACTCAGTCATGAATCTGGGGTAGTGGGATGCCCAGTGCACCACAAACATTCCCCAAATTAATCGCATCCTGGAACTGGCATACAAATGGGAAACGCAAAAAAACTTTAAAAACAAACTCAAATGAGAAACCGCAGAACTGGAATTAATTTGCAAACTGGACACCATCAAATTAGGCTTGAATAAAGACTGGGAGCGGATGGGTCATTACACAAACTAAAAACTATTTCTCCATGCTAATTTTCTCCCCTAATGTTACTCACACCTTCTTGTCAATTGTTTGAAATGGGCCATCCTGATTATCACTACAAAAGGTTTTTTTCCTCCTGCTGAGAACAGCCCACCTTAATTGATTTGTCTCATTAGAGTTGGTATGGCAACCCCCATCTTTTCACCTTCTTTCTGTGTGTGTGTGTGTGCATATAAATATATATATCTTCCTACTGCATTTTCCACTCCTTGCATCTGATGAAATGGGTTTTAGCCCACGAAAGCTTATGCCCAAATAAATTTGTTAGTCTCTAAGGTACAACAAGTACTCCTCGTTTTTTTTTTTTTTTGCTGATACAGACTCACATGGCTACCTCTCTGAAACAAATATATCTATCATGAGAACAAGTCACTTTCTACGTTTAAGGTTACATCTATAGTACCAACTACGGGGTGTGATTCCCCTGCTCGTTTACACATACTCCCCTCTGCTACTGCAGCTGTATAGACATAGCAAGATGCAAAGATCAGAGCCACCTCTCCAACTCTACTGAAACTCATGATAAATGACATTCCCTGTGGACCCAACCATGCCAACACAAGACCAGATGAATCATCCTATTAAGACTCAGTAATACTAGCAGAGTCAGGGTCCTTATCCATAATAACTTCACAAATAATGGTGTCTTTGTGAGCTACTGCTCTTGCATTGGACAATGCAAACACAAAGTTAGTCACTGTTACTCAATGTCTTGCACTTCTGAGATGAAAGTCAATGCAAGATCAGTGGTGACAGATGTTGTGTCCAAGTGACCATAAATGCTGACCAACTGGTCTATACCTGGATGTGTCTCTTTTCTGTGTAATCTACCCAAGAAGAATTCAAAGGGCCCATGCGGAAAGAATTTATTTACGGCCAAACGTGCAGCTCAATACAAACGCTGCTGCTCCCACCCCGCATATTAATGCCGATTTTACTACCATCATAGTGTTGTCAACTCTCATGGTATCACAAGTCTCAAAATATTTAGGGTTTTGTGTCAAGCCCAAACTCTTGGAATCACACAATCATAAGATTCTCAGCTTTTCTTTCTTTAAAAAAAGATTCTAGCGTTCATCGTTGCAGGAAAAAGCTTGAGCCTTTACTCAAATCCCAGAAGGCAAATAATAAGCATCTAAAAACTATTATTTTTACAGTTGCCATTATTCTGGGGGGCCTAAATAGTGATTTTTAAAGAACACTTAAGAGTTGGCAATGCTGCTGCCATCCTCACAGGAGAGAATGTGTTTCTCCCCATCTCCTCCCCAGTCTAGAAGGGAACGAATCCTCCCCTCCCCCCCCCCAGGCTGGGGCCAAATATTTAGGCTCTTTCCCCTTGCCAGACTCTGTTCAATCCCCCCCTCTTCTTCTGGGAGACCCCACATACACATCCCACTCATATACAGGGTGGGGGGGAAATACGGGAGTGTCAGCTTCTATCTCACCCCAGGTTACTGTCGCTGCTTCACACAATCACATTTATTCATCCAGTGCCCCCCCATCCTGTTCCCCAGTCTCCCAAGCAGAACTTCACTCCCCCACTCATCCAAATTTCAGGTCCCTGGCCAGGCCCAAGCAGAACCCCCCCAGCCCAGCCGGGCAGAGCCCCCGCCCCCGCCCCCAGCCCAGCCGGACAAAGCCCCCCTCACCTAGGGACAGCCCCCCCCAGCCCAGCCGGGCAGAGCCTCCCTCACCCAGGGGCAGCCCCCCCCCAGCCCAGCCGGGCAGAGCCCCCGCCCCCGCACCCAGCCCAGCCGGACAAAGCCCCCCCCAGCCCAGCCGGGCAGAGCCCCCGCCCCCGCACCCAGCCCAGCCGGGCAGAGCCCCCCTCACCCAGGGACAGCCCCCCCAGCTCTGCCGGGCAGAGCCCCCTTACCCAGGGACAGCCCCCCCCTCCAGCCCAGCCGGGCAGAGCCCCCTCCCACACTCACCCAGGCAGAGCTCGCACACGTAGGCGTAGTAGGACCAGAGCACCACCAGGGTGATGATAGCGACCGGCACCCAGGCGAGCACCCGCTGGCAGCACCGCAGCCCCCTAGACAGAGCCATCTTCTCCCCGGCCCCATCCGCATCGGCGATCCATTGAGAGGGGCTGGCGCAGGGCGGGGAGGCCGGCGACTCGGAACTCCACTGAGGCGGCCTGGAACGCCGCGCCTGGCGGAGGTCCGGCGCCGCAGCGCCACCTGGCGGGGACTGCGCTGGCAGTGCACAGCAAAGGCCGCTCCCACCGAGCGGGAGGAGCCGGGGCAGGGCGGAGGGCGTGGCCATGGGCCGCGTGGTGGGAGCCCAGCTGGTGGGCGGGACCGTATCGTTCCCCTGTTGGGCCAGAGGGAAGTGGAGCTGCCTGGAGCCAAGGAAGAGCTCTGGGAAGGCCAGAGCGTCTCTCCCCCCAACAGCAGTTGGTCCAGTGACCGCTGCGGGTAAAAGGAAAATCACCTACTGTCAAAATTACCCTTGAAAATCCCGTAACGCGCCCACACAGTACAGCATCCGCTAGAACAGGGGTCGGCCACCTATGGCACACGAGCCGATTTTTTTTTTAAATGGCACACTGCGGGTCCCGGCCGCTGGCCCCGCTCAGCCCCCTGCCCGCCTGGGGGCTCAGGGCGGCCGGGAGCCCGGCTGCCAGGAGCTGGCGGATGGAAGCCCAGGCCGGCAGCGGGCTGAGCCACTCAGCCCGCTGCCGGTCCGGCCGGGGTGAAAGTAAGGCGGTACGGGGTACCGCTAAAAGGTGGCCGCCTGTACCGGCCTCTACCGCTGCTCTTTTTGCGCCGCCCCCCTCGGCAGCCCTGCCGGGTCCCTACTGACAGGGCTACCGAACTGGGGGGGGGGCCCACAAAAAGAGCAGCGGTGTTAAAGTGCTGCTGCGGCAGCACTTTAAGCAGGGGCCTTCAAAGCGCTGCCTCTGCAGCGCTTTAACATCCCTGCCTCTTTTGCCCCTACCCCGGGCCGCCGCCAACGGGGGGCAAAAGGGGCAGCTACGCCTTGGCGGCCTGGGCAGGCTGGCAGCAGGATGTTGACCCCCCCGTTCTGCCCGAGGCCCCACCCTACTGAACATGGGGAAATAGATTCAATATGTGTAATGACCCAGCCGCTCCCAGTCTCTCTTCAAACCCAAGTTAATGGTATCTAGATTAACGTGACTGGGTCATTACACATATTGAATCTATTTCCCCATGTTAAGTATCCTCACACCTTCTTGTCAACTGTCAAAATGGGCCATCTTGATTATCAGTACAAAAGTTTTTTTTCCTCCTGCTGATAGCGCATCTTAATTACCCTCTTACAGTTTGTATGGCAACTTCCACTTTCTGTGTGTGTGTGTGTGCGCACACACACACACCCACACACACACAAACAAACCCACACACACCTTCCTACTATATGTTCCATTCTATGCATCCGATGAAGTGAGCTGTAGCTCACGAAAGCTTATGCTCTAATAAATTTGTTGGTCTCTAAGGTGCCACAAGTACTCCTGTTCTTTTTGCGGATACAGACTAACACGGCTGCTACTCTGAAACCAAAGAAAAATAATTTCAGCATGATCACAGGGTAACTATGGGAACTGTATCCATAATAAAGAGCCCTATTCTAAGGACAGGAATAAAGTCAACGTTAATTTATGTGGCACCAGGATACTGCTGTCAGGCAAAACCAGTATCTTATGTTTATCATGAAATGAAAATTGAAATTTGTTCTATATTTATTACAATAATTTATTCAGCCTACACAGATCAAGGAATCAATATCAATTTCATCCCTCAAAGGGCAGTATTTCCCATGAAAAAATGGTCTGAAGAAAATAGCAGACATTAAAATATTTTCAGTCACATTGCCCTTTTAAAAACAACCATATAGCAAACCTCAAATGACATTTCTCCCTACAAAATGCTATAGAAAAATCAAGCTGTACACAAACTACAATACACATTTTAAAATGATGTACTAACCCAAAAGAGAGAAGTTTTGCAGACCATTTCACCCTCGTTAAAATGGAAGTTCTGGTGTACCCTTAAATGTGGTGAAACTACTGCTCCTTTGTAATGTTGCTGTGCCAGAGCATTAGGGTCAGGGGCTGGTGAATATCTTAATTCTGTATTTTCTGGTTTTCAGAAGTTTAACTAGAGGAGACCTCGACATTTTGGGAAGGTATAAAGCACACATTTGGTCAATCTTAACTCTGTGTTAACATTTATGGGTAGTGAATAGCTCTGTAATTAAAGCTGAACAAAAATGAAAAAAAAATCATGACAATTTTAAAAAAATTCAAAATGTTTGGTTTCAAAGTTTTGTAAAGGAATTGAGATAAAAAATATTCATGACTTTTTACTGAAACATTTCAGCTTCAACATATTTGGTTTTCTGTTCCCCCCCCCCTTATTTCTCCTTTCTCTGCCTTTTTTCCCCATTTTGCCCCTGAAAATAGAGGGGGAAAAAAGGTGAAGTTAAAAAAAACAAAACAAAATTGCAAATTTTCAGTTTCTTTATTTTAAAAAATTAACATGAAGAAAAAAAAATAATAAGTTTTCATTTTTTTGCAAAAGAACATTTAAGAAAAAAATATTTACATTTGAAAACTTTCAACCAGCTTTATCTGAAATGCATTGACCAACGCCACATATACTTGGCATATTGGCTCTAAATTCTGCAGCAATGTTGATTGATTGCACAACCATTCAACTGCCTGCAATGTAAAGAAATTGTTCCGGAAGAAAAGCTACCGTGTGAAACTAGAATACTGCAAATACATATTTTTTTATATGCAGCATAATTAAGGAATAGCACCCACCTTACACAGTCCTCTGAAACTGCTTGCCATAGCAAGACCCCCTAAGTGGGCTTTCATACACTGCCCCAGCTTAGTTAAGATCTCCTGTCAGACTTCTGCCACAAGCTTTTAGCACTAAAGCATCTCAGGCCCCAATTCTGCAAGGATTTATGCATGTGCAGTGACTTCAGTGGCACTGCTCAAAGGCCATAAAGTTAAGTACATGTAAATCCTTGTAGGATTGGGGTCTTAGTGCCTCAAACTGATTTTGTTTCCTCCCTTCCTCAGGATGTGGAGTGGATGTGAGCAGCTGTTTCCCCAGGAATTGAAATTGGGAGGTGTTTGAATTTACAGGGGGTGAGGGATGTCAGGCTCGATGACGGGTGAGACTGTGAGGGTGAAGGTGGGCTGATGGCACCACAGTAAAAAACAAAAAATGTTTCATGATCATTTTATTAGATTTAACTCATGTTTTAAAATCATCACACAAATTAAAGTTGGCTACTCAAGCCTTCTATGAAGAACTACGTCTACATCCTTCTTGGTTTCTTGTTATAATTTTGCACAACTCTGTTAATGAACTTCTTGAATGCAATGCGTTCATCTTTGGTGGCTTCTCGTGTGTCCAGTACTTCCATTCCTTCCATTGATATGCTCAATAGTTCATTCACATGATCAGGCAGAAAGCGACTTCTTTCAGAACACAAAATTCTATTCAATGATGAAAAAGAATGCTCAATTGTAGCTGTGGTGACAGAGTAGCATGAGATGAATTTCTACTTCTTTCATTCCAGTAAACATAGCACAAAGATCGGATCAAGCCACTAGTGATGATAAAAAAGAAGTTGAAGTCAAATCTTTCATTCATTCATCATATGATATTCCACTCTGTGTTCAAATTCTCTAGTCTGTCCTGATCACATTGCAGCCCCATTGCTTGTAGTGCCTCGCTCCACTCAACGGTTGGTGTATTATAGGGCAGGCATCTTTAAAAGCTACGTAGTGATTGTGTAGAATCTAAAAGTTGCTGTTATAAATTTTTAAGAATCAAGTCTGTGTACTTTTTCAGTTGTCTTAATAAATACTTCTTGTCCTCTTCACTTAAGGATTCGATATAAATGCCTTCATTAGTCAACTTCTGGACTGAAGTCTTTGCTTCTTCCAGTACTTTTTCAATGGCTAGCTCTCCGATTGATCCAAATGTAGTTTCTATTGCTGGACAAAGATCTACTACTGTTGTAGCAGATGCCTGGATGGCATTGTTTAATGACCCAAGTGGTTTCAACAGTAGACTTACGAGAGAGAGAATGGTAATAGTCTTCTCTGAACGTAGTAGCAAAAGTAATCCACCAGCCTTACTACTTAAATCTATCCCATCTTGGTAGATACTTTCCAAAGCTAGTAATAACGGCTGGAGTAATTTTAAGACAACAGCTTGTTGTCTGGCATGAGAATGCCAGAGGGTTTTTCCAGGTTGGACTAATATGAACTTCAGTCCCAGAGTATCTTCTATATTTTTCAAGATATTCAGTCTTTTTGGACTCTTGCTGAAATAAGAATATAATGAAGATATTTAATTTATACCTTTTTTAATGTCTTTTGAAGATTCTGCAACTAGTGCTAGTTGGAGTAGATGGTCTCTGCAGTGTGTATAGGAGAGATTAGGATTATACTTTTCTCTGAGCAAAGCTTGTACTTCACCATGTCTTCCAGAGAAGTTTGCAGCTCCATCAAATGCCCAAGCAGTCATCTGTTTGGGGTCCAACTGACAAGCATTTAACTCTAAGATGTGGGTTGTCACAGATGCAGCCGACGTGTCTTCTATAATTTGAACATCTAGAAATGCATCTACTGGCCTACCACTGACATCAAGATAATGTACACAATGACTTAATACTTGATGCCCATTTGCATTCATCAGCCATGTATGCAAATTTTTTGAATGTGGTGAGAGAGTTCTTCACTTTTTCAACTGTTGAGTCTTTCAAGGTTGCACCGCATGCTCAGCCAGTCAGTTGAGTTTCTTGGGGAAAGATAATGAGCATTCGCTGGTCTTGTTCGGAACCAGTGTTCAACTACAGGATGAACAAGTGACAATGCACTTAATGTTGGCCTCCAGTTTGTAGTGTGTGGCATCTCTTGCTTAAATAGAAAGTACGATGCCACAGCCATGTTTGTTCGCATGAACTGTGTTGTGTCTCCAGCATTCTTAACAGCCTCATTAAGTACTTCTAAAATGGGCTTTGAAAGTTGGCTTATAAGGCTTTCTGCATGTGGATGCAGTCCAGAGGCCTGGTGTTTTGCTGCCTTTTCACGTAGTTTGTCAGCATTGGCTTTGCTGATCGGTTTGACAAACCAAGCTCCTCCACTTTTACCAGTTATAGCATTGGGAAGCTTTCCTTCTTCGTAAGCTTTTTTGCAAGAGCTGTGTCAGTAGCCATCTTTTGTAATTTCAATAAATGGGAACACTTTGACCAACAAACATCGGGAACTGCCTTTAGGTTTTGGAGACAGACACTGTTTCTTCAGTAGGTAGCTGTATTTGTGCTTTGGGCTGGTCGGATGTAGATACACCACTTGAACCTTCAGATGACATGTTGATATATTCTTGGTTCTTGATGCGTTCTTCAACTTGGTTAGTTTTTGAGGCCTTTGAGTGGAAAAATTGTTGTATTGTTTTTTGTCTTTTCATTTTCACTTTTCATTTTGACCTGCAACATATAAAAGAGATATGAATAAATTAAATGTTTTGTTAGGATAATGCAAAATACACCAAAACACATAACAGGTCTAAATTTCTAAAAAAATACAAATTAAAAAAATGTATTTAATTTAAATTGACTTTTGAAAAGTAAGCCATCATGGGATAAGAGGGAAGTCCTCTCATGGATCAGTAACTGGTTAAAAGATGGGAAACAAAGGGTAGGAATAAATTATCAGTTTTCAGAATGGAGAGAGATAAATACTGGTATCCCTGAGGGGTTGGAACTGGGACCATTACTGTTCAACATATTCATAAATGATCTGGAAAAAGGGGTAAACAGTGAGGTGGCAAAATTTGCAGATGATACAAAACTATTCAAGATAGTTAAGTCCAAAGCAGACTGTGAAGAGTTACAAAGGGATCTCACAAAACTGGGTGACTGGGCAACAAAATGGCAGATGAAATTCATGTTGATAAATGCAAAGTATTGCACAGTGGAAAACAATCTCAACTACACGTACAAAATGATGGGTTCTAAATTAGCTGTTAACACTCAAGAAAGAGATGTTGGAGTCATTGTGGATTGTTCTCTGAAAATATCCACTCAATGTGCAGCGGCAGTCAACAAAGCAAACAGAATGTTGAGAATCATTAAGAAAGGGATAGATAATAAGACAGAAAATATCATATTGCCTCTATATAAATCCCTGGTACGTGCACACCTTGAATACTGTGTGCAGATCTGGTCACCCCATCCCAAAAAAGATATATTGGAATTGGAAAAGGTACAGAGATGGGCAACTAAAATGATTAGGGGCAGTGATAAGCTGCCAAAATCTTAACAACCGGTTCCCTATAAAAAGTTCTGATTTAAGGGATGTGCCCCAGTATGTACTTTTTGTACCAACAGGGTTACCATATGTCCGTATTTTATAAAAATTCCTCCTGGATGGTGATTTAAGAACCAAAGAGCCTGACCTGGCCGAGAAAATACTGATGTATGTTAACCCTGCCTAAAGTTCTTTTTTAAAAAGATGGGCCTGAACTAGAAATGAGCTCCATTTCATATGTGTGGGTCCCCGCCACCCCCTGGGGGTGTGCTAGGGTGACCAGATGTCCCAATTTTTAGGGACAGTCCCGATTTTAGGGTATTTTTCTCATATAGGCTCCTATTACCCCCCACCCCCGTCCTGATTTTTCACACTTGCTGTCTGGTCACCCTAGGGTGTGCACATGTGTGGGTCCCAGCAGCTCCCTGCCCTGCTCATTGAAGCAGGTGTGCAGGGTTACTGCCTGGGAACTGCAGGGCACTAGTGGACGTGGAGCTAGCTGCAGACAGGGGCGTGGGGCAGGGCTGGCTACGGGCAGGGCAGGGGGTGCGGAGCTGGCTGGAGGCAGGGCAGGGGGTGACTGGAGGTAGAGGCTGGCTGCGGGCAGGACAAGTGATGCGGCAGAGGCTGGCTGCGGGCAGGACAAGTGGTGCGTGCGGCAGGGGCTGGCTGCGGGCATGGGGTGCAGGGGTTGCTGGAGATGGGCTGGCTGCAGCCAGGGCACGGGGTGCGGCAGTGGCTGGCTTCAGGCAGGGCACGGGGTGGCTGGAGACGGGGGCTGGCTGTGCAGGCAGGGGTTGTGGGGGTGGCTGGAAACAGGGGCTGGCTGCGGCCAGGGCAGGGGGTGCTCACAGGGAGAGCAGCAGGACACAGCCCCGGCCCATCAGAGCAGCCAGGGACCCCAGCAGGCAGCCGCGGGAGCCCCAGGGCCAGGGGAGCAGCGGCAGCAACAGGGCTCATGCCCAGGGCCAGGCGGCAGCCCACATGGCTCCAGCAGCACAGCGCCTCCGGTGGCCGGAGGAGGAATTACATCACTTCCTGGCCAGAGCCCATCGAAGCCTCAGTGCCCCCTGCAGGGAAGCGGGTTAACAACCGGTTCTAAAACTGCTTAAAAATTTAACAACCGGTTCGCGCGAACCGGCTCCAGCTCACCACTGATTAGGGGTAAAAAAAAGAAGGAGAGATTAAAATGACTGGGAATTTTCAGCTTAGCAAAGAGACGATTAAGGGGGGAAATATGATAGAGGTCTATAAAATCTTGACTGGTGTGAAGAAAGTGAATAAGGAAATGTTATTTAATCCTTCACATAACGCAAGAACTAGCAGTCACCCAATGAAATTAATAGGCAGCAGGTTTTGAAAAAAACAAAAAGGAAATACTTCTTCACACAACATAAAGTCAATCCATGGAATTTTTTGCCAGGAGATGCTGTGAAGACCAAAACTATAACAGGATTAAAAAAGAACTAGATAAATTCCTGGAGAATAGGTCCATCAATGGTTATTAGCGAGGACGAGGAGGGATGCAACACCATGCTCTGAATGTCCCAAGCCTGTTTGCCAGAAGCTGGGAATGGGCAATAGGGGATGGATCAGTTGATGATTACCTGTTCGGTTGATTCCCTCTGAAGCACCTGGCCTTGACCACTGTCAGAAGACAGGATACTGGGCTATATGGACCGTTGGTCTGACCCAGTATGACCATTCTTATGTAACAATTAATTATAATTATAAAAATGTTTAGTACAGAAACTCCCCAACATAATAGCCTCTCAAGATAGCAACGATGTGAGACAACAACCCGTGGCAAATAATGCATTTTAAAAATCTTGGACTACTAGGAAACATATTTATATAAGTTTCCATTCCCAGGCACAAATCTAGCATTCTGGAGCAAAGTCACTAAAATATAGTCCAACAAACAAACATACATTTATTTAACATGCCCCTGACTTTTCCCTCCACTGCACCACTCACCGGTTTTGTCCTTGGTCAGTGGAGACTCAGAGTTCAGAGGTGCTTTCCCACGAGTACACCTCCCAGGTGGGGGGCAAGAAGGCACTTTGCTCATTCCTCTAGCTGCTCACTGTTTGCTCTGGCCACTGTTGTTCATTGTGCCACCGTTCACTCCACGGCTCTGTTGCCAATGGCCCTGCACTGTCACCTTCTACTGTCACCTGCCACTGTGACCTCTGCGAGTTGGTCTCTTGAAGTTCTACCCAGCGCTCAGTGATTTCAGCTGAGCTCTCAGTGGGGGAACCTCGCTGCTAGTGCGATCTGGCCATCTCTTCCACAGAAACACTATCCCACAGCAGGTCTAAGCACTTAGACCTGATTTTCAGTGATTTCAGCTTACTGGTCACTTAACAAAACGAAAGACTATCTATGGAGCCTAATCAGCTCTGTCTTTAAACAGTGGAGAAGGGCAGGTCAAATTGTACTTGTGACTCAGACAGACCATCAAGCAAAACACCTGGCTCTTGATGCCCTCAATCAACACTGGCTAAGTACAGTTCTACTGCTCTTTACTCATACAATAAGAATAACAACATTTCATTCCCCCGCCCCCCACATTCAAGTGATTTGTAACCCAACCCCAGCCAAAATCTATCACCTGGGCAACACAGCTCTGTTTGCTGGATACCTAGGTAGATTAGGTGTGAATGTAAATACAACCTGGTCCTGAAGCCTTCCCCCCCCCCAGCTCATCACTAGCTATCAGGGAGAGCTCATTCAGACTTTGCTTACAAATCATAATTTGAAATTATTAGGTTGGCAAAAATCGCTGAAATGAATGCACTGACATTGTCATAAAAAACAATAGCTGTATAAGGAAGAAGAAAATGAGTACTTGTGGCACCTGTCATTGTATAAGGAAGCTAGTCTATGTTTATGTAAGGGGACTTTTGCCCCCTTACTAACATTCAGTGGGGGTGTTTTGGTTGGCTAGCTCCCAGTACTCAAAGGGAAGGGTTGATGGGGAATCAGGACCCTGAGACTGACAGCCCCCAGGAACAATGGGGAGAGGCCAATGCTCCAGGTCAGCCTGAATGACAGGGCGGGCAGGCTAATCAGGGAGTCAGGAGGCCAGGGAGGTCCCGTGCTCCGTGTGAGCTGGATTTGCCTGGGTCAGGCAGAGTGGGGCCGAGCTAAGGAGAAAGCAGGGGCCCAAGCTAAGCTGGGGAGCAGAGCTGGGCCAGATCCAGAGGGACCAGAAAAGCAGCCCAGAGAAAGCAGACCCTGTCCTGGGAGCAGAGCTGCAGCCCCAAAGCCAGAGGCACAGTCCTGAGAGAGCAGACTTGCCCTGGGAGCAGAGCTGTAGCAACCAGAGCCAGAGGGGCCAGAAAAGCAGCCCAGGAAGCAGGTCAGTGCTGGGAGCAGAATCACAGAAGCAGCCTGCAGAGCAGACCTGTCCTGGGAGCAGAGCTGCAGCAACCAGAGCCAGAGGGGCCAAAGAAGCAGCCCAGGGAGCTGGAGGCAACAGCAACAGCAGCAGTGCTGAGACAGAGTGGTGCAGCTGGGGCTGGAGCAGTCTGGAGCTGGGTGCGGTGAGCAGCTGGGAAGACTGAGGGGGACCCTGGGCAGCAGGCCCAGCACAGGGAGACACCTCAGCCAAGAGGCTCTGCAGGCCAGGCTTGGATCATAACCCCGACAGGGCAGGGGCGACACTGGGTAGAAGGGTCCTACCACTTAGAGCCTGAGAACATGTGGCCACCACCAGAGCAAGTGTCCAACCCACAGCATCCCTGCAGCACAGCCAGGGCCTGAGAAGAAGGCCTGGGACTTAAAAGGAGCAGACTGTGAACTGCCCTGACATTCCAGAGACGCTGTTTGTGAGGTTCCCTGCCACAGAGCGGGTTGATCTGTTTCCTTTAACTTTTCCCATTTTCCTTATTCTTTTTAAAATTAATTGTTGATTAAATAACTTGCATTTGCTTTAACTTGTATGTAATGGTCACTGGGTCAGAGAAGTGCCCAGTGCAGACAGAGTACCCCGGAATGGGGACACCCTAGCCCCTGTCCTTGGTGACCACAGCAGGGTTGGGGGTTGAGCCCCCCAGGAATCCTGGGCCAAGCCTTGTTGGGGTTACGAGGACTCTGCCACACAGGAGAGTGGAAGGGGAGTCCTCAAGGGCAGGGAAGCCACTGGGTAAAGGAAGTGGGAGTGAGGACTCAGATCCTTTCGCTAGCCCACTTCACCGGGGTAGTGTAGAAGCCAGGAAAGTTCCCCACAATAGCGGGACTATCCCCTGCTTACATTTATACTTTTCAAATCTATTACACTTTTTCAGATACACATATTTTATCATACACTGTATATGCTTTTAAAGTGTGTATTAAATATTTCAATTTCAATTCAAATTTCCAAACAGTCACTAAATTGGCATGTAACTAGCTTACAAAACTGGAGGGGGTGCTTGGGAAATTCAGGGGGGGTGTAATCACTGCATGGGAGGCAGCAGGCTGAGAGGTGTGTGTCTTTGGAAAGCTGGGTAAGACTAGAGGGGGACACTTATGGTTAGGACTGGCATGGAGGCCAAGGATCCAGAAAGATGTGAGCACTCACATTAGTTCATCTTTAAAACTTGACGTACTTTATGCCTAGAGTTTTAAATGTCACCAACCTGAAACCAGCTCACGTTTGTAATGTGTAAGCATGAGGAGAAATGGAAACATAACTGTGAAGAAAAATATCCATGAAAATCCTTTGAGGACCTTACTCAGAAAACGCATTGTGAAGTCAATGTGAGTTTTGCCTGGGTTTGATCCACTAAGGTAATGCTATCATCGGTTGACCTCGTTTGCGTGCTATAAGAGAAAGAGTCAAAGATAAAGCAGTAACATTTTCATCATCTCACACACACTTATATCTCAGTTAATTTTACATTTTAAAAGCAAAAATGTTTTCCAAGAATAAGGAAAGAATATTCTCTGGGCCTCAACAACCTCTACTGCAACCTTAATAGAATCAAAGAAAACCTGAGTTTTCCAGGGCTGCCCAAAGGATTCAGGGGGCTGGGGTCTTTGGCGGTGGGGGTCCTTCTGCTTTGGGTCTTTGGGGCACTTCGCTGAAGACATGGAGTGGAAGGACCCCCACTGCCAAATTGCAGCTGAAAACTCTCCTGGGGGCCCCTGAAAACTCTCGTTGGGGCCCCTGTGGGGCCTGTGGCCTGGGGCAAATTGCCCCATCCCGGGTGGCCCTGGAGTTTTCTCAGTGTCAAGTGCCAAGGAGTCTGAGTCTGTAATAGCAATAAATTTGGACAATGAGATGCATCTTACAGCACCAAACTGAGCCAGAGGAGTGGGTCAGATATATAAGAACAGTCATACTGGATCAGATCAAAGGTCCATCTAGCCCAGTATACTGTCTTCCAACAGTGGCCAATGTCAGGTGCCCCAGAGGGAATGAACAGAACAGGTAATCATCAAGTGATCCATCCCCTATTGCCCATTCCCAGCTTCTGACAAACAAGAGGCTAGGGACACCATCCCTGCCCATGCTGGCTAATAGCCATTGATGGACCTATCCTCCATGAATTTATCTAGTTCTTTTTTGAACCGTGTTATAGTCTTGGCCTTCACAACATCCTTTGGCAAGGAGTTCCACGAGTTGACTGTGCATTGTGTGAAAAAATACTTCCTTTTGTTTGTTTTAAATCTGTTGCCTATTAATTTTATTTGGTGACCCTTAGTTCTTGTGTTATGAGAAGGAATAAATAACACTTCCTTATTTACTTTCTCCACACCAGTCATGATTTTATAGACCTCTATCATATCCCCCCTTAGTTGTCTTTTTTCCAAGCTGAAAAGTCCCAGTCTTATTAATCTCTCCTCGTATAGCAGACGCTACATACCCCTAATAATTTTTGTTGCCCTTTTCTGAACCTTTTACAATTATAATATGTCTTTTTTTTAGATGGGTTGATCATATCTGCACACAGTGTTCAAGATGTGTGCATACCATGGATTTACATAGAGGCAATATGATATTTTCTGTCTTGTTATCTATCCCTTTCTTAATGATTCCCAACATTCTGTTCCCTTTTTTTGACTGCTGCTGCATATTGAGTGGATGTTTCCAGAGAACTATCCACAATGAATCCAAGATCTCTTTCTTGAGTGGTAACAGCTAATTTAGAACCCATCATTTTATACATATAGTTGGGATTATGTTTTCCAATGTGCATTACTTTGCATTTATCAACATTGAATTTCATCTGCCATTTTGTTGTCCGGTCACCCAGTTTTGTGAGATCCTTTTGTAGCTCTTCGCAGTCTGCCTGGGACTTAACTATCTTGAGTAGTTTTGTATCATCTGCAAATTTTGCCACCTCATTGTTTACCCCTTTTTCCAGATCATTTATGAATATGTTGAATAGGACTGGGCCCAGCACAGACCCTGGGGATACCACTATTTACCTCTCTCCATTCTGAAAACTGAACATTTATACCTACCCTTTGTTTTCTATCTTTTAACCAGTTACCAACCCATAAGAGGACCTTCCCTCTTATCCCATGACAGCTTACTTTGCTTAATAGCCTTTGGTGAGGGACCTTGTCGAAAGTTTTCTGAAAAACTAAATACACTATATCCACTGGATCCCCCTTGTCCACATACTTGCTGACCCCCTCAAAGAATTCTAATAGATTGGTGAGACATGATTTCCCTTTACAAAAAACATGTTGACTATTGCCCTACAAATTATGTTCATCTATGTGTCTGACAATTTTGTTCTTTACTATAGTTTCAACCAGTTTGCCTGGTACTGCAGTCAGGCTTACCAATCTGTAATTGCAGGGATCACCTCTGGAGACCTTTTTAAAAATTGGTGTCACATTAGTTATCCTCCAGTCATTTGGTACAGAAGCTGATTGAAATGATAGATTACAGACTACAGTTAGTAGTCCTGCAATTTCACATTTGAGTTTCTTCAGAATGTTCTGCCCCAGCTTCCCGAAGTCTCATCCTTGGGATGGTTAGATTAAGCATTCCAGACAAATGGAAATGGCAGAGCAGGTTGCAGAGGGAGAGCTAGTTAGGAGATAGGTTATGAAGACTTTTTAGCTTGAAACTAGCACTTTTATTTTCACCCAGAACTTTGTTTGTAGCCACTGCAGTGTGAAGCACAGGTGTGATATGCTATCACCAGCCTAGTCCACTTTGCTCAAGAAAGGAACAGCGCATAATGCAGTAACTGAAGTTTCTGAGTAGCCTTCATGGTTAGTGCCAAGCAGAGCACAATTCTAAACTGACAAAGATGTGTTCATGCTGTAAATAGTTTGGGAAGGGGACTGTTTATTTGAGATGCATTTTAATGAATTAATGTGTCTAAATTGAATTGTAGAAGAATTATTGAGAAGATACAATCGTTTACAGGATTTATTACTGTATAAAATTATATATTTGAAGTCTCCTTTAAATGTACTTATCGCATCTTACAGACCTTGACAATGACATATAGTTGCTATGGTTAAGGTTGAGGATTATTATACAGATAACCCCCTACTTTTTGAACCATGAATTTCTGTTATCAACATTCTTATCTTGTCCTGTATCTGAAATTCTTATGGAAAATTACATTTGTTTTTATGAAACCACAACTTTATAAAGGTTTTGGATATTGCATAAGACTTTGGTAAATTTGGGATTTATCTGATTTATCTAGCTCCCATCACTGTAGTATCAGGAGGCTTGTAGGACTGGTGGACGTTGAGATCAAGACTACTAAATAACATTAACAAATAAATTACAGTCAGCTGAACATTTTCAAACCTCAGAAGAGGTCCTGTTTGTTTTGGATTGGTGGTTTTGGGAGGGAGGTTCATATTTTATCCATGCTTTTGTTTTTCTTCCTAATTTTTCCAGCTACTTGACAGATGATGTTATAAGTGTAAAATGTGTTTGACTAGTACTAATATATCAGAACCATATTTTTATCATCTTTAAAACCTGTCTAGTAAAGATCATATTTTCATATTAAAAACCTGCTCCTTTCCCACCCCCGGCCCCCTGAAGACCTATTTTTGGTTTCTTTTATTGAAGAAAATAATTTAGGCACAGCATTGCAACTCTATATCATGACTCTTGCACCCTATATTATGTAATTGCATTTATACACAATGACCATGTTATCGCACACTGAAGCATACAATGTGAAAGGAATGTCATGATGCTACCTTGTAAGGCCTAAAATAAAGTCAGGTGACTATGGGCCAAAGCCTCAGCTGATATAAATCAGCATACATTGATTTACATCAACTGCGGATCTGGCTCTATAAGTATTGGTAGACTTTAGATTTGGGGAAGTTGGCAAGCCTACCACTAATATTAAAAACAAGTTAGAATAGGTACATTTCCCCTATAGAGGTTAGAAAGTTTGAGTTTTTCCCAATGCTCTAGTCTCTCTCTTATGTTAAAATTCAAATAACTTGCACTGCAACATGATTTTTTAAATTCACTTTTGCTTCCTGCTCTTTCAGAGTTCCCAGTTCTCTCATCCCCCACTTTAGAACTTATAATAATTGGATGCAGTAATTCTGGCCAACAAAATGACAAGATACATCTCCATTTTTGTGAGCATCAATTGTGTGCAAAATTGCTTTGGATATTACAAATTTGTTAATTGGCACCAAATGGAAAGGTGGCTATTAGTACAAGATCTTGTCTCCTAATATCACAAGCATGGTCACTGTGTATGTAACTGTAAGAGAGAGATAAGGCGAGTAACTTCTGTTGGTGAGAGAGACAAGCTTTTAAAACTTGAAAGCTTGTCTCTCTCACCAACAGAAATTGCTCCAATAAAAGATATTACTTCACCCACCTTGTTACACTAATATCCTGGGACCAACACGGCTACAACAACACTACATATGTATGTGTAAGGAACACATGCGTAATAAAAAACATGAACAGACCATTAGAGGGTGCTGGAGTCCACATAATATTGTTTACTGTGAGAGTCTATCATAGTCCAATATAGTAGAACCTCAGAGATATGAACACCTGGGGAATGGAGGCTGTTCATAACTCTGAAATGTTCATAATTCTGAACAAAACATTATGGTGATTCTTTCAAAAGTGAACAACTGAACATAGACTTAACACAGCTTTGAAACATTATAATACAGAAGAAATATGCTTCTTTCCCTTTATTTTTTTTAAGTAGTTTACATTTAACACTGTACTGTACTGTTTTTGATTTATTTTATTTTTTTATCTCTGCTACTGCCTGATTGTGTACTTCTGGTTCCAAATGAGATGTGTAGTTGACTGGTCAGTTTGTAAGTCTGGTGTTCGTAACTCTGAGATTCTTCTGTAGCTGATTGATCTCTTTTCACATGAAATTTAAATATACAGTTTTCAGTGGTGTTTGGTGCATTAATATACATCCTGGGCACTGAAAAAGGCCACCGGTTTTATCATGCTTTATAGCATGTATACCTTTTCCCAGTGATTGTTCTCAGAACAGTTTCCCCGTGATTGTTGTTGTCATATATTCTTGGGGTTTAGGAAATCTGCTTAGAGACGCTTGCAGAGTAGACATTTAAGTTGCAAAGTCAAGCACTTAGAGGTTAGAAGATGTCTGCAACCATAAATATGGCATTTCCTAACTTCTAAGTGCTTAACTTTGCAACCTAAATAACATTCTTTTAACATAGTTTTTGTATGCAATTTCCTAGATTTTGTAAAAAGTAAAATCAAATTCTATTCAGTACAACTGTAACAATATCCCCACCACTATCAGGGTTTGAACCCTAAACCTTCAGCACAGACATTTACCACTTGATTTATATGACTAACTACACTAGTTGGCAACAGCAGAAGGCTGTTATCCCAGTGAAGGGGCCACTGGGACCAGATGATGGGCCAACAGTTGGCTTGGGAGAACTTGGTCTGGCTTTCTCTCTGTTACCCATGTGGTACCCTCAGAGAGGGAGAGAATGGGCTACAGAGGAAATGCATTGTGTCCAGAAGGGATTACAGGGAAGAGGCCTAGATTTCTGCACTCCCTAAGATCTGGTAGAGCTCTTGTCCCAGGTGGTGTCCCTGGAGGGGTGGCATGGGGTTCTGGGGCCATTTGCCAGGTAAGGGGGATGTCACCGGGGTATGGGAGCCCAGTGAGTTTCTCTTCCCATTTCTACAGCAGTTCCCACCTTTTCTGGTGGAATGCCTGCTGCTGCTGCTTTGATGGCCGTATGGGCCTCCTTCTTCAAAATGTTCATGTTCAGTTATTATTTTGGCATGCTGTCAAAATTTTCCAGAGGCATGGAAGTGAGAGAAGAGAAATTGTGATTTTTAGCAGTTTATGATTCAGCTACAGCAAAATGGAATTTCAGGGCCAAAGAAAAGGCACTTCTGTAGTCCAATGGCTTGCTCCCTGCTGAATATCAGTGGCCTGCTGCAAACAATGGAGGTGCTCAGAACTTCTTTTAAAAAAAACAACTTGCAAGAATCTTTCATAATGGAAAGGGTTTGGCAATCTCAATAGAGGGGTCTTACAATAACTGTGTGAACACAATTCTGTACTCAGCTATGCAGGCAAAATTCCTTTTGAAATCAATGTGCATTTCACCACTGTACTTCTTTATGCTTTTTCCTCCTTAGTTTCTAGGTTTGTAACAATACTTCTGTAGGCACTTCAGGAGAGTGTGCAGTGCTTTATGAATCGGCTGTATTCCATGTTTTATTTTTTAAATCTTTACTTTAGTCTTGCCAAACTTCTTTACTCTTTCCCCCCATAGCTGTATTTGTGCTCTGGTAAACACAATTGTATCCAATGGGTCACTGAAGCCTTCCCAACATTTTAGCATAATGTACTCTGTGGTTTAATCCTCTGACTCTTGTGAAGTTGCTGCAAAATCTGAGTCTGTTTCACATAGTAGAAATGAGGTAAAAGGAAAAAATTCAATGTTGTCTTTCCAAGATGAAAATAAAGGCAATTATGTGATTAATTGAAAGTTCACTTTAAAGTTTTAGCAGATTTTTAGTAACATTAGTGATGCACAGGATTTATCGGGAAGGATTAACTTTGTTAACTCACCACAGCCTGCACAATTTTCTTTGGGTATGGTGGCTATTATTTCAATGCTGAAAAGTGGTCCATGGATGTAGGCAGTCAGCATATGCCATGAGCAACTTTTTTAATTTCCTGGTGGCAGCGATTCTTACAAGAGCAATAGCAGCTTTATTTATTTTTTGTTCTTCATCAGGCCTTTTATTAACATACAGTTAGAGACATCTAGCAGCATCTGGCCTGCTAGCATCTGAGTATAATGGTATCTTGGATTCTAGGAGTTTGTGCATATAAATGTGGAAAGCAGCAGGCAGTACAGATACACATTTCAAATTGCCAGCTTTATTCCTGAAGCAGTTCAAGTGAGGAAAAATCTCAAGAACAGAATGAGAACAACATGGCATGGTCGTAGTTCTCACTGAAGCTGTAGGAGGAGCAAGCAGACATGGAATCTTCATTATGCTGTTCATAGGAGTTTTACTGCCTCCTGGATATTCACACCCTTCAAATATGTAGAAAAGATTTCCATGTCCTTGTCATTTAGCTGAACTATACCTATTTAGTCTTTGTTTAACAAAATCTATTAATTTATTTAGGAAGTTTTAACAGGTTCACAAATCATCGCCATGTAAATATCAGAGACCAGAATAATCATTACATCAGTGAGCTGTTGTTTAGAAAAACGTTATACAACAATACAACCATCAGATCTCTCCCTATCACAGAGTAAGGCTCTCTACCCTACTCAGAACATGGTGGTCTTTTTTTTTATTTTATTCAACTAAGTGAAACCTCTATAAAATGTTAATATTCAAAAAATTGGACAGGTGTGCTTTTGTTTTGTTAGGTTAATTATCTTTGTCTGAATATTGAATAAATGGTAATCAAATATCTATTTGTCCTCTATTTTATTGGGTATGTAATTGGTGAATTGATTTTTCCATAACAACAACCTGCCCCATTTTGTAACTATTCCTTTAGTTTTAGACTATTTTTCATTTTCCCGTGAGAGGCTATCAGTAGTCTAGCAGCTACTAGCACCTGAGATAAATTTTTAATTTCTCTTCAAAGAGAATTACCAAGGGATCGTTTGGTAAGGAATATCCAACAATTTGTAATATCTGATTAAGAATTGCATCCCAATACTCTAATGATTCTGCAAGTCCACCATATGCATCAAATCTCCTCTTTCACCACAATTCCACCAACATTTATCCTCATTCAATCTATATCTTTACTTTAACTTGATTAGTGTTAAGTACCATTGAATCATAGAATCATAGAACTGGAAGGGACCTCAAGAGGTCATCTAGTCCAATCTCCTGCACTCATGGTAGGACTATATTATCTAGACCATCCCTGACAGGTGTTTGTCTAACCTGCTCTTAAAAATCTCCAATGATGGAGATTCCATAACCCCCTTAGGCAATTTATTCCAGTGCTTAACTACCCTGACAGTTAGGAAGTTTTTCCTAATGTCCAACCTAAACCTCCCTTGCTGCAATTTAAGCCCAATATCTTAAAGAAACAGTTATCTTAAAGAAATTTCCTTGAATTGTGCTACAGACTGAGGTTGCCAGTCCCCTTTTCCAGGTCGAATCCCATTCCTCTGATGTAATTTGTCTTTTTCCAGCATGTCATATATGGACATTTTTTTAAAAGTAAGGTTGTCTGCAACAATTGATATAAATTAGTTATTTTTTTGTTTCCTAATTGTTAGGAGGCCAGACACCATCACTAGTTTTCTGTATAAAACAACTTTTCCAGAAAGTTAAGACATATAATTCCTAGTTTGAGGTTACTGTTACCATGGGAGAGAGGGCCAGTTAAAGTTTAGTTTTGATTTCCAAATAAATTAGAAAAGTTTCTTGCTGAGCAGCTGGCCAACTGTCTGTATTCCATGGCTCTCCCATTCTTTAAAACTCCCTGGTTTGGGATTTGGGTTAAGATTTGAATTATATGCAAAGGGTGTTATTGGTAAAGGAAAATAACTTATTTAGTCTTTTAAACACTTCTCATAAGTCAGTTGTGATCTTCTTTCTGTCGTAGCCTGCTGTTTCGATCAAATTCCTCCTTTTCACTTATGTTTATGTTCACTCATCTCAGCTGGGAAGGATGCATTCCACCACAAGATTTGTGTGTGTGGGTCATTATCTAGTTGACGTGTCTTATTCAGAAAGCTTCTATAGTCCATTTAAGACCCTTTCAGTTAATGACATTATTTTTTACCTGTCTTATCTTTTTCTATTCTAATACAGCTCCCCAGGTAAAATATTCCAGTCCTTTAACCTATTTATTCTAAAAATAGTGTCCACTTTCTTCATTTATTTTTTTGTCTTCTTAAATTCTTGTGCACATCTGCTTTGCTTTCATTGTCTGATAGAGACGTGGCATTTGTAGCTTCATGTAGACTCTTGGTTTGTGAAGGAAGCAAGGAAGTAACCAAAGCATTCAGGAAGAAAGACAATATGCTCCACATAGTCTTAGTCCTGAACTTTCTTTCCACCTTCATGTCTTTGTGTGAAATCCTAGCCCCACTGATGTCAACAGCAAATCTCCCATTGACTTCAATAGTGTCATGATTTTGTCCTTTGTCTTTATTTCCCACCATATCAGTCTTCATGAGATACTCCATTTAACCAGATAGTGGAGAAGATTTGATAGATTTTTATATATCTTTCAAACTTTTCTTTATTCCTAGCATAAGTCTTTGTTCTTTCCTCTCTCCCTCTCTATATACAGAAGTAATCTGTCTCAACTTTCCCTCAGAGTAATAGCAAGTACTAAACAATGGGCCAAATTAATCTCTGGTGCAATTTCAGCAAAAAACAGTGAAGTTACACTGATGATGAATATTTCTCCTGTTTCTCTTTACACAAAGTCATTAATCCCACAATAATTATCCTTCATATAAGCCAGTACAACCGTTTAAAACCAATCACCATAAGTCTTCAGAGTGCAGAAAGTTAGTGTAGCAACTCTGCTCCAGGATCAGCCTGCTGTTGCCATCCAAAGTAAAATTTCTCTTATGTCATATAAACTTCAGCTAGTCTGGATTGTGACTACTAATAATATAATGGACATAGAATAATAGCTGATGGCTCTAAGAAAGGTACAGCTTGTTATCAATTCAGTAATAATCTGTGAGAAAAACAGAATTTTCTAAAAACGCTGTGTGGATGACAAGCTTTGGCTTGAAATTTTCAGAACATAATATACCTCACAAGGTTCCCTCTTTTTCCTAATGCTGATGAGCCCCAAGCGTGCTCATAAATACTGGCAGACTAAATTAAGTCATATTTTGCCAATTTTTGTTCCTGCTAAATTGTAGTTAGTTTTATTAGCATGGTGATGCATAACAACGCCCTTAATGCTATTCACTGGGATTTCACCCCTGAAATTCTGTTTCAGCTCACTATGATCCATGGACATATATCTCAGCTAGCGTTATGACTGCCAGAAAATAGTTACTACACTTGCTAATGGACCCCAACAAAGGAAAACATATGTCTGCAGCTGCATTTGACTCATGGCAGAATGAAGGAGTCTCTCATTTTCAGTACTTCTAAGTCTTACTCATGTTTGTTTTATGTAGTTGTACCTGTTTATGTGTACGAGAGATTCTTCTAGCATATTTTTAAGGATCTGACTTTGGTTTTGAACATTCATATTTTAAAACTGGAAACAAAGTAAAGGTAAAAAAATAATGCTCCAATCTAGTTTCGTTATTTCTGAAATTCTCAAAAAATAGTACTTGTACTTGCATCAGGTTCTATTAGTAGATTCACACCAAATAAACTTGGAACAAGACAGATGATGCACATTTCAAGCCAATTCCTATTTAGACTTCTCATGTGTCTATACATTTTCCTTTTATAAATCATTCATATTCAGTTGGTTACTAACTACTCTGGAGGACCACAAACTCATTACAATCTCAATCAATATTTGCCTCTTGATCTTGGGAGAATACATTTTAATGTTCACCTAAATAAAAGTGACTGTGTACTGAGAACAGAAGGTGGTTTATGGTAACTCACTCTGTCACTACAATCATGTGCTTTAAAATTTCTGGTTACTTCTAGTCTGGTGTCTTGCCAATAATGTCATTTGCTTTTTGTAGCTCAAATCTCTTTCTTTAGTTTTCATCACAGTCACCAAATCACTGAAAAGTTTGTTTTTTACAACCTCTACTAGTTTGGGAATGCAAGTACAGAATTGTGTGCTGTTAGGGGGCTTATTCCTTCACCCACTTACTTCCCTGGTCCTTCTCGCATGAACACAGAGCAACAATACCTGAAGTCCAAAGGTACAAACAATTCGATGTTTATTGGGCTGAACTTCCAGCAAGCATGATTCCAGTTTCCTTCCTTAGTGTCTCCTTTCCCAGCTCTGACACCACAGAGCCTTACCTATGTTCCTGTTCCCATTTCCCCCCCTTAGCAAAAGGATTCCAATTTCCCCATTCCCTGTTCCCATCCCCCCCACACCCATTTCCTGATTGATTGCAGACTATTTAGTAAAACTTGAGTTCTGCTTAGCTATACCTTAACCAATCATTTTCCTGAAATTTAACTAACCAATCCTAACATATTGTAACATGATTATTTAACCAATTATATCCCACCACTTTAATTAGTTTACACCCAGCAACATTAATTATACAGCAGACAGAAACAATCACAGAACCAGACAGAGACTATACAGACAAACTATAGCAAAGTGGGAACTATAATGACAAAACAATACGGAAGTGAGGATTTCACATCCCAGCTATTGATAAGTGAGTTCTTGCCAGACAGGATGCTATCAAACTAAGTTTCCTTTTACATCTTCTAGGCACTTCCCTTTCTCTGGAGGCGATTGGCATTATCAGGACAGGATTGTATTCCTAACAGCCCAATAGCACCTGATTTCAATGTGACTAGTTTGGAATGTGAGGATGTGACCAGTCGCTTCCCAGCTGCCTCTGCTGCTTAGCCAAAGATCTTAGCCTAAGCACAGGGCCTCAGACTGTCACAGTAAGAGGAGGCCCTTACACCAGCAGACAGTGATTTTGATTCTTTCTTTTATAACCTCTATAACTAACCAAGTGATAAGAATACACCTAAATTCTTAGAATATAGGCCTTTACAGACAGGCCTGAATATCTATATCCTAACATGTGCAAAGACTGTTGCTACAATTAAGTGGGTATGTACAAGGATGGTGTTATTAATATAAAGGGAAGGGTAACCACCTTTCTGTATACAGTGCTATAAAATCCCTCCTGGCCAGAGGCAAAACCCTTTCACTTGTAAAGGGTTAAGAAGCTAAGGTAACCTCGCTGGCACCTGACCTGAAATGACCAATGAGGGGACAAGATACTTTCAAATCTGGAGTGGGGAGGAACAAAGGGTTCTGTCTGTCTGTGTGATGCTTTTGCCGGGAACAGATCAGAAATACAAGCCTTCCAATTCCTGTTAAATTAGTAAGTAATCTAGCTAGAAAATGTGTTAGATTTTCTTTTGTTTAATGGCTGGTAAAATAAGCTGTGCTGGAGAGAATGTATATTCCTGTTTTTGTGTCTTTTTGTAACTTAAGGTTTTGCCTAGAGGGATTCTCTATGTTTTAAATCTGATTACCCTGTAAGGTATTTACCATCCTAATTTTACAGAGGTGATTCTTTTACCTTTTCTTTAATTAAAATTATTCTTTTAAAAACTTAATTGATTTTTCATTGTTCTTAAGATTCAAGGGTTTGGGTCTGTGTTCACCTGTACCAATTGGTAAGGATTATTATCAAGCCTTCCCCAGGAAAGGGGGTATAGGGCTTGGGAGGATATTTTGGGAGACGACATATCCAAGTGGTCTCTTTCCCTGTTTTTTGTTTAAAACGCTTGGTGATGGCAGCATACTGTTCAAGGACAAGGCAAAGTTTTTACCTTGGGGAAGTTTTTAACCTAAGATGGTAAGAATAAGCTTAGGAGGTCTTTCATGCAGGTCCCCACATCTGTACCCTAGAGTTCAGAGTGGGGAAGGAACCTTGACAGATGGTCGCTACATTTCAGTAGGGATAGCAGGGTTCATTGTTGGCACATTGAGATTATGAGGTGTTAAAACAATATGTCATTGAAGCTATGTACACAACTTAAATAGGTAAATATGACATGACATAGCAATGAGACTGAAGCACCATGGATGCATAACTTTGGTTCCTTTATCACATTCAATCAGCAGTCACATGCTTAAAGTACGAGACTCATCACAGCTGCGGTTTTATCAGGCACAGCCCAGTCAGCTCATAAAATATTATCCTCCTATGTTGTCAAGCCTTCTAGTTTGGTAGAAGATGGTTGTCCCAACAAACACTTTCCATCCTGAGTTGAAACCATGGTTTGCATGGGCTTATGAACCATTTATTAGATGTGGCTATTGTAATCCTCAAGACCAGTAAGCTTGATTCTTGAAAGATATTTGTGTTTATGTAGTGGAAATATGATAAAACATATTTTGACTAATGGTATCACTCTAGAGAAAAACGTACTTGTTATGAATATGTTTCATTGCAATTGCTGGAAATCTAATAACATCACCATACACAGGATTTACATCAATGTTCCTGCTTGACCTATTCGGAAGAAAAAAAGGAACTTCTGAGAATGCAAAACAAAACAATTTTTTTGGAAACAACATAAGCAACACAGCCCTTTCTTTTCTAGAATGTAGCCATGATATAGCTACTGCTGCTTAGTTACAGTTCTTTGAAATGATTCATAAAAACACTAGATGTAAAGGTGCGTGTGTCTTTTTCTTAACTTCAGGCCCTACAGTAAACTAAGAATTGCTCATGCAGTGGGTATGGGACTCTCAGTTTTTAGATTGACTAACATTTTCAAAATTAAAATCATGTTCTTCAGGAAATGGATAAGCTGAGCAATCAACTCCCTTAACTTCCTCTCTTATGCCAATTCAACAAATTGTTAATTAAGATGCTGGAGCTACAGCTGATGTTGCACACCATTTTCTGGAACTACCCTATCACAGCTGGACTGTGTCTTGTGCCAGCAATGCCCCTCTGCCATGTACATTGGCCAAACCGGACAGTCTCTACGCAAAAGAATTAATGGACACGAATCTGACATCAGGAATCATAATATTCAAAAACCGGTAGGAGAACACTTCAACCTCTCTGGCCACTCAGTAAAAGACTTAAGGGTGGGAATTTTGCAACAGAAAAGCTTCAAAAACAGACTCCAACGAGAAACTGCTGCGCTTAAATTAATATGCAAACTAGGTACCATTAACTTGGGTTTGAATAGAGACTGGGAGTGGCTGGGTCATTACACATATTGAATCTATTTCCCCATGTTAAGTATCCTCATACCTTCTTGTCAACTGTCTAAATGGGCCATCTTGATTATCACTACAAAACTTTTTTCTCCTGCTGATAATAGCTCATCTTAATTAATTAGCCTCTTACAGTTTGTATGGCAACTTCCATCTTCTCTGCATGTATATATATATATCTTCTTACTATATGTTCCATTCTGTGCATCCGATGAAGTGGGCTGTAGCCCACGAAAGCTTATGCTCTAATAAATTTGTTAGTCTCTAAGGTGCCACAAGTACTTCTGTTCTTTTTGTGTCTTAGATGGCTCTCTCATTCATCTATACGTTCCTCCTATGAGAAAGAATCCCTATCCAGTGCAAAAGACCCATCTGAAAAACATTGATGAAACAAAAATGGTTACCTACCTTTCATAACTGTTGTTCTTTGAGACTCTGGGACAAATGCTCTCGCCTGTTTTGAGTACAGTACTGCCCCTATGAACTTTATCCTCTGAACGGGGGAAAGAGTTGACTTCTGCATGTTCAATAGAAGGCCAAGGTCATCAAAAGTTGCTCTTGTCAGGCTCACATGTGTGCCCACTTGTGCTTTGGAGCAGCTCTTCATTAGCCAGTCATTGAGGTATGGAAACACCTGCACCTGCCACTTTCCAAAAAAGTGGCCACAACTTCCATGCACTTGGTGAACTCTGGAGGTGCCACCAACAGGCCGAAGGGGAGGACTGTGCATGGGTAGTGACTGTGGTTCACCACGAACCTGAGGTACCTTCTGTGGGACAGTGTAATTGAAATATGAAAATAAGTGTCCTTCAAGTCGAGGGTGGCATACCAGTCCCCTGGATCCAGGCCAGGGATAATAGAGGCCAAAGAAATGATGCAGAACTTCAGCTTCTCCATGAACTTGTTGAGGTCTCGCACATGTAGGATGGGCCAGAGGCCACCTTTGGTGTGATGGTGCTCCCCATAAGGCTTTATGGAAATATACTTATGAATGTATATATGACATAACTAGAATGTGTTTTATGCTACATATTCCACATAATATATCTCTGTAAAGGTTATGATCTACGGAATCTATTAATCCTATTTGTATGCATGTATCATTTTTGTATTCGAAGTTATGAATATTGGCTGCATACTTGTTTGATTCTGAGTAGGTTTTAGTGAAGCAGTTGGTCAGCTTCCTGAGAAAAGACTATTCTCAGTAAGTGCCCAGTCAAGAAGCCCTTAAGCCAACAATGAACTTGGAAATGCCAATCCACATCTGGGCTTTCCCAGGAATGTGGCATAGCTGGTAAGGAACTCAGTCATGCATGGACATGTGACTTGCCCAGGTGATTCCAAAACTCCATTTTGTAGCTGGACTTTGCATACGAGAGAGGAAGAGGTCTCCATTCACAAGAGAAAGTCTATTTAAACTCCTGAGAGACCCCTCTATTTTGTCTTCAGCTGGCTAAAGAGAGAGCCTCTCCACGCCCAAAGATACCTGAAAGAAAATGGAACAAAGGACAGTAACTACAGAGGGTGTGAGTGATTGCTGGACCCAGACTAGAAAGAGATTAGTCTGTAAAAGAAAGCTTACTGGAACTGGTGAAAAGAAAAGGAGTACTTGTGGCACCTTAGAGACTAACAAATTTATTAGAGCATAAGCTTTCGTGAGCTACAGCTCACTTCATCGGATGCATTTGGTGGAAAAAATTTCCACCAAATGCATCCGATGAAGTGAGCTGTAGCTCACGAAAGCTTATGCTCTAATAAATTTGTTAGTCTCTAAGGTGCCACAAGTACTCCTTTTCTTTTTGCGAATACAGACTAACACGGCTGCTACTCTGGAACTGGTGAGGATCTTATCTGTATTCAGTTTGATTAGACATAGACTTGCATTTTTTATTTTATTTTGCTTGGTAATTCACTTTTTTCTGTCCGTTACTACTTGGAACCACTTAAATCCTACTTTCTGTATTTAATAAAATCACTTTTTACTTATTAATTAACCCAGAGTATGTATTAATACTTGGGGGGGGGGGGGAAACAGCTGTGCATATCTCTCTATCAGTGTTATAGAGGGTGAACAATTTATGAGTTTACCCTGTATATGCTTTAAACAGGGTAAAATGGATTTATTTAGGGTTTGGACCCCATTGGAAGTTGGGCATCTGAGTGTCAAGGACAGGAACACTTCTGTAAGATGCTTTCAGTTAAGCCTACAGCTCTTAGGGGACATGGTTCAGACCTGGGTCTCGGTTTGCAGCAGGCTAGCGGGTCTGGCTCAAACCAGGCAGGGCACTGAAATCCTAAGCTGACTGGGCAGGAAAGCAGGGGCAGAAGTAGTCTTGGCACATCAGTTGGCAGTTCCCAATGGGGTTTCTGTGATCCAACCCATCATAGTTTGGCTTTTGGGATTAGGAAACAATGGGAATAGAAGCCCTGGCCCTTTAGCTCCTGAGGACCCTCTTCCATGGCCCCCACACTTAGAAGCATGCGTACCTCCTGCATTAGAAGCTGCTCGTGAGAGGGGTCCCTGAAGAGGGACGGGGAAAGGGGATGGAAAGGAAGGAGGGAGCTGAACTGGAGAGAATATCCCGGTTCTACCATGCAGAGCACCCAGTGGTCTGATGTAATTCGAGCCCATGCCAGGTAGAAATGGGATACTCGGCATGAAAAAGAAGGGATAGTTGGATCTGATGTTGGAACTGGTGCGTTGCCCTCGGGCGCACCTTCAAAAGGCCTGCTTTTCACCAGAGGACTGTTTTGGCTGCCCAGAGCCCTGAGCTGATGAGGGAGGAGGCTGTCTCCTGTTGTTTCTGTTATGCCTCCTAGAGTAGTCCTGCCTATTCTGCAGCTGGTAGAATCGAGGCAGGAGCTGGGGCTGAAAATGCCTCCACTGTGTAGACGGAGTATGGAGACCCAGGCACTTGAGAATGGCTCTTGAGTCCTTAAGGCTATGAAGCTGTGAGTCTGTTTTCTCAGGGAAAAGAGTCGAACCCTCAAACAGGAGGTCCTGGATGGTCTGTTGGACCTTATATGGGAGCCCTGATGCCTGCAGCCAGAAGCTCCTCCCCAGGGCCACTGCTGAAGCCATGGTACGAGCAGCCAAACTGGCAACGTCCAGGGCTGCCTTGAGCGATGCCCTTGCCACAAGCTTGCTCTCCTCAACCAAGGCAGAAAACTCTGCCCTCGAGTCTTCTGGCAGAACTTCCATGAATTTAGACGTAGCCCTGCAGGAACTGAAGCGATATCTATTAAGGACCACTTGGTGGTTTGAAATCCGAAGCTGGAGCCCCCCAGTAGAATTTCCTCCTGAAGAGGTCCAGCTTTTTCGTATCATGAGCTTTAGGTGATGGGCATGGTGCCCTTGATGTTTCTGTTCATTTGCTGCCACCACCACTAAGGAGTCCAGCGGTGGTTGTGAATAAAAGTGTTCAAACCCTTTAGAGGGGACAAAATATTTCCTCTCTGTCCTTTTCGCTGTTGGGGACAGGGACATGGGTGTCTGCTACAGCATTTTGGTGGTGTCTTGTATGGTTTTAGTGAGTGGCAGAGCAACTCAGGAGGGACCCGAGTGGGCCAGGATGTCAACTATGGAGTCTGATGACTCAGAGACCTCCTTGACTTGGAGCCCCATGTTCTGGGCCACCTTCTTCAGGAGCTGTTGGTGGATCCTATGATCCTCGAGTGCAGGAGCCATGGAGGTTCCAGCCACTGCCTCATCTTGTGAGGATGAGGACGAGGTTCTAACTGGGACTAGCCCTTGCTCTTGGCCTTTGGCACTGAGGGGATCATGCCGTGCCGGGTCTTCCAGTGTGGCATAGGTTAGCTGGTCCTGTACTGAGGGAGGTGGGGTAGGCCCGTGGGATTCTGAGGCCACCGACACCGACCTCCTGGAATAGGACCCCTGGCTTTGATGAAATGCCGAGGTGGTCCAAAATGGCCATTGGGCTGGAGCCTGCCGTTGTGTGGGCTATGGCATCAGGGAAAATTGCTGTCTCTCCCTGTCCAGCCTTGATCTGTCTGCACTCCAATCTGTGCTGGCTCTGCGTATCATTGCTGGCTTGCTTTGGGACGGCACCAGGCAGGGGAGTCTTGGGAAGCCGGACTTGACTGACCCTTTCTTGGGGCAGGAGTCAATGGTACAGGCTAAGCGGTGGCCCAACATGGGTCTCACTATACTCAAGTCCTTCTGTCCTGGTCTTGGTGTGGGTGAGTGCCCTCTGTCCAGCTTCTTCTTTTTGCAGGGCACCAGGGACTGGGACCGATGCCACGCTCTACCACGTATGGAGCCTCTGAGCAGGGAGCCTTGTCAGTGCCGAGCATCTTTATCCAAGTCTTTTCTCAGCGCCGAAGTTTCCCGTGTAGATGCTGGAGCACTGCGCACCGATGCTGAGGTGCTAGGCATCGGTTCTGCCGACCCTGGCTCCAAGTGGGGATCTTCAACTGTTGGTTCCTTTCTTTTTGAGTCCTGGGGCGGAATCCCCTACAGATCTTGCAACAGTCCTTCTGATGCGATTCCCCCAGACATTTAAACAGGAAGTGTGAGGGTCACTCCTGGGCATAGGCATGCCCCAGTCCTGGGGGGGCGGGGAGGAGGAATAGGGGGCACCCCCAGAACAATTCCCTACTGGAATTCTAACTATATACTGACCAAACCAACTACCACTACTAACTACTGATCTAACTATTTACAGAAGAAACAGTGTGAAGACTACTAGGGAGAAGGCTTGCCAAAGCAAGAGAGAATGACAGTTCTGGTGAACCCTCACAGATGATAAGAAGGAACTGACGTGGCGGCAGGTTGGCCTCCCTACTCGATACCAGGGAAGGGTTAGAGGTACCCACGCCATTCTGCGCACTGGCACCAACCCGATGCCGGTCCACACTTTTCCTGGGGGAGGGGGAAGAGCTCTGACTTCAGCCACAGGCAGTAAGGAGTGGAGGAAGCACTGCCTCACGTAGCCAGGGGAAGTTCTAAGGCCATAAAGTGCGGATGCTGCCCCTCTACAGTTATTGGTAGGCAAATGTCTCTAGCTTCAGAGCGCTGGACACGCACCCACCTAAGTGGAAAAAACTGCAGCATCTACTCAAAGAAGAATGTACAGTTGTACTTCCTTAGATGACTCCATATTGGATTTTGGTTTCTTTAAATTCTGCGCTTAATTAACTATAATCTGCACACATATGTTCAAAATTCAACTGTCTTCTGTAAAGAATAATTCTTGCAGTTAGCTTGTTCAGATATTGCTCCAAGTTATCTCTTATTTTGTATTTACTGCTATAAACCATATGAAAGTATTCTATAGTATCATGTAGTAATAGCCAAAAACACCATCGTAAAACTGCTAAGCTGGGTTCTCTGGGACAATTCCTGTAGTATACTGCAGTATATTCTCAAACAGGAAACTATCAGTGCAAAGGCAGGGCTTGGTGAAGCTGCTGGTAAGCATCTTCTTTGCTTCTTTGCTTGCCTTGCAGCAATGATAGCTGAAGCATTCTTATTAATTACTCACTCCCCACAAATCGTTTTACGGAGAAATATGAATCTATCATGACAAAAAAAAACAACAGTCCTCACACAGTTTATGTTTTCTTCAACCAGTTAAAATGTATCTTTCTCAGGTATTTATGTATCAGTATTTAAGCACTGAAAACATCACACATCAATGTCTTGCCCAGCTAGATATGGCATAGTGAGGAATTTCCCCCGCCCCTGTTCCCCTCTCAACGGGGGGAGGTGGCAGAACTACCATTTGTTCTCCCTGGGAGCGAGGTTCCAGTGAGGGAAGGCAGCTTTAAAATCTAGCTGGGGCTTTGCTGGCAGAGGTGCCAGTTCAGTGCCTTTCTGGACGGACACTTCACACTTCGTGGCCTGTGCCATCCTGCTGCAGAAAGCACGGCAGAGCAGAATCTGATCCCTAGAATATGAAAAAATGCCACCTTTGAGAAAATCCCATAGTCTCCACAATGTGGGTTGGATGGCAGGGTTCATGCAACAGTTACAAAATGTGTGATGATGAGATCCTAAAAGGACACCAATAGATAGAATTATTCCTGCTCACCCCTTCCCCAATTCCTCACTCCCCACCTCCACATACATTTAAATTATGTATCTGCAGTGTGGTCTTAACAGATCTGTAAGTAGGGTCTACCCAAATGTTTCTAATTTCCCCTCACTGAACTTGAATAACATCTGAAAATGCGTCTTACAGCATTGCTACAGCACATGGAGATGATTTAAAACAGCAGTTTGATAATGTCATGATCTGTTAGAAATTGTCCACTTTACACTGAAGATATTAAAAGTTAGTTGCCTCAGTCACATAGCGTATGTTCTTCTTATGACCCACAAGAAAGCAATTCACTGGGTTGTGAAATATGATGTTTGGACCTCCCTGTAGCAGGATAAGTACAGCTTTTTTCTTTTGTGTCATATTATTCTGCTGTTCACAGCTACTAAATTCACAGCTAATAAAATGCAAGAGTTATCAAATTAAACCTATTGTTACCCCAATCCAGGTAAGCATCTGACGGAAAATCAATCCCACTGGGTATAACAAACATCTTTGCAAATAGCACCTGATAAAGGAATTGGCTTTATTAGTGAACAAATAAATCAAGCACATAATGTAGAAAATTGAGAGAACTGTATGATCTGTTCTGTGAGTTCATGCTAATGCTAAGTATAATGAAAACACATAATCCTACAAACAAATTCACCACCAGCCCACCTCTCCTGTCACACATGTAACTTTTTGCACATAGCTGCAGGAACCTGTAGCCAATGAACCTGTAGCCAATTTAAGTTTCACTGGACTCATTTTCCTGAAAGCATATGCTACTGGTCTGATTTTTCCATGTCTCTCTCGAGAAGCTACTGCTGCAGGTGCAGTTGTACTCACAGATACCGCTAGTTGATATGATTTGCTACGATCTGGGGTGATCAGCACAGGTGCCTGCACTACTTCTTGCTTTAATTTGACAAATGCATTTACATGCTGGTCTGTCCAGACCCAAACTACTCCCTTTTTCAAGAGATCGTAGAATGGACCTGCAATGTAAGCAAAGGTAGGATGAAGTCTCAATGGTATCCTGCTAAACCTAGAAATGAGCATAAAGAAGTTATGTCAGTGGGCGTAGGCAATTCCCAAATTGCATCCAACCTCCCTGAGACAATGTGATACTTAAAAAAGAAACTTCTGGGACCATTAGTTTTACCTTGTTGGATTACACTTTTGTCCTGCTTCCATGATGATTTCTAAAAGCTCATCCAGGCACTCCAGATATTCCTCTCAAGTCTCTCTTGGAAAACAAATGTCTTCTACATACTGAATAAAACAGATGGTTTGGAAAACCTAGACAGAATTCACTTCATTTATCCATGAAAGATAGCTGGACTGTTATGGAAACCTTGAGGTAAGACTTAGAAAGTGTACTGAACCTCCTCCAATGTGAAAGCCAGATGGTATTGACTTTCAACATGTGTCTTAACCACAGGATATAGGTTGTACGTCAATGCTAATGAGAACAAAGAGAACCTACACAACCTATAGAAATCGGGGTCCCTTAAGTTTCTAAGGGACACTAGACCAGTAAGAAAAAAAGAGGACTGACACTTTCATGTACATGCACGGAATGTAGGCATAGGCAAAATTACATTATTAAAAGGGGGTGCCCAGAGCAGGAAATTTGAGCTTCCTATGGGAAAACTCCAGCAGTAACGACTAAGTGGGTATTCACCCACGAAAGCTTATGCTCCAATACGTCTGTTAGTCTACAAGGACTCTTTGCCATCCCTCTACTGATACTCGATCCACGAGAGAGCCATCAGACCCTAACACTATTTAGGAGGATGTGAGTATGTCTGTAGTTATAACTGGTGCATGGATATATCCAGGAGTTGTATATGCTGTGACATTGATAACTTTGTTAGTAACTTTAATAACATTGATAAAAGATAATGGATTGTATTGTTACTTGCCTGTGGTTTCACATGTTCCTATAAGCGCTAGATCTAAAACAAGCAGAGATAACTCTGTTGAACTTGAGATTGTAGCTGCCAGAGCCGAACCCTCAATGGTGCAATGTAATATCACTAAAATTTAAATAAAAGATACAAACCTATTGACTTAGGCTTGATCCTACCCAAGGCAGGTGTGACCCGTAGCATGTAGATTCATAAAGCAGAAAGTGACCAGCAAGACAGAGAGTACAGTGGAGAGCTCTAATGAACATTAATGAGAGTGCTGTCATGGGGCTGCCAACTTAGTCCTGCCTAGTAGAAGTGAAAGCACTGTTACATAATAGTGGGCACAGATGCTACTTACTGCTAGGTATGGCCCTGAGCAGATCAGCAGTGATCACAAGCTCTAGGAGTGTGGCTGAAGGAGTCAGAGGCATATGTTGTGTTCTTGTCCATCCTCCAAGTTGAGCGTAAGGACGCACCAGGGACATGAGTGTCCTGGAGATAAACGTATGGCTGCGCAGATGGTGTTGATGGGAGGGCTTCAGCTTCCTCAACCGCGGGATGCTGTTCTGGGAAGAAGAACTGCTGGGAAGAGATGGGATCCACCTGACCAAAAAGGCAAAGAGCATCTTCACACACCAACTCACCAACCTAGTGAGGAGGGCTTTAAACTAGGTTTGAAGGTGGCAGGTGACAAAAGCCCCCAAATAAGCATAAAAAAAGGCAACCTTAAGAGAGGACTAGATGCTGGAAGGGGATAGAAAATTATACTAAGGTTATAGAAGAAAGAAGAGGGTAATCACTGGTGCAGTCTACTCAACATTTTGCTCAGGAAGGGCAGGCTCGAAAAAAGGGAGATGTTGCATTGTACATCAAGAATATACTGGTTATGAGGTCCAGAGGGAGGTGTGAGTCTGTCCAGTTGAAAGTTTTTGGGTAAAGATAAAAGAAGTGATGTTATGGTAGGGGTCTATTATTGATCACCAAATCAAGAAGAGGAGATGGATGAGGCACTTCTAGAACAAATAACAGAGATATCCAAAACATAAGACCTGATAGTAATGGAGGACTTTAACTACCTAGACATGTGTTGGAAAAGTAATTTGGCAAAACAAAATTTCCAGTAAGTTCTTGGAATGTATTGGGCACAATTTCAGAAAGTGGATGAAATAATCAGGGGGACAGCCATTTTTGAATTAATTCTGATCATCAGGGAGGAATTAGTTGCGGATCTGAAGGTAGATGGCAATTTGAGTAAAAGTGATCACAAAATGATAGATTTCATGAGTCTTAGCCCTACACTAGGTCGTTAGGTTGAATTTAGCTGCATTAGATCGATTTTAAAATGAATGTGTCTACACAATCAACCCTGTTCCGTTGACCTAAAGGGCTCTTAAAATCGACTTCTGTACTCCTCCCCGGCGAGGGGAGTAGCACTAAAATTGACCTTGCTGGATCAAATTTGGGGTAGTGCAGATGCAATTCAACGGTATTGGCCTCTGGGAGCTATTTCAGAGTGCTCCAATGTGACCGCTCTGGACAGAACTGAACTCCGATGCACTAGCCAGGTATACAGAAAAAGCCCTGGGAAATTTTGAATTTAATTTCCTGTTTGGTCAACGTGGTGAGCTCAGCAGCACAGGTGACCATGCAGTTCCCCCAGAATCGCAAACAAGCTCCAGCATGGACCAAAAGGGAGACACTAGATCTGATTGCTGTATGGGGAGAAGAATCTGTGCAGGCCGAACTCCGATCAAAAAGAAGAAATGCTAATATATATGCCAAAATTGCACAGGGCATGGTGGAGACATACAATAGGGACACACAGCAGTGTCGTGTGAAAGTCAAGGAGCTCAGGCAAGCCTACCAAAAGACAAAGTAGGCAAACGGTCGCACTGGGTCAGAGTCCCATAGATGCATTTTCTATGATCAGCTGCATGGCATTCTAGGCGGGGGGACCCTACCACTATCCCACCACTGTCCGTGGACACCTGCAAGGGGGGAGTCTCACACAACAGAGAGAAGGATTTTGTGGAGGAGGAGGAGAATGTGCAGTAGGCAAGCGGTGAATCCGTTCTCCCCAGCAGCCAGGTCCTTTTCATCACCCTGGAGCCAATACCCTTCCAAGGCGGGATCCCCATCTCCGAAGCCAGAGATGGCAGCTCTGATGAGTGCACATTTGTAACTAGAGTACAGCGTTTAAAAGCAATAGTGTTTAATGTTTGATTTGCCCTTGGGATGCATTCGCGGCCAGTACAGCTACTGAAAAAGTCTGTTCACATGTCTGGGATGGAGCAAGAATCCTCCAGGGACATCTCCATGAAGCTCTCCTGGAGGTACTCTGAAAGCCTTTGCAGAAGGTTTCTGGGGAGGGCTGCCTTATTTTGTCCTCCACAGTAGGACACTTTACCTTGCCAAGCCAGTAGCAAGTAGTCTGGAATCATTGCAGCACAAAGCATGGCAGCGAATGGTCCTGGGTTTTGGTCGCATTCAAGCAACACTCGGTCTTTATCTTTCTGTGTTAGCCTCAGGAGAGTGATATCATTCACGGTCACCTGGTTGAAATAGGGGAATTTTTGTAAGGGAATAGTAAAAGAGTTCATGGTGGGTTGTTTGCGCTTGGCTAAAAGGGATCATCCCAGAGAATAGCCACGTGGTGGGGGGGGGAGTGAAGGGATCATCTCAGAGAATAACCACTCGGTGGGGGGAGGGATGAAGGGATCATCCCAGAGAATAGCCATGTGGTGGGGTGGGGGGATGTGTGTGCTGCACATCCACCTGAAAACCGCAGCCCCTCCTTTTAAATGTGAAACCCAACTGGAATTGCTTGCTATGGGAAAGGATGGTGCTGCAGTTTGAAACCATTCCCACATGTTATGAAGGCGTAAGAAGCCAACTCCGCATATCAAAAGGCTTACCATGGCTTCCTGGAGACCGAATTCTGTTGCCCAGCCATTTGTGATGTGTCACTATACCAGCAGGGGCTCAGTATAAAAGGCAAAATGTGACCTGTACCTAAAGCACATGTGCTGTCTGCTGTGAATTGCTTGATTCACAGTGAAAGAGTTCCCTTTTGTTCTCAGAAATGTATCATCTTACATTTTACTCTCCCTTTTTATCCCCCCCCAGGTACAAATGTTTCTATGCTCCCGCATCATCTCTGTCCCTGAGGTTATCTCAGATTAGAAGGCGAAAATAACGCACTCGTGATGACATGTTTTCTGAGCTCATGCAGTCCTCCCACACTGACAGGGCACAGCCTAATGAATGGAGGCATTCAGTGGCAGAGGCCAGGAAAGCATTAAGTGAGCACGAAGAGCAGAGGCAGGAGGCGATGCTGAAGTTAATGGGGGAGCGAACGGACATGATGAAGCATCTGTTGGAGCTGCAGGAAGCCAACAAGAGCACAGACCCCCGCTGCATCCATTATATAACCACCTACCCTCCTCCCCAAGTTCCATATCCTTCTCACCCAGACACACAAGAATGCGGCGGGGGGAGGCTCCACTCCACTCCAGAGGATGGCCCAAGAAACAGAAAGCTGTCATTCAAAAAGTTTTGATTTGTAATGTGGCTACAATAAGCTATGTGGCTTTGTCCTTCCCTCCTCCCGCACCCCACCCCACCTCAGCTATCTTGTCAGTTATCTCATTTTTTAAAAAATTAATAAAGAAAGAATGCATGGTTTCAAAACAATAGTTATTTTATTTCCTTTGACAGCTGGGATCAAAGGGGAGAAGGTGGTTGGCTTACAGGGAATTAAAATCAACAAAGGGGGAGGGTTTGCAGCAAGGAGAAACAGACACAACTGTCACACAGTAGCCTGGCCAGTCATGAAACTGGTTTTCAAAGCCTCTTTGATGCGCAGCATGCCTAGCTGTGCTCTTCTGATCGCCCTGGTGTCTGGCTGCTCAAAATCGACTGCAATGTGATTTGCCTCAACCTCCCATCCCACCATAAACGTCTCCCCCTTACTTTCACAGATATTGTGGAGCACACAGCAAGCAGCAATAACAATGGGAATGTTGGTTGTGCTGAGGTCTAACCTAGTCAGCAAATAGCACCAGAGAGCTTTTAAACGTCCAAATGCACATTCTACCACCATTCTGCACTTGCTCAGCCTGTAGTTGAACAGCTCCTGGCTACTGTCCAGGCTGCCTGTGTACAGCTTCACGAGCCATGGGAGCAAGGGGTAGGCTGGGTCTCCAAGGATAACTATTGGCATTTCAACATCCCCAGCGGTAATTTTCTGGTCTGGGAAGTAAATCCCTTCTTGCAACTGCTCGAACAGCCCAGAGTTCCTAAAGATGCAAGCATCATGCACCTTTCCCAGCCATCCCACGTTGATGTCAGTGAAACGTCCCTTGTGATCCACCAGTGCTTGCAGCACCATTGAGAAGTACCCCTTGCAGTTTATGAACTGGTTGGCAAGGTGGTCCGGTGCCAAGATAGGGATATGTGTTCCATCTATCGCCCCACCACAGTTAGGGAACCCCATTGCAGCAAAGCCGTCCTGTATGATCTGAACATTTCCCAGAGTCACTACCCTTGATAGCAGAATGTTGTGATTGCATTGGCTACTTGGATCACAGCAGTCCCCACAGTAGACTTGCCCACTCCAAATTGATTCCTGACTGACCAGTAGCAGTCACACATTGCAAGCTATTGCCACTTGCTTCTCAACTGTCAGGGCAGCTCTCATCTTGGTATTCCTGTGCTTCAGGGTGGGGGAAAGCAACTCACAAAGTTCAAGGAAAGTGGCCTTATGCATGTGAAAGTTTCGCAGCCACTGTGAATCATCCCATACCTGCAACAATATGCAGTCCCACCAGTCTGTGCTTGTTTGCCGGGCCCAGAATCGGCACTCCACTGTATCAACCAGCCCCACTGCCGCCATGATTTCCCAATTGCCACAGCCTGTGCTTTCAGGAATGTTTGTGTCCATGTCCTTATCACAATCGTGCTTGTGCTGGCATCTCTTAGTCCAGTTCTGCACATACTCCTGGATAATGTGCGAGGTGTTTAGAATGCTCACAACAGCATGCTTGCCGTGGTATGGCGTCTGCACGGGTAACCCAGGAAAAAAGGCATGAAACAATTGTCTGCCATTGCTTTCACAGAGGGAAGGAGGGAGGGAAGAAGGGGCGACTGATATGTACCCAAAACCACCCTTGACAATGTTTTTGCCCCATCAGGCATTGGGAGCTTAACCCAGAATTCCAATGGGCAGCGGAGACTGCGGGAACTATGGGATAGCTACCCACAGTGCACCGCTCCGTAAGTCAATGCTAGCCACAGTATTGAGGACACACTCTACTGACTTAATGTGCTTAGTCAGGACATACATAATAAACTGAATAAAATCGATTTCTAAAAATTGACTTCTATAAAATCGACCTAATTTTGTATTGTAGACATACCCTAAAAAAGGAAAAGAAGAAATGAGAGCAGTAGAATAAGGACAAATAGACTTCAAAAAAGTTGACTTTGACAAACTCAGAGAACTGGAAGATAAGTTCCCCTGGAAAGAAAATCTAAGGAATAAAAGAGGTGCTGGCAGGTTTTCAAGGAGGCAGTATTAAAGGCACAATCAGAAACTATCCCAATGCAAGAGAAAGATAGGAACAATATGGCTCATCAGAAAGTCTTTAAGAACCTGAAAATCAAAAAGAAATCCCACAAAATATGGAAACAAGGATGGAGCACAAAGTAAAAGCACACTCATGTGGGGACAAAATCTAAGAGGCTAAGGAACAAAATGAGTTATACCTAGCAAGGGACATAAAAGCCAATATGAAGAGGTTCTTTAAATACATTAAGAGCAAGAGAAAGATGAAGGGAAGTCTAGGTCTTCTACTTTTCAGGAAAGGAGAGTTAATAACTGATAACATAAAGAAGGCTAAGATGTCTTACTTCAGTCTTCACTAAGAAGGTTAATTGTGACCAGATTCTTGACACAATTAATATTAACAACAAAGAGGAAGAAACACAAGCTGAAATAGGAAGAACAGTTAAAGAATATTTAGATTAATTAGATGTATTCAAGTTGGAAATACCTGATGAAATTCATCCTAGGATACTTAAAGAACTAGCTGAAGCAATTTTTGAACCATAAGGAATTATCTTCAAGAACTCATGGAGGATGGGTGAGGAGCAGTCAGCCTAACTTCAATACCTGGAAAGATACTAGAACCAATTATTAAACAATCAGTTTGTAAACACCTATAGGATAATATGGTTATAAGAAATAGCCAGCATGCATTTATCAAAAACAAGTCATGCTGTGCCACCCTAATTTCCTTCTTTGAAAAGACTACTGGCCTAATGGATGGGGGTGGGTAGCAGTAGACGTGATATATCTTGATTTTAGTAAGGCATTTGACATAGTCCCAACCTGACATTCTCATCAGCAAACCAGCAATGTGGTCTAGATGAAATTACTACAAAGTGGGTGCACAAGTGGTTAAAAGACAACTCAAAGAGTAGTTCATCAAGTGTTAGCTGTCAACTGGGAGGACATACTTAGTGGGGTCCTGCAGTGATTAGTCACATATCTTGTACTATTCAATATTTTCATTAATGGCTTGGATAATGGAGTGGAAAGTATGTTTATCAAATTTGGAGGTGACAGCAAGCTGGAATGGGTTGCAAACACTTGACAAATTAGAGATTTCATCTGAAATCAACGAGATGAAATTCAATAAAAACAAGTGTGGAGTATTGCATTTAGGAAGAAAAAAATCAAATGCACAACTACAACATGGGGAATAACTGACTAGGTGGTAGTACTGCTGAGAATAATCTGGGGGTTATAGTGGATCACAAACAGAATATGAGTCAACAATGTGATGCTGTTGTGAAAAGGGCTGATACGTCATTCTGGGGTATTGTGATGGGGTCTACAGGTCCCTCACTGTACCAGGGCTGGGAGTAGAGAAATAGTGGGCTAGGGAGGCCCCAGCCCTCCACAGGTTCAGGGCATGTTTCCAACAGAGGAACAGTTCAAAAGGACACAGGTAGTCCAGGAAAAGGGGTGGGGGGATAAGAGCTGCATGTGCAACAGGAGGCAAGGTTGATGCTGAGAGCTGTGTGAGGAGTGGCAACAGCTTTGTGAAGGCTGTTCTAGCAGCAGGGACTTGTATTCCCTCCCTCATTCCCATTGCCTCTTCTACTCTTTGAGAGCTGGAAGCCCTAAAAGAGATTGATTGAACAGGACACTAAGAGACGAAGGGGAGTCTGCTGAACCAGCAACTATGCCTCAAACTGAGGAGCTCCAGACTGGTAGGAAGTGACCCAGGGGGAAATATAATTTGAGGTAGCTCAATAACCTGGGCCTGATGTTTTGATAGACCCACAGGGCTCTGGGTTGGGACCTAGTGGAGTGAGTAGGCCTGGGTTGCCCTATTTTGCCACTCTTCTGCCCTCCTGTAGTGATAGAACCTCTGGGGGAGCCACTGAAGCACACGGGGGAAACTGAGTCTGCAACTGGGAGCCCCTGGAATGACTAGGCCAATAGAAACCATAAGGCCAGCTGTTCATTGGACCTTCCTGCGACTGGTGTTTTAACAAGAATGTTGTTTGTAAGACATGGGAAGTAACTGTCCTGCTCTATTCGGCACTGGTGAAGTCTCAGCTGGAGTACTGTGTTCGATTCTAGGTGCCACGCTTTAGGAAAGTTGTGGATGTATTGGAGAGAGTCCAGATGAGAGGAAGAAAATTATAAAAGATTCAGAAAACCTGACCTGTAAGGAAAGTTTACAAAAAATGAGCATGTCTAATCTTGAGAAAAGAAGACTGCGGAGGGACCTGATAAGTCTTCAAATATGTTAAGCATTGGTTAGACACCATTATTTTGTGGGATTATGTTTTCCAATATGCGTTATTTTGCGTTTTTCAATACTGAATTTCATCTTCCATTTTGTTGCCCTTTGGCTATTCTACGCTACACTAGTAATAAAGGCTCCCAGGAATAGCATCACCAGTCGATCACTGGAATGCAAGCCACTCTGGCCATGCCTTGGCCTATCCTTGAATATCCCTGTGACAGTCTGTATCTATTTGTTCACCCTTTTTACAAAACTATAATGGATTTTGTACAAAGTATGCCTTGTGAGTTATCATCTGAAAACTCATAAATGTGCGGATCATTGCTGTCCTGGTAAAATATGTTTGGCAACACTGTATGTAAAGTTATAAAATTCTACCATATGACATTGTTGAGACATGCTGCAAAATTAGAAAACCAGTTCATTAGAGACAAAAGGCAAACTGATGCCTCAGCCAGGTGTCAAGAAAATCAAATGGATTATCACCTGGTTAAGCAATCATTCTTTGGCAGGAAAAAGGGTATAAGAGAGAACTTTACAAGTTGGGAAAGAAACAGCTGGAAGTTCCCATCCCACAGACTTGCTGTCTCCTGAACCCCAGCTGGAGAGGATTCTCAAAGAGGAGGAAAAGATATAAAAATGAGGAACAAACTCTCCAGATTATCTCTCCCTTCATCTCTACTCATGGCATCGACAACATTTGAAAGACAAAGGAATCATCACTGGACTGGGGAAGGATCTTGGCTGAAAGATTCAGCCAGTAAGACTGCTAGAACATGTGGTGAGAGAGACCCTTTTACTTTAAATTCACTTAGCTTGTTAAGTTAGGTATTACTTTGCGTTTTACCTTTTATTTCTTGTAACCAATTCTGACTTTTATGCCTCATTACTTGTAATCACTTAAAATTCAGCTTTCTGTAGTTAATAAACTTATTTTATTGTTTTATCTAAACTAGTATTTATTGGATTGAAGTGTCTGGGAAACTTCATTTGAGATAACAGGATTTGTGCATATCATTTTCTATTAATGAAATGATGGACTTTAGATGAGTTTGTCTAGTCCAGGAGGGGCTGGGCAGCACAAGATGCACATTTCTGGGGGAAAGTCTCTGACTGGGAGTTTACGGGTGTCACTCTGCAATATAACTCTGGAGTGGGAGTGATTTCCATGCTGAAGGCCAGGAGTGGTTGCTCTCACAGAGAAGCAGTGTAAGAGGCACCCCAGGTTGGAGAATTGAGGGGACACAGCTGTTCAACAGTCCAGATTGTATCCTGGGTAATGTCACAATCCCCTAGGTCAGTTATGGGGAAATGAACGGTGTAGCAAAAGGTGTAGAAAAGCTGTGCCAGCTTTAGGTCACCCAGGGATTCCGCAATGTCATGGACATTCCCAGCAGCCCCATATGGGTAGCTTTCTTTCTCCTTTGTGCTGCATAAGCAATGCAAAGCAGCTGGCTGAAGGGTCAAGAAATTGGCCCCTTGGATCTAAAACTCACTATATCTTCACTAGGACAATACATGCTTGTCTCTCACATGCACTGGAGAGGTGGTGCACTCTGAATTCTGTACTCAGCTGTAATTGTTTAAATCCAGAGGAACTCTCATGAGTCAATTCTTTTAATTAATTCATGCAACTCCCATTAATTAATTTATCTTGAAAGTTTCTTAATTGTGTAGTTCCTGAGACATCCTGTGAGAGCCGCAGGGAAACAGCAAACCTACTATCATCTTACTTCAATGTATTCTGGTACAATACAAATAATAAAACAACAAACAACTTAAAACAGTCCCAACATCAGACCATGTTAGAAGGGTTTAAGAGTTTAAAAAAAGTCAAACAACCTTGCTCAATGGAACAGGGAAGCTTATTGTAGCTGTCCGGAACTGCAACCCCAAAACTGTGCCAAAATAGTCAGTGTTAGCTCCAAGCACTTTAAAGTGCACAAAATAGTTTAAGTGGAGGGTGTCTGATTCTTTCAGTGAGGAAAAACATGAATGTAAATGTGCCGGTGGGAAACAGTACTAGGTTAAACTGGGATCCCATTCACTAAAGGCTGAATCTCAAAGACTTTACTCAGTTTTTGCTTAGATCTGTGGCATTTGCCTGAATAAGAACTGAGAAAGAAACCTCAGTATTTGGCCCCAAGAGATTATGTATCTGTCTATGCATTTGTAATCAGCATCCCACTGTAGCAGGGAGACAACCCAAATGCAAAACTTAGCAGGGGTGTTATGTGTCTGACTGGGATGCAATCTGTGTTCCTCCCTACCGTGTCATTTTTACATCTATGTATTTCCCTAAAAACCAAAAGATTTTCCAGATAATACTGACAGGAAACACTTTGCTTTAAAGTGCCTCTCCTCCCCTCCTAGAACATTCCTTTCAGCTGGGGGTTCCACCACTAACTTGCACTCCAGGACCCACTCCTCCTCTTCCTCAGTCTGTCTTCCCTCTTCCCAAAAGTGAAAGCAATTACAAAAACCACGTTAAAATAAAAGGAAAGAAAGCCAACATAATTACCAAGTCCCATGCATGACATAAAGAAATCAATGCACAATATGTTTGAACCCTCATCCTCCCCTTACCCCTACTGTCTATTGTTATCACTCACTGTGTTATTGCCTCAGATCTGTTTTTAGAAGTGCCTATCCAGGGCCTGAGATGCTTGAACACACATTATAAATATACAAAACATATATCCAACTTAGACCATACACTCCTCAGGACAAGGACTATATCCTCCGTAGTATGCTCAGCACACTTAGAGTATGAATAAATCGTAAACAATAGTAATAAAGGTTTCAGAGTAGCAGCCGTGTTAGTCTGTATTCGCAAAAAGAAAAGGAGTACTTGTGGCACCTTAGAGACTAACAAATTTATTAGAGCATAAGCTTTCGTGAGCTACAGCTCACTTCATCGGATGCATTTGGTGGAAAAAACAGAGGAGAGATTTATATACACACACACAGAGAACATGAAACAATGGGTTTATCATACACACTGTAAGGAGAGTGATCACTTAAGATAAGCCATCACCAACAGCAGGGGGGGGAAAGGAGGAAAACCTTTCATGGTGACAAGCAGGTAGGCTAATTCCAGCAGTTAACAAGAATATCAGAGGAACAGTGGGGGGTGGGGTGGGAGGGAGAAATACCATGGGGAAATAGTTTTACTTTGTGTAATGACTCATCCATTCCCAGTCTCTATTCAAGCCTAAGTTAATTGTATCCAGTTTGCAAATTAATTCCAATTCAGCAGTCTCTCGTTGGAGTCTGTTTTTGAAGATTTTTTGTTGAAGTATAGCCACTCTTAGGTCTGTGATCGAGTGACCAGAGAGATTGAAGTGTTCTCCAACTGGTTTTTGAATGTTATAATTCTTGACGTCTGATTTGTGTCCATTCATTCTTTTACGTAGAGACTGTCCAGTTTGGCCAATGTACATGGCAGAGGGGCATTGCTGGCACATGATGGCATATATCACATTGGTAGACGCGCAGGTGAACGAGCCTCTGATAGTGTGGCTGATGTGATTAGGCCCTATGATGGTATCCCCTGAATAGATATGTGGACAGAGTTGGCAACGGGCTTTGTTGCAAGGATAGGTTCCTGGGTTAGTGGTTCTGTTGTGTGGTGTGTGGTTGCTGGTGAGTATTTCCTTCAGATTGGGGGGCTGTCTGTAAGCAAGGACTGGTCTGTCTCCCAAGATCTGAGAGAGCGATGGCTCGTCCTTCAGGATAGGTTGTAGATCCTTGATGATGCGTTGGAGAGGTTTTAGTTGGGGGCTGAAGGTGATGGCTAGTGGCGTTCTGTTGTTTTCTTTGTTGGGCCTGTCCTGTAGTAGGTGACTTCTGGGTACTCTTCTGGCTCTGTCAATCTGTTTCTTCACTTCAGCAGGTGGGTATTGTAGTTGTAGGAATGCATGATAGAGATCTTGTAGGTGTTTGTCTCTGTCTGAGGGGTTGGAGCAAATGCGTTATATCGTAGCGCTTGGCTGTAGACAATGGATCGAGTGGTATGATCTGGATGAAAGCTAGAGGCATGTAGGTAGGAATAGCGGTCAGTAGGTTTCCGATATAGGGTGGTGTTTATGTGACCATCGCTTATTAGCACCGTAGTGTCCAGGAAGTGGATCTCTTGTGTGGACTGGTCCAGGCTGAGGTTGATGGTGGGATGGAAATTGTTGAAATCCTGGTGGAATTCCTCAAGAGCTTCTTTTCCATGGGTCCAGATGATGAAGATGTCATCAATGTAGCGCAAGTAGAGTAGCGATGGTCACATAAACACCACCCTATATCGGAACCCACCTGCTGAAGTGAAGAAACAGATTGACAGAGCCAGAAAAGTACCCAGAAGTCACCTACTACAGGACAGGCCCAACAAAGAAAACAACAGAATGCCACTAGCCATCACCTTCAGCCCCCAACTAAAACCTCTCCAACGCATCATCAAGGATCTACAACCTATCCTGAAGGACGAGCCATCGCTCTCTCAGATCTTGGGAGACAGACCAGTCCTTGCTTACAGACAGCCCCCCAATCTGAAGCAAATACTCACCAGCAACCACACACCACACAACAGAACCACTAACCCAGGAACCTATCCTTGCAACAAAGCCCGTTGCCAACTCTGTCCACATATCTATTCAGGGGATACCATCATAGGGCCTAATCACATCAGCCACACTATCAGAGGCTCGTTCACCTGCGCATCTACCAATGTGATATATGCCATCATGTGCCAGCAATGCCCCTCTGCCATGTACATTGGCCAAACTGGACAGTCTCTACGTAAAAGAATGAATGGACACAAATCAGACGTCAAGAATTATAACATTCAAAAACCAGTTGGAGAACACTTCAATCTCTCTGGTCACTCGATCACAGACCTAAGAGTGGCTATACTTCAACAAAAATCTTCAAAAACAGACTCCAACGAGAGACTGCTGAATTGGAATTAATTTGCAAACTGGATACAATTAACTTAGGCTTGAATAGAGACTGGGAATGGATGAGTCATTACACAAAGTAAAACTATTTCCCCATGGTATTTCTCCCTCCCACCCCACCCCCCACTGTTCCTCTGATATTCTTGTTAACTGCTGGAATTAGCCTACCTGCTTGTCACCATGAAAGGTTTTCCTCCTTTCCCCCCCCTGCTGTTGGTGATGGCTTATCTTAAGTGATCACTCTCCTTACAGTGTGTATGATAAACCCATTGTTTCATGTTCTCTGTGTGTGTGTATATAAATCTCTCCTCTGTTTTTTCCACCAAATGCATCCGATGAAGTGAGCTGTAGCTCACGAAAGCTTATGCTCTAATAAATTTGTTAGTCTCTAAGGTGCCACAAGTACTCCTTTTCTTTTTGCGAATAGTAATAAAGAATCACTTGTGCAATATTTATGAGTTTGGTCTATGAGGCTGCTCCCCAATGACCCTGAAAATTATCGTTGAGACAGAGGGTAGTAAAGTTAAAAAAAATCAAGCTATTCTTTCCATCTTTCTTCTGAAAAGTTTGAATCCAAATCCCAGGAGAGGTGACACAGAGCAAACTTTTTGCTTTTGATGTGGATGGGAAGGGATTTGGCTTTTTATATCAAAGCTGGTTGGGAAGAGGAGGTGGGTGGCCATGAAAAAGAAAACCCAGGCAATTATCTGCACTGGTTTATAAGAAATGCACATTCTATGATTTTGGGAGGTGGAACACTCTGGAACATGTGCTAATGTGATTCCTCTGGAGGCCAGCAAATGTGAGCCGAACACTCATATCAAATAAAGGGGGTGGGGAGTTCCTGTCCTAATTGAGAACACACTTGTTTGCAGGGCTCAGTGTTGGGAATTCTGACAGTGCTTTTAGAACAGAGATTATTGTGTAGGTGTTGGAATTCACAAGAGGCAAAACAAAAGCTGATGGAAAGAGGCATCTGTGACAACTTATCCCTTAGAATACTGTACTCCTATTCTCTTTCTTCCCATTATCACACCACCTTGATCTCTGTCTTCCTATTAGTTGCTGCTCCCTCTCCTAGCAATCCTTTTTTACTTCTCTAACCCTCTCCCCACTGACCATTGTAATATGTTCCCCCTCAAGCAATCCAACAACCTCATGCTGCCCACACTTTTCACTGTCTCTATTCCCACCTTCCTACTCTTCCCACGGCTGGCTTCCATGTTTGTTACTCACTACCCATAAAATGAGCTCCAAAAGTGACTCCCTACCTATTGCTGACTCCTGGCCTGAGGGAGGACTCAGGATCTGGTAGCATGGGAAGCTTAGTCACATTACGAGTGACAGGGGAGGAGGAAATTTTCTGGCAGGGAGAACCATGGCAGGTCGCATTCTATTCCAGACTATCAACGTACCTTGCCACTTAGTGGCCAGGAATCTTCAAACCTTCCCAGGACACTACCACTTAGTGACTCCACAAAAATTATAGAATTTCCTATATATTAATAATTTAGGACTTAGCTATTTTTCACAGGGTTTAACTCACAACTTTCCAAATGATATTTTGTTAATGTGCTGAGACTATCTTACAATTCTTTCATGTTCAACCTTTTTATTTAAAGATGAAGATAAAGGGATGAAAAGATTTCTGCTAATGGTTCGCTCAGTTCACTCAAAATAAGAATAATAAGATTTCCCACTAAAAACTAAGGCAGAAAAACCACTTAAGAACCTGATCCTGCTGTTGTTGCTAGGACAAAGCCCCCATTTTTTGTTCAGTGGGAGTTTTGCCTCCAGAAGGTGTGCAAAATCAGACGCTAAAAGTTTGGCTGAAAGGAAAGAGACTGCAGAAAGAGTCTGGCAGCTTCAATAACTTTTTCAGAACCACCTCTCTCTTCTAAAAAAAGTTAACTTTTCTCAGATATGGGGCAACATTATGGACTCACAATAAACCCCAATGGTGAAACCCCACCTTATAAATGATGTATTTGGTAAATATGAAGACAGAATACCTACCTATGACTGTATATATAAATGCTTGATCCAAAGCCATTGATTTTAATGTGCTTTGGATCAGGCTCTATGTATTTAGAAGAATTTGGTTGATTCTTTCTTAAATTATTCTTATTGGTGGTGGTTTATAGTGCCAAACACACACAGATCCCTTGAACTCTTCAAGGTCAATGATGATTTTGGAAAATTCTTTTGCCACCAATCATGCTGCACTGAACTATGGGATTAGGTGCCTTTTAAGCATGACATACCAGGCTCAGCTGTCACCCCATCACTGCTGTCTTAGCTTTTTGGTCCTTTTCATTTCAGGTGCTGCTATGTAAAGTCTATACTGCTACTTTTAGCCTTGAGGAGCAAAACCAAGTCAGTTGATCCAGACTCTGAGACTCACTGCCATGGGTCTTTTTTTGCTGTGTAGGTATACCCACAGGCTGAAACTTGGCAGCTGTTTAACATTAAGAGTTTAAGACAGGAAGTGAAGGTTCTTGTAGTCAGCTCAAACTGTAAGAAAAACTGTAGGTAGGAGGAATTTTAATTACCTGGATCATTAAAGCGAGAGCCATAGAAATGTTAATGGAAAATAAAGTTGGCAAGATTCTATTGCTAACATTTCTACCAAAAGGCCCCAAATCCTTTTAAATTGTGTCTAAAAGATGTTCTCAGTTACCACAGTGTAAACTGAGGGCTTGTCTACATGGGGACTTTAAACTGGATTAAATCGGGTTAATCTGGTTTGAAAATGTTAGCATATACATGACACAATTTATTATAGCATACTAACTGCATTTCTCATGAATTCTGGAGGCCTCTTTCAATGTTAACTGAGTTTGATGCAAATTGAATTAGTTCAAGCTATTGCTCATGTGCATGCAATGCTACTGCATACTATTTTGGCAGTCCTTCAACTGCTATCCCACACTGCTTTGTGAGTGACCGTTACTGACCTGTTTACCCACTTGCCCTTCACTGCTCTGGTGTTAAGTTTACTGGACATCCGCTTCCTTGTTTAAAAACAGGTGTGGGCCAGAATTTGCCTGTCTGCTCCTGGATTTGAGTATATCAGCATTGCTGTGATTACTCCAGAAACCTTACAACAGACCTCAACCATCCGCTTGGAACTATGCTGGGACCCTAAATTGCATTGCCAGATGGGGAGATGCATTGATGCAACAAGCTCTTGTGGCCAGCCACTGGAATAAAGATCTTTTTGTGGACATTGCTAAGCAGAGATCCGCAAGGGGTCACAACCAGGATGCCTACCAGTGCAGGATATAGCACAAACAGTTCAGGAGAATGTACATTAAAACCAAGGATATCAGAAAAAGTTCCAGCAGTTGAAATATAACTTGTCTGTTTTTTTGAGCAGCAGGACAGCATTTTGATCAGTTACACCATAACTAAACCCAAGAAAGTTGTGTATGCTGGAAGAGGGAGGAACATGAAGAGCTGTCCACTGAAAGCCAAGATCTCTTTGGGACTCAGAATCCTGACACCAAACAGGAAGGAAACTAGCCAACTCCTGCAGTGTAGGAATTGAGCCTACTTCCTAGCCAGAAGCCCAAGCTGGGCCTGAGGAGGGAGATCTTATCGAGGGACCCTTGCCATGTAAGTATCTAGCTTTACAATTTATTGTTATTATGTTACACTGCCACGCTAGCTTCTGTTCCTGGTGCTCAACTGCGGGCAGATGCAAGTTGGAGCCTTTTCAAGTATCCAGCACTTTTCCTCCCTCCCTTGGCCCACACTGTCCGTTTGGTGCCACACCCTACATGTTTTCAAAATGGTGTCTGCTCCTGCTAAAGCCCTGACTATCAACTATTTTCAAGCCCACACCATGGAGGGTACATGCCCATCTACCTATTTTCCTTTCCCCTCCCTGTCCTGCCCAGCAATACCCCCTGCTCTAACTTCATTCACCAGCTCAAAATGGGGGCTGACAGTATGGCTCTGGCCCTTCCCAGGTACATTCAAATTGTAACCCTTCTGCCAGGTGGAGTCGGCAGCGACAAGGGTGGGGTTCAATATCTACAGGTTCCTTTTTAACAGTACAACAAAGAACTGGCTCGAGCCCCCACCCAGTAACCTGGGAAAATTACACACCACTCACTGGGTGCCTCTAAGAGGCAATACTTCCCCTCTTGCAAGCACTGAGTCTGTGCATAGAAAAGAAACTTTTAATAAAAAGTGGAAAGTAACCTGGTATTAACTTGGGAAAACGCCACAAGCACGATTCGTAAGTATAAGACCACGAACAAAACACCCAACCCAGAATACGCTGGGCAGTGTAATTTGCCTCAGGTTCTCACCTTGCAGAGAGAAAGTCCAATAAACAAAAGTTCCTTTAACGTGTCCTTACCCTGTCCCTCCACTGCACCCCACTCGCAGTTGTCGTCCTTGGTCAGTGAAGACCCAGAGTTCAGAGGTGCATTCATGTGAGTTCACCTCCCACCTCGGGGGGCGGGGAGTCACCTTGCTTGCTCTGCCAGTCAGCTGCTCGCTCCACCGTTGGTTGCTTGCTCTGCCAGCTGGCTGCTTGCCAGTCACTCGCTCTGCTGTTGGCCTTTCTGCTGTCCGTTCACTCCATCAGCTGTTTGGCTATGCTGTCAGCTGCTCTGCTGCCTGCTCGCTCCATGAGCCACTCACTCCACTGGAACCTCTGGGATGTTTTGAGGTGCCACCACTTAACACAGTTTTCAGTGATTTCAGCTGTTAGTCGGGGAGCCTCACTGCTCATGCAGGCTGGGCAGTCTCTTTCACCAGAGACATTGTCCCATGGTGAGTCTAGTGCTTAGACCTGGTTATCAGTGATATCAGCTTCATTGATATACAACAAAAGAGTCTCAATGGAGTCTTAATCAGCTCTGTCATTACATAATGGAGAGGGGGAGTATCAAATAATGTCTAGAACCCTTAGGCAGAGCCCACCCCACCAGTACAAATACCCGACTCCACCTTCTGTCATCTCCACTGGGCTTTGGTACTCCTGCCTAGAGAGCACAGTCCAGTTGAGAGTGAGTCCCTCAATCAGGGCATACCAAGCACAGTTTTGCTGTCCTTTATTCACATGACAAGGGCAAAACATTTTGTTACCCCTGCTCTCCAATAACAAAGTAACATTAAGCACCCCTTCCTCCCATTGTGTTCTGCCCTCTACTGCGCTGTGTCACCTTGAATTTTTATTGCATTATTGTTTTAATTAAAGGTTTAATTCTGGTTATTATATAATAGTTTGTTGTTTAATAATAAAACATTAAAATATTAATTAATAAAGCATTATCAAAGCATTTTACACAGAAAACTCAAGCATCTTAAATAATTCATAGGCTTTACAAGGCACACACACAAGGTAACCTAAGGATTGCTGCAACTTGCCACCTTCCCCACCCATAAGAGAGACTGAACCTCTCTAAATTCATCTCAACCCCTCCGCCAACCCCCACTCCCTGGGTTAACAACTGGATGTACAGCTGCACATTTTCAGCCCAGCGACTAAAAGCAAGAGCAGTAGACGTCTCAGACAGTATTATCCTGGTTTCAGAGTAGCAGCCGTGTTAGTCTGTATTCGCAAAAAGAAAAGGAGTACTTGTGGCACCTTAGAGACTAACCAATTTATTTGAGCATAAGCTTTCGTGAGCTACAGCTCACTTCATCGGATGCATTTGGTGGAAAATACAGAGGGGAGATTGATATACACACACAGAGAACATGAAACAATGGGTTTATCATACACACTGTAAGGAGAGTGATCACTTAAGATAAGCCATCACCAGCTGCTGGTGATGGCTTATCTTAAGTGATCACTCTCCTTACAGTGTGTATGATAAACCCATTGTTTCATGTTCTCTGTGTGTATATCAATCTCCCCTCTGTATTTTCCACCAAATGCATCCGATGAAGTGAGCTGTAGCTCACGAAAGCTTATGCTCAAATAAATTGGTTAGTCTCTAAGGTGCCACAAGTACTCCTTTTATTATCCTGGTTGTTTCCATTTTCTATTGGACATCTTGCTGGCTGCTCAAACCACTGATCAAGGCTCACATCTCAGCCCCCTACCCATCATTAAGGCTGTCTCCCTTAATCTCACAAATATTGTGCAAAATACAACATGCAGCAATAATGTAAGGTGTATTTTTTTCTGCAGCTTCCCACCTATTCCTTTCATACTCTACTGTCATTCTGCAACTACTGAGGTGATAGTTAAACAATTCCTTCATTCTGTCCAAGTAGCCTGTGGATACTTTCATTAGCTAGGGCAGCAGAGGATAAGACAGGTCTCCCAGGATAATCAAAGCAATCTCTACACTATTAAAGTCTATAGTGATCGTGGGGGCAAACTGTTCTTTTTAACAGAGTGAAGTTCCGAAAGACCCTAGCATCATGGACCTTTCCGGACCACCCTGCATTTATGTTTGTAAACCTGCCATGGTGGTCAACCAGCCTTTGAACACCATGGAGAAACATTCCTTTCTGTTTATAAATTCTGAGTCCTGACTGGGTAAAATAATAGGCACATGGGTCCCATCAATTACCCCAGTACAGTTCAGGTACATCATGTATGCAAAGCTGTCAATGTTCTGAGTATTACCAGGCTTTATAACCTAGTTATATGCATGGCATCACAAACCTGCATGATAATGGCCCGAACAATCGATCTCTCCATGGTAAAATGGCTGGCTATGGACTGATAGCATCTGGGAGTGGCCACCATCCAGATGAACACTTCTCCATGAGTATGGACCAACTTCTCCCTGGGTATGGGGCACTGCACATTGGTATGCTGCTGCTGCAGCTCTGGGGCTAGTTCATCACATAATTCAAAAAAGGTTGCCTTTGCCATCCTGAAATTCTCTTGCTACTGCTGGTCACCTAAGTCTGCAGAATGATCTTTTCCCACCAATCAACACTGGTTTCCTGAGCCCAGAAACCACAATGCATGGTGTGATGCTGCTCCGGGAACAGCTCCTGTAGTAGCAGTTGCTCAGTGTCATGCTCTTCCTTGTCCTCTTCCCACTTCCTCTGCTGCCACTGAATCTACTGCTGCTGCTGGAGGAGCTGTTGCTTCTGCCACACCCTGTGCTCAGTGGTGCGACAGGCAAAGTCCAAAACCAAAACCACCTGGCTTTGAGAGCTGAAATAGAGCTCAGGAAGCTTCTGCATATTCATGGTTGCCAGTATAGTGGCGCAGAGCATTGTGGTTCATGCTAGCTGAAAGCAATTTGAAAATGGCACGAATCCACCCGGAATGAAAGCATAGAACATAGACAGCGGAATTTTAGGATTTTAAAATTTTGGCTTCCGCTGTGCACCCCACTATGCACAGCAAGAAAAATCCTAGAATGCACACTGCTCTGCAATGAAGGAAAGGACCCTGGGTTATCCTCCAAGAATGCCATGCACTTAGTATGCAGCAAGTAGCCATTATATGTACACAATGATGTGCACTTATCCTATGTGCATGCTATTAGTGCTGTTTGTGTATTGTGTGTTAACTAACCTGCATTAACTCAATCCAACTTAAACTCTCTGAAAGAGAAGCCCTAAGAATAACTCCCCTGAAGTCTTTAAAGTCATGGACCAGGACCCCATGGTACTAGGCACTATACAAACACATAACAAAAAGAGAGTTCCTGCCCCAGAGAGTTAAAGCAATTTAAGTAAGTGTGTCAGTGGTTTTTAACACTATATTGAAGCATGGTTCAGTACTAATTGACAGGGAAGATTGCAACCTAAGGAAACACCAACATCAGTTTTTGGGGGAAAGGGAGATGAAGTGGATGACCTACTAGGTCTTTTACATCTCTATTTTCTATTTACTATTCAAGTCTTTGGAAGTAAATGAAGGAGGAACTGATTTTCAACTCTGAAAATATGCACATGCATGCACACACGCCCAATCCTGCTCCCGTTGAAGTCAATGACAAAGCATCTATCACTTCAGTACAAGCAGAATTGGCCCCACAACTGAGATAATATCACCTGTTGCTGACTGTTCCTTCCAATATTTAAGATTAACAAAAAATTACACCTCTACCTGATTTGTCACATCATGAAAATAAAACATTCTAGGATGGTTTTATCAGAGGCATTTAATTTGGGGCTACAGCCATACTCTTTTTTCAAAAAGTTTAGCTGGATCACCAGTTTCTCATTGGCACAGACAACACAGAACAGCCAAATAAATGGAACAACATGGCCTCTCAACCAACAGCTGTGCAGTTCTTAATCTTTTAGCCAGTGGAGATACAGTATAATGTATGTACAGAAGATGACTAAAATTTAATTTGCACCAGTTGTAGTACAGAAACATAAGCCACTACACAGAGTTGAAATAATGTGGATGGTACCATCTGTATATAATTGTTAGGGTTACATTTTCCATTACATTTTCTTCTGGAGGAAGGGGAGGATATACAACAGGGTAGCAATCATAACAATCATGCATTACAAAACATCAATCAAAAATCATACTTCCATTTACTACAGGGTGATTTGCATTTCATTCTGACACATACAAATGGTCTATTTCTAAACAATGTCACAGAAAATTATATGAAATTAAATTTTTATTCCAAATATTGTAAAGCTATAGGCGAAACAGATGGACAGGTATGGCATTACTTCATTTACGGCATGCTAAGCTTGGCTAAGGGCCTACAGAGCACAAATGTTTCAGTAGTCCTTAGGGGTTAACAGGCATTAAATTCAATGAGGCCCAGAAATTAAGAGATCTGGCAATTGCTGCTCTTTGTTTTAACCCTGGAAGAGACTGCTGGAGTGGGGAAAGAGTTATTCTTGATTAATCAACCTGTCATTTTCAACTCTTTTAAACAGTTTCTTTAAAGGGGAACTACATAAATTATAACAAAACCAAAAATAAAGCAAAAAACAAACAAAGCAAAAATCACAACAAAAAACTGTTTTAAGAGCCTGAATTTTGTGTCTTTTTTTGGAAAGTAAATAAAAAAAAACTGTAAACATATATAAAGAAATACTTCAGACACACCACTTCCAAAATCACCTTTCATCATAGGTCAATGACAAAAAGCTGAAGAAACCCACACATCCACACCTTAATCGGTGTGGGATCAGGGCCTTATTAACACTTGCAAACCTGCTTAACTTTAAGCATGTGAGTAGTCCCAGTTAAGTGTGTGCAGAAGTGTTTGCAAGATCAGAGACTAATTCTGAAAATTAAAATCAAAATGAAAAACCATTTGCCTCTTTCAATTACCTGCCAAGTCCTTAGTTTGGATTTTTGCATTTCCCTGCAAGTATTAATGAAATTACCAATGTGATCTGAATGACTTCAAGCTCCTCAAATCTCTAATTAGAGCTACCGTTGAACAGAGTATTTTCCTTTACTACTCCTTGATGGCAGCAACTCTGGCAAGGGAAATATCGACTGCTAAACTGGGGATTCTGTTTTTTTAAAATACGTTTCTTTGAAATATATTTATTTGGTAGTTTAAAAATATTGTTATGAGATGGGTAAAACCTAGGTATGGGTTGAGTTAAAAACCAGCTGAGACTGATAGGTCTCCCTTCAATTAATGTAAATGTAAGCATAAGCTCCTACACATAGGACAAAAGGTATGGTGGACCCACCCAGGATCTTTGGACTGAGTGTTGTTTGGGGTCATGTGACTATAGGAAGAAAACACACAGAAACTGAAAAAGACAAGGACATAGAGAGGCAAAGGCAAGAAAGCCAAGTAGGAGCCTGTAAAAGAAGTGTAACAATGGAAAAAGCTAGGGAAAGAGCTTTTGGGTCTGATGTTTGCTAAAGAGGCATGGGGGCTGTAAGAAAAGAAACTGCTTCTTTTCTTCTTGGTTCCTTCTGAGTTCAGAGACACCGGACTTCATATATTCCTTCTCAATAAACAAGACTGCATCAAGGAAAATACCTGACTCCATCAATTTCTACTTGCGACTGGACCATTCCCAGGGCCCTGAACGGCGACTGGCCACTTGGGTTGAAAAGGGGCAACAATATGCAAATGGAGCCCAAAACGTCAAAAGCAGCCTCAAAAATTGACCCCTGAGTTTTGTGCAGCCACTTTTTTGGAGTGACCACTTTTCTATGTCTGCAAAAACTTACATTTGCACACGCCATCTACACCCATGCTCTGAAATTGGGTAGAGGACTAATCACCTGCTTTGCATGAACCAGTGCAGTTGCCTTGGAAACTTGGAGCTTTTATACATAGAAACAGTTGGATGTACAAAATAAGGGTGCAATATTAGGTTAGGGACTGGCTCCTTTGAAAATCTGACCCTTAGTATTTTTCTTACTGATCTGGGAATGTAAACAGTCTGGGGGAAAAATAATCCGAAAAGCGTTTGCAGTTCATCTTCAAAACTACAGGGAATATTTCTGGACATATACCTGTCTGCATATGGCACTTCTGTGATGTCTTTCAAGAATACAACTGCAGCCAGTTGCTGCAAAGCAAGAAATAGTTAGAAAAATCTACATAAAAAAGGCTTGCCAGCATTTGCAGATCCATCATTTTTAAGCATGAAATCTCTGGAAAAACTGCTCCAGACCAAGACTTTGATGGATAGATATTGGATGCCCTTCCAATGAAATCAAAGAACTAAGCCTTAATTGTTTTAACTATTAGAAACTGATCTGGCTTTTTGGCAAATGATGTTTATGAAATGCTACAGGAAAATAATTTATTAGCCATCATTTTGGTGTTCAGGATGAAAATATTCTTTAGAATCCTTTCTGAACCCAAAGATGCCTAGAATGAAATTCAGAGCAGTGATACATGGGTTAAGGTCCTGTCCCCTTGTTCTTAAAATGTTAAAACATTGTTCAACTTTCCACAGAACTTGGAACTCTGACAGTGCAATGCATACTTAAAACTAATTGGCAGTGAAGTGTTGCTTTAGGCTTACAAACACTGTCTTTTTCACTTCTGGGGCCTGGGTTTAGTCCAGCTTAATCCAACTAAAAATTGTTGTCTTGAAAAGTCTGAGACTGCCTTGAAATGGGAGAATTTGTAGTTGCTTGCCCAGAAATCTTCCCTTGTCAAAGGAATTGATCCACATATTCTCAGTGTGGGTTGTCGCCTTATGCAGCTGTAGGGGGCAGAATCAAAGCTGACGGCACAGCTAACTAGGGACTAGCCCTCACCTTCCGGAGACGACCTCAGTTACGAGATGCTTCCAAAGCTAGTCCATCTGGACTGTAAAACAAAGAATGAATCTCTCATCTGCATGTTAATACTCAACAAGATAACATTATGAACAAGAAACATTTAACTACTGCAGAGAACTTTAACAATGAGTTAGACAGATCTCCCTTTTTCAGGGAGGATTGGATCTAGCCCTTTGAAGAAGGGAAAATTTTCAGGTAAGCAACCACAAATTCTCCCATTCTCTCCACAAATCCACCATGTGGGATTTTCTCAGCAACAACAACATTCCTAGGGAGGGAACAAAATAATGTCACTGAGAGAAAGGATTCCTTCACCCTAAGGAATCACCATAGTGTGCAGGATCCAGCCGCCAAAGACTGCATCAGCTGAACACTGAGTATCTATCTATCTTGTAAAACTTGATAAATGTATTCAGGGATGACCAAGTTGCAGCTTTACAGATTTCATTGTAAAGGGCCTGCCCTTTCCCAGTCCATGATGCTGCCAATGCTCATACTGAGTTGAGATCTGGTGCACACTGGAGGATTGAATCCTTTGTCCCATATGCCTGTAAGGATCTGACAGTGCAGGTCTAACACCCAGGGCTATGGGCATCCTGGATCTCTGACACTCCCTTGTTGCCAATAGGGGAGATGGGTAAAGTAGCATCTTGCCAGTCCTGGAAGGTCAGGCCGCATAGGAAGTGCTATTGGAACACCCAGAGCCTGAGGCTGCCTGAACGGTTCACTCCCCCTACAGGAAGTGAGCCACGTGGGACATCTGAACAATTGTGCAAATTCCCTGCTGCTGCTGTTTTGGGCCCTGCACTTTCCTGCCTCCTGCAATCCATACCCAATCCTGTTCCTGACTCCTGCACTGATCCTGCCCTCACTCCTAGCACCTACCTTACTTCTGGCCTGTGCCTGATCCTTGCCTCTCCTCCGGTTCCTGCCCTTACTCCTCACTCTTGACCATTGGCTACTATTTCTGTCTCTGACTTCTGACTCAATCCTTGGCTCTGGCATTTCGTATCTGACCCTGGCTCCATCTCTCAGCTTTGATTCCTGGTTCTGACTCCGGCTCCATTCCTGGCTCTGGTATTTGGCAGCTGACTCTGGTTCTGACCCTTGCTTTTGTTCCCTAATCTAGACACCCACTCTGCTCACTAGATCCCACTCCTGCTTAAGGTTGCACCTTTCTAATTGCTGGTAACTGGACCCCCCCCATGGCCCTGCCCCTGCTCCACCTCTTCCCTTGAGGACTTGCCCCCTTCTCTGCCTCTTCCCTCGAGGCTCCACCCCCATCGCTCGCTCTTCTGCCTCCCTCCCGCCATTGCTCGCTGGATCGTCTCCACCTCCCCCATGCCTCAAGCTGGGCTCCTTCTCCTCTAGGGCTGGGATGGGAGCTTTTGCAGCCTGACAAGGAGCCTGCCTGCAGGTAGGAGGCAGCCCCAACTGAGCAGGGACTGGCAAGGGTTAATTACCCGACGGCTCCCCCGCCTTGTGGTATCTGCACTTTGGGTGTCTGCATCTGACCTGACACTAATAGGCCCCCTTTTTGACCAGACTTTCTGGTAAAAAAAATGGGCACCTGGCAACCCTAAAGGGCACCTGGACACAGAAACCATAAACTAGACTGTCTGGGTAAAACCTGGATGGTTGGCAACCCTACTCCTGCTTTGACCCATAGGCCAGACCGCCCATGTCCCAGTTCCTAACAACCCCTCACCAAAGCATCAGCATAGCCACTGTGAAACTAATGATTTTGATGCCTTAGAACCTCTTTTTCTTTGATAAAATAAGACCAGAAAGGCTGTTTTACTTATGCTCTCAATTCTTTTCAGATAAGCCTTTAAGGCTCACCTTATATCCAGCAAATGCCATAGCTTCTCCTTTGTAGGAGAAGTATGTGAACAAAAAGAAGGCAATGAGATCTCTTATGCTGGATGAAAAATCTAATTTACTTTTGGAATAAAGGTGAGATCCACTCTCCAAACCACCGTGTCTTTGTGAAAGATGCAGCAAGATGGATCAAGTGACAAAGCTTCAAAAACTCTTCTTTCTGAAGTGATAGCGATCAAAAAGGTCTTTTTGATAAACAAGTAATACAATGAAACTGATTTCATAGATTCAAAGGGTGCCTGTAGTAAAGCATTGAGCTCAATGTTCAAATTAAAAGATGGAGCTCTGTGCATCTTAGGAAGGCTCAATAGCTACACTCCTCTAATGAAGCAATAATTGTCCTTATGGTAGGAAATGGAAGATTTTCTGGATACCCTCAAAATTGCAGCCAGTACAGAAACATGTTTGTTCCAGGCATTAGCCTGGAGTCTGATACTGATTCTTATTAAAACTTTAGAACATGAGACACTTTGCCTACATGATGTTGAATATGTCTCTCTCTACACCAAGCTCTGAATTTAGATCAGATCCTTGAGTAAGCCCTGTTTGTTGATTTTCTCCTCAATGCTAACAGAGTTGGAAGATAACCAGTGGAGTAACCATTTTGTTCAAGAAACTTCCTTTAAAATACTAAGTTTCAAGATTTAACTTGCTTGGATCCTGGTAGAAAAAACTGGACCCTGGGACCAGGGCTGTCCCAAGCTATTCTGGGGCCCTACACAGCCCCCCTGCGGGGGGAGGCCTCTGCATGGAGGGGGGCAGGGTTGGCTTGGGGGGCAGTGGGGAACCACCCCCCAGCACTCACTGGCGGTGCGGCTGGGGCCGGCTTCTGCACTTCCTGCTGCCAGTGAGTGCAGGCCCAGCCCTGCTGCAGTCCTCAGGGGAGTGGGGCAGGGCTAGGAAAGGGTGGGGAAGAGGTCGGACAGGGCAGAACGGGGCAGGGGCTTTGGGGAAGTGGTGGAGTTGGGGCGAGGCTGGAGTGGAGAAGGGGGTGGGAAGAGGCGGGGTGGGGCGGAGGCCCTGGGGAAGATGCGGAGCAGGGGCTGGAGCAGCATGCAGCTGCAAATTTCCTGGTGCCCTACACAACTGCATACTTTGCGTATGGGTAAGGACAGCCCTGCCTGGAACAACAAATCTGGACTCCGATTCAAGAACAATGGTGGCTCCACTGATATGTTCATGAGGTCAGGAAACCAAGACCCCCTTGGGCAATGGGGGGTGGGGCACTAAGATCACTTCCTCATCCATCTTTCTGATCTTCTGCGTTATCCTAGTGATACTGGGGAAAAGCATAGAGTAAGCCTTTTGGCCAGTTGAGCAACAGGACAGCTATGCCTAGGGCTGTGGGGGGAAGAGGCTCCTGTTTGCTTGCAAAGTATTGGTGAATCTTCTGGTTTGCCTTGGATGCAAAAAGAACCAGAATCGTAACTCTGAATTTTTTGATAATGAATAAGAATAATTTGCTGTGAAGACTCCATTCTTTGATCAATTTTCCTGCTGCTCAGCCAGTCGGCTTTCACATTTTTACTGCCCTTGATATGCAAGGCCCTGATAGACTATAGATGGGCCTCTTCCCACTGCATCATGGAGATCCCATGAGCCTTACCAGTTTGATGGTCTGTGTACACCATTGCCAACATATTCTGTCATTACCAGAATATGACTGTTTGACAATGCTGGGGCTAGTTGTTGAAAAGCATACTTTATTGCCCTTGGCAATAAATGTATGTCTTTCTTCTGCTCTGAGAACAACTGTGGCCCTTGAGCCACTAAGTTCTTGGAGAACACTCTCCATCCTTGCAGACCAGCATCTATTGTTACAATGACCTCTCTGGCTCTGTCATGGCCATCCCTTCCTGGAATCTGTTTTTTTGGACTCATCCACCAAGCCATGGATTTCAACACAAGTGATGGAACTTCACTTTCCAAGATGGAAAAACCAGAAAATGGTGAAAAAACAGCAGAAAACTCAAGCAGGGGTCTCAAAGTCCAGGCCCGTGGGCCATCTGCGGCCCAAGAACCTCCCCACTGCAGCCCGCAGAGCAGAGATGCAGGCAGACACGCTGCCGGCAGTGTCTGCTGCAGGCACCGCCCCTTGCAGCTCCCATTGGCTGGGGGAGAGGGACAGAGATTTCACCACTAGTTGCTGGGCAGAGTCAGCCATGGAGGCAGCATCACTTTTTTCCACAATGACTATAAACAAGTCAAAATACCGAACACAACTATCTGATGCACCCCTTGCTGCAATCCCAAAGGTTTCAACTGCTCAGTAATTGAGCCAAACATCAACAAACTGACAGAACTGAAGTGTTGCCAGGTGTCTGGCAAACACTAAAAACTCTCTGGCAGGTGAAGAATTGTATAAAGTTGTATGACAGCTTTATTATTTCTAAGAAATTAAAAAAAATACAATATAAACTTTTTCTTTTCTGAACACCATCTTCAGTGACATTATTGGCCCATTGGGAGGATTTGAGGACTGGCACTGGCCCTAAGGTAAACTGAGTTTAAGACCCCTGCAGAGAGTCCTCATATTAATTCTTACCCAAGGCATTACACCTATGTAGGACAAAATCATTTCTAGAATACTTGTTAGGATGCCTACTATCATCCTCAAGCACTTCCAGGAAGGTAGCTGCTGATCTGATCTTGTCCCATCTTTTGGCTGGCAAAACGGATTCTTTCAGGAAAGATCCCCTATCCCCTTCTGTTGGGAGAGCAGTGTCTTTGACTAATGCTGAAATGGCCCCATCCATGTTGGGAAGACACACAAAATCTGCTTTGCTGTGGTTCACATTGTAGAATATTTGGGCACGTCTGGACAATCCGTAGACTCTTCTGGTATCTCCTATTTGGACTTAATTACTCTTTCCAAAAAGACATGAAGGGGAATGTCCGATTCAAATTTTTCCAACCGGTTGGAAAATATGTCTTTCTTTGTAATTTCTGTACCAATCCTCTCTTCTTCTTCCTTAAGAACTTTTTTAATGGGTTCATCTGATGGCATACTCAAGTATCCAATCACCATTCATAACATCTTTTCAAATGGTTCAGTTGGGAAAAGATCCTCGTTTTGCTTCATCCTGCAATTCAGACTCTGAGATTGAGAATTCACACTACTACTATGAAGAAGATCCTGACTTTACCCTGGACTTCTTTTTTCCTCTCTTGGACTTAGATGTTCTAGCCTTCTTTTTCTTTGGTGAGCCCCATGAAGATGAAGAGGAAAATGAATTAAATAATGATGAAGATGAAGAACCACACGCAGAGCCTTTATCTCTGGCACCCTCTGGTGATGAGTCAGAGGAACTGGTCTTGACAGAAGAATGGGCCAATTTTTTCTTAAGTTACTGAGGTAATTTCTTGAACCCTTTTTCCCTTCCTATTTCGGAGGTGTGGAGGTTGGTTACCTGAGTCAGATGAAGAGTCCTGCAAACCTCTTCTTGCTAACAGGCATTTCTTTATCTTTGCTCTTTTGAGAGTAGACAGAAGGCCTGTGTCATGGATCCATAAGGTTGGTGCTATACCCTGAGCTTTGAAACAGTCTCTAGGAGAAACTCCTTCAGTGTGCCAAACCCCCAACTGGTCTCACTCTTCCTCCAGGGTAGGCCATGCAGTCTCACAGCCTCCTTAAACTGAACCTCTGGGGCTCCAGAACTCCTGTTTTACACCATAAGCTGTGCCCAGCCAGTCCAGCTGAGATAGACTCCCTGGTAGACATTTGTACATGCTTCAGGGATTAATGCACCTCATCAAGCATTTGCCATGACACTCAAAGAGTATTGCCAAAACATTAGGGTTTATTAGTCAATTGGAACACAGCATAGGACATTTCTAGGTTAGCATAGATAATCCAGTATAGCATAGAAGGTTAAACCATAGACCATTCTGGTTAGCCCAGAGCCCAGCCAAGCTGTAGCTGACCCCCAGGGTTCAAGCTTGTCTTCACTACCAGGAGATCAACGCCGCTGCGATTAATGCAGTGGATGTTGATTTAGCGGGTTTAGTGAAGACCCGCTAAATCAATGGCAGAGTACTCTCTGGACGACTCTGGTACTCCAGCTCCCTGAGAAGAATAAGGGAAGTCAACCGGAGAGTGTCTCCCATCGATGCAGCGCAGTGAAGACACTGGGGTAAGTAGATGTAAGCTACGTCGACTCCAGCTACATTATTCATGTAGCTGGAATAGTATAACGTAGGTCGACTTACCATGGTAGTGAAGACAAGCCCTCAGTCTGACCTCCTTGGTCAGACCAGTGGTGAGCTGGAGCCGGTTCTCACAGGTTCGCGCGAACTGGCTGTTAAATTTTGAACCAGTTTTAGAACCAGTTGTTAACCTGCTTCCCTGTAGGGGGCGCTGAGGCTTTGATGGGCTCCGGCCGAGAAGTGATGTAATTCCTCCTCCAGCCACCGGGGGCGCTGCGCTGAGGGAGTCATGTGGACTGCTGCCTGGCCCTGGGCACGAGCCCTGGTGCTGCTGCTGCTCCCCCGAACCCTGGCCCTGGGGCTCCTGATGCTGCCTGGTGGGTCCCTGGCTTCTCTGCTGGGCCTGGGCTGCGTCCTGCTGCTCTCCCCATGAGCACCCACCAACCTGCCCACAGCCAGCCCCTGCCTCCAGCCACCCCCAAGCCCCCTGCCTGCAGCCAGCCCCTGCTGCACACACCCCCTGCCCCGCCTCCAGCCACCCCCGCACTCCCTGCCCACAGCCAGCCCCCGTCTTCAGCCACCCCCTGCCCTGCCTCCAGCCACCCCCGCACTCCCTGCCTGCAGCCAGCCCCTGCCGCACACCCCCCTGCCCTGCCTGCAGCCAGCCCGTCTCCAGCCACCCCCGCACCTCCTGCCCTGCCTGCAGCCAGCCCCTGCTGCACCCCCTGCCCGCAGCCAGCCCCTCTCCAGCCACCCCCACACCCCTGCCCTGCCCGCAGCCAGCCCTCATCTCCAGCCACACCCTGCCCTGCCTCCAGCCACCCCCGCACCCCCTGCCTGCAGCCACCCCCTGCCCTGCCTCCAGCCATCCCCGCACCCCCTGCCTACAGCCAGCCCCTGCCACACACACCCCCTGCCCTGCCTGCAGCCACCCCTGCACCCTCTGCCCGCAGCCAGCCCGTCTCCAGCCATCCCCGCACCCCCTGCCTGCAGCCACCCCCTGCCCTGCCTCCAGCCATCCCCGCACCCCCTACCTACAGCCAGCCCCTGCCGCATGCATCCCCTGCCCTGCCCGCAGCCAGCCCCTGCCGCATGCACCCTCTGCCTTGTCTCCAGCCAGCCTTGCACCACCTGCCTGCAGCCAGCCCCTGCTGCACCCCCTGCCCTGTATCCAGCCAACCCCTGCCACACGCACCCCTTGCCCTGCCCGCAGCCTGCCCCTGTCTCCAGCCAGCCCCACACCTTGTCTCCAGCCAACCCTGCACCCTCCTGTCTCCAGCCAGCTCCACACCCCCTGCCCTGCCCGCAGCCAGCCCCGCACCCCCTTGCCTCCAGCTAGCCCTGCCCCATGCCCCTGTCTGCAGCTGGCCCCACGTCCACTGGTGCCCTGCAGTTCCCAGGGCAGTAACCCTGCACACCTGCTTCAATGAGGGGGGCAGGGAGCAGCTGGGACCCACACATTTGCACACCCTAGGGTGACCAGACAACAAGTGTGAAAAATCTGGACAGGGGTTGGGGGGTAATAGGAGCCTATATAAGAAAAAGACCCCAAAATTGGGACTGTCCCTATAAAATCGGGACATCTGGTCACCCTAGCACACCTCCAGGGAGTGGCAGGGACCCATACATGTGAAACGGAGCTCATCTCTAGTTCAGGCCCATCTTTTTAAAAAAGAACTTTAGGCAGAGTTAACATACATCCGTATTTTCCCGGACAGGACAGGCTTTTTGGTTCTTAAATCGACATCCGGGAGGAATTTTTAAAATACAGACATATGGTAACCCTGTTGGTACAAAAAATACATACTGGGGCACATCCCTTAAATCAGAACTTTTTATAGGGAACCGGTTGTTAAGATTTTGGCAGCTCATCACTGGGTCAGACTACAGGTCAGAGCCTCTGACTCCTTCCAGCAGTCAACTCTTATTCCCCATCTCATACCTTCCAGTTCTTTGTTCTCAAGATGAGGTATGTTGCTGAGCTTCCCTCCTGAGAGGTTGGAGAAATCTCTCTCCCTCTGGGTCATTGGTTGTTAGTTGTCAGTGTCCTGGTGCTTGGATTTGCCACTGTCTTCTCAAGTTCTTCACTAATATGGGGACTAACGCCCAGATAGCTAGGCGACATTCATACCTATGTCTCTTATACTGTCTCGAGAGCAAACAGTCCTTTTCCCCGCACTGGGTAACAATGCAGCATATAGGAGAAACTAAGGCACACACAGGAATTCATTAAAATATTACAGAAAATTCTCACTTCATCACAGCCTTTAAGGGAGACACTGTAGCTGCTGCCTAAGGCTCACAATGTGGCAGCCTCTCAGGTAAAGGTGCTTTTTGTGCCAAATCCAAGAGCTCCTAGCCCAAGAGGGAATTTCTTCCTGAAGGGGAGATTCCTTTCTTTCCCGTTGCAATCCATAATTCCTGACTTCCCCTGGCGCTAAGGGAAGGAGACTGAATTGCATGACAAGGAAAGGAGTGAGGAGAGGATGACGAGACCCACACTGAGGGAGGGCATGCGCCCAAAATGGTCTTACCTGCTGCTCCTTGCTCTTTCTAGGGTGCATTCAGCTGGTCCTGCTTATGTTTTCCCTGTGCTGAGCCACTGCCCTTTGATGTAACCACCTCCGATGGCCAAGGGCTCTCCTTATTTTTCTGCCATTCTTTGAGATGTTTGTGGCCTGACTATCTGACACCTGCTGGTGGGGAGTATCTGGGGAACTGACTCTTAGGTTGGAGTAAGGCAGCTAAGGCTAAACCTTTCTGACTCGGCAGATGAAGTGGCTGGAGTGCACAAGACACAAACCTCTTTTCTGCATCCCCTGGCAGGGATACAGAGCTAGAAGACAGGAAATATGCCTCTTCAGGGTTGTTGTTGTTGTTGCTGTTTTTAATTCTCTCTCTTGCAGGAGGTGCTGGATTCATTACCCTGCCAGTAGCTACAAGAGGCAGAACAAAACTGAGGGGGTCTCCAGAAGATGGGGTCTAGTCCCTTGTCAGCCATCCACTCAGCTTTGATTCTGCCTCTACACTTATAGAAAGGTGACGAACCGCACTGAGGATCTGTGAACTTAGCCCTGAGAGAGATGGCAGAATATATTTACATGGTGATTTAGAGTTTTGTTTACCAATAATGGTTTTTTAAGTCTTGTCAGTGTATATTTGTTTATATAACAGATAGAACCTTTCTCAAAGGCCATGTGAAGTGAACCAATGCTCTTGGGGAGGATAAAGGAAACTGGTGTGGAAAACATCTCAGTGGTCGAAGGGGCAGTTGAGAATCAAGTCAAAAGGCAAAAATAAAGTATTTGATTTGTTTTTACTTCACTTCTTTAAAAGACCTAACATGGTGTTGCTCCCTCCCTACCTGATGTAAATCTTTGTCTTTGCAAAACTCAGCTATTTAAAGACATTTGTATTGGAATGCTTGTGGGATGATAAAGTACTTCAGAGATAGGTTTATATAAAAAGAAATTATACCTATCCTGCCAGAACAGTGACTCAGCCTAATGTGCTAGTTTATAAGCTACTCTGGTCTTGAAAATCATGGTCCAAGTCCTGGCAACTGTGATCAGATGAACATTTTGTTCTTCATATGGAGCATCAAGTTTCTGGAGCTTGAGGAGTCCTGGCATGAATTCTTGAAGTGAAGGCACTAATGTCTGGTCAATTAAACCTTCTAAACAGCAAAATACAGTTGGGTTTGTGAGCAACACTCTGGCTGTGTTCAGTAGCAGAGGAGACTTCAGAAATGGCCACAGAATTTGAACGAGGTGCAGTACTTTCCAGTTATATTGTTCCCTGTCCCTGTGTGGGTTGGACCTGGTAGGGTAAGGAGCCACTGCTAGATCGCAAGCAGCGTGCTGGTAGCGGGAAGGCACCATCACACCAGAAAAAAGTGATCAAGGGAAGAGACAATATATTCCTCCTCTCTGGGCAATGATAGTGTTACCTCTGAATAAAATGGATAAAGGTTGTCCCTTGAGGAGGGATTAGTCTGAGTACATTTGGTGGGATTGGACTGAATACATTGCAGACTACTCCAAAATCTGCTCAGCAAGGTTAAAAGTGGACTTCATGAGGTCACAGCTTCAGGAAAGAGAGATCTCTGAGGTGAGTTTGAGGCACATTGATTGCTGGGAAAAGGGCATTATTAAGTGTATTTAAAGTTGAACAGCCCTAACATTTTGTTATAAACAATGAAATGCCACCATAGGGAAATGACAGACCAGACATTTTTTGTGATACTAACAATTCTGCTGTGGTTTGTGACAAATCTGTTTGTTGAGTGTAAATTCATGTGTTATTTCTTTATTCTGTCTATGCAGGTTCTTATAATCTGCCCTTCAGTGTGGTATCTCTGTGTCTACTACACCTCTGGTATACTGACCTCCATGCTACAAGGAAAGAAAGAAAGAGTTCTTGAATGAATGAGTGAAAGGTGAAGAAGGAATACATTCCTCACTGGTTTGCTATTTTAAATCTATTTCTTGTTTCTTAGTAATACCCTGAATGTCTTTCAAGTGAGAGACTGTTCGCTGTTGACCCTGACTCTGCTTTTGGGAGGAGTTAGAGAGACAAGGTAGGTAAGGTAATATCTTTTATTGGATCAACTTCTGTTGGTGAGAGAGTCAAGCTTATGAACTACACAGAACACCTCCTCAGGTCTGGGAAAGGTACTCAGAGTGTCATAGCTAACTAAAAGGTTGAACAGCTAATTTAGCATAAGTAGTTAGCACATATTCTAAGGGGCCAGGAAGATTTCTGTGTAGTTTGAAAGCTTGTCTCTCTCACCAACAGAAGTTGGTTTAGTAACGATATTGCCTCACCCACCTTGTCTTTTTAATATCCTGGGCCCAACATGGATACAACACCACTGCACACAGCTTTGGGAAAACTTGCGAATTAAAGAAAAGCTTTGCTTTATACAACAGCATGTATGTTGGGCTTTGTACCTTTATGAATGATCTAGGTGCCAAAGAGCCCAAATCTCCATGTTGTATTTAATGCTTATTGAAGAAAGCAGGAATGAGTCAAGCAGTACATACTCGAGGATCCTATAGATAGTTTAGGGAATGGAGTAGGAGACGAATGATGGAAAAACTAGTTCAGTTTGCTAGCTGGAGAAAGAAGGAATACATTTAATACTACTGTCTACTTGCTGACTTCAACCAAATTAAAACACCATGACCTCAATCTGTATTCCTTCCAATAACAATTCCAACATTTTTTGTTGCCTATATTGTAATTCTTTTTGCAAACAGGATGCATGAGTTTATTTGTTTGAAGGGCATTTCCTTTCTGTAAACTCCTGATAGAGGGTATTTGCCCTCAAAATTCACTTGTGTTTTTAGGCCTCCTGGGCATACCACAGTTACTCTAAACGTTCTCCTTACAAAATATAGAATAGGTATGAAAAATGCACAAAGTTTATTCTTTGTTGACCAATCTGTCTCTATCACAACCAGCTGTCAGAAACTGTGGAATCTATTAAAAATATAATATTATGGGGTTAAAGAGGTAAAAGAATCATTTTAGCCATACTGTTTTAAAAAATAGCATTGAAAATCACATGAAAAAATACAGAATTTAACAATTGTCTGTTGCCATCCAATAGATGAGTGTTTGTAAAGTGCCTCTCCTCCTTCAAGTCCCCCCAAAATTCCACTTCTTCTAAAATGCGTAGGAACCTCTGTCTTCCTACTCTCCACCTCCCTCCCTCACAGAGGTATGAACTAATAGGGGAGAATGAAAACAATAAACACAAAACCAACAAACTAAAGAAACTTTAAACAAAATTGTGAAATTAACAAGAAATATGCTTGATTTCACTTTTCATTCACACTTTTCTCTAACTTCCATCGTCCTTTTTTGTCTGTTCATTGTCTAATTAGGGCACAATACTATAACTGTTACTCATGCTGGCTAGTAGTTACTCATGTAAATAACCCCAGTAATAATGGAAGGGCAATACAGTTACGACTGAGTGCTCAATGCCGGTGCTCAAACTAGTCTCCTTGGGATGAATGATCAAAACACACACAGTCCACTGGTTAGCATCCATTTTGATAGTTATTAATAACATTTAGAACTTTATATCTATTTTACATTTTCAAAGCACATTAATAATAGTATATATTTTATTTTTAAATTAACAGTATGCCAAGCACTTTATATAAACACACATACTATGTATATGAATGCAGCATAAATAACATCAGACAGAGAGACAAAAGAAAGATCCGTCTCTGCTCTGAAGAGTTCATGCTCTAAGGACCTGATTCTACAACACTTGTGCACTTTGGATAGTACTTACTCATGTGAGTGTTTAAGTAGGATAAAGGAGTCAGATTCATGGACTGTAGTACCTTTCGAAAGGTTTCTTTCAAAAAGTTTGTTTCTTTCTAAATGTTTCTGTGGTTTTGTTAAAGATTAGAATGAGGATATGCTTTCTGCTGGCACAAAAGAGTTAGAAGGGATATAGTCTGTAATATGTAAGTCCAGAAGAATTTCTTTGCTACTAATTAATTTCCATTTGTTGTAAAGTATTACCAGAACTGAGTTCTGGTTGATGACAAAATGTTTATTTAAAGTTTTGTACTGAATATCATGTTGGGATTTGACCCTCAAGAGTGTTTGTTTTGGGGGACAAAAGTACAAAGAGAGTTCTTAAGGGATGACTTCAGATTTTGTAAACCAAATATGAAACTAAGAAAATATGGTACCAATGGATTTGCATAATTTTATCCTGATCAAAGACCTCTTTCGTCTTTGGTATGACTAGTAAGGAGGAAAGTAGTGGAAACAGCAGCTTATTTATTTATTTCGAATTTAGGAGAATTTGGCTGTGATGCAGTCATTTGGTAAAAGTATGTAGGAGGCTGCATTTCCACAAATTTCAATGAAAAGTGTGTAAGTAAACCAGGGATGAGAGCAGCCAGACGCAGAACTAGATGCAGAGGGCAATTTAGCTGATATAAAGTAATGGCCCAAACTTCCTGGGTTCTGAGACCCTCCTACTCCCATTTGACATTTATGGGAGTGGAGTATGCTCAGTACCTCAGGCTGCACATATATTTCAGATTATTTCTGCAACATAAAAACATGGGTTGGGTACAGAGAATTTTAACTATGTTAAATTTGTAATTAGAGTTTAGCAAATCCGCCATTATGAGTAATTTATTTGAAGAATTTAGTTTCTTTTTCTCCTTGCAGATATCTGCAAGGAGATGATGATCCTCTCAAATCCATTCAGTGCTCACTATTTTTTATAAACACCTTCTCACATTTTTTACCCTATGAATCAATTGTGAAAATTCAAAATGCAAGATGTACTGCTTCATTGTGATTGGTTAAATAGGTCTTATGGCATTGTTTCTATTCCTTGAACAAGCAAATACACAAGCACTTCTGACAACTGTACTTATGTATGCAAGTTTTAAAATTGTTTTTTGTGATTACTAACATGTGCAATTTTGAAATTCACTTTTCAGAGATGTTCTTGCCAGTAAAACTTGATTGTTCAAATGTTTACAAAAAGCAGCAGTGCGTGAGAGATGTGAACATGACTGAAGATAATTAATTTTAATGTACAAATCAATATTCATGGCTTTTTCACCCTTACTAATTAAAATCTTTGTATAATTTTCAAAAACTATTTTTCTGAAGGATCTTATCAATGCAAACATATTTATGAAAACACCACAAAGCCAGTGAGTATCACACAAAATACAAAAGAAAAATAAATTACATTTTCAAAGGAAATCAAGCATTATATCATGTATAAAGTAAAGCTGGTACATCTCTGTTGATTCAGTTTAGCTGCTTAGAAGCTACTAGGCAGTACCAGTATATTGGACCTGAACCCATTGGAAGGAATTCTGAGGACAGTCAGATATGGACCCAAACTTTGTGATTCAATCCATCACTAGCTCTAGGGTTTTAGGTTAGAACCCTTTTAAGACTTATAAGGCAATATCCGACAGGGGAAGTACAGGAAATAGGAATTATTTTCTGAACTCCATGGAGGAACAAGTGGGGACAGGCAGATCAAGATCTGGAAAGTCAAACACATAGCAATCGCCATACTTTATCAGTAATGGTGCGAACTGTATCATCCATATAAGAAAAGGATGAACCAGTTTGATGGTTGAATCTCTCAACCATTTGGATTTGCAAGGCTCCTTTGATAAACCTTTTGTCCCTGCAATTTAAACCCATTTTTCCAAACACTAATTAATTAATCCTCCCTACTCTTCCCATCCCAAGTTAAAGGGAAATCATTGCTGTGCATTACTCTAGTGCTGGTCACTAAGACTCACACATGAACACTTAGCCATTCATGGTGACAGAATTCAGACCCTCTTATTCCAAAAGCACATGTTGCTAGCACTTGAGTTAAAGGAGAATCTCTGTTAGCAATATAAGACCTCTGACAAACAGTAGGGAGGTTCTTATCAATCAGTTAGAGGGCAGAGTTGTGCACACACATCGACTCATTACAATTCTTATGTAACATGCAGGTATTTTGAGCTTAATTTTAGTAATGTTTGTAAACGGTTTTGTGATCTTTGGGTGGAAGATGCTATAAAAAGGCAAATTTTGTGAGTGTGGGATATCGCTGAATCCACATTTCAAAGTAGTAAATTCAGTTGTGAATGAAACTCCAAAGCAAATCTGGCTTTCACAGATGAAGTACCCAGGAGTTTCTCGGTGAAAGCATGAAACACCCCCCAAAACAAGCCATGGAACATGTCCAAACACAGAAAGAAAAAAACCTAACAAGAATTTAATAAAAATAACAATCTCAGCAGCTAAATTACTGAGGTGTTTCATAGCCGAATGTAATGCTAAAACCACCCTTCCACAGCCTCGAGAAAAACTGTGCACTTCAGCAATGATGAGAACTTGATGCAGTGTATTTTCCAAAGTGCCAAGAGCCAAGAATAATATAACATCACCAAGCAGACTTCAAAGCCCAGTCCCTCCACTCACTCCTCGCTCCTGTGCATCCCTCTAGTGCCAAAGCATACATGGATCGGAGGGCTCTGCTCAGCAGCTGCTCAGAATGTTTGACAGATTTCCCAAACTTGTACAGCACTTGTAAAAGAAGTTTCCAATAGAGGCACCATACCATTTGCAAGAAAAAAAAGTGTGAGGGAGGTTTGTTTATTGATTGAATGATGGATTTTGTACTTGGTTCCTGGAAAAATGTATCACTGCAATTGTATAGGATTCTACATCAGGATATTTTCATATGGGACTGTAGCTGTTTACAGGAACCACATTGAAAAGGCTATTATTAATCTAGAAGAGAGTGCAGGCATTTTAGGAACCATTTACTGTGAATGACAAAGGGGACTTATTAATTCAACACATTAATTGCCTCACTTTATGAACTACTGTAGGTTAAGATAACTGAATGCATCACAGTTTTAAGAGCGACTGTTTTTAAATGCCAGTAAATTCACACAAAAGTTACCACGTTTATACATGGCATTATTTATTTATTTATTTAGAATAAAGAAAAAACTTGGCATGGGATCATAAACAAGTGTCAAACACCATTTATGTATATTGGCACAATAAAGATTTAGAAAATGGACTGAAAAAAAAGCAATAGACTAGGTTGTTAGCTGAAGTAGTCCCCAGTCAGCGATAGCGCCAGTGTGATTTTCTGGAGTTTAAGGGTGAAATTCTTCATTATGAATTTGAGGGATGCTGAGGGCAGGGCAGCAGAATGGAAGCTTATAATGTGCTAGTTTTGTATTTAGGAGTGAGAAAGTGATGTTGCCCTCTGCTGACTGCTCAGCTTCTGCCTGTGCCTTCAGCTTTCTAGCCAACACCTAAGAGAGCTGAGTTTAGTGTCAGGCAGGGGGCACAGAAAAATCCTGGCAGACAGCCAGAATGCTAGAGGTGGAAGGGTATGTGGAGATATTATTCCATTACATAATGTAAACATATAAAACATTCATGGCGAAGAGGCTGGTATTCACATCATCCTGTAGTCTTATTTTATGTTTTGTTTCTATAATTTTATTCTAAAATATAAAACCAAAAATCTAACCTGATTTTGTCATACATCAGACCAAGTCATCTCAGCACAGGGATGAGGTTTTCTTGACTGGATTAAGAACTGTTGTGATTTTTTCAGTGAATGAAGGCAGAATTTAAACTTGGAAGTAAAATTCAAAATCAAGTGAGTGCCACATAGTTCGGAGTTTTGTAATAAGATATCCACTTCTATCCCCATCTCATTTCACATCACCCATTCAGAGCTGTCAGACAGGAATGAGTTTCCACTGGAGATGGTCTCAAGCTACAAGATTCAGATCTAGATCTGAATTTCAACACACCATAGTCCACAGTTTTGTTCAGTCTATTAAAATTAGCATCAAAATCCATATTCACTCACAACACATATAGCTAAGAGCATCCTTTGTACAGAGGTTCTGGACACCTGGCCACAATCCCCATGAAAGACACTAAGTCAAATGGTGCTCCATACCTAGCATTCAAGGGTCCATATCAAAGTTTGATAGGGCTTGCATCCAGCAGTTAGGTTCAGCCCTATCTCTAGTTTCACTGATGATGGAATTGTATATGTTTCCCAGTTATGATTGAGCTTGGCTGTGGGTTTTGCCCTTTTTGGAGAGGTTTATAACTCAGCCATAAATATGTGGGTTCTGGCCTGAATGTACAAGATTGCAGCCAAAAATCAAATTTGTTAAACAGAAGCTCACAATAATATATTTTTCTTTTTCTTTCTACATTAAAATCAGTGTTAAAAATGTGAAATATTTAAAATAATAGAAACCACATGATCTGTGGAAATAAGCAGGGTAAATGAAGAACCCTGGAGTAAGAAGGAGCCAATTTCCACTAAAGTCAAATGGGAGCTGAGTCCTTACCTCAAGGCTGAATTTAGTTGCTTTTCTTTAGATGTTTTTTAAAATATTGTGTACAGCACAAAAATTAGCATTCCACCACAGATTGGAATGGCTCTGATGGCATGATGAGGATCTATGTAAAAATATTCATTTAAAAAGATACATTGATCCTGGGCAGAATATGGAACTCAATTAATAAAGAATTAAAAAAGAATTATAAGCAATACCTATTAACACAGGCTTATGGAAAACAGAACTTGTCAAACCAACTTGAAATGTTTTCTTGATAAGATTACAAATTTGGTTGATAAAGATAATATCATTAATGTAATATATTCAGACTTCTATAAGGCATTCAATTTGGTATCAGATGACATTTTGATTAAGAAACTAAAATCCCACATTAAATGTATTGAAACTGGTTAACTAATAGATCTCAAAATGCAATTGTAAATAAGAGATCATTATAGAGCAGATATTTTTCTAATGGGGTCCCGCAAGGCCCTACACTATTTAACATTTTTATCAGTGATCTGGAAGAAAACATAAAATCATTACTGATAAAGTTTGCAGATGACACAAAGTTTGGGAGAATTTGTGGTTGCTTACCTGAAAATTTTCCCTGCTTTGAAGGAATAGGTCCACAGAACCTCAGGGTTTGTGGTATATGAGCACAGCATGCAGGACAATCAGCTGAGGACTGAGTAGCTACTTTGTAAAGCCCAGTAAATGTATGCAGGGATGGCCAAATTACAGCTTTACAGGTTTCTCAGATCACAATGCTGCCACTGCTCATACTGTATGAGCTCTGGTGCCCATTGGAGGATTGAATTCTTTTGCTCTATACACAATCACAAGACTCATGATATAGATGCCTTAGCATCTCTTTTTCATGGATGAAATTAAACCAGAAAGGGTGGTGTTTGTCTTACGCTCTCAGTTCTTTTCAGATTAAATTGTAAGGCTCTCCTTATATTCAGCAAAGTAATAGCTTGTCCTTTGGGTGAGAACGATGTGGACAAAAAAGGCTATGAGAACTCTTTTGCTCAATGAAAACTCTTATTATATGTTGGAATAAAGATGGGACCCATTCTCAAAACCACCTTATCTTTGTGAACGATGCAGCAGGATGGAGTGACTCACTCTGTTCTTCCTGAAGTGCTAGCAATGAAAAAGGTCTTTTTGATAGACAAGAAATAATGAAACAGGTTTCATAGATTCAAAGGGCACCTGTATTAAGGCACTGAGCACAATGTTCAAATCCCCAGATGGAGCTCTATGCACCTTATGATGATGCAATAGCTGCACTGCTCTAATGAAGCGACAACTGTCCTTATGGTAGGAAATGGAAGATTTTCTGGATGCTCTCAAAATTGCAGACAATACAAAAACATGTACTTTCTAGGTATCAGCCTAAAACCTGATATTGAAACCATCTTGCAAAAACTCCAGAACATGAGATGTTTTGCCTACATGATCTTGAATATGTCTCTCTTTATACCTAGCTTTGCATTTAGATTAGATTTTTGAGTAAGCCCTGTTTTGTCAATTTTCTACTCAATGCTAACAGAGTTGCAAAGTAACCCCTTTCTTTTAGAAACTTCCTTTTAAATGCTAAGCTGCTAAATTTAACTTGCTTGGATCCTGGTTAAGAACTGGACCCTGGGATAACAAATCTGGACTCTCATTCAGGAACAATGGTGGCTCTATTGACATATTCATGAGGTCAGGAAACCAAGACCACCTAGGCCCACGGGACCCTCTTGCCTGGCCCCTGAGCTCCTGGCCTGGGAGGCTCACCCCTGGCCCCTCCCCAGCTGTCCCCCCTCCCCTGCAGACTCAGTGCGCCGCGCCACCAGCACAACGCTCTGGTAGGCTGGGCAGCACAGTTGCAGAGCCGCAGCCTGACCTGGTGCTCTGGCCAGCACAGCTGTAGCGCCGCCAGCCACCGGTGCTCCAGGCAGCGTGGTAAGGGGGCAGGGGGGTTGGACAGAGGGCAGGGGAGTTCGAGGGGGTGGTCAGGGACTGAGAGTGTGGATAGGGATCAGGGTGGTCAGAGGGCAGGGAACACGGGGGTTGGATGGGGCAGGGGTCCCGGGGGGGAAGTCAGGAAGGAGGGGGGGTTGGATGGGGCAGGGGTTCGGGGGAGGCAATCAGAAATGAGAGGAGGGGTTGGATGGGGCAGTGGGGGGCAGTCAGAGGTGGTGGTTCTGGGGGCGGTCAGGGAACAGGGAGCGGTGGATGGGGCAGGAGTCCTGGGGGAGCTGTCAGGGGGCAAGAAGCGGGGGTGGGGAGGGTCGGATAGGAGGCAGGGGCCAGGCCAGGCTGTTTGGGGAGACACAGCCTCCCCTATCCGAACCTCCATACAATTTTGGAAATCCGATGTGACCCTCAGGCCAAAAAGTTTGCCTGCCCCTGAGATAGGCCAATGCAAGGCCACTAAGATACTTCCTTGTCCGTCTTTCTGATCTTCTGTATTCTCCTAGAGATGATGGTCACTGGGGGAAAAGCATAAAGTAAGTCCTTTGACCATCTGAGCAACAGGGCATCTCCCAGCTTTCTTTTTGTTGCAAAGTATTGGTGAATCTTCTGGTTTGCCTTGGATGCAAAAAGAATCAGAACTCTGAATTTTTTGATGATCAATCGGAATGATTTGTTGTGAAGACTCCATTCTGCCTGATCGATTTACCTGCTGCTCAGCTAGTCGGTTTTTGCATTTCTAGTGCCATTGATATGCAAGGACCTGATAGACTGTAGATGGGCCTCTGCCCACTACATCAATGCTACTTTCTTTTGGAGATCCTGTGAGCTTGTACACCCCGATGGTTTACATACCCTACTGTCATTATCAGAATTTGATTGTTTGGCAACACTGGGGCCAATTGTTGAAAAGCATACTTTATTGCCCTCAGCTCTAGAAAATGTATGCCTTTCTTCATGGGCAGCGGGTATAATAGGCCATATAGGCAGGTATAATATATAGCTGTCGCCAACTCACAGCCGGACACCTGAGCTGTGGTGCCCCTGGCCCTACCCCGAGACCCCCACCGCCTCCTCCACTCCACCCATCCTGCTGCTTGCCACGTCCCTCCTCCTAGGTGCTGGGACCAGTGGCGGGGGGCCTTCAGGGGCAGGAGGAGCTGGTGCTAGGGAGCTGGCGGCTCGGCCTGGCACTGGGGGAGGCCTGTGGCTCAGCCTGGCTCGGCCCGGCACTGTGGGAGGCCGAAGGCTTGGCCTGGCCCTGTGCTTGGGCCGGCCTGGCGCTGGGGGTGGCGGGCGGCTCGGTTTGACTCTGGCGGGGTTGGGGCTTGGCCTGGCACTTAGGTGGGGGTGGGTTGGGGGGGGCCAGTGGCAGCAGCTCAGCCCGATGTGGTTGGGGCAGGCAGGCTGTAGCTCCTCCGGTCACGGGAAGGCCTCTCAGAATCTGGGCTTCTCCTTTTACTGCGTTGGAGGGGGGTTTCGGGGCTCCAGCGTCTGGAGGGTGGGGCCTTAGGTGGAAGGGGCAGGGCCGGCGGGTTTGCCTCCCCAAAGCAGGGGTTCACCCGCCACCCATGCCTTTCTTTTGCTCTGAGAATATCTGTGTCCCTTGCCCACCGATTTCTTGGAGAACACAACCCATCTTTCCAGACAGGCATCTGGTGTTATGACAGACCTCTCTGGCTCTGCCATGGCTATCCCACCGTGGAATCTGTCTTTGGACTCATCCACCAGAGTACCAGAAACAAGACTGAGTAGTAGCTGGAGTACATCTCCAGCTTGGGAATCTCTCTACCTCACTGATTCGCAAAAGATGATCTATGGCAGTGGTTCCCAAACTTGTTCTGCCACTTGTGCATGGAAAGCCCCTGGCAGGCCAGGCCAGTTTGTTTACCAGCCGCGTCCGCAGGTTCGGCAAATCGCGGCTTCAGGCCAATGGGAGCTTCTGGAAGCGGCGGCCAGTACGTCCCTCATCCCGCACCGCTTCCAGCAGCTCCCATTGGCCTGGAACAGTGAACCGTGGCCCCTGGGAGCCACGATCGGCTGAAACTGTGGATGTGGCAGGTAAACAAACCGGCCCGGCCCACCAGGGACTTTCCCTGCACAAGCGGCGGAACAAGTTTGGGAACCACTGATCTATGGTCTTTAGCATATTTTGCCTTCTTAGGGTATGTCTACACTACGAAATTAGGTCGAATTTATAGAAGTTGGTTTTGTAGAAAGCGTTTTTATACAGTCGAGTGTGTGTGTCCCCACACAAATACTCTAAGTGCATGTAGTCGGCGGAGTGTGTCCACAGTACCGAGGCAACCGTCGACTTCCGGAGCTTTGCACTGTGAGTAGCTATCCCACAGTTCCCGCAGTCTCCACCACCCATTTGAATTCTGGGTAGAAATCCCAGTGCCTGATGGGGCTAAAACATTGTCGCAGGTGGTTCTGGGTACATATCGTCAGGCCCCCGTTCTCTCCCTCCCTCCGTAAAAGCAAGGACAGACAATCGTTTTGCGCCTTTTTTCTTGAGTTACCTGTGCAGACGCCATACCACGGCAAGCATAGAGCCCACTCAGCTAACCGTCACCGTATGTCTCCTGGATGCTGGCAGATGTGGTACTGCATTGCTACACAGCAGCTGTTTATTGCCTTTTGGCAGTAGACAGTGCAGTATGACTGGTAACCGTCGTCGACGTAGTCCTGGGTGCTCTTTTAACCAGGTACCTGGGCAAACATGGGAGTGACTCAACCAGGTCATTTCCCTTGTTTCGTCTCATGGCAATTGAGTCCTACCGGCAGTGCACTGTCGTTTAATCTGCAGCCAGCAGAAGATGATGGCCAGCAGTCATATTGCACTGTCTTCTGTCGAGCACCCACGAGGTGACGAGCGGTCGTACTGCACAATCTGCTGCCAGCAAGATGGATAAAGATAGATGAAGTGGCTCAAAACAAGAAATAGACCAGATTTGTTTTGTATTCATTTTCTCCTCCCTCCCTCCATCTGTGAAATCAACAGCCTTCTAAATCCAGTTTTGAGTTCTATCCTTGAGGTTTTGAGTTCTATCCTTGAGGCAGCCATTCAGTTTCTCGCAAAACCACCCTCTTTGTTGATTTTAATTCCCTGTAAGCCATGTTGTCAGTCACCCCTCCCTCCATCAGGGCAACAGCAGACAATTGTTCCGCCCCTTTTTTCTGTGAGACGCCATACCATGGGAAGCATGGAACCCGCTCAGATCACTTTGGCAATTAGGAGCACATTAAACACCACGCGCATTATCCAGCAGTATATGCAGCACCAGAACCTGGCAAAGTGAAACCGGGCGAGTAAGCGACGTCAGCATGGTTACGAGAGCGATGAGGACATGGACACAGACGTCTCTCAAAGCACGTGCCCTGGAAATGTGGGCACCATGGTGCTAATGGGGAAAGCTCATGCGGTGGAACGCCGATTCTGGGCTCGGGAAACAAGCACAGACTGGTGGGACCGCATAGTGTTGCAGGTCTGGGACGATTCCCAGTGGCTGCAAAACTTTCGCATGCGTAAGGGCACTTTTATGGAACTTTGTGACTTGCTTTCCTCTGCCCTGAGGCGCAAGAATACCAAGATGAGAGCAGCCCTCACAGTTGAGAAGCGAGTGGCAATAGCCCTGTGGAAGCTATTGCTTGCAACACCAGACAGCTACCAGTCAGTCAGGAATCAATTTGGAGTGGGCAAATCTACTGTGGGGGCTGCTGTGATGCAAGTAGCCAATGCAATCAAAGATCTGCTGATATCAAGGGTAGTGACCCTGGGAAATGTGCAGGTCATAGTGGATGGCTTTGCTGCAATGGGATTCCCTAACTATGGTGGGTCCATAGACGGAACCCGTATCCCTATCTTGGCACCGGAGCACCAAGCCAGTGAGTACATAAACCGCAAGGGGTACTTTTCAATAGTGCTGCAAGCAATGTTAGATCACAATGGACGTTTCACCAACATCAATGTGGGATGGCCGGGAAAGGTACATGATGCTTGCATCTTCAGGAACTATTGTCTGTTTCAAAAGCTGCAGGAAGGGACTTACTTCCCAGACCAGAAAATAACCGTTGGGGATGTTGAAATGCCTACAGTTATCCTTGGGGACCCAGCCTACCCCTTAATGCCATGGCTCATGAAGCCATACATAGGCAGCCTGGAGAGTAGTCAGGAGCTGTTCAACTACAGGCTGAGCAAGTGCAGAATGGTGGTAGAATGTGCATTTGGAAGTTTAAAAGCGTGCTGGTGCAGTTTACTGACTCGGTTAGACCTCAGCAAAACCAGTATTCCCACTGTTATTACTGCTTGCTGTGCACTCCAAAATATCTATGAGAGTAAAGGGGGAGACGTTTATGGCACGGAGGGAGGTTGAGGCAAATTGCCTGGCTGCTGGTTATGCACAGCCAGACACCAGGGCGGTTGAAGAGCACAGGAGGGTGTGCTGCACATCAGAGAAGCTTTGAAAACCAGTTTCATGACTGGCCAGGCTACAGTGTGAAAGTACTGTTTGTTTCTCCTTGATGAAACTCCCAGCCCCTTGGTTCATTCTACTTCCCTGTAAGCTAACCACCCTCCGCACCTCCCTTTGATCACCGCTTGCAGAGGCAATAAAGTCATTGTTGCTTCACATTCATGCATTCTTTATTAATTCATCACACAAATAGGAGGAAAATTACCTAGGTAGCCCAGGAGGGGTGGTGGAGAAGGGAAGGACAAGGCCACACAGCATTTTAAAAGTTTAAAACTTGAAAACTTATTGAATGCCAGCCTTCTGTTACTTGGGCAATCCTCTGGGGTGGAGTGGCTGGGTGGCCAGAGGCCCCCCCACCACGTTCTTGGGATGTCTGGGTGAGGAGGCTATGGAACTTGGGGAGAAGGGCGGTTGGTTACACAGGGGCTGTAGCGGTGGTCTGTGCTCCTGCTGCCTTTCCTGCAGTTCAATCATATGCTGGAGCATTTTAGTTTGATCCTCCAGCAGCCTCAGCATTGAATCCTGCCTCTTCTCATTACGCTGCTGCCACCTTTCAGCTTCAGCCCTCTCTTCAGCCCGCCACTTACTCTCTTCAGCCCACCACCGCTCCTCCTGGTCATTTTGTGCTTTCCTGCACTCTGACATTGTCTGCCTCCACGCATTCGTCTGTGCTCTGTCAGTGTGGGAGGACAGCATGAGCTCAGAGAACATTTCATCGTGAGTGCATTTTTTTCGCCTTCTAATCTTCGCTAGCCTCTGGGAAGGAGAAGATCCTGTGATCCTTGAAACACATGCAGCTGGTGGAGAAAAAAAAGGGACAGTGGTATTTAAAAAGACACATTTTATAGAACAATGGGTACACTCTTTCACGGTAAACCTTGCTGTTAACTTTACATACATAGCACATGTGCTTTTGTTACAAGGTCGCATTTTGCCTCCCCCCACCGCGTGGCTAACAGCGGGGAACATTTCTGTTCAGCCATATCAGGAACAGCCCATCAGGAATGGGCACCTCTGAATGTCCCCTTAAGAAAAGCATCCTATTTCAATCAGGTGACTATGAATGATATCACTCTCCTGAGGATAACACAGAGAGATAAAGAACGGATGTTGTTTGAACGCCAGCAAACATACACTGCAATGCTTTGTTCTACAATGATTCCCGAGTACATTCTACTGGCCTGGAGTGGTAAAGTGTCCTACCATGGTGGATGGAATAAGGCTGCCCTCCCCAGAAACCTTTTGCAAAGGCTTTGGGAGTATATCCAGGAGAGCCACGAATGCCAGGGCAAATTAATCATTAAATATGCTGGCTTTTAAATCTTGTATAGTATTTTAAAAGGTACACTCACCAGAGATCCTTTCTCCGCCTGGCAGGTGCGGGAGGCAGCCTTGGGTGGGTTCGGGGGGTACTGGCTCCATGTCCAGGGTGAGAAACAGTTCCTGGCTCTCGGGAAAACCTGTTTCTCTGCTTGTTTGCTGTGAGGTATCTACAACCTCATCATCATCATCTTCCTTGTCCCCAAAACCTGCTTCCGTGTTGCCTCCATCTCCATTGAAGGAGTCAAACAACACGGCTGGGGTAGTGGTGGCTGAACCCCCTAAAAGCTCATCATAGAAGCAGCATGTTTGGGGTTTTAACCCAGAGCGGCCATTTGCCTCTCTGGTTTTCTGGTAGGCTTGCCTCAGCTCCTTAAGTTTCACACGGCACTGCTTCAGGTCCCTGTTATGGCCTCTGGCCTTCATGCCCTGGGAGATTTTCACAAATGTTTTGGCATTTTGAAAACTGAAACGGAGTTCTGATAGCACGGATTCCTCTCCCCATACAGCGATCAGATCCCGTACCTCCCATTCGGTCCATGCTGGAGCTCTTTTGCGATTCTGGACTCCATCATGGTCACCTCTGCTGATGAGCTCTGCATGGTCACCTGCAGCTTGCCACACTGGCCAAACAGGAAATTGAAATTCAAAAGTTCGCAAGCCTTTTCCTGTCTACCTGGTCCGTGCATCTAGAGCGGTCACAATGGAGCACTCTGGGATAGCTCCCGGAGGCCAATACCGTCTTATTGCATCCACAGTACCCCAAAATCGACCCAACAAAACCGATTTCAGCGCTAATTCCCTTGTCGGGGGTGGAGTAAGGAAATCGATTTTAAGAGCCCTTTAAGTTGAAAAAAAAGGGCTTCATCATGTGGACGGGTACAGGGTTAAATTGATTTAACGCTGCTAAATTTGACCTCAACGCCTAGTGTAGACCAGGGCTTAGTAGAATACTGTAAAGGGGAAAAAACAATGATTCAGAATCTTTGAAAATTCTCTGGTTCTTGTAGAACCATATCAAGGACTTATCTGTCCAATGAGTAAAGAGGCCTTTGAATTTTTATAGACTCCCACCTATGTGTTGCACCTTGGATGTCTCCTGAACATAGTCAGGCATTGTTTCTAGTGTTGGAATTTGCATTGGCGGAAGACTGATTTCTCCCCTTTCTGGGCTTCGACTTGTTCCATTTGCATTTACTGTAATCTAGCCTTCCATACTTAGAGAAGCAGTCATAAAAAGGTTATATAGATCTGTAATAAGGTTGTCTTTCCCTTTTCCTAGATTTGGAGTGAGGGGGAGCTGCAAAGTCTTTTTTGATTAATCTGAGGGTTAGATCATAGCTTTGTCCAATGGTTCCCCAAATGACTGGCCTCCTGAATATTTTGAGCCTACTATCGTGATTCTGGCCTGTATATTGCCGCTTGCCTTATAGTGAAAGATTCAAGACGCTCAATCTGTTTAGTTTAACAAAGACAAGATCAATGGGTGACTTGATCACAATCTCTAAGTACCTACATGGGGAACAGAAATTTGATAATAGAAAACCCTTAAATCTTGCTGATATAGGTATAAGAAGAACCAATGGCTGGAATTTGAAGCAAGACAAATTCAGACTTGAAATAAGGTACACATTTTTAACAGTGAGGGTAATTAATCACTGAAACAATTTACCAAAGGTTGTAGTGAATTCTCCATCACTGGAAATTTTTAAATCAGGATTGGATGTTTTTCTGAAACATATGTTCTGGTACAAACAGAATTAATTCAAGAAAATCTTATGGCCTGTGTTATGCAGGAGGTCAGACTAGATGATCACAATGGATCCTCCCTTCTGGCTTTATGATCTATGAATCCTTTTTCCACTGTGTGAGAATTAAAATGAAACTGTCCAGGCTAGTTTTTAATGTCAAACTCTGAGTAAAATGCAATTTTTTTAAACGTTCAAATGGTAAAATAGGAAATATGATTTTTTTAAACATTCTTTCTGTTTTAATAATCTGCGCTGCTCTTATTACTAACAGATGGAAGGAAAATATTTTAACATGAGGTTTATGTGGACACCACATCCCTTTATAAACATATATATAAACAGACATTTGTATTTATCCAACAGACCAGAATGAATCCTTTGGGGGACTTTCTGGGGTACTGAGTACTTAATTTTTTATAAGTACATATTTACCCAAGAGCCTAAAGTAGCACTGTAAGGAGCATGGTACAAAATATGGGTTTTATAAACTTTCATGAAAGATCAAAGGGGAAGGAGGGAAACAGGCAGGAACTAACAGGCAAACATGTAATAGCAAATAACACCTTTCAGAAACTTAAAGTTTTTGTGACACAAACTGTCCCAGGAGCAGGGAGGCTGAACTTCTATCCTGAACTCACACAAAGGACAGAGTGAGGGCCATAACTTGGAATTTCCTGGCTGTCGTCAACTTCTGTCACAACCGTAACGTTGTTTCAACATGTTTTCGGCTTTTAAATTTTTTTCTTCTCTTTGATATAGTCTAAACTAGACATAAAATGGAAAAAAATGTACTATTTCCACTCAGCAGTGATAACTTTGACATCTGCTTCCAAGTGTTATTCATCACCACACAATGCAACAATCTGAGAGCAAGTACAATGTACCTTTTGGAAAAAGTGACTCTCTGTAATTGCTTTTCATAACAAAGCCTGCCTTTCCCGCTAATGATTAAGGCTTTATGGACATTTATAAAAGAAAAGCATAACAGCCCACCTACACTTCCTAGCAAGTAGCAGCATTTTCACTGTTTGCTTTTTAGGGTCAAACACTCCATCTAAATTCACAGATGGTGAAAAGGGATAATTAACACACACCCAAACCCAAACCCAAACACACACACTCCTTTTCCCATCGATTGCTTCCATCATGTTTTCCATCCATCCCTATTCCTGTGTGGGACCATTTCACGGTTGTGACAAACTTTGACAGCAGATAAAGGAAATCACTGAATATAATTTTTGAAAGGGATGATGTCACTTAAGTGGTCTTATCACCTTTTAGATTTAACACTTACTGGTTCTCCTTTTGGCTTGTTAGGTGACTTTGGGCAAGACACTTCACCTCTCTGCATCCCTATTTCTGTGTCTGTAAAACAGGGTTAATAATTTATGGACCTGAAAAGAACACTGCAAACATTGAATAAAAGGTGCTCATATAAGTGCAAGCATTATTACTGGGCCAAATATTGTAGAGTACCTACTCAGCCAAATTCCCATTGAAATGTATAGCTTGAATATGGTGACTGCAGGATTTGGCCCATTATTGTTACTGAGACTTGTGTTATTGTAAATAAAATTAAATGGGAAAAGAGTATGCCATTTCCAGCAGCAGACACAGAGCTGAAAACAGATGAGAAGGGCTTTAACCAACTCAAAATGACAGTGAAACAATTTTCATTGTTTTGAGAACTATCTCCAGGACATAAAATGACAGATATTAATGGCAAAGGGATATGCTTGCCTTCCTGTCCCAAATGTTGTGTCGTGCTTCTGTGCATGGTTAAACAGGTGCCTCTGGGCACCTCCAAACTGAATGAATTTCAGTATTACATGATGGGATTCCTGCATTTACAATTTAAAAAGCGCTTTGAGGAGCTTTGGGATGAAAAATACTGTGACCTTAGGACCTATGGATGCCAACTGGCGAAGGGCGCAGGGGGGTTATGGGTTACAGGGAATTCAGAGGTCTGGTATTTACATTCTGTTTTACTAAAGAGTGTCATGTAAGGTTTCTTTTGAAAGCCTGTATCTCACTAGTCATCACACTCTTTGCTAAATGTATGTGTGGTTAATATGTAAGGAGATATGTATATATGTTGTAAATTATGTACTTAAGGTCTTGTACTTAAAGAGAGATCATTCAGAGGTAGTGAGCCTTGAGACAGATGTCTCTGGACAGGCGGTGGGAGACACTTATCTCCCTAGCTGCCCATTGTGTGTCCTACAATAGAATTCTATTAGCGTACTGAGTCCGATGCTAATGAAGAACTTGCGGGGGCCTCAGAAGGAAAATTAACAGGAGGAGGTAACATCAGGGAACGATGACAATGATACTGTTTTCAGGTGAAGATCAAAGGTCTGAGCTGATACATTTGGGGGTGCAGAAAGACACCCTGGCACTCTATCTCAGGGAGAGGCAAGCTGCCAGCAGGTTTGAACTCATGAAAGAAGGGCCTCAACCATCCTGGTTGAAAAATGTTGTCAGAAGGACTTGGGTTAAGCAGTATCTTATTAGACAAGAGGCAACTCGTTAGTTGAGTTTAGACTCTAGAATGTGTGTTATAATTTTATTTGGTATGTAACCCTTTGTTTCCAGTATTTTTGTTTGTGATCATTTGAATGTTTATTCTCAGTTAAATAAATGTATACTTGGTTTCTCTGTAAACAAATCTATGTGCTGTGTGTTAAGCAGTGTTCTAAGGTGTAACTAGTAAGCTGCAGTGCACTGTTCCTTTGAGAAAAGCAGGTCTGGTAATTCTCTGAGTGTCCAGTAGATAAGGGCCTGGAATGCAGGGGCATGCTCGGAGGACTTAGGGGTTGGAATGTACCTATCTCAAGCCTGCATGAGGTACAATGAAACATGCGTGGGCTGAGAGGGGAGTGTTTGTGTTGCCTGTGGGGGAGAGTCAGGGAGATGACCCCTGGCAGGCACACAGAAGGCTCCCTCACATTAAGGACAGGAGGTAGCGAGGGGCCTAGCAGCCCTGGGTACCCTTAGTACCCACAGATGTACAGCACTTGGACCCATTACACCACTGTCTTGGCACCTAGTGGAGTAATTTACAACAGTGCAAAGTGGTATTAAATGGTACTAGATTAGAATGGAAGTGTTTTACACTCACTTTGTACAGGAATAAATAACTCCAGAATGTGCACAGCCGTGGAAAATCAGACCCATTAAATAATATTTTGTGTTATTATTTTACTAGCTATTAAACACCAGGGAAGTGGGCAAGCTGGTTTCAGTGTTTTTGAAAGACTGTTAATACTGATAAAACCCCAAATTGTACACACTTTTCTTCCGGATCCCAGACTCCTTCAGAGCTCTAACATTGACAACATCTTATTTGCTTTACCATACAACATGTCCTGGGTGCTGGGTATATGATGCTGGGAGAGGCACACATGAGTCATGCCCAGACCTTCTGCTCTGTTCTTCTGAGCTGGCAGGGTTCTGACCCTTCTGTCACTGGAACATTCCCTTTTCCTTAGATCACATCCTTTCTGCATTAGCTAATGGGAGGTTTCTTGCATCCTGCATGGGAGCGCAGTGGGAAGCCCAAAACAAATTTCAGTAGCTCACCCCTAAAACTTTCGTGACTCATAATTCTTTGTGAAAAGATCATGTGGAGCAACAGGATTTAGGACCACTATAGTTGTCTTTTCCACCCATCCTTTTTTCTTTATAATTTTGTAACCCTCACCTCTCTTAATTTCTCTGCTTATGCATCTTTCCTTGTTTCTTTCTTAGTCTTCAACTTTTGCCTTTTGCCTAACTTCTTGTCTGCTTTCTTTTTTCCTTTCACTTTCTGGCTTTACTTCTCCTTTCCAGCTGTGCAAACCAAGAGAGGAATGATTGTGTAACAGATGAGAAAGAGGAGAGCGTGAGACAGAGAGACATTTTCTGCTCCACTCTCTAAAAGATGGGGGAGTATGATAAAGAAACATGCCACCAAAGCAGAAATGGGCAGTTATGACAAATGGATACAAGGCTTTAATTCCCAAATACAAAACTTTGTTCCGGATAAAATGTAGCTATATCTGACAGACTACCTAGGGAGACTTTGGTCTCATGAGTATTGCTCATCATGCCTATAAAGTACTATTGCAGTAAACTAATTGTTTCTTACAAGCCCATCATTCAGCATATGTCAATATCATTAACTTTTTGTGATAAAGACATCAGAGGGGGCTTTAGAGAGAGGCGTAGTCTACTGGTCCAAGCATCAGAATGGGCGCCACACCCAAGGAACTTCACTCTGTAAAGGTCACTCTGTAACCTGAACTTCACTCTGGGCAACTGACTTCCTTTCTTTTGGCCCAATTCAGCTCTGATGTAAGCTGACGCAACACCCACTGACTACAATATAACTTCTCAGACCTTGGGCCAGCTTTCACTAGGGCTTAATCTGTTCCTTTGTCTGTTTTCCCACAAAATAGTGTTAGTAACATTTACCTGTCCCACACAGCTCCTTGAACAACACAAGCGCTATACAAATGGTAAATATTATTAGTCAATATAACACTCCATTGTGGATGTTCATGATGGCACCAGTTGTCTCACAGTAATTTGTTGGCAGGTAAAAGTCATAAGGGCAACAGACTACCAGTCAAGAAGTGTGGTATAGATGTTTATGGAAGGCATGGAGGTTGACTTGCTACAAATAAGCTTGGGGAAACACTGTTGTATTGTGAAATTCTAAAAGAAGCAAAACAATTCCTCCCCCAAGATGTATTTGTAGAGATGGAGTATCATGTTTTCTGTGAGCTTGGTTTGGTTAGTATCTTGTGATCTGTTTCACTGGTGAATAAAAAAGATGGGCATTTTGTATTTGGAATGACTTTAATATGCGGGATAAAATTAGAGCTTTCTGATTGGCTGGTAATGAAGAAATAGCCATGTCTTGACTATATAGTAAATACACAGGTGATGACAACACTGAGCAGAGTAGCTAATTGTCTACCTTATTTTTATGTACTGTATAAATACCATTCCATAATGGCAATACGACACTTCAGGCCATATATTTCATGGCAATGATTACACTTCTCATGTGGTTAAAGTCATTGATGCTGTGGGCTTGTGTTTTATAACACTTTCCAAGGTATGCTCTTTTCACATAGAAAAGACAGTGCCTGTCATGTCTAATTGTTTAATTGTAACCTGAAGTCTAGTTAACTTAACAATGGGACAACTGTTCCATACAGTACTATCTAGGGTTCACTTTCCTCAGGATACTGTTATCATTCCAAGTCTAATTGTCTAGTCTAATAGTCTTTCTGTCATTTTGTATAATAAAATCTTAAAATGACCAAGTCTAAGTATTAGTGGTTTTTCTTGACTGCTTAATACTAAAATGATTTTAATTTCTTTCCTCATAATGTTTGCCAAACATATGGCTGGAGAACTAACTTTACCAAACCTTTAATGACATCACAATTCTGACCTTGCCAACAGGAATTCTGAGCTAACACATTAACATGCAGAACAAATGAAGAACAATAAACACCAAGTGAATGCCTCAGTCCTTGATATTTAATGTTATCCTATTATTTATAGAAGCTTCAGATTGAACTGTCTCATTTGGTCACAAGTAGAATGCATTTGGGAGAATCAAAATTATCAGGAATTGAAGCCAGAATATGAGTGGCCAGAATCTGACATGTCAAAGAAAGGAAAGTCAAGGAAGCTCATAATGAATCTGCCCAGTTATGCCAGGCAGATGCCCATACCCCCAACATAAGTAATTTTAACAGAACAGACAAATACCTACATGATAAATTACAAGACTAGCAGCAATATATGTTTCCTTCTGATTATCTTCACTTTCATGGAGCATTGTTCAAGATTTTAGCCTCCATATTCACTTATTCAGATCTGAACAAGAGCACCAGATCCAAACTTTTTTCCATATCTGTCTAGCTTATGAAAGGTCAGATTTAGACATGAGTATGGATTTGAACATTACAACTCGAGCTCACCTCTAAGGTCAGTAAAGGACTGATGCATCATATTCATTATTTTGTCTGCACTGTTTAGACAAACTTGAGATAGCCAGGGACAGGAACTAGCTACCACACATGCATAAGAAGATAACATAAGAATGGCCATACTGAGTCAGACCAATGGTCCATCTAGTCCAGTAACCTGTCTTCCAACAATGGCCAATGTCAGATACTTCAAAGGGAATGAACAGAAGAGGGTAGTCATCAAGCGATCCATCCCCTGTCGTCTAGTCCCAGCATCTGGCAGTCAGAGGCATAGGGACCCCACTGCATGGGGTTGTATACATGACCACCTTGGCTAATAGAGTCATGAGCTTATCTAATTCTTTTTTTAACCCAATTATAGTTTTGGCCTTCACAACATTCTCTGGCAATGAGTTCCACAGGTTGACTGTGCACTGTGTGAAGAAGTACTTCCTTTTGTTATTTTTAAGCCTGACTCCTATTAAATTTATTGGGTGACCCCGGTTCTTATGTTACGTGGAGGGGTAAATAACACTTCCTTATTCACTTTCTCCACACCATTGATAATTCTATAGACTTCTATCATATTCCCCCTTAGTCATCTCCTTAGTTATTATACAGGTTCATCACGGCCCCAACAGGAAGTGATTTGCCAGGTTGGGTGTATGGCTAAATTCCCAGCTAGCTGGCATACATGCTTCCCACCACCAGCACACACTAGCCCAGAAATGTTGTGCTTACTCCACTATGTGCTAAGACTGAGTGGATGGACCCATCTTCCTTTCTACTTGCCTGCTTAAAAAACCTAAGAGGTGGGAAGATATGAATATGAAAATATGAAAATTAGCTTACATTGTAGCACCAGGTATTGTCAAACTCCATTCACAGTCCTGAATATCAACCTAAGGAAAAATTACAGTCCCCTGGGAATTTCTCACATTGTTTCCACATGTAATGGGTTGTCCCTTTATATTTAACTCAATATAAACAGCAAGATCCAAGGATTCCTTTCATGCTCAAATCCCAGTTAACTGCACATTTCACGTCTATATTTGATTCTACAATAGTTCCATATATCATCCTAAGGGCATTAACAAAGGTTGATGTTACTTTTGAACAGAACTGGTGAAAGTTTTTACTGATGATTTCTCTTTGGAGAATTTGCCATTAAAGTCAACACATTTCAAATGACTTTCACTTTGAGTCTTTGGATTCATTTCAAACTCGAAACTCAAAACATAACATAATGTGTGGGATCAAAACCCTTGAAAATAACCTCACAGCCCTCTGTCAAAGAAAACCACAGAGTTTTACCTGGCCCTGTCATTTTTCATGAGAGATGGGTTGAGGACAGTTATTGGAACTGGTTTTCTTTACATTAGAGTTTGTGGTTCAAGTCTGAGGGGTAGGGTTTAGATTCAGTAGTGCCAAGATTGCCTGAGCTTTCCCACCAAGATTTCAGCCTTGAATACCCTCAAGTGGATAGTCAAAAATTGCTTGGTAGTGTGTCACCCAAAGAAGATTCTCTTTCATCTCAAGAGGTGGGTAAGCAAGTGCTTTTGAGCAGAAAGGGTCTTAGTTCCATCCCCAGTGTCACCAAGAAGTTCTGAGTGGCCACAGTGTGCAGAATAATGAAAACCAAGAAGTTCTGGTGGGCATGTATGTGTTAAGGTACCATAAACAAGTGATAATGACAATCACTTGCTTTTAACTCAACAAAATTGATTTAGTGATGGAATGAATTGAAATCTTTCAACAATTTATGTGACTATTAAGTCTATAACAAGTCAGAAACTGAGGTCCATGAACAGCTAGCTACCATGACCTCTCTCTTGCTTCCAGTATGACACTCACACTGCATTGAGCTTCCAAGATCTGAATATAGATCAGCCATTTAGAACATCAAAAATTATGCTAAATGTCACTCTTTTGAAAAGATCTGGGCTCCCGCCCATGTTTGCAAGTTAACCTTAGCATATTTAAAAAGCAGAGACATTACTGAATTCTTGTACAACAAGGGTGACTTGTATGGATCATTTAGTACTGTCAAAACAGACTGTTCTGTGATTAAGGGTTTGTTGCATATGAGCTCAGGTTGCAAGTACGATAAAGGCAGGAGTTTCAAAGAGAAGAAACTACAAACATATTTCTTGTGTCTTCTGGGAGTGGCTCTGTTTAAAACTCTCTTATAATAAAATATTGACTTCTCCATTTTTTTCTGCAGGAAAAATTTGGTGAAGAACAAAGAAGCCTGAATAAAAGAAAAGGGTTATTTATGATTAATTTACTTGAAAGTGATATGTGTGAGAGAGAGAATCTAGTCATTACAGACTATAAACAATTTTAACTACAAATGGAAAGTAGCCAGTACTACTGAAGGAAATGCTTGACTTTTAACTTTTGGTCATTTTTATTTTTGAAAGAGTGTTGAGAGAGATTAAGAGGACAAAGAGAATGTCTAGAAGGAATAAAAACCACACATATGCACAAATCAGCATTTATAGAGCAATGCTTTATTATTTACAAAGTTGTTAAAATTGTTTAGACACAAGCTAACAAGGAAATCTAGATTCATGTTAGCAAGAAGATTTTTGCAAAGATCTGCTATTATAAAAATATTAAGAAAACTGGCAAAACACTCAAGAAGTAATTTGTATTTGCAAATGTTCAGCTAAAACTTAAGTTTTTTATTATATCATTACAAGTGAAGTATTCATACAGTAAAAATTTCCAGTTTGGGATGATGTGTTGGTGATTTTAAGAGACTATACGTACCTCTAAATATAGAACTTTAATAGTTGTTCTAATATTATATATAGATATATATTGTATAATCATAAATATATTATATATATTGAAATAGGAGTTTTGATAGCTTAAAATATGGTGTATAAATCTACACAAACAAGTGTATTATATATATGCTTTTAGGAAAATGGAGTCTCATCCTGTTTCTACCACAGTACAAATACACTAAATATAGTCCAAATTTACACTTTGCCTTTAATGTTAATTTACAACATAAACCTTAGCCTAAGCTTTCTTGTGAGCTTGACTGTCCTTAGGGCTTTTCCCTGCAGGACCTTTCCCGTTCCTTAATATCGTTTCCTCTGCCTCTGAGAGAAACTGAAACTAATATGTACTCTCGAGATGCAGCCAATAAAACTGACCTGGTCTTGTTGCCAGGATAAGTCAGCAGAAGAGCTCTGCATCTTTGAAAAGCTGAAAAGCGATACAAGCTAATACAAATTGTTATAGGAGCCATGTCAAGGTTCCTGTACACAAAAAGGCTGGCAAAACTCAAGTGCATAGTGGAGTTCCTGTTATAAGCTTTGACTCTATCAAGAAGGATGATTTTGACTTTGTTTCATTTTTCCTGAGGGGATTGGGAAGTGCACTCTACCACCATGACAACAGAAAGAAAGCAGCTGAGAAAAAAAGGCATTTACAATTTCTGCTGTGAAACAGAGGAAGTTTGGTATTTCTACAGTTTTGCTGGCATTCAAAGGGACATGGTTTTTCCTTCTAGATAATCCTCATGTCATCTTGGGACATTAATCAAAATGAATTAAAACCTAGCAAAAAAAAAAGGTCTGTAATAGTCATAAAAAAACCAGAAGACCTCAATGTTCATCGTCTGATGTCATGGACACACTCCTTGAGCAAAAGAACAATGGAAAGCTGCACCAAGTGCTCATTATAAATGTTCTTTTCCCTTTCCTTTAGTTTTGCAATTAAACATTTTATTTATCCATATTGTATCTCCACCCAAGAATAATAACCCCCCACCCCCGTGCTGGACACCCCAAATATATTCCATTCATTCTGATGACTTGGTAAAAGTTACAGGCAAATTTAGTGACTAAGTCAAGGTCAAGATGAAGGGAGGAGGCACTTAAAAGCAAATATTGAAGTCAATGCTGAGCCTTTTATTCTTGTTCAAGATTAGAGAACAGATAATTATTCAGTAGTTTGCAGTTGGTTTTACATGAATTTATGAGAGGAAAATAGCTGTAAAGAAATGGCTTAATATCTATGAATACATCTTGCAAGCAGAAGACAAGGCATTGCTGGCACTGTTCCCTTTAGCCCTCACCTGCCAGTGACAGAGATTCCTGTACCTCACACACCAAAGGCTGTACTCTCCTCCCACTGTGCATACATAGCTCTCATTAATATTAATAGTTTCCAGGCACAAATATCCAAGGAAGACTCATCTGGAGGCATGGATAGAAAATTCTCGCTTCAGGAGATGAATAGGTTTAATATGGGAAACCAGGTGCTTAGGGAGGTGACTAATAATGGCAACCCACGCAGAGTAGACTGGGAATTAACTTGTTTCCATTACAGAATATTAGCAAAAATGTTAGATCTCAATCCTCCTCCCCTCTACCATGCCCAAGAAACAAAGTTTTGCACAGTGTAGGTTTCACGGAAAGAGAAACAATGCCCTCTCAGGCCATTGGAGACACTATGCAGCCTCTCATGCAACCCTGAGGAGGTAACAGCCCTTTTTGGTTCTGCTCAGTGGCTCTGTGGGAACAGTGATTACTGTTTCTACATAGCAGGAGATCCACCACAACTCTTTCTATGCCTTGCACCCTCCAACCCAAACCTCCTAAGGGAATTAATTGCCCATTGTGGACTCTGTGGTGCACAAGGGACTACTTGCAGAATCTCTATAAATTCTGTTCCTCCTGCATTCCCAAGCTGCAGAACTACAGATGGGCAAGGTTTGGCCCTTAGACATGGCATAAAATGTAGAAATGAAGTGTTTTTCACTTTAAGGTTAAAAGGATAATAATAGCTAGCTTTTATGTAGGGCTGCTCACCAGTAGATCTCAAAGGAAGTCAGCATCATTATTCCTGTTTTACAGCTGGTGAAACAGAGGCATAGAAAGGTAAAGTAACTTGCCTAAAGTCACCCAGAAAGACAGTGACAAAGCTGGGAATAGATCCAAGGTCTCCTAAGTCCAAGTCCAGTGTTCTGTTCTCTAGGCCACACAACCTAGGATTTGTATTAGGCTTGCATGTAAAGATGTCAAACCTCTGAACATCAAACATTCTAACTTCTTAGGTTTATTTCTACAGCCTTTTACATAGGCTGGGCTTTCCATGAAAGAAATGCTTGGCAACTCATGGCCTCAGATCAGGATGAAACATTTTAACTGCAGCAAACTGCATTATTGTGTACAACGAAAATGAGTCAAGGACAGGTCCTGCTGGCATTGTTATTACTGAGGTGAGTGAGAGAGGCGACATATCAAATAGCCATTAATATTATTAGTGGAGTCTGACAGTAACCTTCTAGCATATCCTGGAGGAAATATCACATTGCTGTCTCTGCTCCCTGGTGGCAGAGTAGCTGTACTGATTATTAATGTCGGCATTTTTAATTCTAACAGTGCGATTCCTCCACTTTAAAGCATTTGAAGACTGTCTCTGTTATTCCAGGGGTTTATAACTCAACTGTAAATATTAACTAAGGAGTTAAACAGTCAGATGAGGAATTACATGTTATGCATATTTTAAAAATAAATTCATTTAGCCAATTTAGTTATTAGCAAAAAGAATTTAGTTCTTTTGGATGCTTTTTACCCCATTTCCTTTTAAATTAAAATGTGGGGGGGGGGTTTAGTGGAAAAAGAACTAAACCACTTAGGGCCTAATTCTACTCTATTAACGTCTGTGAGAGTGGTATCAGACCCATCAATGTGTTCAGTTAAAAAGAAACAGTAAGAGATTACTGAGAATGTACAGTCTACTCTTGATACTGAAATGGTCCCACAGATTGCAGGACAAAGGCTTTGTCCAAACTACTCATTCACAGCTCCCACAAAAATGGATACACAGTAAAAGTTCCTCTCAGGTCAAGACCACATGGAATAAGAATTCCTTGGACCAAATCCTTACGTAGCCTTGGACCTAGGCTGCAAGTAAAACTATAATACCAGGCAACTTCATGGCCTTTGTCATGCTACTTGTTGCTGTTACTGAAGTCCACCAGAAGGAGGATAACAAATGAACGGTAGGTCAAAATTTTAGAAAATAAGAGTCTAAACTAGCCACTTAATGTCACATTTAAGCACCTAAATAAATGGCCTGATTTTCAAAAGGGCTGAGATCCCCTCCCCCCCCCCCCCCGGACCCTGAACCCTGCCACCTGGGGCTGAAGCCAAAGCCTGAGCAACTTAGCATGGGGCCCCAGGCAAGTGCCCTGCTTGCTACCCCCTAACACCGGCCCTGGCTTTTATATGCAGAAAATCAGTTGTTGTGGCACAGGCGAGCCATGGAGTTTTTATATCATGTTGAGGGGGGATGGGAGGGGCTCAGAAAGAAAAAGGTTGAGAACCTCTGCTGCAAGCATTACAGTGCAATGGTGTTCCCCCTTTAGATAAAGGTAATCCTTGCTATGCAACTGAGTTTTGCTGTTCCTTTGGGTGGTTGTTCAATATAGGTTTTCATTGTATTCCTTTCCAGGCATATATTGCTCTCCCAATGGAACAAGGATATGAGCTAAATTTTGAGAATTGCACACACATAATATGCATTTGCAAATATCATGACTGAGTATGAACTAGTGTTAAATGCACACCAGAACTATCAGCTAGAAAAGTAATTAGGCTTATGTCAGTATTTTATATTTATACCGAGTCTTTCATCCCAACATTCCCAAAGTATTTTAGTACTACTGAAATGCATCCACTGTTGTGACCAATAGTGGCAACTAATCACAATACAATAAACTGTTCGAGGGAAAGAAAATTTTAGTAAAGGACACTGTGGCAAACCCTACTCTTATGAAAAATGCCATGGGATGTTTCAAGTCAACAAAGTAGAGACAAAACCTGAGGGTTTATTTTTCTTTTCTTCCTTAATTCTCATCCTAGACCCACTTCTCCGCTAGAGTAAACTGAATGATACTCAATCTATGCTTCATCCTTTCCAATACACTTTTAAGAGCAGTTGTTGTGCAGAGAGCTGGTAAGTGCTAAAACATAACCACAATTCTTTCCAAACATTAATTAAACTGAATAGAGGTGCTAGCCTTAGAAAGGGAGAAACAACATAAAGGTGCTCTTTGCTTTGATATGAAATATCTATTGCAGATGTACGGCAGTACTTATCAGCAATAATTTAATTGTGGTCACTTTGGGCCAAATTCTGCCCTTAGGTGTGCAGAAATTTAAGTCAATAAGAAACACACACACTCAGTCATGAGCAGAACTTAGCCATCCGAGGACTTGAACTGAGCAGTTCTGCCACTCTCATCCCTCAGAATCATTGAAGCGAGCTCCAGTTATCAGAGAGTATATCTAGGCATGTTACTTAGAGTATAATCCTATTATCTTTACTTAGGAAATACTGACAATGAAACCATTTGGAGTTTGCCTAGGTAAGGATCGAGTGCACACTGAATATAGGACTCAGGCTCTTTCCCAATGGGAATTTTGCTGGAATAAGGAATATTGAATAGGACCCTTAATCACAAAAAAGCATAAACTTAGCAATAAACACCAGGAAAGAAGACCAGTAGCTTTCCATATGTTATATATACACTGATACTATACTTGAGCTGTCGTTTAATACATCTACTTAATACCTCATGGAAGGGCTGTGGCTTCTCATTCTAAGCTATTGTCTTCCCAACATGTGGGCTGAATGGTAATTAGGTCTGACCAGGGTAGCAAATTATAATTGACAATGTTTCTTTGGGAAATCCTGTATCTTTTGACGATATCAAATATAAACAATACTTAAAACCATTACAGTGTCCCTTTTGGGATTTCAGTCTCCTCCAGTTTCACCAAATTGCCAAGAAATGCTATTAAAATTTGGCAGAACAAGCAAAGAAGCACTATATCACCATGTTTTGCATTCATGACATATTTAGAGTACAATGGGCCTCATTCTGATCTTGCTTATACTGATGTAAATCCACAGACTTCAACTGAATTACTCCTGGTTTACACTAGTATAAACAAGATCAGAATCAGGTCTAGCGTGTCTAATTTAACTTTATCCACGGGAATATTTTTCATTGGATTTTCCAACTGTTAAATGTGTGATCAATGTTTCTTAAGCTTTAAAGAATTTGTAAATCAGCATATGTGTTCCTTTCTAATTCGAAGTCCTGTGAAGATACCACCATCTACCTCATAGAGGTTTTATTTTATAACTCAAATTAATTTTTAAAGTGTTTGAGCTGCACTGATGAAAAGCGCTATGACGTGTAGAGTCCGAGCATTAATAAAAATGAGAGTCATCTCCAGCGTCCATCTGCAACTTTCCTAATGATAAAATTGTGCCCATAAAATATTTTTGACAGAGCTCCACATCCGAGGTTAATATCAGTGTTGAAGGTGTAGCAGTTATGGAATAAGTGGAAATTTGCTCCAGAAATCAAAGGCAAAGAATAGTGCTGGTCAGAAACAGATGGTAGTGGAAGCAGTACATAATGAGAATTAATGTAGTCAGACTACACATGCACATAGAGGAAAACACAGATCTCTAAAAGGCTAAAAATTATTAATCAAGACAAAAATGGTTCAATGCAGCTTAATAGTGACAAGTAATTAGGGAGGAGCTACTCAGACAAACAAGCTTGTTTGTGAGACAGAGGTACTGAATGGAGTAAAAAAAGTCTTAAATGTGCAGTGGGGGCATTGAATGGCTGAGGGGGATGTCTAGCAATGGGATGTATAGCTTTTCACCTCTAGGTTGCTTGGTCAAATCCTGACCATGTGAAATCCCCACTGAAGGTCTAAAATAGCCATTTAAAAAATAAGAGCTCTTAATAAACTCAAAAGTAAATATTTGTATTTAATTACATATTAAAAAATCAATAGCGAGACATTTGATTCAGGACAATGTTCAGGTTTGACTGAAAAGGAAATACAAAGAGCCAAAATTTTACTTGGTGAAGAGACTGACAGAATTTAAACCCTACTAGGATGTGTGTGCCATTATGTAACTCATGCCTGCTTGATGTTGTGCTCTGTCCCCCAGTACTTCTTTTCTTTTTGTCCCCCTCTAGTGGGACCCAGCCCAATAGAGAATGATGAGTCTGCTACAGCCTTGGCTAAAAGCTGAATATCTGTTGAATCATACACTAAGCTTCAGAGGTCCCAGGTTCGATCCCACCCACCAACAACCAGAGTCTGTCAGCGTTGCAATTACATGTGAGAAATTTTTTGAGGAATAAGTCCGGACAAACAGAAGGTTGGAGTCTGTGTGAATAACCAGAGGAGAAGAGAGGGATCAATGCAAATTTCACCTGCAAATGAAGAGTTCTACAGAGTTGGTAAAAGCCAAGGGGTATAAGTTTAATGTAAACAGGGCCTAATTAAATTAAAGTTTGCCCATATTGAATTCTTTAAAATGATTTCAAGCTATTTGACAAAAAATGTTGAGTTTGTATATTTTTGTTCAGCATTTTGCCTGATCACCATCTCTTCCAGCCCAAGCTACCAAGGCGCTAAGGCAACTTGCCCCAGGAACAAGAACATTCCACTCCTGCTTCAGAGATTTGCTCCAAAACTTCAGCATTTGGTTACAATTAAGATTTCTTTAAATCAACCTATTTCTCTCTCCATTACTATTTGTGTTACTTGTCTAACAGTCACAGATAAGCTAATTGACTAATAAATTCACTAGATGTTGATCTTACCACTGAGTTAGGCCCCAGTTCAGGAAGACACAAACACATACTTATGTCCATCGCTATTCAGCAAGCACATAAGCCTGGTATGTTTTCCAGAATTGGGACCTTTGTACTGAACCATCACTGGAGTGTGGACTTGTGGACACTGTGGTATTGGAGTTCCATCTTCTGATGGAATGATCCAAAAGCACTTTTCACAAGCATTTTAGGCCATTCCAGTATGCACACTCACATTCTGCCTTCCTAACCTCATCCTGTAGTTTTACCTTCCTAGATTTCATTTCAACTTGTTATACTAAGCATTTCACTACTATTGTTGAGCACTATTAAAAGGCTCATTTAATTTCAGAGGTGGTTGTTTTTTGGTGGTAGGGAAAATGAATCCTGTATATACGTTTGTAAAATTTTCAAAGTACTATGTGACGCTTTGGAATGAAAGGCACACGATGAAGATATTTTGTTACAAATAATAATTGATTTTTAATTATTCCTACTGCCTCCTATTTCTTATGCGTCTTTTTTAGCTAGTCTGACTAAGCAGGTGTTAGATGCGGATACTGTAGAATTATCCAAAACATCTATATGATTGAAAAAAAAGAACAAGCAGCAGCCAACTGGCCATTACACATACATTCTTCTTCTACTATGTCCTTTTCAAAAAGTTTACTCTTTGCCTTATGATCTAAGTAGATCAAATTTCAGGTCCAATGTATTTTCAGAACATGAGGTGGAAACTCTAAATCTAAATCCATCTGTTGCTCTGTAGATTTCAAAGTTCCAATTTCCACAAAGGATTTACATTAGCTGGAGCAATGAATTTATTTGGTCATCCTAGAAAAATAAGTAATTTTCTAAATGTGTAGATATAAGCCTCCAAAATATCCAAAGGACAGCTTTGTCTCAGGAAGTGACATAGGGCAGAACCACAATAAAAGAAATCAAATATATATTGATCCAAGGTTTGGAGCTTTAATGATAATGAGTATTTATAGTCCCTTGCAACTGAGGATCTCAAAGCACTTTATAAATATTAATTCTTAGAATAGCCTTTGCAGTATATAAATATCAACCTCTTTTACAGATTAGAAAAACAAAACACAGGGAGGATAAATGGCTTGAACAAACCACACAATGTTAGGAGCAGAGTAAGCAATGGAACTCAAATCTCCTAATTGCCAGTACCTTGATCTAAATACCATACCTACCTCCCTGTCATATATACCTTATGTAAGTTGTAACTATGTTTTGTTAGGTTAACCTCCTCTCCCAAGGCTGCTGCTGAGTCAAGGAATACTAATGAACATCCAAAATCTTGAAACTATCTTAATTTATTTAAAAAGTTACTGTGTGAGAATGAATGCACATTGCTCAGAAAAGTGAAACAGTTGCTATACAGCACAAATGACAATATGATATCACAAACAAAATCTATAGTGCTTGAACCAAAAAGTTCACTTTAAATCCACTGTTTCACAACTGGTAACTAAAACAGTGCTGGTTTGTCCCCCATTTTTGTCTTTATGCTTCAACCAACTGTACATGCTTGAAGTGGAGAAACACATTGAGGATTACTGAGCCACTAGAAGAAAAGGAGTACCGATGAAGTGAGCTGTAACTCACGAAAGCTTATGCTCAAATAAATTTGTTAGTCTCTAAGGTGCCACAAGTACTCCTTTTCTTTTTGCGAATACAGACTAACACGGCTGCTACTCTGAAACCTGAGCCACTAGAGTACAAGATCATATCCAGAGGCACAATTGATAATGATACCTCTAACTGAATAATCTGTAAAAGGTGTGGGAAGGCTACAGTGTTGGTGCTCAGTGTCTAGGTGTGTGTATCTCTCTTGCCAGAAAAGAGAAGACCTGCAGTAAAAGGTTTAGAAGGTCATAGTAATTCAAAGCTTTGTTTGAGTTAGTTATACCTATATGAGTTCTATAACAATAACCGAGAAGCAACATAATCCATGAGCTGAAACATCTGTTCCAAGGCCTCTTGGTAAGCGTGTTTTTCTGGAATATCCCTTTAGAAATGTTTTCTTAAAGATTGTTAAAACAAGTCAGGTCTGCCCACCCTCGTATGTCTTGTTCGATTGGTTTCTTTCCAAGTATGACATGATCCCTGTCCATATGGTTTAAATTAGGGTGAGGCACTTTGCAATGCTGTGACAAAAAAGGGTAAGTCATAACAAAATCAACCAACTGCATTAGCATGTTTAGCAATACCACAGATACGATTGCTTAATTCTACAGATTGGAGCCACATGAAGAAAAACCACAGATCAGACCCTCCAATGGCTTGTGAAATATTTCCCACACCATGTGAGCAACATTCATTACATTCCTTTGCCTTTCACTGATGTTATCCTTTGCCTCTCCAGTCCTTTAAGTGTTAATTTATGTTCCAAATTCTTAAACATCTTTGATGCTGCTGCTTAGTCAATGAAATGTTAAATGTTTTGGCAGAAGCCAAATGTGTTTAGGCTGCTTTCCTCTGCTAATTACACTTCAGGCTACCTAAGCTTTCATGTCTCAAGTTCTTAAACCATTATGTAATTTATTGTTGTCATTTACAAATGCCTCAACATTCACATACATTGAAGAGACTGTAAATAAGAAATTTTACAGCTTAGTCAATTCAGGAATTAAAACATCTAGTGGACTGAATATCTTCTATTGACCTCAATGGTAGTAACTGCAGAGTCCTTCAAGAACATAGTTATTACAACAAACTGTGGGCCTTATTCACAAATGGGTGAATCTTGGTCCCATTTCAATCAATGGGAAAATGTGACTTCAGTGGCCCAAAAGGGAACACAACTTACTCAGACACACACAGGTCCATAAAAAGAATTTCTCAGAATGAAGGGGACACCCTGAATATTTTGTCCACAGATGTCTATAAAAAGTGGTTCTGAGGTTAGTCTGGGAGACTTTGGTATAAATGAATAAATTATTAGCATCTACTGTGGGAGGGAAGCTCTTGGGTGTGTATCAGGGAGTTGTGTGACCACATTCTGGAAGTGATGACAGTTCATATATTTTGAACAAGCACAATGGAATGAACTGAACACATTGTCACAAAGCAGCTCAGAAACCTGTCCATAGATTTAACCCAATGGTTCTCAAACTTTTGTACTGGTGACCCCTTTCACACAGCAAGCCTCTGAGACACCCCAACCCATAAATTAAAAATACTTTTTTATATATTTAACACCATTATAAATGCTGGAGGCAAAGTGGGGTTTGGGTGGAGGCTGACAGCTCGCAAGCTCCCATGTAATAACCTTGCGACCCCCAGTTTGAGAACCCCCGGTTTAACAACATCACAGACCCAGAGTCCATTTTTACATTGCCAGCAAAACTCCATGCAGACTTTTCTATGAGGCCAGATACAAGTTCTGGAAAGGATCTTTACAGCTTGGCATTACTGCTGCCCTCAGAGAAAGAATAATATGATGAGGTGGGAGAAGCAGAAAAGGACCACAACCTGTCTAGTGGATAAAAAATGTGTGTAAACTATTTTTAGATGAAAGCATTCTGCTCACATTAAGCTCAGAATCAAATTTAAAAAGCAAGAATAAGTTGAGGGAAAATATGCAAAAATATTTTAGGAAAAAAATGTTTATAAGCAGAATTTTAAGCATGTACCTACTGGAGTAAAAAAAAACAACATTAGGAGCCTGCTTTCACTCCCACTGAAGTTGATGGGCTTTTGCCAACACTCAACAATACCAGGATTGGGTGCTATGAGGCAAATTCAGAGGTGATGTAAATGGCAGTATGAACAACCTATTGGTTAGTGGGAATAAGTAAATGCAAGTGAGTGTAATTCACATGCATAGGGTGTTGTTTTAGCAAGGCCCATCTTCCTCTAACACTTTCTTGTTGGCTGCTTTATCTGCTACAGCCTTGCCCTTCTGCATGTACCTCTGAATATGGCTCAGTGCCTGTACTTTATTCCAGTGGCTCTCAACCTTTCCAGACTACTGTACCCCTTTCAGGAGTCTGATTTCTCCTGTGTACCCCCAAGTTTCATCTCCCTTAAAAAATACTCACTTACAAATTTAGACATAATAATACAAAAGTGTCACAGCACACTGTTACCAAAAAATGGCTTACTTTCTTATTTTTACCATATAATTATAAACTAAATCAATTGGAATATAAATATTGTATTTACATTTCAGTGTATAGAGCAGTATAAACAAGCCATTGTCTGTATGAAATTTTAGTTTGTACTGACTTTGCTAGTGCTTTTTATGTAGCCTGTTGTAAAACTAGGCAAGTATCTAGATGAGTTGATATACACCCTGGAAGACCTATGAGTATGCCCAGAGGTACATGCACGCCTGATTGAGAACCACTACTTTATACGGTAAAGCTTACCTGTGATCTTCAGGTGGAAAACAGGACACAGGGAGTGAAAAGGGAGACTGAAGTAAGTAAACCAAGGCTTATGGAGATAGGCATCTCCCAAGAGTTCTAGTCCTGGGAGACCGATGAAGGCCAAAAACAACTTTAATTTTTTTTTTTGAGAACCCAAATTTAAAATCAATTGGCTTAGCTAGAAAACATGTTCTTGTTGAATTTTGATGAGTTCTTTCTTTCTTTTAAATGGAAAGAAAATGGTGGCTGCACTACTTGCCTGGAACATGATATCGCTCTCACTAAAAAAGGTGATAAAGTGGCACAATAAAAGCTGAGACATGGGGAGACAAAGGGCTGGAAAGCTGCATGTTGTGTAATAGGAGTATCTCATTATGGCTAGGCAGATATTACATTTGCCTATAGAATTTTTATTTTAAATAAGAAATGCTAAATTTTATGGAGTTCTCTGTTTATGAACAACACACTTATTAATTCCGATTTGTCGAACAATCATGTCATGCCAACCTAATTTTTTTCTTTGACAGGGTTGCTGGCCTACTGGATGGGAGTGGTGGAGGTGAGGGGGAAGCTGTAGCCATGCTATACCTTGATTTTAGTAAGGCTTTTGATACAGTCCAACACTCTCATAAGGAAGCTATCGTGGAGTCCCTCAGGGATCTGTCCTGGGTCTGGTACTATTCAATATTTTCATTAATGACTTGAATGGAGAGTACGCTTATGAAATTTCCAGAGGATACCATGCTAGGAGGGGTTGCTAGCACCTTGGAGGACAGGATTCAAAATGACCTTGACAAATTGGAGAATTGGTCTGAAACCAACAAGATAAAATTAAATAAAGTCAAGTGCAAAGTACTATACTTAGGAGGAAAAATCAAATGCACAACTACAAAATGGAAAATAACTGGCTAGGCAGTAGTCTGCTGAAAAAGATCTGGACGTTACAGTGGATCACCAATTGAATACGAGTCAACAATATGATGCAATTGCAAAAAAGGCTAATATAATTCTGAGGTATATTAACAGGAACGTTGTATGTAAGACACAAGAGGTATTTGTCTTGATCTACTTGGCACTGGTGAGGCCTCAGATGGAGTACTGTGTCCAATTCAGGGTACCACTTTAGGAAAGATGCTGTCAAATTGGAGAGAGTCCAGAGAACAACAAAAATGATAAAAAGTTTAGAAAACCTGACCTATGAGGAAAGGTTAAAAAACTGGGCATGCTTACTGTTGAAAAAAAAAAAAGACAGAATGGGAACCTGATAATCTCCAAATATGTTAAAGCTGTTATAATGAGGTCAGTGATCAATTGTTCTCCATGTCCACTAAAGGCAGGCAAGAAGTAATAGGCTTAATCTGCAGCAAGGGAGATTCAAATTAGGTATTAGGAAATCTGTCTAAGGATAGTTTCTAACTAGCTTTCTAAGGACAGTTAAGCACTGAAAGAGGCTTCCAAAAGAGGTTGGAGGATTTTAAGAACAGTTAGACAAACACCGTCAGGGATGTTCTAAATTTACTTGGTCCTGACTGAGTGCAGGAGACTGGACTAAATGACTTCTCAAGGTCCCTTCCAGTCCTACATTTCTATCATTAAAAGATGTGATTGGCTCATTTTACATAAGATTTTCCTCTCAGAAAGTAAGCAAATGGATAGAGGTTTCCTGGAGGGATGCCTACAAGACAGTCTATGAATATACTATACCCATGACTGCTGTATCTGAGTACCAACTGGAAGAGGTAAGCAGTTAAACATACATCTATTTTGGTATTCAATGTTAGTATGTTACAAACCTAACTTATACTTGGGAGGGATGGAAATGGGGTGTTGCAGGGAAAGCAACGAACAGGAGGGTGTAAAATAAAGCAGCCCTTCTACCACATAACATTACTTTAATTTGTATGCACACTATTCACACCATTCCTAGATGTTTAACCTTGAAGTTACTTTAGTCATATCCATACCAGACACAACTTTCAGCCTTGAAGTCAATGGGAGTCATGCCTGTTTATTTTGAGGCTGAATTTGGTGTCAGTTACTTATTTTACATACCTACTGAATTTCCAATTGGTACAAGCTACCCTACTTTGTCACTGTGACATTACACATATTTAAGAAGGACAATAGAACTTTGAAGATACTAATCTCCCACCTTCCTGAGGAGCTTCCTGGGATGTTTGACACTGCAGGGTCATCTGATGATGTCACCTGGTACAGCGTACCACCTTGGACACTGCTGGTATTTTTCCACTGGAAACAAAGGGTTCCCGCCTTATACAAATTTAAAGCTGGGGAGTAAACCAATCAGGACTCTCTTCCATTGCCTGCCCAGGAAGGACGACTGCTAAAACACCTGAAGAGAAAGGCAGGGTTGAGTCCAGGCTGAGGCAGGGGGTCCAGTCTGTAAAGAGAAATAACTGGAACTCTAAGCTACTGAAACTCTGCAACTTGCCTAAAGCAACATTTAGGGTGAGAAATTACATTTTGTAACCTGTTTCTTGAGCGTATTAAGCGTAATTTGTGTGTTTTGTTTTATTTGCTCAGTAATCTGCTTTGTTCTGTTTACTATCCCAAATAATTACTTAAATTTTACCTTTTGTAGTTAATAAATTTATTTCTTGTTTATAACATAACCCAGTTTGTGCAATTCATATCTGTGGGGGCAAGAAACTGTGCATATCTTTTTTCGCATTGAGAGAGAGGACAATTTTTATGAGCTTGCGCTATGCAGATTTTTCTATACAGTGCAAGACAATAGTATTTTGGCTTTACTCCCCAAAGGGGATGTGCATGTGAGTGCTGGGTAAATCCCTGAGTTGATTCTATGGGCCGGATTAAGGTTATGAGGGGCCTAAGGCTAATGGGAGGGAAGGGCCTAAATATTTATTACATCAGGGATCGGCAACCTTTGGTCTGTGGCCCACCAGAGTAAGCCCCATGGTGGGCTGGGCTGGTTTGTTTATAGATTCATAGATATCAAGGTCAGAAGGGACCATCATGATCATCCAGTCCGACCTCCTGCACAATGCAGGCCACAGAATCTCACCCACCCACTCCTGAGATAAACCTCTCACCTATGTCTGAGCTATTGAAGTCCTCAAATTATGGTTTAAAGACTTCAAGGAGCAGAGAATCCTCCAGCAAGTGACCCGTGCCCCATGCTATAGAGGAAGGTGAAAAACCTTCAGGGCCTTTTCCAATCTGCCCTGGAGGAAAATTCCTTCCCGACCCCAAATATGGCAATCAACTGAATCCTGAGCATATGGGCAAGATTCACCAGCCAGATACCCAGGAAAGAATTCTCTGTAGTAACTCAGATCCCACCCCAACTAACATCCCATCACAGGCCATTGGGCCTATTTACCATGAATATTTAAAGATCAATTAATTGCCAAAATCATGTTATCCCATCATACCATCTCCTCCATAAACTTATCAAGTAGAATCTTAAAGCCAGATAGGTCTTTTGCCCCCACTGCTTCCCTTGGAAGGCTATTCCAAAACTTCACTTCTCTGATGGTTAGAAATCTTCATCTAATTTCAAGTCTAAACTTCCCAATGACCAGTTTATATCCATTTGTTCTTGTGTCCACATTGGTACTGAGCTTAAATAATTCCTCTCCCTCTCCGGTATTTATCCCTCTGATATATTTATGGAGAGCAATCATATCTCCCCTCAACCTTCTTTTGGTTAGGCTAAACAAGCCAAGCTCCTTGAGTCTCCTTTCAAAAGACAGGTTTTCCATTCCTCGGATCATCCTAGTAGCCCTTCTCTGTACCTTTTACAGTTTGAATTCATCCTTCTTAAACATGGGAGACCAGAACTGCACACAGTATTTCAGGTGAGGTCTCACCAGTGCCTTGTATAACGGTACTAAAACCTCCTTATCTCTACTGGAAATACCTCACCTGACGCATTAGTTTTTTTCACTGCCATATCACATTGGCGGCTCATAGTCATCCTGTGATCAACCAATACTCCAAGGTCCTTCCCTTCCTCCGTTACTTCTAATTGATGCGTCCCCAGCTTATAACTAAAATTCTTGTTATTAATCCCTAAATGCATGACCTTACACTTCTCACTATTAAATTTCATCCTATTACTATTACTCCAGTTTACAAGGTCATCCAGATCTTCCTGTATGATTTCCCAGTCTCTCTCTAAATTGGCAATACCTTCCAGCTTTGTATCATCTGCAAACTTTATTAGCACACTCCCACTTTTTGTGCCGAGATCAGTTTACTTGCTGTGTCTGCAGGTTCGGCCGATTGCGGCTCCCACTGGCCGTGGTTCACCACTACAGGCCAATGGGGTCTGCGGGAAGCGGCAGCCAGCACATCCGTCAGCCTGCGAGAAGTCATCTAGTCTGCACTCATGGCAGGACTAAGTATTCTGTTCTAGAATGTGTGATCAGCAGCTCTGACATGAGGTTTTTTAAGCATGAGTTCTGTGTGCACCATCCCCTATGGTTTGCATTTGTTTGTTTTAAGCATTCTGTAAAAAAAAGGTTTCAGAGTAGCAGCCGTGTTAGTCTGTATTCGCAAAAAGAAAAGGAGTACTTGTGGCACCTTAGAGACTAACAAATTTATTAGAGCATAAGCTTTCGTGAGCTACAGCTCACTTCATCGGATGCATTTCATTTCATTTCATCTGTAGCTCACGAAAGCTTATGCTCTAATAAATTTGTTAGTCTCTAAGGTGCCACAAGTACTCCTTTTCTTTTTGTAAAAAAAAGGTAACAGCTAGAAGTGACACAGATCTTTAGATGGTTGCCCAGTCATAATATTTAGGACTTCTGTACTGTTCAAAATCACTGTACAAACATTAAACAAACATAATCTAAAGCCTTTCAGCTTTTGAATGATTAGGAGTTGACAAAACAGAGCTATTCCCTGTTGTGTTCTCTGCCCCCCTGAACAAAAAGACTTCATTGAAATTCAGCATCTTTAAAGAACCGTTAAGGATCTTTCAAAAGCACAGTCCAGCCAAGGCTGCTGTAGTGACACCTTGTTACATAAGGTCTAGTGTTTGTTTAAGGCTGGTGTAGAATGAAGGGAGTGGTTCCTGATTCATTTGCATGTGTAAATGAAGCAGACCTTGCTTATTTTTTTCCTTAAAGTGCTCAGAGTTTAAGGGAAGAAAGTGAATGAGATTCTGCTTATACAAGGTGTGAAAAAGCAGAAGGTACCAAAATCTATTTTTGTGCAAAAATTTATTCTCCCTGAAGTCAATAAGGCTACACAGGTGTAACTGTCAGCAGGAATTGGCCTGTGTTCTCCTTCCCTTCTGGAATCACACACATTCCATGCTTACCCAACATTTTCCACTCGGGAAAGAAGTTAGTTTGAGTTGGGGCAGAAGAATGAGGACTAACTTCAGGTTTATTTAGCTTTACGTTTTTGGAATGAAATTCAAAAGAAATCAAAGGTGAGGTATTTTTATGATGGATTGAACTGCTGGAAAACCAGCAAATGGACAGAACCTGCCTTTAGCCTATTCAGCCAGTCTTTCTATCATAGCCTGTTAAGAAGTGGATATAAAATCCTTGAGGAAAAGGGGAGGAAAAAACCTAAAATATTGTGTGTTGAGCTTCTTCCAGTGCTTTTGCAACCCCTTAAAAGTACAAAGATGCTTTGGTCTGTGAAACTAGGCTGAGCATAAGGAAAGAACATGGTTGCCTATGCATCCCAGTACAGAAAAATACATCAAAGAAAAAAATTGGATTTCTCTGATTTTTAATACAGTTCAATACAATATTGAACACAGTGCATTATAAATCTGAAGCCCCTCGATGGAAGGTACTGTAAAAGTTAAAGTACTGGTATCCAGAATGGGATGTTTTGTTTTGTTATTCCTACAAATGTGTGGGAATTCGTTCCTTATATATGGGAGGGGCAATAGTTCTGTCTGGAGCTTGACAGAGTGTGTGCAGGTTCTGTGCAAACTTCCCACCCTACTGCTCTGGTACTGCCTCTTCCCCCTGCCACCTCCTTGCCCTACACCCCCACAGGCACTCACCAGTTGTCCAGAAATGGGACCCAGTACACACAGAA